>NW_027203159.1:33729305-35162430 GCF_024711535.1 Dipodomys merriami | reverse complement strand
TTTCTGCTTGACCATCCTGTTAGGTTTTTGTGGAGTTACATAAATCTATCTACTAACTTAAATTTTTTTTTGTTTATTTATTGTGGTCTGTTATATTTAACCCTTGCTATTTGGAGAATAAGTTTGCCCAAAAGAATTGTTTTCATTTATTTCCCTGTCATCAAGATACATAGAGCTTTACATAGATTTTTCTCTTTATACAAAGTGTAAAATATACTGCAATGAAAAGTACCAAGGGACCCTTCTTTCTCTCTTTTTCTCTAGTTCTTTTTCTCTTTTGTGTGTTTGCAACCAATTCATTTCCCTCCATAATGGGAACCTTTCATATACCACAGGGTTTTTGTAATGCCATATTCATGCACTCAGTTTAATTCTTGAATATATAATTTCCAGACACTTCAAATTTTTTATTTTTATTGTAAAAATGCTTCCTGTAAAGAAGAATGAATACTTCCTAAATAAAAAATCCTAGGAAATGAGTGGGCCATAGAACAAAGAGCATAAAATAGATAGATGTAGTTGCTGATAGGCAGTAAAAATCAGTGCAGCCAAAAAGTAATTTTAAAAAATCATTGCAGTCCTGTAGTTGAAGGAATTGCAAATCACCCACAGCAGATTTAGAATGCATAATATCCTGCTCTTTTTGGTGAGGCAAGTTAAGGACACATCAACCTGTCCACACCTTTTTTTCAATGTTCCAACATCAACTTAAGTAAGATAGTCATTTTGCTCTTGAATTTTTTCACCTTATAATTTGAAGAACAGCTTTTGGCTGGCTATACATCCAGTCCCACATTATTTTTGTTAGTATTGTCGGAAACTCGGCTCCACCCGACAAGTTATGGAAGGCATTTTCTACCAATTGAACCACAGTTCCAAACTTTGGATTTGAGTAACTATAGTCCCATATGTCCCCTCTTTTATAGTTAAAAATCTTTGGATAAAAACTCTAAAGGAATAATTCCTTGCTATTATTACTATTATTACTATTATTATTATTATTATTATTATTATTATTATTATTATTATTGGAAGTAAGAATATTTCAGAGGATTGATTTGAAAATATCAAAATATTAATTCACCAAACATATTTTCCTCCCCATCTCCCTGCAGGACTTGTTGTCACTTACCTCCCTGTCAGAATGGAAGACATAGTTGGTATATGTTTTCTCTTTCTTCCTAAAATCGTGTGAACTGTTTATTTACAGGGTGACTTTGGAACTCACATTTGATTTGATTTAACCTGATGATGTCCTAAATTTTAGATATTCTGTATGTTCTAATTTTGAATCATAATAAATATGTGATATTTATTATGCTGCAAAAAGCATGTTACTCATGGGCCTACAATCTCATGTTTAGTCTCAGCAGGCAATACTTCCAATTGGGACATTGTATTAAGTATTAGGTTTAGTGCAAATTTTCCCAAATTTACAACTCATATTAACCCAACTCAGATTGAGATTATCACTCAAGGTTCAGGTAGTGTCATTCTAATTTCTACAATAATATTCTTTAGTAACATTTTTAAATCTTAACTTCCTTCAGGTGGCTTTGTCAAATGCAGGGGGCGGGTTTATAATTTTCAAGTGCCTTTAAAATTTCAGTATACATTTTTCTCTTTGAGATGAATCTGCGGATCCTGAGAGGCTACTACCATGCCCCTATGATAAAGGCCACAAGGTGATGGCCCGCCGGTTCCCCTACCATCTGGTGAAATGCAGAAAGGTAATATTTAGCATTAAATTCTGTGCCTGTCAAAATTCTTCAGTCCTTGGTTGAATGAATTTTGTGAACAGAATATGTACAATTGTAGGAAATATTTGTGACTTAACTGTGGAGAAGTTACTACATGGGAAGAAAGAGGAGGGTTGATTTTTGGTTCTGTATTCTCAGTTATGGGGAAATGGACGCACCTAGAATGGTGGTCCATCTTTTTTATTTGTAGAACTCTATGATACGTTGTTTGGTTGTTCACAAATGCATTGAAACTATGTGTCCTATAGTTGAAAATGATCGGACAAGGTTTTCCACTGTGACTACTGACAAGTTGCAAAATCCAAAAGTAATAATAATTTTAAATATCTGGTTGAAACTGTACAGAACTGTAAGGCATTATCTTATTACAGTTTATTCAACATGATTTTTTGCTATTTCAGTTAGTGATCAAAATTAATAAAAATGGAGATATTTACTGTATATCCACCCCCCATATGTGAGGTGGTAATTTCTATGTTGCTGTTGTTCATTGCTTCAATTTTGACCCAGTTTTGGGTGATAGATTGCCTTCTCTCAAAATTTTTGTTGCTCCTCTCAGAGCTAGAATTCTGGGCCAGAAAATATACTTCCTGCTTTTACCTGATCTTACGAGATCACACATCACACTGGGAACATTTTCAAATATTCCTTTCATCATAGTCTCCTACGTATTTACGTGCCATATCAGTCTTCTAATTTGAATATAACATGGATATATTCTTGCATGTAAGTAGATTGCCGAATTTGTCATTTAAACCATTCAAACCATTTATTGTATTTGTGTATTTTCTGTGCAGAATCATCCTGACATTGCAGCCAAATTGGCCACATGCCCCTTCAATGCTCGCCACTTAGTTCCTCGTGATGAGTTCCGTAAACACATAGCAAACTGTGTTGACAAAACTTGCATTGAGGATTTTGCAGGTAAGACCGACATCTAAGACATCTCCGTCTCACTAAAAAAAGAGGGGGCACTAAATTCACCCACAAGGTTGTTTTTTCAAATAGCTGTCATGTGTCAGCCTCGGTGCTTTCACTTCAGCAGAGCAAGCTTCCTTTTCCTTTTAGGAATAACCACACGTGTTGTATACAACTTTTGTCCCACAGTTCTCTTTCTTATCTCCACAATAAGTATTTTGTTAGCATAAAAGCTGAGTCTCCATAATTAACTTATTTATATTTATTTTATTTTTTTGTTTTTGTTTTGCTGGACATGGGACCTGAACTCAGAGCCTGGCCCTGGCCCTCAGCTCTTCAGTTCAAGGATAACACTACCACTTGAGCCACGGTGACAATTCCTGTTTTCTGTTAGTTTATTGGAGATAAGAGTGTCATAGATTTTCCTGCCCAGGCTGGCTTTGAACCACGATGGTCAGATCTCAGCCTCCTGAGTAACTAGGATTAGAGGCGTGAGCCACCGGTGCACGACCTCCTTGATTATATTTATGCCCCTTAATTATTTGGAAGTGAAGACAGCAGAGTTTGACAACATTCAGTCAAATAATCAGTAGACACACATAAATAAAATGTTAGTGATACAGAATATCTTGTCACATACCTGTTGTCTTGTAGTCAACTTCGCTTCAGACCGTGCACAAGCAAGGAGGTCTGAAAATACATGGCAATGCCCTCCCTGTGAGGAAGACTGGGATAAAGGTAAAGAACTCCTGAATTTTTAGGTTTCTACCATGGCTAAATTGCAATTTACTTAGTTATTGCTTATAATATATTTTCTTTAAAATTGACACGAGAAGTTTCCCCAAATATTCAAAAAATTCTACTCATCCTCATACAGGAAGGTAGGCATTCCTCACTGTGGTGTACAAAACCATGTAAAAACCAGCATGATTTAATTGTCTCCTTTATGTATTAAATTACTTTTATATATATTATGTAATTAAATATTTTTCTATGTCAGTCATTAAAGGTGCTTGACACTACCCGTATCTTTTTTTAACCTATAATATCACCAATTATATATTTCTTCCTGTGGCAGAATCATTGGATCACCCTAGTCCACCTTTTGTGTGGGGCAAAATCAAATCCTGTGGCCACAACAGGTAAGGGAAATGCTTTTTTCATCTGATATACTTTTCTCAGACAGAAATGAAAGTAAACTAATATGGTATGGTTGAACAAACATTTTGTTCTCCATACTCCTAAAGATTCCTATCAACAAGGAAAGTTACTGAGTACAGACACTGTGACCCTAGGGCCCAATATTTTTCTCATATTTTTTGACCCATTTCAATCTTGGAAATAACTGGATAATCCTCTTTGTATGAACTAAATTATTATTTTGTAGTTTCTTTCTACTTTCTCAGATCCCACTTGACATATAAATATTTAAACTGAGAACAGAGATTGAAAATAATTATAAGAAAAGAAAATTGTTCTGTGGCCATATGTGCTCATTACCCGAGTATTAAAATAACTGAGAAAGTACTCCCAATATAAATTTGTGAAGAGAAGTAATATGACCTTCCATCATCTAATTTGTTGGGAGTTCTATCTAAATGACAAGTTTTTTTAGAAGAATTAAATAATCACATTTGATGATGAATATGAAAAGAAATTATGATTTCAGGGTAATTAGTGACTAAATGTGTTCTAGAGCTGATTTTCACTAGCAGCACATATTAATGTTCCGGAAGTAAGACTTCCAAGTGTAGTAATTAAGACAGAGATAGAACATTCAACTTTATCTTTAATCATTCAACATTCTTTTACCAGTAACTTATCAGATCAGATCTTGAATATCTTTATAGAAAATCTTAATGGTAGAATGAACTTGTCCTTGTATTGTTTGAAAGTATCATTTGTGGTGTGAACAGTTTTATAGAGTGTGAAAACAACATATAGTTGTTAACCACCACAACGTTAGAAATACTGCAAATGAATAGCATCATGTACTGAGCTTGCAAAGAATATTTCATTCACTTTAGATTCATGAAGTTGTGTAGACTGCCCAAATTAGCCCACCTCTTCTTAGAAGACTGACAATGCATTCTAGACATCTAACATTTGAACATGCATTTTTCTATCTTCAGCCCTGGAAGCAAAAAGATCCTGGAACTTAAAAGTAAATTGGTCTCAAGTCAAAATCTCACCAAGAGCCCAACACATGTTCTACCCTGGAAAAAACAGTAAGTAAAATTGGGTGCAATGATTCTTGTTTTCTCATCAGAGTCAAAAATACCACAATATTCACTGTGAATTAAGTTGTGAGCACTAGTGTTTTTGGATGATGTTGAGAATACAATGTGAGAAAGACTAGTGTGGATTTAAACTTTCTCCCTGATACACCTTAAATACTTTCCTATTCATGAAAGTAATATAGTAACAGAGAGACAAGAGGAACATGGATACAAATACCAATTTCAAAGACATCAAGAAGATGTCTGTAAAATAGGATGTGTCTAGGCTTTAGAGTAGGTGGTTTTTATATCTACCTACTAACAACTAATACCAGTAGGATACTTTGAAGTAATTTTATTGTGGTACAAACTACTCTCACCCTGGCCCCAGTAGATCACGCTTGTAATTGGAGCTATGCTAGAGGTTGGGATCTGAGGAACATGGTTCAAGGCCATCCCTGGCAAGTAAATTTCTCAGGCCTATATCTGAAATGAAGCACCAAAATCCAAAAACTATAGCCAGAGTTTGAGTGGCTTAGCATTTTTCTTGATGAGAAACTAGACTTTGAGTTCATGTTAAAGTCCAGCACACATAAACAACTTCCCGTATACTCATAAAAAAGAATACTAATTTTAAAACAATCACATATGTCTTCAAGTCATTCGTATTTCCAAATCAAGTCATTTAGTTTCAAACACCACACTATTGTCATGTAGAAATAAATCACTGGCTCTCAGAACACATTAGAAGACTGCAAATTAATTCAGAAATAGCTTTCAAAATATAATTGCATTTCTGGGAAAGTAGTGAAACTACTCTGTCATTTAATAACATCTGCATTATTTTGCAGCACAGGAGGAAACAATGAGTAGCAGAAACTCTTAAGCATGTAAGTACACAGAGATAGTTCACTTTCAGATAAGATATTACTGAGAGAAATCTAAATGTAATGTGAAAATTAACTTTACTCACATATGCTACCATGAGGGACATGCATAATGGTACATCTGGCCAAACAATACTGTCACTTCTTTGGTGGACTTAGTTTTACCAGTTAGCTGTGTTTTCAGCTAAACATAAATTTGCTCATGAAATTTTTCCAACCTTCCAACAACCAAATAATTTTTTGTAGGATTCATTCTCAGATTATGTAATATTGTACATTTTCACCTTTAAAATTGACATAGAGAAAACCCCAGTGTGGTGCATTAGTGGTATTTCCCAAATTTAAATGTTTGTCGGAGCAGCGAACCTGAACCCATGTTAATTCAAATGGGATACCCTTGTGTAGTTAGTGCCTCATTTAGACACTCATAATTACTATGGAGTGGAGGAAGAATAATACATTAGAGATTTACGATTAAAAAAAAAAAACCTGTGAAAATTGAGGAGGCAAAGGTAGTGTTTTCTGTTTTGTCCCTGAATATTGGCTAAATCTTCATACTGCTTCATTGATTTGAGTGATCAGATGTGTTTAAGTGTGTATGCTTAAGTCCTCCACATATTTGTCCAATTCCACGTGTAATCCTCTGTGCTGTATGTTTATGGGATATTTGGTTCGACCATACAGGAATGGCCTTATAAATAACTTTGATTCTACTCCAAGAAAATGTCTTTACAGCATGAATGCTGTAAATTATTTGAACTGTGAGAAACAGAATATGGGTAACAACATGGCACCTTGCTATGATTAGTTCATGAGATGGTTTATCTGGTTAGTATCTGAGTTAAAGTCTTCCTGTTATCAAATTAGCATAAAGTGTAGGTTTTCTAGCATATCAGTATTGACATATTTTTTTGCTTAGAGTTCTCAAAGTGATCAACCTTTGAGAAAAAGGTTGTACCGTCATTAGTTACTGCTAATCTTTTACCTAGAGCCTTTCAGTGTTCACAATAAAAGATGGGATTGTTATATTTTTTAAAAATATACCATTTGTCAGATATGTTCTATGCAATTCACTACCGCCACTAGAAATTATGTTTGTTTTTTCCCTGAAATGTGGGTTTTTTGTACTTCTGGATGGGAAACCTGCAGATATGCTTGAGCATACAGCCATGGTATTGTAGGACCCTAATTCTTTTGTGGGGGGAACCTAATTCTTATAATTTTCCCTGGTGATTGTTCTCTTACATCCCTTCATGTTTTATATTTCACTTGTAATTTAACTTACTCATTATTTTATGACTATGTGTTACTTTTGGATTATTCTCATATAAAAATTCATATTGCTGTGTAATTTATCTCTTTCTAATTACTGAAAAGAGAGTACAATTAGTCAGCAAATGGATTTAAAATCGTCAAGACAAAATATCCAAGCTGGGTATTGGGTTGTATTTTTTTATTATTGTGAAAACACCATACAGAGGGGTTACAATTACATGAACAAAGTAATGAGTACATTTTTTATCAAGCATTGTTGCCTCCTCCTTGGTTTCCCTTTCTCTTTCCTCTCCCCCCCTCCATTGAGTTGTATTTTGTATAGTCAACACGAAATTTTTCCTGATTCTGTGTGTGATTCATGGTAACTCTCCAGTGGTTATTTAAGACATAATTCAGCAAGACTTCCAATACAATTTTGAGATAGACGAGGTGACCTTAATAATTAAGCTTTAAGCAAGTGTACCTAAATGATGGATGTGGTGGATAATCAAGAATAAGGTTTCACATGTTCAACTCAATTTGCATCTGTTGAGATAGATGATGTCAAAAGATAAGTCTTCATAGAGTATCCACACAAATGTCACTTTTCCATAGATATGCAAGTTGCAGGGAACATTTATTTGTGGATACTTGGCAATGTGTTATAATTGAAAACTTGGGTGTAATAAGCAGTAGCACAGAAAAATACTTATTTTTTTATTTGTTTATATCTTTTTTGTAAAAATGTTGTACAGAGGGGTTACAGTTACATGAGTAGAGTAATGAGTATATTTCATAGCGAGCATTGTTACCTCCTCCTTTGTTTTCCCTCTGCCATCACTTCCCTCCCCACCTCCCGAACTACTGCCCCAACCCCCAGCCCTGACATTGTGAAGTTCATTTTCAACATAGTGTCCTGTACATCTGTCATCACAATGAGTCAGCCTGCATCCTCATTTAAGCATTCCCCAATATCCCTTCCCCTCCCCAAATTACAAAAATGTATATAAAAGATGCAGGATACTGGCATCAAATCTAACAGAGGTCATACCATGGGGGAAGAACATACAAAAAAAAAATAAAATAAAAGAAGCACACAGGGCATTATAAGTACATTAAAATACTAGTAAAAAAGTAAAAACCACTTGTATCCCTGTCTTGGGGTATATTTTGCTTAACATTATCTCATGTAGTCATATGTACATAGCTTTTTGACCTTCTCAGCTTGTCCTAGACATACACTAGTTATTGCTAACAGGGAAACTATGGGACCTATGTTTCTTTTGGCCTGGCTTACTTCACTTAATATAATTTTTCCAAGTCTTTCCATTTCCTTACAAATGAGGCAATACCATTCTTGCTGATGGAAACTTAGAATTCCATTATATATATACATATTTATATGTGTGTGTGTGTGTGTGTGTGTGTGTGTGTGTGTGTATGTGTGTGTGTGTGTGTGTGTGTGTGTGTGTGTATATATATATATATATATATATATATATATATATATATATATATATATATATATATATCACATTTTCTTGACCTATTCATCTACTGAGGGACATAGGGGTTGGTTCCATATCTTAGCTATGGTAAATATTGCTGTGATAAACATAGTTGTGCTGGTAGCTTTAGTGTGGTCTTCTTTGTTACCATTTGGTTAAATGCCCAAAAGTGGGATTGCTGGGTCATAAGGGAGCTCTATGTGGAGTCTTTTGAGGAACTTGCATACTGCTTTCCAAAGTGGTTAAACAAGTTTACACTCCCACCAACAATGCGTAGAGTTCCCTTTTGGCCACATCCCCTCCAGCATCTGTTGTTGCTAGATTTCTTGATTATAGCCATTCTAACTGGGGTGAGGAGGAATCTCAACATTGTATTTTATTTGCATTTCTTTTATGGCTAGAGAAGTTGAGCATTTCTTCATGTATCTATTGGCCATTTTTATTTCCCCTTCAGAGAAGTTTTTTTTTTTTTAAAGTCTTTAGCCCACTTATTTATCGTGGTTGTTTCTTTGAGGATTTGTTCTTGGGTGATTTAATTTTTTGAGTTTCAAGTATATTTTAGATATGAGACCCTTGTCTGTTGCATGGTTAGTGATGATCTTCTCCCACTCTGTGGGCTTTCTATGGATCTTGCTAGCTATGTCCTTTGCCTTGTAGAAGCTTTCCAGTTTCATGCAATCACATTTGTCCAACCTTTCTTTGATTTGTTGTGGTTCTGTGTCTCTATTAAGAAAATTTCAGCCTGTGCCAAGGAGCCCTATTGTTTCTTCTATTCCTTCCTGTAATGTTTTCGTGGAATCTACTTTTATTTCAAGATCTTTGATTCATTTGGAGTTGATTCTAGTTCAGGGTGATATATTAGGATCTAACTTTGGTTTTGTAAAAGTGTTTAACCAATTTTGCCAGCACCATTTACTGAAAAGTCTGTCTTTCTTCCATTCTAATTCTTTAGTTCCCTTGTCAAAGATTATGTAGGTATAGATCTGTGAGTTCATTTCTATGTCTTCAGTCCTTTCCCATTGGTCCTCATGTCTAACCTTGTGTCAGTACCAAGCTGTTTTGATTACCATGGCTTTGTAGCAGAGTTTGAAATTTGGAATTGATACTTCTCCAGCCTTGTTCTTTCTATTAAGGATTTTTTTTTTTTTGCTTTTCGTGGTCTTTTATTCCATATGAATTTTTGGATTGCTTCTTCTATTTCATTGAAGAATGAGATTGGGATATTGATAGATATCATATTGAATTTGTAGATAGCCTTTGGCAGTATTGCCATTTTCACGATGTTAATCCTTACAATTCAGATGCATGGGAGGTTTTCCCACTTGCTTAGTTCTGCGTTAATTTTCTTTTTCAGGTTTTTAAAGTTTTTATCATAGAGGCTGATCACTACTTTGGTTAATTTAATTCCTAATTATTTTATTTTTTGTGGGGCTATTACATAAGGGGTTGCTTTCCTAATTGCAGCCACACTCTTCTCATTGTTGTCATACAGGAAAGCTATTGATTTCTGAGGGTTAATTTTATACCCTGCTACTTTGCCAAAGTTTCTGATGAACTCAAGTAACTTGGGAGTGGAGTCCATGGGGTTCTTTTTTTGGTCAGTTGAGGGCTTGAACTCTGGGCTTGGGCTCTGGCCCTGTGATCTTCAGCTCAAGGTGAGGGCTTCACTGCTTGAACCACAGCACCATTTCTCACAGACTTTTCTTCCTGAGCTCGCTTTGAATCCCCATCCTCAGATTTCAGCCTTCTGAATAGCTAGGATTACAGGCATAAGCTACCGACACCCGGCTTCCATGGGGTTCTTTAAAAACAAGATCATGTCATCTGCAAAGAGAGTCAGTTTTACTTCATCTTTCCCTATTTGGATCCACTTTATGTCTGCATCTTGTCTTATTTCTGTAGCTATGCATTCCAATACTAGGTTGAAGAGGAGTGGAGAGAGTGGACATCCTTGTCTCATTCCTGAATTTAGAGGAAATGGCTTTAACTTTCTGCCATTAAGTATAATGCTGGCTGTAGGTTAGTAATATATAAAGTTTTTTGTATTGAGGATTTTTAATGGATTCTTAGTTTTTCCAGAGCCTTCATCATAAAGGGGTGTTGGATATTGTCAAATGTTTTTTCTGCATCTGTTGAGATAACCATGTGTTTCTTATCCTTGGTCTTGTTGATGTGATGAATTATATTAATTGATTTGCCTATATTGAACCAGCTTTGCATCCCTGAAATAAATCCTGTTTGATTGTGGCGTATGATTTTTTTTTGATGTGTTGTTGAAGTAGATTGGCCAAGATTTTGTTGAGAAGTTTTGCATCAATGTTCATCAAAGACATGGGTCTATAGTTTTCTTTCTTTGATGAGTCCCTGCCTGGTTTGGGGATGAGAATTATGCTTGCTTCATAAAAAGAGTGTGGTAGTGAGTTTTTGCTTTCAATATCATTAAAGAGATGGAGGATTATTGGTGTGAGTTCTGTTTTGAGGCGTTGTAGAATTCTGCTGTAAACCCAACCGGTCCTGGGCTTTCCTTGGGTGGAAGGTTTTATTGCTGTTTTTATTTTGATGCTTGATATAGGTCTAAGTTGGTTTAGTTTCGACATGTAGATATTTGCTAGAAATTTCTTCATATCCTTCAGATTCTCAAACTTGTTAGCATAAAGGTTTGCGAACTATCCCCTTATTATATTCTGAATCTTGGCTGTTTCTGTAATGATTTTCCATTCTCATCTCTGAGTTTATTTATTTTGGTGTGTTCCCAATTTTTTCCTCATAAGATTTGCTAAAAGTCTGTCAATTTTGTTTATTTTTTTCGATGAACCAACTCTTCATTTTGTTAATTCTTGCTATAGTTTTTTTTTTTTTTTTGGATTCTAATTCATTTAATTCTGATTTGATTTTAATTGTTTCCCTCTACTGGATTGGGGTTTAGCTTGTTCTTTTTCAAGGAGCTTTAGATGCCTCATTAAATTGTTAGTTTCAGATCAATTTGTTGATGTAGAAACTTAGAGCTATAAACTTGCCTCTGAGTACTACCTTTGCTGTGACCCAGAGGAGCTGATAGTTTGTATGTTCATTTTTCTTTCTTTTTTTTTTCTTTTTTTCTTTTTTTTTTTTTTTTTGGCCTGTCGGGAACCTGAACTCTGGGCCTGGGCGCTGTCCCTCAGCTCTTCAGCTCAAGGCAGTGCTCGACCACTTGAGCCCACAGCGCCACTTCCGGCTTTTTCTGTTTATGTGGTGCTGAGGAATTGAACCCAGTGCCTCATGCATTTAAGGCAAGCACTATACCACTGAGCCACCTTCCCAGCCCTTCATTTTTCTTAAATAGCATGAATATTTGAATTTCCTTTGTAATCTCTTCCATGACCCACTGATGGTTCAACAGTGTGTTGTTCAGCCTCCATGTGTTACAGTATTTCCTTGGTGGCTTTTGGTGTTGATTTCTTATTTTATTCCCTTGTGGTCTGAGAGAAAGCAGGGCATAATTTCAATGTTTCTGAATTTGGACAGATTCGATTTGTGGGCTGAAAGCTGGTCTAGTTTGGAGAATGTTCCATGTGCTGTTGAGAAGAAGGTGTAGTCTGATGCTGCTGGGTAAAATATTCGGTAGATGTTTATTAAGTCTAGTTGATCTATACGGATTTTAAGATCTTAGTTTTCTCTGTTGAGTTTTTACCAAGTTGATCTATCTAGTGGGAACAGTGGTGTGCTAAAGTCCCTAACAATGTCTTTGGATCTATGTGAGATTTGAGGGAAAGTAGTGTTTCTTGGATAAATTGGGTCCTCCATTATTTGGTGAGTAGATATTTAGAATCATAATATACTCCTCAAGGTGAGATCCATAATTAGTATGTAGTGACCTTCTTTATCAGTTCTCATTGACTTTAATTTGAAGTCTATTTTATCTGATATTAGCATTGCAACTGCCACCTGTTTATGGGGGCCATTTGGTTGATAGATTTTATTCCAGCCTTTATATGTTTATTTTTGTGGGCAAGGTGTGTCTCTTGCAGAAAGCAGATAGACGGATTTTGCTTTTTGATCCAACTGGACAATATATGTCGCTTAATTGGAGAGTTAATTCCATTAATATTGACGGTTTGCAAGGAGAGGTGTTTGTCCTGACCTTTTTATCCATTTTGGGGGGGAGGGGTAACTGTGCCTTGGCTGTTCTTGTGATTATGTATTTCTCTGTTTTGTTGTCTATATTCTGTTCTTGTAAATTTTCTATATGTAGAACGTCTTTGAGGATTTTTTGAAGAGCAGATTTAGTAGTGAATATTGCTTCAGATTTACCTTCTGTGGAAGGTTTTATTTTTCCTTCTTCTATTAATGAGAATTTAGCTGGGTAGATTATTCTTGGTAGTTATTTGACTTTAGGGCATGGCATACCTCTTTCCAGGGCACCATTGCTTTATGGTGTCTACTGAGAAGTCTGAGGTGATTCTGATTGGGTTACCTTTATATGTGATTGTTCCCTTGTCTCTGGCAGCTTTAAGAATTCTTTCATTAGTGGCCATTGATCTGGTGTGGACTAGAATGTGGTGGTGGGATGACTTGTTCTGCTCTGGTCTATTTGGGGCTCTAGCTTCTTGTATCTGGATGGGCCTGTCCTTTTGTATATTTTGGAAGTTCTCTGCTAAGATTCTGCTGAATATATTTCCTAATCCATTGGCTTCCCTCTCCAGGCCCTCTTGTATACCTATTATTCTCAAATTAGGCTTTCTCAAAGCATTTTGTATTTCTTGCAGTGATTTGTCATGCTTCTTAGTTTTGTTATGGCTATTTCTGTGCCTTTTCTCTATGGAGTCTAAACTGTCTTCAGCCTCCAGTATTCTTTTTTTTGGCCTCCTCCAGTCTACTTTAAAGGCTTTTTACCTTGGTGTTTATCACCTTTCCTTTATGCTAGTCTTTTTTTTTCTTTTTGGTCGGTTGTGGGGCTTGAACTCTGGGCTTGGGTGCTGTCCCTGTGCTCTTCAGCTCAAGGTGAGCACTCTGCTGCTTGAGCCACAGCACCACTTCTGGTTTTCTAGTGGTTTATTGGAAGTAAGAGTCTCATGGACTTTGCTGCCCAGGCTGGCTTTGTACCGTGATCCTCAGATCTCAGCCTCCTGAATAGCTAGGATTACAGACGTGAGCCAGTGGCATCCAGCTCTATGCTTGTCTTTCTTAATGGTAGCCAGCTCTGTATTAAGGTTCTTTTTAAAGTCTTGAATAGATTGCCTTACCTCCTGGAGTTAGTTATCAGAATCCGCTTTCCACTCCTTATTCTGAGTTCCTATCTTTTATTAGATTCTTTCTCCATCTGCTGGAGTTCCTTTATATTTTTATTTGTGGAGGCCATGAAGTCATCTTCCGGTTGGTCTCATCGTGTTCTCTGATATGTCTCCCTATGAAAGGTTTCCAATTTTTCATTCAGCTGGTTTGCCAGCCATGCTTTTAATCTATCTTGAGCATTATCATCTAGGTCATTCTGGGACTACTCTGTAGCTTGTTTATGTGGAGATGGTGTTGGAGTTTGTTGATTGGCCATGTTTCTTGTCTTTCTGTGGTTAGTTCTACCCATTTGAAGACAAGAACCACACTGGTATGAGAGTATGACAGTCTTTTAGGACTGGAGCCAACCCGGTATAGATGTATAGATCTTAGGATTTCATAGTTATGGGTAGGTGTTTTCCAATTTAGCTCTCTTTTTCTTTGCTTGGGGAGGATATAGTGGCTTCAGGGACCAGATTATGTATAGCTGTAATTTTTGAGATAATCTGGGTTTGGCTGATAAGTATTCTGCTCCTTAGAGTTAATAATATGGGCCCCTTGTACTCAAAATAGTCAAATGGAACCAATTTTGTAGTCAAATATAGAGCCAAATGAAAGTGGGGTCAGATAGAAACTGATCAATGGGCTGGAGGAGATGGAGAAATGAAGGATTAGGATTGGAGAGATGTAAATTTAAGTTCAGAAGAAAACTTGGGGATAATGATAGTAGAGGTGTAAGCACAGCTTAGGGGAGGGGGTAAATGTAGTAGTAGTAGAATAAAGACCTTGTTACCAACTGTAAGAAGTGGAAAAGAATTTGAAGAAAGGTTATGTAGGGAGTAGCTTAGTGATCTACGTGAAGATAAGGAAAATAAGTTGCATATGTGTATTTGGGAGACTTGCTGATATTAGAAAATGATTATTCAGCTATTATTGGAAAGTCACTTAATCTAACTCCTGTAATTATTGTTTACACAAATAGAAGGAGGTGTTACTTTGTGTATAGAACTGGACAGGTTAGCTCTGATGGAGTAGTAGTATAATGTGCAGAGAGGGGAAAGTGAGAAAGGAAAAAACTTGCAAATTAGGAAGAAAAAAAATAATAATGAAAAATAGAAGAAAAATAGTGGAATAGCAAATTCTAAATCACAGTACACATAAATAACAGAAATAAAAACAAACAAGAAATGATCAGACATTAAAAAAACAAAAAAATTAAAAAACTAAAGAGTCAGTTTTTCGGGTTCTTTGGGAGAGCTTTAGTCTCCCCGTAGTTCTCAGAGACGATTTCTGATACAACCTTGTATGCCTTGCTATAGTCCACTTTCCTTGTGGCTTGGTTGGGAGCAGATGGCCTTTTGATGGGGAAGGGTGCCTGCTATCTATAGTCCCACTATCAGGCCGGGTGGCAGGGAGTGTTTTTGGTTTTAGGTTTGTAGACTACTATCATAGGCCTAGAGTGGGGTTCCCAGGCTTTCCCAGGTAGCCACAGGAGCCTTAGAAACAGAACTAATGTCTGTGTTCTGTTCTAGTGTGATCCCTCCCTATTTGCAGGGGGCTTGGGTCAGAGGGTTGTGGGATCCTGTAGAGAATTGCTACCTCCAGGGGATGGACCTAGTTGGATTACTTAAAAGGGCTATAGCTAGTGGTGCACTGGAACACAGATCCTGTGCTACGGCGGAAAGTTGGAGTTGGCAGGTTCTCAGTCAGAGAGTCTGGGTATTGGCAAGCCCAATGGGGGGGGTGGCTCTGCTGATGATGAAAGGTCTCCTCTGTGGTAGCCAGGGGAATCCTGGCACTTGGATGACCGAGTGAAGGTTGGTATAGCAGGCTGGTGTGGACTGTGGAGGGTCGTGATGGTCTGTAGCAGAGGCTGTGGGAGGTGGCAGGTGGCAGTGGGCAGTCTTGTGAGTAGCAGACTGCAGCTACTAGCTGTGCCAGCAGCAAAGCCTGCAGCAACTTGGTGGTGCAGTGGCTGCGAGAGCCTGGGGTGACAGCAGGGAGGGAGCAGGTTCAAGGACAGTGCCCAGTTGGCAGGGAAGATGCCCCATAGCATAGTGGTGGATTGGCTGTGCTATGGTTTCCTGGGGGCCTTGTGCGGGTAGGCAGGGGCCCATAGGGATCCCTCCAGTGCTTCAGTAACGGGCTGACTTTGGGGGCTTACCTGGTAGTGCCAATTTCTGGTGATTGTAATAGCTGTGTTGCTGAGTTTGCTCCTTCCCCATAGCCACCCTGGGGGGGGATCGGATTGGGGTGGGGGGCCTTTCACCAGCTGGGAGGTCTTTACCAGATTCCCTCCTAACTTTCTGCAGGTATAATGTTGACCTCTTTCTTTAGTTTTGGGGTGCGTCTCTGCTTAAAATCTGCAGAAAATCCTGGCATGGCACAGTGTGGAGCCGCTTGGTGCAGCTGCTCCACAGGGGTCCCATTCACTGTTTCTCTTTTCCCTATCCTTATTTAATTGCTAAGATAGTCCTCTTGTAGTAGAAAAAGTCTTTAGGTCTTTAGAGTTTGATTGGAATGCATCTTCTTTTGGTGAGAGACACATAGAGGGCTACCTGTGAGAGAGCTGCCATCTTCCATGAATCTGAACTCACTTTGTTCTCTGACACAAATATGTTTGATTCTTTTATTAACAATGGGATATAAATAATGTATTTTTCCTATTCCTTTGCAGCGGCCACTCCTTGGGAAATCCACAGGATTCAATCGTATTTCATATTTCCTTAAGACTAATTAAATTTACTAAAAACGTGGTGACACGTGAGCAGATAAATGATTTCTGGTATCCAGCGCCCAAGTCATCCTTACCCATTTTACTAGAGTGTATATAACTTATTTTACAAATTTGAGGACATGGATTATTGTCCCTCATTTGTAGTTGAATCTACAAATAAACCCAGATGTATTTGTCGTTATTGCAATTTACTTAGTGTTTGTGTGGTAGGAGTCAAGAAACTCCGATAATGTATCTGAAATACATATTTATTTTGTATGGTTGAAGTGAATTGACTCTTTCATCTTCAGTTCCTTTTGCCCATGAATAGGATATTTCCTTTTATGCAGTATGGCTATAGTAATTAGTAGACATACAGTGGTATTTGATGTATTATAGAATTTACCCATGCACTTAAATATTCTGAAAGCAATTTGCAGAGCAAAAGTTCTACAAGAGAGTAAGTAACCAATACTGTGGAGACAAATATTCTATTATACAAAATGGTGGCCCCAAAAAGGTTTCAATTTGCTCAAAGACATTACAAATTATTCCATAACATCTTGCATGTTAAATTCAGATTATTACTATACACAAAATAGAGTCCCAAATGTGTCACCAGTGTATGGCACTGGATAGAAAGTTGACACCATATTATGGGATTAAGGTTAGGGTTAGATTACCTCAGATTTTATGGTCCAAGAACCATGGTCTCTGATCTCAGCCTCCCCAGTAGCTAAGACCAAATGCATGATCCACAAGAATATATAATTCTATTTTTCTCCTAAACCCCTACTTCCAACTTCTGTAAGAAATTGTACTTTACCCAAAGCAGTATGGGGAAATTATTGTCACTGCACAACATAGTAGGTACTGACACCAACAAATAAGTTAAAATGACAAGGATTGCTTAACCTACAAACAGACAAATATTCAAGCATATCGCTATGGACAGGATATATCATCCAGGCAAACTGCCAGCAGAGAAACCTCAAACCTACATAATGGCATTGACCAAGACTTAACAGACATTTATAGAGTATTTCACCAAGCAGCATCCGGGTGCACATTGTTCTTAGCACCTCATGGGACAGTCTCCAAAATAGGTAACAATTTAGGTCACAAAGGAAATCTGTGTGAATTTAAATGAGATTGACATTAGGCCTTGTATCCTGTGGGACCACAGGAAATAAAATTAGAGTGCAACACAAAATTTCTCTTACTAACTGGAGACCCAGTGGGTCCTTTAAGAACTTAGAATAGAAATTCAAATGGAATTTAACAAGATTGAACACACAAAGTAACAACTCATCTGGGAGTTAGAAATGGCAGTATTCAGAAGAATATTCATAGTTCTGAGTGCCTACAAAAGAACCTTGAAACTCAGGTACATGCCAAACCTGAAGCAAATAATGAAAATTCAACCAGTGATATGAGACTGAGATCAACAGAACCAACAAAACAAAGGTTTGGCTATTTGTAAAAAAAATAACCAAGTTGACAGATTTCTTAGACCTGACCAAATGAGAGAGAGAGAGAGAGAGAGAGAGAGAGAGAGAGAGAGAGAGAGAGAGAGAACTCCTCCAAGTAAGTAAATTTAGAGATGCAAATGGGAACATCATCTCAGAAACAAACAAGATTCAGAACATTTTAAGAGAATACTTTCCAAATCCCTTATACTAACAAATTGGAGAATATGGAGGAAATGCAAGAATTTCTAGAGAATTCTGATATACAGAAAACAAAACCAAAAAGATTTAAGCAACTAAAGTGTCTATAGCAAATATTAAACTACAAATGGCAACAAAAGGCATCTGAATCAAGAAAAGCCCAGGACCCTATGGATTCTCAGCGAAAAACTCACTGCAATACTTCTCAAATAAAACAGAAAGGGAAGATCACAACCAAACTCTATGAGGAGAGCACAACTCTCATCCCCAAACAGATAGGTATTCATCAAGAAGAACTGTGGGGCTATTTATCTGATGAACATTGATGGCAAACTTCTCCATACAATTATGGCCCACACAATTCAACAACTAACCCCCCAAAAATATACTGTGTCCAACCAAGATTCATTCCAGGGATGCAAACTTTGTGAGTCTGCTAATGGAATTCAGAATATCAATCTGAACAAGGACAAGAACCACATGATCATCTCAGTAGGTGCAGGGATGGCATTTGACAAGATTCAGGCTATTGAGATGATGAGGTTCTTGTCTTTGTTCAGATTGATGTTCTAAATTACATTAGTTGACTTATTTTCAAAATCACCTGTAATGCTGGCTCTCAAAAAGTTACACAACCACAAAACACTCCAGAATATCATGAAGACTGTATATGACAAACCTGCAGTCAACATTATAGGTGCTTTTGAAATATTAAAATCAAACTGGGCATCAATGGCTCAATGCCTATCATCCTAGTTACTCAGGAGGCTGAGATCTGAGGATTGTGGTTCAAAGCAAGCCAAGGTAGAAAAGTCTATAAGACATCTCCGTTTAATCACTAGAAAACCAGAAATGTTGCTGTGGCTCAAGTGGTAGAGTGCTAGCCTTGATCTGAAGAGCTGAGGGATAAAGCCCAGGCCCACAGTTCAAGCCCCAAAATCGACGGGAAAAAAACAAAACACGTCAATCAAAGAAAGGCTGAAGAAATAGAGTTGCAGCAAACTGAAGCATTTCTGCCTGGTAAACGACAGAGCTAGCAAGATCTGTAGAAAGTCCACAACGTGTGAAGGTGTTTACTAGCTATGAGTGAGGCGATACCTAAAATACCTTTAGAACTCTATTCAAAATGGTAACATCAGGAATGGGACAAGGATACCCTCTCTCTCTTCTCTTCAACAATATAGTAATAGTGCCCCTAGCAAGAGCAGTATGGCAGGAAGAAAAACATAACGGGGATCTAAGTAGGGAAAGAAGAGGTAAAACTATAAAGAACCAAATGGATTCCTTCCCCAAGTTATTGAGCTGATTTGAAAATCTGGCAAAAGAGATGAGTTTAAAATTGTCCTACAAAAGTCAATCATTTTCTCTTTGCCAAGATCTATTTGAGAAGATCAAGACTGAAACAGGACTTTATTTTGTTAAGTAACTTAATTCACTAATTAGCTCCATTTGTTATAGGAATTAAACAGTGATGTGAAGGACTTCTATCATGAAAAGGTCAAATTTCTGAAAAAGAAAACATAAAGGAAGAAAATCAAATCAGATTTGAGGAAATGGAAAAAAAATCCCGAGTTCCCAGATTGGAAGGATTAATATTGTGAAAATTTCGATATTGCTCAAAGTTAGCTACAAATTCAATGCAATACTCATCATAATTACAACATTCTTCATTGATACAGAACATTTGTCCATTGATTCATATCACCATTTTAATGAATTCAAGACTAAAATTACTACTAATGTGAAGTAGGACCTTGTTTTCCAGTTTACAGGTGGAAGGTAATATTTTAGTTTCCTTAAGCAGAAGCATGGCAGAGTGCTCTAAGTCCATGAATTGCAACTGAGCTTCACTTTGTCCATCAATTGTCCATCACAGAAACTGAGCCCAAAATCAATAATAAAAAAAAAAAAAAAGTAGAGAAAAGCAGCCATTGGTGTGGCCATGACTTACTGATGGTAGCATTTCTCCCAGCCAGAGTCAATAGTCCTAGTCTTCTTAGCTTAGACCAGAGGATGAGTAGATATAACCAGTCACATTCTAAGTTTACCCTTTCAATACTTGTTTATAAACTTTATTAGGTTTTGTTCTTACACATTTTAAGAAAACCTTCTAAAGAAAAGTACTTGTTTTCTAAACATTATTTCTGGAAGGGGATATTTGTCCAACGGGCAAATAACCAAATTGATTTATTTTTCTAACATAATAGTATAGAAATTTTGAGATTTTATGGTTTTAAAAATTCCCCAAGACTTAGGCTGTCATAATGAAGGACAAGACTGTCGTATTTAGATTGTGTAGGCCTAGTTATTTCCAAGATTCATTTCAATTAAGAAGTTTTCACCCAGTAAAATACAGTTCCAATGTCTACATTTGAATTTCAATACATCCTAACAACCCTCTGCTTTTTATTTGAAAATTCTGTGTAAATATATTATAATTATATTTACTTGTAATTCCTCACAGAACCAAGGAAATAAATAAAGATTTTGCTCTTAAGTGTCATTAAAACTGGCAACTTCTCCTATGTATGAGTACAGAGTTGCAGAAAAAATTCAAATTTTAGTCGGTAATTTTGAATTTCATAACAATCGTTTTTACACTTAAGGAAGGAATAGAAGGTCTTGTCAAAAGATTTTGTGCCTGACATTGTTGAATTGGTTATATAAGTTCAGAGAATTATGCCAAGAACTGTGTATATTTTTAATCTAAATAATTGTGTAAAATTGAGTTCATATTTGTTTTACATTTCAATATGATTTCTGAATAAAATCTCAGACAATACTCTTCTCCTTTAACAACTCTCAAGAGGTTTATATCATTTCACATGAGATGAAATACAATTCAGTACAGCAAAATATTATTACATTTTCCAGGATATAATTCCAAGACGTGAATTAAGACCCATAAAAAGATAAATAGATAATTAGAGCCAGATTGTGTGAACATGTTTTTGCACAAAGTGACTATATTCTACTTTACTTCTTCAGCTCTATTAGATTTATTAATGGTAAAAGAATGAGATGCCTGCCATTTGAAATATCTAGTGTTCTAGGTTTGATAATGTTTTACCAAGCTAGTGACAGTCTAAAATGTGACAATTGTTAGATAAAAACTAAATGTGAAGATTTTTTTTCTTCCTTCTTATGGAAAGGATCCTTATCTTTAGTTAATCCAATTTACTTTAGGAGATACCAAGTAGGTCATACCCCTTTTTCCAACTTCCAAACATTCATTTATGTAGGTTATTTACTTGGCTTTTTGCTGTTTCTAGATTATCCAATAAAGAATGTATGTTAGCTACCTTAGTTATCTATTTCTTAAATCCATTTTGATAGTATTGTCTCAAATAAGAGCTACTGTCGGGGCTGGAAAGGTGGCTCAGTGGTAGAGTGCTTGCCTTGCATGCCTGAGGCCCTAGGTTCGATTCCTCAGCACCACATAAGCAAAAAGAAAAAAACAGGAAGTGGCACTGTGGCTCAAGTGGTAGAGCTCTAGCCTTGAGCTGAAGAGCTGAGGGATAGCACCCAGGCCCAGAGTTCAGGCTCCACGACTGGACCAAAAATAAATAAATAAGAGCTCTTGTTATATGTGAAGAAACATCAGAAATCTTGTTTCTCACAGTTTAGAAAATTACATTATAAAAATTGTCTGTTATGCATGTTGCCATTTTGAGGGAAAAAAACATATTATTTTCCTTGAGTGGCTCATTTAGAGTGCATGAGTATATGAGGAAATTTGCTACAGAGTTCAACCAAAACGCTAAATAAACCTTTGAGTGTCAATAACCCCAAAGTTTCCTTTTCCTACATTTAAAATACTTCAGCAGAGATTGGGAGGAAGTTGGTGGAGGAGCATCTGGGGGATGAGTTCTCAAAAAGAAACCAGTTTCAGTGTTCTAAAAAAAATCCAAGGCAAGAGGGTCACACCAAATGTCATCATACTACAGAGATTTCGGCCAGAGAGGAAAAATTCAGGCAGCTTCTTGAAGGAAATAGATTCATGCTTTTACTGGTGACAGCAGTGGTGGCAGAGGTGGCGGCTGTGCTTGCCACCATAGTAGCAAACAGAGCCTGTGACCAAGTCCACTGTGAGTGAGCAGCTTCTATTCACCACCATTGTGAACTGAGTAGGAGAGAAAATCTTCATACTGCTGATCACAGATAGATGCAGATTGAGGACAGCCCAAAAAACAAGGGAAAGGTGTATCTCACAAGACATCTTCCCTCCTTCTCACAGAACATTGTTTGGAAGGGAGCTCCTCTTCCACCACCGGAGAATAATGCCAAATTTGATACTGGCAAAGACCGGGCCAGAACAGCTAACAGATGACATGTGCCAGAGAAGCAGACACTGCAGAGCCATTTTTTCAAGAGGGCAAAGGAATCTGAAAAGTGGGACAAAACTCAACCCAGAGGAAAGTTGCTCTTCCCAGGTGAGACACGCCCCACCCAGGGTAGAGGAATTTTCTTTACAAGGTAAACACAGCCAGAAAAGGCCCTGCCTCTCTGCACCACCACAGCTTTTCCAGCTTCAGTAGGTAAAAACAAATTCAAAACTAGTCAGATGTCAGTGGCTCACACCTGTAATCCTAGCTATTAAAGAGGCTGAGATCTGAGGATCACTGTTCAAAGCCAGCTCAGGCAGGAAAGTCTGTGAAACTCCAATGATCTGCCAGAGGTGTTGTTGCTCAAGTGTTAGATCACTAGCCTTGAGCTGAAGAGCTGAGGGACAGTGCCCAGGCCCAGAGTTCAAGACCTATGTCTGGCCAAAAAGAATTCAAAACTACATACAACATAAAACCTGAGAGTGGCTCCAGGGTGGGTTGTGTGAATATCTCAGGAGCTAGCCAGTTAGTGAAAAAGCTACTGATTGCTCACAGGCCTCAACCCTACCCACACTTAAGTTCCCTCCCTCACAGTGACTCCAAGCTAGAAGAAATAGCCACCACTCTCTTGTGTGACACACATAGCAGATCACCCTCCCACTGAACTAGTCTGGAAGAGCGTCACAAAATACTCATGCAAGTAAGGCAGAACTTCTTTCTGCCTGCTCAAACTGAATTGATAAACCAACTAAGTTTCAGGAAAACTGAGCACCAGGAAACCAGAGGCTCCATCAAGAGAATGGATATGAACAGATGGAAGACACAGATCCCGCAAATAAATCAAAAAATTCTTTTTTCTAATTCAATTTTTAAAATATTTTTCTATTTTTTCATTATTTTTCTCTCTACTTAATTGATACTCTGGTCATCCCCAGATACATAGCCAACAGTGATTATTAGGCTCCTCCTCCACTGTATGTATGCATAATAATTCAGATACCAATTACTAAATTTGCAATTTCCAAAACTTAGTACCTTTAACTGTGGTTTTTAAATGCTTATATATCTTTTAAAGTTTTTCCTCTTTTCATTTTTTTCTCTTTTCAGGTTTTTCTCTTTTTGCTCTCTCTGAATTTAGGTCTTAGTCATCTTTCTTTTCTTGCTTTTCCTCCATAAATCCCTCTAATCTTATTTTCTTATAATTTTCCTTGTATGTCTTAATTTCCAGTCCTCTGCCCCTTTTTTGATTTTCATAGTCCATTGATTCCATAGTTGTTTGTTGATGAGCTAGACTATAACTGTACTCATTTTGAATGTGTCAAAGTGGCTCCTCGTGTTATCCTTTTGGTCCAGATTGATTCAAACATCATGACAAATGGTTCACTGGTTACAACTCACATAATTACCATTCCTATATCAATTCCTATACCAATACCCTCCCCCCATCAAAGAAAATCAGAGATAGAGGAATACTTGTATATAATTTTCAATCTCTAAAATCGGTGTAAATATATGGCCCAGGGTTGGATTTTGTCTTAAAACTGTGTTCTGAGGTAGTATTGGTCCTAATTACATATGCAAAAAAGGAGAGATAGAGTAAAAAATAACTATCATTGATTGTGAGCTTCCAAAATCTGTGTAACTACAGGGCTTTGGGCTGTTTCTTGTTTTGAAATTGTTTTCCGGTGTAGAATTGGAGGTATTTTAATTTCCAAAGAGGAGAGAGAGACAGAGACAGAGACACACAGAGAGAGAGAGAGACAGAGAGAGAGTAAACATACCTATCTTTGATGGGAAGCCAATAAAGTCTGTGCAACTACAGGGATCTGGGTTGGTACTGGCCTTAAAATTGTGCTCCTGTGTGGAATTGCATATACTGTCATTCCCCATGGGATAAAAGGAAAGATAGATTGGAAAATACCCATTGTTTATTGTAATCCTACAAATTGTGTGCAACTGCAGGGCTCTGGGATGGTGCTTGGCTTAAATTAGTATTATAGCATCGAATTAGTTTTGCTTTCATTCCTAAATGGGTAGAAGCTAGAAACAAAGGAAAAATGGATAATAAAGGAATCTCAACTCCCACTCAAGATTTACAGGCAACAGAGCAGTTAATGAATAATCCAGAGGAGAGTTCTCAAATGCTCCAAAAACACTACTGGCAAATACACTGATTTAAAGTGCATAGGGTCTGCATGAGTATGATGAGGTAAAACAAAGCTTGAGAGATGAATTCATGGAATCCACAATCAGAAAACTGAATGAATTCCAATAGAGTAAAAGGAAACTATAGCCACTCAACTAATGCATTTGAGAGAAAACCAAATCAATTTGCTGTTCCTAATTTAGGCCTTCCTGTGACACATCTTAGGCTATTTCAAACTTCCTGCTTTCCACTTTCTTTGCTAGCATCACCTCTTCTGTATAAAAATCTTTGACATTTACTTACTTCAGAATGGAAATGAAAGATTTCCTATAAAATGTCTGTGGGGGGCCATATTTCAAAAGTTACGAAGTACCACAGCCTGCTGTTGAAAGAAAACATTTTCCACTCAAGGGTGTCCCTTAAATAAGGAAAAAAGAAAACATGTTAGTTAGCATGCCATTTTATTATGTAGGTAAGAGGGTTGCATGAAAATTTTAAGTATTTGCCAACACATTTTTATGTGTTTTCCTGACGAATCAAGTACTCCGTCTGTAGATTAATTACTGTTAGGATGATGATCGTATAAGGATGATGTGTGATGAGCTGAGCTTGAAAACGGTGCAGCAGATGTATTGGGAATGGTGGGAATGAAGAAGCATTGATTGTGTGCTGGCATTAGCAGGTTCGAATCAGTAGAAAGATTGGCTAATACATAAGGATATTGAGTTGGGATAACAGAAGGCTCCATCATTAGTCCAGGATTTCTATTTTGGAAGGTAGGTATGATCCGATATTGACAAGTTGAAGTTGTAAAATAATTTACAATGTGGCCATTAGCCTGGGTGTAGCTGTTGTTTGACAGCACATGAAAAGTGGCCACATGATTTAGAACTTCATGTTGATTTGATCTAATTGGTTCTGACGGTTGAACTGATGATGATGTAAAAGAAATGTCATTTCTGACTAGAGAAGTTGAATTTTCAATCATTTGCCTGCTAGAAGGCTGCTTTATTGGAGATAGCAGTGAATTTCCTGAAGTTGAAAGGAAACTTTCTCCACTGGTTTCAGCAACTAAATGAGAATTAGGATTACTTACATTACCATCTGCTTCGAGGTGCTGCTTGTGGTTCAGAAGTGGAACCAATGAAGCAGCTGCTGGAGAAACATTCTTAATCTTGACTCTTCTTTTCATCCTTGTTAACAGTTGGGGACATCCTTGTTTAAAATTCGGATTATGGTAGCACAGCAACTAAAACCAAGGGAGAAAATCATTTGGAGATATTTTAATCAGATACAGTGCCAAACCTAGTGGAAGAAATCAGAGACTACAAACTAATCTTCTTGAGAAGTAAAAATTTGTAAATATGCTTTCATTACTTAAAATGTACTTAAAATGCGAACTTATTATTGCCTTAACGTTAAAACATTCTGTCTTTATAGCAAAATGAACATTTTAAATATCTTTATTCGAAGTTCACTTGCAAGATTCAAAATTGGTAGCAAATTTTCTGTAAGTGCTAGATGTTTAAGGTCCAGGTTTGTCAAGAGATAAAATTCTTTTTTTTTTTTTTTTGTCAGTCGTGGGGCTTGAACTCTGGGCCTGGGCACTGTCCCTCAGCTCTTCAGCTCAAGGCGAGTGCTCTACCACTTGAGCTACAGAGCCACTATATAATTGTTTTCATAGAATTTCAAGTAATTTTTTTTTTACTCTAGTGTAGTGGAAGGCAAAACAGGTGTACAAATGACATCGGTTAGTACTTAAGTGAAAAAAGCCTAAGTAATTACCTTGGTTAAAACAGAGGCCTCTTTTTCTTCGGCAAGAAAGTCAACTAGAGAAGCAGATCGTTGAAATTGATGCTGAACTTTACTAAACCCATAAAGATTCAGTTGTCGAATTAGACTTTTCATACTTCTAGTTTCAAAAATTTTGAAAGGATACTTTCTTCCCAAAATTTCTTCCTTAAACAGATCTTCCTTAATCACAACAGAAGTTCCATCCTCACTCCACCAAATAGACTTGAATTTGTCGCTTTCAACTATTTTCCAAAGTTTTCTGGGAAAAGTCAAGGAAACAAAATCATTGTCTTCATCTGGTTCCGAGACACAAAATGTGGAACGGAGTCTTTGGGCCCACGGTGTCTGAGACAAAACTTGGAAAGTAATTTCCTCAATCTTCGACCTTAATTCAGCCTCCTCAGTGAGTGAGCGATCACTCAGTGAAGGTAGATTGGAAGTATCTGATTCTGCGGAACCATATTGGGAAGTACCTGGCATGTCTGAAAATAATTCCTCCATCTCAATCTCTTTCTTCCTCAGTGACTCATACTATCTTCACAGTTCCGAACAGCTTAAGTAGAGCTACCTACACAGATAAAGATCTGCATAAGCATTCTATGACATCACAGGAGGCCTTTTGTCTCCTAGCAACAGTTGGGTAGGGCAGTTAAAATCTGTCCTTACCACTCTGATGCTAATCCAGTTATCCTAAAATGGAGACTGATCGCTTGATACACCTGGAAGTTTCAAAATTCGAGTCATACAGAATCTTGGCAGTCACCAAGGCAACAAATAAATTGATCAGTCTCTTCAACACAAATAACGAGAATTGCTTTTTCCCTTACCAACAGACTTTCTACTTTCATGCTCAGAATATAGGGCAGGATAGTTGGACATCTTAAATGTGAAACAAATTACTCAAGGAGCTCAATCATCATGTTGTGCAGCCTGTAACCATAGCTACTGAGGGTTTGCAAATGAGAGGAATACTGCTCAACTCCAGTCTGTGAAAGTCATTAACAAGAATCTATCTAAAAAATTAATTCAAGTGCCAATTCAAGTTGTGTATAATCTGAACTTTCTGAGATGATTTCTGACTTATACCTACCCCAGGCATATAAAGATCTCTTCATTATCACCAAGGAAGGAAAGTACTTGTAGTGTCACAACCCAATAGAGTTGCAATTCCAGTAATATGACCTAAAAAATAATATTCTTTCCTTACAATATTTTGCTGTTAAGGTTATCTCTCAGCATTTTCTTTATCTCATTCACTTGTAGAGATGAAGAATGAAAACTTAAATTGGCTTCTTTGAGAAATTATGCATGATACCCTTTTCTTTTCCTAAAATTGTGTGCAGATTCATGAACACTACCTATGAAATAACAAGCAACACACAATGGGGGCTAGTTTCGTAATGAGTGCTAACCATGCAAACATATTGCCACCTATTTGTCACTGGTTCTGCAAAGAGCTCTGCCACTCAAAGAAACTGCTTCAGATTGGTAGGGGCCAGTTACTGGTAGGAGCATGTGAGTGTAATTCTAGATCCTGCACAGCCTGAGACAGGAGAATCAAGTGGTTGGGCTGAAATGATAAAGCCTTAGGTACTGAGTTCTAGCCTAGTAACACACAAATATAAACACAACCCTCCACAAACACACACACAAAGCCACAGACACAAGCACCAATGAACATACAAAAACCTAGCTGCATTTTTGTCATCTCACTGTATTTGCAGATCTCCCTGTAACAATTTTTATTTCCAAATTCACTGTCTGGTTCGACTGCAATGTCTCATCTGAAGGAAAGAAGAATCTCCTCAAGGAAGGATTACAGTTTTCTCTCACAAATAAATAGCCCTTATGTGATTGGAAGAGACTGACATGTTAAGAAGGGTCAAACTGGTTTCCTTAAGTCCACTATTGTTGAGAATAAATGTGTGTGTAAGAGCACATGCACATTTGTGTATTTGGTATGTGTGTGTGCATGAGTGTGTGTTTGTGTTCAAAACAAATATTGAAAGAGACAAATGGGAGAGATAGAGAATTAGAAAACTGCATTTGAACACTATGTCTGGGGACTCTCCCCTTCCTTTAATGCTCAATCTTAGCACTCTTCCACTGTGCCATATCTTCACTTCTGCCTGTGCTTCTTAATTATTGGATAAAATAAGGCTACTGTGTGGCCTTTTTGTATTTTGAGCTCATTTAGAAGAGATAGGATTACAGGCTTGATCTACTGGTGCCTGTCACTATTATTCTTAACAAAGTAATTTTAATTAGAAAAATATGTTCCCTTCTAAATATAAAAGTTATGAAATGAGTGGGTTATGTAGACTAGAAGTACAGTAAATAGGTTCATTATCACCACTTTCTGATCATTTTGTGTATTAGAAAAGATTCTGGCAGAATGATTTTTAATGTTTTTAGATGTTTTGGCATATTAAGCCTAATGATTAAGAATATTATTAAGCATGTATGTGTCAACTTGTCAACAATCATGTGCAAGTATGAATTAGTTTTGCACATCACAACACCTTGCCTACACACGGCTTTTGGACAGAACTCTGCAAAGACTCCAGATTGATTTTCTCCATTTCTGCCCAGAAAACTGTCACACTTCATCCAAACATTACCTGCAATTATGGTCTATTCCCCAAATCCAAAGTCACTCAACTGTACTAGAAATTATCAAAGCCCCCAAAATACAATTTAATTTTACGTCCACATTTAAAACAAAACACAAAAAAACAAAATACGAAATTACGCCAGTTCACAGGTTTTTAAAAAAGTACATGTGAACAAAGAAACTGTTATATTTTGAATGGGAGGTACATGTTAGAAAGACAAATAAAGATACACTTAGAAAAATAGTGGCTAACTGTTAAATAATAACTGAGAAATATCTTTACTTCTGCCTACGGAAATAATAAACTATAAAACAGCACATCAACATAATCAAACTAATTCCTTTTTCATATCCATCTGTGTTTTCAAGCAGTATTGCCTCTCTGACTAAGATTTAGAAGACTAAAATTTCAAATGGCCTTTATTTTTTTAATGTTAAAATACTGTAAGAGGGGTTACAGTTACATAGGCAAGATAATGAGTACATTTCTTATCAAGCATTGTATCCTCCTCCTTTGTTTCCCCTTCCCATCCTCCCCATCCTCTCCCAGCTCCCCCACCCAATTCTCCTCCCCCCCACCAAAGTTGTAAAGTTCGTTTTTCGATATAACATCTTGTACATCTCATTGTTGCAGTGGATCCACCTGTATTCCTATTTCAACGATTTGTTTTTTCCCTTTCCCTCCACAAATTATACCAACATCAAATACAGTGAAAGCAGGGGTTATACCATGGGAAGGGACATACAAAGCAACAAAGAAATAATCTTATAAATGTGTTAGAAACAATCAACTGAAAGAAAAAAAATTGAATACATATCTTAGGGTTCATTTCCCTAACATCAACAAATCTGATCTTTTCTGCTTGACTCTGACATATACTACTTATTGCAAATAAGGGAAACCATGGGACCTAAGTTTCTTTGGGCCTGGTTTACTTCATTTAATATAATTGTTCCAAGTCTTTCCATTTCCTAACAAATGGGGCAATGTCATTCTTTCTGATGGAGGCATAGAATTCTATTGTGTATATATACTACATTTTCTTGGTCCAGTCATTTACTGAGGGTCATATGGGTTGGTTCCATATCTTAGCTATGGCAAATAATGCTGCAACAAACATAGTTGTGCTGGTAGCTTTAGGATAGTCTTGTTTGTGATCATTTGGGTAAATGCCCAAAAGTGGGATTGCTGGTCATAGGGAAGCTCTATGTGGAGTCTTTTGAGGAACCTCCATACTGCTTTCCAAAGTGTTTGAACAAGTTTACACTCCCACCAACAATGCAGTAAGGTTCCCTTCTGTCCACATCCCCTCCAGCATCTGTTGTTTTGAGAGTTCTTGAGAATAGCCATTCTAATTGGGGTGAGGTGGTATTTCAAAGTTGTTTTGATTTGCATTTCTTTTATTGCTAGAGAGGTAGAGCATTTCTTCATCTGTCTATTTGTCATTCTTTTTTCCTCTTCAGAGAAGTTTCTCTTTAAGTCTTTAGACCATTTATTTATTGGGCAGTTGTTTCTTTGAAGATTAATTGTTGGGGAATTGAAGTTTTTGAATTCCAGTTATATTTTAGGTATGAGACCATTGTCTGTTGTAAGGCTAGTGAAAATCTTCTCCCAATCCATGGGTTTCTATTAATCTTGCTAGCTATGTCCATTGCTATGCAGAAGCTCTGCAATTTTATGCAATCCCATTTGTTCAAACTTTATTTGATTGTTGTGTTTCTGTGTCTCTATTAAGAAATTTTCAGCCTGTGCCAAGGAGTCCTAGGGTTTCTCCTATTCCATCCTGTAATGTTTTCAGGGTGTCTACTTTGACTCCGAGGTCTTTGATCCATTTGGAGTTGATTCTGGTGCAGGGTGATATATAAGTTCAAATGGCATTTTTTATATTAATGAATAGTTTAGTTTAAAAGAATAAATTCTTACACCATACTTATTTTCAAAAACATTTTTCTTTTTTTCTTTGTCTTACAGAACTTGATGGTTTTTCTTAGATACAGGGAACTTAGTATATTCTTTTAAATTTTAATTTTATTGTAACATGGGCTAAGAGGGGATAGAGTAACATCAGTAAGATAATGAGTACATTTTATCCTTTACATTATTAAAACCCTCCTTTTTCTCCATTTTTCCTCCCAAACAGCTTCCCATCCTTACAGGCTGTAAAATTTGTGTCTAGTATAGGTTTTTGTTAGTAAAGCTCTTGCATTGCTTCTTTCTTTACTATGTTCTTAAGTTTTTTTAATCTTGTGTTACTTGCCCAAAGGAAATAATTTTATACACAAAAGCTATTATACCAAAATCAAAAGCAGTGACAACAGGAGATGAAACAAAAGTGGAAAAATAACAGAAAAAAAGGAAATTCTATCAGGACTTAAAAATAGCAATAAAAAAAGAAACAATAAACAAAAAACACCCTTGTTTCCATATATTGGAGTTTATTTCTATTAACATCATTTTATATGATTATATGTACATAGCCATTGAGCTAAGGTCATCCACTCATGGGACTCCACCAGATGAGTACTAATACTTACTAATGAGGGAAACCATGGAGCATATATTTCTTTAGGTCTGCTTTCTTCTCTTCATATGATTTTTCCATGTCTTTCCCTTTTCTTACCAAGGGGGCAGTGTCATTTTTTTCTGATGGAAGTTTAGAATTCCCTTCTGTGTGTGTGTATGTATAAATATATATATCACATTTTCTTGATCCATTCATGAGGGGCATCAGTGTTGGTTCCATGTCTTAACTCTTGTAAAAATTGCTGCAATTGACACAAATATCCTGGTAGCTTTACTGTGGCATTGTCCCAGGAATGAGATTGATGGATCATAGGTGAGCTCTATATTTAGTTTATAGAGAAATCTTCATATTGCTTTCCAGACTGGTTGAAGCAATTTACATTTCCGCAAACAATGCAGTAGTCTTCCCTTTTGGTCACATCCCCTCAGCATCTGTTATTATTAGATTTATTGATTGCAGCCATGCTAACTGGGGTGAAGTGGTATCTCAATGTTTAGATTTGCATTTCTTTTATGGTTAGAGAAGTTGAGCATATCTTCCTATGTCTATTGGCCATCCTTCTTTCCTCTTCAGAGAAGTTTCTCTTTCAGTCTTTAGACCACTTATTTATAGGGCAGTTTGTTTTTTTTTTAGGGCAGTTGTTTTTTGAGGATTTCTTATTTGGGTTTTAATTATTTTTGTTTGTTTTGGTCATTGGCAGTGCTTGGACTCTGGGCTTTGGTGCTGTCTCTGAGCTCTTCAGCATTTTGGGATTTGAGTTCTCCAGAGCCACCCCATGGAGATGTGCTGACATAGTACCCGGCTGCCCTCTGGGCTTTGTTGGAAATAAGCTCTCTGGTGCTATCCCGTGAATATGTGTGGGCATAGTACCTGGCCACCCTCTATGCATTGTGAAAAATGAGCTCAATGGAATCACCCTATGGAGATTGCAGGAATAACACCAGGCAATCTGCAAGGCATTGTGGGAAATGACCTCTCTGCTGCCACTCCATACAGATGGACAGGCATAGCACTGGGCTGTCAACACAGCATTGTGGAAAATGATGTCTCTGGTGCCACACCATGTGGTAATGCGGGGCAAAGCATCCTACTGACAGCAAGGCATTGTGGGAAATTTCCTCTCTGGTTCAAACCCATGGAAATATGAGGGTATAGCAATCGGTGTCAGCAGGAGATTGTGGGAAGTGAGCTATTTGGCACCACTCTGAGGAGGTGTGTGGGCATACCACCCAACCAACTGCACAGCATTGTGGGAAGTGAGCTCTCAGTGCCACACCTTGTGGTGTTGTGGGCATAGTACCTGGACACTAGCTGCTATTCTGCACAATGTCTTCTCTGCTGCCACCATGTAGATATGTGGGCATACCACAGCACAGCATTTTGGGAAGTGAGCTCTCTGGTGCCGCCCTGTGAAGAAGTGTGGGGAAATCACCCGACTGACCCATGGGAATTGTGAGTAATGAGCTCTGTGGTGGCTCCTCGTGGAGATTTGCTGGCTGATGAACTGGCTACATATTGGGCATTGTGTGAAAGGAGCTCTCTGGAGCCACCTAATGCCTTAGTGCAGCACAAGCACTGTACAAGAGCAAAGCATCGTGGACAATTAGCTCTGTGGTGCCACCTGTAAAGATGTTCAGTCATAGCACTGGGCTGCCAGCAGGCCAGTGGGGAATGGCGCACCTTATGGGAAGGTGTGGCACAATCATCAATCCAAAAGCACAGCATTATGGGAAATGACCTCTCTGGTACAACCCTGTGGAAATGTGAGGATTTAATGATCAGGTGTCAGCAGGGCATTGTGGAAAGTGAGCTGTCTGGTGCCATCCCGTGGAGTTGTATGGGCATAGCAACTGATCACCAGCTGGGAATTGCGGGAAATGTCTGCTGTGCTGACATCCCATGGAGATGTGTGAGCATAGCATCCAACCTACAGCACTGCATTGTGGGAAGTGAGGTCTCTTTGGAGTTCCACCTGTGGAGATTTGCAGGCAAAGGAACTGGCCACACTCTGGGAATGGTGGGCAGTGAGCTCTCTGCGCAACCACTTGCAAAGGTGCAAGAACAAGGCATTATGGCCAACAACAAGGCATTATGGGAAATGAGCTCTCTGATGCCACCATGTAAAAATGTACAGGCATAGAACGGGGCTATCAGCTGAGCATTTTGGGAAGTGAGCTCTCTGATGCCACCTCATGCAAAGGTACGGCACTATCACCTAGCCCACATCACAGCATTATGAAAATTGACCTCTCTGGTGCAACCCCCTGGAGATGTGCTGACATAGCTCCAGGCCCTATGCAGTGCATTGTAGGAAATAAGCTCTATGGTGCTACCCCCTGGAGATATGCAAACACCGCACCCAGCTACCAGCTGGGAATTGAGGAAAGTGAGCTTTCTTCTGCCACCTCATGTACATGTTGTCATAGCGCTGGGCTGTCAACAGGGAAATGTGGGAAATGAGCTCTCAGATGCCACTCTGTAGACATTTGCCAGCCAAACAACTGGTTACACGCTGGACATTGTAGGAAGTGAGCTAGCTGGCGCCAACTAATGGAAAGATTCAGCACTAGCACTGAAAGACAGCAAAGCATTGTGGAAATGTGTGGCCTAGGTCCACCCCGTGAAGGTGTGTGGGCATACAACCCAACCAACAGTACAGCATTCTGGTGACTCCTGATCATCCTACGGGAATTTGGGGCAATGAGCTTTCCGTTGCCACTCCGAGAAATGTGGGCATAAAACCTCTCTGTGAAGGTTCCTCAAATGACTCCAAATAGATCTCCCCTATGACCAGCAATCCGCTTTTTGGGCATTTACCCAAATGATCACAAACAAGACTATGCTAAAGCTACCAGCACAACTATATTTATTGCAGCATTATTTACCATAGCTAAGATATGGAACCAACCCAGATGCCCCTCAGTAGAAGAATGGAACAAGAAAATGTGGTATATAGACACAATAGAATTCTATGCTTCCATCAGAAAGACATTGCCCCATTTGTAGGAAATGGAAAGACTTGGAAACAATAATATTAAGTGAAGTAAGAAAGGCCCAAAGAAACTTAGGTCCCATGGTTTCCCTTATTTGCAATAACTAATATATGTCTGAGACAAGCAGATAAGGTCAGATAAGGTGATGTTAGGCGAAATGAACCCCAAGATAAAGATTCAATTTTTTTTCTTTCAGTTGATTGTTTCTAACATATTTATGATTATTTCTCTGTTGCTTTGTATGTCCCTCCCCATGGTATAACCCCTGCTTTCACTCTATTTGATGTTGGTTTAATTTGTAGAGGGGAAGGGAAAAAAACAAATTGTTTAAATAGGGATACAGGTGGACCCATTGCAACAATGAGATGTACAAGATGTTATGTCGAAAAACGAACTTTACAATTTTGGTCTGGGGACGTGGGGAGAGGGTAGCCAGAAACGGGGAGAGAGAAAGGGATGGGAAGAGGAAACAAAGGAGGAGGCAACAATGCTTGATAAGAAATATACTCATTATCTTGCCATGTAATTGTAACCCCTCTGTATGTTATTTTCACAATTAAAAAAAAAAAGAAGAAGAAGCTTTCCTTGAGATGGTCATGGTTTGAAGAGAGTTATAGGGCACATCCCTGTGGAGATGCAAGGGGATAGCACTCAGTTGACAGTAGAGTATTGTGATAAGTGAGTGCCATCCCATTGAGATTTCAGGAATAGCACCAGGCATTACACTAGGTACTGTGAGAAATGGCCTCTCTGGTTCTACCTTATGCAAATGAATGGTTATAACATAGGACCATTAGGCGGGCATTGTGGGAAATGAACTCTCTGGTGTCATCCCATGATGATTTGGAGGCAGAGCAGCTGGCCATGCACTGGGCATTGTGGGAAGTGAGCTCTCTGGCCCTGCCTAATGGAAAGGTTCTGCACAGCACTGACAAAGAGCACAGAATTGTGGGGAGTGGACTCTCTTATGCCACCCCTGGACTTGTGTTGACATAGCAATGGGCTATCAGCAAGGAATTGTGGGAAGTGAGCTCTTGTGCCACCCTGTGGGGTTTTGTGAACATAGCACTATGATATCAGCAGGGCATTGTGTGAAGTGAGCTCTCTAGGTGCTATTCCTGAAAAGGTGGGGCCTTATGACCTGGCTGACAGCATGGCATTGTGGGACATGAACTCTCTGGTGCCACCTAACACAATGTGTGGTTATACCACTCAGCAGACAGCATAGCATTGTGGGAAATGGGCTCTCTTGTGCCACCATGAAAGGATATATAGCCATAGAACTTGGCTGTCAGCAGCTCATCGTGGGGAGTGAGCTCTCTGGTGCTACCTCATGGAAAGCTGCGGCAAGATCACCTGCCCGAAAACACAGCATTGTGGGAAATGAGCTCTCTTTGGAGTTCCGCCTGTGGAGATTTGCAGGCAGAAGAATGAGAGACTATTAGGGAATGGCGGGCAATGAGCCCTTTGATGCCACCTAATGCAAAGTTGTGGTACTATCATCTGGATGACAGCACGGAATTGTAGGAAATGAGTTGTCTGGTGCCACCTCTTGGAGATGAGAGGACTCACCATTCAGCCAACAGCATGGCATTATGGAAAATGAGCTCTCTGATGCAACCTAGTGATTTGTAGGCAGAGCTGCTGGACAACGGCTGGCCATTGTGGGAAGTGAGCTCTTTGGTGCCAACCCATAAAGATGTATGGGCATAACACTAGTTGGTCAGTGGAGCATTGTGGGTAGTGAGTTCTCTGGTGCCAACAAGTGTGCTGATGCGGGCATAGCACCTGGCCACCAGCTGGTTTTGTGGGAAATGACATCTCTGCTGATGCCCAATAGAGATATGTGAGCATACCATCTAAATGAATGCACAGCATTGTGTGAAATGAGCTCTCTGGTGCCACCCTGTGGGGATTTGCAGCAGAGCAACTGGCCCTCCCGCTGGGCCTTGGGTGAAGTGAGCTCTCTGCTGCCACCTAATGCATTACAGCATTTTGAGGAATGGGCTCTCTAGTTACATCCCGTGGAGTTGTGCGGGCATAGCACTGGGCTGTCAGCAGGGCATTGTGGGAAGTGAGCTCACTGGTGACACCCCGTGGAATTGTGGGGGCATAACACCTGGCCACCAGCTGGGAATTGTGGGAAATGAGCTCTCTGGTGCCATCACGTGGCGATGTGTGGGCATAGCACCCAACAGACAGCACTGCATTGTGGGAAATGAGCTCTTGGTGGAGCTCCACCTTGTGGAGATTTGCAGGCAGAGGAACTGGCCACCCTCTGGGAATGGTGGGAAGTGAGGCCGCTGAGCAACCTCCTGCAAAGGTGAGAAACTATAACGTGTCCAACAACATTGTGGGATATGAGGTCCCAAGTGGCACCCCGACACATTTTGTAGACATACCAATCGGCCCACAGCGTGGCACTGTGGGAAATGAGTTCTCTATAGCCATCCTGTGGAGATTTGCAGGCAGAGCAACTGGCCACCAGCTTGGATGGAGAGAGGTCATTTCCCACAAAACCAGCTGGTGGCCAGGAGCTATGCTCAAACTACCACATGGAGTGAAACCAGAGAGCTCACTTCTGACAGTGCCCTGCTGACAGCCCAGTGCTATGCACTTGCACAATAAAGGTCATTTCCCAAAATGCTTTGCTGTTGGCTTATGCTAGTGCTATATCATGGCATTAGGTGGCTCCAGAGAGCTCTCTTTCCATAATGTCCAGCGGATGGCCAGCTGCTCTGCCTGCAAATCTCCATGGGGCGGCACTATAGACAACATTTCCCACAAGGCTGTGCTGTCAAACAGGTGATAGTGCATCTGGTCGTGTCTGAGAGATCACGTCCCACAATGCCCAGCAGGGGGCCAGTTGCTCTGCTTGCAAATCTCCACAAGGTTGCAACAAAGAACTCATTTCCCACAATGTTGTGCAGTCGCTTGGATGGTATGCCCACATATCTCTATGGGGTGGTGGCAGAGAGGTCATTTCCCACAAAACCAGCTGGTGGCCTGGTGCTATACCTGCACCACCACAAAGGATGTGTCATCAGAGAGCTCACAGCCCACAATGCCCTACTAAGAACCAGTGCTATGGCCGTCCATCTTTATGGGATGGCACCAGAGAGCTTATTTCCCACAATGTTTTGCTGTTGGCCAATGCTAGTGCCGCACAATAGCATTAGGTGGTGCCAGAGAGCTCAGTTCCTAAATTGACCAGCGGGTGGCCAGCTGCTCTTCCTCCAAAGCTCCATGGGGTGGCACCAGATTTCTCATTTCCCACAATGCTTTGCTGTTGGACAGTGCTAGTGCCGCACCATGGCACTGGGTGGCACCAGAGAGCTCCCTTCCAGGAATGTCCAGTGGGTGGCCAGTTCCTTTACCTGCAAATCTCCACAGATTGGAGCTCCACAGAATGCTCAATTCCCAAATGCTGTGCAGTCAACCAGCTGGTGGCCAGGCACTATCCTCAAACCACCACATGGAGTGGCACGAGAGGGCTCATTTCCAATAAGGCTTTACTGTCAGTAAATGCTAGTGCCGCACCATGGAGAACTCACTTTCCAAAATGCCCAGTGGGGTCCAGTTGCTCTGCACTGTACACCACCAGTCAAATCTAAAATGGGGGCACCACCAGTGAACCCGTTTCCCACAATGCCTAGTCTATTGCCTGGTGATATTCCTATATACTCCATGGGATCCTTATCACACAATGCTGTGTTGTTAACTGAGTGCTATTCTCACATATCTCGACAGAGTGGTGCCCTAGAGCTCTCGTGGAACTATAACCAGCTCACTGAGGGGTTTTCTGCCCACACTGTTCATAGTGACAACAAAGAGCACATTGCCCACAATTCCCATGGGGCGGTCAGGTGCTGTCCCCACATATCTCCTAGGAGTGGCACTAGAGAGCTAGCATACCAAAATGCCCAAAGGGCTGACAGGTGCCCTGCCTGCACACCTCCATTGGGTGGCACCAGACAGCTCACTTCCAACAATGCTGTGCAGTTGGTTGGGTGGAATTCCCATCACACAGGGTGATACCACAAATCTCACATTCCACAATTCCTTGCTAACAGCAAATCACTGTGCCCTCATATTTCCATGGGATTGCACTAGAAACTTCATTTCCCTCAATACTGTGCAGTCAGTTAGTGCTAGTGCTGAACCTTTGTGTGCAAGATAGTGCACTTCCCACATTGCCCTGAGGTGGGCCACTTCCTTTGCCTGTAAATCTCCACAGGATGGAGGTACACAGAAAGCTCAATTCCCCAATACTGTGAAATCGCTTGGATGGTATACTGACATTTCTCTATGGAGTGGCAGCACAAAGGTCATTTCACACAAAACCAGGTGATGGCCAGGAACTATGCTCAAACTACCACATGGAGTGGTACCAGAGAGCTCACTTCGGACAGTGCCCTGCTGACAGTCCAGTGCTATGGCCATCCAGGTTTATGGGATGGCACCAGAGAACTCACTTCACACAATGCTTTGCAGTTGGCCAGTGCTAGTGCCACACCATGGCAAAAGGTGACGCCAGTGAACTCACTTCCCAAAATGCCCAGCAGAGGGCCAGCTGCTCCTCATACAAAGTTCCATAGGGTGGCAGCTGATTGATCATTTCCCAAAATACCGTGCTCTGTGGCGTGAGCTGTGCCCACAGATTGTAGGGAGCTGCCCCCAGAGACAATACCGTGCTGTACACCAGGTGACAATTCCCCACTTTGAATGTGGGGGCGCCAAAGAGTTCACTGCCCACCATTCCCAGAGGATGGCCAGTTCCTCTGCCTGCAAATCTCCACAGGTGGAACTCCAAAGAGACCTCACTTCCCACAATGCAGTGCTGTAGGTTGGGTGCTATGCCCACACATCTCCATGGGATGTCAGCACAGCAGACATTTCCCGCAATTCCCAGCTGGTGGTCAGTTGCTATGCCCATACAACTCCACGGGATGGCACCAGACAGCTCACTTTCCACAATGCCCTGCTGACACCTGATCAATAAATCCTCACATTTCCACAGGGTTGTACCAGAGAGGTCATTTCCCATAATGCTGTGCTTTCGGCAGGATGATAGTGCCGCACCTTACCATAAGGTGCGCCATACCCCAATGGCTTGCTGACAGCCCAGTGCTGTAGATTGGGTGCTATGCCAACACATCTCCACAGGATATCAGCACAGTGGACATTTCTCGCAATTCCCAGCATGTGGCCAGAAGCAGTCCCCAGAAGAAAAGAAACAAAGGAAAGAAGAAAGAAGAAAAATATTTCCTATATCTGTGGCGCAACTTTGTCCATAAGATTGGCATACTAGGAACTGAGATCTCTAGTGCAGCCCTGTGGTAACCCGAGGAATTGCCCTGCATTCAGTAGATCTCTGCCTCCACCCAGTGAAATTTGCATGCAAAACATGTTAACAACCCATAGGAATTTTGGGCATTCAGCTCTTTAGTACCACCAAGTGGACAAGAGTGAAAGTATGTTGTTTTCTGCAATCTCTGGTGCCACACAGTGAATATTTTTTTAATGCTTTTTATTGTGGAAATACAGTACAAGTGTGGTTAGAGTTACATGAGCAAGGTAATGAGTACATTTCTTTTGCAGCATTGTTGCCTCCTCCTTTGTTTTCCAATACCTTCCCTTCCCTCCCACCTCCAAAACTATGGTCCCCACCCAGCCCCAGCCTAAATTGTAAAGTTTGCTTTCAACATAGTGTCTTGTACATCTCATTGTTAAAATGGTTCAAGCTGTAAGCCTATTTAAACATTTTTTCCCTTCCCTCCCTAAATTAGATCAGCATCAGTGAAAATAGGGGTTATAACTTAGGGAGAAACATACAAAGAAACAAAATAAAATCACATGCCACTTTATAAGTCCTTTAAAACCAGCAAGAAACAGAAAACCAACTGTGTATCTTGGGGTTCATTTCACATAAATCATCTTATATATGGTCATATGTACATAGTTTTTTAAATTTTCTACTTGTCTCAGACATATACTAGTTATTACAAATAAGGGAAACCATGGGACCTAAGTTTCTTTGGGCCTGGCTAATTTCACTTAATGTAATTTTTTCCAAGTCCTATCATATCCAAGTCCATTTCCTAACAAATGGGGCAATGTCATTCTTTCTGATGGAGGCATGGAATTCTATTTGTATATATACCACATTTTCTTGATCTATTCATCATCGTGGTGGGTTCCATTTCTTAGCTATGGTAAATAATGCTGCAATAAACATAGTCTTGTTTGTGGTCATTTGTGTAAATGCCGAAAAGTGGGATTGCTGGCTCATAGGGGAGTTCTATGTGGAGTCTTTTGAGGAACCTCCATACTGCTTCCCAAAATGTTTGAACAAGTTTACACTCCCATCAACAATGCAGTATGGTTCCCTTCTGTACACATCCCTTCCAGCATCTGTTGTTTAATTAGAGGTCTTCATTATATCCATTCTAACTGGGGTGAGGTAGATTCTCTATGTGTTTTGATTTATAATTGTTTTATGGCTAGAGAGGTTGAGCATTTGTTCATGTGTCTATAGGCCATTCTTTTCTCTTCAGAGAAGTTTCTCTTTAGGTCTTTAGTCCACGTATAAGTCGGGCAGTTTGTTGGAAGGAATTTTATTTTTTGATGTCTAAGTATATTTTAGATGTGAGACCCTTATCCCTTGGATGGCTACTGAAGGTCTTCTCCTAGTCCTTGGGCATTCTACTGGTATTGCTAGGTTTGTGCTTTGCCATGCAGAAGCTCTGCAACATCATGCAATCCTAATCATCCAAACTTTCTTTAATTTGTTGTGTTTCTGAGTCTTTCTTAAGAAAATTTTGGCCTGTGCCAAAGAGACCTACGGTTTACCTATTTTGTCCTGTAATGTTTTTAGGGTGTTTTCTCAAAGGATTCCACATAGAGCTCCCCTATGACAGAGCAATCCCACTTTTGGACATTTACCCAAATGTTCACAAACAAGGCCATACTAAAGCTACCAGCACAACTATGTTTATCACAGCATTATTCACCATAGCTAAGTTATGGAACCAAACCAGATGCCCCTCAGTAGATGAATGGATGAAGAAAATGTGATATACATATATATATATATATATATATATATATATATAGAGAGAGAGAGAGAGAGAGAGAGAGAGAGAGAGAGACAGAGAGATTGAGAGACAGAGAGAGAGAGAGAGAGACATATATAGTATGGATATAGCTATAGATAGAATGGAATTCTAGGTCTCCTCAGAAAGAATGACACCACCCCATTTGTTAGAAAATGAAAAGTCTTGTAAATAATTATATTAAGTGCAGTGAGCCAGACTCAAAGAAACATAGGTCCCATCGTTTCCCTCTAGCAGTATAATTCCTTTGCTGCTCACTTTAAAAGGTGGAAACCCCAGGGTAATTGTCCATTGATTGTTCACACTGTGTTAATGACTTCAAGATTGAAAATTCTACTAATGTGAGGTAGGAACCTATCTTTCACTCTAAGGTTGGAAGTGAGTTTTCAGATGCCATAAGTAGAAGAATGACACAGGGCTATAGTTTTATGAACTGAAAGAGAGCTTTAGATGGGCCACCAGAGAAACTGAGTTGTCATTCAAATATTAAAGTAGTGAAAAGTAACTATTGTGAGAGTCATGACTTATTGAAGGTTACAATTATTGAAGGTTGCACTTCTCTCTGCCAATTGAAGGTATCAATATGTATTTAGGTTAGACCAGAGAATTTGGGTAGATATAAAAAGATCCTTCTAAGTTTCCTTTAGATGACTTGTCAGTAAACTTCATTAGGTTTCGCTCTTACATATTGTAGGCTAACCTTCTAAAGAAGAACTGTTGCCTTCCAAAATACTGCCCTTTCTTCATGCAGGGCAAAGGTTCAGCACCTGGTGCCAGAATCAAGTGACGGTTTGTGGAAAGTGCCATTCATGCTTCTCCTAGTTAACCCCGTAGAACAATGCCTCGAGACCCCTTTGTGTACCCACATGTGCTTTACCTATTTTTACAACCTTGATTACTGGAAATACTCCACATTTGTTGGCAAGGATTAGCTTTTCCTGCTTACTGACTTAAAGTTAAACTCTGTGTTCTATGCTCCCATAAAACTGTTTAAGATGAACTTTTTGCACATGACTGAAGATTTACTTCTCCTCCTTGAGTGCTGTATAAGCATGTGATGTTTCAGTAAACTTTGTCTATACCCACATGGTGTAGTCCCTTCCTGCCTATACCAGACATCACATTCCCAGATCCTGCTGTATAAAAACACGTGGTGCCCGGAACAAGGACTGGAAGTAGAGAAAGTTCTGCTAGAAGGACACGGTGTCCCACAGAAGGAGGTGATTCATTTCACTATGAGACAATTGAAAAGTCAAACTCAGCTGTTTTTTTCAGTTTAGTATACCACTTTCTTAAGAAGCTTGGAGCAAAGTTGTCTAGGGGACAACTTCTAGAATGTCTCAGCATGGTTTGTGAATATAATCCTTGGTTCCCTGAGGAAGAAACTTTGGATGAGAGAATATGGCTGGAAGTTAAGGATAACATACAAAGAGCTCACAGGCAAGGAGTTCAGATTAGTCTTCAGTTTGGGATGACATAGGCTTTCCTTTGTGCCATCATGGAGATGATAGAAGAAGAGAAAGAAACTGTTGGTTTGAAACAAAGGGGGAAAGGAATACTTCATCACTTCAAGGAGAAGACTTAGCTAAAATGTTCTTCTGTTCTTCTTATGGTATGCTACATGTCTCTCTGTTTGTGTCCTGTCTCCTGTCTGCTGAAAAGTTTTTCTTGCTGTCAAAGTTTTGTTTTTATAATGGACCACGTGGTTAATAATATTTAGGCAAAATATCACCTTTAAAATTCCAAAAATATCTTAAACAGCCGATATTAAAATCTAAGCATTCTCTAGATTTGTGCACAAATATGTTTGACTGTCTGTCTACATGTAAAATGTGTAAAACAGTCATGGTTTTAAGGTTGTTAAATATTTTGCTTGTTAAAAGATCTTTGTCAATGGAAGATGTGATTTTCTGAGTTACCTTGAAAATTCTGAGGTCACCTGAATACAAGCTTTATGTTGCATTTTTTCCTGTGGAGGCCGCCCGAGGGAACAGTGCAGATAGCTGAGAACTTGGTTCAGACATTTGGCTGGTTTTGGCTGTGGAAGACAGTTGTAAAATAAGGGATAGGAAGGGGAAACAAAGGAGGAGGCTACAATGCTTGATAAGAAATGTACTCATTATCTTGCCCATGTAATTGAAACCCCTCTGTACAGTATTTTCACAATAAAAAAAGAAAATAAATAAATAAACAAACAAATAAATAACAGAAAAATAAAGAAAGTTGTAAAATACCCTGAGTCAGGCCAGCTCACTTTCAGGTGACTTTCTCCCAAGCTTCCTCCAACTAAAGGTACTGAAAATGCTAATTGGTGAGATGCATTGGAAAATGAGCAAGCCCTGGGAAAAAAATATGACCTAGAAAAAGTATTTTGTTAAAAGGTTTCATCTTAAACTTTTATCATCTGCAAGAGTAAGATTGGAAAAATATCTCTTACCACTAAAAGTTTCAAAAGGTTTATGTACAACTAATTATCATTTTTACATGCCTTAAAACCTGTGAGTATGTGATTTCATGTGTGTGAATATGTTTGAGTTAAAAACTATTGGTATGCAGTAAATGATTTGAGTGGATCTAGGTTTACAGTTCAAAAGGTTATGAGGTGTGGATGTTGCCAAAGGTCTTTAAAATTTTTGCATTGCTTAAAAGACGTTTTAAGGATTCTTAACTTAAAAATCAGAAAATTTGGTATATTAAACTCTGGTGTTTTGAAATGCATGAGGCTGTTTACACTGTAATCAGGTTATCTGACGTAGCAAAAAAGCATTGAGGATTTGGTATTTGTTTTCCTTGACTGAAATTTGGGGAAAACTATTAGAAATTTTAATGTAAGAGTCTTTTGTCACTACTAAAAGACTTTACCAGCTCTGTCTGTTTAAAGGGGGTTAGTTACTTCAGTTAAAAACCAAGAGAAAAGGAAAAGCTTAGACACAATAAAGGACCTATCTTCAGAGGTGAGGGGTGAACAGGCAGAAGTGCAGCTCTGCAGCCCATGCATGGTAGGAGCACAAAGGCACAAAGGCAGGTGATCTAACTCTAAGGAGCAGGATGAATATCAGCCTATTTCATAGAAGGGGCTGAATGGCCTGTCTTTGTCCTGTTTCTTTCTTTACAGCTGGATGTTGTAAACCTCATACTAAAGTGAGTGATGTAATGATGTGATTGGTATTGCTAAAAGTTTGCGTGATGTAATTTGGTTTTAATGCTATTTTGCAGTTGGGTATGTTTTAAAGGCAAAAAAGCTGCTACATTTGGATTCTTGGTACAGTTGTGGCATTTGCAGTTCTTGCATTAAAGAAAACTGCTATTTGGTTTCTAATTTTCCTAAAGATTTGTTTTCTAGGCAGTGTTCCTAGTCTCAAGATTTTAAAGGGTCCTTCAAATAAAAAATTAAAACTAAAGTGTTAAAGCAGGGGTTAGTAAAAGGCTTTTTAAAAAACCAAGAATGGATTCCTGGATATGAATTTTGGAATGTTCATTTCAAAGTGGCAAAAGAAAAATTAAGGCTACCAAAATGATTTCTTAATTACTATTTTAGTTTGTTCTGCTAGGGTTTCTGTAACAATTTCTAACAGGCCTGCAGAGAAGAGCAGAGAAGTCTTACAGGTTAGTCAGGTATAACTTTGGCTTTTAATAAGCTCCAGGTAAGAGCACGCTTAAAAAACTACTTCTAAGCTGGGAGCCTGTGGCTGACACCTGTAATCCTAGCTACTCAGGAAGCTGAGATTTGAGGATCGTGGTTCAAAGCCAGCCCGGCCAGGAAAGTTCATGAGACCCTTATGTCAAAAAAAAAAAAAGCACTAGAAAACCGGAAGTGGCACTGTGACTCATGCGTAGAGCTCTGGCCTTGAGCTGAAGTGTGCAGGGACAGTGCCCAAGCCAAGAGCTGAAGCCCCGTGACCGACAAAAAAAGGGGGGGGCTGGGACAGTGGCTCAGTGGTGGAGCACTTGCCTTGCATGCCTGAGGCCCTGGGTTCGATTCCTCAGCACCACATAAGCAAAATGAAAAAAGCCGGAAGTAGAGCTGTGGCTCAAGTGGTAAAGTGCTAGCCTTGAGCTGAAGAGCTGAGGGACAGCGCCCAGGCCCAGAATTCAGGCCTCACGACCGGGCCCCCCCAAAAAAAAAGCTACTTCCATGTTGACCAAGTTGTTGTTTTTATTAGTGCAAGTTGCCTTTTCTACTCATTGACCTGCAATCTACAAACTGCAGTTCAAAGCCAGCCTAGGCAGAAAAAGATTATCATCTCTAATTAGCCAGCAGGCAGAATTGTTTTGGAGCCCAAACTGACAGAGTGCCTTGAGCTGGAGATCTGAAAAACAGCACTCAGATCCTAAGTTCCATTCCAGTGACAAACCAAGGGAAATGTTAAAGTTGCACTTACCCTTTCATAGAAAGAGGCACTGCTGGGACTTTGGCAGTAATGTTTGGCCCTTCTAAAATTGATCAGAACTGGAAGTCATGGAAAGATAGTTTATAAAATGCATAACTGGGCAAGAATTTGTCAGCCATTTGTAATAGTAGGCCATAAAAGGGTAAAGTTGTAAAATGTGGTAATTAGTTTAAATCCAACCTGCTCTGTATTTGAGACCCTAATTGGCAGTAAATTCTGAACTGACTCCATCCAAATAAATTCATTTCTTTAAGAATAAAATGTGAAATTGTTAGAACCAGAACAAAACTAAACAGTTAGGGTATTAATTAGACCTAGGGAAAAAAAAATTTTTTGGTCCAGTCGTGGGGCTTGAACTCTGGGCCTGGTCGCTGTCCCTCCACTCTTCAACTCAAGGCTACTGCTCTACCACTTGAGCCACAGCACCACTTCTGTTTTTTTTCTTTTTGCTTATGTGGTGCTGAGGAATAGAACTCAGGGCCTCAGGCATGCAAGGCAAGTGCTCTACCACTGAGCCACCTTCCCAGCCCCTAGGGAAATTTTTTTTTTAATTTACCTGGGACAAATAAGTCCTAGGTAAATGGAGAAACGCAGGTACAGACAATAAAATAAAATAAAACTGTAGTCTGATAATGACTAAAATGACCATTTGTATTAAGATTTAGGCCAAATGTTACATTTCAAAGATAAGGACTTAAGTAGAGAGTTAAGCACCTAGACAGCTACACTAAACATCTGCATTCCAAAGAATGGCCTGTCCCACCTCTGGGCTATTTGAGGAGCTAAACAATGCTTTCCACCATTTGGGGAGGTAATGTTTTCCTAGGACTTCAAGGTAAGACTTATTCCACCTCCAGGCCTTGAAACTGGTTGCACTGCCCCCATCTCCTGCCTAGACACCAGGATGTCTTTGCCTTGATGCAATTTGTAATCACTAACTGCTAGTTCTGCTTTTGTAACTTGTCAATTACAAAACTGCCACTGACCACCTATAAGTGTAATTTATGGATCTTGCCTTTAAGCATTCTAATCTATTTACAAACAAAAGAAATAAACAGGCTATATTGCTCTCGCTCTGTGTCCCTTGGCTGGAGAGCCCTACTGTTGCTTTGTTGACAGGAGTCTTCCAGTGACTTCTGAAGAGAACGAGGCCCTGATTGTAGCTAAGATCCTTGAACTGATTGCTATTACCACAACAGCTGTGACTGCTGGAGTGGCACTGCATTCCACCATTCAAACCAAAGAGTTTGTAAGAAGTGGCAACAGGACTCTCACCAGCTATGGACTCATCAGCTAAATATTGAACAGGACATTGAGTCCTGTGTGAACACCCTGCAGATCAGATAATTGATCTGCAGAAACAGCTAACCTTCAACTGTGATTGGAGCTCAACAAAGCTGTGTGTCACTCAACAAAGCTGTGTGACAGAAATCTGTGTGTGGTGTTACAAGAGGTGAGGATTTGACTAGTGTTATCAATGAAACAGTTGTAGATAATATTTAAAAAGTTAAATGACTACTAAAAAATCAACTTAAATGACTTCAGCCATGAGGGGCTCACACAAAAGGTTAATTATACTTGTTAAGAAAAATTTGTCTCAGCTCAATCTTCATCAAAGTGATTTAATTATATTTGACTGCATCATACACACCAAGAAAGTTCTGTGAGCCTGGCACTGGAGCAAGTAATTCTAGCTATTGTATACTGGGAATTGTGGTTCAAAGCTAACTGGGGCAGAAAGTCCATAAATTCTTATCTCAAATCAACCACCAGGAAATTGGAAAGTGGACCTGTAGTCAATGTGGTACAATACTAGCCTTGAGCAAAAGAGCTCAGGGACATTGAGTTCAAGCCCCAGGACTGACTAAAAAGAAAAAAGTAGGGGATTTAATAAGCACCAGTTTAAAGAGTTACTCAATGATCTTGACACTGAATATGGTGATGTTCATCACTGTGAGATGTCACTGAGTGAAGGGAATATGTTCATCAGATTTTATGAACTGTAGAGGAAGTCAAAAAGTTCATGGAGTTGAGAGAAAAATGCTTCATAGAACTCAATAACATCAAGTGGTTGCAACAGAGTATTCTTAAGAAAACTAAGAAATGGAATAAAGTTATGTAAATATACGATGACAATTATTCTGGGGCTATTCATTTCTTTTTATGTGCTGGAACTATTGTGTGAATTCAGAACATCATACTTGCTAGGAAGGTGGTTTAGCACTGGGGCCACAGTCCTACCCTTGTTTGCTTTTGTTATTTTTTTAATAGGGTCTCATTTATTCTCCTGGACTATGAACTATATATTATACTTCCCACATATCTGGAATGACAAGTATATGCCATTGTTATCACTTTTATTAAAGAAAGATGGAAAATTTTTCCTTGGACTGGCCTTGAACTTCATTCTTCCCAATTCTGGCCTCCAAAGTTGAGGTGAAAGTAGAGGTATGAGCTGCCACACTTGTCAATTTTAATATTCAATCAAGATACTTTTTTGTTTCTTTGTTGTTTGGGGTTTTTTAATTGTGAAAATACCATACAAAGGGGTTACAATTACATGGGCAAGGTAATAAGTACATTTCTTATCAAGCATTGTTGCCTCCTCCTTTGTTTCCTCTTACCATGCCCTATCTTCCCCCCCCCCGTCTGTCCCTCACCCCATCAAAGTTGTAAAGTTCATTTTTGACATAGCGCCTTGTATTGTTGCAATGGTATTTAAGATTTTTGCTTTAATATGGATGGAAATACATGGATATGTGTTTTACAAAAATATATTTTTGAAAGCAGTAAATATTTCTTATTAGCATGTTATTTATAAAAGGAATTTATAATGCGCTGTGATGTGTCAATATACATATATATATATCATATATATAATATACTATCATTTAATTTATCCTATTACTGTCTCCCTTGTAATTCTTAGCAAGTTTCATTATTTTCATGCATGCACATGAAGTACTTTAATAATATTCACACTTATTATCATCTCTTCTTGCCTGTCCCTCCATTCCAATATCCTTCCACAAAATAATTCTTTTAACAATTATTATACTTTTTGTCTAAATTCCAAATATGAAAGAAAAGACATGCCTATGTAATTGTAACCCCTCTGTCCAGTATCTTCACAATAAAAATTAAAATTAAAATTAAAGAAAAAGGAAAGACAAATTAGTTGTGTTTCTCAGTCTACCTTACCTCTCTTAAAATGACAATCTTCCAGCTATTTTCCTTCAAACAAGGTACTTTTTCTTTATAGATGAGTAATATATGTATATGTATATATATGTATATGTATATATATGTATATGTATGTATATATATATACATATATATGTATATATATATATATATATATATATATATATTCACGCAAGGTTTTTATTTCCTTTAATTGTGAAGTACATCCTTTCTGGATACAGATCCTTTCTTGGATTTGAAGTTATTTGTCTTTCAGCGTTTGAAATACTCATTTCATGCTCTTCTTGGTTTCAGAGTTTTGGCTGGGAGAAATCTATTACTCTGATGTGTTAGAGTTTTTGTTGAGAAATATATTGTATTAAAAGGTTTGCCTTTTTGTGACTTGGCAATTTTAGAGTTTTTTAATATTTATTCCTGGTTCTCTATATTACTGAATGTTTGGAATACAATATAACATGAAGAGGTTTTTTTTTTTTTCTGGTCTTGTCTGATTGGTTTCCCTGAAATCTCTTTTACTTAAATGACTCTTTCTCCATAGTTGGAGTTTTTTTTTTTTTTTTCAGTTGTGGGGCTTGAACTCTGGGCCTGGACACTCTCCCTCAGCTCTTCAGCTGAAGGCCAGCACTCTACCACTTGAGCCACAGTGCCACTTGTGGCTTTTTCTACTTATGTGGTGCTGAGGAATTGAAACTAGGGCCTCATGAATGCAAGGCAAGCACTCTACCACTGGGCCAACTTCCTGGCCCGAAATTTCTATTATATCATTGACTAAATTGCATTTCTCTTTCTCTGTGCATTATTCATAGGTTTTGTCTTTTGATGGGTCGCAGGTTATTCTATACTTTGCACTTTTCCCTTTCTGTTTCAGCATTATTTTTAAATTTCCTGACAAGTCTCCATTGTTTTCACTGTTCTTCCTCTTTCCTCTCATTGGAACATAGTCTCTCATTTATTACTGAAAATGATTTCTAATGGAATTATAAGATCCAACATTATAGAAAGTGTTGCAAATAAATGTTATGAAATAGTACCTTCTAGAAAGTATAGTCCCAGTTTTTATTCTAAAAGTGTCTTGTTTTGGTAGCTACATTTCATGGTTACCTTATTTGTAAGCTTATATTTGAGAAATGGTTAAAGTATTCTTGCCCTAAATTGCTAAGAATAGTTTGGAATATTTCTAAGCAGATTTGGAATAAGGTTCTTTTGTTGTTATTTTGAGTACAAGACATGAGGCTTGGGAGGAAAGTGAGAAAGGCATTTTAAAATAGCCCCAGTTGATTCTAAACAAAATATAATTTACATATGAATGTTGCATAGGTATAGCTTACTGAATTTCATGAAGCAGTTAGAAGTGATCTGACCGTGTTTCCCATTCGTGGGATTTGAATCACAACAGTTGAGGCATTCCCAGGCAATCCAGGGATAATAGGCTACCAGTTGGAATTCAGACTTCTATGTGTTTAGAAAAGTTCTGGAGAAGAAACATCATTAACTATTGAGCCTCCGTGTTAGGGGTTCAGTATATCATAAACAGTCAACAACTTTAGTGCCTCTCATATTTCTAACCATAGATAAGTATGTCGTTGTCACTTACTTTCTTCTTTCTCTCCAGGGTAGTTATAGCTTCAGCTTCTTTGTTATCCCAATCTCAAAAACTACAGCTTCCTGAATAGTGTGAGGAGGAAGCCCAACCTCAAAGAAACATGGCTACCAGAACGGCCAGCACAAGGACTACACATCAAAGCTTACTGCCACCCTTAGTGTTGGACATGTTTATAAGTTTGCAATAAATATATGCAGAATTTGTGAACAATACACCGAAGAGGGGAACATTCCAAAGTATCACTCAGCTATCTGATTAAAGTTACTCAGGAGGCAAGGGAAAAGGAAAAATTTGAGAAACACCCACTTCCCTTTTTGCACCCCATCCCCTCAAAAAAAAAACTTATTACATATAATGAAGTCCAAAGGAACTACATAAAAATGGAGAAAACTTCATCTCTGTCTTCTTTGCCTCTTGGAAGTTGGAGAAGGAAGTAATAATTAAAGGACCTGGCTTTTCTTTTCCCTCGGTGGCATTGGCTATACAAACACCTGCCAGATCAAGCATATTTCTGCTTCTAAGATTCTAGAACCAGAAAGCAGGTACATTTTAATTTTTTGAGACAAGGAACTAATACTTCTGGGGTTTTCATTGGTTAAATACTTAAAGAAGAGATAGTATTTCATAAATAAGCCAAATGTGACCAAATACGTATTGAGAATGTACAAAGATAACCTGGTGACCACTGCAATTATAAGAAGCATTTTTGCTGGACATCAGTGGTAAACACATGTAACACAAGCTACACAGGAGGATGTGGAGGAGCATGATTTGAAGCCAGCCTAGTCACAAAAATCTGTGAAAATCCATCTTCAAAATAATCAGAGAAAAAAACCATTCTGTTACTCAACAGGCAGAATACCACTCAAACAAGAAAGATGAGGAAAAATGAGACCCATAATCCTAGTAGCACCAAATAATTATAATATAATAATATATAGTAATATATTATGTAATAATATATAATAATAACAATATTATATTATTATTTGGTGGTACTAGGATTATGGGCCTCATTTATTGTTACTAACTTCCCAGTGAAATCTCAAAATACCAAGCATGTAATTACTTCCATATTCCTGCCACTCATAGGCAAACTTCCTGTTCCTTCTGGGCTGGCAGACCCAAGGTCTATACAATGAACGATTTGATTTTAGTATTTGGAGAATCCACAATGGCCCTTAGTGCTTAAGGTTCTGGGTGCCAGACCAGGTGTTAATAAAACGTTGCACTCAGAGGTTTGCATTTTATTTGTTGATAACATAGCAGGCGGAACACAAGAATGAATGAGGCATTTAGGTAAAGACTATCTAAGAAAGATCCATATATTCATTGTATTCCTCCCCCAAAAAAGAAGGGTTTCAGAATAAACCAAAAGACAAACTTGCAAGCTCTAAACGTTCCCTGGGATGTTTTATTATACTTTGAACAAAATATAAAAGAAGAGAAAGGAAAGAAAAAGCTGACAATAAAAGATTCTTGGATCCTCACCCACTTGCTGGGGTTTGGATAGCAGATGTTGTTCAAGTCTTAGGACAAGTCTGTGTGTTCTTATTACACACACACACACACACACACACACACACACACACACACACACACACACACACACACACTTTTTTTTTCGGTCGTGGGGCTTGAACTCTGGGCTTGGGCACTGTCCCTGCACTCTTCAGCTCAAGGCAAGCGCTCTACCACTTGAGCCACAGCACCACTTCCAACACACACACATTTATGTATATACAATCATATGTTTGTTATGAGCTAAACTCTAAATGTGAGGTTTGCTCTACTTTCTTCAACAGCAGTATCATGAACCTAGTATAAGTTAGTTGATAGAGGAACTTTATAACTTGAAAGCTAAGTGTATTTTCCTGTGTGCATGCGCATGTGCACATCTGAAATAGAAAGAAATTCAGAATTTCTCTTTGTATGAATCTGCTCTGATTTTCAAGCAAAAAACTAATTAAGAGAATGCTAGAATATACTCAAGAGCTTAGGAAGAGCTTTAAGTGTTTTTCTGTCTCATGTTTCCATAATTTTACAGATATTGTAGCAAAAAGACATAATCTTGAACCAAAGTGGCAAGGATTGTGAGGATGGAGAGGCAGAGAGAGCCAACATTGTAACATGGCCAAAAAGAAGACTTATTTCCTTAGCAGAAGGCTTTCTACCAAGCAGAACCAGCACAGCCCATTGCCCTGACATGCTGAATCCTGTCTGAACCTCCTTCAAAGAAAAGGAGATTCCTTATGGTACTTCTGTCTTGAGTAGAGAAGGTGAATTTCCTAAGACCACCACCATGACCAACACTTCTACTACCACCACTATGCTCCTTGCACCTTAAAATGCAACTTTCCCCTGTGGAGCTGAGCCCCACTGGTCAGGTTCTTTTGTCCTGTTCAAAATTGGCTCATCAGTGTCTGCTTCTAAGAACGAGTTAATTGCTAGCTGCTCTGACCTGGGCCTTGCCAGTATCAAAAATGGTGCTTTTCTCTGGTGGTGAAGGAGGGGCTACCTTTCAAACACTATTCTGTGAGAAGAAGTGAGAATGTCTTGAGGGATACTCACACCATTCCCCTTGGTTTTTGGCTTTTCCAAAGCCTACTGTGTAGGCTTTTCCAGGAAAGAAAAAGATAAAACAAAATTCAAGAATCATAAATATATAAATAGAAATTAAATATCTACCTACATGAACCTTATTTAAAAACAGAGAGAAGCTGGGCTCTAGGAACTCAGGCCTGTGATCCTAGTTAATTAGGAGGCTGAGATATGAGGATCACTGTTCAAAGCTAGATGATTTTAAAAATCTGTTAATGGGATTAACCAGTTATTCTCATACTCTCTACAAAGATTATTATATAAAGACTCCTGATTTCAATCTAAATGGGTATTTGCATGAGTTTGAAAATGATGTCACTTTTGGTGAAAATTCTACCTATGATCCAATGCAAATTTGATTGTTAAACCTGGAATTTTCATATATCTTTGTGTGTGTGTGTCTTCTATCCATTGAGGCACTCTGAACTCAGTTTCAGTTTGAATGGCAAGACTGACATGAACAATGATGCCAGCTTCTCCTCACATTGTGAATAGTTTGGTATATATACTTCCAGAACTTATAATACCATGGACTCACCAACCAAAAGAGGACCACAGCCAACTTAACAGCTAATACTTCATCTCTATTTTATTACATTCATCACATATAATTATATATCACAAATATTAAATCTACATAATTACAAAATGGAATTAAAATGATTTTCTTGAGAGAATGTTAAGGTAGAAAGAAATGAATAGACATCCACCCATTCCGTTATATATTTCAATATTGTCTGAAAGATGAACACACTAATTTTGTTAAAGATTTTCTTTTTAACTGACTTCGGAAATGGTGACTCCTCTGTACAACACCATAATAATAAGAATTTGTGTGTGTGTGTGTGTGTGTGTGTGTGTGTGTGTGTGTACATATCTAATTATTTTTGGTCGGTCATGGTGTTTGAACTCTGGGTTTGGGCACTGTCCCTTGGGTCTTCATCTGAAGGCAGTACTCAAGTGTGAGCCACAGTGCCACTTTTGGTTTTGGGTAGTTAATTAGAGATGAGATTTCACAGACTTTCCTGCCTGGGCTTGCTTTGAACCATGATCCTCAGATTTCAGCCTCATGAAGAACTAGGAGTATAGGCTTATGCCACCAATGCCTGAGCAAAAAATTATATCCAAAAAACTTCATTATTAAGTTTTTTGTTGTTGTTGTTTTCTTTTTTTTTTTTTTTGTCTGTCATGGGGCTTGAACTCTGGGCCTGGGCGCTGTCCCTCAGCTCTCCAGCTCAAGGGGAGAGCTCTACCACTTGAGCTACAGCGCCACTTCCGGTTTTCTGGTGGTTTATTGGAGATAGGAGTCTCACGGTCTCTCCTGCCCGGGCTGGCTTTGAACCGCGATCCTCAGATCTCAGCCTCCTGAGTAGCTAGGATTACAGGCGTGAGCCACCGGCACCCGGCCATTATTAAGTTTTAATCTTCATTGTTTCAGCCCTATATAAAATTAAGCAATAGAATAATGAAACAACTCCCCAGTCCCTTCACCCAGCTTCAGAAATGACTTGCTCAGTGTCACTCTTGTCTATCTACAGATTTTCCATTTATCAACTACTATATTATTTGGAAGCAAAACCCAAGTAAATGACATTTCAATGAAAAAAATTTCAACTCATAGCTCTAAAAGAGGATTCTTTAAGACAAGATAGATGATCACATCTAAAATGTTTTGCAATGATTCCTTAATATCACTCATTGTTATTTCTCTTTTTCTTTTTTGTCGGTCTGGAACTTGAACTCTGTGCCTGGATGCTGTCCCTCAGCTCTTCAGCTTAAGGCAAGCACTCTATCACTTGAGCCACACTGCCACTTCCAATTTTCTGAGTGGTTTAATGGAGTTAAGAGCCTCACAGATTTTCCTGCCCAATCAGGCTTTGAACTAAAGTCCTCAGATCTGAGTCTCTTGAGTAGCTAGGATTACAGGCATGAGCCACAAGTGCCCAACATTCAATAATTTTTAAATTTAAAGGATGAAGGCCTTTTTATTTTAGAATGTATTTGAATTTGGCTACAAATAAGGTCACATGTTGAGAGCTGATATGTCTTTTATGCTCTTTTAATCTATTGATCCCTCTCCCCCCCCCTTTCTTCCCCCTCCAGCTCCTTTCTCACTGTCCCCATCTCTATGGTAGCAATTGAATCCAGGATCTCATAATTGCTAATCATGAGCTCTAACAATAAGCTATAATGTCACAACAGATTCTACTTACTTCTTTCCCCTTTCTTTAAAAAGTATTTGTTACCAAAAACAAAGTCTTTCTACACAGCCTAGATTCTATCAATTGTGTCTTTTAAGTCTGTTTGAACATGTTCCCCAGTTTTTGGATCTTTGGCAAATTGGTTATCTGAATATCTTCGTACATTCCTGAGGCTCAGCCAAGTGTATGTTATCTTGCTCAAGACAAGTCTTGATAGTCTAGTATCTGCCACATGGTAGTCTAATATCAGGCCAATGGATTCCTCAACTCATTCAGAGGATACAGCAGACAGATCCCAGCCTACCATCATTCACAAGCTGCTGTACTATGAGTTCTTCACCTCTATGTACATTCCTCCCTACCTCCCCATCACCTGCCTCACCATCACACTCAGATTTTCCATCACTCCCAGCAACATCTGGAAGCCTCTTATGGTGCTCAATAAATATAAAGCATGGGTGTGCATAAGATGGAGAAACTGACAAGTCAGTCTTAAGGTACAGCCACAGAGATGGGTGTAGAGTGGGACCTTGAATTCTAGTAGGATGAATTCTAGTCCCCAGCCGCTTTCTTCTTTGCCCTGTCATGAAAAACAATTTATTGTCCAGATAACCCATTGGGCCCAAGATGTCAAAAATGGATTGAATTCTAACTCTGAAAAATCCTTTTGGGATAGTTTAAAAAGGTCTGTTGAGGGGCTGGGAAGGTGGCTCAGTGGTAGAATGCTCGCCTTGCATGCGTGAGGCTCTGGGTTCGATTCCTCAGCACCACATAAGCAAAAAGAAAAAAGCCAGAAGTGGTGCTGTGGCTCAAGTGGTAGAAGGCTAGCCTTGAGCTGAAGAGCTGAGGGACAGCACCCAGGCCCAGACTTCAGGACCCTCAACTGGACCCCCCCAAAAAAAGTTCTGTTGAGGCTGGTGCCAGTGGGTCATGTCTGTAATCCCAGCTACTCAAGAGGCTGAGATCTAAGGCTCATCATCCAAAGCTAGCTTGGAGAGAAAAGTCCTTTCCTCTCCTTTATATTTTGTTCATCCTGCTGCTATAGATAGGATAAGATATGTGTCTCTGTACCAGTTATTTCCTGTGGAGATGGGGCCTCTTGAACTTTTTGTCCAGGTGGGCCTCAGATTGAGATCTCCTGACCTCAGCCTCCAGACTAGCTAGGATTACCAACCGAAGCCACCATGCCTTGTTCATATTTAAAAAGGAAAAACAGAAAAATTTACCTTCTCTTTCAGATTCACTTTATCTATTCTTCCCTTTCTCCCCACATTTAAAATAGATTGAATACATTTGTTCTTTATCCTTAACTTATACTTCAATGAATATTTCCTGAAACAAGATTCTGAACCCAGTCGGCACCATTGTCAAATTTGAGATGTTTTACATTGATCTGATTCTTAAAGCAATTTAAAATTAATGGGTTTTTTCTCCTACAGGATCAATGCTTTTCTTTTTAAAATTAGGACATGCTATTTGCACATTTTGATATTTCCACACATGTAAACAATTTCTCCTTTGCTGCAATCTCCCTTCCTAAAACCATTTCAACAGATTTCATTGTTCTGTCTTTCTATATGCCAATAAGTACACACCCTTCACTGTCTTTGCAAGTGCTGCCCATGGTACCCATCTCCCCCACACCAGCTGGTTTTACTTCCATGTCATTATTTTGATGGTACTAGGGCTTGAATTAAGAGACTGGGCACTGTCTCTCAGATTTTTTTCACTCAAGGCTGGTGCTCTACTACTTGAGACATTCCAGCACTTCTGGCTTTTTGCTAGCTAATTGAAGATAAGAGTCTTGAGGAGTTGTCTTCCCAGGCTGACTTTGAGTCATGATCCACAGATCTAAACCTCTTGAGTAGCTAGGATTACCAAGGTGATCTACTTGGCTTCCACTTTTCATTCTTTTTGGTTGGTGGTGGTGGTTATGGGATTAAACTCAAGGTCTGGGACATTCTTTACTAAAGTGTACATTAGTTGTATCAAGAGAAAAGGTTTTTTGACAGTAATGGAGCTTGAACTCAGGGCCCAGGCACTGGCCCTGAGCTTCTTTTGCTCAAGGCTAACACTAATACCACTTGAACCACATTCCATTCCTAACTTTTTCTGTTATGTGCTAATGAGGAATTGAGTACAGGGATTCAAGCATGCTATGCAAGCACTTTCCTCCTAAGCCACATTTCCAGCCTATCTTTTAAAAAACCTGGGTAATGAACCCAAAGTTTCTCACTTGAAAGTGTTCTACCTATCCAAGTCCCCAGAATTTTCAGTTGGAGATAAAGTCTCATGTTAACTTTGCCCCCGCTGGCTTTGAATTCACCTTCCATATTGCTGAGTGTATACCACCATTTCTGACCCCAGAATTAACTGCTTCTTTTTCAGTATCTTTAAGTGCTGGTACTTCTGAAATATTATTAACCATTTTCAATTTGTACATATTTTCTTTTAAAGTATTTTCTTACACTAATATCCTTCAATTTTCCACAATGACAAACTAGTGTCTGTTATTAAATAATAATGTTTTTGCTTTCATGTTCTGTTTGCCCTAAATGGTTCTCATGAGGATGTTGGTTTACATATAATTTCTGCACATAGCTCCACAAATTAATATTGAACTCAAATTTATTATTTATTTACTTATTATTTATTTTACCGGTCTTGAGTCCTGATCTCTGTGTCTGAATGATGTCCCTGAGTGCCTTTTGCTCAAGTCTAGCTCTCTACCACTTGAGCCACAGAACTACTTCTGACCTCTTCGTGATTAATTGGAGATTAGAATCTCATGGACTTTCTTTCCCTGGCTTGCTTTGAACCGTGATCCTCAGATCTCAGCCTCCTGGATAGCTAGGATTACAAGGGTAAGCCACTGGTGCTGAGCTGAAATTCATTTTGTTCCCATTAGAATGCAGTTTTTAGAGATTCTTTGGTTGTTTGCATTTTGGAAAATTTTAAGGTTCATACAGAAAACATATCAAATACACAAGCAATTTACAGATCCCCATAGCCTGGCTTGCCCAAGCAGCATTCCTGCCACACACACACAATGACTACAACATTGATGTTAGGATAACAGACATGACAAAATCCAGCCCTGACTTTGACCCACTGAATTTTTCTTTTTTTTTTTTTTCTTTTTCTTTTTCTGCCAATCCTGGGGCTTGAACTTTGGGCCTGGGTACTGTCCCTGAGATTCTTCTGGCTCAAGTGGTAGAATGCTAGCCTTGAGCCATTCTACCACTTGAGTCACAGCACCATTTCTGGCTTTTTCTAAGGAATCAAACCCAGTGTTTTATACACACTAGGCAAGCACTCTACCACTGAGACACATTCCCAGATCAACCTGCTGAGTTTTTTTCCACTGAGTTTTTCTCCTTGTTAGGGGCAAGGATCCCATTCAGGACTCCACAGGCTATTTTAGTTAATCTTGTCTCCTTAATCTCTTCTAGTGTTTTCTGGTCTTGTCTGAACTTTGACACTTCCAAATAATGCTATTAGTTACTTCTGCAATGCCTTTTGATGCTTCTGCCTTTTCAAAAACACTTCTTGCAAGAATGCTACAGAACTAACATTCAATGATAATGATTAAAGTGCCTCACTGAATCCATGTAGGAGAATAATCCTGATGTTTTGGTTACATGTGTTTGAATTCAGTAAAATGAGCCAATAAACTTTTCTTGATTTGGGAGAATAAAGAATGCTGCAGAATCAAGTGAAGGGTTCTGACTCACTCCCATAATCTCAGATGCTCAGGAAGTTGAGCCATAGAGGGTCATGGTGGTTCAAATATAGACCACGCAGAAATGTTCAGGACACTTAGTTACCGTTGTGTACAGTATTAGTGTTGTTTTTTCCTCTCGTGCTGGAGAATGAACACAGAGACTCATGCATGCTAACACTAGTAATTTTTCTGTTTCTTGCTCCTATTTTAGTTCAGTGGTATTTTTCCAAAGTGAAGAGTTATCCTTTCTCTCCCATGTATTTGATAATTCATACAGTAATGGACTCATTGATTTTGACTTTCATTATTTGGGCTATGGTTATTGTAATATTTTATTTTTCTTTTTCTTTCCTTTTTTTTTTTTTCTTGGTCATGGGGGCTGAGCTCTGGGCCTGGGAACTGTCCCTCAGCTCTTCAGCTCAAAGCTAGCTCTCTACCACTTGAGCTACACTGCCACTTCTGGATCGTTTTTGCTAATGTGGTGCTAAAAAATCAAACCAAGGGCCTCATGCATATGAGGTAAGCACTCTACCACTGAGCCAACTGCCTAGCCCCATCTTTTTCTTTCTTTTCTTTTCTTTTTTTTTTTTTTTTTTGTAAAAATAGGTACAGAGGGGTTACAATTACCTGAGCAATGTAAGAGTACATTTCTTATCAAGCATTGTTGCCTCCTCCTTTGTTTTCCTTACCATCCCTACCCTCCCATCTCCCCTCTACCTCTACCTTCCCTCCCACCACCCCCCCCCAGCTCCCTTCAAAAAGTTGTAAAGTTCGTTTTTCAACATAACACCTTGTACATCTCATTGTTGCGATGGGTCCACCTGTATATCAATTTATACAATGTGTTTCCCTCCACAAATTATACCAACATCAAATACAGTGAAAACAGGGGTTATACTGTTGGGGAGGGACATACAAAGTAACAAAGAAATCATCTTATAAATATGTTAGAAACAATAGTAAGAAAGAAAAACCATTTGTGTCCTTATTTTTCTCCTTTCTTTTTTTGTGCTGATCTTGGGCTTGAACTCAGGGCCTGGGTACTCTCCCTAAGCTTTTTCACTCAAAGCTGGCATTCTATTACTTGAGCCACAGCTCTTAGTTTGGGGTGGTTATTTGGAGATAAAGAGTCTCTTGGACTTTTCTGCTTGGGCTGACTTTTTTTTTTTTTTTTGCATCTGAGTGTATCTTTATTGAGGAGAATTAACATTTTTATACAGTGTGTGATTGTGACATAGATTCTTTGTTTATTTAAGCACGTAATCAATTTTTTTTTTGGGCTGGTCGTGTGGCCTGAACTCTGGGCCTGGGTGCTGTCCCTCAGCTCTTCAGCTCAAGGCTAGTGCTCTACCACTTGAGCCACAGCGCCACTTCCAGCTTTTTTTTCTTTTTGTTTATGTGGTGCTGAGGAATCGAACCCAGGGCCTCATGCATGCAAGGCAAGTGCTCTACCACTGAGCCACCTTCCCAGCCCTCAATTTTTTTATTGTAAAGATACTATACAGAGGGTTACAGTTACATGAGTGAGGTAATGAGTACACTTCCTCTTGAACATTGTTATCCCCTCCATTGTTTTCCCCATACCATCCCCTTGGGCTGACTTTTAACAGCGATCCTCAGATCTCAGTCTCCTGAGGTAAACATGAAACATTTTTAAAAGCAAGAACAAAACAATCAATTTTTGTTACAAAAACATTGAAAGTTTACCTAAAAAGAACTGGACAATGAATCCCTCAGGATTCAGTTCTTAATAACCTTTGGGTAGGTGGCAGGATTGCAGGCATGCATCATTATGCCCAGCTCCTAAGAGAAATCTGTTTATATATTTTATGTATTTTATTTAAGTATTTATTAGTTTGTGCCTTCCTAAGGTTTGAACCCAGGACGTAGGCACTTTTTCTGATTTTGTATTTGTTTTTGTCTGGAAGCTCCACTCACCCCCGCTCCACTTTCATCTCTTTCATAGCTTATTGGAGAAAAGAGTCATACAGGCTGGCTTCACATTGTGATGCTCAGAGCTCAGCCTCCTGAATAGCTAGGATTATAGGCGTGGGGCACTGGTGCCCAGCTAAAACAGAACTTTTTATGCAAAGAGAAAGCATGTTGGTGAGAAAAATACTGATCATTTACACAGAGACAAAAAATTCTTTCATTCTAATGTCCATGGTTTCAATGCATAACCTTTTAGATCCTGGCTATATATAAGTATGTAAAACAACTTGGTGGGCAGAAAAATCTTAGGATTTTATTTAGAAGTCTATGGTATCTACCTGTGTTGCTGTTGCTGTGCTCCTGGATCCAGTCTTCAGTGCTGACATTCTTTCACTTCTGCTTGAATTATAACAGCTTTGAGCAATAGGTGAGCCTGGCAACAGCATCTCTTAAATAGCCTGGCATTTCCCCAAAGCAGTTAAAAAGGGAAAGCTAAAAGCAGAGAAAGCTAGATGCTGTTCCTCTGGGGAGAGTGCTAGCTGTGTTTGGTAGTCCTGATTACCCCTCATCCATTGCCTAGCTCATGGCCATGCCATGTAGACACTGAGAACCCCCGGCCAGAATGACCCCAGGAAAAAGAAGAGGAAGTGGTTCTAGAGCCTGGTGAGGTTGGTGAGTGCCACCTTGCTGACATGCTACAGCAGCAGTACAACATCAATGTATCCAAGCCCTCTGAGCAAGACCTGGTGAGGTGAGGGCCTGAGCTGTGGACGTGGGTCTTGACAAGTATCTGGAAAAGGCAAGGCACATCTCACCATTCATGCTGGCTTGGACCATGGTGGACAATTCCTGAGTGCCTACTTAGCCTGCAAACACCTCCAGGCCTCTTCCTAGGCCTGCCTCTGAACTGGTGACCTTTTGCTCCTCATCCCACACTGGGGTTGTCCTGGTTGGGTTCCCCCATAGCAGATTGGGACTGTTTTTAAGTTATTTTACATGTTGGGGGTGTGGGTGCTCTACACTGTGTAAAGTGTACAGAGTATATTTATATTAAATTTGGGTCTTTTTCTTTCTTGGTTTTATACATATTAAACATTTGTGACTTTTTCTCTCCCAGCCACACCCCCTCATCTTGTGCTTGCTTAGGGCACAGCCTCTAGGATGGACCCCTCTTTCAGCAGGTGCTGCTGGTCTTGGCAGATGCTGTGACCAGCCTTAGCTATACACCTCTATGGCTCCCAGCTGCCCAAGGACCAGTATCTCCTGGCCCCTGGTGAGACTTCATGTCCTCTGACATTGATGGGTAAGGCAGTAAGAAGCTCTCGAGGGCACAGCTCCTCATGTTATGGTGGTGAGCAGAAGCAGCTTGGGGAAGCACTGTGTGAAGTATTTCACAAAACTTTCAGGGACTGGGCCTAAGGCTTTCTGCATGGCAGTAGGCAGCTCCCTGTGTGGTGCTTCTGGAGTATGTGGAGAGTGAGGAGTCTGGCTTAGCTATGGCAGGCTTCCTGGGATCCAGGCACCCCTTCACGTCCTCCAGGCCCCCAAAACACACTTTGTTACTTATGGCATGGAGCAGATCTCGCACTGATGTCTCTTTATAGGTCTGGAACCACCTCAGATCTGTGGACAAATTGGTTGTTCAGAGGAGTCCTCGCTGGGTTCCCTCAACCACCCCCCATGCCCACTCCAAGCAGGGCCTCTACCTCTACCTTCCTGAAGAGTAGAAGGGGTGTGCTGGTGCCTGTTGTCTTGGACTATCATGTGGCCTCTCACCTTCAGTGCAGTCACCCAGCAGACTCTGATCAGGTTCCTTCTCCAGCCAGTTACTGATATCTTAGGAAATCATCAGAAATGGATATGGTCCACTGTGCTGCACTAGCTGGCATTTGTTACATTGTATTATCCAAGAACAGCTATTAACCAAGTCTGGAAAAGGTAATTGGACATTCAACCTACCCATCTGATCATTACATAACCATGGCCTGTTTTTGGCAATGTCATTCAGAGCTCCAACACAAAAACAGGCTGACACTCAAACCTGTGAGCAGCTTAGACAAAGCTCAATGATTCAGTTGGTTAGAGAGAGAGAGAGACAGACAGACAGAGATAGACAACTCCTGAGTGCCTACTTAGCCTGCAAACACCTTAGAAACATTTTAGAAAATATTTTAGAAACATTTTAGAAAAATGGAGCAGAAAATATACCGTGTAACCATGACCCTTTATCCACCACCTTTCCCTTTGTACTGTGGTTTACATCTGTGATACACAAAAACTGGTCCTCTGTGAGTTTTGATATCTGATATCTGACATTTACCTCAGGGTTTGTCTCAGTGTTGCATATTCTGTGCAATGGGATGATTGTAGGCCATGAATTTACATTCTACTTTTAGGAACACAAAACCACTGTCCTGAAAACCTAAGTGCCTCTTGTCCATTCAATTCCACTACCCCCCATTCATCCCATCCTTCTCACCCTGTCTATTCCTTCCTCCTGCCCCTTGTCTATCCAATTTCTGTCCTGATTGTCCTTCTTGTCCCTAGTACAGCCAATTTCAGAACTCAGCTCTCAGAGATGGGGAGGGTCTGCTGGAGAACTAGATCTGTGGAGGCAGGTTGGCAAGATGATGACCAAGTCCCAGTGGTCCAGGATTGGCCCCTCCCCCAGGCCACAGACCCACACACCTCCTATACACACACAACCCCATAGACACACATGTGCCTATGTTAACCAGTTTCACAGCCCACTGTAAGAATGAATAATTGTGCACTCCCATGTATATAGTACATAAAGGCTTTGTGTGACCACACAGGAAATCCCAACAACTACTTACTGTAGTAGTGTAGGGTTGCCCGCACTGAGCTGTTGTTTGTTTGAACCAACGTCTGGTTGGGAGAGTGTTCCACACGGAAGGTCTGCTGAGCCCAGGGGTCCCTGGTGAGCAGAAGGCTTGTATACTGCCTCACCATCTCCCTGGATGCTGGCACAACATCGGCATCAAACACACACAGGGTTGCTAGCACAGTACCCTGTGGGATGCAGGAATGCAAGTAAGAGCAGTCACATGAACTCAAGCCTGGGGCTTTACCACTCAAATTCAACTGCTTCACTTCAGGATCGCTTTTTTTAGTGGTTGATTGGAAATTAAGAATTATACTCTAGGGGCTGGGAAGCTTGGCTCAGTGGTAGAGCGCTTGCCTTGCATTTCTGAGGCACTGGGTTTGATTCCTAAGTACCACATAAGAAAAAAGAAAAAAGCCGGAAGTGGCTCTGTGGCTCAAGTGGTAGAATGCCAGCCTTGAGCTGAAGAGCTGAGGGTCAAAGCCCAGGCCCAGGGTTCAGCTTCCATGACTGGAACAAAAAAAACAAAAAAGAATTTTATTCTCTTTCCTGGCTTCAAATCAGGATCCTCAGATCTCAGCCTCCTGAGATGCTAGGATAACTGGTGGCATCAGCCAACAGTGTCCAGCGAAAAGGTCTTTTGAGCCAAGCCAAAAGAGACCTTGTTCCTTGATGGCTTCCCGTGCAGACACTTATTTGCCTCAGATGTAATTTCCTCCAGCCCTACTATCTAGCAAACTGCATCTTGGACACCCAGAGAAACAGGCCATACCCATGGCTTTCCATTCCCATTGTGCCCACCAGTGAGGGAGCCTGCAGTAAGGCCTGATGTCCAGCAGGAGGTGATCACACCCAATCAGCAGCACAGACATCTTGTTTTTGGGGTCTCACTCAGTACCCTTCTCTTTGTGAGCCCCATAGGCTTTCCAATAGAAGCCTTGCTGCCTGCAGAAATGGGCTGCTCTCCTGGTAGGTGACACTCCAGCTAGGCATCACTTCACAGTCCAGCAGCAGCACAGGTTAGCAAAGGTTCTGTGCCCAGCCATGATTGGTGCAATAGAGGCTGAGCACTGAGAGATGATGTCTGCTGGCAAGTGGACCACTTGCAGACATCAAGGCAGATGATTTCACCAGTGCACAGCCACAGGCTCAAATAGACCAAGGAGTAGCATGAATATAGAATGGCACGCTGGTGGTCACACCTGTAATGCTGGCTCCTCGGGAGGCTGAGAGCCCAGGATCTCAATTCAAAGTCAGCCTGGGCAGAAAAGTCCAGGAGACTCAGCACCAATTAACTAGCAAAATAGTTGGATGTGGAGCTGTGACTCAAGTGGTAGAGCACCAGCCTTGAGTGGAGAAGCTCTAGGATACCACTCAGGCCGATTGCAATCCCTCGACCAGCACACACACACACACACACACACACACAGACACACACACTCATGAGAGAGAGACAGAGAAAGAGAGAGAGAAGACAGATAGACACAAAGACAGACAGACAGACAGACAGACAGACAGACAGACAGACTGATAGGCAAACCTCTTTCCGTTTGAACTCTACCACTGCACTGGTGGAATCCACACCAGCAGGCAAGGTGGGCGGTGAGTCATCCTCATCATAGATATTCACAGGAAAGTGCACCCTGACCTTCTCCTCATGTGTGCCTGAGTGCACCATGCACTCAGCCAGCAGCTCATACTTCTCCTGCTGCTCACGGTCCAGGCTCCAGCGCACACTCAACTCCATGCTGTCCATTGTGCACTGGAAGGGCAGGTTCTCACCTGCTACAGAGCAAAGGGACACCACATGACACTGGGACGAGATAAGTGCCTTTCTTGGGGGCCCTGTCCTAGCTCCCATAGGGAAGGGGAGAAGGGCATTATAGCCAAGCCAGGCTTGTTTGTTTTTGTCAATGATGGGACTTGAACTCAGAGCCTGGGTGCTGTCCCTGACCTTTTTGATGCTTAAGGCTAGTGCTCTTCTACTTGAGTCACAGCTCCACTTCCAGTTTTCTGGTGGTTCACTGGAGATAAGAGTTTCACAGACTTTCCTGCTCCAGCTGCCTTTGAACTTCAATTCACAGATCTCAGCCTCCTCAGTAGCTAACATTACAGGTGTGAGTCACCAGCACATGGCTCAAACTAGGTTTTTGTGTGTACTCGGACTTGAACTCAGGGCCTTATGCTCTTGCTTGACTTCTTTGTTCAAAACTTGTGTCCCTTGATCCCTAGTCTCATCTCAGCCCACTCAGGGCTCTCCAGAAGCTTCTGGAGAGCTCTACTACTTGAGCAATATTTCCACTTCTGTTTTTTGAATTTGTGTTTGGGGATTTTTTTGTGTGCTGGTAAGTTGCATATACATCTTGTGGACTTTCCTGCCTAGGCTGGCTTTAAATCACGATCCTCAGATCTCAGACTCCTCTCTAGCCAGGGTTATATAACAGAGTGTGCACCAGAGCTCTGCTCCAAGCCAAACTGATGCTTATTTGCCTCTTGCCTTTTCGCTCCTACTCATGTCCATGAGGCAGTCAGAAGACCCAAGTACATTTACTTCCCCTCTGACAATCCCCTCTTCACTTCTGCCCTCCATCCTCCATCAAGATAGGGGAGTAGGAGGGGGTGTTGTGCACAGCTGTGGCTCAGCTCAGCTAAAGCAGCAAGGCACAGAGTCAACTGTAGACATTCATTAGTAATAACAATAAACCACAGCAGCAATATTTTAAATTATAGAAATAAGATTTTCTCATTTTAGAAAAATGTGATAAAGGCATGGTTCAGCCAAGTGCTGTGGCTCATGCCTGTAATCCTTGCTACCTTAATAGGCTGAGTTAATAGGATCATAGTTTAAAGCTTCTGTGAACAGGAAGAGTTTGTGAGACTTTTATCTCCAATTAAGCACTGAAAAGCTGTGACTCATGTGGTAGAGCACCAGCCTTGAGCAATAAAGCTCAGGCTCACGTCCCAGTACTGGCCCACAAAGACAATGATTTAAAACAGAATTTATGTTAGCTGAAGGGGCAGCCTGCCATGCATTTGTTGCCTAGCTCTGGCTCAGCACTATGCACCTAGCCCTGGTGGAGGAGAGCACCATGACAGTCTCTCCCCAGCACTGGATAGTGAACACATCATCACATGTGTGTGTACTGACTACTTGCCCTGAAGCCTCAAAGACTCCAATAAGCCAAGTACCCGAGCTTCCTGCCCCTGTGTCCCTTGGCCTCTAGTCTCTGCCACTCAGGGCTTTCTAGAAGCTTCTGCCTCTCTCCCTGTTTTCACTCTATATTTCTGATCCTGACCCTGCCTCGTAGAGATCTCTGCTGTCAGCAACACAGGGTCCTACAATAGTACCCTCTAAGGAGCTACCTATACCCTCCTGGCCCCAATTCATCTCTATTCAGTACCACCTGCCCTAACCATTCAAGCAAATACAGCATTCTCCACCACTCTCCAGACCCCAGAACCCTGGATTCTCTTCCCACTTCACTACTTCTAGAAGCTACTTGATTTCCTTGACAGAGTAGTGAGCTCTAGCCCCCAGAGAAATAGAAGTCAAGGCAGGTGAGATACCAGACTCTGCTCCCATTTGCATTCTTGGTTCCTGGAATCAAACTTGACCTGTGACGGGGCCCCAGTGATCTATGTGCAATATTAAACAGTAGTGAAAAATAAAGCAGATGACTCACACTTAAAGGGTAGTGCACAGTGCTGAACTGGACATGTGACCGATACACAAAGGCCAACACTCACCTTCCAGGAGCCTGTAGGACACGCTGATGTTGGGGCAGAGGTATTGGACAGGCAGACGGCAGAACTGGTGAAAAGTTCCAGAAGGCCTGTTCTCCCGGATGCGGAAGGAGAGGCCTGTCTCTGGGAAGCATAGCTCCTGGGCTGTGAGGGAACTACAAGGTGGGAAGGAGGCATTGATGAAGGAGAAGTACACACGGGCACAGGTGGGCCACTGGCACCCCTCCTCATGCATGGGTAAGGATGACAGAAAGATCTGGAGGAAGACAGTCAACAGAGGGACGCCACCATCTGCAGAGGACAAGAGAGAAGAAGGCAGACACCTGGGGGTAGCCATCACACCTGTCAGGGCCTGGGGAGGAGTACTGACACTCCAGGAGGGGCTGGATCCTCCCAACTCCCCATGCTCCCCATGTACACCTCTCGTTAGCCAGGCCTCAGTTCAAATGGTCTCCCTTCAGTGAGGAGACCAAATATGGTGCCCAGAGTCCCTCTCCAATTCTGTGGATGGTCACCATCGGTGGTGCTTTTATAGCCTGTTCTGTGTCCCCTTTTCAGCAGCTCTCCTAGATGGGCTGGTCATAGACTGCCTTCCCTCAGCATCTAGAGGAGGAATTTCTAGTAACTTCTATCACCGATAACACAGCAACTTCAGAAAGGGCTGGGAATGGCACTCTCTGCAGCTCCTTGGTGCCTCCCAGCTTCTTGGTCATTGGTTCACTATATGGTATGGCTACAGTGCCCCTTGTTGCTATTAGGAAGTATTCTCTGTGTGTGTGTGTGTGTGTGTGTGTGTGTGTGTGTGTGTGTGTGTGTGTGTGCTTGCGCGCGTGCGTGCGTGTGTGTGTGTGTGCGAGCATGCGTGCACACCAATCATTGAACTTGAGACATAGGTGCTGTGCCTGAGCCTCTTTTCCTAAAGAAAAACACTCTACCACTTGAGCCACAGCTCCATTTTCAGCTTTTTTGGTGATTAATTGGAGAACTGTCTCACAAACTTTGCTGCCTGGCCTGGCTTCCAACTGTGATCCTCAGATATCAGCCCCCAGAATAGCTGGGATTGTGGCATGAACCATTGGTATCTATCGGGCTTCACCACTAGTCAATTTTTTTTCTCCAAGCTTTCCCTGTCAAATCACTACATAGCCTCTTTTTTTTTTTTAAAGAAATGAATGGTTATTGTTATCATAAAGGGGATACATAGAGGGATTGCAGTTCCATTAGTCAGGTAGAGTACATTTCTTTTTGGACAGTGTCATTCCTTTCCTCACACTCTCTCCCAGCTTTTCCTTCCCATTTTCACCCACAATTTTAATAGCTCATTTTTCATAGTGTCCAGTGAGTGCCCTGCTCTGTGCTCACCCTTTGTCCCTTCATTTCTGTACCTCCCCTGTTAAGAGCCAAAAAGGATTTCTTTGGCCTTCTGAGGGAAGACAGGCCTACAGTAAATTCTATCCCATGTCCACTGCCCAATTTCAGGGATCCTGATGCCTCAGCTCCCCACAGGGACATAGAAGAAAGGGCCTGGTGACAAAGGCATGATGAAAGGGAGACACAGAGGAGCTAAAATTGCACAAACTATGTTTCCTTGGAGCTGTCCTGAGACCCCTCTGCACCTCAGAACCCTGGATGCATTTGACAGACACATTGGTGGTCACAGTGCCCTGGCCTGGGCTATACACAGCACACACCTGCTTCTTGACCATGAGCAGGAGCTGACGGCCAGAAGACACCATGTCATGGCTTTGCCTCTGCCTCGAACCGTGGCCCTGCATGGCTGGCACTTCCTTCGACTCCACTCCCTTGTAGCCAATCCCGGCCAGGCCTGTGTACCTGCCCTTTTCTCTCAACCTGATCAGTTCAGAATAAATGGCCTCTGCTCCAGAATTGACAAGCCCATCAACCTATAACATCCTCAACTCACATCATCACCAGCTGCCTCCCAAGGTGCCAGCACTCCCAAATTCCTGGCTCCCTTCCTTAGGCAGATACAAAAGTAACCAGATGGCCTGGCCTCTGACTCTCATGACTGCCATGCCTCCAGGCTTCAGGAAGGAAATGTTGCAGGGGTGGGGATAGGATGTGGCCATCCCCTTACTTTGGATGCGGAGTTTCTCCCAGGAGCTGTGATCCAGGCTCTGGATGAGGTACAGAAGGCCAGTGTTCTCTTGGATCCCAATCCAGTCATTCTCATGCAGCTGCTTGTGGTAGGCCCCATAGAGATGTTGGCCCAGGTGGTAGCTGGGCACCTCACTGGGTGTGTCCAGAAGGGCTTGGATGTAGAGCAGGGGCATGCCAGCTGGCTGGTCCACATATAGCTGCTCCCAGTAAACATCTCTAGAGAAGTAGAGGCCTAGAGGGGCTGGGGAGGCAGGGAAGTATGACAGGGAGGGTAAGACATTGGCTTATTTGAAGACCAAATTGTCATTAACTTAAAATTCCAACCTGGGTGTTGAGGACTCCTGCCTGATATCTTAGCTACTGAGGAGGCTGAGATCAGAGGACTGCAATTCTATGTCAGCCCAGGCAGGAAAGTGTGAGAGATTATATCCAATTAACCAGAAAATAGTAGAAGTAGACCATAAAGTGAAAACAATATTTTTCTTTGTTATAAAAGCAAACAAAAACCCTAGAAGTACAACTGTTGCTCAAGTAGCAGAATGGAAGCCTTGAGCACAAAAATCCTAGGCTGCTGCATGCTGGTGGCTCATGCCTATAATCCTAGGTACTCAGGAGGCTGAGAACTGAGGATTCAATTCTAAGCCAGCCCAGCAGGAAAGTCCATGAGGCTCTTATCTCCAGTTAAACTAGAAAGCCAGAAGTAGTAATGTGGGTTAAGTGATAGATTATAAACTTGAAGAGAACAGCTCAATGCCCAGGCCCTGACTTAAAGCCACTATGACAGACCAAAAAACAAGATTTTCACAGACTTTGCTGCCCTAGCTGGCTTCAAATTGCAATCCTCAGATATCAGCTTCCTGGGCTAGGATTGTAGGCCTCTCAGCTAATTAAAAAGAAGTGGGGGTGGAGGGAAGTGTAACAATAAAAGTCCTTTAAACCTGTCTGGTGTGTGGAGGGTGGAGGAGTAAATAGGTGTCTGTTTGACTGAGGCAAAGCAAGTTAGGAAATATTTGGGGTCCAAATGTGAGGTGTATCTTGAGGGAAAATGCACAGACAGCGGGACAGGGAAGCCATCCTGGAAAGGCCAGCCATACAGAGGGGAGCAGAAACTGCTTGGTACTAGTAAGCCTGGGCATAGTCCAAGGATGGGGGAATGACATCCATGGAGAGCCCCTTCCCTAGAAGAACTCTGTATGGAAGGATCTAGAAACATCTAGAAAAGGTTTGAGGTTAGAGGGGCAGAGCCAGCACCTCTTGGAACCACCTGGAGTATCACACTGGATAGACGGCTACCAGGAGACCAGAAACTCTCAAGCCTGGGGAGACCCTGGGTAGGGGGACCTCTGGGGAGGGCAGATCCCTGAGTAGGGGGAATGCTGAGGAGAGCTCATCTCTGGGAAAGGGGGCTGTTTGTGAGTTGACTTGTGATCAAGTGAGGTGGGAGGAGAGAGACATTGCCCCTTCTAGGATGCCCTTCCACAGCTGCAGGTTAACCACAGGTGCTCAGGGCAAGAGAAGGGCAGGCTGGGCCTTCAGGATGGAGGGGCTGTGTAGAGGTCTGGTGACCCTTTTCTGAGGTAGGGGGTAGGGAGGGAAGGAAAGTCATTTGCTATGATAAGGGGAGGGGCAAAGAAAGGGGCAGGGGAAGGGGAGAGGGGAAGAGGAGAAAACCAAGACAGGGAGAGGGAAGGAGAGGTAAATGAGAAAAGGATGGGGGGAGGGAGAGGTAAAGGAACTGGGAAGGGAGAAGGGAAGGGAGAGGTGAGGAGAGAGGGAACAAGAAAATGAAGAGGAGCTGGTAAGAGGTAGAGAGAGGAGGCAAGAGGAAGTGGAGGGTAGGGGAGAGCGTGGGGAGGGGAAGAAGAGGGGCAAGAGAGACCGAAGAGGGGGAGAGGGAGGCGGAGTAAGAGGTTAAGGGAATTGGGAGGAGGGGAGCCTAGGGAGAAAAGGCAATGGGAGGAGGAAAGAGGGGAAGGGAAGAGGAGGAGGAGGAAAAGAGTCCAATGCTAGTGCCAAACCATGGCATTAGGTGATGCCAGAGGTCTCACTTTCCAGAATACCCAGGAGGTGGCCAGCTGCTCTGTTTCCAAAGCTCTACGTGGTGGCACCAGAGTGCTCATATTCTCCAAATCCGTGCTATCCACTGGGAGGTATGCCCACAGATTGTAGGGAGGTGTCCCCAGAGACTTCGTCTCTTACAATACCGTGCTGTCAACCAGGTGACAATTCCCCACTTTGAATGTGGGGGCGCCAAAGAGTTCACTGCCCACCATTCCCAGAGGATGGCCAGTTCCTCTGCCTGCAAATCTCCACAGGTGGAACTCCAAAGAGACCTCACTTCCCACAATGCAGTGCTGTAGGTTGGGTGCTATGCCCACACATCTCCATGGGATGTCAGCACAGTGGACATTTCTCGCAATTCCCAGCGTGTGGCCAGGTGCTATGCTCACACATCTCCACGGGATGGCATCAGACTGCTCACTTCCCAGAAAACCCTTCTAACTGCCCAGTGCTATTCCCATAAATCTCCACAGGGTGGCATCAGAGAGCTCACTTCCCACAATGCCCTGCTGACTGCCCAGTGCTGTGTCCTCACATTTCCCCGGGGTTACACCAGAGACAGCATTTTGAAAACTGCTGGGCCAAGACAGCTCACTTCACACAATACCTACTGGTCAGCCAGCTGCTCTGCCTGCAAATTTCCATTTGGTAGAGTTCCACAGAAAGCTCAGTTTCTGAATGCTGTGCAATCACGTGGATGGTAAGCTGACATTTCTCTATGGGGTGGCTGCAGAGAGGTCATTTCCCACAAAACCAGCTGATGGCCAGGAGCTATGCTCAAACCACCACATGGAGTGGTACCAGAGAGCTCACTTCCACAGTGCCCTGCTGACAGCCCAGTGCTATGCCCTTGCATCTTTATGACATGGCACCAGCAAGCTCATTTCTCGGAATGCTTTGGTGTCGACCAGTGCTAGTGCAGAACCAGTATTCAGTGGTGCCAAAGAACTCACATCCCACAATGCCCAGCAGGTTTCCAGGTGCTCTGCCTGCAAATATCCATGGGGTGGCACTTTAGAGATTATTTCCCACTATTCTGAGTTGACAACCCGGGAATAGTGCCAAAACTTTGCATTCAGTGGTGGCAGAGAACTCAATTCCTACAATGCCCTACTGAGAACCAGTGCTATGGCCGTCCATCTTTATGGGATGGCACCAGAGAGCTCATTTCCCACAATGCTTTGCTGTTGGCCAGTGCTAGTGCTGCACAATAGCATTAGGTAGCACCTTGAGCTTACTTCCCAGAATGCCCAGTGGGCGACTTGCTGCTCTGTCTGCAAATTCCTCCGGGTAGCACAGAGAGGTCACTTCCCACAATGCTGTGCAATCGGTTGGGTGGGCATTGTAAGCGTTATTGGAAGTGAGTTCTCTGGTGCGGTCCCATAAAGGTGGGCGGCCATTGTACTGGGCTCTCAGTAGGGCATTGTGGGCTGTGAGCTCTCTGGTGCCGCCCCATAAAGATGTAAGGACATAGCACTGGGCTGTCAGCCAGGGCACTGTCGGAAGTGAGCTCTCTGGTTTTCACTCCATGTGGTGGTTTGAGCATAGCTCCTGTCCACCAGCTGGTTTTGTGGGAAATGACCTCTCTGCAGCCACCCCATAGAGAAATGTCAGCATACCATCCAAGCTACTGCACAGCATTGTGTGAAATATATATATAATATGTGTGAGTATAACATGACATTGTTGGAAATTGGCACTATTATTCATGCTTAAACACTAGTATTTGCCCCAAAGGCTGAATCAGCATGGAAAAATCAGAGTGAATTTATTTATAGAGAATTATGTTGTTAGTGAATTTTAGATGAATAATTACCTCAAAACTCAATTCTCTTCTCCATTGATTCCTTATATTTTCTTCACCTTTTTTTCAAAATATTTCCCATTTATCTGTAAGTATGCTTTAGTTCACACAGTGGAATGATAAAATTCTTCTAATGGAAGAGACATACTCTTCTGATTGTGTCCATGTTTCAGAGGGAGTTGTGAATCTGAAATGGTTGAATAGTGTCAGTTTAAGTCCTATAGGGTTGGGAAAGTCGGTCAGTGGTAGAGTGCTCTCCTTGCATTCATGAGGCCCTCCATTTGATTCCTCAGCACTACATTAGCCACCACGTGGAGACATGTGGGTATAGCACTGGGCCTTTAGCAGGGTATTGTGGGAACTAACCTCCTTGGCACCACCCTATGGAGATGTGCAGGAAAAGCACTGGCACAGCGACTGAGTATTGTGGAATACGAGGTCTCCGGTGATACCCCATGGAGATGTGTGGTCATAGGAACATGCTGATCTCATGGAATTGTGGGAAATGAGTTCTCTGTTGCCACATGTGGACATGTGCGGTCATAGGACTGGGTTGTCAGCAGGGCATTGTGGGAAGTGAGTGCTCTGATGCCCCCCTCCCGAAGATGTGCAATCATAAGACTGGGCCAACGGCATGGCATTGTGGGAAGTTAGCTCTCTGCCACAACTCCATAGAGATACCCTGGCAAACCACCTGACCATCAGCAGGACAGTTTGGAAGTGAACTTTCTGTTGCCACCACATGGACACATGCAGGTAGAGCACTGGACTTTAAGCAGTGCATTGTGGGAACTTATCTCTCTGATGGCACCCAGAGAATATACTGGGTCTAACACTGGGCCATTGGCATGGCATTGTCAGAAATGAAGCTTCTGGTGCAACTACATGGAGATATGCAGGCAAACCACCTGGCTGTCAGCAGGGCAGGTGGGAAGTGAGCTCTCTGGTGCCAAGATGCACGCATAATATCCCAGTGCTCACTGAGAGTTGTAAGATGTGAGTTATCTGTGATTACCCAGAGATGTTTGGCATAGAACCAGGCCATAATCAGTGTACTGTAGGAAATGAGCTCTCTGGTGCCATCACATGAAGATGTGCAGGGATAAAATAGGGCTCTCCTGTGAGTATGTTGGGGAGTGAACTCTCTAGTGCGAAACCATGGAGATGTGCGATGATAGCACCCAACTGGCTGCCAGGCACTTTGGAGAGTCAGCTCTCATGAACCATCCTGTGGAAATGCGTGCGTCAAGTGTCAGGATCTCAACACTGCATTGTGGGAAATGTGCTCTCTGGTGCAACTCCATAGCAAAATGCAAGAATACTTCTCAGCTGTCTGCAGGGCATTATGGAAAATCCGTTTTCTGTTGACATAATGTGGAGATATGGGGGAAGAGCACTGTGTCCCTTGCTGGGCGTTGTTGGAAACGAGCTCTCGGGCTTCTGATGTGTGGCACAAGAGGAAACACATCTCAAAACCTTCTCACATTTAATTTGCTTTCACCAATCTTTACCTGGTAATCCCATCTGAATGTGCACTGGTGGCTCATGACTGTAACCCAAATACCCAGGATTCTGAGATATGAGGATCTAGATTTGACAACCAACACTGGTTAATAACAACAACAACAACAACAATAAAAATAATCTGAGACCACAACATTGAATTCACCACACAGAGCATGAAAGTGGATCTGTGAAATAAATGCTAGCAGCCAGGGAGGCACTCAGCTGCAGCCCCAGAAGCAGTCTCCAGAAGAAAAAAAAAAAAAAAAAAGGAAAGAAGAAAGAAGAAAACTATTCCCTAAATCTGTGGCGCCACCCAGTGGAACATTGGGCGCACAACTATCTAGCAGAAGATTGGCATACTAGGAACTGAGATCTCTAGTGCAGCCCTGTGGTAACCCGAGGAATTCCCCTGCATGCAGTAGATCTCTGCTGCCACCCAGTAAAATTTGCATGCAAAACATGCTGCCGGCCAATAAGAATTTTGGGCATTCAACTCTTTAGTACCACTGTGTGGACAAGAGGGGAAGTGTGTTGTTTTCTGCAAGCTATGGTGCACACAGTGGATATTTTTTAATGTTTTTTATTGTGGAAATACTGTACAGACCGGTTAGAGTTACATGAGCAAGGTAATGAGTACATTTCTTTTCCAGCATCTTTGCCTCCTCCTTTGTTTTCCCATACCTTCCCTTCCCTCCCACCTCCACAACTACAGTCCTCACCCCGCCCTGGCCTAAATTGTAAACTTTGTTTTCAACATAGTGTCTTGTACATTTCATTGTTACAATGGTTCAAACTCTAACACTATTTAAACAATTTTTTCCCTTCCCTTCCCTAAATTAGACCAGCATCAGTGAAAATAGGGGTTATAACTTGGGGAGGAACATACAAAGAAACAAAAAAAAATCACATGGCACTTTATAAGTACATTAAAACCAGCAAGAAACAGAAAACCAAATGTGTCTCTATCTTCGGGTTCATTTCACTTAACATCATCTTATATATGGTCATATGTACATAGTTTTTTAAATTTTCTACTTGTCTCAGACATATACTAGTTATTACAAATAAGGGAAACCATGGGACCTATGTTTCTTTGGGCCTGGCTTATTTCACTTAATATAATTTTTTCCAAGTCCTATCATATCCAAGTCCATTTCCTAACAAATGGGGTAATGTCATTCTTTCTGATGGAGGCATGGAATTCTATTTGTATATATACCACATTTTCTTGATCTATTCATCATCGTGGTGGGTTCCATTTCTTAGCTATGGTAAATAATGCTGCAATAAACATAGTCTTGTTTGTGGTCATTTGGGTAAATGCCCAAAAGTGGGATTGCTGGCTCATAGGGGAGCTCTATGTGGAGTCTTTTGAGGAACCTCCATACTGCTTCCCAAAGTGTTTGAACAAGTTTACACTCCCATCCACAATGCAGTATGGTTCCTTTCCGTACACATCCCTTCCAGCATCTGTTGTTTAATTAGAGGTCTTCATTATAACCATTCTAACAGGGGTGAGGTAGATTCTCTATGTTGTTTTGATTTATAACTCTTTTATGGCTAGAGAGGTTGAGCATTTGTTCATGTGTCTATAGGCCATTCTTATTTTCTCTTCAGAGAAGTTTCTCTTTAGGTCTTTTGTCCACTTATTGATCAGGCAGTTTGTTGGAAGGGATTTAATTTTTTGAGGTCTACGTATATTATAGATATGAGACCCTTATCCCTTGGATGGCTAGTGAAGGTACTCTCCGGGTCCTTGGGCATTCTACTAATATTGCTAGGTATGTGCTTTGCCATGCAGAAGCTCTGCAACATCATGCAATCCTAATCATCCAAACTTTCTTTAATTTGTTGTGTTTCTCAGTCTCTATTAAGAAAATTTTGGCCTGTGCCAAAGAGACCTATGGTTTACCTATTTTGTCCTGTAATCTTTTTAGGGTGTTTTCTTTGAATCCAAGGTCTTTGATTCATTTGGAGTTGATTCTGGTGCAGGGTGATATATAAAGTTCTAGCTTTAGTTTTCTACAAATGAGTATCCAATTTTATCATCACCATTTACTGAAGAGGCTGTCTTTCTTCCATTCTAATTTTTTAGCTCCCTCATCAAAGATTAGATGGCTATAGGTCTGTGGGTTCATGTCTGGGTTTTCAATTCTAGTCCATTGGTCCTGAGTCTCTTCTTGTACCAGTACCAAGATGTTTTGATTACTATGGCTTTACAGAACAGTTTGAAATTTGGTATTGATACTCCAGCACTGTTCTTTCTGTTAAGGATCATTTTTGTCATTCGGGATCTTTTATTGTTCCATATGAATTTTTGGATTGCCTCTTCTATTTCCTTGAAGAATGAGGTAGGAATATTGATAGGTATCGCATTGAATTTGTAGATAGCCTTGGGAAGTATTGCCATCGTGAAAATCACGATGTTGATCTTTCCAATCCAGGAGCCTGGGAAGTTTTTCCACTTTCTAAGTTCAGTTTTGATTTCCTTTTTCACACTTTTGAAGTTTCATCATCGAAGTCCTTCACTTCTGTGGTTAATTCCTAAGTATTTTATTTTTGTGGGACTATTACAAATGGACTTGCTTTCCTGTTTTCATCCATGCTTTTCTCATTGTTGGCATACAGAAAAGCCATTGATTTTTGAGGGTTAATTTTATACCCTGCTCCTTTGCCAAAGTTTTGAATCAGCTTGAGGAATTTGGGAGTGGAGTCCATGGGATTCTTTAAATACAAGATTATATCATCTGCAAAGAGGGAGGGTTTTACTTCCTCTTTCCCTATTTGAATCCCTTTTATGTTTACATCTTGTCTTATTGTTGTAGCTAGGCATTCTAATACTAAATTCAAGAGAAGTGGAGAGAGTGGACCTCCTTGACCCTTTCCTGAATTCAGAGGAAATTGCTTTAGTTTTTCACCACTATGTATAATGCTGGCTGTAGGTTTGTCATATGCAGGGTTTATTGTATTGAGGAATGTTCTCTGGATTCCTAGTTTTTCCAGAACCTTCATCATAAAGGGATGTTGTATCTTGTCAAATGCTTTTTCTGCATCTATTGAGATAACCATGTGTTTCTTATCCTTGCTCTTGTTGATATGATGAATTTTATTAATTGATTTGTGTATATTAAACTAGCTTTGCATCCCTGAAATTAATCCTGTTTGATTATGGTGTATGATATTTTGGATGAATTGTTGAAGTCGATTGGCCAAAATTTTGTTGAGAAGTTTTGCATCAATGTTCATCAAAGAAATAGGCCTATAATTCTCTTTCATTGATGAGTCCCTGCCTGGTTTGGCAATGAGGGTTATGATGGCTTCATAGAATGACTTCGGTAGTGAGTATTTGTGTGACTGTTTGAAGGCCTTGTAGAATTCTGCTGTAAATTCATCAGGTCCTGGGCTTTTCTTAGATGGTAGGTCTTTTATTGCTGTTTCTATTTCAATGCTTGATATGGGCCTGTTAAGATGATTTAACTCATCTTGGTTTGGTTTTGTTATGTCTGTATTTGCTAGGAAAAGAACCATTTCTGCCAAGTTCTTGCTTGTTTCTGTAGTGATGGTTCCATTCTCATCTCTGAGTTCATTTTGGTGTGTTCTCTTCTTTTTCTGATAAAATTTGTTAAGGATCTGTCAATTTTGTTAATTTTTTCAAAGAACCAACTCTGTGTTTTGTTATTCTTTCTATGTTTTTTGGGGATTCTAATTCTTTTAATTCTGATTTAATTTTAATTATTTCATTACATTTACTGAATTGGGGTTTATCTTGCCGCTCTTTTTCAAGGAGGTTGAGAAATCTCATTAAATTGTTGGTGTCAGATCTCTCCAATTTGTTGATGTAGGAACCCGAGCTATAAACTTGCCTCTGAGTACTGCCGGCCTTTGTTGTGTCCCAGAAGAGGTGGTGTTTGGGTGTTCATTTTTGTTGAATATCATGAACATTTGAATTTCCTTTCTAAACTTCCCCATGATCCACTGGTGGCTCAACAGTGTGTTGTTCATCCTCCTTGTGTTACAGGACTTTCTTTGGTGGCTTTTGGTGTTGAGTTCTAATTTTATTCCTTGTGGTCTGAGAGAATGCAACGTGTAACTTCAATGTTTCTGAATTTGGACAAGTTTGCCTGGTGATGTAAAATGTGGTCTATTTTGGAAAATGCTCCGTGTGGTGCTGAGAAAAACGTGTGTTCTGATGCTGCTGGGTGAAATATATGGTAGATGTCTGCTAAATCCAGTTGATCTATACAGTTGCCTAGATTGCTATTTATCTGTTGAGTTTTTGCTGAGTTGATCTATCTAGTGGAGATAGTGGTGTGTTAAATTCCCCAACAGTTAATTTCTTTGGATCTATGTGAGATTTGCAGGAAAGTAGTGTTTCTGAGATAAATTTGTGTGCTCCATTGTTTGGCAAATATATATTTAGAATTGTAATATCCTCCTGAAGGAGAGATCCCCTAATTAGTTTGTAGTGACCTTCTTTATCTCTCCTCACTAATCTTAATTTGAACTCTATTTTAGCAGATAATAGGATTGCAACTCCCGCCTATTTATGGGGACAATTCGCTTGGGAGATATTTGTCCCAGCCTTTCACATTCAAAAAACGTTTGTTTTCGTGAGCAAGGTGTGACTCCTGAAGGCAGCAGATATAAGGATTTTGCTTTTTAACCCAACTAGACACTCTGTGTTTCTTAATTGGAGAGTTAAGTCCGTTAGTGGTGAGAGTTAGGACTGAGAGGTGTTTGGTAGTTCCTGCCATGTTATTCCCCTTCTTTGGGGTTGCGCGCGACAACTGGGCTCTTCCTATGGTTCTTGGATTCTCAGTTTGGATACAGTTTCTTGGCCTTTATTGTGTTCCTTAAGTATCTTTTATAGGGCTGCACTGGTGGAGATATATTGCCTCAGTTTCTCTTTGCTATGGAATATTTGACCTTCAGTTATGAAGGAGAGCTTAGCTGGGTACAGTATTCTTGGTTGATAGTCGTTTGTCTTTAGGGCATGGCATACATCATTCCATCATCTTGTTTTAATTGACTCTGCCAAGAAATCTGAGGTGATTCTAATTGGTTTCCCTTTATAGGTGATTGATCTTTTCTTCCTGACCTCTTTAAGGATCTTTTCCTTGGTCTGAATTGATCCTGTGTGGATTATAATTTGATGGTGGGATGTCCTATTCTGGTCTGGTCAATTTGGGGTTCTAAAAGCTTCTTGTATCTGAATAGGCCTATCTTTTTGCATGTTTGGGAAGTTCTCCACTAGGATCCTGCTAAATTTCCTGGATCATTAACTTCTGTTTCTAGGTGCTTCTGTACACCCATTATCCTCAGCTTAGGCCTTATGATTGAAAGACCCCCGACTTTGGGTGTCCCCCAAGTCAGGACCTCCCTGCCCTAAGCACCAGTCAGATGACACCAGATGCAAAGGCAAGAGGGTTTTTATTTGGGCATGCCCAAGGCTCCCAGGTGCACGTGACCTCAAGATCCACAAGGTTCGGGTCACTCGCTGGGAGCCCCGAGCAGTCCCGGGGATGGTCCTTTTATGGGACTCCTCAGTCCGTTACAGTAGAGCCCGCTCTTTTTCAGCCAGTAAATCTAAAGTGTTACAACCTGGTCTGGACGCAGGCAGCCAGTCCTTTTAAAACAAATCATATGCTTTGGCTAATCACTGTTCGAGGGGGTCCCTCGGTGTACCTGCCGAGTTGTGTGTCTCCGGCCCTTGGTATGAGGAAGCAACCTTGCTCCAAGTCAGCGCCTGTCATTCGCTTACACCAGGGGGCTGACTGCGGGGTGGGATTAGTTAGTAGGGTGTGGGCTTATTGATTAACTGGTGAGGTTAGTTATCAAAGGGGAGTGTGGAGGTCATATAAGTTTCTTAGCAAAGCATGTTACAGAAGCCAGAAATAGCTTGGTTAGATACAAAACTCTGTTCCCCTACAAAGAGGCTAAGGGCCTGGTTGGTTGGGGAGGGGGCCTTTCATTCACCCATTTCTTTTCTTAGTGCCTCTAACCTTAGAGGCCGACGTTGTCCTTTTTTTTAATTTTTAACTACCAGTTTCCTGTTGTCTGAGGGCTTGATATTGTTGGGTCAAAACTAGGGCCTGTACTACCGATAGGCGGTCTTTAACAAATTGTATCAAGCGGTTTACAACACAAGGGCCTCAGGTAAGGACTAGTATAAGCACTATAAGTGGTCCCATCAGGGAGGACAATAGGGTAGTGAACCATGGAGACTTGTTTCATAATCCTTCATACCTGCTGAGACTCAAATTCCCGCATTCTTTTATCCAGCCTCTCTTTGAGTTTGTCTAGGGTCTCGATTATTACCCCTGTTTTGTTAGCGTAAAAACAACACTCTTCTTTTAAAGCTGCACATAGGCCCCCTTCCTTTAGAAAAAGCAAGTCTAACCCCCTCCGATTTGGGAGGACTACTTTGTCTAGGGAGCTTACGGAGTCTGTCAATGTCTGGACGGACTTTTCTAGGGTTCTCAGGTCTTCATTCATGGCTTGTTGGAGGACCATATATTGATCTGCCTTCATCAGGGCTGTGGTTCCTGTAGCGATTCCTGCTGTTATTCCTCCAAAACCCAAGAGCACAGCCAGTGTGAGGGTCACAGGTTCTCTTTTACTCCGATGAGTGGGGTTCTCGAAATACTGGAAGACAAAGTCATCGGGATGGTAGATGATGCGGGGCCAAAGCTGTACTAGTACACAATAATCCCTAGTTTGGTTAAAAACGGCTGCAGACACACACGGGGTGATTCCAGTGTTACAAGCCCAATAAAATCCATCGGGGGGGGGGGGGGCCAAGTAATAAGAGCCGAAGGTAATAACCTGGGTTAGATTACATAAGATTTTGTGGGATGGTGGTATGTTACCCAAACATATTCCATTCCCTGATACCTCTGGAAGGGTCAGCTGGTGGCTAGGTAGGGAGTTAGAGGTGATGGGAGGGCTGGTGTGGTTAGTAAAATTTGCAACCACAGCGATGCCTTCGTAGTAAGGTGGGCTGGAGGCTAAGCAAAGCCAACAGTCTTCAGTGCGGTCTGGGTCTGAATAGTTTAGGGCGGTATAGGCCCCTTTTACCAGGTTAATGAGCCTATCTCCTGTCCCAAGTGAGGCGGAGACGGTCAAGAACATAGAAGGAAGTGAAGAAACCATGGGTGCAGGGGAAGGAGTGGTCTTAAGTTTGGGGGCAGGAGGGGCCCTGTGGTCTGGTAAGACTGGATTGGGTCCGATGGGGAGGATAATTGAGGCTGTTCCTCTACGCAACCTAATTTGGAAGACTGCTCCCAAGTCAGGTCCAGTCATATGCCACCTCAGTCCCCACTGCCTTCCTGTCATCCAAACTGCTGGAGATTGGGCCTTTCCCTTACCTGTGAAGGTTATGTTTAAAGGCATACAGGTGGTGTTGGTATTACACTGAGTGGCCCAAGAGTGGCCTTTTCTGACACTAATTAGGTCCCAGGAGGAGCTAGGCCGCCAATATGCATCTCCCGTTGTTTCACAGCCCCACTTGGCACAATAGTATTCCCCTACGTTTCCACATCTATTGGCGGTTGCCCGAGACACGCCATCCCTAGGACAGACATAGAAATCATGGCTTGCCAAGTCTCTTCTGGGGTGAACAACAACCATAATAGTCATCAGCTTTCATTTCCCAGGTACTAGGGCAACTGTGTCCCTCAAGGGGGATGTCGGTATGCGTCGAGTCCGGAATGTCCCACCGGGGGAAACCCGAGTTTATACCGGCCACTAATTGGCAAAAGTCAGGGGTGAGGTCTGGCCACCAAGCACCCCAGGGATGGCTCCCAGAGGTAACCTGCCAAATTACGTCTGAGGTACCTGATATGACTTGCCAGGTCTGTTGTACAGGCCCGTGCGGGTTGGGAGAGGCTAAGTACAACTTAGATAACAGTACAAGGCAAAAGAAGGGAATCAGGCTCGAGTAAGTCTTATCTTTAGAGGGTTTTGAGAACGCTGGACTCGCCATTGCTGAGGCTCTTGGTGGATGGAGGAGTTGTTTATTTCAGGAGCTCTTTTTACATGCGACGCATGGATCCAAGAGGCAATCCCGTCTACTTTGAGAGCGGTGGGAGTTGTCAGGAGTACAGTGTAGGGTCCCTTCCAGCGAGGTTCCAGGTTTTTGGTCTGGTGCCTACGGACCCAGACTGAGTCACCAATCTGAAAGGAATGGGGCAGTGAGGGGGTTTTAAGTTCCTGGTTGTAGGCCTGGGCAAGTGGTTTCCAGACCTCTTGCTGTACCCATTGTAGGGCTTGTAAATGGCTTTGCAAAGAAGGTGCTTTAACCTGGTCAGAGTCATAAAAGGTTACTGCAAGGGGGGGGTCCCCCAAACATGATTTCAAACGGGGTTAGTCCATGGGGGCCAGGAGTATTCCTGGCCCTATACAGTGCTAATGGTAGGAGCTGTACCCAGTCTTTATTGCCAGCTGCAAGCGTCAATTTGGTTAAAGTCTCCTTGATTGTTCTATTCATCCTTTCTACCTGTCCTGAACTCTGGGGTCTATATGCACAATGCAATTTCCAATTTATCCCCAGTACCCTGGCCACCTGCTGGCTTACCTGGGAGGTGAAGGCTGGCCCGTTATCCGACCCGAGTGCTTTAGGAAGTCCATACCTGGGGAAAATTTCTTCCAGTAGCTTCTTAGCGACCACCATTGCAGTCTCTGTCTTGGTGGGGAAGGCCTCTACCCATCCTGAAAAAGTGTCTACAAAGACTAGCAGGTATTTGTAGCCATACATCCCAGGCTTAACTTCAGTGAAGTCTACTTCCCATTGATTGCCAGGGCTGTGCCCTCGTAAACGTACCCCTGGGTCAAGCCTGGTTCTTCCTGCATTGACCTGAGCACAGGCGGGGCACTTGTCCGCTATTTGTTGGAGAATTTGGTCTCTTCTGGGGAAGTACCCGAGGGATCCTCGCCTGGTTATTAGTTCTTTCATTTTTCTTGCACTTAGGTGGGTTAGATTATGTAAATGTTGGAACATTTCTCGGGTCTCTTTAATAGGGTAGACATACTTGTTTTGATATAACCATTTTTGGGTCGTAGGGTCAAAATCAGCATCCAATTTTTGAATTAAGTCCAAGTCCTCATCAGAGTAGTCCCAATCCCCACTCGGTTGGGTGGCTTCCTTAGCACTAGACCGCAGGGGAAGTATTTGTGGTCCCAGAGCTGCCTGCCGGGCAGTTTCATCTGCCAGTCTGTTTCCCCTCGCCCCCGGGCTGCTCCCCTTCTGATGCCCGGGACAGTGTATAATACTTAACTTGCTAGGGAGGAACAAGGCTTGGAGCAATTCTACAATTTCAGCCTCATTTTTTATTTCCTTTCCCGCTGAAGTTAGAAGGCCCCTACGCCGATACATCTCCCCGTGTACATGAGCAGTGGCGAATGCATACCTGCTGTCGGTATACACATTTAGTCTCTTCCCTTCTGCCATGCGTAATGCCTTGGTCAGAGCTATCAATTCAGCCCTTTGGGCAGAGGTGCTCTCTGGGAGCGCGCTAGCCCTTATTACCTCTGAGTCCGTGGTGACCCAGCCCGTCTTTTTCCATCTTCCAGGTAACTACTGCCGTCTATGAACCACGTTATCTCAGCATCCGATAAGGGAACGTCCAGGAGGTCTGGCCGAGACCCATGAGCCTCGGCAAGGATCTGGCTACAGTCATGAAGGGGCGCTTTTCCCGGGAGAGGCAATAGGGTGGCTGGGTTGAGGGTCACCAGTGGCCCGTACTGGATTCATTCAGAGTCCAGTAGGAGAGATTGGTAGTGAGTCAATCGCGCGTTGGATAGCCACGGCTCCGGAGGCTGTCGTATTATGGTCTCAATGGCATGGGGAGTCAGTAGAGTCAGTGGCTGTCCCCAGGTTATCTTGGTGGCATCTTTGACTAGCATTGCAATGGTGGCTACAATTCGTAGACAAGGGGGCCATCCTGCAGCCACAGGGTCTAGTTTTTTGGAGAGGTAAGCAATTGGCCTCCTCCAGGGCCCCAGCTTTTGGGTCAATACTCCCTTTGCATAGCCCTGTTTCTCATCAGCAAACAGTTCAAAGGGCTTAGTCACATCCGGGAGTCCCAAAGCAGGGCAAGTCAATAGGGCCTTTTTAATTTGGTCAAAAGCCTGTTGCTGTTCACTGTTCCACTGAAAAGGAACCCCCTGCATGGTGAGCAGGTACAAGGGGGCCGCCAGTTCCGCAAAACCAGGAATCCACAGGCGCCAAAAGCCGGCTGTGGCCAGGAACTCCCTTACTTGCCTTGAGTTTTGGGGAGAAGGGATGTTACATATAGCCTCCTTCCTGGCAGGGGTCAACCAGCGCTGCCCTTCTCGAATTTCATACCCCAGGTAGGTCACAGTTTGTTGACAAAGTTGTGCTTTTTTAGCAGATGCCCGATACCCAAGCTCCCCCAAGGTTTTAAGCAATACCTCAGTACCTCTCAAGCATGCCTCTCTCGTGGTGGCTGCGAGGAGATCATCCACGTACTGAAGCATTATTAAAGAAGGATGTTGAAGATGAAAATCTGCCAAGTCCTTGTGGAGAGCTTCGTCGAACAGGGTCGGGCTATTTTTGAATCCTTGTGGCAATCTTGTCCACGTGAGTTGTCCTGAGATGCCCTGTTCAGGGTCTCTCCACTCAAAGGCAAATAAGCTTTGACTCTGGGGACTAAGCCGGAGGCAGAAGAAGGCATCTTTTAAGTCTATAACAGTATACCAGGTGTGCGTGGGAGGCAAGGTACTAAGCAGGTTATACGGGTTAGGAACTATCAGGTGGATGTCCTCTACCCGTTCATTTACTTTTCTCAGGTCCTGAACTGGCCGATAATCATTGGTGCCTGGCTTTTTAACAGGCAATAGAGGTGTGTTCCAAGGGGAACGGCAACGGGCAAGTATGCCTTGATCCAGGAACCGCCGAATATTGGGTTTTATTCCCTCATAGGCTTCCTTTGACATAGGGTATTGTTTAACTTTTATTGGCGTAGCGGTTGCTTTCAACTGGACCACTGGGGGGGGGCTGTTGTATAGCCAGTCCTATTCCGCTTGTTTCTGCCCAGGCATTTGGAATTGCTTTTAGCCATTGCCCCATTTCTTTGGGCTCACTCTTTGGTTTTTCAAAAAGTCTATATTCCTCTTCTAATTGGAAAGTTAAAACATGTAGGGGTCGGCCTGCCGGTCCCATCACAGAGGCCCCTTTCTCCTCGAAATGAATCTGTGCCTTTAGTTTGGTTAGTAAATCCCTCCCTAGCAATGGGTAGGGACAGTCAGGAATGTGAAGAAAAGAATGGGTGACCTTACCGGAATCCAAGAGAACTTTTCTGTCTGTGGTCCAGTGGTATCGCTTGCTGCCAGTTGCACCTTGCACCCAGGTAGTTCGGCCACTAAGCGGGCCTTGATCTTTGCTTAGGACTGAGTACTGGGCCCCAGTGTCCACGAGAAAGGTTACTGGTTGCTCCCCCACAGTTAGGGTTACCCTGGGCTCAGGGGGGAGCTCCTGGCCTAGGGCTAGGAGCTGGGTAGGGGGACCTGGGGTCCTCTTTCTAGAATTTCTTGGTTTCTGTGGACAGTCTTTTACCCAGTGTCCTGTCTCCTTGCAATAAGCACATTGGTCGCGGTTCACTCGAGGCCGCCTTACACCCCCCTTCTCCTCTGCCTGGCCTATGTCTTGTCTACCTGAGACTACAGTGGCCAGGATTTTACTAAGCTCTCTATTTCTCTTTCGAGCTCTCTCAGCTCTCGTTCCTCGCTTTCCTTCCTACGTCTGTCTTCCTCCGGGGTCTCTCTCTTGTTATAGATTTTTTCTGCCTCTTTTAACAAATCTTGTAGGGAGTAATCCTGCAAATTATCCAACCTCTGTAACTTTGCCCTAATATCTGGGGCGGACTGCCAGATAAAAGCCATGGACACATTTCCCCGCTGTTCTTGACTATCAGGATGGAACGGAGTGTATCTATGGTAAGCTTCTTTCAGTCTTTCTAGGAAAGCGGTGGGGGTTTCCTCTGCTCCCTGAACCGCCTGCCTTACCTGGGCCAAATTGGTGGGCTTTTGCCCTGCCTTATGGAGACCCGCTATGAGCAGACGTAGGTGGGTCCTACCTTCAGACGTGTTAAAACCCCAATTGGGGCGGGTCAGGGGAAAGGCGTCATCTATGACGTTCGGGAGCTGGGTGGGGCGGCCATCACCTCCCGGCACATTCTTTCTCGCTTCCAGGATCACCTTTTGTCTTTCTTCTGAAGTGAGGAGAACCTGTAAAAGTTGCTGACAATCATCCCAAGTGGGCTGATGAGTGGTCAGAATGGATTCTATTAGGGCCGTAAGAGCCACCGGGTCCTGAGAGAAAGTGGGGTTATGTGTTTTCCAATTATACAAGTCAGCCACAGAGAAGGGCCAATACTGCTGGTGATGTCCTGGTCCCACCGCCGGGCACAGGGGCAGTGTCACCGCTTCATTCCTCCAGGCCCCAATCTCTCCTTTCTCGGAGGCGGCCTGCGATGGGAGACCCTGTGGCCGGCTGCGGATCTGCTCTTGGCCCTCTTGGCCCTGATGGAGGGCCCTGGAAAGGGGGAGGTTCTTCTGAGAGAAGGTTAATAAGGGGGGGTGTTATCCGAGGTTAGAACGGGCTTCGGTTCTGGCTTCCCCGGTATTTTTGTAGGTTATTGTTTCAGAAGGGGGTAAAGGGAAGCGGTAGGTGTGGAAGGAGGGGGAGCGGAAGGTGGAAGGTGCGGAGGGCTGAGGTTCTGGCAGAGGAAGAGGCGTGGAAGGAGGGGGAGCGGATGGCGCAGGAGAAGGAAGGGAAGGAAGAGGGTGGGGTATAAGGAGAGCAAGCCAAGGGGGGGGGGGCTAGTCCACCAGGGACTGCCAGGTTATAATATACGGGACTTGGTCCTGGTGTCCGTGAGGTCCCTGGAGAAATATCTTCTGTTTGACCTGTGAAATAATTTGGCGACTGAAGGTCCCCTACTTAGGCCATCCTACATTAAGGGTTGGCCACTCGGAAGCGCAGAGAGTCTGCCATTTTCCTTTTCTTATTTCTATGGAGAGATTGTGAGCAATTTTTTTAACTTCTTTCCAATGGTTTAGAGTTAAAGACAGAGGAGTAACAGCAACCTGACCCATATTAAGAAAGATAAGATTTAAACCAACACTGAACACAAAAAGAACCAACAACGAACGGGTTAAGACAAACGCTGTGTGGCTCCGGTTACAAACCAAAAGCAGATTTTCAGACGGGGAAGCGAATCCCCGGGAAGGAGAGAGATTCCATGTTCCCTCCTTCCCTAGAAAGGAGAGAGATTCCACGTTCCCTCCTTCCTCCAGACGAGCGAATCAGGCGGATTCTTTCTGAGCCCTGAAAAATCGGGCCCCTCTAATCCCTGAGGCATCCCCCAGGGTGGCGGGGGAGAAGTCCAAGCTCGTCAGCTCTTTCTCAATCCGCCCAGATACGGAGCTATTACTCGTAATAGTACAGACGCTGTGCGGAGACAAACACCAGACAGACAGAGACAAAGACAAAGGCCGGCCGGCTTACCTCCTGGTGGGCCCGAGCTGGAGTGGGTCAGGGGGCTTTCCCGGCCAATGCACCAAGATGAAAGACCCCCGACTTTGCGTGTCCCCCAAGTCAGGACCTCCCTGCCCTAAGCACCAGTCAGACGACACCAGATGCAAAGGCAAGAGGGTTTTTATTTGGGCATGCCCAAGGCTCCCAGGTGCACGTGACCTCAAGATCCGCAAGGTTCGGGTCACTCGCTGGGAGCCCCGAGCAGTCCCGGGGATGGTCCTTTTATGGGACCCCCTCAGTCCGTTACAGTAGAGCCCGCTCTTTTTCAGCCAGTAAATCTAAAGTGTTACAACCTGGTCTGCACGCAGGCAGCCAATCCTTTTAAAACAAATCATATGCTTTGGCTAATCACTGTTCGAGGGGGTCCCTCGGTGTACCTGCCGAGTTGTGTGTCTCCGGCCCTTGGTATGAGGAAGCGACCTTGCTCCAAGTCAGTGCCTGTCATTCGCTTACACCAGGGGGCTGACTGCGGGGTGGGATTAGTTAGTAGGGTGTGGACATATTGATTAACTGGTGAGGTTAGTTATCAAAGGGGAGTGTGGGGGTAATATAAGTTTCTTAGCAAAGCATGTTACAGAAGCCAGAAATAGCTTGGTTAGATACAAAACTCTGTTCCCCTACAAAGAGGCTCAGGGCCTGGTTGGTTGGGGAGGGCGTCTTTCATGATGGTGTGTTCCAAATGTTGAATAGAGAGATCTATTCTATGTCTTGGATAGTTGTGTTCTTTCTCTGTGATATCTAGGCTGTCTTCAATTCCTGAGATTCGATCTTCTGCATGGCCTAATTAGTTAGCTTGATGGCTTCAAATTCTTTGTTGGAGCTTTGTTTTACATCTTTTATGAACTTCTTTACTTCCTTAATTTGGTGTTCAGTGTTCTCAAATCAGTTAGTTGATTGATTATGGTTTCCTTGGAGTCCCATTCTTTCTGTCAGGCTCCATTCAGCATTCCCTTTTTTATCTTCCTGAATTCTTTCAGCTGTCAATCGATAGATTCCATGAATGCCTTTATTGATCTTTGTCTATTCTCATCCTGCTCTTGCAATTTCTTTATTACTCTTTGATTAGCTTCCTCATGGTCATGCAATTCCTGTGTTTCTCTTTGACTGTTCTCAGCCTGCTTAAACAATTCCTGTATTTCTCTTTGACTGTGCTCAGCCTGCTCATCCAATTCCTTTATTTCTCTTTAGCTGTTCTAAGCCTGCTTATGCAATTACTGTGTTGATCTTTGAGTAGCTTCCTCACGCTCAGGAGATTCCTGTATTAATCTTGGTTTGTCTCCTCTCACTCCTTTTGCAGCTTTTTAGTCTTTTCATTCACTATATTTACCAGTAATGTTTGTAGAGATTTTGGGGAACTCTCCTCTGGATTATTCATTAAATGTTCTGTCACTCGATTATCATGAGTGGGAGTTGAGATACCTGGACTTGCCATTTTTCTTGCGTTTCTCTGGCATGTTCTGCTGATTTGGTATGGAAGTAACACCAATTTTATGCTAGCACACTATTTTCAGGTAAGCATCCACCAGAGTCCTGTAGTTGCAAAGAGAAAATGGCTACAGATACAAACAGATACAATCTATTCAACATCAAATAACTATGGATTAATGGGCTAAAAACAGCCAAGAAGAATTTGGCAAACCAGAAATTATTAGGTTTAGAGAGAAATGTGGGAGAAAATAGCATTAGAGGGATGTGTAGAGGTAAACAGAGAGTGAATTTAACCAACTCCTAATCTCAGAGAGGGAAATGGATTGGACAGAATGATAGGAGAGAGATTAAAAAGAAAAAAATGGAAAAACAAAAATTTAAATTTAAAAAGTGAGAGGGAAACGGATTGGACAGAATGATAGGAGAGAGATTAAAAAGAAAAAGAAAAAAATGGAAAAAACAAAAATTTAAATTTAAAAAGTGAAACACAAAAATTGTGTAAGTTTAAATAAATGATATTGAGAGAAGAAAAGTATAAGATGAGAGGATAGGTGGGATAGAAAGGAAACATGAAAAAATAAAAAAATCCTTAAAATTAGTTACTTGAAAATTATATAGGTATACAGAGATAATACAGAGACTGGGGGCTGGGAAGGTGGCTCAGTGGTGGAGCGCTTGCCTTGCATGCTCAAGGCCCTAGGTTCGATTCCCCAGCACCACATAAGCAAAAAGAAAAAAGGCCGGAAGTGGTGCTGTTGCTCAAGTGGTAGAGTGCTAGCCTTGAGCTGAAGAGCTGAGGGACAGCACCCAGGCCCAGAGTTCAGACCCCAGTACCCGAACCCTCCCCCCCCCAAAAAAAGAAGTTAGGACTAAGAGGTTGTTCATTGATTAATAAATTGCTAGATTAAGTATGTACACAATGGAGAATAAGGTCTAATAATCAACAACAGGTATATATCTGGGGATGAGCAGAACAGCAATTTAGTCACACAAAAGAGAAAGAAAGAGAAAAATATGAAAAGAAGAAAAAATAGGACCAAATGATCAAAAGAGATTTTTTAAAAAGCACACACATACATATACACCTAAAAAGAAATATGAGAGGAAAAAAAACCCGATCAATAGAAAAAAAATTTTCAAAATAATTAAAATTAAAAAAAAAAAGAACAGAGTTCTTTGATTTATTTATTTATTTTTTGGTCGGTCGTGGGGCTTGAACTGTGGGCCTGGGCACTGTCCCTCAGCTCTCCAGCTCAAGGCGAGCGCTCTACCACTTGAGCTACAGCACCACTTCCGGTTTTCTGGTGGTTTATTGGAGATAGGAGTCTCACAGTCTCTCCTGCCCGGGCTGGCTTTGAACCGCGATCCTCAGATCTCAGCCTCCTGAGTAGCTAGGATTACAGGCATGAGCCATCAGCGCCTGGCTTAGTTCTTTGATATTTTTTAGGGGGTGGAAATGGGAAGATCCTGTGTCTCCCCTTTGTCCATAACCAGTCTCTCTGTGGACTCTGTGGTCTGCTGTGGTGTTTGGTTTTCCTGTGGCTTGATTGGTTTCTTAAGTCAGTTTGAGCAGGCAGAAAAATGATCTGTGTTACCCAGAATTTTGTGATCCTCCTCCCAGGCTAGTTCAGTGGGAGGGAGATCTGCTTTGAGTATCACAAAAGAGAGAGATGGCTGTTTCCTCTAGTTTGGAGATGCTGTGATGAGGCTAGGTTCTGGATAGGGTTGAGGCCTTTCAGCCAACAGTAGCTTTTCCCTAGGCTAGCTACCTAGACACTCACAGAGCCCAGCCTAAAACCATTCTCAGGCTTTACTGAATGTCAATTGTTTGTCTACACTGCTGTAGAGAGGGGCAGCCTCTGGCTCTGTTTACCCAGTGAAGAAAGTCACTCCTCCTCTGTTAGAGCTTTCCCTGCCTGGGCTGGGTGACTTTCCCCTGGGTGGAGCTGAGCCTGGCAGGTCAGATCAGGTTCCTGTGACCTGCTAAATGACTCTTTTGCTTTCTTCTAAGGCCTGAGTGGGAGCTAGCTGTTTAGCTGGGCATTTGTCAGTAACAAAGATGGAGATCTCCGGTGGTGGGGGAGGGGCAGCCTTCCCTCCTGTGCTCCCTGAGATGGAGTGAGGATGTCAGGTTTCTACTCACACCAGTCTTGGTTCCTGGGCCGTCTCTGGTCTGCGATCTGCATGGTGAAGATATCTGCTCCTTGTCAGTTCTTGCTGGTGATGAGTAGAATCCGCTCAGATGTCATGACTGGCACCTTTGTCCCAGACTCTCTCTGTTGTAGGTATGGCAGCTACAGCTGCTGCCACTGCCGCCACAGCCATCACAGGTATGCTGAAGCTGGGGTTACCAGCAATTGCTCAGATCTGTCTCTTGCCTAGATTTTCCCTCTCTGGCCAAACTTTCTGTACTGTGATGGCACACTTGGTGTGATTCTCTAGTTTAGGACTGTTCATTGGAACACTACAACTGCTTTCTATGCAAGAGCTTGTTTAGCCTCCAGCTTCTCCTACACCATATTCCTCTGAACTCCCCAATACCACTAATTTTAAGGCCACACATGTACATCAACCAGCTTTCCTTTCTAGTCTTTAGAAAAATGTGAACTTAGGGGGAAAAAAGCAACTCATGAAAGGTTTCTTTGCACTTTTCTCAAGCAGTTCTTCCTCTGGAGAGATTTAGAAAGGAGGCAGAGAATGATTTCTTTTCCTCAGGCAGCAATGAGTGGCTGCTTTGCTTCTCATTGGAAGGCTCCTGGGTTGGGTGGACAGTGACCTGTGCTCCTCTCTGATCTTCGGGCCTGCCACCTGGACATCACTGCCCCCACACTACCGTCTGCCAGGTTCTGCACAGCCCACTTCCTGCCAGGGACTCCAGGAAGTGTCCACTGATTTCACCTCTTTCACTGTCTGTGTGGGAGGTTTTTGTCTGGGGAGGAACTAAGGCGGTGTCCTGGAGCCCTGGCACTTACACAGTGCAGTGGCCAGATTAGGCACCCAGCTCCCAGGACATGGGCAAAGCACTCCACACTCGCCAAGGCTCTTTCCCTTGTCCAGGAAGAGTAGGGAAATCGAGGTCTAAGCCAGTGAGTTGGCAAAGGGCACAGAGCTGTAAGTGGGCCCTGAGTCCTCTCTATGCCTTGAAGTGGTATCTTTGCAAATTCTTAAATATGTTATGAATACTGCCCATAGTCTCTCCCAAGCTAACTCCATCCTGGACTACCTCAGTCTTTAAGAAAAGAGCCTGGACTTTCCGCTCTGAGACGGGATCGTTTTCCGGTCAGTAGCTTTTCTGGGTAGTCATGGGGAGGACAGCCATGGCCCCACCCTCCACCAGTTGCCAGGCTGCAAGGTGGTTCCCAGACCCTCCCTCCCCCACCTGTGCCCCAGCTGTGTACCTGCTTGCTGCAGGCCACTAGGCAGGCAGTCTGGGTCTGTGTGAGCCCTCACAGGACCCAAACGGTAGTGAATGGAGAGGAGCGACTCTGTGGTCACCACAACCCTTTCTTGACCACAACTCGTGATGGCTGCTCCAGCCCCACCCAGCCAGGGTCTGCTTTGCCTGGGCGTGCTTGCAGACTACATTCACCATCCACCCTTTGGCTGGCAAGAAGAGACCTGGGTGGCCTTTTGGAAGAATCTAGCCCAGGAGTAGTCTCTGGAAGTTCCTGGCTGTGTTCTTACTGGAAGTTGGGGTGCTAGGTCCTCCTTAATTAAATTCATCTCCAAATCAAATCAGTTCATCCAAGTAACAAAATCAAAAGTTGTTTCCCTACTCAGGAAACAACTTCAATCTTCTCCATATCCCCTGCGAATTCTGCCCTGATCTAATTATGTTTCTCCTTTGTCATCTTAAATTGTCTGGTAATATTTATTCCCACATCCTGTTTTATTTTGTTTTTTTTTTGTTTGCTTGTTTGTTTTTACTTTTAAAGGAAAAAATAAATTTAAAAAACACCTGAATGTCAAAACTGGACCCAAAGTCATACATTTAACAAAGGTTTGATGGCATTTTAATTTCTTGCCCGACAGAGACACTCTTTAAAAATAAAAGCATTACAGACTGGAGAATACAGAGGAAACACTAGCTGCTAGAATCTTGTAAATGTACGGAAATTCTACCATAGAGTTTGTTTTCAATCCATGTGGAGGGAAGGGTACATGGGAGTGGGACGTGATTACAATCTACCAAGGGTGTCTCCTCCTCGGAAAGGCCATCATCCTCAAGCAGTGAGTCGTAAGGTATACAGCCAGCCAGATCCAAGTAATCCTGAAAGAGAAAGAATATATAGTGGGGAGCTACGAGGGTTGTGTGTACAGGTCTGGATGGCTTAAATTCAGGGCCTGGCTGCTGTCCCCAAGCCTTTGTGACAAGGCTTTTGTGGTCTACCACTCGAGCTACAGTTCCACTTCTGGTTTTCTTGTGGCTAATTGGGGATAAAAGTCCCACAGACTTTCCTGCCTTGGCTGGCTTTAAACCACAATCCTCAGATCTCAGCCTCCTGAGTAGTCAGGATTACAGGTACAGGATATGGGTGCCCTGCTCCCTTGGCTGCTTTTAAGGACACCCCAAGATTGACGTTTTCAAGTTCCCAGTTCTGGCTATGTCTTCATCCTCAATATTGGCCTCTTGGCAAGGCCAAAGCCCCTCCCAGGCCTGCCACACCCAGGCATGCTTAGAGCGCAGAACCAGGCCTGTTTTTCTGTGTGCCAATAGGGCTTAAACTTGAAGCCTGGGCATTGTTCCTCAAGCCTGGCACTAGCAGCTGAGCCAATTTTATTTCCAACTTTTGGTGTTTGATTAGAGGTAAGAATTTCATAGGCTTTTCTTCTTGGGCTAGCTTTGAACCTCACCAGTTGTGAGCTACTGGTGCCTAGCTACTTACAGGTTTATAACTTGAAGGAGGAAGGGCTGACAGATGTTAGGACAAGTTGAATGTGGAACTTATTGGACTTTTGGCATTATAAATAACCTTTTAACAGTCAAAAGACTTGGTGTGGCTGGGTTTGCATTCTAATGGGCTGTGGGTAGTGACAGCAAGGAGGTATTAGGGGGACTAAGCACTTCTGGGATCCACACTCCCTTCTCCCCCTTCTCCTGAGTCACTTCCCATGGGACCTATATATTCAGGATACTGACTAGGTACCTTTCAATTTTTTTCTTTTTTTTGCCAGACCTGGGCTTGAACTCAGGGCCTGGGAATTGTCCCTGAGCATTTTTTGCTCAGGTTTACCACTCTACCCCTTGACTCACAGCACCAATTCTGGCTTTTTCTGAGTATGTGGTACTGAGGAATCGAACTCAAGGCTCATTAATGCTAGGTAAGCACTCTACCAGTAAGCCAATGCCCAGCCAATAAATAATTTCTATTTAGAGTTTGCTTGATGTTTATTTTATCATAGGAGGGCTTGAACGTAGGGCCGAGCTCTTTGGCTCAAGGCTGGTTCTCTAGCATCTTGAGCCACAGCACTACTTCCCCAACTAGGTAACCTCGTAACATTCAGTATTGCAAATAATCCTTTGGGGATTGTAATTTCTCTTCCTATGAGTGCCTGTGTCAAACTATGAATTACATTGGTTTGTTTTGTTGTTGTTGTTTGCTGTTTTCTTTCTGATTTGCAAAGAAGCCTAAGAGACGGTTTGAGGCCTCCTCTGAGCAGGGACACATGGCTCTCTCCCTGGCCAGCTATACCCTGATCCCCACACTGGGGTGTCAGAACCAAAAGCCTCTGAGCAGCAGCTCTGTGACTCACTCTGCTCTTCACCATCATCTTCTCCAGGTCTTTGCTGATGTCAGCAAAGACTGGCCTACTGTCTGGTTCCTGCTTCCAGCACTGCAGCATCAGAGAATACCTAGAAGAAAGAGCTAACTGGCAGTGATTAGCTGGCACAGACATCTAGGCCCACTGGGACCTTCTCCAGCATGGTGAACCCCCTAGGGCCCAGCACAGTTGTCCAGCATCTTGGAGGAGCTGCTCTCTGGGCAAGAGAGTAATTGTTCCTTTCCTTCTCTCTCTTCCACTCCCCTTCTGTTCTCCCTTCCCATTCCCTCTCTTCTCCTTCCCTCTCCTTTTCTCCTTCTCCTCTCTTCCTCTACTCTCCTCCTTTCTCTTCCCTCTCCTCTCTCTTCTCCCCCTCTTTCTCTCCTCTTTCTTCCTCCTCTCAAGGCCTGAAGCTTGGTCCACTTGTTCATTCAGCTAGTACTCTTATCACTTGAGCCATACCTCAATACTCCCAGTCTGTCTTTCTGCTAGCTATCGTTGAGACACAAATCTCAATGACTTTCCTGTCCTGGCTGGCCTCAAACAGTGGTCCTTCAGATCGCAACCTTGAAAGTTCCTTATAGGTGCTGCCACTGGGTTCACTGGGTTGGAAGTATCTATTTTTGACTTGGCCTCTCTAAACCCTCTGAATTAACTGGAGAGGAGAGCACCCTCGAGCCAAAGTCCAGAGTGCCCTGCTTGTAACTGGCACCTCTATTTGAGTGCTCCCCAACATCCTCCTCAAGGGCTTCAGCTCACATCAAAGGATTCCTGCTTCAGTCTATTCTCAGAAGAAGCTTCCCCCGCCCCCGTCCCCGCACTTTGCTGCCCAAGTCTCCAGTATCTGCCTCACAGCAGAGGGTGCATCCTACTATAACCTCTGCTTACATTCCCCCCACCGACTCCAGAAATCCTCGCCCAGGTCTCAGCATTGGAGGGTGTTTGGATAAGGCAAACCCCTCTCACATTTCCTCACTGCAGTTGTAGGGCCTTTCCAGTCGGTGGCCAGTCTTGAGAAGGTTGAAGAGCCGCTCAGGAGGAATCCCAGGATAGGGGTTGCCCCCCAGTGTCACAATTTCCCACAGCAGAACCCCAAAGGACCATCTGCAGGAAGAAGCAGATACATGAACGCTTCCCCCTGGCTCCAAGGCCTACTCAGTGAGGCCCAGTGCCAAGAGCAGCTGGTTTAAACTTCCAGGCTGTGTGTGATGATGGGGTTTAGGGGATTCTGAACAATTCTTTCATCTTTCCTGTGGGCCACAAGACTTCCAGTAAGCCTCAAAAATAGTCACACATTGATGGCCCACCCCTGTAATCCTAGCTGCTCAGGAGGCTGAGATCTAAGAATCACAGTTCAAAGCCATCTTGGGCAAGAAATTCTGTGAGACTCTTATCTCCAATGAACCACCAGAAAACTGGAAGTGGTGCTATGGGTCAAGTGGTAGAGTGCTTGCCTTGAGCTGAAGAGCTGAGGGACAGTGCACAAGCTGAGATCAAGACCCACGACCAAACTAAAAGAGAAAAAAATCTTAAAACACAAAAGGTCTAGAAAAATATTTCAGTGCAAGAGAAAACTTAACAATGAAGTGGAAATAAAATGAACACAAAACAGCATGGGTCACTTGAGGCCACTTGTAGAGGTAAGACTTGTGTGCATGCATACAACAGAAAGCTCTAGAAGATTCCATGGCTGGGAAGAGGACAGCAGAAGAGGCTGGGCTACAGTGGCCTTAGGGAATCAAGAGTCTCCTCCTAGCACTTTTCAATTCCTTTACACTCACCGTTCTGCAATCAGCAGACTACTGCTTATCCTTATTTATTTATTAATTTTGTACAAGTACTGGAGTGTGAACTTAAGGCTTAGGTGCTGTCTCAGCTTTTTTTTTTTTTTGCCAGGCGGTGAGGGGGTCGGTGTACAGTCGTGGGGCCTGAACTCTGGGCCTGGGCGCTGTCCCTCAGCTCTTGAGCTCAAGGCTAGCGCTCTACCACTTGAGCCACAGCGCCACTTCTGGCTTTTTTTCTTTCTGCTTATGTGGTGCTGAGGAATTGAACCCAGGGCGTGCTCTACCACTGAGCCACCTTCCAAGCCCTGTCTCAGCTTTTTCACTCAAGGTTGGTGCTCTATCACTTAAGCCACATCTACCACTTCTGCCTTTCTTATGGCTAATGGGAGGTAAATGACTCATGGGCTTTCCTGCCTATGCTGCCTTCTAAGTGGGATTTTTCAAATCTCAGCTTCCTAAGAAGCTAGAATTATAGGTGATAGCCTATAATTTGCTTAGCAAATTATTTGCCTAGCTAGAATTATAGGTGATAGCTTATAATTTGTTTAGCAATCAAATCATCCACAGCCTATGTTATTGAAACTTTGCATGTCTGTGGATTTCAGAACACTTCAGAAGCCAGTGTCTCCATTTTACAAATGATCACATCTTGTCTTCTGACCTGGAAGAGTGAGTTTTGGCTCCTAACATCCAATCTTTGAGTAATTTGGGACCCTTCTGTCTACAAACTCACACTAGTTGTGGGAAGGGGGCATTGTAGGGTTGCTTTCTTGAGCTAAAGTCACTGCAGGACTCCCAGGAGGGGAGTGATTTGGCTGGACCTGTTCAGGAGGTAGGAGTGGACGAGGGAAGGGAGGAGAGTGGCAGGTGGTGGCCCAGGTGCCCTCTCCTACACTTCCAACTTGGCCTTGTGGAACTGCTGCTGGAATTTCATTGGTCCTGTGCTGTTCCTCAGCCAGATTCACTGGGGGCTTCTGTAAACCCCACCCTAGTATGGCAACACCCACACTTACACATCACTTTGGGTGGTATAGATGTCATTAAAAAGGGACTCAATTGCCATCCATTTGACAGGAATCCGGCCCTAAAGAGGATGTAGAAAGAAAAGCTTTAATGTTAATAAGAAGGCCTGGAGGGTCTGGAAGGTGGCTCAGTGGTAGAGCCCTTGCTTTGCTTGCATGAGGCCCTGGGTTCGATTTCTCAGCACCACATAGCACAAAGACAAAAGCCGGAAGTGGCACTGTGGCTCAAGTGGTAGAGCGCTAGCCTTGAGGTGAAGAGCTAAGGGACAGCGCCCAGGCCCAGAGTTCAGTCCCCATGACCGGACCCCCCCACACACAAAACTGAAGCCCTTGAACCAGATCAGAAGAGATCTGCTTTGTCTTGTGGGGGTGTGCATGCACAGGTGCGTGCACATTTGCCAGTCTTAGGAACTGAACTCAGGGCCTGGGCACTATCTCCAAGCTCTTTTGCCCGAGGTTAGTCCTCTATCACTTGAACCAAAGCTCCACTATGAGTTTTGATAGTTAATTTGAGATAAGACTTGTTTCATGGACTTCTCTGCTTAGCTTGGCTTTGAACTGTGGTCCTCAGCTCTTAGCCTGAATGAGTAGCTAGGATTAAAGGCTAGAAGCCAATAGTGCCCAGCTTGAGTTTGACTCTGTACAGAGGGTGAAATACCAAGTCCTGGGGCTAGATCTAGCTGAGTAGAGCCTTGAAGAGACTGAGTTCTAGCCTGAACCTCCAGACTTTGCTGAGTTGCTGATAGGATGATGGATAGCCTAAGATCACACAAGGTAACCTGTTACTCTTCAATGTCTCCTTCTCTCTGTCTTTTCCTGTTTTTCTCTTGTTGTTGTTGTTAAGATGGGTTCTTGCTATGTCGCTCATATTGGGTCATAGGTTTTTAGATCAAGTGATTCTCCTACCTCAGACCCAAGTAAAGGTGGGACTGCAGATATGTACTATACACATGCAGATCCTAGGGCAAGTCTTAGGTGCATATCAATTTTTTGAAATGTGTATGTTAAGTCAGAACCCAACACATTGCACTTTCTCTGGCACTCTTTTTTTTTTTTTTTTTGGTCAGTTATGGGGCTTGAACTCTGGGCCGAGGCACTGTCCCTCAGCTCTTCAGCTCAAGACAAGTGCTCTACCACTTGAGCCACAGTGCACTATCAGTTTTCTGGTGGTTTACTGGAAATGAGTCTCATGGATGTTCCTGCCTGGGATGGCTTTGAACCATGATCCTCACATCTCAGCCTCCTAAGTAGCTAGGATTAGAGTTGTGCATTCTTTAGGACATTTATCATTAATGACATGTAACCATGTTCCTAACAAAGCTAGCTGTGGTGTAACAGCCAATATGGAGCCATAGCAGGGCTTGTGGGCAATGCCTCTGCCTCCACGGCCTCCTAAATAACAATGTATATGTATGTGTATGTGTATGTGTGTATGTGTGTGAGAAAGAGAGAAATAGAGAGACAGAGAACAGGAAGGCTCTACCACACCCTCACTAGGCCAGGAAACACCCACTGCAATTTTCCTTTTAGTAGTTTTGAAACATGTCATCTCCATAGAAACCTCACAAGAAATACATACAGTCCTTATAACCTTTTGTAACACCAACAAGCCCTTACAGGACACAGAAGGACAGGGGGATCTTTCCTCTGTCATTTGGACATTAATAACATCCTTTGTACCTCCTAAAAAATTATTGATACAAACAGCCAATGAGAAACATATTAGGTTGTCCAATCCTGTACCAAATGATTTTACAGCTCATGGTGAAAGAATCCCAACCCCTACAAGACAATGTGTATAGTGTTCTCTTCTCTTTTCTTTTACCTTCCTCCCTCCTTCCCTCCTTTCTTTCTTCTTGTCAGTTTTGGGGCTTAAACTCAGGGCTTAGGAGTTGTCCCTGAATTCTTTTGCCCAAGGCAAGCATTCTACACTTTGAGCCACAGCTCCACTTGGGACTTTCAGGTGAGTAATTTGAGGTAAGAGTTTCATGGGCTTCCTTTCCTGCCAGCAGTGGCTTTTTTTGTCAGTGGGTGGGCTTGAATTCTGGGCCTGGGTGCTGACCCTCAGCTCTTCAGCTCTAGGATCCACCACTTGAGCCACAGCACCACTTCCAGTTTTCTGGTGGTTTATTGGCGATTAGAGTCTCAAGGACTTTTCTGCCCAGGCTGGCTTTGAACCATGATCCTCAGATCTCAGCCTCCTGAGTAGCTAGGATTACAGGTATGAGTCACCAATGCCTGCCTAGGCTGGCTTTAAAGTGCAATCTTCACAACTCAGCTTCCTGAATAGCTAAGATTACAGGTGTAAGCTACCAGTGCCCATCCATCCATCATCCTTCCTTCCATTTCCCTTCTCCTCCCTTCCTTCTCTCCTACCTCCTTTCTCCCCTGCCCTGTCTTCTCCTCTCTTTCCCCTCCCTCTCCTTCTTTCCTTTCTTGTGTGCCTGTCCTGGGGATTGAACCCAACACTGTCCCTGAGCATTTTCACTGAAGTCTGGGGTTCTACCAGTTGAGTGTCAAATCTACTTCCAATTAGAGATAAGAATCACTCTGATTTTTCTGTCCTGGCTGGCCTTCAGACATCATCGTCAGATCTCAGACTCCTGAGCAGCTAAGATTATTAACTAGAGCCACTGGTACCTAGGTTCAGCTTTTCTTTTTTGCGCAGCAGTTCTGAATGCATGGTCAGCAGAAACCCTTACCAGTCATATAGGCTGTGGGTCCTGGGAGGCTTCAGGAGGCCAGCTGAGACACACAATAATGTGGTTGCCATGGCAACAGGACAACATTGGAAAATCAGATGACCCACCTATTTCTTAGACTTGGAGGAAGCTGAAACTCCCAGGTCCTCTGAACTGTGTCTTGAGGGGGCCTTTTTCTAGGGGTTCACTTGTGCCTTCCAAACTCCCTGGGGGAGGAGGGCACTTGTTATGTAGTCCCTTTCTTACTACAAAGAATGTCCACTAATATGTTTAGTTCATTTTGTTTGATTCTCCTTTGACAAAAGAGCCCAAGTTTCCTAGAAGGGAAACGGTAGCTTTTTTTTTTTTTTTTTTTTTTTTTTTTGGTGGTGGTTGGGTCTGGGATCTGTCCCTTAACTTTTTCACTCAAGACTGGTGCTCTACCACCTGAGTCACACTCCACTTCCACCTTTTTGCTGCTAAATTGGTAGATATGAATCTCACAGACTTTCCTGCCTAGGCTGACTTTGAACTGTGATCCTCAACCTCCAAAATAGCAAAGATTATAGGTATTAGCCACAATGCTCAGCAAAATGGTGGCTCTTGTTTGTGTAGAATAGCAATAAATGATGATGTAGGGGCAGTCAATTTCTTAGCCTCAGGCTAAGTGTCACTTTAAAAGGGACAATGAATAAAAGCAAGAGGGGCTACCTGTGAATGAAGGAACAGATGCGGGAAGAACCTGAGTGGAGTCTCTAAAACCCAAGGGGAGGAGGGCATTGGAACTAATGTCCAGAAAAGCTCTTTCAAACTATGCATGATACCTCTGTTGAAAATGAACTATGCAAACTTGTGGGTGTGGGAGAGTGAGGGAAGGCATAACATTCAAAAAAAATGACCTCATTACCTGACTTATATAACTGTACACCCTCTGTACTGATGTAACAACAAAAAAGTTTATAAACAAGCTGCTTCATCATCTCCAGATGTTCTAAGGGTACTGAACTGTCAGAGACACAGAAACATGTGACCCTTCCTGAGCATTTGTATGCTATATGAGTTTATGTGGGCGAGAAGGTGAAGAGAAAACTCTTCCAACAGAACATCTAGCCAAAAGTCTCAGGGGGAAGGAGAAAACTCTTTCCAACTCTGAATAAGAAGTTTGTATGCCTCAGGGAAGGCACCAGGATGTGCTCTTTGTGCCCACTCCTAATGGCACCATAAACACATAAACAATCCCTTCACACTTCTCCTATGTGTAAAACATTTGTGTCTTGTATATCTTTTGTCACCTTTTGATCTGATATATATCTTATAACCTTTAGGCCTCACCTATCTCCTGCATCCTTTTGGCCCATTTATCTCCTGTAAACTGGTGGCCTTGTGAAACTGTGACTTGCCCACTAAGATTTACTTTCTTTATGTGTATGCCATATATACTAAGTGCGTAGTTTCCCCTAGTAAACTTTGTCCATACCCGCATGGTGTGGTCCACTTTCTGCCTACCCAGCACTGAGTTCCCAGGTCTTGCTGAGGAATCAGCAACACCAAACCAGCTGTGAGCCCCCACACCAACCCAGCAAGCTACCTTGCTCCTCTTTACATAGGTATCTGCTTCGTAAACATCTCGGGATAGACCAAAATCAGAAATCTTCATCTTCCTTCCCTCAGCCACCAGGATGTTCCTGGCTGCTAAGTCCCGATGGATGAGCTACAAGGTAAACAAAGCAAAACAAATAACAGCAAATCTCCAGACAAACCTCAGGAAGTGCAGCATGGCAATCAGGGCCCACACCCCTGTGCACAGGTGGACATGTACCTTCATTTCTGCCAGGTACTCCATTCCCCTGGAGATCTGCCAGGCGAAGGAAATGAGGTTGCCCATGGTCAGTGCCCACTCATTGCGACGGTCCCGCAGGAAACTCCGCAGGGAGCCATACTTGGCATACTCCACAATGAGGAGAAGTGGCCCTGGAGACAGGAAGTAGGAGCTTAAGGCATGGGACATACAGCCAGCTACTGAAGGGAGGGATTTCAGGAAAGGGGAGGCTGTAGGCACTCTCTAGATCTGAAAGGTCCAGTTTACTCTTGAATTGTTTTTTTGCTTTTACATACCTGCATGCGCGCGCACACACACACACACACGCACGCACGCACGCACGCACACACAAAGAGTGGGTTGGGGTCATCTGTGGTTGACAACATTTCATGTTTCTTAGGGTGTCTAGAATGTAACCCTGCTTAAATCTTGGGATTGTCTTGGGAGAGAGTGAAGAAAGGAGTGGCATTGTCTAAGAAGAAATGTACTTGTTACATGATTGTAGCCTCCATTATAACAATTAAAATACTTTATAATGTATAAAATACATTATAACAATTAAAATAGTTAATAAAATATTTTATGTGGAAATTAGATCTAAATTACACCAGGACATGATATGTGATACAGAAATATAGGCATTCCCACATAGAGCAACCAAAGGAGTGCATTTTTAGGGGAGGAAAACAAAGGCACAGTGTCCATGTGCCCCTGATCACACAAAATCAATTCTAGTAAATGGAAAAGTGAAGGTTTTTTTCTTTCTTTTTTGTCTTGTGTGCTTATTTGTTTGTCTTTGGGAAGGTAAGGAGGAGATACATGAATGGAGAGACAAAGGGTGAACAAATGCAGCAGTGGTACTCACTAGATACTATTTTAAAAATACAACTTGTAGTACAGAAAGAAGGAAAAAAAACTGGAGAATATGAAAGAGTGACATTGTCCAAAAGAACTATACTCTTTACATGACTTATGTAACTGTAACCCCTGTGTATATCACTTTTACAATAAGCAAAAATATTTAATAAAAATATTTTACATGTTCTTTTTTGTTGGTCATGGGGCTTGAACTCTGGGCCTGAGCACTCTTCCTCAGGTGTTCGGCTCAAGGCTCTACCACTTGAGCCACAGTGCCACTTCCAGTTTTTTGGTGGTTTATTGGAGAAAAGGCTCACAGACTTTCCTGCCTGGGCTGCAATCCTCAGATGTCAGTCTCCTGAATAGCTAGGATTATAGGCATGAGCCACCAGTACCCAGATTACATGTTTTTAATAGAATTCAATCTGCAGGTTATTTAGAAGTAGCTTCTTCAATTCTCAAAAAATTACTATTGTTCCTTTGTATTACTAATTATTAACTTAACTCCATGTACCTATAGAATATATTTCATATGATTAAAATTAACTAGCCAGGCACTGGTGAATCATACTCTTAGAGACTCAGAAACCTATGAACTGAGAAATGCAGTTTGAAGCCAGCTGGGACAGGAAAATCTTTGAGACTCAATTTGCCAATTAACCCCCTGAAAACTGGAAGTGGTGTTATGGCTCAAAATGTTATAGCAAGCTGGGTGGTGGTGGCTTATGCATATAATCCTAGCTTTTCAGGAGGCTGAGATCTGAGGATCATGGTTTAAAGCCAGCCCAGGCAGGAAAGTCCGTGAAACTCTTATCTCCAATAAACTGCTAGAAAAACAGAAGTGGTGCTGTAGTGAAAGTGGTAGAGCACTAGTCTTCACCTGAAGACCTGAAGGATATTTACATTTGAACAGAATGTGTATTTGGCTGTTGATTGGTAGGGTGTTAATAAATGTCCATTACATCCAGGGCAAAGAGCCATCTTGGGAATCTGTGCCATGGGCGTTTGCCTTAAGAGGGATGGCACACTGAATGTGGAGCTGAGCTGTCCTGGCTGGTGGGAGGGCTACAGGCAGCAGCTGCTTCAGCTGGACATGCTTACCTGCCTGTGTACAGGGTCACGCTAACCCAGGGATGGGCCGGAAGCCTAGGCCTCCAGAGGAAGATGAACAGAATCATGGAAATGAGAGAAGACAGAAAGAGCATGGGGGCCCTGAGCCCAGGGGTGGCTGACAGCACCTGGAAACTGCCTTACCATCCTGACTGCAGGCTCCAAATAGCTTGATGACATGAGGGTGGTTAACTTGCTTCAGGAGGTTGAATTCAGACAGCAGGTCCCTCAGCTCACTGGGGGATGCATTCTCTGAAACACAGCACAGATGCCTGACTCCACATGGGTCCTTCTAGAAAGCTATGCTATAGCAGACAGACCTCAACCGCTCTACCAGTACCCAGCTCAGGACACAGGGAAGTTTAAGGCACCCAGGTCCTCCCAGGGCCTGGGCTCAAACAAAAGGGCTTTATATGCTCCACACCCTGGAGCAAGCTTCCACCTAAGTTTTCCATTGCTATCTATTTCCATTCTCCATCTGTTACCCTAGATACTCAGGAGGCTGGGTTCTGAGGATCTGGTTCTAGACCAGTCTGGAAAGGGAAATCTTGGAGACTTTCATCTCCAATTACTATCCCAAAGCCAGAAGCAGAGTTATGGCTCACCTGGTAGAGTACCACCCTTGAGTAAAAAAAGCTAAGGGACAGCACTCAAACTCTGAGTTTGTCTCACTACTAGAAAAAAAAAAAAGAATGACAAAAAAACCACCCAAGCAATGACAACTAAAACACAAAAGCAGCTGGGTGCCAATGACACAAGTCTATAATCCTAGCTACTCAGGAGGCTGAGATCTGAGAATTGAGATTTAAAGCCAGCCAGGGCAGAAAAGTCCATGATACATTTATCTCCAATAAACCACTCAGAAAAAGCTGTTAGTGGTGCTGTGGCCCAAGGGGGGGGAGAGTGCTAGCCTTCAGAACAAAGAGGTTCAGGGACAGAGCTCAGGCCCTGAGTTCAAATCCTAGGAGTGGCAAAAATATGAAGTAAACAAAACCCGAACACAAAAAAGAAAACCCAAACAAAAATAAATTAAGGGCTAAAATTTTAAGTCCTGAGTTCTTCATAAATATAGTCCAACAGCACATCCCCCTACACCAGCACCTTCTGAGAGGCTACAGCACCAGGAAGCCACCCCAAGATCACTGACTATAGGCAGGTGTGGCAGCTGGAGGCAGCTGCACATGCAGCAGGAGCTTGGCCCCTTCCCTGCCTTGGGGGCTCCCACATCTGGATGGTACCTTTGAGCATCTTCACAGCCACTGTGGTGTACCCCACTCTGCCCTTCAGGTGGAAGGCGGTTGCCTTAACCACTTTTCCAAACTCGCCTTCTCCCAGAGCCTTCCCAAGAACTAAGTTCTCCCGAGGAAACTCCCACTTTGGATCTTCCTGTATTGGGGAGGGAGAAGGGGGAAGAAAAGGATAATGGGTACAATTGAGAAGATGTTGTTGACAAGATGCGAGTACACAGAAAACCACCACCATCTTACTGATGACTGAGTTCACCAGGCCAGCTCTGAGGGCAGCGAAGTGACATTCTTCCCTTGGGAACAGCTGAGAGCCCAAACTGTCCCCAGTTATTCTCATTGGATAGTTCCTGAGCCAATCTGGTTTCAAGTTGTGGGATGCAAGGGTCACCTAGCAGCACCCATGTCGTCTCATGCAGACTAAGACATATTGTGTCCTGACTCTCCAGTGGACTCCAACAGGTCTCTTAGTGCATAGGCTGGGCACTGTAATTCATGCCTATCATTCTAACGACTCAGGAGGCTAAAATCTGAGGAGAGCAGTTCAAAGGCAGCCTAATCAAGAAAATCTGAGAGACTCTTATCTCCAATTAACCACAGAAAACACTGTATGTGGAACTGTGGCTCAAGAGGTAGAGTGCTAACCTTGAGTGGAAAAGTTTAGGAATGATGCCCAGGCCATGAATTCCAGTCCCAAGACCAATGCACACACACACACACACACACACACACACACACACACACACACACACACACACACACACACACACACACACACACACACACACACACACACACACACACACACACACACACACACACACACACACACACCCCTCCCTGACTGTATTCCTGCAAAGAAAGGTATCACTGACCATTTTGCGAGTCCCCACCTGTAGAATGTAGGTAGCTGAGCCTGCCTCTGACTATCCTGCATATGCGGCTCATCAGGTTCTGGTCCAGATTCTTGCTGACATTCAATGCCCCTCACCATTCTGGCTAAGCCCCACAGGTCATCATGACTGCTCTGAATATTGCCATGTATGTGAATTCAAGACTGTAAGAGCCCTCCCATCTGCTCTACTGGCGTTGGACCAGATGCCTGTTACTCCACAGTGTCCTCAAAGCTGGGTGTGGGCCTTGAGGTCCTGCTCATTATGGCTCTCCCAGGCTCCCCAATCACAGATCTGGTCTGTTAGGGATTCATGACCCAGGCTGTGGCCATGCTCTGTATTATGCAAGTGGTCTGGGGATGGCCTCTTCTACACAGTGGTGCCATCGCACCACTGTGCGATGGGTTCATGGGTCACCCTTAGTTTGTCTCTCACTCCATCAGAACCAATAACAGAAGTCAATAGTCACCTTGTCAGTACCACTCTATTGGGCCCAGGGCCTCACTAATCATGAACAAATGACATCTACTTGCGTGTCTTAAAAATATGACACAATTCACACTCAGTAGGTTGAGATCGGGGGTGGAGGGGGGTCATGGTTTAAAGCTAGCCAAGGCAGGAAACTCTGTGATACTCATATCCAGAAAAACATCAAAAAGCCACATGTGGAGTATGTCTCATCAGCCTTGAGTGAAAAGGCTAAAGGACAGAGCCTAGACTTTGAATTCAAACCCTAGTATGGATACAGGTGCGTGCGCACATGCGCGCGTGCGCACGCACACACACACGCACACGCGCACACACACACACACACACGCACACACACACGCACATAAATCAGAGAAACAGGTTGAGTTGTTCAGTCAGAACTAAGACTTAGAGCTGGCAGGTGTGGTCAGAAGGCTTCCTCTGTGGCAGAGGAAGGGGTGTTGTTTCCATGCTCAGATGTTAGCCTGCTTGTGCAACCTTACCTCATACTATGGGCTGTGGAAGATTCTGAGTCCTCCCAGAGGCAAGCTGTGTCGACCAGCTGCTTCTGGTAACAGGGACTAGACAGCAAAACTCCACAGGACGTGGCAATGGCCAACATCAAAGCATTACTGGAATAGACCCTGGGGCTGAGGCTGCCCTAAGCCTTTGCATTACAACTGCAAGCAATCCCAACTGTCTTCTAATCTTAGGTGAGCATCTTTAGGGCTAAGGCCACATAAAACTTCCAGCACAGTCTGTCCTACTCAATTTAGGCCTTGTGATTCGTGTGGGGGGGGGGGCTGTGTGTGTGTGTCTGTGTGTGTGTCTGTGTCTGTGTGTGCGCGCATGTCAGGGCGCATTAGTACTGGAGCTTGAGCTCAGGCTCTTGTGCCCTTCCTTGGATTTCCAATCAAGGTTGGTGATCTGCCATGTGAGCCATACCTCCACTTCTGCTTTTTGCTGGCTAATTCAAGAAGAGTCTCATGGACTTTTCTGCCCAGGCTGGCATCAAACCTCAATCTGCCATACACCCACACCCAGTTGACAGCTCCATTTTTTTCTTCTGCCTTTATTTTAATTGCATTTTTATAACCTGTTCATGTACCCAAGAAACAAAACCATACAAATACACACCCCAACACATACTGAAATTTGACTTCAAGAATTTAAGCGGAAAGATGAATTTAGGGAGGAATATTTTATATTTTAATGTAGTCATATAGATGATAGCTTGGATTATTTAGACTACACATCTATTCTGCTTTCCCCGACACCCTCTCTTTCTCTCTCTTTATGCTAGTCCTGAGACTTAAATTCAGGAGCTGGACACTACTCTTGCACATTTTTGCTCAAGGCCAGTGCTCTACAGCTTCTAGATTTTGGATGATTAATTGGAGATGAGTCTCACCAGTTTCCTGCCCAGGCTACATTGAACTGCAATCCTCAGATCCCACCCTCCGGAATAGCAAGGATGACAGGCATGAGCCATGGGTACTCAGATAAGAAATCCATTCTTTCCATGCGTAGGCCCCTCCCAGATCCTGCATATCCACTTCCATTTCAGTAGGACAATGAAGGGCCCAGCCCATCTGGCAGGGGAGAAGAAAGGAGAATGCCCAAGGAGGCTCAGAAGGCCTAGGACCCGTAGGCTCCAAGGCACTCATTTATAGCAGCACAGCCCCATAGGGTGGGGGGGGAACAACCCCCTGGGGTGCTGGCTGAGACTTCTCTTCATGCCCAGGGTATTACTTTGCCCAGAGCTGCCAACATTTGAGCCAGTGCCAGTCTTTTGGGACAGCCTTTTGCCAGCCCCACTGGCTTCACATCTCCCCAAATCCTTCACATAGGAACAACCACAAAATTCAGGTCTCTCCTGCTCATTTCCTACCCCAAGAGCTTTGGCCTTGGAGAAGACAATGTGCAGGGGTTTTGTGGGGTCCTGACTGCTCAGCTACCAGGCTAGGGTTCTCTGTTATCAACTCTCCTGCCAGATAGGATGCAGTTCCCCACCCCAGTGCTGTATAAAATGATGACCCATCACTGACCTCTCACTCTGGACACCCCAGCCCCCTGCCTCAAAGTTCCCTTGGCAGGGCTACAGGCCTGCCTCAAGTTGGCAAGAAAACCTGGTCAACCCACCCTCCATCTTCCTTTCTTCCCCCCTCCTGGGGCTTGATCTCAGGGCCTGGGTACAATCTCTGAACCTCTTTTGTTCAAGGTTGGTGCTCTACACTTGAACCACAGCACCACTTTCACGTGCTTAATTCGAGATGTGTCACAGATTTTTCTTGCTTGGGCTGGCTTTAAACCATGATACTCAGATCTCAGCCTCCTGAGTAGCTAGGATTACAGATGTGAGCCACCAGTGCCTCACTCAACAATCTTTGCTCTGACTCTCCCTGTACTAGGGCTTTTGGGGGACCCTCACCGGGATCTTGAAGGTGTCCATAGACACCTGGTTCTCCATGGAGTCCAGTGAGGGCTGGTGGGCACCAGACGCAGAGTAGCTGATGGGGAAGGTCTGGGTGGGCCTGAAAAAGGTCATCTCGGCTGAGGCGATGGGTGGTTTGTGGGCATGCTTGTGGTAGCAATGGATGCAGAAGGTGGACAGCAGGATGGAGACGATGAAGGAGAACAGGACGGTGGTGGCGATCACCATGAAGCACAGCTCATCACACAGTGGGCCTCCAGCTGGAGCATCTGGCAAGGTACAATAGCCTGACATATGCCCCTCAAAGGCCTGATGCCCAGAGAGCCAGCTAAGGGTACCTACTGGCTCCAGGCACTGAGTGCATTCTATCCTACAAAGCTCGCTAGTGCTGTCTAGTGGTGGAAACTGAGGCCCAGCAAGGCTGGGCAGCCCAGAGAGGTCACACAGCAGAAGCAGGGTGCCAGTAACATCCATCAGATGCTTCCAGAAGGCTGAAATTGGTGGGTCTAGATATTGTTCCAAATATCTAGAAGTTTCTTCATAGAAGGTAGGAGGAGAGAAATAAAGGATCTATGATAACTCAGATATCAAGAGAGGGCCCCTGGACATGGGCTACATGTTGGCACCATTTGCCTCCTACCGCACATGCTGCCCTGGCTCTAGCAGGAAAGATGTGGTGTCAGATGGTGCCCAGGGCTCGGCAAGCAACTTGGCACAAGGACAGTCTGACTAGGGAAGAAGTCCTTTGGAGGAAGAATGCTTTCCTGACCAATTCTTTTATTTTAAAAAGAATTTATTTTTACATAGTTGTACAAAAAGATTACAATCCCAAAAGCAATTCATATTTGTGTGTGTGTGTGTGTGTGTGTGTGTGTGTGTGTGTGTGTGTGTGTGTGTGTGTGTGTGTGTGTGTGTGTGTATCTCTCTCTTTGGGTTTGAACTCAGGGCCCTGGTTCTTGCTTGGCTTATATTACTCTAGGCTAGAACTCTACTGCTTGATAACACACTTTCATTTCCTGTATTTTGTGGCTAATTAGAGATAAGTCCTTTCTTGGGAGTTACTTTCCACACTGGCTCTGAATCATGATTTTCCCATTTCAGCCTCCTGAGAGTTACAGGTGTGCACTATCAGTGCCTGACTCCTGGCCAATTCATCTCTGAGACCTTAGACCAGCAATTAGTCTGAAGAACCCAATCTTCTCCAGGGGCTATGTCAATGGGGAAATGGGGCCATAAGGAAGAAGGGACCACCTCCTTGCTGTTCCCTCCCTCCATGGCCTCTGGATGTAGCAGCACATCTCCCTAGCACTCAGGGAAGGCTGGACACTGTGCTAGCTGCTATTCCCCACTCACCTTGGTGTTCCTCAGGCTCACAGAAGCATTTTTTCTCTTCTGGGAAGCAGTTGCAGATGCCATAGCCAGCTTTAATCCCTCGGCTCTCACCTGGCTCATGCCCCCCAACAATGCTGCCACCTGAGAACAAATAAGGGCCTGTTCATCAGCTAGAGTGACCTGTCAACTCAGGGCTCCTAGACTAAAAGGGCTGTATTGCCAGGAGGCACCAGCCACTCTGCCCCTTGGAGGGCAGCCACGGCAGATCCCCTGGCCAGAGGTCATCACCATTCCATCCCTACTGGCTACTCAGCCACGGAGGGGGAGCCACAGACTGTCCAGAAGAGACTACAAGTGATTTCTTGGGATCCAAGAGGGGTGATACGATAGTAAGGGGTTTGTGGACTTGAGTGTGTCAATAGAATATGGGCACTAGTGGGCCATGCAGATACTGCAGAGGTCAGGCTTCCAGGCAGGCCTCATTGTTTTACGGGGCACAGAACCACTTTCCAAATTAAAACTTATGCTTCACATATGCTCAAGGAACTATCAGCATTGTGAGTGTGTGTGTGTGTGTGTGTGTGTGTGTGTGTGTGTGTGTGTGTGTGTGAGTGAGTGCGAGCGCACGCGCACGCGCGCCATACTGGGACTTGCACTCGGCAGGGCACTGTCTCTTAGCTCTTTTGCTCAAAGCTAGGGCTCTACCACTTGAGCCCTTTTGGCTTGAGCCCACTACTTTTGGCTTTTTGCTGGTTAATTGTGGGTAAGAGTCTCATGGATTTTCCTGCTAGAGTTGGTTTCAAACTATGATCCTCAGCTCAGCCTTCTTAGTAACTCAGATTAAAGGTCCCATGGGGATCAGTGGCTCATGCCTCTTATCCTAGGTATTCAGAAGGCTGAGATCTGAAGATCATGGGTCAAAGCCAGCCTGAGCAGGAAAATTCCAATTAACCACCAGAAAACCAGAAGTGGAGCTGTGATTCAAAGTGGTAGAGAGCTAGACTTGAGCACAAAAGCTCAGAACAGCACCCAGGCTCAGAATTCAAGCCCCAGGACTGGCAAAATAATAAAAATTTAAAAAAAAATTGCAGGCCGGGCTGATTATGCACTAACAGTCCTCTACCATTGAGTCACACCCAAGCTTCACTTATGCCACACAAACAATTGATGTGGCCTTTCTGGCTGTATCCAGAGAGATAGAATGCTCTACCCACAGTCTAGAGGTGCTTACGGAGACAGTCCTGAGGGCAGATGTTGATGTCCCGGATCTCCACGGCATCACAGTGGTTGTCAGGGCAGGTGCTGGTGCTGGGGGAGCAGGTAGAGAAATTCCTGGTGATCCCTATGGGACAAAACACAACAGGTTGTCGCCCCACGTGGGCCTGTCCTGCCCTGGTTACACTGTCTGATGGCATCTCCAGCCAGCTCTGCTCCCCTAAGGGAAAAGAAACCCAACCCCAAGAAGAGACACACCCACAAATCTTGTCCAGCAGTGGATGATACATCAGTATGGGCAGTCTTCCATCAAGGAAGCTCAAGGGGGTTGAAATAGTGTCAAAGTCACACCTCTAGCTCAGCACGATCATCCTAGCTATGCAAGAGTATGAGATCTGAAGGTTGGGCTTTGAAGCCAACCCCAGGCAAGAAAATCCATGAGACTCTTAGCTCCAACTAACAAGCAAAGAGATGGAAGTGGAGCTGTGGTGCAAACAGTAGAGTGCCAGTATTGAGCAAAAAAGCTAAGGGACAGCACGTAGGTCCTGAGTTCAAGTCCCAAGATGAGTACTGAAACATAAGCAAATAAATATACAAAAAAGACTGTCCCTGGTTCAGGATCTCCACAGCAGTGATTACTCTTATGGAATGGTCCATTGTGCCCAAAGCTATGTCCCCTGGCCTAGAAGCTTCTGGATAAGCCACTTGGTCTTCTATATACCCCAACCTTTCCAAGCCTGCAGTGAATGCAACTCAGGGCAACTATAGTTCCAAGATGGCACTAGTCCTTGGGACCATGCACCCCACCCCCTTTGTTGGCACTAGACCCACAGGGAACAAGGTCCAAGGAGCAACAGGATGGGAGAAGGGCATTTCCCAGTTCACTGGCCACCCTCCCTGCTTCTGGAGACCAGCCATGGCCTCCTTTTACCTTACCATTCCCATCTCCCTGCCTCCACTTGCATCTGCCCGTTGGAGAACCAAGGCCGCCACAGTCCTCACACTCAGATTGCCGCTTGCTGACCGCACAGGACAGGGGACAGCCAATATCCTCAGCTACATCTGGGGAAGACAGCCAAGCAAGGGTCACAGGCCAGTCTGCGCCCAACATCCAGAGATGGGGGGGGGTGCTGCAGCCACATGACCCCCAAAATGCTAAGTCCTGGGAAGATTACGGTTGACTTGAGAACACTGGACTTAGGGTGTGGTATCAGGGTCACACTTAAACACAGGAGAAAGAATAAAAATCAGGGTCAGGGAAAGACATTCAATAGGGTTACCAGTATCCTGAATTTCAGATAATCAATGAGCACTTGCTCTGTGCTTGTTTAAACAGAGGCATGTTGTCTTTTACCTTGTCGATATTTACTTCTTTCCTTTCTTCTTTTCCTTCTTCCCTTCCTTCCATCTTTCCTTTCTTTCTCTCCCTTTTTAAAATCCTGAATTCTGGGCCTGGATGCTCTGCCTCAGCTCTTCAGGTCAAGACTAGTGCTCTACCACTTGAGTCATGGTGCCACTTCTGGCTTTTTTTCTTTTTGCTTATGTGGTGCTGAGGAATCAAACCCAGGGCCTCAGGCGTGCAAGGCAAGCACTCTACCACTGAGCCACCTTCCCAGCCCCTTTCTCTCTTTCTTTTTCAAGTTCTGGGGGCTTGAACACGGGGACTGGGGCTGTCCCTTAAGCTTTCTTTTTCATTCAACATTACCACTCTACCACTTGAGCTACAGCTCCACTGCTAGCTTTTTACTGGAAGCTGGAGATAGGAGTCTCAGATTTATCTACCCAAGCTGTCCTTGAACCTTGATGCTCATATCTCAGCCTCCTAAGTAGCTAGGATTATGGGACGGAGACACCAGCATCCAGCTTTCCTGCATCTGCAATTTGTTACTTGCCTGAAAGTCTGGAATTTTCCACTTAAGAGTCACTTGGGAAATTTTAGGGTTTAGAGCATCTCAAAGAGTTTGGATTTGCTGATTTAAGAATACTCAACCTGTACCAATAAGTTGTTTCTATTTTTTCTGAAATTCAAATTTAGCCAGAGGCTTTAGGTTTTCTGTTGATGGTGGTAGTTGTGTGTGTGTGTGTGTGTGTGTCTGTCTGTCTGTCTGTCTGTCTGTCTTGTGTGTCAGGGCCTGAGCCCTCTCCCTAAGCTTCTTACTTAAGGCCAGCATGCTACTACTTAAGCCACATCTCCCTATCTCCATACCCAGCTTGTTGGTGGTTAAATAGAAATAAGTCTCACAGCTTTTCCTGCCCAGGCTGAGATCACTGAATAGCTGGGATTACAGGTGTGATCCACAGAGCCCAGCTAGAGGCCTGAGTTGCAGCTAGCAGCCTGTAGGCAGGCATGTGTAAAGACCGCTGGCAGGGTGGTAAGAAGTGGGATGTCTGCCAAAGGGCTTTCTCGGGGTAGATGCCTCATAATGCCATCTTCCCAGCAAGGCTGTTTTATAGGCAACGCTTTTCCCACTTGTGGAAACAGCCAGATTTGGGGGGAATGTGGGGAAGGGGCAGAATGGCTCCATGACACCCAGAACTCACATGTCCCCTGCACAGCAATGATGAGTGAGGCCTGCGCTTGCCTGCGGGTGTGGCGGTCGGTGGCCACCACAGTGTAGGTGTAGTGGAGTTCCCCACATTCGGGCTGCTGTAGCACCTCAGTGTCATTCACAAACAGCGTCCCTGAGATGTCCTTTGAGGAGGTGATCACACCCAGGGCTCTGCAGCTGGTGTTGGAGGCGTGAAGCTTGTACTGCAATTGGATTCCGCTGAATTCCTGACAATGTTCCACACACACTTTTCCAATCTGGGGTGGAAAGTGGTTACAGAGCACCCCCTGCTTAGCCAGTGGCTGGAGAGGCTCTCCAAAAGCTACCAGACTGTCCCCACCCACACTCCAACTTGGTCTGGAGATCTGAGTCCCCCTGGATAGCAAATTGTCCATCCCACCTGCCTTCCTAGTCCTGCCACCCAGGACTGCCTAGGTCATTGTCCCCAACCACCCAACCTCTGGCCTCAGCCATGGGCTGTGTGTGGGTGTGTGTCTGTACACATGTGAGTGTGTGTGCCAGGGCTTGAACTCAGAGCCTGGGCTCTGTTCCTTAGCTTTTTCATGCAAGGCTGGAGCCCCAGCTCCACTTCCCCACAGGCTTCTTCCTCTGGCAATGTCCAGCCCTCAAGCTGCGCTTTTTGGACTTTCCATTCCACTTGATCACTGGAGTTAAGCATTGCCATTTCATAATTAAGAGCCAGGTGCTAGCCATGAGAGCCACGTGAGCCATGGCTCACACCTGTAATCCTAACTACTCAAGAAGCTGAGATCTGAGGATTATGGTTCAAGCCAGCCCAGGCAGGAAAGTCTGTGAGACTCTTATCTCCAATTTACCACCAAAAACCTGGAAGTGGAGCTATGGCTCAAGTGGTAGAATGCTAGCCTTGAGCAAAAAGCTCAGAGACAGAGCCAGTGGCCTGTAACCCTAGTACACAGGCGGCTGAAATCTGAGGATTGAGATTTGAAGCCAGAGAGGGCAGGAAGTCTGTGAGACTCTTTCCAGACCACACCAAAGGCTGTGGTCTGGAAAGTTTCACCTGCTGAATTTGCAAAGAAACTCAGAAAGCAAAATAAGAAAAATACCTAAGGACGAGTCTTTAATGGTGAAATGTTCTCCATTAGTGAGTGGATGTGGGCAATGGGGTAGAATCATAGTATCCTTTCCTCTCCTCAGTTTCTTTTTGAGCTGGTGCTCTACCATTTGAGCAACATCTCCAGCCTAGTTTTTCATAGTTAATTTCCAAAAAACTGGAAATGTAATCTTGAGGAATGTATTTTTTTACATGGGTTGGTTTCAAGTCACAAACCTTCAGATCTCACTCTTTTAAAAGGCTATGATTGCAAGTGTGAACCACTGCCTCCTGGTTTCTGATTTTCTTATCTTTTTAACTTTTTGTTCTGGTAGTCAGGCTTGAATTCAGCACTATGCACTGTCCCTGAACTTTTTCACTCAAGGTGGGTGCTCTACCACTTGAGGCACAACTTTACTTCCAAATTTTTAGTGGTTATTGGAGATAAGAGTCACTTGGACTTTCCTGCGTGGCATAGCTTTGAACCCTAATTTTGAGATCTTAGCTTCCTGCGTAGCCAGGATTATAGGCATGAGCCACCACTGCACAGAATTAATGCATTATGATGTTGCTGTGATCGAACTTTTTCTTTGGTGGTGCTGGGAATCAGATTCAGGATCTTGCACATGCTAGGCAAATCTGCCACTGAGCTTTATGTCCACTCCTTTCATTATCTTTTATAAACTTTTATGACTTGTTTCTCCGCTTCTTTATTATAGCAATGCTAGGGATGAAACCAAGGGCTTTACATATTTTAGATATGTGCCACCACTGAGCTATATTCTAAGCCTTTTGTACTTATCATTTTTAATCAATATATTCTAAAGACAAATAAAAATACATCAGCCAGGCACTAGTTCTCATGCCAGTAGCTGCTCAGAAGACTGTGAGCTGAGGATTACAATTCTAACCAGTCTGAGCGGGAAAGTCCCTGAAATTTATCTCTAACCACCAGAAAGCTGGGAGTAGAATCGTGTCTCCACTGGTAGAGTGCTAGATCTGAGCAAAATTGCTAAAGGGTGGTGCCCAGGCTGAGCTCAAGCCCCAGTACCAACATACACACACACACACACACACACACACACACACACACACACACACACACACACACACACACACACACACACACACACACACACTCACACACGAATACACTGTAAATTCTCAAGCAAATGTATTTACAGATTGTAAAACTGCAAGAACTCACCTTCTCTGCTAGAAATTCTCACCAAAGAAGATTTATTTTTGTCCAAATTAGAGTGACTCAAGATCAATGGCTGTGAAAATGACTTTTTTCACCTAACAATCTAAACAAGAATATCTTTCCAAGTAGGACTGTATCAATTCATCCAGCATTATTTTTGTGTGATTTTCAATTGATCATATAGCTTGAACTAGGGGTCTGCACACTGTACCAGAGCTCTTCTGCTCAAGGTTAGCACTCTACCACTTTAAGTCTTAGTCCCACTTCTAAGTTTTAGATGGTTAACTGGAACTACAAGTCTCATGGACTTTCCTACCCAGGCTGGCTTGAATTCTGGTCCTCAGATCTCAGTACCATAAGTAGCTATGTGGAACACCCAGCCCCACATTGCTATCAGGTGGGTCAAAAAAAATCTTGTCATTGGGAATAACAAGTAGCTCAGAGGGGATGGTCACTCTCCTAAAAGGAAGGGACCCCAATTGCATAAGGGTGGCACCGTGGCCGCTACCTCTTTGTCCCTGTGCCCATGGCTATACTTGGGCTAATCTGTATTTGGTGGGCTAATGCAGGGACATTGGCTATGGGGCATTTTCTCACCCCCTCCTTGCCCTGCCTGCAATCTGCCAAATAGAGTGGAATACCACTGGAATTACTGGGACCCCAGGTATGCAGCGGACCCCAGGCTCACCTGAGCATAACGATGAGCCATCCTGCTCAGGGAAAAGGAGTAGGTCCTGGGCAGGTATAGGCTGACAGACAGCACAGAGACATTGAAATGGAGGATGACAACCCCTGATCTGGGGCCCTGGAAGTCAGAGTCATTGATGAGCACAGCCAATGATAAGACTCGGCTCTCTGAGATGGGGAGGGTCCGCTGGAGAACTAGATCTGTGGAGGCAGGTTGGCAAGATGATGACCAAGTCTCAGTGGTCCAGGATTGTCCCCTCCCCCAGGCCACAGTCCCACACACCTCCTCTACACACACAACCACACAACCCCATAGACACACACGTGCCTATGTTAACAGGTCTCACAGCCCACTGTAAGAATGAATAATCATGCACTCCCATGTATATAGTACATAAAGGCTTTGTGTGACCACACAGGAAATCCCAACAACTACTTACTGTAGTAGTGTAGGGTTGCCCGCACTGAGCTGTTGTTTGTTTGAACCAACGTCTGGTTGGGTGAGTGTTCCACACGGAAGGTCTGCTGAGCCCAGGGGTCCCTGGTGAGCAGAAGGCTTGTATACTGCCTCACCATCTCCCTGGATGCTGGCACAACATCGGCATCAAACACACACAGGGTTGCTAGCACAGTACCCTGTGGGATGCAGGAATGCAAGTAAGAGCAGTCACATGAACTCAAGCCTGGGGCTTTACCACTCAAATTCAACTGCTTCACTTCAGGATCGCTTTTTTTAGTGGTTGATTGGAAATTAAGAATTATACTCTAGGGGCTGGGAAGCTTGGCTCAGTGGTAGAGCGCTTGCCTTGCATTTCTGAGGCACTGGGTTTGATTCCTAAGTACCACATAAGAAAAAAGAAAAAAGCCGGAAGTGGCTCTGTGGCTCAAGTGGTAGAATGCCAGCCTTGAGCTGAAGAGCTGAGGGTCAAAGCCCAGGCCCAGGGTTCAGCTTCCATGACTGGAACAAAAAAAACAAAAAAGAATTTTATTCTCTTTCCTGGCTTCAAATCAGGATCCTCAGATCTCAGCCTCCTGAGATGCTAGGATAACTGGTGGCATCAGCCAACAGTGTCCAGCGAAAAGGTCTTTTGAGCCAAGCCAAAAGAGACCTTGTTCCTTGATGGCTTCCCGTGCAGACACTTATTTGCCTCAGATGTAATTTCCTCCAGCCCTACTATCTAGCAAACTGCATCTTGGACACCCAGAGAAACAGGCCATACCCATGGCTTTCCATTCCCATTGTGCCCACCAGTGAGGGAGCCTGCAGTAAGGCCTGATGTCCAGCAGGAGGTGATCACACCCAATCAGCAGCACAGACATCTTGTTTTTGGGGTCTCACTCAGTACCCTTCTCTTTGTGAGCCCCATAGGCTTTCCAATAGAAGCCTTGCTGCCTGCAGAAATGGGCTGCTCTCCTGGTAGGTGACACTCCAGCTAGGCATCACTTCACAGTCCAGCAGCAGCACAGGTTAGCAAAGGTTCTGTGCCCAGCCATGATTGGTGCAATAGAGGCTGAGCACTGAGAGATGATGTCTGCTGGCAAGTGGACCATTTGCAGACATCAAGGCAGATGATTTCACCAGTGCACAGCCACAGGCTCAAATAGACCAAGGAGTAGCATGAATATAGAATGGCACGCTGGTGGTCACACCTGTAATGCTGGCTCCTCGGGAGGCTGAGAGCCCAGGATCTCAATTCAAAGTCAGCCTGGGCAGAAAAGTCCAGGAGACTCAGCACCAATTAACTAGCAAAATAGTTGGATGTGGAGCTGTGACTCAAGTGGTAGAGCACCAGCCTTGAGTGGAGAAGCTCTAGGATACCACTCAGGCCGATTGCAATCCCTCGACCAGCACACACACACACACACACACACACACACAGACACACACACTCATGAGAGAGAGACAGAGAAAGAGAGAGAGAAGACAGATAGACACAAAGACAGACAGACAGACAGACAGACAGACAGACAGACAGACTGATAGGCAAACCTCTTTCCGTTTGAACTCTACCACTGCACTGGTGGAATCCACACCAGCAGGCAAGGTGGGCGGTGAGTCATCCTCATCATAGATATTCACAGGAAAGTGCACCCTGACCTTCTCCTCATGTGTGCCTGAGTGCACCATGCACTCAGCCAGCAGCTCATACTTCTCCTGCTGCTCACGGTCCAGGCTCCAGCGCACACTCAACTCCATGCTGTCCATTGTGCACTGGAAGGGCAGGTTCTCACCTGCTACAGAGCAAAGGGACACCACATGACACTGGGACGAGATAAGTGCCTTTCTTGGGGGCCCTGTCCTAGCTCCCATAGGGAAGGGGAGAAGGGCATTATAGCCAAGCCAGGCTTGTTTGTTTTTGTCAATGATGGGACTTGAACTCAGAGCCTGGGTGCTGTCCCTGACCTTTTTGATGCTTAAGGCTAGTGCTCTTCTACTTGAGTCACAGCTCCACTTCCAGTTTTCTAGTGGTTCACTGGAGATAAGAGTTTCACAGACTTTCCTGCTCCAGCTGCCTTTGAACTTCAATTCACAGATCTCAGCCTCCTCAGTAGCTAACATTACAGGTGTGAGTCACCAGCACATGGCTCAAACTAGGTTTTTGTGTGTACTCGGACTTGAACTCAGGGCCTTATGCTCTTGCTTGACTTCTTTGTTCAAAACTTGTGTCCCTTGATCCCTAGTCTCATCTCAGCCCACTCAGGGCTCTCCAGAAGCTTCTGGAGAGCTCTACTACTTGAGCAATATTTCCACTTCTGTTTTTTGAATTTGTGTTTGGGGATTTTTTTGTGTGCTGGTAAGTTGCATATACATCTTGTGGACTTTCCTGCCTAGGCTGGCTTTAAATCACGATCCTCAGATCTCAGACTCCTCTCTAGCCAGGGTTATATAACAGAGTGTGCACCAGAGCTCTGCTCCAAGCCAAACTGATGCTTATTTGCCTCTTGCCTTTTCGCTCCTACTCATGTCCATGAGGCAGTCAGAAGACCCAAGTACATTTACTTCCCCTCTGACAATCCCCTCTTCACTTCTGCCCTCCATCCTCCATCAAGATAGGGGAGTAGGAGGGGGTGTTGTGCACAGCTGTGGCTCAGCTCAGCTAAAGCAGCAAGGCACAGAGTCAACTGTAGACATTCATTAGTAATAACAATAAACCACAGCAGCAATATTTTAAATTATAGAAATAAGATTTTCTCATTTTAGAAAAATGTGATAAAGGCATGGTTCAGCCAAGTGCTGTGGCTCATGCCTGTAATCCTTGCTACCTTAATAGGCTGAGTTAATAGGATCATAGTTTAAAGCTTCTGTGAACAGGAAGAGTTTGTGAGACTTTTATCTCCAATTAAGCACTGAAAAGCTGTGACTCATGTGGTAGAGCACCAGCCTTGAGCAATAAAGCTCAGGCTCACGTCCCAGTACTGGCCCACAAAGACAATGATTTAAAACAGAATTTATGTTAGCTGAAGGGGCAGCCTGCCATGCATTTGTTGCCTAGCTCTGGCTCAGCACTATGCACCTAGCCCTGGTGGAGGAGAGCACCATGACAGTCTCTCCCCAGCACTGGATAGTGAACACATCATCACATGTGTGTGTACTGACTACTTGCCCTGAAGCCTCAAAGACTCCAATAAGCCAAGTACCCGAGCTTCCTGCCCCTGTGTCCCTTGGCCTCTAGTCTCTGCCACTCAGGGCTTTCTAGAAGCTTCTGCCTCTCTCCCTGTTTTCACTCTATATTTCTGATCCTGACCCTGCCTCGTAGAGATCTCTGCTGTCAGCAACACAGGGTCCTACAATAGTACCCTCTAAGGAGCTACCTATACCCTCCTGGCCCCAATTCATCTCTATTCAGTACCACCTGCCCTAACCATTCAAGCAAATACAGCATTCTCCACCACTCTCCAGACCCCAGAACCCTGGATTCTCTTCCCACTTCACTACTTCTAGAAGCTACTTGATTTCCTTGACAGAGTAGTGAGCTCTAGCCCCCAGAGAAATAGAAGTCAAGGCAGGTGAGATACCAGACTCTGCTCCCATTTGCATTCTTGGTTCCTGGAATCAAACTTGACCTGTGACGGGGCCCCAGTGATCTATGTGCAATATTAAACAGTAGTGAAAAATAAAGCAGATGACTCACACTTAAAGGGTAGTGCACAGTGCTGAACTGGACATGTGACCGATACACAAAGGCCAACACTCACCTTCCAGGAGCCTGTAGGACACGCTGATGTTGGGGCAGAGGTATTGGACAGGCAGACGGCAGAACTGGTGAAAAGTTCCAGAAGGCCTGTTCTCCCGGATGCGGAAGGAGAGGCCTGTCTCTGGGAAGCATAGCTCCTGGGCTGTGAGGGAACTACAAGGTGGGAAGGAGGCATTGATGAAGGAGAAGTACACACGGGCACAGGTGGGCCACTGGCACCCCTCCTCATGCATGGGTAAGGATGACAGAAAGATCTGGAGGAAGACAGTCAACAGAGGGACGCCACCATCTGCAGAGGACAAGAGAGAAGAAGGCCGACACCTGGGGGTAGCCATCACACCTGTCAGGGCCTGGGGAGGAGTACTGACACTCCAGGAGGGGCTGGATCCTCCCAACTCCCCATGCTCCCCATGTACACCTCTCGTTAGCCAGGCCTCAGTTCAAATGGTCTCCCTTCAGTGAGGAGACCAAATATGGTGCCCAGAGTCCCTCTCCAATTCTGTGGATGGTCACCATCGGTGGTGCTTTTATAGCCTGTTCTGTGTCCCCTTTTCAGCAGCTCTCCTAGATGGGCTGGTCATAGACTGCCTTCCCTCAGCATCTAGAGGAGGAATTTCTAGTAACTTCTATCACCGATAACACAGCAACTTCAGAAAGGGCTGGGAATGGCACTCTCTGCAGCTCCTTGGTGCCTCCCAGCTTCTTGGTCATTGGTTCACTATATGGTATGGCTACAGTGCCCCTTGTTGCTATTAGGAAGTATTCTCTCTCTGTGTGTGTGTGTGTGTGTGTGTGTGTGTGTGTGTGTGTGTGTGTGTGCTTGCGCGCGTGCGTGCGTGTGTGTGTGTGTGCGAGCATGCGTGCACACCAATCATTGAACTTGAGACATAGGTGCTGTGCCTGAGCCTCTTTTCCTAAAGAAAAACACTCTACCACTTGAGCCACAGCTCCATTTTCAGCTTTTTTGGTGATTAATTGGAGAACTGTCTCACAAACTTTGCTGCCTGGACTGGCTTCCAACTGTGATCCTCAGATATCAGCCCCCAGAATAGCTGGGATTGTGGCATGAACCATTGGTATCTATCGGGCTTCATCACTAGTCAATTTTTTTTCTCCAAGCTTTCCCTGTCAAATCACTACATAGCCTCTTTTTTTTTTTAAAGAAATGAATGGTTATTGTTATCATAAAGGGGATACATAGAGGGATTGCAGTTCCATTAGTCAGGTAGAGTACATTTCTTTTTGGACAGTGTCATTCCTTTCCTCACACTCTCTCCCAGCTTTTCCTTCCCATTTTCACCCACAATTTTAATAGCTCATTTTTCATAGTGTCCAGTGAGTGCCCTGCTCTGTGCTCACCCTTTGTCCCTTCATTTCTGTACCTCCCCTGTTAAGAGCCAAAAAGGATTTCTTTGGCCTTCTGAGGGAAGACAGGCCTACAGTAAATTCTATCCCATGCCCACTGCCCAATTTCAGGGATCCTGATGCCTCAGCTCCCCACAGGGACATAGAAGAAAGGGCCTGGTGACAAAGGCATGATGAAAGGGAGACACAGAGGAGCTAAAATTGCACAAACTATGTTTCCTGGGAGCTGTCCTGAGACCCCTCTGCACCTCAGAACCCTGGATGCATTTGACAGACACATTGGTGGTCACAGTGCCCTGGCCTGGGCTATACACAGCACACACCTGCTTCTTGACCATGAGCAGGAGCTGACGGCCAGAAGACACCATGTCATGGCTTTGCCTCTGCCTCGAACCGTGGCCCTGCATGGCTGGCACTTCCTTCGACTCCACTCCCTTGTAGCCAATCCCGGCCAGGCCTGTGTACCTGCCCTTTTCTCTCAACCTGATCAGTTCAGAATAAATGGCCTCTGCTCCAGAATTGACAAGCCCATCAACCTATAACATCCTCAACTCACATCATCACCAGCTGCCTCCCAAGGTGCCAGCACTCCCAAATTCCTGGCTCCCTTCCTTAGGCAGATACAAAAGTAACCAGATGGCCTGGCCTCTGACTCTCATGACTGCCATGCCTCCAGGCTTCAGGAAGGAAATGTTGCAGGGGTGGGGATAGGATGTGGCCATCCCCTTACTTTGGATGCGGAGTTTCTCCCAGGAGCTGTGATCCAGGCTCTGGATGAGGTACAGAAGGCCAGTGTTCTCTTGGATCCCAATCCAGTCATTCTCATGCAGCTGCTTGTGGTAGGCCCCATAGAGATGTTGGCCCAGGTGGTAGCTGGGCACCTCACTGGGTGTGTCCAGAAGGGCTTGGATGTAGAGCAGGGGCATGCCAGCTGGCTGGTCCACATATAGCTGCTCCCAGTAAACATCTCTAGAGAAGTAGAGGCCTAGAGGGGCTGGGGAGGCAGGGAAGTATGACAGGGAGGGTAAGACATTGGCTTATTTGAAGACCAAATTGTCATTAACTTAAAATTCCAACCTGGGTGTCGAGGACTCCTGCCTGATATCTTAGCTACTGAGGAGGCTGAGATCAGAGGACTGCAATTCTATGTCAGCCCAGGCAGGAAAGTGTGAGAGATTATATCCAATTAACCAGAAAATAGTAGAAGTAGACCATAAAGTGAAAACAATATTTTTCTTTGTTATAAAAGCAAACAAAAACCCTAGAAGTACAACTGTTGCTCAAGTAGCAGAATGGAAGCCTTGAGCACAAAAATCCTAGGCTGCTGCATGCTGGTGGCTCATGCCTATAATCCTAGGTACTCAGGAGGCTGAGAACTGAGGATTCAATTCTAAGCCAGCCCAGCAGGAAAGTCCATGAGGCTCTTATCTCCAGTTAAACTAGAAAGCCAGAAGTAGTAATGTGGGTTAAGTGATAGATTATAAACTTGAAGAGAACAGCTCAATGCCCAGGCCCTGACTTAAAGCCACTATGACAGACCAAAAAACAAGATTTTCACAGACTTTGCTGCCCTAGCTGGCTTCAAATTGCAATCCTCAGATATCAGCTTCCTGGGCTAGGATTGTAGGCCTCTCAGCTAATTAAAAAGAAGTGGGGGTGGAGGGAAGTGTAACAATAAAAGTCCTTTAAACCTGTCTGGTGTGTGGAGGGTGGAGGAGTAAATAAGTGTCTGTTTGACTGAGGCAAAGCAAGTTAGGAAATATTTGGGGTCCAAATGTGAGGTGTATCTTGAGGGAAAATGCACAGACAGCGGGACAGGGAAGCCATCCTGGAAAGGCCAGCCATACAGAGGGGAGCAGAAACTGCTTGGTACTAGTAAGCCTGGGCATAGTCCAAGGATGGGGGAATGACATCCATGGAGAGCCCCTTCCCTAGAAGAACTCTGTATGGAAGGATCTAGAAACATCTAGAAAAGGTTTGAGGTTAGAGGGGCAGAGCCAGCACCTCTTGGAACCACCTGGAGTATCACACTGGATAGACGGCTACCAGGAGACCAGAAACTCTCAAGCCTGGGGAGACCCTGGGTAGGGGGACCTCTGGGGAGGGCAGATCCCTGAGTAGGGGGAATGCTGAGGAGAGCTCATCGCTGGGAAAGGGGGCTGTTTGTGAGTTGACTTGTGATCAAGTGAGGTGGGAGGAGAGAGACATTGCCCCTTCTAGGATGCCCTTCCACAGCTGCAGGGTAACCACAGGTGCTCAGGGCAAGAGAAGGGCAGGCTGGGCCTTCAGGATGGAGGAGCTGTGTAGAGGTCTGGTGACCCTTTTCTGAGGTAGGGGGTAGGGAGGGAAGGAAAGTCATTTGCTATGATAAGGGGAGGGGCAAAGAAAGGGGCAGGGGAAGGGGAGAGGGGAAGAGGAGAAAACCAAGACCGGAAGAGGGAAGGAGAAGTAAATGAGAAAAGGATCCTTTTCCTACCCCTCTTTTCCTCTTCCTCCTCTTCCCTTCTCCTCTTTCCTCCTCCCATTGTCTTTTCTCCCTAGTCTCCCCTCCTCCCAATTCCCTTAACCTCTTACTTCCCCTTCCTCTCCCCCTCTTCTTTCTCTCTTGCCCCTCTTCTTCCACTCTGCACGCTCTCCCCTACCCTCCCCACGCTCCCCCCTACCCTCCACTTCCTCTTGCTTCCTCTCTCTACATCTTACCAGCTCCTCTTCATTTTCTTGTTCCCTCTCTCCTCACCTCTCCCTTCCCTTCTCCCTTCCCAGTTCCTTTACCTCTCTCTCCCCCCATCCTTTTCTCATTTCCCTCTCCTTCCCTCTCCCTGTCTTGTTTTTCTCCTCTTCCCCTCTCCCCTTCCCCTGCCCCTTTCTTTGCACCTCCCCTTATCATAGCAGATGACTTTCCTTCCCTCCCTACCCCCTACCTCAGAAAAGGGTCACCAGACCTCTACACAGCTCCTCCATCCTGAAGGCCCAGCCTGCCCTTCTCTTGCCCTGAGCACCTGTGGTTACCCTGCAGCTGTGGAAGGGCATCCTAGAAGGGGCAATGTCTCTCTCCTCCCACCTCACTTGATCACAAGTCAACTCACAAACAGCCCCCTTTCCCAGCGATGAGCTCTCCTCAGCATTCCCCCTACTCAGGGATCTGCCCTCCCCAGAGGTCCCCCTACCCAGGGTCTCCCCAGGTTTGAGAGTTTCTGGTCTCCTGGTAGCCGTCTATCCAGTGTGATACTCCAGGTGGTTCCAAGAGGTGCTGGCTCTGCCCCTCTAACCTCAAACCTTTTCTAGATGCTTCTATATCCTTCCATACAGAGTTCTTCTAGGGAAGGGGATATCTATGTTCCTGGGTGTGTCTAACCCCAGGCCAGGAACCACCACAGTGCTATTTTTTCTTCGTGTTTTTACTCAGTGTGTCCTTAGAATCCAGATCTTCTGATATCCTGGGCTCCCTGATGGGGCAATGGGGACTTTGTTCCACAACTTCTGGTTAAATATGGCAAAAGGAATGGGAAAAAACCTTGGATTTTTGTTTTGTTTTGTTTTTGGTGCTGGTCCTGGAGCTTTAACTCAGGGCCTGGGTGCTGTCCCTGTGCTTTTGACTGAAGGTTTGACCTCCTGGACTTCAGCCACAGTTCTACTTTGGATCTTTTTTTGGTAGTTAATTGAAAATTAAGAGGATTAAGGACTTTCCTTCTGAAGCTGACTTCAAACTGTGATCCTCAGGATCTCAGCTTCCTGAGAAGCTAGGATTATAGGTGTGAACACGGAATGGAACTGAAAACATGGTTTCAAGGATTAGTATAAAAACTGGTTTTCGGCCTGGGAAGGTGACTCAGTGGTAGAGTGCTTGTCTTGCATGCCTGAGGCCGTGGGTTCGATTCCTCAGCACCACATAAAAAGAAAAAAGCTGGAAGTGGCTCTGTGGCTCAAGTGGTAGAGTGCTAGCCTTGAGCTGAAGAGCTGAGGGACAGTACCCAGGCCCAGAGTTCGGGCCCCACGACCGGACCCCCCTTCCCCCGAAAAAAAAAAACTGGTTCTCACTTCTAGCACTAGATCATTAGTTTTTGAAAAATGCAAACCAAAACCACAATGAGCTTGTAACTCTGTATCTACTAGATTTTTAACACTTTTTTATGTATTTTACTTATTTTATTTACATTATATAATACACTTTAACATTTTATTTATTATATGTATATAATATATAACATTTTATGTTTCTATATTTATCTCTATAATATGTATTCTATACTATATATTTATATCTGTTCATTTTATTTTTATTATTATTTATATTACATATTTTTATATATGTATAAATAAAGTTTGCTTTGCATGACTAAGAGATAGAGCTACTTTAATTATTTGGTGCAAACCTCTAGCAGAAAATAACAAGTGTTAGACAGGAAATGGATAAATTGTAACCTTTGAACATGGCTGGAGGAAATTTAAAATGCTTCTGCTTATCTTGTTCAGTTAGTTGCTCACAACACCAAAATAGAACACAAGCAACTTCATTCTTAGGTATTTAAGTCTAAAGGAACCAGAAACAGGGTCTTACAACAGCAACATTGTTCCTAATGACATGCTTACAACATTCTGCAAAGTGAATGAACTTTTAAAACTTTATGTTGAGTGAAAGAAACCAAACAGCAGTAGTCTATTCAAATGAATGGTGCCAATAGGGCAAATTCAGAGATAGAAACAGGCTGGTGGATTAGTTATCAAGCGCAGGGAGAGAAGGAAACAGGAAGGCCCCAAAGGACTGATGGTAAAGAACTATAAAGAAGTGATGCCTATGCACTAAAAATTCCCAGATCCAAAAGACTCCAAACTAGAAAATAACTCCAAGGAGCTAGGACCTTTATTACAGTCACATAGTGTTCCTTCCTACCACTGGGAAAGTAGGAGATCAACCTTGAGCTTGGGGTAGGTTGGATTTGAATAGGGGTAGGTCATATAGAGTTACATAGAAGAGCTATGCAAGGCAGGTTTGGCATATTTTCATTGGCTATATATTGTTCTTTATGGTAAATATCATGCATAATAATTTGCAATATTTTGCAATATACTGCCCATAGTGGGATCACTCTGTGGTGGTCTTCAATTGGAGGACAGTGGTGATGTCCTTGCTACTGAGTCAACCAGGCAAGGTTATAGAAGCAAAACATAGCCTTCAGTCACAGGGGCATAGGCAAAACATAATTTTAACTTGGTCACAAAGACTGACACTACCAATGCTATTGACACTATTACAAAAATTATTTTTATTATAAGCTCCTGACTAATACAGCAACTCAATGCAGCTGGTGATAAGCTTCAAGGTTGTCAGTAGCCTTCTGCAAAATGCCAGCTTGGTAAATGAATGAGGGAGAGGTGTTCTTTTGCTTTTTAGCAAGGATGGAAAAGAGGCTAAGGCTGACTACTGGTCAGCCTTTGCCTGGGTTTTTTTCTTTGCCAACAGTTTTTGCCCTTTATCAATAATTTTGTTGTGTCTTCTGATGATGGATAGCCTTCTTTTTCAAGGAAAAAGGGACTCAGAAGGGGGAGTAAATGTCCAAAAGCAGAAGGGACTGAGGCCAGACAGTAGGATGAACTTTCTGCCAATGAATAGCAACACAGCTATCATAGACTCCTCTGAATGAATAGGTTATGTGCACCATTCAATGAAAATCATTAACTTTAGCTGGACTCTGGTGGCTTACACCTATCATCCTAGCTACTCAGGTGGCTGAGATCTGAGAATCCTGGTTCAAAGCCAGCCTGGGCAGAAAAGTCCATGAGACTTTTCTCTAATGAACCACCAAATGTTATAAGTGGAGGTGTGGATCAAGTGATCAAGTGCCAGTCTTGATTGAAAAGGCTAAGGGACAATACCAGGCCCTGAGTTTAAGCCACTGCAATATCAACACACACACCACCCCCAGCCCCCACTCCCCACCAGCCAGTCCACAAGGAACACACATACCTGTCTAGGAGCACAGATGGCCTTTTTGTCAATAACTTTGTGGAGCCACATGAGGCAAAAGCAAACAAATAGCAGCTTGGGGCTGGCCAACTGTTCTACTACAGCCCATGTGGTGCCCAAACAACTCCCTTTCAAGATTCCCTCAGTGTCACCTGCCCCCCAGCCAGCTCCTAGAACACACCAACTCCAAGGGGACATGTTACAGGAAGAACAGCACCCTGAGGCTTCTTTGGAACATGCTAGGGTCTCACAGTAAACATATGGGGATTGAATGGGATCTCCTAGCTTCACAGCCTCCAGCCTGGCAGAGAACAACCCCACCTGCATTGGATTAGTCAGCCATAAGGCTGGAGCTCCAGGGGGGGTTGCAGTGGAGATCTCTCAGTCCATAGTAGCTTACAGTGTTCCAAAGCCTGTCCTTCCTCCCTTCTGAGGGAAGTGGCAACCTGTTTCAGCTCATGCAGCCTAGGCATCCTCTAGCAGTTGCCCTGGGGTCAAGGGAGTGCGGAGGTGGGCCAGGGAGCCTTAGGAACCTTCTTACTCCTTCCAGCCCATTCACACTCAATATCACGACCTCAGAGAAATGGATGCACTTTAACTCTGAATCTTCTGTACTGACTTCACAGCTTCCCAGGGAGGGAAACAACCCCAGAGCAAGCACTCCCAATTACAGAGCACACAGGACAGCCTTCATTGAACAGGGAGATAGAGAGAACCCTCCCCACTGCCATCACCTCTCAGTCATTGTCAAGAGTGCTCTTTGCCTAGCTACCCAGCCACCCCATGTACTGCTGCATGCTGTAGACTTAATCTGGAATGCCTCTTTCTTTCTATCTCTCTCTCTTCCTCTGTCTGTCTGTCTGTCTGTCTCTCTCTCTCTCTCTTCCTCTCTCTCTCTCTCTCTCACACACACACACACACCAGTTAAGCGCTTAGTAATTCCTTTCCTGCTCATCTCTCCCAACCAAATGACACTTGAGGGTCATTCTGTTGTGCCCCCAAGGACACTGGTAGCCTGAGAGAAGCCTTTGGGAGCAACAGGTATTCCCCATCCACAGGGAGCACCTATCAATCCTTGTTATGATGCAGTCATTGCACTGGAGAAAACTCAGGAGAGGGGAATATAAGCAAGGATGGAATAAGAGGCTTTAACAGAGATCCCTGGCAAGCAAGAGGCAGGGCATGGGGTCAACCACAAGATGGCCTCCATATGAATCCACAGGAAACATGGCCACATACTCAGTCTGGAAAGAACTGTATGTCAGGGGAGGCTGCCAATCCCTTCCAATTTCTGTTGTGTGTGTGTATGTATGTGTTTGTGCATGTTGCTAGTCCTGGGGCCTGAACTTAGGACCTGAGCACTGAGCTTAAGTAGAGCACTCTATAACTTGAGAGCCACAGCACCACTTCCCAGGGTTTTCCCTTTATGTGGCACTGAGGAATGGAACCCAGGACTTCATGCACAGTAAGCAAGCCTTCTATCAATAAGCCACATTCCCAGCCTCTCTTGCCTTATTTCCTCAGGCACTCAAAGGGTGCTTTCTTCTCCTAGCTTGTCCCACCACCTTGATGAGGAAGGTCTGGAGGAAAAGATACCCTTGCATTCAGGCTCCTGTAGCCCTTTTTGTATCCATTTACCCACTTCTCAGTACAGCAGATATGACAGATAATAAGTATATTGGCTAGCAAACACTGGGGACAGGAGCAACCAGACACACCAAGCTAGCATGGTGATGTCTCTGCCCTGGGGAACCCTGCACGCTCCATTTCCCTAGGCCAGCTCTGACAAGACCAGGCCAGGGCTGATTCCTAGCCAGCAGAACTTCTAAACAGCAACACAACTCTGTCCTATAGAGAACAAAGGGCTCCTGCCTCAGGTGTCTATGGGTGACATCACATGTTAGTTCCACACCAGGGTGCCTGGAGTTTCCTGTGGTGGACAGGAAGATTCTGGACCACCATTTCCTTTACTGGGATCTTCCTCTTGAGCCCAGTCCTAATTCCTACCACCCAACACTCTGAAAAGTGGACTGCTAAAAGCTAGGGGTGGGAAAATCGGATGTGTAAATTCACATAGACTCCAGAGTATATAAAGCTTGGAGAGCCTCAGTTTCCTCATCTGGGAAATGGGAAGAACCATTAGCTTCATCAGGACATGACGTCATCTGTTCGGCTGGCAGTTGACTGGAGCCAACCCATTGGGATCTCCCTTATCTCTGAGGGTGGGCTGTGGGTCCTTTCTTCCTTGTCCAGGTGAAGACAAAGGGACCTAGAGCTTGGGTCTGTCAGGTGCAGGGCTAAGCTTCCCAACTCCCCTTTTCTCTTGGGACCTTGGTCTTCATTTCAACAGATACTGTAATTTTTAATTAGTATCCAACTCCCCTGCTGAAAGGCCATTAGTAATCCAGAAGGTAGATGGAATGCATGTTCTTTATGCTACCCAGGAAAATGTAGTTTACTTAACCTGTCCCTAAAGCAATTCTGCAGAAGGAAAGCAATTTAGTGAATGGACTCTGTTTCTTTTCTTTTTTCCCTTTTCTTATTTCTTTTCTTTCTTCCTCTCCTCTTTCTCCTTCTATTCCTCCTCCTCCTCGTGTGTATGATTGTGTGTGTGTGTGTGTGTGTGTGTGTGTGTATGTGTACACACATGTCAGTTCTGGACCTTGAACTCAGAGCCTGGGTATTGTTTCTTAGCTTCTTTTTTACGATGCTGGCTCTCTACTATTTAAGCCACAACCCCACTTCCAGCAATTTGTGGGTTAACTCCAAAATGGGTTGATGGGGATTCCCTTGATTGAGGACACTGTAGGAAGCCAGGAGTCTTGGCACACAAAGCTATCAAGCTTCTTCCCAGGCCCCTGATCTTGGCTTCCTTCTGTGGCCTGGTGGGGCACCCAGATAAGCTCAGATTCCCCATTCCTATACCAAAGGTTATGTATAAGGGAGTTCTCTCCTTAGACTCTCTGTCATAGACTGAAGGCCAATCTTTCCACCAACTTTGTTTGGTTGAGAATCTGTACCCACAAGGGCAGCTTTGGGCAGAGCTGTGTTCCCCAAAGTCTCTCTAGGACCTAGGACACGGCTTTTTTTTAGGCCAAGGATGGCGGGGAGAGGAAGCCTTTGTCAGGAGTGGAGGATGGCAGTCTGGCTCCTTCTCTTTTTGGAAATTTTGGAATATGACACTAGCGCTTGATGACAATCAGTTTAGGGCTGCTTCCAGGGACTAAAAAATGTATAATTAGCAGGAGGAGTAGGGTGTCAGTGGTATCTAGCCTTGGGTTTCCAACCTGTTTATATGAACAGGAGCAATGCCCAGGCGTTGCAAAGCCATCACTTGCCATCTTGCGGCACCTACCACCATCCCATCTTAAGTAATCCAAAGTGCTCAAGAAATACTACCCAAAGCTAAGGCATCGGCCCCAAAGGCCACCGAGACCAGAAAGAGGAGCAATTCTTGAATTGCTCAGGCAAGGTGAGCAATTCAGACCACAGTGGACTCTGAGGAAGGAAAAAAGAAAGCTCAGAAAATACAACCTGTTGGTATTAGAAGGGTCCGCGCAGAAAACAAGACAAACAAGTCCATGCAAATTTTCTTTCATAAAAAGGGCTTCACAATATCAGCAGCCTGGCCAGGAAAGCAGAGCGGGTGGAATATAAAAGGAAGCGAACCTCCAAAACCAAACCAGGGTCCAGATGTTTTCTACAGAAATAGAATTCCCCTCACAGGTGACGAGCTCCTGGGGCCACCTGACCAGAGAGATCACTCCCCTCTGTGCCCAAAAGGCAGCCAAGTTCATTGGCCTTGCTCAGTTGGCTGAGTCTGGAGAAGAGACCAACCTCGGTTGCGTGGCTGCGGCGTGGTCTCCGCACAACCTCTGTCCATTCGTCCATCCTTCCCGACCATTCGGCCCGCATCCTGCTGGTGCCGGGTAACCACCCAGCCCATGGGTGTAATTCCAAGCCCAGACCTGGCCAAGATCAACTGTGACCCCGTCATCCAGCTCTGCAATGAGACCCCCTTTCTGAGCGCATCTGCTATGCCAATCTGCACACAGCTTGAACTTTACCATGCGTACTGCGACCAAGGCTCACCTTCTCCCATCAAGGGCAACAGCAGGAGCAGCCGCAGCTGGGCAGCGGCGCCGGAAGATGCTTTCGCCATGGCCCTGAGGAACGCGGGTCTAGGTGATGGTGGGGTGAGGCTCCAAGTCTGTCACTCCACACGTCTGGGGGTTGTGGACACTCTGCACGCACAGTTTGTGCATGAAAAGCTTAAAGGAGCGGATTCCCGCTAATGCGCCAAGATCTGGACTGAGGCCCGGCAGGATCCTGCCGCGCCAGGGGCGTGGGCGGTGCCAGAGGGGGTGCATATTCCTCCTGTGAGCTCTTTCTGGACTGAGGCAGGGTCAAGGGACCAGGGGCGGGGCAACCAGGGACGGGGTGAGGTGCTTTGTTCAGGCTATGCAGTTCCAGCTTAACACAGTTTATAGAACATGTGAGACCAGGAAACCATATTAAAACACACCTCTTTTTTTCTTCTTTTTTGCGTGTTGGTTCTAGGTTTGAACTCAGGGTGAGGTCTCTGTCCTTTAGTTTTTTTTGCTCAAGGCTATCGCTTTACCAACTTGAACCAGGCCTCCATTTCTGACTTTTTTGTTTGTTTTGGTGGTTAACTGGAGATAAGAGTTTTACAGACTTGCCAGTCCCAACTGGCTTTTAGCTGTGATCCTCAGATCTCAGTCTCCTGAGTAGTTAGGATTACAGATGTGAGCCACCAGCACCCAACTCCAAATGGGAAGTGTTGGGTGAGGTCGGATGTGGGCTCTAAGTCACATCTGCTTTCTGCCCCAGTTGCCAATTGGGGTCTAATTTCTCTCTGGGTGCAGAAGGATGAAATAACAAAGGACTTGAGATAGAAAGTCCTTCTGATGTTCACATAGACACTGCAGAGATGAAGTCAAACTGAAGTCACTCTGGGCAGGAGAAGCCAAGAGAGATGTTGGCTTGGGCGTGGGCCAGCTGAGATGTCCAGAGTTTGCCTGCTGATGGATGGGCCTGCCAGAGAAAGGCCTTGAATGGAGCTGTACTTAGCCATAGGGAGTAACCTTTTGGGCAGGTAGCCCTATTCTTGGGGCTGTCTCTTAGGGTCGTGCCCAGGGAAGAGGCTTGAGTTGTTTGTCCATTCCTGTCAGAAACGGCATCAAAGAAACAATGTTCAGTTAATGCGCACTTTTTGGACAAACTTTTCTACTTGTTACTAAGAATGTATTGATTTCCTAGGCTCTGATATATTCTGGGTCCTCTCCAAACATCTTATCCAGCACTCAGCTTGGAAGATCATATCACTATTCTCATATTTCCTGCCCAGAAAATCAAAATACACAGAGCTCTACTACTTTCCCAATTTCCCCAGCAAACCACTTGCCTTTTTACACTCAAAAGCTATAAGATATGTGAAATAAGATTAATCTGTCTCCAAATAATTCAAGTATATTTCATATATATTTATAAGGAAGAACTTCATTCTTTAAAAATCTACCTGTGGATGCTAGGTTATCCTTCCACTCTGCAATTCATCACTAAAATTGATAATCAAACCATTTTCAGTGCTCAAGGCATAGAAGAAATGATTGAATCCACCTATACTCCTTGAGATTATAACACTCTATGCTAAATCCTGGAGATGCTGCAGAGATAATATCTCAGTGACCAATTATAACATAAAAATTCAACTTAGAATTACAAAACAGAGGACACCAAGTCTAGCTGTAGATATTGGGGTCTGTAGCCATTGCTCTTGTTTCAAGAAAAGCCCAAGATCTAGAATGTATAGTCATAGTGTTAAATCTACAATGTAAAATTTATAGTGGAAAAAGCTGTGCTGAGAAGATTCATCAACACATTAAACTTGGTAATAACCAGTTGATGCACATTTTCTCAGATTTCCCAGTGAGAAAAATGGCTTTGTCTAGGCTTCCAGCCCATCCTAAGTGAGCATTGGTTGCAATTATATTCTTTTTTTTGGGGGGGGGATCTGGTTGTGGGGCCTGAACCCTGGGCCTGGACATTGTCCCTCAGCTCTTCAGCTCAAGGCTAGAGCTCTACCACTTGAGCCACAGCGCCGCTTTCAGCTTTTTTCTTTTTTTGTGTGTGTCTTTTAAAAAAAATTTTTTATTGTGAAAATACTGTACAGAGGGGTTACAATTAAATGGGCAAGATAGTGAGTACATTTCTTATCAAGCACTGTAGCCTCTTCCTTTGTTTACCCTTCCCATCCCTTCCCATCTTCCCTCCTCCCCACCTAATCCTACCCTCCCAAATTGTAAAGTTCATTTTTGATATGACAACTTGTTCTTCTCATTGTTGCAACAGGTCCACCTGTATCCTTATTTAAAGGATTTGTTTTTCCCCTTCCCCTCCACAAATTATACCGACATCAAATACAGTGAAAGCAGGGGTTATACTGTGAGGGAGGGACATACAAAGAAACAAAGAAATAATCTTATAATTGGGTTAGAAACAAATGCATGAAAGAAAAAAATTTAAAATACATATCTTAGTTTTCATTTTCCTAACATCACATTATCTGAACTTTTCTGCTTGACTCATACATATACTAGATATTACAAATAAGGGAAATCATGGGACCTATGTTTCTTTGGGCTTGGCTTACTTCACTTAATATAATTTTTTCCAAGTCTTTCCATTTCATAACAAATGGGGCAATGTCATTCTTTCTGATGGAGGCATAGAATTCCATTGTGTATATATACCACATTTTCTTGATCCATTTATCTACTGAGGGGCATCTGGGTTGGTTCCATATCTTAGCTATGGTAGATAATGCTTCAATAAACATAGCTGTGATGGTAGCTTTAGTGTGGTCTTGTTTGTAAACATTTGGGTAAATGCCCAAAAGTGGGACTGCTGGGTCATCTAATCTTTGATAAGGCAGTTAAAAAATAGAATGGAAGAAAGACAGCCTCTTCAGTAAATGGTGCTGGCAAAATTGGTTAACTACTTGTAGAAAATTAAGCTAGATTCTTATATATCACTCTTCACCAGAATCAATTCCAAATGGATCAAAGACCTCGGAGTCAAAGCAGACACTCTGAAAACATTACAGGATGGAATAGAGGAAACCCTAGGTTTCCTTTTCTTAATAGAGTCCCGGAAACACAACCAATCAAAGAAAGTTTGGATAAATGGGATTGCATGAAGTTGCAGAGCTTCTGCATGGCAAAAGACATAGCTAGCAAGATCAATACAAAGCCCACGGATCAGGAGAAGATCTCCATTAGCCATACACAGACAAGGGTCTCATATCTAAAATATACTTGGAACTCAAAAAACTAAATCCCCCAACAACAAATCCTCAAAGAAACAACTGACCAATAAATAAGTGGGCTGAAGTCTTAAAGAGAAACTTCTCTGAAGAAGAAAGAAGGATGGCCAATAGACACATGAAGAAATGCTCAAACTCCCTAGCCATAAAAGAAATGCAAATCAGACTAACACTGAGATACCACCTCACCCCAGTTAGAATGGCAAAAATCAAGAACTCTAATAACAACAGATGCTGGAGGGGATGTGGACAGAATGGGACCTTACTTCATTATTGGTGGGAATGTAAACTTGTTCAACCACTTTGGAAAGTAGTATGGAGGTTCCTCAAAAGACTTCACATAGAGCTCCCCTATGACTCAGCTTTTTTCTTATGTGGTGCTAAGGAATCAAACCCAGGGCCTCAGGCATGCAAGGCAAGCGCTCTACCCACTGAGCCACCTTCCCAGCCCCACAATTATATTCTTTACATAATGTCATAACTATTGTTTCTAGTACACCTAGACATCTTTAGGGCTGTTTTCACCACAAAGTACTAGACAAGCGTTTGGGCCAAACAATACCTCATGAAATTCTCACTTCAATTACTAAAAAGTCAATAAGAACATGCCCTTGTTAGAAATATGGAAACAGACTCTTTGAGTTTGAAATAACTTTTGTCAGGTCAGCAAGCTAGGACTAAGAGAACCTGAACTCTAATCTGGTGTGAGTGATTGGCTGGGAGTAAGTCATTATCCATAATTACCATCCTCACTTATCAACCACATTTTCTTTTTTCCTGCTCTCAGCCTATTCCCTGCTCTGGGCTTCCATTGTATTTACAAATTTTCCCTCCCCAAGAATTTGGTTTGTTCTAGATTAGTTGTCCCTTCAATAAGATCCACTGGGCTAACTGCTTTTGGATTGGGTAAATCCTGAACAAGGGTTGGAAGCTGTAAGATCTCTTATTGAGTGTGGTTGAATCCATTGTATTTCATCTCTCAAGTGGGGAAACGGAGGCATTGATTGCTAGTCCTCCTATGAGGATAGAAGATACAACATAGGTATAGCTTATTCAACAAATATGAATTCCTGCCTCTTTCCTAGCTATCCAAGATGGATGTTTAACTGCTTAGGAATGGCACCACCACCAAGGATTAAATGGAGGATAAAGGTTTGTTATGCTATGTTAAGTGGACTGAAGACCAGCCCCCTACCATCAGTTTTTCCTGGAAGTCTCCGGGCACTGTGTATGTATATGGCAGGAAGCAAATGTTTGTTGAGTGAAACACATCCCCCATGAAGTGATGGATGTCAGTGCATGTATACCCATGGTCTCCTCAAGTCCCTTCAAATTCTGAAACTTGGCCATTTACAGCATGGAGCCCAGAGTGGATCCATATACAAAGCCCTCAGAACAGTTCTTAGAATACGTGATCCTGTGATTTTAAAAAAATCCATTATTTTCATGGTTATGATCTCTCAATATTGCAGATGAAGAGGTAAAGGTCTGGGATATCCAAATGGCTTATCTGTGGCCTTCAATCAGGGCACTGGTAGCGCCACTGTGTTTGACATTGGTTTTGGGCTTTTCTCTGTACTTGTGTACTTGTCCTTGGGTCCTGGAATCCAGATATGGATGTGGGAAGATGACAAGGAATGCAAAGCATTTGTCAGAGAGGAGTTTTTCGTTCTTTCTCTCTGTGAAGCAGGAAGTCCTCCCTCCTGTCATCCTGTCTCCCTCTCCTCCCAACACACAGCATGAGTGCCTGGTCCTCAGGGTTCATGGGTGGTGGCAGGATGCCCTACACCCATTGAATGAAATGACCTCTGGTAAGCACCCATGGTATTAACATATCTTTATTGAAAATGAAGTTATAAATTATAATGCTCATTGGGGAAAGACTCACTTACTTCCCAATTGCAGTTGATAGAGAAAAATTAATGTGGCAATGAATGCAGCTGCTCTTACAGCCCCAGAATATTACATTCAGGGCCATAGCCTCAGAAGTGGGAACTAGGGCCTTGAGTTTAATAAAGTTTTACTTTCCTCTGTGTTGAAACTCTCAGGCTATAACTTACTTAAGAAACACACAGTGGGGTGGGGGTGGGGAAGAAGAGATTATTTAACATTTTAGAAGTACCCACAACACTTATTGATCCACATGGCCCCTTCATCCATGCTTCTTGAACAAATAACTGAGTTGGCAGACACATGGAACCAATCTGGCTGTGTTTCGAGCATGTTGTTTGCTTGTTCCTGCTTAAAGCTTTGCTCTCTTCTTTCTACTAGAACTTCAAATAGGACACGGAAGCTTCCTATTGGCTCAGAATTAAAATCCACCTGCTTTCTGGAGGTGGCTCTGCTTTAATCTGTATATGATCATTGGCACAAAGCCCTCAGAATAAAATCTGTCAAATGACCCCTATTTTTAAAAAGGAGAAGAGAAGAATAAAAAACCCTCTGAGCACCTCTATTTCTCATTCAAATTTGGAATAGCATCATAACTATGCACCACTAGACAAGCAATATTATATTAAGAACATAATAAAATACTAGCAGTTCAGTAGTGGCAATAACCAAGTGGTAATTTCTGCTTCTGAAATTGTTCATTTACTTTGCTGGTCTATTCTTATATCCAAATTACATGAAGTTTAATATAGTGTAAAGTTGAATGTATTCGTCCTTTTCAACAAATATGGCATGTGTGAAAATGATTTAGGAACTTTGCATCAGGAAGAGAGGGACCTGATAACAAGACCAGAAGCTTGAGTAGTGAAGACAGTAAGGCTTTAAGCAGGTAGAAGCAAATAATGTCTCAAAACATAACTAAATTGGTTCCAGGGTGTTTTCCAACTCAGTTATTTGTTCAAGAAGTATGGACAGAAGGGGAAATGTGGACCAAATGTCTCACCCACTGAGACATTGAATTGAAATTAATTACTTAAAGGAACTACAAAAGTATGTTTTTAAAGAAGTATCACATGCTGGGCATATTATGTGGGATAGAGTGCTGTAATATATTGTGATATATTGTAATAATATTACATATTATGAATACTGTATTGCAATACTTGCAATAGTATGCAAGAGCATATAAACAGCATGTGACAACTATGAAAATACAATAATCAGTATATATCATATAATTGCATGTGTATAATAATTAGATGTAATTAGAATCATATATAATGGGGTATAATAGAATCTGTAAATTTAAAACTACAGTATTTACAATGTGAGTTCAAGACTCAGGCCATGTTCCAGGCTCAGGAAATGACTTCAAGACTCAGGCTCTGAGTTCAAGGCCCAGGACTCAAATTCAAAGCCCAGGCTGTGAGTTCCAAGCATAGGCCCTTAGTTCTAAACACAGTCTGTGAGTTCTGAAGGATCCAAGACCCTGAGGAAATGAGAATAGAAAATGGGGCAAAGAAGGGGTTGGTGGAAGACAAAGTGACAGAGTGTAAATACACAAGTGAATTCTCCAAACATATGCAATTTGACATTTGGTACTACAATATTTTGTGGCTAGCTTGAGATACCAAAATTTTGCAAGGCTAATTGCAAATAGCCTGCTTCTGTGGCTTGCTAGTTTTCTCAGCTGCCTCTGACAAAGCTAACCACAAATATCCTGCTTCTATTTGCAAAAATGAAACTAAGCAACTTGCATGTGTTTTTTGCCTATAAAACCTGCTCTGGCTATTGGCTGGGGGCTCCTCTTTGTCCCATGAATGGCAAAGTTCAGTCCCCACACGGAGAAATAAAACATCCTAGCTGATTGACTATGTGTCTGGAGCTAGTTCTTGGCTTGGAGGTATTTTCTGGATAAAACATTTGGAGACCCCAGAAGGTTTCCAGACCACAGGGCCCACAGGTTTACAAACCAGGTCCAGATCCAGAAGACTCCCCCCATGTAGGTGGTGGCTGTGGAGAAGACATTCCTCCATCCCAAGTTGGGGATCTCATTATGTGAACCTGGAACTGGGTCCTGAGACAATGTCAGCAGGATATTGGCCAGAGACCTTTTTAAGGCCAACCTCCTTCTGGTTCTGTGCACAGATCTGGTTACCTGGTCTTACGAAGTCTGGAAAGTGGTTGATGGGAGGCTGGATGTGGCTGAACTCCTCAACCCAGATAATGGTGGGGCACCCTCCTATCTTCTTTTGGGGCTCCCTGTCTGTGGCTTGGGAGCCACCTGGTTTGTCCTTGTTGTCTTGTCCTAATTGTTTGTCTTTTTTGTTGAGTCCTCCTGAAAGTATTGTTGACATGGGACAAATGTCATCCCAATCCACCCCTCTTGAATTTATTTTGGAGCATTGTTTATTCTTCCAGGCAAAAGCCAGAGACTACAGCTACCATGTGACCAAAGGGTGTCTTCACATTCAGCAAATTGGAGTAACCCTCTTTCTATATTAACTTGCCCATGAAGGGTTCTTTTTCACTTTCAGATTGTTATCCAGTTCATGCCCACGTGATTGGCAAACTTGGACTGGGACACCCTGATCAGATTCCTTACATCACTGACTGGATTGATGTTATTGTAGATAAGCTCCTTTGGTTTAGGATTTCTAAATTCTAAAGACATTTCTGAAGAAAGGCTCTACCCTATTTATTGCAGTAGCTGACATCCCCCAGGGAGGGGCAAGAAGCCCCTTTGAAATCCTTGGTGTACTGTCAGAAGAGACCTTCTTTTAGAATCTCCTCACCTACATCCAGCTCTACCTGACCCTTCTTTGCCTCCCTTATTGGCACCCTTTCCTCAGGTTTCCCCATACTCTCCTCTAGCTTCCCCATATCAGTCAGTCTTTATGAACCCCCTAATATCCACAGTGGCTCTGCCTACTCTAGGCCCAACCCACCTTCTCTTTTGCTATTAAGACAGCTCCCAGCCTGCAAAGGTGGATCAGGAAGAATCGTTTGTTCCCTTCACCACCTCTTATTTGTATAATTGGAAAAAATGTTATCCCTTAATTTTCAGAGCAGACACAGGACATGACTCAGGTTTTAGAATCTATCATTTTTACCCACCAGCCCACATAGGTTGATTGTCAACAGCTTTTACAAATTCTTTTTACTGCAGAAATGTACCATATCTCATCAGGGAGCCCAAAGGCAGTCTTGGACACTGATGGGAAACCCACCACCAACCCTGATTGCCATGTTCTCCCCAAACCATGCCTAACTGGGACTATGACCATGATCAAAGTTAAGAGGTGATCCTCAGCTACTGCCAGGCAGTTACACTATGTGTGTACCACTACCAACATGTCAAAGGTAGGAGATATTCTCCAAAGAAATTCTCCACCACTCTAGAAAAGCTTTTTGCGGCATGTTGAACCTATGTCCCCCAGACTCAGAAGGTGAGTAGATTAGGCAACTGATAAACATGGATTTTGTATCTCAATCAGCTCCAGATATTAGAAAGAAATTATAAAAACTTGATGTATTTGAAGGAAAGATAATGTCAGAATTGATGCAGATAGCACAGAAGTTATTTATAAACAGGGATGCAACAGAGGCAGAAAGAAAGCAAGCAAGCAATAAGGAAAAAGAATAGCTCATATTGTTTTAGCTACAATAGGAGCAAGGGACTAAGATAGAGTTTAGAAAGAATCAGTGGGAGGAAAGTGGGACAGGAAGGAAATTCAGATCAACCTTGGAAAAGGAACAATGTACCTATTTTCAGGAAAAGGGACATTTAGAAGAGGGAGGCTCAAAAATGGGGAGAAAGAAGCGCATCTTAAATCTTAAGAACTGATAGGGTATGGGTTCTAGTCCCTCATTCAAGCCCATGGTATCTGTAAAAGTGTGGGGAGAAAAAGTCCATTTTCTGGTGGACATGGGAGCCACTTGGTTTACAAAGTCTCCTGGGACACATGACAAATAAAAAATTGGAAATCCAAGGGACTACAGGAAAACTAGATTCATATCCATGGACTCCAACCAGAACTATAGACTTGGGAAAAGGAACAGTGACCACTCTTTCTTGGTCATCCCCTAATGCCCATATTAGCTCAAGGCAAGTGATTTACCACTTGAGCCACCAGAAAACTGGAAGTGGCACTGTGGCTCTAGTGGTAGAGCAATAGCTGCTGAGGAACAGCACCCAAGCCCAGAGTTCAAGCCCCATGATGGACAAACAAACAAACAAAAAAGAACTATCTATCTTGGATACAGGATGGAGGGGAAATGAATGCTATGTAAAGAGAGGCAATTCTTAATACTAATCCAAGGACCAAACAGCAAGTCTGTGAGTTCATAGGTGCTTCTAGGTACTATCACTTGTGCATCCTATGTTTTGCTGAAATATCCAAGCCTCTTTACTCTGCTACCGCTGGCAGGGCCTCCCCATTGGTATGGAGGCCAAGAGCAACACCGGGCCTTTGAAAAACTAAGCAGGCCCTGATAACTGCACCTGCCCTAGCTTTGACAGATTATACCAACCACTCCAGTTGACGGAGAAAGGAGTGGCGAAACGGGTCCTAATACAAGCCCTGGGGACCTGGAAAAGACGTGTAGCAAACCTCTCCAAGAGACTTGGCCCCAGTTGCCACAGGTTGGCCAAATTGTCTAAGAGCTATAGCAGCTAGCTCATTCCTGGTAAAAGAGGCAGACAAGCTAACCATGGGCCAGAATCTGGACCTGTTTGCTTCACATTTAGTGGATACCCTCTTACAAGGGCCTACTGGACTCTGGTTGTCTAATGCTAGGATAACCCAATACCAGGTGATGCCTTGACTTTGCTTCAGACTGCTGCTCTCAACCCAGTCATGCTCCTCTTTGATGACGATCCACAGATCTTTCTGCATGACTGAAGTGAGACACTGCAGTAAGCTTTGTGCCCCTTTTCCTGAACCCTGATGAGGTACTGTTTACAGATAGAAGCAGTTTTACCCAGGATGGCACCAGGTTCACATGGGACATTCACCCAAACCATATGGGCCCAGCGAGCAGAACTGATTGCCTAAACTTAGGCACTGAGACAACCAAAAGGAAGGACTGTTAAGATCTAAACAGACAGCAGGTATGCCTTTGCCACAGCCTATGTGCACACTTACATCTATTGGGAAAGAACTCATCCAGGAAACAAGAAGTGATCCTGTCCCTTTTGGAAGCCGTTTGGTAACCAGCAAGTGGCCATAATCTGGCAGGCCCAATATACCTGAAGGGTGACTCCCTGGAAGCCCAGGGAAACAGAGCAGCAGACCAAGCAGTGAGAAAGACAGCCATGGGGGAAGTTCAACCTTCATGTCCACTAGTACTAACTCCTTCACCTGAGCTGCCACAAAAATCTCACTACACTGAGGAAGACCTGCAGCTAGAAGCCAGGAAACCACTAGAGACACTCCCTTAGGGAGTGTTAGAAGATCACTGCATCCTCCTCCCAAGAAGGCTGGGTAAAGAAACTTATGACAACTCCACCAAGGAACTTACTTGGGCAAAGCCCAATTGTATCAATTCCTTACTTGTACATTCTACATTCCCAAGCTAAAAGAAGCAACCCAAAATGTAGTATGCAGATGATCAAGTAAACTCTTGAACAGAACCCACCCCAGGTACGAATCAAACATCTCCAGGGAATTTGGGGGAGTAGACTTTATAGCATTAAAACCAGGAAAGTATGTTATAAATATTTACTAGTCTTTGTAGATATTTACTCAGACTGGAAGAAGCTTTCCCTACAAAAGGGGAAATAGCCTAGGGGGAAGTGAAAAATTGGTGACAGAAAATTTTCCCCTGATTCAGCCTGTCTTTGGATAATGGCCCTGCTTTTATAGCAAAGATAACTCAAATTATTTCCCAAGCTCTAAAAATTAGTTGGAAAATTCATTGTATTTATAGACTTCAGAGTTCCAGTCAGGCAGAATGAATGATTCGGTAACTTAGGAAACATTGACTAAATTAATAACAGACGCTGGCAGTGATTGGGTGGCCTTTTTGACTCTTTGGTGAGCTCATGTCATTCCCTATCATTTTAAGTTTACCCCTGTGGAAATATTGTTTGGAAAACTACCTCCTATTGTCCCAAATCTTCAGGAAATAGAATTAAATGAAATTGGTAACCATAACCTACTGGAGGCCCTCTACTAATATGGCCATGCTGCTTCTTCCCTTCTTTTATGTTTCCTGTTTCCCTCATTTATCTTACCTGCTTCTGGTTCTTCAGTGTATGGCACTTCTCCCTACTTCCTTATCCTTTTTCTCTGCCTGACCCTTAGTTTTGATGATGCAGTAGTGCTGATGAATTCAGTTCTGTACACCTGATTACATGAATCAGTAACTCCTATCCAGATTTCACCCCATACTTTGTCTCCTTTTTTTCTTCACAGTCATTTTTGTCTTCATTTAACCTGCTTTATGAGTGATACCATCAGCATATACAGAGCAACATTTGTGACATACGTATATAGTAAAGTGTATATTGTTCATAAACATTGGCTACTAATTCCCAATTGTTTTTCTCATAGTTCCTTTTATTTAATATAATTTGCTGTGTTAAGCAGAAAGCCATATATTTGTTCACTTCCTCATTTAAATTCCATAAAAATCCTTTAGGCAGGTAGTCCTGTCTTTCATACTATAGTACTGTACTTTGGTTACATAAATCCAGAGACCCAGATTCAAAGGTATTATTGTTACTCTTTAGATTTTAAAATCAGTAACTTTAGGTAATTATTATACAGTTAGGAACAATAACTACAGGTATCAGGAGTGAGTATCAACACTTCTGAGGTTTTAAAATAGTATATGAATCTACATTCTCATAATGTGTGACCAGTTAAATGGAAAACCAGGCAAGCAAAGCTTTTTGAAAATACTTTTTTATTATGAATTCAAAGGTGTCATTCAATTTAAGTAACTATTCTTGCTATCAACTTCAGTAATAAAAGTATTAGAAGTACTACAAAGTAAGGAAAACCAACAATATAAATATATATAAATATTGTATTTACACTTCAGGAAAATGTTAGTAAATTTGTGTAACCTCTTCTCCCACATTTACTAAACAAGAGCAGTATTACTAATATCTAATTCTCCATTTGGCAATTTTATTCTAAAATATAGTTCACTACTTTGTTGCCTGAATAGGCATGAAAAGGACAAACATACCATCTCATACATTAAATAAATGTGTGAGTGAATCTTTTATACAGTCTGAAAACACATTTTTCTCTTTAACTAAAAGTGAAACAACTAAGAAGACAATTCAAACATAATTCTGGTACTTACCTAAGCAAAAGATCACAAAGAAAATTATATTCCTGCTATATCTGAAAATCATCCTAAAGAGTTTGCGAAAAATCACTGCAATCTTGTAGGCAACAAGAAAATACAACAAAAACTTCAACAATTTCCAGGGGATACAGGTCATCTGACTGTTACATATTTTGCACACATATAGGTAAACATTCTTTTTCTATAGGAATAAATAATGGAGCATTTACTATTTATATCTGCTGCTTAAGAAAATGTCTTTATTAACTGATGTTTATTGAACATTATGGTGCTTGTGCCAGTCCTAATGCTTGAACTCAGGGACTGAGTGCTATACCAACCCCTGACCCCCTCTCTCTAAGTTATTAGCCCTGTACCACTTGAGGCACAACTACACTTCTGGCTTTTTGGTAGTCAACTAGAGTGAAAAGTCTCATGACCGACTTTCCTGCTGAGGCTGGCTTTGAATTTAATACTCAGATCTCAGTCTCTGAGTAGTTAGAATTACAGAGTCACAGGTACCTGGCTTAATGTTAAGTTTTAATGTGCCTCTAAAGTAAATGTTACACATTCTGAAAGTAAAAAACGGTTTGAATTCACTGGGAGAACCTGATATCTAAGAAGTAAAAAATAATAGAGGAATATCTTGAAAACAGCTATTAAAAAATATTTTTACCTCTTACATTGATGTTTTATCATTTAATATATCATTAAATATAATTTTTCTTTGTTTTAGCCTTTTATTTTGACATAGTAGTAGGATGAAGTTTAATGTGTTTCTGGAGGGTGCTGGTGGCTCACGCCTGTAATACTAGCTAATCAGGAGGCTGAGATCTGAAGATCATGATTCGGAGACAGCCTGTGCAGGAAAGTCTGGGCTTGAACTCTGGCCTGGGTGCTGTCCCTGTGCTCTTCAACTCAAAGCTAGCGCTCTACCACTTGAGCTAAAGCACCACTTCCAGTTTTCTTGTGGTTTATTGGAGATAAGAGTTTCACAGACTTTCCTTGCCCAGGCTGGCCTTGAACTGTGATACTCAGATCTCAGCCTCCTGAGTAGCTAGGATTACAGGCGTGAGCCAACGGTGCCCGGCTCATCAAAATATATATATTTTTTGTCTGTCATGGGGCTTGAACTCTGGGTCTGGGCGCTGTCCCTCAGCTCTTCAGCTCAAGGCAAGCACTCTACCACTTGAGCCACAATGCCACTTTCGATTTTCTGGTGGTTTATTGGAGATAGGAGTCTCACGGTCTTTCCTGCCCAGGCTAGCTTTGAATCAGGATCCTCAGATCTCAGCCTCCTGAGTAGCTAGGATTACAGGCGAGAGCCACCGGAACCCAGCTCAAAATATTTTTTTAAACACAAAATAAATATTAAATCATTTATTCTCAAGAAAGAAAACTGTGAACTTAAATTATTGCAACATTAGTAGTATTTTTTGTTTCTTTTGTATGTTCTTCACCCATTGTATAACCTTTGTTTTCACTGTATTTGATTCCAGAGCTCTGCATGTTGTTTATGCATTTTTCTATTTGGGAAGGTGAAAGGTAACAAAATGCTGAGATAACAATACAGGTGGACCAGTTGTAACAATAAGATGTACAAGACACTGTTGAAAACAGTGTACAGGGGTGTAGTTGTGGAGGTAGGAAGGGAAAGGATGGTGGGGGAAACAAAAGGAGGAGATATCAATGCTTGATAGGAAATGTACTCATTACCTTGCCCATGTAACGATATCCCCTCTTTACATTATTTTTACAATAAAAATATATATGCTAATAAAAATAATTATCAGTTGAAAGTCCTGTAACCAACATAAAAATAAAACCAGGTGATAAGCACATTGTTTATGTTGCTTTTTTGTCTCTTCTGTCACCAGCTCAAGCTAGTCACTGATTTCCAATATCATTTCCAGAAAACAATTAGAATGTTAAGGTCTTTGTACTTCTGTATATACTTGTGTTTTTTAATTTCTTGGTGCTGGCAGTAAAGTTTGAACTCAGGGTCCTGCATATGCTGAACAGGTACTCCCACTATTTAACTATTCAGCCAAGCCTTTTTTGCATTTGTTATTCTCAACATAGGGTTTCAGTTTACATTTGTTAGGAAATGGAAAGACTTGGAAAAAATTATATTAAGTGAAGTAAGCCAGGCCCAAAGAAACATAGGTCCCATGGTTTTCCTTATTTGCAATATCTAGTATATGAATGAGTCAAGCAGAAAAGGTCAGATAATGTGATGTTAGGAAAATGAACCCTTAGATATATATGCAAATTTTTTTTCTTTCATGCGATTGTTTCTAACACATTTATAAGATTATCTCTTTGTTGCTTTGTATGTCCCTCCCCCACAGTATAACCCCTGCTTTCACTGTATTTGATGTCAGTATAATTTGTGGAGGGGAAGGGGAAAAACAAATCGTTTAAATAATGATACAGGTGGACCCATTGCAACAATGAGATGTACAAGTCGTTATGTGGAAAAATGAACTTTACAACTTTGGTGGGGGACGATGGGATGGGGGGATGGGGGGATGGGAAGGGATGGGAAGGGTAAACAAAGGAGGAGGCTACAATGCTTGGCAAGCAATGTACTCATTATCTTGCCCATGTAATTGTAACTCCTCTGTACAGTATTCTCACAATAAAAAAAGATAGGGTCATATGTCCCCCTTGTTGCTGAAAAGGCAGGCCATACCATGACATCTAGTTATTAGTCAAGATGAAATCTCATATTTTTTTTTAAATGGATTGCCTAATTTTTACTTCCCAAGTGATAAGATTTACAGGATTGAGCCATTGCTCCCGGTCTTGTATTCACTGTTTATACTGCCCTGTGTTGCTTGTATTGATCTTAATTACATCATTAATGTATTCATAAAGAGTACAAATCTTCCTTGCCCAAGATTGCTCTTGATACAGTTGCTCAACTGAAGTGTCTCAAATTTTTAAGTATATATGTTAATTTTGAGCTTCTGCTCTTATGCTATATAAATCAGAGTTCCTGTTTGATATACTGTATATCTATTTCTAGTCACCATTTTTAATTGCATATACATTTTGTCTCCTAATTCCTAAACAGGGCTCTCTGATTATGTGTCAAATTCAATTACTCTACAGGAAAACTACATTTTCTTCAAGGTGCTCCCTCAAGATTTCCAAATGAAATTGGAACTTCATATTTTTGAAATAGACCTTCTATTTATTTCCTATTAATTTCAACATTCTATTGGTTGCCCAGCTTTGTGATAATGGAACTGGACCCTATATGCTTTATTCTATGGCCAGGTGGTGCAATATTCAAAATTCAAGTGACCAAAGGCCACTTCAAAGACGTTGCAATAGAGACTTTCCTCCTAAGGGTCAGGTTTCTGTTTCCTTCAAAAGTCTGCCTTTGAATCTGCTTGAGTTCCCATGACACCTCCCTATTGCTGACAGGAAGCATTGGACCTAAAAAGTCCTTAATGGGTCATTCAAGAACTTTAATGGCCGTTAAAAAAGCTATTCCCTCTGCCCCAGCCTAAACCTTCTGGCAAGTTTCTATGACACTGAAAGGCTAAGTGTTCCTATGCCAAACTCTTACTTACCAATAAGACCTGACTCCCACTTAGGTTGGGGATGGAAGGGTACATACCTTCTATTAGCTTAGTTCCTTCCTTGTTCACTTTTCTTAGGTCTCATTTGCTTAGTACTGTATTCCTAGCTATGTTGAATGATTGCAGAACAGAAAGTCTAAGCCTCCCAGGGGAAAAGAAATCTAGGAGGCATTTCCAAGTAACTAGAGGAGACAAGAGGCCTGAATTAGCTATGAGCAAGCAAGCCTACTATTTTGATGCACCTGAAGTTTGTGTGCCAATTATTTGTCACAAACAAAGAGGCTTCATACTTATTATCTTAGTTATTTCATGGTAGAAAGTAGGGCAATTGTGTTTCAAAAGCAGCCAAGAATAGGCTAGGAAGGAAGCTCAGTAGTAGAGTGCTTGCCTTGCATGCATGAGGCCCTGTGTTCAATTTCCCAGAACCACATAAGCAGAAAAAGCTGAGGTGTGCTGTGGCTAACGTGGTAGAACACTAGCCTTGAGCTGAAGAGCTGAGGGACAGCGCCCAGGCCCAGAGTTCAGGCTCCACGACTGATAAATAAAAATAAAAACAGCTGAGGAAAATGTTAGCAAACTAAGTCAACTAATTAACTGGATGAGTTAGTACATGCTTTTGGTCTCAGCTACAAATGAAGATGTCCTATGTTCAAATCCCAATAGTGCCAAAGAGAAGGCGAGCAGGGCAAGCTCTCTCTCACTCTTATCTATCTATCTATCTATCATCTATCTATCTATCTATCTATCTATCTATCTATCTATCTATCTATCTATCTATCTATCTATCTATGATAATAAGCTTGATACAGTTTATAAGTTCACAGATTCCTTAATGAAAAATGCTTACGACTGTTGGGTACAAGTGGCTCATACCTCTAATCCTACTTAGGCTGAGATGGCAGGAATGTTCATGAGACCGATGGTCTAAAAACTACCAAAAGCTGAAGTGGAGAGGTGACACAATGGTGAAACACTAAGATAAAAGGTACAGACAGCACCCAGGCCCTGTGCTAAAACCCCAGAACTGGCCAAAAAGAAAAGCTCATGGGAATTTTCTAATTTCTTACATCCTGGCAAAATAAATCCAAACACGAATTTTACCAAAAGTTGTTCATCTAGAATATTAACACTTCATAACACATAACAAAATGAGACAAGAAAACTACCATATTCTGGAAGCTCTATGTATGCCCTCAGACTTTCAGCTGCATTTGCTTTTAAAATTACATAACTTTGTTATCCTTAGAAATAAATAATCTTAAAAGTGCTTTTAGCAAATACTATCAATTGTTTCTTTTTCTTGTTTTTTTTTTCTTTTTGCTTATGTGGTGCTGAGGAATCAAACCTAGGGTCTCATGCATGCAAGGCAAGCGCTCTACCACTGGGCCACCTTCCCAGCCCCAAAGTGATACTTTTATACATAGTTATGCACCTCTAACTAATGAAAACAGAATGGATTTTCTCTCGTTTGTACTTATTGAAGGCTATGATTATTTACTTTAGTAGGCATCTTAAATTTGTAGCACATATTAAACAAGAGTTTGAATCATAACTCCTTCAATGCATGTCTCAATGTTTCACTGCCACACCAAGATTTCAATATATTACCTTTTTGGAAGTCCCAGAAGTTGAATTCAGGGACTTACACTTAGGAGGCAGTCTACAACTTTACACCCATTCCCAACCCCCGACTTTTGATTTATGTGTGTCCTCTATTTTAAAACTTAGTAAGTAATGGACCGGGGCCACTGCAATGTCTAGCTATAATGGCAGTTAACCAGAAGGTTGAAGCAGGAGGATCACTAAAGCCTGTATGTCCAAACACACACACTGGGAAATATCTTGAGATAATTTATCCCCACTCCAAGTAGAAGACAGCTGAGGTCTAAAGAACAATAGAATCCATGGTTTCCTTATTTGCAATAACTAGTATATGTCCAGGACAAGCAAAAAAGGTCAAAAGCTATGCACATATGACCATATAACCTGATGCTAAACAAAATGAACCCCAAGATAGCGACATAAGATTTTTATCTTTGTTGCTGTTGTTTTTAATAGTTACAATGTACTATGTAATTTTTTTGTTTCTTTTGTATGTTGTTCCCCCATGGTATAACCTGTTTTCACTGTATTTGATTCCAGTGCCCTGCATCTTGTATATATATTTTTCTAATTTGGGGAGGGGAAGGGAAATAACAAAATGCTGAAACAAGAATACAGGATGACCCATTGTAGCAATGAAATGTACAAGATAATATGTTGGTAATGAACTTTACCATTTCACAGGGGTGGGAAAGAGGGAGGAGTTGGGGAGGTGGAACAGGAAGGGACGGTAGGGGAGAAACACAGGAGGGGGTAATCATGCTTGATAGGAAATGTACTCATCACCGTACATATGTAACTGTAACCCCTCTGTACAGTAACTTTACCATAATATATACATATATGTATATTTAATAGAAAAAGAATAGACAGCTGGGGACCAGTGGTACATGATTGCAAATTGTACAACTCACACAAAAAGGTAGAAAAGGACCAATACATGAGTTGCAACTCAACTATGATAGAAGTATAATGTTTGCATATATTCAAAGATCAGTATTACAAATTTTAAAAACATTATAGAAATGCTTATAGAACAAAGGGAAAAGATGAGGTGAAAATTAATTATGTATGCTATATGTATAAATGGAAATGTCATAATGTAACCTTTCATAATCAATATATACAACTTTGGAAAAATAAGAAAGATGGCTTTGTTTATAAAATTAATGCACTCATTAAGAACATCACCATGAACTACGATGCTCATTTTAGAGAATGTAAAGAGTATTAAGAAAAATGGACAACTTAACTGCTTTATGAGAACAACAATAAAAATGCCAGCCATATCAATCTTATATCACTCTATGATGTAGGAAACTATCATTCCTAATGTGTCATATGGTTAACACAGACTTTTCAAATAAATGAGAAAAGAATGACATGATTTATCTAAATCTATTAGAGATGATTATTGCTACTGCATGTTTTATTTAAACTAATAGAAACAAAAATATTTTCCCAGAATCTCATGTAACACTAACAACTTTGGAAATTACTGTGAATAAAAATAATCTTGTGTCTTCAAGTTCAAATGGCTTTTAATATATATTCATGTCAATATGATGTAAAATCATATGGGATAGAATTGGTCACAGATGTGAATTCCATTACTTATGAAATATTAGTGACTTACTAAGTAATTAAGGCACAGTAAATTTTACCTAATAGTAACATAGACCAACTATTATAATGGTATTTATTCAAATCTATAAAAGGCAATTTATTGTGCATTAATTAAAAATATAAATAATAAATAACATTTAGATGTATCTTTTCTTTGCCCATTTTGGTAGAATTACCCATCAACAATTTGGAGATGAAAGGGAAATCCAAAGCAGTACGTCCCCAAGATGAAGTTCATCTTCGGCCATTCCCAAACTTGTGCTACAAAGAGAAATCTTCTTTCACACAATAAAGAATCATTTTTTAAAAGAATAGGCTATTATTAGGGGTGTAATTCAAAGTGAGTTCAGTTTGTCTACTATGCACAGTTATGGATTCAATCCTCAACAATAATAAAAAAGATTAAAGCAAAAATTCAAAAAAATTTTGAGTTCCAGGTATATTTTAGATATGAGACCCTTGTCCGTTGTATGGCTAATGAAAATCTTCTCCCAATCCGTGGGCTTTCTATTGATCTTGCTAGCTATGTCCTGTGCCATGCAGAAGCTCTGCAATTTCATGCAATCCCATTTGTCCAAACTTTCTTTGATTTGTTGTGTTTCTGCATCTCTATTAAGAAAACTTCGGCCTGTGCCAAGGAGACCTAGGGTTTCTCCTATTCCATCCTGTAATGTTTTCAGAGTGTCTGCTTTGACTCCGAGGTCTTTGATCCATTTGGAGTTGATTCTGGTGCAGGGTGATATACAAGGATCTAGCTTTACTTTTCTACAAGTGATTAACCCCATTAGCCAGCATCATTTACTGAAGAGGCTGTCTTTCTTCCATTCTAATTTTTAGCTCCCTTATTGAAGATTAGATGGCTATAGGTCTGTGGGCTGGTCCTCAGGTCTGTTCTTGTGCCAGTGCCAAGCTGTTTTGATTATTATAGCTTTGTAACAGAGTTTGAAATTTTGTGTTCAGATTCTTTCAGCTCTGTTCTTTCTGCTAAGGATCGTTTTTTGCTATTCGGGGTCTTTTATTAAGTTCCATATGAATTTTTGGATTGCCTCCTCTTCTTCTTTGAAGAATAAGGTTGTTAGTATAGCTCATAGTATGAAACCTGATTAGATACATGACCACTTTTTTCTAATTCCTTGCCAGTATAAAATTACAGAAAAATTGCAGTTCATACTGAAATGAGACCAAGTAACACAATTGATCTTTAAGATATTTCACTATCCAAATACATAAGAATTACCATCAAAAACAAACCATTCGATCTATAGAAATATAGGTCCTACCATTGGCTGAGTGTTTGTGTTGCAGAATACTTACATTAAAATCAACCCTTGCCTGGTGCCAATGACTCATGACAGTAATATTAGCTTCTCAGGAGGACTGTTTTCAAAGCCAGCTAAAGGAGGGAAGTCCATGAAATTCTTATCTTTGAATAACCACAATCTGGAAATGGAGCTATGACTTAATTGCTAGAACCCTGATCTTGAGCAAAAATGCTGGGGGCAAATACCAAATGCAGAGTTCAAGACTAGAACCTGCAAAATAAACAAGTCAATAAATAATAAAATGAAAGATAATCCTAATTATGAATACAAATTGCAGAATGTTGGTGGCTCATCTAGGTAGGAGACAATGACCTTAGGATCACCTTTTTAAGTCAGCCTGGGTAGGAAAGTTAATGAGGATTGCATCTCAAATTAATGAGGACTAAGGTAGAAATAAATCTGTGACTCAAGTGGTACATAGCCTTGAGGAATGCCCTGAGTTCATGCTCTACTACTGGTACAGAAAAACCAAAAAACAAACAAAGAAAGTATGCACATTGATGGGTCATTAAGAAAATCCTCATAAATGGAGTTTGTGCCCTTACAAAAAGATCTTAGAAAACACTTCCATCATTTTTAACATGTCATCACTCAAGTAACTATGATTCAGAAAGCAAGTCTTCACCACATATCCTCTGTCATCACTGATAATAGTTTCCTAAAGTGTGGTATGCTTTTCTTTATAAGCTACCATGCCTATTTTGTTATGCCAATCCAAATATGGTAAGATAGTATCATTAATTTGAAGAAAAATGAATCATCAGACTCACTTGTGTATTGATCATATATATCATATGACATATAAGATATATATACAATATATATCCTATGATTATTTATAATGCATATCTAATGATCATATATGTGATATATACACCCATATATATACTATATATAGAATACATATTTCCTATACAGAACTAAAAAATAGAAGCTGAGTTATAAAATCAATGTACATTGACTTCTCTAGGAGTTTCTGTAGCCTCTTTTCATCTAAAACAATGACTAGGCTATTTTAATCCTTATAGCAAACATTTAATTCACTTCAGACCACTTATTTTATAGACTTCTTTTATCTTATGTTTCCACAGTGCTACATGCCTAATAATATTTCTGGCAGGAATACAATAGTGATGGAGAAAATGATAATGATGAAGGATCTTCTGACTTTACTTTCTATATCACCATGTAAATTACTCTTGTATCAAGTTTAGTAAACATCACAAAAATTTTCTTCCTCTTATTTTAAATAAAATTACTTTATATAATTTTATTGTTTTACAGAGTGTTTACCAGTTCATTAGTCAGGTATTGAATACATTTCTCTTTTTGAACAATGTCACTCCTTCAATTTTAAAAGAAATTACTTTTATAGCAAACCCATAATAAGCAAAATAAAGGGCTAGGTTAGAGGACCTGAGTTCAAAGGCCAGTACTACCAGCACCAGCAACAAAAAGAATCCATGAAGTAAAGAAAATCCATATATGCACCTTTCCCTCAGCTTTACTCTTATATGGAATAACTTCCTTACATCATCAAAACACATTGCTTCCAATTGTTTATTTCCCAACATTTTAAATACTTATGTATTCTCTGAAGTAGGGAGCAAAATTCAGAATTAGTTTAACTTTAATCAAAAATCAAAAGGCTTCTAATTGTCCATACCTAACATGTTTATTACCTATACATACATACTGAAGGAATAAAAAGGTTTACACAACATTGGTTTGTTACAAACAATATCCAAACATATTGCTTTCCAGGCAAAGTAGTGGCAATTCTAGTTAATTAACCACATAGAGTGGGAGGACTGTGATTTGAGCAAAGTGTAGACAAAATGTTATCTAGATCCACCTCTCAATGAAGAAGCCAGGGAGTAGGGACATGCTGTATGCTATCAATGGAGTCAACATCGGTAGAATGATCCAGGCTACACCTGACAAAAACACTAAAATCTACCTGAAAATTATCTAAAGGGAAAAAGAGTGTGACACAAAGGTTAGACCATCTATTGAGCATGTGCAAAATCTTGAGTTCAAACAGCTGTACCAGCAAGCAGAGCATATAATGATTCCTGTCACTCCTTTCTAAACGTTCTGATTTTCTGCTAGAATTCTGAGGAAGGAGAGGCATTATAAAACCTTTGTTTCAATGTAACCTTTTAAGCTGTGCTCAATAATAATAAATCCTATGAGAATAAATCCTAACAGAATCATAGTAAATTTTATTTATGAAAAGATAGACCAAGAAAAATAATTATCTCCTACTCTAAGATCCATCTTTCAGGGACATACATTTTTTTTTTATTCAAGAAAGACAGAGAAGTTTTTACTTACCAATTTCTACCACTCTGTATTTTCACCATTGTATTTCTACAGCATGTAAACAATCAGGCAATATCTTAGGACAAGTGTTTTTCTCATGACAAGATATCGCTGTCACTATAAATATTTCAGTATCTATTCATTCTCAATAAATTGACTGCACTTTTATGCTTAGCTTTAAAACATCAGTGTTCCATTTAAAAATAAACCCTACTAGTCAGGTGGCTCTCACTTGTATTCCTAGGTACTCAGTAGGTTGAGAGCTGAGGGTTCAGCATCAAAGCCAGCCCTAATGGTAGATTTTATAAAAATCTTTTTTTTGTCAGTCATAGGGCTTGAACTCTGGGCTTGGGTGCTGTCCCTCAGCTCTTCAGCACAAGGTGAGCACTCTACCACTTGAGCCACAGAGCCACTTTCGGTTTTCTGGTGGTTTATTGGAAATAAGACTTTCATGGACTTTCCTGCCCAGGCTAGTTTTGAACCACAATCCTCAGATCTCAGCCTCCTGAGTTTACACAACATTGGGTTACAGGCATGAACCACTGGCTCCTGGCTCTATGAGACGGTTATTGGAAGGGTTATTACAAATTCACACCATTGGCTTGTTTATTTCCTCAATCATATACTCTATTTTATATATGTGTGTGTGTGTGTGTGTGTGTGTGTGTGTGTGTGTATATCACACACATATTTATATATACATATATATATAGAGAGAGAGAACATGTTTAGCTCAGAGTTTAGGTAAAGTGTGATGCCAAATTGTATTCCAGTCTAAGTCCAGAAATACCCTAAAACACAACAAAAATATATATTCATTCCTATAGCACAATTCAAAGTTGCTTTAATTTTTCAGGACACTGGCTAGGACATATTAACTTCCTTCTGGACCATGAGGTAAAAACTGTTTCCTACCACCTCTTTCCCAGTACCATGCTGAGAATTAGATAAGAATACTCACATGACACCATGTTACCAAAACCAAAATTATTCAGAGACATTGGTAGAACTTTGTGAAAGCAAAGACTTAGGTAGATGGAAGGAAGATGGGCAATGGTGATATCTGTCATGGAAACATATGCAGGAACAGGGTATTTAAATTCACCCTGCATTCTGTCTGAGTATCTCTGGACAGTAACCTTGTTTCAGTAGAATTAGCTCAGGCTTAATCTGTTTTTCACTGCTGTTTGGACATTCACATTTAGCCACAGTTCTCAAATGTACATGTGTGAAGTTAGTGTGTAGATACTTGACAAGATTTGCTGCATGTTCCAGCTACCCATGAACTCACCCTTTCTCTTTGCTCCTTCTTCAGGTGCTTTCATCCTCTTATATTAGTACTAAGTATTGAGCCACAAGTCTTTTCTGATGATCTCACACAGGTCTTTTGTGATGATGAAGGCTGACAGGAGAAGGAGAGGACAAAAATCACACACAGATTTTGCGTGTTAAGCCTTCTTTCATGTGTGTCACTTAACTGAAAAAGAAAAAACAAACCACAAGTCCTCCACAAAACTCTGGAAGAACAGAGTCTGAAAAATATTTTGAAATTATGAACTGCCACCTGTTGGGTCTTCTCCAACAAGGTCCGAGGAGAGGTAAGTGCAAAGTGTGGCCGCTCACCCATTCCCCAGCCTCCCTTAGCCCGGGAGACAATCAGACATAGCAGGGACCAAGCAGGAACTTGTTTACTAACATGGAGCATCCCCTTTCTAAAGCAAAAGACTGCGTGGGAGGAGAGGAAATGGAACCAATCACTGTAAAGGCCATACCTTATCATGCACCTAAGCTTCCATGAGTTGTTTACACACTGAACATAAACAAATCCCGTTCTGCCCACTCAACTTCCTCTCAGGGCCATCTTTGCTGCCTGTGTTCCCCACAGATTTCCCCACAGCCACCCATTTACCAATCTGTTGTACCAACAGAGAGAAAAGTTCTCAGTCAAACTTCTGTGCCAAGTCATACATTCAGTGTATCAGTTGAAAATAATATAACTCTGCAGCCACTATTTATAGAATTTCTGGGTCCATATCTCTCTTTATTCACCAGGGTTAGAGTTTCTATGTCTACTTTAGAAGCTTTGGTACATTAGTCTTCTCAGCCACCACAGTGGTTAGCATCCACAGCTCTTCTGTGCATTCTACTTACTTAATAAGCAGTTTTAGGATACAAAAAGCTGAACTCTCACAAAAAGCTCTACAAAGACATTTTATTCTTCTTCTTTTATGTACAGGAAATTCTGGCAGAAGAGTTTAAGTGGCTTTGTTGTGCTCAGAGGTCACAAGGAAGTTTTATTCCAGAGCTTGGTTCTCATAAACACTATACCATAATATATGGACTCATATTTCCATCTCTTGAAAATCCCCCAATGACAAATCTAGCGTTGAATTTTATCCTCTGTGCCCTAGCCATGACACACAATACCTGCTCATTTGCAAAAATATTTAAAAACCAGACATAATAAAATGGGTATATGGCTCATATAGGGAGTTTATTGAATAGGAAAGGGAGAGAGACACTTTGGGGGGGCATGGAAAAGAAACAGAGAAGGAGAAAAAGACAGAGAAAGAGAACCAGATAATCAAAGACATAGCATGATAAGAAATAAGGAAATCAGAAAATGTAAGAGAGAGATTTATCATTTTTTTTACCCAGGGTGATGCAGCTCACTCCCTATAGAGGAAAGTTTTCCTCTATAGTGCCAGTGTAGGTGCTGACATAGACATATATCTGCTGAATTCTTCCTTACTTAGGATTATTCTAATATTAAGCCAGGTGCCAGTGGCTATGCCTGTAATCCCAGCTACACAGGAGACTGAGATCTGAGAATTGCTGTTCAGAGACAAAAATATTTTAAGATCTAAGTGTTTCTAGGAATCATTTGGGGTTGCTTATGCATAGTATCATCCACTGTATTTTGATTCCAGAGCCATGCATCTTGAATAAAATTTATTTAATTAGCAGAGATGAAGGAGAATTACAAAATGCTGAAATAAAGAAATAGGATGACCCATTGCAACAATGATACTCATAAAACACTATGTTGGAAATGTAATTTACAATTTGAGGGGAGGACTGAGAAAAGTGGAGGAGGGAAGGGATATTTTAGGAAAATAACAAAAGAGTGGGTACAATGTTTGACAAGATATGTACTCATTACCTTATACATATAACTGTAACCTCTCTGTACAGCATCTTTACAATAAAATTTAAGAATGTGAAAAATGTATTATTTTGCCTTAGTTTCATTATATTAAAATTAATCAAGCCATCACATTGTGATGCATAATTATTAGTAAATTAAAATTATGTTTATTATTCAATTAAAATTTCATATGTATGAAAAGTAACTAATAATATTGTTAATATAATAAGGAAGAGGCAATATGGGAATACATGGAATTGGATATCTAAAATTTGCTTTGAGTATATTGATTCTTGTGTGTATGGCAGTACACACATATACATACACACATATGTGGTTTCTCCTTCCTGAAATGATGCTTATATATTTGTAAGCATCATAATATCATAATAATACCAAAACTCAAAGAAGCTCCAAGAATATTTCACTTAATCAAATGAAGCATGAAAGGGAGGAAAAAAGAATTAGAAAATGATTAGAAAATTAGAAAAGGATTAGAAAATGAATTTTATATGGTGCACTAAGAACCATCATAATTATATTGAGTATAAATGGTTAAATTCTCCATGTAGAAGACATAAAATAACAGAATGGATAAAAACCCAATTATATATTGCTTATCAGAACTTATTCCTCTCTAAAGACACAAGAATATGAAGTGAAGGAATAAAACATTCCAGATAAAATGAATTGGTACTAGAATGCCAGAACATATTAAATAAAATTAAGTCAAAAGCAGTATAAAAACACCAAAACTATTTAGTTATACATATAAACACAAACTTACACACACATATACCAACCCCCCTACCATTCCACATCAACTAAAAGGAATTACAAAATACAATGTAGTAATAGTTGAAGACATGTTACAATACTGTATTGTGCCAATAGATAAATTAGATTAAAAAAATCAATAAAGAGCAGAACTAGATTGTACCCAAAACAAATAGATCTTTTATACATTTATTATAGATTTTATTCAATACTGAGAAAATACATTTGTCCCCACAGCACATGAACCATTCTGTTGGATATATTAATTTTGGCCATAAAATAAATCTCAATGAACCACTAACAACTGAAACTATTCCAACTTTTGCCAGTCTAAGGGCTTGAAATTTGAATGTAGTCTCTCAGGGTTTTTATGCTCAAGGCTAGCACTCTACCATTTGAGTCACAGTTCCACTTCCACCCTTTTGTAGTTAATTGGAATTAAGAGTCTTATGAACTTTCCCACCTGAGCTGGCTTTAAAAGTGATTATCAGATCTCAGCCTCCTGACTAGCTTGGATTAAAGGCATGAATCACAGGTTCTCAGCTATACCAAATATCTTTAATAACCTGAGTGTAAAAAATTAGTGGTAAGCCCAGGCACTGGTGGCTCACACCTGTAATCCTAGCTACTCAGAAGGTTGAGATCTGAGGATTGAGATCGAAAGCCAACCCAGACAGAAAAGTCTGTGAGACTCTTATCTCCAATAAACCACCAGAAAATTGGAAGTGGCACTGTGGCTCATAGAGTGCTTGCCTTGAGCTGAAGGGATAGTGTCCAGCCCCAGGGTTCAAGCTCCATGACTGATCAAAAAAATTAGTGGCAAATAACATGTCAATTAATATACCAATTTAAACCAACCAATGGGCCAAGGGAAAAAAATCAAGGAATAAAACTAAAACTTATTGTTGGACAAATGATAATGAAGACAAAACACACGAAAACCTATGGGCTACTTCAAAAGCAGTAGTAAGAGGGAAGTTAATAGAGATTAGCCCCTGTGAAAAAATTACAGATTTCAAATGAACAATGAATAATTACATCTAAAAGAACATGACAAACAGAAACTCAAACCCAAACAACAAAAAGTATTCAAGGTCAAAGTCAGGCAAAACAAGATAGAAAACTAGATCCACCCAAAAAACTTTGCCACAGCACCACAATCAGAAAAAGAATTATGACCCACATTGTGGCACACAGAGGTCAGTGCAATATACAGAGTCTAGTAAAAGACAGAATTTGACACCAAACAGAAAACAGGTAGAGGCTAGGTGTCATCTAGAAGGACTGAATCCTATAGACTTGCAAAATAAAAACAATGTAGGATGATAATATCAGCTACTGGAAAGAGTATAGTAAATGGGATTCTCCCACAAAGTATTTAAAGCCAACAGAAAAACAAAAGCATCAGTGAGCTGCACAGATTCATGGTCTATCATCCTAGAAAACAATACTTTAAAGAGACCCAAGGTTCACACAATAAGTCCTAAAGAAGTAGCCTCCTACATAACTTGTCTTGGTCCCTGAAACATAGTAGGGAGTTACCTTATTCTTAATACTAAACCATGGGAAATGAGAAACATGAGACTCATCACTTGTGTAGCAGAAAGACACATCTGCATATGCTTTTACTTGCTAATCAGGTGATCAAACACCCAAGTACTGACAGTTTAAGAAAATGGGGACTTGGATGTACATGGTGATACAGGAAAACACCTTTCTGTTTGGGGATGTACTCAATACCTACTAAGAAAAATGAACTGTCTGTATGTGAATTTGGATGGCAATTGAACCAGAGATTGACAGGGCACAATAGTCAAGATCACTCAGTGACCATGTCTGGCTATCACTTAATGTGATTGGACTGCTTTCTACATTGTTAAGACTCCAGAGATTGATTATGGAAATGCAGCCACTTGGGTCAGGCATTTACCTTGCCCATACATAATCCAGCAGCATCCTTCATTCAATCTAGCTACTGGAGAAACTTAAACAGTTCCAAAATTTTCTGAATTGCCATATCTGCACATACCTAGAGAACATACCTAGAGGACATTACATTAGCAATACTAGTAGCAAAGACAAAATCAGCCTTCAAACAGTGCTCCATTCAAAGCATAGCAGTTAACTGAAAAAATCATTAGCTTAGAAAAAAGTGAACATCTTATTACTCTGTGTCAGTGGAGGAAATTATGGGTTTCCTTTCTTCTCTACTGTTATGATGGCCATAATTTCTCATCCTTCTTATTTATTATCTATTATTGCTACTTTTATACTTATCCAGATTTTCAATTATGACTTATCCCAGATGTTCTCTCCTTTGTTCTACAAGCCCTTTTCTTTCCTTTCCTTTATGGACAAACAGTTGTGGTAACTTTTAAGTCATTTAACAAAGCACTTTATGGTGATTTTTTTTAATGACTTTGATGCACTTCTCTTCATGTTTGGTAGTGTAGATGGAGACTCAGGAAGACTGTTCACTGAAGACAATCCATATAATACTGAAAAGCTGGAAACATCCCAACAAATAAAACAAATGACATCAAACCCAGGATGTATACAAAGGAAGACAATGTGAATCCCCCGAAAGTCCGTAAGTGAATTTGAAAATACCTGAATGATTGAAATGCAAGGAAATGATCCCACTAAATTGTGTAACTTGTTCTGATATTATTTCAAGACACAATTTTTTAACTTTTGTTTGAAAATTGTATTTTAAGCTAATGTACTAACTCTCAAGTAATAATTTTCCTACTTTGTGAAGAGTTGTTTTTATTTTTTTCTTGCAGTAAAATTAAGTATTCAACTGATTCTTGGATACTGTTCCATATTTCTCTGCATGAGCTATTGTTTTCTTTTTCTGAAACAGACAGCTGTACTGATGGTCCTTCTAGTATTCAATGTCTAACTTCCAAATATGGAAAGAAGAAAATGACATTAGGGGGAGAAGTATGAGTGTTTTACATTTCCAAGTCACTACATTTGCAATAAAAGCATTGGAAGGGTGGCTGCTGCCTCTTTCCCTCTCTGTAATAAGAAAAAGAAACATGAACCAGAGTGTCCTTGCCCATCCTGATTCCTGAAACCATGCAGTTATTCCAAGAATAGACACACAGCTAGCTGCATGTCAGGGGCTGAGGGAAGAACGATGAATAGCTGATGCTGGTTAAAGGGTTGTAATGGACCAAAATGAAATGTAGTTTATTAATGAATAATTGTTAATTGTAGGCTTTAATATCCTAAATTCAGGTATAATAGTAAATTACTACCGAGAATTTTAACATTACCAAAGAGAAAAAAAAAAGACGATCTATGATACTCAAATTGCATGAAGTACTCAACAGTTTAATTCATCTGTAAAAACATCTGACTTATGCTAAAAGTATGCTGCTTTGTAACAAGCCTAGGATTTTGTCACCTTTAATTTGCCCTAGAAACTCTATTTTTTATGGGAAGGATGTTTTTCACAAAATTAAGGACTAGCAAACATGAAGATTAGAAAGCATTTTAAACACAACTCAAGAGGTGTGAGAATGGAAAGGTCCTTCAATCAACTGTGTAATGAGAAGAAACACTATAAGGTCAATGTATTTGTGTGCATTTAATCATAGTTGGTCAAACCAGTTGCAATAAATCTAGAAATAAGCTGAGTTTTCAGAAATCATTTAGAATAGACTATGCCATTGAAAATGGTTTCAATGTGGGAAGACAAAATTCTGATGGGTTTTACTCTAACCATCTTCTTGAATCTCTGTATATTGTCTGTATCTTAAAACTATAATTTCCTGAATATATTGATTACAACTGTAAATGTTCATTTTATTTCAATAGCTCAGTGGACTTATCACTGTCAATTCTGGCTCTCAGAGAAAAAGGTTTTTAATTTTTCCAATATAATTTATATTCTTTACTTTTCTCCATGCCTGGTATACTTCAATTACATGTTAGTGTAGCAGCCCACCAAGGGATCTTGTCACATGTCCCAACTGCTGTAACATGAAGTTGTTGAGATTCCCAACTATGGAGTACCAGAACTCAGAGTATTTCTAAGTGAAATTGGGTATGTTGTGAGAAACGGTGGGGATGAGGTTGTTGCCACTGAGCCCCATTTGCCTACCTTGGTATATAAAACCCTCCATCTTGTTTTGGGTACAGGGATCCATCGTGCTATATAAGGCAGACTCATACCTGTAATCCAAACTACTCAGGAGGTTAAGATCTGAGGATCATGTTTCAAATCCTGCTGGGAAGATATGTCCCTAGAACTGATCTCCAATTATGTACAGAAAAAAATCCTAGAAGTGGGCCTATGGCTCAAGTGATAAATTGTGCTAGCCTTGAGCAAAAAATCCCTCACAGGGTCCAAGCCCTGAGTTTCAATCCCAAGACTGGATACAAAAAGAAGTTACTTCACAGGTTCATTTTTACTTGGCAATGTTCTTAATTTTTAATAATTATTGTTTCTTCTGCTAAGCTTCCATATGTCCCCAAACCAAATCTTATGTTTATTTCCTTTTAGGTATTTTGATATAAATGCAATCATATCTCCCATTACTGGGACACTGTTCTTTTTAAAGTGTTTAAAAATAAATGGATGAATTATCTTGCTATATGCTATAATTATCTGTCCTTCTATGACCTTTCTCAGACTGCTGCTCTGGAAGACAGGAGGTCTAGCAATCCTATGAAGAAGAAATATAATATGGTTGAGGAAGATGATAGTGTGAAAGGTGCTTTGTCTTACCATGTCCCCGCAATGTGTTTACCAGTATTGAATATATGTAGAGGCAGTGATACCTTTCAGTCTACCAAAGATTTAAAGGCCTCTATGTATAAACCCCTATCCAGGTTCCATGCATGGAATGAAGGCAGGTAGGTAAGCCTGCCTAGAGAGAGATCTGAAGAAGCTAGAGTATACATACAAGAATGAACATAAATGCAAAAACAATGTGCCAATTTCTAAGTGAGAACTTTACACAGAATTCATTATTCATTCCACCAGAACTTATATTCTTCCTTTTCATTGGGGAAGCTATAAAAATGAATTAATACATACAAAAAAATCTATCATGTCTCTACAGGTAATTAATTCAAATTCAGTTAAGGAAAGTATAGAGTCTCAACTCTTCCCCTAACATTAGGGTTGCCAGCTGGAAATAGAAAAAGCAGGGGGAGGGACTGCCCCAATGACCTTGTTATTATCTGTATTTCTCAGCAGGAAGGAAAAAAGAACAATCACTGTAGGTGAACAATCACCCACATTCATAGGTATAATCTTATTTATTCTTGTCTTGGACCTGGACAAGTCCATGCCACTTGTGTGGGACCACAAGTTTGGTCAAGTGTCACCATAGCTTACATAGTAGGGTCTTGTTCTTGATAGGGTCTTGGCCTATTATGGAATTTCACTAAGAAAATGACACACAACAGAGAGGTAACCCTTTATTATGAATTCAAGTTCTGAACAAGCAGAAAGCTCACAGACTTTGAAGTAGACTGAGGATTCAAGGTAGATCAGCGTATGATGTATTGTACATAAGGAACCTCGATGTCCTCTCCACTCTGGTTATTGCAACACAGCTCAAGGACCAGGGTCCGTACATGGCGGCCCAGCTCTTGCTTCGAAACAGAGCTCACAATCTGGGTAATCCTGAGTTAGACAGAAGATGAGGGGAAAAAATAAAAAAAAGGAATGACAGTGAACATTGGGTGGTACAGTTGGGTGCTCAGGATATCACACAAAGCCTCTTCCTCCCTGCCCAGATACCAACTCACCGCTGATTCAACCTTTCCTTAAGCTTGGTGGCGGGCATAAACATGGAATAGAGCATAGACACACCCTGGGATAGCATGGTAATCTCTAATTTGTGCTCCCTCTGGGGAGAGGAGGAAGAAAGGGAATAGTGGTGTCAGTGAGCTGGAACAGTATACAAGCACCAGATGAGTGGTAAGTAAAGGAGAATGGAGCCTTACCTTAAAATACTCAAGGAACTGTTTCAGGGTCATCTCCTCACCATCAGGCTGCATGCCTTGTACTTCAAAGCGATCCCACAAAGTCCACTCATGGTCATAATACTGAGGGACAAAAACATACAACAAATTGTTACCCTAAATGGCCCTCACATCTTATGAATTAACCACACAGCCCTTTTCTTTCTCAAAAATCTTTTCATTTCCCCTATCTTACTGCAACCAAGTAGGAAAAAATCTGTATACCAACCAGCAAGGTAATATATCCATCCGAGTCCTTATGTGTTCTTATCACCTACCACTTGCATTACATTTTCAAATCACAATGACCTTCCTTCTTTTGAAAACACAACAGTCATAGAACTACTTTCCATAAAGGTTTCAAAGGCATGATATGATTAATGAACTGGGCTCTACAAAACAGTACCAATTTACACAGTGTCTCATGTCCTAATCTTGGACTTAGAACTGGTTAACTTTTCTCTTTCTCTCTACACCAAATTCTAGAATGATAGTTAACATGGGAAGTTTCTATGCTGACAACATCCCTACCTGGTGATTCGGTGGAGGAAGGGGTGTAGAGAAGCTGAAGAAGGGCAGGGCCAAGTTGATGAAACTGTTTTTATATGACTCAAGCTGTTGATGTCCTTGGACCACTTTGTACAACTCCAGACACACAAGGCCAACTATAGCTGCTGTGGTGGTTGCAATGGCAGGGATGATCTTCCCTGCAATCAGCTTGCTCTGTGTGTGAGAAAGAACAGGAACAGCAGAGATGGAGATTCAGAGTGGACAGGGTCTGCAGGGTTTGGTAAAAATGTGGGAAGCCCCAGTGTGGGAGAAGGAGATCTAAACTGCCTTTACCTTATGCCGGTCTGCAGGGGAAATGTCATAGTTCTCTGCCCGGAGGTTGGATGCAGCCAAAATGAAATCCATATGGAAGTTACTGTCATCATCCTGTTAGAAATAGGAAAACTCACCTGAGAAAATACTTCTCTAGCCATTTGAGAAGAAAATTATCTACCTCCTCCATTATATGTAAACACATTGAACAACTTGGCTCTACCACAGGACCAAAATCTTGGAAAAAGCCGAGTTACACACCCCCCTTTCATTCCAATACCCCTCTTCAGCACCTTTTCAAAATCAATAGGGTACATCTTGAATCTAGGGAGCATAACTGGACTTGGAAGGGTCGCCATGAACTTTTCCAGGTAGACATCATCTGAGGAATGGAAGTATTTTACCATTAGCCTTGACAAAACCAAGCAAGTGACTAAGGTAAAGAGACTCTGGGTATAGCAGGTATTCAGCAGATAAAGTTTGCAAAAGATAATAGAGAGAAGGATAGAGACAAAAACCACACAACCAAAAGGACAGCAAGAGGTAGTTTAGTTGTCAGAATCACAAACAGATGCTAACAGGAGGATCTGTGGAAGAGAGATTATAGAAGCATGTAGAATTTTTCACAGGGGCCAAGAGGATTCATTAACACATTAAATACAATATATACATACAGTAGAATACTATTCTGCCTTACTAGGAAAGGAACTTCTTACACAAGGAATAATGGTATGTACAAAAAATCAGTAGGGAGTATATATCTTGGCAGCTGTCTAGGCACAACTGTGGCTACTTGACTACATGAAATAAGCAAGACACACAAAGGAAAAACCTTGTATGATTTTACTTACATGCCATATACAGATTAATGAAACTATTTAGATTAATAGACACAGAAAGTCTGTACAAGTTGCCAGGGACTCATCAAAAGTTAAGAGATGTGTTGCACAGAAAATGTTAATACATTTAACATGAATGGAAACACACAGAGTTAATATTAAGATGGTAAATCATACATTTTTTGACTGCAAAAAATAAAGAATAAGAAAAATAGAATGAAAATGAGAGATGGGATGGGAGACCTTGAAGAAGTTAACAGAGGGAAATAAGACATGGGAAGTTAAGTCAAGTTTGAAATGGAGACTAGAAAATGTGAAAGACAATTTCAGGTATATTCAAAGAAAATATAAACAAAACATTGGAATGAGATAAATGTGAAAAGTTCTTTAGTGAAAAAAGTAGAAGAGCAGCACGGCTAAGGGAATGAATTTTTACTCAGCAAAATACAGAGGAAAGGAAACGTGAAGATTTATGTATTGAAGTGACATAGGAAGGACTATTAGGGGACTAGATACTTGAAAAAGGAAATGTTGGAAAGCGAAAAGGTCAGAGTTAAGAACAAGAGATAAGGAAATAAAAGAAAACATGGCATGATACATAATGGAAGAGAAAGTGGGATACAGAGTTGAGCAATGAGATAGAGCATAATACCATGTGTAAGGTATACAGATAGGCAAAGCTGAGGTAGGTATGCAAATACCAAGTAAGCTATCAAGCAAGATATCAGGCAAAGCCCTGGCAGAAATCGTCTTCCTTTCCCTTCTGGGAAAAAAAGGCAAGAAGAAACACAGGAAAGGAGACCTAAAGAGGCTAATGCAAATATGAAAAGGGAGTAACATGCCAAATGGGTGCATTCATGACTTTAATTCCAGCACCTGGAAGTCTAAAGCTGGAGGATTCTAGGTTTAAATCAGCCTGCAACTGAAAAATTAAGTTTCTGTTTTCCTGAAATCTTACAGAGGAAGAAAACAGTGACAGTTTGCCTCAACTAACTTGATCCTGATTTTAAATACTTTATACATCTCCACAATATATAGAAGATGGAGGTTCCAGAGAAGGATATGCCAGTAAATATTGGCCAAAGGGTCACAAAGTGTGACCAATGGCAGAGGATACTGAGGAGGCTTAAGACAGGTAACAGGTAAGACAGGTAACAAGCAGCTTGATTATTTCTGTATATCTGTATGTCCAAACACTCTCACCAACAGAAGCACTGGCACTCTGTTGCTCCTGGTCAGAAACATGGATCTTGATGTCAGACTTGGGAGTAAACTTGGGGACTTGAAGGGACTGTAGGAGGGTGGCTACAGCAGTGCGGTCCTGAGAACCTGTCAGTCCATACATTTGGGCAAACAGGTTGGCAGCAGCCATCACATAGTCCAGATGCAGGGTCTGGGGGAGAAAGCAGCATTTACATATACCAACCTACACAAGCAATCTCTGCCCCCTTATCACCCATCCAAATCCCACTGAGGAGACTTACATTGTTCACATCAAAGATGAGTGGATGGGGACAGCGTTTGGGCCCAGACCAGAATAGTGTTCCTGAGCTTGAAAGCTACAAGAATACAAAGATGTTGGGGAGAGGTTGTGTTGTTTCTGGTTTTTGGTTCTTACAGGTTATCAGAGAGAAGACTCTAGGAATCATGACTTATCATCTGGCTCTTCAAAATCCAAGCTATTTCTAGCACTTCACACTGGGTCAAACATAGTTTGTTAACAAACTTGCAGACTTGTTAGGTTAATCTTAACAGATGTAAATTTATCCTCACAAATCTATAAGATCAACAATCATCAATGGATATACAAGTTCCCCTAGGCTCAAATGCACCTGAAACTTGAGTCTACATATGTAATTGTTCTTTTATCTCAAAAATATCTCAATTGTAACATGTACAGCTCTATTAGGAAAGACCCAGCCCACCCTAACATGAATTGGAAATGGGGGACAGGGCAGGCAAAACCTGTATTTGATCAAAAAAAGCAAAACTGGGTATTTACAGAAAGCACTAGCTTAAATAATCACTGACTTGCAGAGGGTGTCAGTTTGATAATCTGGCAGAAGACATGCTGAAAGCTTAGGTTAAACTTCCTCTTTCCAGAAAATTTCTGTCACAAAGAGACCCAAGAAACAGTACCTGGTTAGGAGGGAAGTTGTACAGCAACTGCTGGATGTTTTCAGAATATTGGGTGTGCCAGTGATGGTAGGCCCAGGTTACACAGTCAGACCAGCTGTGGGGCAACTGTAGCACCAAGCTACGCTGCACAGCCTCTAACACTTCCAAAGGTTGGTTCCCTGCCAAATGCAGTGTCTGATCCATAAACTTAGGGTCCCTATTAGGTTTTTGAGAAAGAAAGCACATACAGGATTATTCAATAGGCAGCACTTGGGGGAAGAAAACACTTTTTCCAACAAAAGCCAGTCTTAACCCCAAAGAACTCCATGAAGGAAAAATGCTAACATATGATTAGATGAAGCTAGCATTCTCCTGACACCAGAACCAGACAAGAATACAAGAACAACAATAGACCTGGAACATGTTCTCTGACAAAAACAGACACAAACCATGTCAACAAAGTACTGGTGAAACAAACACATTGACAAGATCATGTACCATGACCTATTTGGGAGACTGTTTCAGAGATGCAAAGTTGGTATAATATGCACAAGTCAATAAACATAGTTCCAACAAATAAAGAGAATAAAGTGCAAATATCACATGATCATAACAATTCTTGCAAGAAAAAAAGCGCTAAAGAAAGTAGAAATAGTAGAAATATACCTGCATGCCATTATTATGATAAACCTACAGGCAACAGCATTCTACACTGAAGAAATCACTGAAACCAATTCCTCAAACCCCAAAATGAGATAAAGGTATTTCTTCCCTCCACTCTCCCAATATTCTGCTTGAATTATTAGCCAGCTCAACAAAGCAAAAGAAATACATAAAAAGAAATAGGATGGAAAGAAGTCAAGTCAGTGTGCAGATAAGACTCTACATACTTGTGTCTCTAGATGCTCCTCCACACCCATTATCCTGAGATTAGGCCTTCTCATGGTGTCTTTTAAACATTAAGTAGATCTATCATTTTCTTTGATTTGTCTTAAACTGTTCTTTGTTCTTGATATCCCCTATGACCCAGCAATCCCACTATAGCCATCAGCACAACGATGTTTATCACAGCATTATTTACCATAGCTCAGATATGGAACCAACTTTTATGTCTCTAAGTAGATGAATGGATCAAGAAAATGAGGTATAATATACATATACAATGGAATTCTATGCCTCCATCAGAAAGAATGAAATTGCCCCATTTGTTAGGAAATGGAAAGTTTTGGGGAAAAAGCCAGGACAAAGAAACGTAGGTCCCATGGTTTCCCTTATCTGCAATAACTAGTATATGTCTAGGACAAGCAGAAAAGGTCAAAAGCTATGTACACATGATAATATAGGCTGAAGCTAAGCAAGATGAACCCCAAGATAGGGACACAGATTTTATCTTTCTTGGTGGTTTTTTTTTGATATACTAATAATGTACTATGTGAATTTTTTGGTTTCTTTTGTATATTCTTCCCCCATGGGAATATACACACAATGGAACTCTATGCCTCATCAGAAAGAATCACATCATCCCATTTATTAAGAAATGGAAACACTAGGAAAAAATTATACTAAAGGAAGTTAGCCAGAACCAAAGAAACATAGGTCGCATGGTTTCCCTTATTTGCAATAATTAGTGTATGTTTAAGGACAAGCAGAAAAGGTCAAAAGCTCTGTACCTATGACCATATAAGATGATGTTAAGCAAATGAACCCCAAGCAAGATAAGGACACAAGTGTTTTTTTTCTTTCTTGCTGTTGTTTTTAAGGTATTTGTAATGTACTATGTGATTTTTTGTTTCTTTTGCATGTTATTCCCCCATGGTATAATCCCTGTTTTCACTGTACTGATTCCAGTGACCTGTGTCTTGTATGTACATTTTTTCTAATTTAAGGAGAAGAGAAAAAATAAAATTCTGAAACAAGGATACAGGTTGACCCATTCTAAAAAAATTTCAAGACAGTATGTTGAAAACAACTTTACAACTTCCAGGAGGGAGGAGTTGGGGAGGGAAAGAATGGTAGGGGAAAAACAAAAGAGGAGGTAACAAGGGGAAAAAAAAGGAGGTAACAATGCTTGATAGGAAAAGTACTCATTACTGTAAGCTCTCTGTACAGTATTTTTACAATAAAAATTTTAAAAGACTCTATACATTACAGTGGCCACCAAATGAAAGCTCCCTACATCCCATAGACACTTCCAGCACAGTTCTAACAAAGTTAATATATGAAAATCAGCAGCATTGATACATACCAAGAACAAACAAGGCTGAGAAAGAAATAAGGACAATTCTCACAATAGCCTTAGAGAAAACAAATACCAAGAATCAACTTGACTAAGGAGGAAAAGGCATTCACAACAAAACTGAAAAACTCCAGAAAGGGCAGAATTGAAGACACAAGAGAAACAAAGACCTGCTATGTTCATAGATTGGCAGAAGTAGATCAAATGGCAGACTTCCTGCCTACCAAACAGGGGTTTCTGATTTTAAACCAAGTATTACCAAAAGGAAAAGAAAACTGAAGTAAAAGAATAAATTAAACAAACAGGAATTAAAAGAAAATGTACAATGTCCCATACACACCTGCAGAAATGGTCAACATTCCTAGCCATAAAAAAATGCACACCAAAAGAACACTGAGATTCAATCTCACCCCAGTGAGATGGCTAACTAATCCAGGAAACAAACAACAAATGGTTTCTAGGATGTGGGATAGAAGAACTATCATATACTGTGGGTGGATATGTAAATTAGTGTTGTCTCTGTAGACACAGGTATCAAAGTTCCTTGAAAAAAAAAGCACAGCTGCTGATGGCATTTGCCAGTAGTCCTAGTTTGTTTCCTACTCAGGAGATGCCCATCAGAAAAAACCTGCAAGACTCTATTTCAAATTCACCAGGAAATGGCTTGACCAGAACAGCACTATGCCTGCCATGAGTAAAAAAAAACAGATTTTGAGTTCAAACTGTAGTACCAAGGCCAATACCTGTGCTCATGTGTGTACACACGTGTGCATGCATGCATGCGCGTGTGCACGCACATACACACACACACACACACTCCTAGAAACAGAGCTACCATGTGATACCACCTGACACACAACTCTATACCATATGAGTACGTGTAAGTTAGAGTACCAAAACCAAGCTACAGTTAATCAGCCTATGTGCCAGCAACTGATAAATAAAAGAAAATATATATAATTCACAACAGAGTATTATCTTGTCATAAAAAAGATTGAAAATAACACTTTAATAAAATATTACTACTACAGTTGTAATAACTATTACTACAATTAATGAAACTTTGAGTGTAAAACAGAGAGAATGAGGAGGCAGTAGGAAAAGAAGGGTGACAGGTGGCAAACAAAAGTAATGCACACACACAAAACACCACAGACACACATGTATACACAGATACATGTATGTGTTAAGATATAAGTGTATGTACATACACAGATGTACACATACACGAATACACAAATATGGTGTATAGATGTGTCTGTATAAACATATGTATAAATTTCTACCTGATGACAGAATAACAGTTACCTTTTAAAAAGGTAGGGAGGCTGGAAGGGGTTAAGAGAGTATAATGGGGAGGAGTGAATCTGCTCACAGAACTTTCTATGGGTATGTGATACTACTGTATAAAATTATAAACAGAAAATAAAAATGCCTACTTCTGAGTGTGTCAAGGATAAGGAAAAAGTTATGAGGACATACATGAGGTAATGGTTGACAATTTCTGCCGGCTTCTTGAAGAGTCCTTCAAACTCATCCCGAGCCCACTGCAGACAGAGCAAACAGCACACCAGCTGACAACATGTTTCCATAGGTATCCGAAAGATCATCAGTGAACATGGAGGAAGAGCACACAGTGCTTCTGGGTGGGAGAGATGACTAAAACCTCCCAAACACAGTCCCCCAAATTTCCCTTGTATTTCACCTAAAACCTTTAAAAAATGGCCTGTACTTGCATAAGTATGTGTGAAAACTTCAGTAACTGTTTTGCCTCAAATTACTTAATACAAAATGGAAAAATTATAAAAGTTAAAATAATGCCATACACACTTGCTATTCCTGCATTGTGTGTATAAGACAAAACAGTTATCTTCATGGGGCTTGGTTTAGGTTTCTGAGACATACATGAACACTGAGGCTGGCAGCCTCTTTCTAAACTCTGGATATTCAGGCTCAATTCCAATTCTCCACACAGAACCTGCCTTTGTGACTTCAGCAGGCACTCAAAAAAAAAACCTGGTCTTAGTATTTCAGGATAACACCTGCCTAGTACATTTTCAGCAACAGTGAAATCAAAATATGTACATAATAGTGTAGGAAATCCTAAAACAGTAAAAGTTATCTAGACACCACAATGTTTGCTATTTGTGAAGATGAGATCTGGAGCTAGCACAGCTATTTTATGACCCCGTTTCAGCAAATATCTGGGTGTGATGGTACATTGTGACTATACAGCTAAGGTAGAAAATGGAGGCAAAATTGAGACCCTGCCTCAAAACTAAGTTGAACAGGCTGAGTGCCAGTGGCTTACGGCTACAATCCTAGCTACTCAGGAGGACTGAGTGCTGAAAGCCAGCCTGGGCAGGCAAAGTCCGTGAGATGCTTATCTCCAATAAACCACTCAGAAAACTGCTAGTGGTGCTGTGGTTCAAGTGGTAGATCACTAGCCTTGAGCTGAAGAGCTGAGGGACAGTGCCCAAACACAGAATTCAAGCCCCATGACCAACAAAACAAAACTGATCTGAACAAGAGTTTTGGTTGGAAGTGGACCTCAACACATGCCTCCTAAATAGAGAATCTCCAGTTCATGGCCACCAAAAAAAGAGAATTCAGAAATTTGTTTTTAGCTTAAAAAAAGTACTCCATGCATAGATACATTCTCAATTTTCAATCTGGTCACCAGGGGCTCATACCTGTAATCCTAGCTATGCAGGAGGCTTAGATCTGAGGATCTGGTTTAAGGCCAGCCTGTGCAGGAAAGTTCATGAGACTCCATCTTCAATAAACTACTCAGAAAAAGCCAGAAGTGGCACTGTAGCTCAAGTGGTAGAACACTAGTCTTGAGCATAGAGAGGCTCACCTTGAGTGGCACATAGCCCAGGACTGGCAAAAATGGAACATTCTCAATTTTCATATATGCAACGAATTTTATCCTTTACATATTTTCAAAAATGAAAAATGAGGCAGACTGGGAGTGTGGCATAAGAATGAGGTTAAAATGACAACCTATTATAACACAGACCCAAGTTGAAACCCTAGTACCACTAAAAAACAAATTTCTAAAATTTAATATGCTACTGGAATCTCAGAAGTTTGGACAATAAAATTCATATGATACCTTCATTGCTACACCTGATTGAAAAAGCATTTGGTGACAAAGATATCATCTATCTATCAATTCAATGTCCACTCCCAAGATTGTTTACCTGCAGGGTGTGCTCGATAGCATTGGGGAAGTTCTTCAGTGTGCAAATAGGGACAGACTTCTCAGGTGGGTCCTGGCTAGAGCTGTAAGACTCAGTCAGGTAGGGGATGATCACCTGCACATTTCCTTTGGTGCCCAGAGTACCAGATTCCAACAGAGGCTTACGATAGTACACACAGCGGCGGTCCATGTATAAGCCTTCAGGGAAGGGACAGGAAGCATGGCATACAAACAGGAGGAACATTTGGATGAGACAGAAAGGCAATAATTCCCCAGTACCCTCTTACAGACATCTGCCCTTATTCTTACCCACCAACCACCAAACTTACGTGCATCTACGTTGTCCAGGGCATTGGCCACACCATCCAAGTTTTGGAAAAAGTCATCATCATAGACATGCTCTGTGTCAGGGCCCACGTGGTTCTGATGACTCATCACTCTAATGAGGGGGTTAATCTGGCGCACTGCTGCTGCGGCCGTGTCAGACTTTAGTTTCTGGGTGGTAACAAGGGAACAGACATTTTTCCCATGTAACCACATACATACACACTTACTCTGAGAACAGTTTTACTTAATGATGACTCCAAGCTTAGCAGGCTCCTGAGTAAGAGATGACAACACCTGAAAACGTCACAAGACTGCAGCTATGAAAAAGGTGGCAGGAGAAAACAAAAGGAAACAATTCACACAATTATGAATCAATGGATCAGACTCATGGTACAAATTATTTCTTGTTTCTATTTTAGTTAATGCCCCTGAGAGTTGAATTAGGTTCACCCCAAGAAAACTAAGTGAATCCTCTCAGAGCCCAAGTCATCTTCATCTTATCAAAAATGTCCACTGGTTCCCACCATTATTTAGGGTATCATCTTCCCTCAAATGTCCTCTTATTCTCCTCCATCCAGGTGTTTGAGCAGATGCTTTTTCCCAAGCAGTCTCTCTTGTCCACAACTGCATAGCAGTACCCTCCATGGTACTTCAACTGTTGTTTTCTCATTTATTGGAATTTAAAAATAAGTTTGTACCTGGTCATCATATTTATCTATGACAGCAGTCAAACAAATCTTAAGGAAAACTTCATGTGTGTGTGTGTGTGTGTGTGTGTGTGTGTGTGTGTGTGTGTGTACGCGTGCACGCACACATGCTGGCCCTGGCGCATGAATCCAGGGGCAAAAGGCTTCCTTCCTTAATGCTAGCACTCTACCATTTAAGCCACAACTCCACTTTTGGCTGTTCGGTGGCCAACTAAAGATAGGATTGCACCAAGTTCCCACCACAGGAATGCACTAAACCAGGATCATCAGATCTCAGCCTCCTGCATAGCTATGACTGTAGGAATGAACCACCATCACGTTTCAGAAAGTGCTTTAGTTAAATGCATTGTAGAGCTTGATTTTTGAAAAATGCGAAATTGAAACATAAGACAGGAGAAGCACAAAAAACATAGACATACTCTGTATGTTCCCATGTCTATGCACACATGGGAACAACATGATTTAATTTGGGTACTGTTTACCAGGATAAAGACAATGGAATGGAGTAGATCAGGAATTGAGGGAGTAAATTTTCAAAATGCAGTGTAACTATGTATGAAGACTACACAAAAATCTTAAAGAGGTTGCTGACCAATGGAGGTGTAGAGGTAGGAATTGAGAGACCTATGAACAGAATTATTCTGGTTAAAATATAACATATGGAAATAAGATGGTCAAAGCCCTTTGTACAACAACTGATATGCCATTTAAAATAACAAGAAAGGAAAACAAACCTCCAACAGGCTCTTGGGGTGGGATACCACTGAGAGGTAGGAGGACAAAAGGGGCATGGTAAATGATAAATCTGATGATCAAAAAAGGTCACAAGACCTTCTTTGAAACTACCTAAAGTATTTTTTAGGAGAGGTGGAGGGGACAAATAAGGATGATGAAGGAAATCAGTGCTGACAAAATATATTACATGCATGTAAGGAAATGGTGTTTGTAGAACTAAACTATGCTAATGAAATTAGCATATACACATTTGGAAAATAATACTTCACTGATTTATGGAGACTTCCTATACTTTTCTTCTAATTGACAAGTGGATTTTGAATGAGAAAGCACTCACCATCTTTGGCCAGTTGTGTATTGTTGGAAGTGGGGTTAGAACATGGAACCTGCATGAGCAGATACAACATGCAAGGAAAGACCCAGCTCTACTGGCTTTAGTTATATTTCACAAAAAGGCTCAAAGACAGGCCTTGACCACCATGCTCCCATCTGTACTCAAACTTTCAAGTTCCCACTATGCCTTATTCTTGCAGGTATGAGTCTCTCTAACTTTTTACCCTGGCTGGCCTCAAACAAAGGTCCACTAGCTTGGGTGACACATTTGAGCCAGTGGATCTCCCAACCTACATGAAATACTATCATCATGTGGAAAAGAGTTACCAACCACAAGACTCAGGATACACTTTGAGAGCTTCACAGTCACTATGCAATCTTCTCATGAAAAGAAAGCCAGGAAACTTCTTTTTGGCTCCATTACATATTCTAAATGTCTAGAGTCTAAAATATGGAGTATAAAACAAATCAAGGGAAAGTAAAAGTAACATTCCCTAGAAAATGCTGTCACAACCTTGTCCCATACTCTCACATTAGTGTCCAAGAATTGAAGACAACAGGTTGCGAGAAAAGGAGTTATGAAAACTGACAAATTCAAGAACATAGAAAACTAATCACTAAACATCCATCTAATTAGAGACTGGAAGGCTGAGAAGAAATGGAGTAAAGGTCAAAAAACAAAAGAAAATCTGTTATAAAGAAAAAGGTTGGGAAATGAAAAAGGAAACTAGAACTCCATCATCTCATCACTTACTGTGACATCCCAGGGACGGAAGAGGAACTGTCGATTCAGATTAGACTTCTCAATGGTGTCCATGTCTGTAACTGTGATTTGACCATCTTCCCCACAGCCTAGCCCAATCATGGCAAAGTTCTTGAGTAGCTCACAGCCAAGAGCACCTGCACCCACCTGGGAAATAAAAGTCTAGTTAGACTGAGTGAAGACAACACAAGGCCTCCCACTATTGTTCTCTTCCACTGTATATGTTCCCAGCAGGTGAGAGGATCAAGTGGCATAGATGCAGTTCCTTGGGACCGTAAAAAAAGTATGGTTGCCTGAGACAGAAGTCATCATACAGGAGAAACCATAGGATGTGTCAGCCGTTTCCCCAATGTTCACAGACAAAACTCACATGATCAACTATAATGACACCCCCAAGAATGACACCCCCAAGAATCAAGACCAGCGCCCAGAAAGAATAGTCAGGGATAAGAAAAGATAAAGGTAATGAAGGTCCAATAGTGTCATTCACCAGGAAGTACTTCTGCTTGCCCAGCTTCTCTTGCAGGTCTGACCCAAACACAGCCACTTGTCCATCATAACGGTTCTGGCGCTGGTTCATGTGAAAACAGGCAGTTTAGATAAAATCTTCCCCAGAGATGTTACCTCCAATCACACTGCTTCTCCCTGACATACCGGCAGACACCTGTCTTCCATGAAGGCTGCTCTGTCCTCAGGGAGACATTCAAGGGCATCAAAATATAGCCACTGCCTGATGGGCATGAATTTTCCAGAACAGGCCTGTGGAAGGAAGGCCATCCAGTCAAACAGACCCAGGTAGACAACAAGTCATGGAGTCATTGGGGCTCTTGAGTAACATCAAGCCATGCCTTTCCCCATATGTGCTGACCTTCATGACCTCCTGGGCAGCCAGGCCTCCAATGAAGGCATTCATAGGTGCTAAATCCCCAGCAGCTACATAAGACAACTTCCGGATGAGGTCTTCATCCAGATTTTCCTGCTGGACTGCTGGTGGGGCTTGAGCATTCACAGCTTGAGCTAGGGCTACTAGTTCTGTTGCATCTCCCTAGTGGACAAGAAGGATCATGAGAGAACCCAGAACATTACCATGGCAGGAAGGCGGGAGGAAAGAGAAGCACAAGCATGATAAATTTCAAGCCAGGGACCCTGGATGGCTCACCTATCCAACTACTTACCTCATTGTGGGGCCTAGGTGCCCTGCTATGCTGAGCACAGAATTGATGGAGAGCCTGGAAGCCAACATGCAGATGAGCTGGGCGAGAATACTTAGCAAAGTCTGTTATCACAAAGTCTGGCTCTGCCAGTGAGGCTCCTAAGGACTTCTGTGGAAAATGAGATATCATGGCCAGATGTGTAAAAACAAAAGCAAAACATCTGGAAATGCATAAAATTCCAGCTTGCCTGCCAATCCTTAAATCCCCATACTCACAAAAGTAATCTTCTGAGACACTTTGACTTGACTGACAATGCCTCCACAAATATAGTCAGAGAAGTTAGAGGTGTCACAAATACTAAAGGTGTAAGGACCTGGGGAGTAACAAAATGTGGAGAGACAACTGGTCAGTCCATGCAGTAACACTTCTACCCTCACAAAACCAGGAGCAACTTCAAGACAAGAATTAAATAACAAGCTATTTTGTCCTACGTGATGCAAGGAAATTCTTTAGGCCAAGACATTTCAAAGCATCTCCCATCTGAATGTATGCCATACCTTTAACAACAGTGCTAGTACTCAGGAGGTTGAAGCAGTGGTATATTGAGGTATATTGAGTTCAAGCCCACTTGGCCTATCCAGTGCCATGCTGTGCCAAACCTTCAAATCAACCAACCAACAAAAAAGGAAGCATACTGTCTGTCAAGGTACAGGGTCTACATCAAAACCCCAGTATCACCAAAAATAAGAACAGAAACAACAGGATAGAAACAAATACTCTCCCTCTGCTGTGAATCTAGGCCAACACCCTCAGAGACCCTTGCAGCCTGGAGTATTTTCTGGGTTCGAGCTTCTTCCTTCTCCAAACTGATGTTATGTCACTTCAGAACTTGTGCCTACAAGACTATTCTGCTCAGATGCAAAGAGGCCTTTACCCTTGCTGCAATGACCCTTGCTACTCAGACTCTTCACTAATGAAAGCAGTAACTCTCCATCATCCCAAGTTGTCCAAACATAACTCAAAATTCTGACCCAGAAACTGAATTTTCTAGACTGTATCTTAGATCTTATCTCTGCTTTCCCTCACCTCAGTTTCCAGAGACATGCTTCCTTACCAACATCTGGTGTGAAACAAAAAAACCTATGGCTTTCTCTTTAGCTCCAGGTTTTACCCAACCCGGACCCCAAAGTAGCCCTTTTAATCTCAAGGCTTATATCAGACCCAGACACACTTAATAGGCAAGCCTGTCTCAGAAGTCCTCACTAACTCTTGGGTACCTTACTTACTTCAAACAGCTAGTACAGATTGGACCTCAGATTTCCACTATTGGTTATTATCTTTCCACCTTAGGAACTATGATGCAAAAACAACTTTCCTTAGTTAACAGGAAGCATAATAACAGAAGCCCAAGATACAGAATCCTGAGATGGTAAACAAGATTAGTTGAAACTGCTCCCACATTACTGTTGAGGCACAGAAAGCAGGAAGGAGGAGAAAGTCAAGTGAACTCTCTCAGGTTGAGACTTACCAGAGACCAAAGAGTTCAGAGGCTAAGAGATATGAGTTCACAGAACTCAGCACCATAGAACAAAAGTCAGGAAGGCCAGTATAGGGACCCTAACACTAAAATAGCCACCTCACAAAACAGCTTGAACCATGGCGTGGTGGGTAAGCCTGGTAGGAATGAAGTTCAAAACCCCATCATTGGCAGGTATGAAGTTCAAAACCCCATTATTTCCAAGAACTAAAATGCTCAACAATAGCAAAAGAAAAAGGAAACAGCACCAGTACACTTGTATGATTTTTGCATCAAGCTGGTTCTTACTTGTGTTGAGCTTTGGAGGATGTGGTTTCTTCTAAAGCCTTCTTTGAACTCAAAACCTGTCCATCTAGGATTCTTTACATTTGGTCACCAATTACACTCCCTGTAACTGGTAGTTCAATATGTATCTGGTTCCAACCTTAACACGTTCATGGCTTTCTATGCTTTCTTGTGCAGTTAAAATGTGTTTGCAATACTTGTTTTCAAATTCTTTTCTATTAAATTTCATACAGTCAATGGGATTAGAAGACTTAAATCACTACATTAAATCTGACACAACTAATCATTCCAAACACCAACAAAAAGGAAAGAAACCTAAAACAATTGACGAATATGCCAGAAAGACATTACGCATGTTGTGTAGCAGAGAGAAAGCAGTTATGTTTTAAAAACAGAACCAAACAAAAATTTATCAAAACTAGATACAAAGTAAATCCACATATATGCCTCTATTTATGGTAAATGAAGAAACCACACAGGGACACACCAAAGTCATAATACTGGCAACAATTATAATTACAGAAGAACAAATTAAGAAAATAAACACAACACTAGCAAAATTTTAATAAAGCAATGAAGGAATGTAATTGTCAACCTGGAATTCTTTTTCTTTTTTTTTTTTTTTTGCTGGTCAAGGGGGTCTGAACTCTGGGCCTGGGCACTGTCCCTCAGCTCTTCAGATCAAAGCTAATGCTCTACTACTGGAGACACAGTGCCACCTTTGCCTTTTTTTCTGTTTATGTGGTGCTGAGTAATCGAGCCCAGGGCCTCATGAAAGCAAGGCAAGCACTCTACAACTGAGCCACATTCCCAGCCCCTAAACTGGAATTCTATTATACCCAGAAGAAAGCTCCAAAGAGAGAGAAAGAGAAGTGAAAGAGGCAAAATAAAAGCAACATAAAAGGCAAATAGCATAAAACTAAATACAAATATAAATGCAAAAATAAAAGGCAAAATAAAGAACAATATTAAATCTAAAAGAATTATCAGTAAACCCATAAGATAGAAGTTAAAAGTTACTGTTATAGCAAAAGGAATTTTTCCAGACATAAATCTGGGTAAATGCAAAACAGCTAAATATGAAAATAATTGGGGTGTGAGTACAATACTTATGAAAAACCTGGTTATAAAAAGTTAATTTTTCACACTAAACAATAAAGAAGCAAATGGAAACACTTTGTTGTAAGGTCCTTTTATAACAGGATTTGCCTATTCAGCCTTCTTCCATAAAACACTTGTCCAATACCAGATATGTATGAACCTCAGTAAAAAAATAAAATAAAATGATTGAAGTGGTAAATGATTGCCATGTACAAAGCAAAGACAAACTTTACTGATTTTGAAGCAAATACTCTAAAAGAATGAAGCTAACAAAATTAAAATACAGAAAAGAAGGAAAACACTAGTTGCCATAAATTGTTTCTCTACTTCTTTTGGGGTGGGGGTAATTTCCCACGATTCCATCTTTTACATTCTACCTTAGATTCCAAAAACACACACTTCTCTCTTGGCCTCTGGGACTTTCCAAATCCAAGGACAAGGATCCTCTTGTTCTATCAACTATATCTCACCCCTACAGCTTTGGCATACCCAGCACTGTGATCTCTGTGGGATGGAGGCCATTGAGTTCACTCATTCCTTTCACTTCTGTGAATGACACGAAGTCGCCACTCTCAAACCCATGCCGAGATTCATCCAGGCAGGTGACAACCCCAGGATTATCCTGCTTGGAAAAGGAGTAACATTTAGAGGCAGACAAGGTCAAAGTGCCTATGGACAGAAAAGATGGGTCACCAAACACCCGCTACAAGAAGAACTCCCAGAACTGGCTTCCTTACCTTGGTGATCATGGAAACCATTGCACTGAGAGGCTGCTCCCCAGTGGAATCTACCAGAATCATTTCCTTGCCAAAGTCACAAAAGAGTTGCCTGCACGGGAAGGTAATAGGACTGAAACATGAGATCCTTCACAAGGCACTCTCTGGCCCTTCAAAGCACAGTGAACATTTGCATAATGTACTCAGCTATAATCAGCAGGAATCAGATGGCTCCCATCATGAACAAGTTTCAACAAGCAGAACTGGAAACTGGCTAGCCTAGGAAGAGGGCCTAGTGGGAGCTTGGCTTTGGGATATGGCAGGGGATGAAGAAAGAAGCAAGAGGAAAAGATACTCACCCAAACAGGCCCCAGGTGTCTGCCACCACCAGCTTAATTCCATGGTTATGACAGATCTCACCCACCTGCAGCTGATACTCCAGAGGTGTGTTAGTGAGAACCACTACCTATAAAGACAGTAGGCTCAGGCTTAGGATCTAACAATGGAGTGAAAGGGAATGACAGACTAAAGAGAAAGGCTAACAGTAAAAGGGGATGTGATGAAACCAACACCCAGATTCTCAACCTTCATCCAATATGGAAGCCTCAATAAGAAAGAAAAAAAATTAGTCTCCCACAGATAAAGGATAACTTGAAGAACAGAGCCTGAACATCACTTTGGTATATATGAACTGCCAGCCACTTACCAACCTGTTGAAATATAAGAAATGAAAATTCACAAACTCATGGGGTTTCCTCCCAATATATATTACAAATGTGTTCCACTTCTTAAGAAAATACCACTTCATATATATGTGAAATTTGTCTCCATATCTGATTCAAGGTGAGAGTTTCTGTTTTAGAAGCTTTGATGCATTTGTCCTCTTTAATACCACATGGTAGAGAATAAGCACTCAGAGTTCCTCTATAAATTCCACTTACTTAATAAAAACCTATCAGACATAACCCTCACAAAAGCTGTACAAGGAAGATTATTTTATCTTTCCTGTTGTATGGTCAGGAAATTCAGGCAGAAGAGTTTAAGGGACTTTGTCATGGCCATGTGATTATAAGAGCTCATGACTACAAATCAAAGCAGTATGGCTGTGGAGCCTGATTCCCATAATGACCATGCCACAATGTATAGACACTTTACATGCATCTCTGAGAAAATGTATGAATACCCTAAGCCAAATCAAAGAAAATTTCATCTTCTATGTCCTAGCCAGACACAAAGACATTACATTGCACAAATCTTTTGATGTCAGACAATAGATAGAGATGTGGCTCATTTTGTAGGGAATAGAAAAGGGAAAGAGACAATTCCACAAAGGCTGCGGGAGAGACTGAAGGGGACAGGAGATGAAGACGGTAAGAGAGAGAACACCAGACCATCAGAGATAGAATGAGAGATTTATAATTCCTTTAACAGAATGATCTTCAGTACCTGAAAACCAATGAGGAAGTCTTCCACCAGGGGCCCAGTGTAGGTGCTGACAGGCACATAGCTGTTGAGTTCAGCAAGACGGGGCTGTGATACTTCAGCTCGATTTTTACCAATGTCCTCCTCTCGAAGGTAGAACTGAGGGTAGTAAAAGGAAGGACTAAGTTAGGTGAAATGGATCTCATTATAGGCTATCTCTCTGGCAAGGGGAAAGGAGCCACAAAAAGAAGTACCTGAGAGGACAGGTCAATCCACTGGGCAGTGCCCTGGTCATGCAGGGTGACAGCCTTGACCCCTGCAAGGATGATATTCTTGGCAATTTCAACACCCAGACCCCGGAGACCGGATACCAGCACACTGGATGACTGGAGATGCTTCATTGCCTCATGACCCAGTACATACCTGCATAAATGGAGACCTCTATATGAGGATCAACACTGCATCCTCCCACAGGCTAATCCCATACCTGGCAACACTTACAGCTGCCGAGAGTAAAGACCTTCATCAATGTGTGTTTCACCAGCTTTTGGCATTTCCTAGGGATGCAGAGAAACAACTTCAGGGAAGGTAAGTGGTAGGTGCTGGGAGAGATGGACAGAAGAGGAGGGGAGGGGTAGAGCCCACCACCCAACCAACCATTCCACCACAGAAAGACACTCACTTTGGCTGTTACAGAGGCCATTCCAAACATCACAGAGCATGCAGTACAGCACTCAGAACCCAGCTGGAATCAGGTTCAAAAAAATCAATGTTTCTTAGAAAGCAGTGTGCAGGGCATCTGGAGTGTAAGGGAGGATCACAGTTGAGGCACACAAGAGCAGGCCCTTTCTGTGAAAGAAATTCTAGGAGATGGGAGATTAATTAAAATCCACATCCCAGGGGTTCAGTAACAAAACACTAATTAAACCCATTATTAAGCTTATGTTTCTCTGACCATTCTGAACCCATTGTGAAAGTTGCCATGAAAAGAGGCGGCAGGGCCCAGATAAAGTTTTGAAGGTTGAGACTAGAAGTAGTAGGCTAGGGGATGGTCTCTAGAAATTGCTAGGAGTGACAGTGGGTGGATTATGTGCTCAAACAACTCCTGTTTTATATCTGGTCCTTTGGGGTGGTTAGGCCACAGGGAGATATTAAATGTTATCTGAGAACCATGAAAGGCAGAAAAAACTGCATTAGAATAAATGTTGAGTGTATTTCCCTATAAAACAAATTTTGACGAATTTGGACTTCTGGTATATCAGCTATACTGGGAGAGGCAGACCAACATCCATGGTGTTGAGACTTTCAGAATTTTCTATATAAATTACTCTTCTGAGAAGTAGAAAATTTAGAAAAGTAAATTTTCATGGAAATCATCTAGACAGAAAACCTGGACCCATAAAGGCCCTTTAGGACAAACGTATCTGAATAAGCAAGTTCTGAGGGAAGAGAATAATGACAAATATAGTCCATGTCCACATTGTCCTTCTCTTCTTTAGTTTTGTAGACTGTGTAGGAAGGCAGGAGAGGGAGTGATATCTGAGCTAAACAGTCAAAAGAGCTTGTTTGTAGTAAAAAGACAAATGAGGGCAAGTAGATCGCTCAAATAGTTATCTGTCACTCTGGGAAAGAAGAAAACAAGCACTGGAGGATTGCTTGTTTGTGCTCTTACTTTGCTGGCTGTATGTATCCCTGTCACGACACTTTAAGGCATCTCAATTGCCCAAATTAATGGTGTGATCTGTGATATTTAAATTAAGTTCTCTGTTTTGCTCTAAACAGGTCCACCCACCTTCCTCCACTCACATGAGGATCTTTAAAGGCACAAAACAAGGACCAAGTAAGTACGTGGCTAACCAATGCTCCTGATAACCAAACCAACTGATTGTGAGAATTTCACATTAGGCCCATGAGTGTGGGGAGGTTCTGAGTGTCCCTGTTGTGACTGAAACTGCAAGCTAACCCTGGGGCAGGCTGTTGCAAGGTTCCCAGCATGTGTTAAAGATCTTCAGAAAACTAAAGCTAGATCCTTATATGTCACTTTGCACCAGAATAATCTCTAAATGATTAAAAGTACTCAAAGTAAAAACATTACAGAAAGGAATAGGAGAAACTCTAGAGTTCCTTGGCACAAGATGAAATTTTCTTAATAAAGTACCGGAAACGTAACAAATCAATGACAGGTTGGACAACTGGGATTGCATGAAACTACAGAGCTTCTGCATGGCAAAGGACATACCTAACAGTATCAGTAAAAGGCCCATGGATTGGGAGAAGAGCTTCACTAGCCATACAACAGACAAAGGTCTCATATCTAAAATATACTTAGAACTCAAAAAATTAAATCTCCCAAAAACAAATCCTCAAAGAAACTACTGCCCAATAAATAAATGGGCTAAAGACTTAAAGAGAAACTTCTGTGAAGAGAAAAGAAGGATTGGCAGTAGACACATGAGGAAATACTCCACCTCCCTAGACCTAAAAGAAATGCAAATCAAAACAACATTGAGATACCACCTCACCCCAGTTAGAATGGCTATAATCAAGAACTATCATAACAATAGATGCTGGAGGAGATGTGGACAAAAGGGAACCCTACTGCATTGTTGGTGGAAGTGTAAACTTGCTCAACCACTTTGGAAAGTAGTATGGAGGTTCCTCAAAAGACTCCACATAGAGCTCCCCTGTGACCCAGCAATCCCATTTTTGGACATTTACTCAAACAATCACAAACTAGGCCATACTGAAGCTACCTGCACAATTGTTTGTGGCATCATTATTCATCATATCTAAGATATGATGCCCCTCAGAAGATGAATTTGTCAAGAAAACCTATCCATCTATGTATCTATCTAGAATTCATATGCTTCTATCCCTCCAAGAAAAAGAGTGACATTGTCTCATTTGTTAGGAAATGGAAAGACTTGGAAAAAATTAAATAAGCTAGGTCCAAAGCAGTATAGGTACCATGGTTTCCCTTATTTGCAATAAATAATCTACGTCTCATAATCTTACCAGACAAGTGAAAAGGTCAAAAGCTATATACATATGACCATGTAAGATGATACTAAGTGAAATGAGCCCCAAGATAGGGACACAAGGGGCTTTATCTTTGTTGCTGTTGATTTTAATGTATTTATAACGTACCATTTAATTTTTTTTTGTTTCTTTGGTATGTTCCTTCCCAACAGTAAACCCCTGTTGTTACTGTATTTGAATTCGGTGTCCTGCATGTTGAATATATATTTTTGTAATTTGTGGAAGGGAAGGGAAATAACAAAATGCTTACATAGAGTTACAGGTTGACCCACTGTAACAATGAGATGTACAAGACACTATGTTTAATACTAAGTTTGCAATGTGTTGGAGGAAAGGGATTGTAGAGGAAAAGCAAAACAGATAGAAAATGTACTTATTACCGTTATGTAACTGTAACCTCTTTGTGTGTGTACAGTACCTTTACAATAAAAAATACATAAAAAATTTAAAAAGATTCCCAGCACATCCGTTAAGCAAGAAAACTATGACTCTGGGAATTCAAATGGTTAGTGAGACGAAACTCATGTCCTTAGTTCCCAGTCCTGGAACACTCACATCCCCTTCCCCACTGTGATACAGCAGCGTGGGAACCGCCACAGCGGACTCAGTAAACACTCAGGCCCCTCCCTCAAACCCCTCCCAAAGCCCCTCGCTATGGTTTGCATGCGGAAAAAGGCCCTTGGTTACCGCGGTCGCCGTGCTGAGGTAACTCACACCCAACTGGATGCCACCATGTCCCTAATCTTCTCCCCGGACACTGCACCACCCATCCCACAACTACCCAACCCAAAACTGTGGCCTAGGCTTACCCCTCTGCGACCACCGCACGACTGTGGTGGTCCCTTACTCGGATAACGCCTCTTGAGCTCTCTCCACAACGCTCCACCCGCGTCAAAATGGCGGCCTCAACTTCCGTTGACGCAGGAAACTCAGGAAGCCGGAAGCCAGAGGCAGAAGATCCAGCCCACTCCTAAATCACTTATGACAGCGATTCGCCTCACGTGACTCGGTCTGTAAAGGCGGGGCTGGTAGGAATGAAAGGACTGGGCGGCACTCAAGTGCTCCTTTCTAAGTATTGTTGACATTACAAGATTGTAAGTTGATTCACGACTGAAATCATAGTGAGTTTTCTTGCAGAAAATAGTATTTGTTGTTGGGGCTGGCATGGTTGCTCTTGCCGCTTCCTAGGCTATTCGGGAGGTGGCGGTCAGGAGAATTCCAGTGGGACTTGGCAAAATTTAGAGAGGCCGCACTTTTCCCCTTTCATCAGACCATGCTGACAGGCATGCTTGGGATCACCATTAACAGGGAACATAGTAAGATTGCTGTCCCCAACCGGCACCTGGCAAAAACACTAAACTCTGTAGGACAGACACTGGGGACAACACCACCCATCATCTTCAATAACATTTTTTTTTTAAAGAAACAGAAGAGAAACATGATGGTGTGTCTCCAGCACAATAAAAATCTTCAGAGGTTGAAATATCTCAAGTTCCTGGGACCAATGGGACTTGAACCCACAATCAGTGAAAGTAGTCACCAACACCTGGTCAATCGGGCTAGTCATCTTTATTACATATAGGGTGATTGACCCATTATGGGTACAGTGAAGAACAGCCTTGAACTCAGATAACTCAGGGAATATAAAGGCAAAAACCATAGAGTCCTCTTGTAGGTGCTCAGTGGTAATTTCACAATTAGCAAGGAAGCAAGTTTGCTCTTCTTCTGTAAATAGTGATTACATTTTCAATAATCAACACAAAGTTCTCATCTTGATCCTGTCTGTTGCCAATTTTGGGGTTTACTGATATTGACCACAATACACTCAATCTATCCATAGTTTTTACCTGTTAACAAATCTCAGTAACTTGGTGTTTAAACGAGTTAATGATTTACTCAAGACTTTTTCTCTGAGTTTTTCCGTTTTTTAATTTTTTAATTTTTTATTGTGAAAATACTGTACAGAGGGATTACAGTTACATGGGCAAGATAATGAGTACATTTCTTATCAAGCACTGTAGCCTCTTCCTTTGTTTCCCTTTTAATGACTAATCTGGAGGTTTTCTTCTAAAGTGAGATTATACTTTTCAAGTTTGGCCTTATTAAGCAATAAAAGCTAAATGCAATCATAATTAAAAAAAAAACAGACATTGTGACATTGGTGGTTATCTTAGTAGACTGCTGACCTATTGTTACTTGCTTTGCAAGTCTCAGTAAATGTCAAGCCAATTTTGTTCCTCTTTTTAATTTTGCAATTATTATTTTTAGGTCCGGGACTTAATTACCTCAGTAAATTTCCTTCTTCCTTAGTCTAATACTCTGTTGGTCTAATCTTACCTGGTCCTAACAAGTTAACTCAAAAAATAAAAATAAAAATAAAACAGGAAAGAAAATAGAGGGAAAGAACAAACGTGCATCTCCCTAATGATAGTGTGAAATTGGCCATGATGCTCACTAATTATTTATAGCACATTGTTTAAAATTCAGCTACCACTTCCTGTAGTTAGTACCCTGCCTTTCTTCTCAGCTAAGTAATAGACAACTTTGTTTCCATGGTCAGGAAGCAGTGTGAAATACAAAATAGTAGCTTTGGGGGGAAATAACAAATGAAATCCCATCACATTTCAAAAAGTTCTGGCTGCCTATACAATAAACACCAGCTATCAAATTTTAAAGCGAAATTCTTACCCAATTCACAGATGAGCCACTTCATAGTTTTCTCAGTTATAGTGTTATAGTGTTCACGTTCTTGTAGGAATAAATGATGTTTTTCCCCACATGCTCTTTTTCCTGATTCTGTGTGTTTTTAGGGAAGAAGGAAATGCCACATGATAGCACCATGATCTTGGATTTCCTGGACTCTACATTTGTGAGGCATTAATGACTGCTGTGTCTCAGTTTGTCTATTACATGGAGGAAAAAGTGACCTAGATATTCTTTCCTACTCTTTGGCAGCTTTCGTTCCTTAGCTCAATCTTCTATTTCCAAATATATCACTTCATATTGTTAGTGTTCCCTTATCCTTGGACTTTGACTCCTCTTGCCACCTATATATAAGAACCAATTTCTGGCCATTTTGTCAACACTTTTCACATCTTTATATTCCACTTGAAAACTACATTTTTCTACATAAGGCAATGTCCACATAGTTTAGGTTTAGAAGTGGAGTTTGGGGAGTAGTTATTTAGCTTTCAACACTCAGAAAAAATACAGCACTAAAATGTCTTCTGAATTTACATAGCACTTACCTCTACCCTTGCCTTTTTCCTTCATCCAGTAAATTGCTATCATTTGCTACAATCTCCTGTTCTTGTCAATAAGTTCTTTAGTTTTGAATGATTGTCTTAATTTCGCATCTCTTACATTCCTAGCTTCTTTCCTTCTTGCCTTTTCTTTCCTTTCTGCTTTCCTTTATTTTTTTCTGTGAGTCCTATAGTTTGAACTCAAGGTCTGAGCACTCTTTCTGAGCTTTTGTACTCAAGTCTTAATCCACAGATCCACTTCTACCTATTTTGATTGTGAATTGAGATAAGATTCTCACAGACTTTCTTGGCTACGCTGGGCTTCAAATTGTAATCTTCAAATCTCAGCCCCTAAGGAGGAATATAGGTGAAAATCATCAAGGCTCAGGCTGGCTTTTATTTTCAAAAGGCAGTATGATGAATGTAAAATAACATGCTTGTGTGACTATTTTACACTTTCAGCACTTTGTTATTTCTGGCTTCCCTTGTTGCTAATGAAAAAGACCATTGAAATTCCTTGTTTCACTGGTTTTGTCTCTCCTTTGTCTGGTCTCTAGCAGTTTATTACAAAACTTCTTATCTTGGAGCTTTTTAAGCCTCTTCTTTGACTTTGTCAAAATGAGGAGAGTATATGTGTATACATCTTGTTGCTTTCCACTCCATCTAGAGAGTTTCCTCTCATTGTATCTTCAACTTACAATTCTATTCCTGTGATTATTTTTGCAAACAGACAAAAGCTCATTGGATCAGTTCTGAGTCTTGTCAACACACCTTGTATAGTAGATGGCAATATCTTCAAAATGTCAGGCAATACACATTTGGAGAAATGCAGGACCTAAAGCAATTCTCTTTTTTCTTTGGTGGCGGCAACCTGCCGCTGTTGGAACAACTGTGATCATTTTTCAAGGCAACTGTAAACCTGTAATGACAACTAGATTTAACGTCTTTAAAAAGATATGGAGTTCATCTCTATCCAGATATTTGTCCATCATAAAAGCTTCCCCAGTTGGTCTGAACACCTCTTTAGGTTTCTGAAATTTCCTGCAAAGATGATGAATCATTTTGCCAGCCTTCCCATTATTTTCATGATAAGGAAAAGTTTTAGATATCATTACCACACTCTGTTCACCAGTGAGATTTTTACCAAAAGATATCTCAGATTAGAAGTGAACCTGGGATGATCTCAGCTCCATTTCACAGCAATGATTTCTGTCTACTGTTTACTATCTAGTCATCTCACCTCTTGCAACTTCAGTTTTCTGTAAATGTACAATTAATCTGAAAAATAGGACTAATAATAGTAAAATACTTGGTGGTGCATGACTAATGAGTTTGTCACCTGATAATGAAAGCAATTTACAGAAGAATTAAGGAATATATTTTCTATGAGGCAAATTGGGGTCTTAATACAAGAAAACCAGAACTTGCTGACATTTTTTTAAAACAGTGGCTGTCCTGAAAGCTGAAAATACAAGAGGTGCTCTACATAATTTGTTGTCAAGTATAGTGATTAGTGGCTGGCTGAATTAAGGCATCTTATTTGAAATCAACTGGGCACAGGTCTACCTCCTGGGACATTTTGGGGAATCAGGAGAGGCTCACAGATGTCTACAATGATGCTGTGTGTCCAAAGTTCCTCAAACATGCCTGACATGCCTGACATCAGATAGTATAATATCTGACTACATTTGTAGTAGGCAGTTTCATCTTTTAGGAGAGTGAGCTGTGCCTGCACTTCAATTCCTCATTAATATTTTACTAAGGTTTTGTTTTCTTTGTGGTCTCTTCACAAAACAATTACATATGGTGCAGACATACCAAATTATGATATATATTTCAAGTAGAAGAGATGATAAAACTCAGTAACCTTGTTGGGGTGTATGTGATTATAAAGCACAGCTTTTGATACCTAACACTAAAGATATAAGCCTAGAGGAAATATCAAACAGGATATAATTCCATGCAATAGAGCACTTTGATTACATGTACTTCAGTTGTGGGTTCATTCACTGTCTTAAAAACTTACTACATATTTCCTCATATCCAGGCAGTAAACCAGACTTGTTTAAATGGATCAATCTTGCCTACTACAAATGTAAACTATTCTTGTGATTTAAATTCCTTTTCCAACACCCCCTCATTGGCATTTTTTTGTGCCATTGATCTATTCAACCATTTTTCAGGTGCATTTTCTTGGGTTTCATTTAGCTAAACTGAAAGAAATTAATCAATATATGTAAATATGTTGCTATTCTCTTCCAGTAATGCTAATTCAGTATATTTTACAGCCATTCTTTTAATTTTCAAAGGTGGAAAGATGATACTCACTCAAAGATGACTTTCCTCTCAATTATGTTAATATGTAAAAAGCCAAATGGTTTGATTCAGACCTTAAGCGGTCAGGTCTCAACACCATCTAATATCACTTTATTATGTAAAACCAACCTATTGCTCCTTTTGTTGACAATGTTCTTTGCAAAGCTTAAAAAATGGCACTCCACTCTTCCACTGTATTTGGAAAAATAGAGTAATCTAGAGATCATCTTATACTTTGAAATGGACAAGTGGGAGATAAAGTGAGGACAATCTCAGACTTGTAGATGTCTCTGAACAATTTCTTTAATGCCATCAAATTAGTTTGTGAATTCAAACTTATCTGTCTTCTTGGTCTTATCAAGCCACAACACATAATGTCTCTCCATTGTACCCTATGCTTTGTCTCAGAATAGAGGCAGAAAAGTTTCATTGTTGTCTGTTGGTGGCTTTATGCTGAGCTGACTCTCCTGGGCATTATGAAATTCTAAATCTTGGGCTGTGTGAAGGATGATAAGTTACCTTATGTTGGTTTTTTGTTTGTTTTTGGATGAGTGACGGGCTTGATTTTTGTTTATTGTTTTCATTCTTACTTGGAACTGCCTGAATGACATAATCTCATATGTTCTCCATCACAGGGGTAGAAACAATGACCTAGTCCCAGTGAAATGCAGTGCTTAAAGAATTACATAGGCAATGACAGAAGTGGCTAGAAAGACCACATTCCTTTTTAATTGGGAAGGTACCCAATAACTATCCACATTCCAAACAGATTACAATAGTATTCCTTTTTTGTAGATTACATCACTTTTTAATCTTTATAGATTAATCTGGTGGCATACACAGGATGAGACATCTCATAATACCTTACTTGTCTCCCTTTCCACATTAAGCTTTCTGTGTTTGAATCCAAAGGGCTTGTATTTTTAGTAAGGATTATCCTAGGAAAAATAAATTTCCATTGCAGATGAGTTAGAATGGAAGGACATGAAAGCTACTTACTCTACTTAATTGTTTCTTAATAAAATGATATTATAGGTCCTTCATGCTTTGTAGGTCCACAAATATGAGCCCAGATTATCAAGATTAGTATATGGATTTTTCTGGTGCTGTAACTCCTAATATACCAAGGAGAAGAAAAGAACTCCGATGGCACAGATGATATTTCCTCAGTTTCTAAATTGTCCCTCCTCTCCACTTTAGACATGATAGCAGTATTCAAAAGTGCTCAATTTCAATCTCTTCTCAATATTCATATATAGAGACATATATAAGGCATACTATGAGAGTAATTTTCTTCTGAAGTTTCCACTAATATGTTTATTTCCTTTGAATATATATGTATATACATATGTATATATACATATATATTATATTAAGTAAGGAGGTCAGGTCTGGCTGGCACCATATTGCCCACATGGTGGATGGTGGGTCTGGCATGTTGTCTTCATGCTGTGGAAAGGAAATGTCCCTGCTTCCCAGCTGATGAGCATGCCCAGAACCCTGGTGAGAGGGTGGGCATTTGGGTTATAGGTTACTGAACATGTCAGTCCAGTGCCAGAACTAGGAATTTACTGTGGACCTGGCCCCCCTGCCTGGACACTATTTAGGCCCATCCATCAAAACACCATGTCACATATGTGTCTGTGATAGAGTACTGTTTCCTGTCTCCTGGCTTGTCATTGGTCAAGATGCCATTCCAATTCAGCTCTCCATCAGAGCTGAGTTTGTTTGTTGGTATGTTTTTCTTTCTTTCCTTTCTGGACTGTTTACTAACCTTGTTAAGTGTATTTGGGGCTGTAGGTAGGCCTTTGTAACAACTAGTGGCCTGGCACTAGTGTTGTAATAAAGACTCCAATATTCCATCTTCCAAAATGTGGCTACTGGGATAATTCCATCTTACAACATATGGGGGCTTATCTGGGATCCCATTGCCAAGGGGTAAATCTGGGTTCCTTTAATTCACTGGCAGATGGCCTAGGTGGGCCAGCTGCCAAGTGACAGAAATTTCTATAGGGGAGGCATGCCTGCTGAGATGTTCCAGGGCTCTGTGGTCTTTCTGCCACTCAGAAAGCCAACTTGTTGATCCCAAACATGCCATCCAAAGATCTTTCTGGAATCAATTAGAAATCTTCCAAAAGTATGTTCCTATTTCTCTGCCACGTATTATAAGTTTATATGTGAAAGGAATCCTTCACATGTGTCCTGGGGACCACGTGGAGGCAGGCAGCCACAGGAGAAAGATTATTTAAAGGTTTATTAGAGGAGATATAGTTCCCCAGGAGAGAGAGCACATGATGTCTGTCCCTATTAATATAGCAGGTGAGTCTGGGGGCAGGAAGTGAGATGGGTGCTCAGGGGGGTCTGGGCAGAGAAAGGGAGTGGCCAACTGTATGGTCGGAAGTTTAGTCCTGGGAGGAGCTCTGGTCTGGGTGGAGCTGAGGGCCAAAGGTGGGCATAATGCTTACCACGTTTTCTGAAACCTGGAGACCACCTGGAAATTGAAGAGGTAAGGGGAAGAGACATGTTCAAGACCTACCCTTCTTCTACTCACCCTGTGTGAGGCTGAGAAATTCTGGTGGTGCTAAATGGGAGTGTTTCACTCAGCAGACACTCATACTGTGGAGACTTCTGCACCCTCTGTTGAGAAAATATGTGGATCAACTTCCCACCAAGAGTGATTTCATACAGTTCTAGTTCTGTACATGGTTGTGTTGGGGTTCAACTCACTTCAGTCAGCTTTTTCTGTGTTTTTCTTGGTCTTGGATCTGTGGGAGGTGGAATCAGAGCATACTATGTGGTGTGTCCCCTGCTGCAAGGAGGCAGTTGGGAAAGTAAGGCAGCTCAGGACCTGCTTAAAAACAACTACATAATCTTAGCAGTTTAAAAAATGTGAAGTGCTCTGGGCTAAAATTGGCAAAAGAATTACCAGGTCAGGTGAGATATTAGCTTGATGTAACCTCTATCTTCATCAAACAGCAGGTATTCACAAGTGCAGTTGATATGTAAAATGCTGTAGACAATTGGACAAAAATACAGGTGAAGTATTGGGAGGGCTCCAGGGAATTCCCACCAACCATTCTTCAATAGAAATATTCTTCAATACAAGTATTAGCCATATGCTAATATGGCTGTGTAGAATAAGCAATCCCTGGAGAGATATTGCTTAGCTAAAGTAATTTGTTTAAAGTTTGTCTTAAAAGATCTCTTGCCATTAAAAATTCACAACAATATATGGATGGTATTAATTTTGGGCACATTTTTTGTGCCAAAACTAAACCAAGAAGAGTTAAACCAATTTAACAGAGCCATATCAAGCACTGAAATAGAAACAGTAATATGAGAACTCCCATCTAAGAAAAGCCCAGTACCTGATGGATTTACAGGGAAATTCTACAAGGTCTACAAAGCAGGACTCACACCAATACTCCTCCAACTCTTCAATGAAATTGAAAGAGAAAGTTCACTATCAAACTCTTTTTATGAAGCCATCATAAGACCCATTTCTTTGAGGAACATTGATGCAAAACTTCTTAACAAAATTTTGGCCAATTGACTTCAACAATTTATCAAAAAAATCATACACCAAGATCAAACAGGATTCATTTCAGGGATGCAAAGCTTGTTCAATATATGCAAATCAATTAACATAATCACATCTTCAAAGAACAAGGATAAGAACCACATGGATATCTGAATATATGGAGAAAAAGCATTTGAAAAGATCCAGCATCCCTTTATGATGAAGGCTCTGGAAAAATTAGGAATCCATGGAACATTCCTCAATACAATATGACAAACCTATAGCCAGCATTATACTTAGTAGTGAAAAACTAAAACCATTTCCTCTAAACTAAGGAATGAGACAAGGATGTCCACTCTCTCCACTTCTCTTGAATTTAGTATTAGGATGTCTAGCCACAGCAATAAGACAAGATGCAAACATAAAAGGGATTCAAATAGGGAAAAATGAAGTAAAATTCTCCCTCTTTGCAGATAACATGATCTTGTATTTAAATAATCCCTAGAACTCCACTCAAGCTGATTCAAAACTTTTGCAAAGTAGCAAGTTATAAAATTAACCCCCCAAAATCAATGGCTTTTCTGCATGCCAACAATGAGAAAAGCGTGGCTGGAAAGCAACTCCATCCATAATACTCCACAAAAATAACATATCTAGGAATTAACTTAACCAAAGAAGTGAAGGATCTCTATGATGAAAACTTTAAAAACCTGAAAAAAGCAATCAAAACTGAACTTAGAAATTGGAATAACCTCCCATGCTCCTGGATGGAAAGGATCAAAATCATGAAAATGGTGATACTTCCCAAGACGATCTCCAAATTCAATGTGCTACCTATCAATATTCCAACCTCATTCCTCAAGGAAATGGAAGAGGCAATCCAAAAATTCATATGGAACAATAAAAGACTCCGAATAGCAAAAATGATCTTTAACAGAAAGAACAGTGCTGGAGGAATATCAATACCAAAAACAGCTTGGACCTCAGGACCAATGGATTAGAATTGAAAACCCAGGAATGAACCTACAGACATATAGGCATCTAATCTTCGATAAGGGAGCTAAAACAATAGAATGGAAGAAAGACAACCTCTTCAGTAAATGTTGCTGACAAAATATGTTAATCACTTGTAGAAAACTAAAGCTAGATCTTTTTTATCACCCAGCAACAGAATCAACTCCAAATGGATCAAACACCTCAGAGTCAAAGCAGACACCCTGAAAACATTACAGGAGAAACCTTAGGTCTCCTTGGCACAGGCCGAAGTTTTCTTAATAGAGATGCAGAAACACAACAAATCAAAGAAAGGTTGGACAAATGGGATTGCATGAAGTTGCAGAGCTTCTGCATGGCAAAGGACATAGCTAGCAAGATCAATAGAAAGCCCACCGATTGGGAGAAGATCTTCACTAGCCATACAACGGACAAGGGTCTCATATCTAAAATATACTTGGAACACAAAAAATTAAATCCCCCAACAAGAAATCCTCAAAGAAACAACTGCCCAATTAATAAGTGGGCTAAAGACTTAACTAGAAACTTCTCTGAAGAGGAAAGGAAGGCCAATATATACATGAAGAAATGCTCATCCTCCCTAGCCGTAAAAGAAATGCAAATCAAAGAAATGCAAAAGAGATACCACCTCACTCTACTTAGAATGGCTGTAATCAAGATCTCTAATAATAGATAGGGATACAGGTGGACCCATTGCAACAATGAGATGTACAAGTCATTATGTTGAAAATGAACTTTACAACTTTCATGGAGGGGTGGGCAGGTACAATTGGATGGGGGGCAGGTGGAGGATGGGAAAGGATAGAAAGGGGAAACAAAGGAGGAGAATACAATGCATTATCTTGCCCATGTAATTGTAACTCCTCTGTACAGTATTTTCACAATAAACAAATGATATATATAAAAAAGAACTCTAATAATAACAGATACTGGAGAGCATATGGGAAGAAGCCTTACTGAATTTTGGTGGGAGTGTAAACTTGTTCAGCCACTTTCGAAAGTAGTATGAAGCTTTCTCAAAAGACTCCACATAGAATCCCCTATGATCTAGCAATCCCACTTTTGAGCATTTACCCAAATGATCGCAAACTTAATGAACATACTAAAGCTACCAGCACAACTATGTTTATTGCAGCATTATTTACCATAGCTAAGATGTGAAACCAACCCAGATGCCCCTCAGTAGATGAATGAATCAAGAAAATGTGGTATATATACACAATGGAATGACATTGCCCCATTTGTTAGGAAATGGAAAAACTTGGAAAAAATTATATTAAGTGAAGTAAGCCAGGCCCAAAGAAACATAGGTCCCATGGTTTCCCTTATTTGCACTAACTAGTGTATGTCTGAGTCAAGCAGAAAAGGTGGTTAGGGAAATGAACCCTAAGATATGTATTCAAATGTTTTTGCTTTCATTCAATTGTTTATAGTATATTTATAAGATGTTTTCTTTGTTGCTTTGTATGTCTCCCCCACATGTCTCCCTCACTGTATTTGATGTTGGTATAATTTGTGTAGGGAAAGGGAAAAAACAAATCCTTTAAACAGGGATGCAGGTGGACCCATTGCAACAATGAGATGTACAAATCTTTATGTTGAAAAATGATCTTTACAATTTTGTCTGGGTTGGTTGTGGGGAGATGGGAAGGGATGGTAAGGGAAAACAAAGGACGAAGCAACAATGCTTGATAAGAAATGTACTGATTTTCTTGCTCAAGGAATTGTAACCCCTCTGTCAGGTATTTTACAAGAAAACAAAATTATGAGCCAAAAAAAAATTAGTGTACTGGAATAACCTGGAGTAACATGTCCAGTATTTAATAGGTATGTAGGCAAAAGAAGCTTGTTGGTGAAAATCAGATGTTTATGTAACTGTTCCTATGGCTCCATGTACAGTTATAGTAACTAGGCCTAATTAATATATCAAAAATGCTTCTTTTATTTTTCTTTTTTGTTTTTTTGTCTGTCCTGGGGCCTGAACTCTAAGCCTGGGTGCTGTCCGTGAGCGCCTCAGTTCAAGGTGAGCACTCTACAACTTGAGACATAGCACTATGCCATTTTTCTAGTGGTTAATTGGAGATATGTCTCAGAGACTTTCCTGCCTGTGCTGGCTTTGCACCAGATGTCAGCCTCCATGTAGTTAGTATTATAGGCCTGAGTCATCAGTGCCAGCCTTCTTCTTCTTTTTTCTCCTCTTCTTGCTCCTCAGCTTGCTCCTCTTCCTCTTCTTCTTTTAATAGGTGACTCTTAAAAGCTCCTTTTTTTAAAACGGTTTGGTTTCTTGTTAATTTCAATTTTGTACAGTAGCCACTTTGAATCCTGTTCTATAAGAATTAGGAAAATCCATTTGTAATATTATAAGAGAAGATAACGATACCCTGCCCTCTGCAGAATGTTGAGTAAATCAAACTACTGTTCTTTCTGGAACATGCAGCTGAAATTGGGCTTACGGATGAATTACACCATTTCTGCAGGCAGCAAGGCTTCTATGGGAAAGCCTTTGGGGCTCACAAAGAGAAGGGGACTGAGTGAGACCCCAAAAACAAGATGTCTGTGCTGCTGATTGGGTGTGATCACCTCCTGCTGGACATCAGGCCTTACTGCAGGCTCCCTCACTGGTGGGCACAATGGGAATGGAAAGCCATGGGTATGGCCTGTTTCTCTGGGTGTCCAAGATGCAGTTTGCTAGACAGTAGGGCTGGAGGAAATTACATCTGAGGCAAATAAGTGTCTGCACAGGAAGCCATTAAGGAACAAGGTCTCTTTTGGCTTGGCTCAAAAGTCCTTTTCGCTGGACACTGGTGGCTGATGCCACCAGTTATCCTAGCATCTCAGGAGGCTGAGATCTGAGGATCCTGATTTGAAGCCAGGAAAAAGAATAAAATTCTTTTTTGTTTTTTTTTGTTCCAGTCATGGAAGCTGAACCCTGGGCCTGGGCTTTGACCCTCAGCTCTTCAGCTCAAGGCTGGCATTCTACCACTTGAGCCACAGAGCCACTTCCGGCTTTTTTCTTTTTGCTTATGTGGTACTTAGGAATCAAACCCAGTGCCTCAGAAATGCAAGGCAAGCGCTCTACCACTGAGCCAAGCTTCCCAGCCCCTAGAGTAAAATTCTTAATTTCCAATCAACCACTAAAAAAAGCGATCCTGAAGTGAAGCAGTTGAATTTGAGTGGTAAAGCCCCAGGCTTGAGTTCATGTGACTGCTCTTACTTGCATTCCTGCATCCCACAGGGTACTGTGCTAGCAACCCTGTGTGTGTTTGATGCCGATGTTGTGCCAGCATCCAGGGAGATGGTGAGGCAGTATACAAGCCTTCTGCTCACCAGGGACCCCTGGGCTCAGCAGACCTTCCGTGTGGAACACTCACCCAACCAGACGTTGGTTCAAACAAACAACAGCTCAGTGCGGGCAACCCTACACTACTACAGTAAGTAGTTGTTGGGATTTCCTGTGTGGTCACACAAAGCCTTTATGTACTATATACATGGGAGTGCATGATTATTCATTCTTACAGTGGGCTGTGAGACCTGTTAACATAGGCACGTGTGTGTCTATGGGGTTGTGTGGTTGTGTGTGTAGAGGAGGTGTGTGGGACTGTGGCCTGGGGGAGGGGACAATCCTGGACCACTGAGACTTGGTCATCATCTTGCCAACCTGCCTCCACAGAGCTAGTTCTCCAGCGGACCCTCCCCATCTCAGAGAGCCGAGTCTTATCATTGGCTGTGCTCATCAATGACTCTGACTTCCAGGGCCCCAGATCAGGGGTTGTCATCCTCCATTTCAATGTCTCTGTGCTGTCTGTCAGCCTGTACCTGCCCAGGACCTACTCCTTTTCCCTGAGCAGGATGGCTCATCGTTATGCTCAGGTGAGCCTGGGGTCCGCTGCATACCTGGGGTCCCAGTAATTCCAGTGGTATTCCACTCTATTTGGCAGATTGCAGGCAGGGCAAGGAGGGGGTGAGAAAATGCCCCATAGCCAATGTCCCTGCATTAGCCCACCAAATACAGATTAGCCCAAGTATAGCCATGGGCACAGGGACAAAGAGGTAGCGGCCACGGTGCCACCCTTATGCAATTGGGGTCCCTTCCTTTTAGGAGAGTGACCATCCCCTCTGAGCTACTTGTTATTCCCAATGACAAGATTTTTTTTGACCCACCTGATAGCAATGTGGGGCTGGGTGTTCCACATAGCTACTTATGGTACTGAGATCTGAGGACCAGAATTCAAGCCAGCCTGGGTAGGAAAGTCCATGAGACTTGTAGTTCCAGTTAACCATCTAAAACTTAGAAGTGGGACTAAGACTTAAAGTGGTAGAGTGCTAACCTTGAGCAGAAGAGCTCTGGTACAGTGTGCAGACCCCTAGTTCAAGCTTTATGATCAATTGAAAATCACACAAAAATAATGCTGGATGAATTGATACAGTCCTACTTGGAAAGATATTCTTGTTTAGATTGTTAGGTGAAAAAAGTCATTTTCACAGCCATTGATCTTGAGTCACTCTAATTTGGACAAAAATAAATCTTCTTTGGTGAGAATTTCTAGCAGAGAAGGTGAGTTCTTGCAGTTTTACAATCTGTAAATACATTTGCTTGAGAATTTACAGTGTATTCGTGTGTGAGTGTGTGTGTGTGTGTGTGTGTGTGTGTGTTGGTACTGGGGCTTGAGCTCAGCCTGGGCACCACCCTTTAGCAATTTTGCTCAGATCTAGCACTCTACCAGTGGAGACACGATTCTACTCCCAGCTTTTTGGTGGTTAGAGATAAATTTCAGGGACTTTCCCGCTCAGACTGGTTAGAATTGTAATCCTCAGCTCACAGTCTTCTGAGCAGCTACTGGCATGAGAACTAGTGCCTGGCTGATGTATTTTTATTTGTCTTTAGAATATATTGATTAAAAATGATAAGTACAAAAGGCTTAGAATATAGCTCAGTGGTGGCACATATCTAAAATATGTAAAGCCCTTGGTTTCATCCCTAGCATTGCTATAATAAAGAAGCGGAGAAACAAGTCATAAAAGTTTATAAAAGATAATGAAAGGAGTGGACATAAAGCTCAGTGGCAGATTTGCCTAGCATGTGCAAGATCCTGAATCTGATTCCCAGCACCACCAAAGAAAAAGTTCGATCACAGCAACATCATAATGCATTAATTCTGTGCAGTGGTGGCTCATGCCTATAATCCTGGCTACGCAGGAAGCTAAGATCTCAAAATTAGGGTTCAAAGCTATGCCACGCAGGAAAGTCCAAGTGACTCTTATCTCCAATAACCACTAAAAATTTGGAAGTAAAGTTGTGCCTCAAGTGGTAGAGCACCCACCTTGAGTGAAAAAGTTCAGGGACAGTGCATAGTGCTGAATTCAAGCCTGACTACCAGAACAAAAAGTTAAAAAGATAAGAAAATCAGAAACCAGGAGGCAGTGGTTCACACTTGCAATCATAGCCTTTTAAAAGAGTGAGATCTGAAGGTTTGTGACTTGAAACCAACCCATGTAAAAAAATACATTCCTCAAGATTACATTTCCAGTTTTTTGGAAATTAACTATGAAAAACTAGGCTGGAGATGTTGCTCAAATGGTAGAGCACCAGCTCAAAAAGAAACTGAGGAGAGGAAAGGATACTATGATTCTACCCCATTGCCCACATCCACTCACTAATGGAGAACATTTCACCATTAAAGACTCGTCCTTAGGTATTTTTCTTATTTTGCTTTCTGAGTTTCTTTGCAAATTCAGCAGGTGAAACTTTCCAGACCACAGCCTTTGGTGTGGTCTGGAAAGAGTCTCACAGACTTCCTGCCCTCTCTGGCTTCAAATCTCAATCCTCAGATTTCAGCCGCCTGTGTACTAGGGTTACAGGCCACTGGCTCTGTCTCTGAGCTTTTTGCTCAAGGCTAGCATTCTACCACTTGAGCCATAGCTCCACTTCCAGGTTTTTGGTGGTAAATTGGAGATAAGAGTCTCACAGACTTTCCTGCCTGGGCTGGCTTGAACCATAATCCTCAGATCTCAGCTTCTTGAGTAGTTAGGATTACAGGTGTGAGCCATGGCTCACGTGGCTCTCATGGCTAGCACCTGGCTCTTAATTATGAAATGGCAATGCTTAACTCCAGTGATCAAGTGGAATGGAAAGTCCAAAAAGCGCAGCTTGAGGGCTGGACATTGCCAGAGGAAGAAGCCTGTGGGGAAGTGGAGCTGGGGCTCCAGCCTTGCATGAAAAAGCTAAGGAACAGAGCCCAGGCTCTGAGTTCAAGCCCTGGCACACACACTCACATGTGTACAGACACACACCCACACACAGCCCATGGCTGAGGCCAGAGGTTGGGTGGTTGGGGACAATGACCTAGGCAGTCCTGGGTGGCAGGACTAGGAAGGCAGGTGGGATGGACAATTTGCTATCCAGGGGGACTCAGATCTCCAGACCAAGTTGGAGTGTGGGTGGGGACAGTCTGGTAGCTTTTGGAGAGCCTCTCCAGCCACTGGCTAAGCAGGGGGTGCTCTGTAACCACTTTCCACCCCAGATTGGAAAAGTGTGTGTGGAACATTGTCAGGAATTCAGCGGAATCCAATTGCAGTACAAGCTTCACGCCTCCAACACCAGCTGCAGAGCCCTGGGTGTGATCACCTCCTCAAAGGACATCTCAGGGACGCTGTTTGTGAATGACACTGAGGTGCTACAGCAGCCCGAATGTGGGGAACTCCACTACACCTACACTGTGGTGGCCACCGACCGCCACACCCGCAGGCAAGCGCAGGCCTCACTCATCATTGCTGTGCAGGGGACATGTGAGTTCTGGGTGTCATGGAGCCATTCTGCCCCTTCCCCACATTCCCCCCAAATCTGGCTGTTTCCACAAGTGGGAAAAGCGTTGCCTATAAAACAGCCTTGCTGGGAAGATGGCATTATGAGGCATCTACCCCGAGAAAGCCCTTTGGCAGACATCCCACTTCTTACCACCCTGCCAGCGGTCTTTACACATGCCTGCCTACAGGCTGCTAGCTGCAACTCAGGCCTCTAGCTGGGCTCTGTGGATCACACCTGTAATCCCAGCTATTCAGTGATCTCAGCCTGGGCAGGAAAAGCTGTGAGACTTATTTCTATTTAACCACCAACAAGCTGGGTATGGAGATAGGGAGATGTGGCTTAAGTAGTAGCATGCTGGCCTTAAGTAAGAAGCTTAGGGAGAGGGCTCAGGCCCTGACACACAAGACAGACAGACAGACAGACAGACAGACAGACAGACACACACACACACACACACACACACAACTACCACCATCAACAGAAAACCTAAAGCCTCTGGCTAAATTTGAATTTCAGAAAAAATAGAAACAACTTATTGGTACAGGTTGAGTATTCTTAAATCAGCAAATCCAAACTCTTTGAGATGCTCTAAACCCTAAAATTTCCCAAGTGACTCTTAAGTGGAAAATTCCAGACTTTCAGGCAAGTAACAAATTGCAGATGCAGGAAAGCTGGATGCTGGTGTCTCCGTCCCATAATCCTAGCTACTTAGGAGGCTGAGATATGAGCATCAAGGTTCAAGGACAGCTTGGGTAGATAAATCTGAGACTCCTATCTCCAGCTTCCAGTAAAAAGCTAGCAGTGGAGCTGTAGCTCAAGTGGTAGAGTGGTAATGTTGAATGAAAAAGAAAGCTTAAGGGACAGCCCCAGTCCCCGTGTTCAAGCCCCCAGAACTTGAAAAAGAAAGAGAGAAAGGGGCTGGGAAGGTGGCTCAGTGGTAGAGTGCTTGCCTTGCACGCCTGAGGCCCTGGGTTTGATTCCTCAGCACCACATAAGCAAAAAGAAAAAAAGCCAGAAGTGGCACCATGACTCAAGTGGTAGAGCACTAGTCTTGACCTGAAGAGCTGAGGCAGAGCATCCAGGCCCAGAATTCAGGATTTTAAAAAGGGAGAGAAAGAAAGGAAAGATGGAAGGAAGGGAAGAAGGAAAAGAAGAAAGGAAAGAAGTAAATATCGACAAGGTAAAAGACAACATGCCTCTGTTTAAACAAGCACAGAGCAAGTGCTCATTGATTATCTGAAATTCAGGATACTGGTAACCCTATTGAATGTCTTTCCCTGACCCTGATTTTTATTCTTTCTCCTGTGTTTAAGTGTGACCCTGATACCACACCCTAAGTCCAGTGTTCTCAAGTCAACCGTAATCTTCCCAGGACTTAGCATTTTGGGGGTCATGTGGCTGCAGCACCCCCCCCCATCTCTGGATGTTGGGCGCAGACTGGCCTGTGACCCTTGCTTGGCTGTCTTCCCCAGATGTAGCTGAGGATATTGGCTGTCCCCTGTCCTGTGCGGTCAGCAAGCGGCAATCTGAGTGTGAGGACTGTGGCGGCCTTGGTTCTCCAACGGGCAGATGCAAGTGGAGGCAGGGAGATGGGAATGGTGAGGTAAAAGGAGGCCATGGCTGGTCACCAGAAGCAGGGAGGGTGGCCAGTGAACTGGGAAATGCCCTTCTCCCATCCTGTTGCTCCTTGGACCTTGTTCCCTGTGGGTCTAGTGCCAACAAAGGGGGTGGGGTGCATGGTCCCAAGGACTAGTGCCATCTTGGAACTATAGTTGCCCTGAGTTGCATTCACTGCAGGCTTGGAAAGGTTGGGGTATATAGAAGACCAAGTGGCTTATCCAGAAGCTTCTAGGCCAGGGGACATAGCTTTGGGCACAATGGACCATTCCATAAGAGTAATCACTGCTGTGGAGATCCTGAACCAGGGACAGTCTTTTTTGTATATTTATTTGCTTATGTTTCAGTACTCATCTTGGGACTTGAACTCAGGACCTACGTGCTGTCCCTTAGCTTTTTTGCTCAATACTGGCACTCTACTGTTTGCACCACAGCTCCACTTCCATCTCTTTGCTTGTTAGTTGGAGCTAAGAGTCTCATGGATTTTCTTGCCTGGGGTTGGCTTCAAAGCCCAACCTTCAGATCTCATACTCTTGCATAGCTAGGATGATCGTGCTGAGCTAGAGGTGTGACTTTGACACTATTTCAACCCCCTTGAGCTTCCTTGATGGAAGACTGCCCATACTGATGTATCATCCACTGCTGGACAAGATTTGTGGGTTGTGTCTCTTCTTGGGGTTGGGTTTCTTTTCCCTTAGGGGAGCAGAGCTGGCTGGAGATGCCATCAGACAGTGTAACCAGGGCAGGACAGGCCCACGTGGGGCGACAACCTGTTGTGTTTTGTCCCATAGGGATCACCAGGAATTTCTCTACCTGCTCCCCCAGCACCAGCACCTGCCCTGACAACCACTGTGATGCCGTGGAGATCCGGGACATCAACATCTGCCCTCAGGACTGTCTCCGTAAGCACCCCTAGACTGTGGGTAGAGCATTCTATCTCTCTGGATACAGCCAGAAAGGCCACATCAATTGTTTGTGTGGCATAAGTGAAGCTTGGGTGTGACTCAATGGTAGAGGACTGTTAGTGCATAATCAGCCCGGCCTGCAATTTTTTTTTAAATTTTTATTATTTTGCCAGTCCTGGGGCTTGAATTCTGAGCCTGGGTGCTGTTCTGAGCTTTTGTGCTCAAGTCTAGCTCTCTACCACTTTGAATCACAGCTCCACTTCTGGTTTTCTGGTGGTTAATTGGAATTTTCCTGCTCAGGCTGGCTTTGACCCATGATCTTCAGATCTCAGCCTTCTGAATACCTAGGATAAGAGGCATGAGCCACTGATCCCCATGGGACCTTTAATCTGAGTTACTAAGAAGGCTGAGAGCTGAGGATCATAGTTTGAAACCAACTCTAGCAGGAAAATCCATGAGACTCTTACCCACAATTAACCAGCAAAAAGCCAAAAGTAGTGGGCTCAAGCCAAAAGGGCTCAAGTGGTAGAGCCCTAGCTTTGAGCAAAAGAGCTAAGAGACAGTGCCCTGCCGAGTGCAAGTCCCAGTATGGCGCGCGCGCGCGTGCGCTCGCACTCACACACACACACACACACACACACACACACACACACACACTCACAATGCTGATAGTTCCTTGAGCATATGTGAAGCATAAGTTTTAATTTGGAAAGTGGTTCTGTGCCCCGTAAAACAATGAGGCCTGCCTGGAAGCCTGACCTCTGCAGTATCTGCATGGCCCACTAGTGCCCATATTCTATTGACACACTCAAGTCCACAAACCCCTTACTATCGTATCACCCCTCTTGGATCCCAAGAAATCACTTGTAGTCTCTTCTGGACAGTCTGTGGCTCCCCCTCCGTGGCTGAGTAGCCAGTAGGGATGGAATGGTGATGACCTCTGGCCAGGGGATCTGCCGTGGCTGCCCTCCAAGGGGCAGAGTGGCTGGTGCCTCCTGGCAATACAGCCCTTTTAGTCTAGGAGCCCTGAGTTGACAGGTCACTCTAGCTGATGAACAGGCCCTTATTTGTTCTCAGGTGGCAGCATTGTTGAGGGGCATGAGCCAGGTGAGAGCTGAGGGATTAAAGCTGGCTATGGCATCTGCAACTGCTTCCCAGAAGAGAAAAAATGCTTCTGTGAGCCTGAGGAACACCAAGGTGAGTGGGGAATAGCAGCTAGCACAGTGTCCAGCCTTCCCTGAGTGCTAGGGAGATGTGCTGCTACATCCAGAGGCCATGGAGGGAGGGAACAGCAAGGAGGTGGTCCCTTCTTCCTTATGGCCCCATTTCCCCATTGACATAGCCCCTGGAGAAGATTGGGTTCTTCAGACTAATTGCTGGTCTAAGGTCTCAGAGATGAATTGGCCAGGAGTCAGGCACTGATAGTGCACACCTGTAACTCTCAGGAGGCTGAAATGGGAAAATCATGATTCAGAGCCAGTGTGGAAAGTAACTCCCAAGAAAGGACTTATCTCTAATTAGCCACAAAATACAGGAAATGAAAGTGTGTTATCAAGCAGTAGAGTTCTAGCCTAGAGTAATATAAGCCAAGCAAGAACCAGGGCCCTGAGTTCAAACCCAAAGAGAGAGATACACACACACACACACACACACACACACACACACACACACACACACACACACACACACACACACACACACACACAAATATGAATTGCTTTTGGGATTGTAATCTTTTTGTACAACTATGTAAAAATAAATTCTTTTTAAAATAAAAGAATTGGTCAGGAAAGCATTCTTCCTCCAAAGGACTTCTTCCCTAGTCAGACTGTCCTTGTGCCAAGTTGCTTGCCGAGCCCTGGGCACCATCTGACACCACATCTTTCCTGCTAGAGCCAGGGCAGCATGTGCGGTAGGAGGCAAATGGTGCCAACATGTAGCCCATGTCCAGGGGCCCTCTCTTGATATCTGAGTTATCATAGATCCTTTATTTCTCTCCTCCTACCTTCTATGAAGAAACTTCTAGATATTTGGAACAATATCTAGACCCACCAATTTCAGCCTTCTGGAAGCATCTGATGGATGTTACTGGCACCCTGCTTCTGCTGTGTGACCTCTCTGGGCTGCCCAGCCTTGCTGGGCCTCAGTTTCCACCACTAGACAGCACTAGCGAGCTTTGTAGGATAGAATGCACTCAGTGCCTGGAGCCAGTAGGTACCCTTAGCTGGCTCTCTGGGCATCAGGCCTTTGAGGGGCATATGTCAGGCTATTGTACCTTGCCAGATGCTCCAGCTGGAGGCCCACTGTGTGATGAGCTGTGCTTCATGGTGATCGCCACCACCGTCCTGTTCTCCTTCATCGTCTCCATCCTGCTGTCCACCTTCTGCATCCATTGCTACCACAAGCATGCCCACAAACCACCCATCGCCTCAGCCGAGATGACCTTTTTCAGGCCCACCCAGACCTTCCCCATCAGCTACTCTGCGTCTGGTGCCCACCAGCCCTCACTGGACTCCATGGAGAACCAGGTGTCTATGGACACCTTCAAGATCCCGGTGAGGGTCCCCCAAAAGCCCTAGTACAGGGAGAGTCAGAGCAAAGATTGTTGAGTGAGGCACTGGTGGCTCACATCTGTAATCCTAGCTACTCAGGAGGCTGAGATCTGAGTATCATGGTTTAAAGCCAGCCCAAGCAAGAAAAATCTGTGACACATCTCGAATTAAGCACGTGAAAGTGGTGCTGTGGTTCAAGTGTAGAGCACCAACCTTGAACAAAAGAGGTTCAGAGATTGTACCCAGGCCCTGAGATCAAGCCCCAGGAGGGGGGAAGAAAGGAAGATGGAGGGTGGGTTGACCAGGTTTTCTTGCCAACTTGAGGCAGGCCTGTAGCCCTGCCAAGGGAACTTTGAGGCAGGGGGCTGGGGTGTCCAGAGTGAGAGGTCAGTGATGGGTCATCATTTTATACAGCACTGGGGTGGGGAACTGCATCCTATCTGGCAGGAGAGTTGATAACAGAGAACCCTAGCCTGGTAGCTGAGCAGTCAGGACCCCACAAAACCCCTGCACATTGTCTTCTCCAAGGCCAAAGCTCTTGGGGTAGGAAATGAGCAGGAGAGACCTGAATTTTGTGGTTGTTCCTATGTGAAGGATTTGGGGAGATGTGAAGCCAGTGGGGCTGGCAAAAGGCTGTCCCAAAAGACTGGCACTGGCTCAAATGTTGGCAGCTCTGGGCAAAGTAATACCCTGGGCATGAAGAGAAGTCTCAGCCAGCACCCCAGGGGGTTGTTCCCCCCCCACCCTATGGGGCTGTGCTGCTATAAATGAGTGCCTTGGAGCCTACGGGTCCTAGGCCTTCTGAGCCTCCTTGGGCATTCTCCTTTCTTCTCCCCTGCCAGATGGGCTGGGCCCTTCATTGTCCTACTGAAATGGAAGTGGATATGCAGGATCTGGGAGGGGCCTACGCATGGAAAGAATGGATTTCTTATCTGAGTACCCATGGCTCATGCCTGTCATCCTTGCTATTCCGGAGGGTGGGATCTGAGGATTGCAGTTCAATGTAGCCTGGGCAGGAAACTGGTGAGACTCATCTCCAATTAATCATCCAAAATCTAGAAGCTGTAGAGCACTGGCCTTGAGCAAAAATGTGCAAGAGTAGTGTCCAGCTCCTGAATTTAAGTCTCAGGACTAGCATAAAGAGAGAGAAAGAGAGGGTGTCGGGGAAAGCAGAATAGATGTGTAGTCTAAATAATCCAAGCTATCATCTATATGACTACATTAAAATATAAAATATTCCTCCCTAAATTCATCTTTCCGCTTAAATTCTTGAAGTCAAATTTCAGTATGTGTTGGGGTGTGTATTTGTATGGTTTTGTTTCTTGGGTACATGAACAGGTTATAAAAATGCAATTAAAATAAAGGCAGAAGAAAAAAATGGAGCTGTCAACTGGGTGTGGGTGTATGGCAGATTGAGGTTTGATGCCAGCCTGGGCAGAAAAGTCCATGAGACTCTTCTTGAATTAGCCAGCAAAAAGCAGAAGTGGAGGTATGGCTCACATGGCAGATCACCAACCTTGATTGGAAATCCAAGGAAGGGCACAAGAGCCTGAGCTCAAGCTCCAGTACTAATGCGCCCTGACATGCGCGCACACACAGACACAGACACACACACAGACACACACACACAGCCCCCCCCCCCCCCACACGAATCACAAGGCCTAAATTGAGTAGGACAGACTGTGCTGGAAGTTTTATGTGGCCTTAGCCCTAAAGATGCTCACCTAAGATTAGAAGACAGTTGGGATTGCTTGCAGTTGTAATGCAAAGGCTTAGGGCAGCCTCAGCCCCAGGGTCTATTCCAGTAATGCTTTGATGTTGGCCATTGCCACGTCCTGTGGAGTTTTGCTGTCTAGTCCCTGTTACCAGAAGCAGCTGGTCGACACAGCTTGCCTCTGGGAGGACTCAGAATCTTCCACAGCCCATAGTATGAGGTAAGGTTGCACAAGCAGGCTAACATCTGAGCATGGAAACAACACCCCTTCCTCTGCCACAGAGGAAGCCTTCTGACCACACCTGCCAGCTCTAAGTCTTAGTTCTGACTGAACAACTCAACCTGTTTCTCTGATTTATGTGCGTGTGTGTGTGCGTGTGTGTGTGTGTGTGTGCGCGTGTGCGTGTGTGTGTGCGTGCGCACGCGCGCATGTGCGCACGCACCTGTATCCATACTAGGGATTGAATTCAAAGTCTAGGCTCTGTCCTTTAGCCTTTTCACTCAAGGCTGATGAGACATACTCCACATGTGGCTTTTTGATGTTTTTCTGGATATGAGTATCACAGAGTTTCCTGCCTTGGCTAGCTTTAAACCATGACCCCCCTCCACCCCCGATCTCAACCTACTGAGTGTGAATTGTGTCATATTTTTAAGACACGCAAGTAGATGTCATTTGTTCATGATTAGTGAGGCCCTGGGCCCAATAGAGTGGTACTGACAAGGTGACTATTGACTTCTGTTATTGGTTCTGATGGAGTGAGAGACAAACTAAGGGTGACCCATGAACCCATCGCACAGTGGTGCGATGGCACCACTGTGTAGAAGAGGCCATCCCCAGACCACTTGCATAATACAGAGCATGGCCACAGCCTGGGTCATGAATCCCTAACAGACCAGATCTGTGATTGGGGAGCCTGGGAGAGCCATAATGAGCAGGACCTCAAGGCCCACACCCAGCTTTGAGGACACTGTGGAGTAACAGGCATCTGGTCCAACGCCAGTAGAGCAGATGGGAGGGCTCTTACAGTCTTGAATTCACATACATGGCAATATTCAGAGCAGTCATGATGACCTGTGGGGCTTAGCCAGAATGGTGAGGGGCATTGAATGTCAGCAAGAATCTGGACCAGAACCTGATGAGCCGCATATGCAGGATAGTCAGAGGCAGGCTCAGCTACCTACATTCTACAGGTGGGGACTCGCAAAATGGTCAGTGATACCTTTCTTTGCAGGAATACAGTCAGGGAGGGGTGTGTGTGTGTGTGTGTGTGTGTGTGTGTGTGTGTGTGTGTGTGTGTGTGTGTGTGTGTGTGTGTGTGTGCATTGGTCTTGGGACTGGAATTCATGGCCTGGGCATCATTCCTAAACTTTTCCACTCAAGGTTAGCACTCTACCTCTTGAGCCACAGTTCCACATACAGTGTTTTCTGTGGTTAATTGGAGATAAGAGTCTCTCAGATTTTCTTGATTAGGCTGCCTTTGAACTGCTCTCCTCAGATTTTAGCCTCCTGAGTCGTTAGAATGATAGGCATGAATTACAGTGCCCAGCCTATGCACTAAGAGACCTGTTGGAGTCCACTGGAGAGTCAGGACACAATATGTCTTAGTCTGCATGAGACGACATGGGTGCTGCTAGGTGACCCTTGCATCCCACAACTTGAAACCAGATTGGCTCAGGAACTATCCAATGAGAATAACTGGGGACAGTTTGGGCTCTCAGCTGTTCCCAAGGGAAGAATGTCACTTCGCTGCCCTCAGAGCTGGCCTGGTGAACTCAGTCATCAGTAAGATGGTGGTGGTTTTCTGTGTACTCGCATCTTGTCAACAACATCTTCTCAATTGTACCCATTATCCTTTTCTTCCCCCTTCTCCCTCCCCAATACAGGAAGATCCAAAGTGGGAGTTTCCTCGGGAGAACTTAGTTCTTGGGAAGGCTCTGGGAGAAGGCGAGTTTGGAAAAGTGGTTAAGGCAACCGCCTTCCACCTGAAGGGCAGAGTGGGGTACACCACAGTGGCTGTGAAGATGCTCAAAGGTACCATCCAGATGTGGGAGCCCCCAAGGCAGGGAAGGGGCCAAGCTCCTGCTGCATGTGCAGCTGCCTCCAGCTGCCACACCTGCCTATAGTCAGTGATCTTGGGGTGGCTTCCTGGTGCTGTAGCCTCTCAGAAGGTGCTGGTGTAGGGGGATGTGCTGTTGGACTATATTTATGAAGAACTCAGGACTTAAAATTTTAGCCCTTAATTTATTTTTGTTTGGGTTTTCTTTTTTGTGTTCGGGTTTTGTTTACTTCATATTTTTGCCACTCCTAGGATTTGAACTCAGGGCCTGAGCTCTGTCCCTGAACCTCTTTGTTCTGAAGGCTAGCACTCTCCCCCCCCTTGGGCCACAGCACCACTAACAGCTTTTTCTGAGTGGTTTATTGGAGATAAATGTATCATGGACTTTTCTGCCCTGGCTGGCTTTAAATCTCAATTCTCAGATCTCAGCCTCCTGAGTAGCTAGGATTATAGACTTGTGTCATTGGCACCCAGCTGCTTTTGTGTTTTAGTTGTCATTGCTTGGGTGGTTTTTTTGTCATTCTTTTTTTTTTTTTCTAGTAGTGAGACAAACTCAGAGTTTGAGTGCTGTCCCTTAGCTTTTTTTACTCAAGGGTGGTACTCTACCAGGTGAGCCATAACTCTGCTTCTGGCTTTGGGATAGTAATTGGAGATGAAAGTCTCCAAGATTTCCCTTTCCAGACTGGTCTAGAACCATATCCTCAGAACCCAGCCTCCTGAGTATCTAGGGTAACAGATGGAGAATGGAAATAGATAGCAATGGAAAACTTAGGTGGAAGCTTGCTCCAGGGTGTGGAGCATATAAAGCCCTTTTGTTTGAGCCCAGGCCCTGGGAGGACCTGGGTGCCTTAAACTTCCCTGTGTCCTGAGCTGGGTACTGGTAGAGCGGTTGAGGTCTGTCTGCTATAGCATAGCTTTCTAGAAGGACCCATGTGGAGTCAGGCATCTGTGCTGTGTTTCAGAGAATGCATCCCCCAGTGAGCTGAGGGACCTGCTGTCTGAATTCAACCTCCTGAAGCAAGTTAACCACCCTCATGTCATCAAGCTATTTGGAGCCTGCAGTCAGGATGGTAAGGCAGTTTCCAGGTGCTGTCAGCCACCCCTGGGCTCAGGGCCCCCATGCTCTTTCTGTCTTCTCTCATTTCCATGATTCTGTTCATCTTCCTCTGGAGGCCTAGGCTTCCGGCCCATCCCTGGGTTAGCGTGACCCTGTACACAGGCAGGTAAGCATGTCCAGCTGAAGCAGCTGCTGCCTGTAGCCCTCCCACCAGCCAGGACAGCTCAGCTCCACATTCAGTGTGCCATCCCTCTTAAGGCAAACGCCCATGGCACAGATTCCCAAGATGGCTCTTTGCCCTGGATGTAATGGACATTTATTAACACCCTACCAATCAACAGCCAAATACACATTCTGTTCAAATGTAAATATCCTTCAGGTCTTCAGGTGAAGACTAGTGCTCTACCACTTTCACTACAGCACCACTTCTGTTTTTCTAGCAGTTTATTGGAGATAAGAGTTTCACGGACTTTCCTGCCTGGGCTGGCTTTAAACCATGATCCTCAGATCTCAGCCTCCTGAAAAGCTAGGATTATATGCATAAGCCACCACCACCCAGCTTGCTATAACATTTTGAGCCATAACACCACTTCCAGTTTTCAGGGGGTTAATTGGCAAATTGAGTCTCAAAGATTTTCCTGTCCCAGCTGGCTTCAAACTGCATTTCTCAGTTCATAGGTTTCTGAGTCTCTAAGAGTATGATTCACCAGTGCCTGGCTAGTTAATTTTAATCATATGAAATATATTCTATAGGTACATGGAGTTAAGTTAATAATTAGTAATACAAAGGAACAATAGTAATTTTTTGAGAATTGAAGAAGCTACTTCTAAATAACCTGCAGATTGAATTCTATTAAAAACATGTAATCTGGGTACTGGTGGCTCATGCCTATAATCCTAGCTATTCAGGAGACTGACATCTGAGGATTGCAGCCCAGGCAGGAAAGTCTGTGAGCCTTTTCTCCAATAAACCACCAAAAAACTGGAAGTGGCACTGTGGCTCAAGTGGTAGAGCCTTGAGCCGAACACCTGAGGAAGAGTGCTCAGGCCCAGAGTTCAAGCCCCATGACCAACAAAAAAGAACATGTAAAATATTTTTATTAAATATTTTTGCTTATTGTAAAAGTGATATACACAGGGGTTACAGTTACATAAGTCATGTAAAGAGTATAGTTCTTTTGGACAATGTCACTCTTTCATATTCTCCAGTTTTTTTTCCTTCTTTCTGTACTACAAGTTGTATTTTTAAAATAGTATCTAGTGAGTACCACTGCTGCATTTGTTCACCCTTTGTCTCTCCATTCATGTATCTCCTCCTTACCTTCCCAAAGACAAACAAATAAGCACACAAGACAAAAAAGAAAGAAAAAAACCTTCACTTTTCCATTTACTAGAATTGATTTTGTGTGATCAGGGGCACATGGACACTGTGCCTTTGTTTTCCTCCCCTAAAAATGCACTCCTTTGGTTGCTCTATGTGGGAATGCCTATATTTCTGTATCACATATCATGTCCTGGTGTAATTTAGATCTAATTTCCACATAAAATATTTTATTAACTATTTTAATTGTTATAATGTATTTTATACATTATAAAGTATTTTAATTGTTATAATGGAGGCTACAATCATGTAACAAGTACATTTCTTCTTAGACAATGCCACTCCTTTCTTCACTCTCTCCCAAGACAATCCCAAGATTTAAGCAGGGTTACATTCTAGACACCCTAAGAAACATGAAATGTTGTCAACCACAGATGACCCCAACCCACTCTTTGTGTGTGCGTGCGTGCGTGCGTGCGTGTGTGTGTGTGTGTGCGCGCGCATGCAGGTATGTAAAAGCAAAAAAACAATTCAAGAGTAAACTGGACCTTTCAGATCTAGAGAGTGCCTACAGCCTCCCCTTTCCTGAAATCCCTCCCTTCAGTAGCTGGCTGTATGTCCCATGCCTTAAGCTCCTACTTCCTGTCTCCAGGGCCACTTCTCCTCATTGTGGAGTATGCCAAGTATGGCTCCCTGCGGAGTTTCCTGCGGGACCGTCGCAATGAGTGGGCACTGACCATGGGCAACCTCATTTCCTTCGCCTGGCAGATCTCCAGGGGAATGGAGTACCTGGCAGAAATGAAGGTACATGTCCACCTGTGCACAGGGGTGTGGGCCCTGATTGCCATGCTGCACTTCCTGAGGTTTGTCTGGAGATTTGCTGTTATTTGTTTTGCTTTGTTTACCTTGTAGCTCATCCATCGGGACTTAGCAGCCAGGAACATCCTGGTGGCTGAGGGAAGGAAGATGAAGATTTCTGATTTTGGTCTATCCCGAGATGTTTACGAAGCAGATACCTATGTAAAGAGGAGCAAGGTAGCTTGCTGGGTTGGTGTGGGGGCTCACAGCTGGTTTGGTGTTGCTGATTCCTCAGCAAGACCTGGGAACTCAGTGCTGGGTAGGCAGAAAGTGGACCACACCATGCGGGTATGGACAAAGTTTACTAGGGGAAACTACGCACTTAGTATATATGGCATACACATAAAGAAAGTAAATCTTAGTGGGCAAGTCACAGTTTCACAAGGCCACCAGTTTACAGGAGATAAATGGGCCAAAAGGATGCAGGAGATAGGTGAGGCCTAAAGGTTATAAGATATATATCAGATCAAAAGGTGACAAAAGATATACAAGACACAAATGTTTTACACATAGGAGAAGTGTGAAGGGATTGTTTATGTGTTTATGGTGCCATTAGGAGTGGGCACAAAGAGCACATCCTGGTGCCTTCCCTGAGGCATACAAACTTCTTATTCAGAGTTGGAAAGAGTTTTCTCCTTCCCCCTGAGACTTTTGGCTAGATGTTCTGTTGGAAGAGTTTTCTCTTCACCTTCTCGCCCACATAAACTCATATAGCATACAAATGCTCAGGAAGGGTCACATGTTTCTGTGTCTCTGACAGTTCAGTACCCTTAGAACATCTGGAGATGATGAAGCAGCTTGTTTATAAACTTTTTTGTTGTTACATCAGTACAGAGGGTGTACAGTTATATAAGTCAGGTAATGAGGTCATTTTTTTTGAATGTTATGCCTTCCCTCACTCTCCCACACCCACAAGTTTGCATAGTTCATTTTCAACAGAGGTATCATGCATAGTTTGAAAGAGCTTTTCTGGACATTAGTTCCAATGCCCTCCTCCCCTTGGGTTTTAGAGACTCCACTCAGGTTCTTCCCGCATCTGTTCCTTCATTCACAGGTAGCCCCTCTTGCTTTTATTCATTGTCCCTTTTAAAGTGACACTTAGCCTGAGGCTAAGAAATTGACTGCCCCTACATCATCATTTATTGCTATTCTACACAAACAAGAGCCACCATTTTGCTGAGCATTGTGGCTAATACCTATAATCTTTGCTATTTTGGAGGTTGAGGATCACAGTTCAAAGTCAGCCTAGGCAGGAAAGTCTGTGAGATTCATATCTACCAATTTAGCAGCAAAAAGGTGGAAGTGGAGTGTGACTCAAGTGGTAGAGCACCAGTCTTGAGTGAAAAAGTTAAGGGACAGATCCCAGACCCAACCACCACCAAAAAAAAAAAAAAAAAAAAAAAAAAAAGCTACCGTTTCCCTTCTAGGAAACTTGGGCTCTTTTGTCAAAGGAGAATCAAACAAAATGAACTAAACATATTAGTGGACATTCTTTGTAGTAAGAAAGGGACTACATAACAAGTGCCCTCCTCCCCCAGGGAGTTTGGAAGGCACAAGTGAACCCCTAGAAAAAGGCCCCCTCAAGACACAGTTCAGAGGACCTGGGAGTTTCAGCTTCCTCCAAGTCTAAGAAATAGGTGGGTCATCTGATTTTCCAATGTTGTCCTGTTGCCATGGCAACCACATTATTGTGTGTCTCAGCTGGCCTCCTGAAGCCTCCCAGGACCCACAGCCTATATGACTGGTAAGGGTTTCTGCTGACCATGCATTCAGAACTGCTGCGCAAAAAAGAAAAGCTGAACCTAGGTACCAGTGGCTCTAGTTAATAATCTTAGCTGCTCAGGAGTCTGAGATCTGACGATGATGTCTGAAGGCCAGCCAGGACAGAAAAATCAGAGTGATTCTTATCTCTAATTGGAAGTAGATTTGACACTCAACTGGTAGAACCCCAGACTTCAGTGAAAATGCTCAGGGACAGTGTTGGGTTCAATCCCCAGGACAGGCACACAAGAAAGGAAAGAAGGAGAGGGAGGGGAAAGAGAGGAGAAGACAGGGCAGGGGAGAAAGGAGGTAGGAGAGAAGGAAGGGAGGAGAAGGGAAATGGAAGGAAGGATGATGGATGGATGGGCACTGGTAGCTTACACCTGTAATCTTAGCTATTCAGGAAGCTGAGTTGTGAAGATTGCACTTTAAAGCCAGCCTAGGCAGGCATTGGTGACTCATACCTGTAATCCTAGCTACTCAGGAGGCTGAGATCTGAGGATCATGGTTCAAAGCCAGCCTGGGCAGAAAAGTCCTTGAGACTCTAATCGCCAATAAACCACCAGAAAACTGGAAGTGGTGCTGTGGCTCAAGTGGTGGATCCTAGAGCTGAAGAGCTGAGGGTCAGCACCCAGGCCCAGAATTCAAGCCCACCCACTGACAAAAAAAGCCACTGCTGGCAGGAAAGGAAGCCCATGAAACTCTTACCTCAAATTACTCACCTGAAAGTCCCAAGTGGAGCTGTGGCTCAAAGTGTAGAATGCTTGCCTTGGGCAAAAGAATTCAGGGACAACTCCTAAGCCCTGAGTTTAAGCCCCAAAACTGACAAGAAGAAAGAAAGGAGGGAAGGAGGGAGGAAGGTAAAAGAAAAGAGAAGAGAACACTATACACATTGTCTTGTAGGGGTTGGGATTCTTTCACCATGAGCTGTAAAATCATTTGGTACAGGATTGGACAACCTAATATGTTTCTCATTGGCTGTTTGTATCAATAATTTTTTAGGAGGTACAAAGGATGTTATTAATGTCCAAATGACAGAGGAAAGATCCCCCTGTCCTTCTGTGTCCTGTAAGGGCTTGTTGGTGTTACAAAAGGTTATAAGGACTGTATGTATTTCTTGTGAGGTTTCTATGGAGATGACATGTTTCAAAACTACTAAAAGGAAAATTGCAGTGGGTGTTTCCTGGCCTAGTGAGGGTGTGGTAGAGCCTTCCTGTTCTCTGTCTCTCTATTTCTCTCTTTCTCACACACATACACACATACACATACACATACATATACATTGTTATTTAGGAGGCCGTGGAGGCAGAGGCATTGCCCACATGCCCTGCTATGGCTCCATATTGGCTGTTACACCACAGCTAGCTTTGTTAGGAACATGGTTACATGTCATTAATGATAAATGTCCTAAAGAATGCACAACTCTAATCCTAGCTACTTAGGAGGCTGAGATGTGAGGATCATGGTTCAAAGCCATCCCAGGCAGGAACATCCATGAGACTCATTTCCAGTAAACCACCAGAAAACTGATAGTGCACTGTGGCTCAAGTGGTAGAGCACTTGTCTTGAGCTGAAGAGCTGAGGGACAGTGCCTCGGCCCAGAGTTCAAGCCCCATAACTGACCAAAAAAAAAAAAAAAAGAGTGCCAGAGAAAGTGCAATGTGTTGGGTTCTGACTTAACATACACATTTCAAAAAATTGATATGCACCTAAGACTTGCCCTAGGATCTGCATGTGTATAGTACATATCTGCAGTCCCACCTTTACTTGGGTCTGAGGTAGGAGAATCACTTGATCTAAAAACCTATGACCCAATATGAGCGACATAGCAAGAACCCATCTTAACAACAACAACAAGAGAAAAACAGGAAAAGACAGAGAGAAGGAGACATTGAAGAGTAACAGGTTACCTTGTGTGATCTTAGGCTATCCATCATCCTATCAGCAACTCAGCAAAGTCTGGAGGTTCAGGCTAGAACTCAGTCTCTTCAAGGCTCTACTCAGCTAGATCTAGCCCCAGGACTTGGTATTTCACCCTCTGTACAGAGTCAAACTCAAGCTGGGCACTATTGGCTTCTAGCCTTTAATCCTAGCTACTCATTCAGGCTAAGAGCTGAGGACCACAGTTCAAAGCCAAGCTAAGCAGAGAAGTCCATGAAACAAGTCTTATCTCAAATTAACTATCAAAACTCATAGTGGAGCTTTGGTTCAAGTGATAGAGGACTAACCTCGGGCAAAAGAGCTTGGAGATAGTGCCCAGGCCCTGAGTTCAGTTCCTAAGACTGGCAAATGTGCACGCACCTGTGCATGCACACCCCCACAAGACAAAGCAGATCTCTTCTGATCTGGTTCAAGGGCTTCAGTTTTGTGTGTGGGGGGGTCCGGTCATGGGGACTGAACTCTGGGCCTGGGCGCTGTCCCTTAGCTCTTCACCTCAAGGCTAGCGCTCTACCACTTGAGCCACAGTGCCACTTCCGGCTTTTGTCTTTGTGCTATGTGGTGCTGAGAAATCGAACCCAGGGCCTCATGCAAGCAAAGCAAGGGCTCTACCACTGAGCCACCTTCCAGACCCTCCAGGCCTTCTTATTAACATTAAAGCTTTTCTTTCTACATCCTCTTTAGGGCCGGATTCCTGTCAAATGGATGGCAATTGAGTCCCTTTTTAATGACATCTATACCACCCAAAGTGATGTGTAAGTGTGGGTGTTGCCATACTAGGGTGGGGTTTACAGAAGCCCCCAGTGAATCTGGCTGAGGAACAGCACAGGACCAATGAAATTCCAGCAGCAGTTCCACAAGGCCAAGTTGGAAGTGTAGGAGAGGGCACCTGGGCCACCACCTGCCACTCTCCTCCCTTCCCTCGTCCACTCCTACCTCCTGAACAGGTCCAGCCAAATCACTCCCCTCCTGGGAGTCCTGCAGTGACTTTAGCTCAAGAAAGCAACCCTACAATGCCCCCTTCCCACAACTAGTGTGAGTTTGTAGACAGAAGGGTCCCAAATTACTCAAAGATTGGATGTTAGGAGCCAAAACTCACTCTTCCAGGTCAGAAGACAAGATGTGATCATTTGTAAAATGGAGACACTGGCTTCTGAAGTGTTCTGAAATCCACAGACATGCAAAGTTTCAATAACATAGGCTGTGGATGATTTGATTGCTAAACAAATTATAAGCTATCACCTATAATTCTAGCTAGGCAAATAATTTGCTAAGCAAATTATAGGCTATCACCTATAATTCTAGCTTCTTAGGAAGCTGAGATTTGAAAAATCCCACTTAGAAGGCAGCATAGGCAGGAAAGCCCATGAGTCATTTACCTCCCATTAGCCATAAGAAAGGCAGAAGTGGTAGATGTGGCTTAAGTGATAGAGCACCAACCTTGAGTGAAAAAGCTGAGACAGGGCTTGGAAGGTGGCTCAGTGGTAGAGCACGCCCTGGGTTCAATTCCTCAGCACCACATAAGCAGAAAGAAAAAAAGCCAGAAGTGGCGCTGTGGCTCAAGTGGTAGAGCGCTAGCCTTGAGCTCAAGAGCTGAGGGACAGCGCCCAGGCCCAGAGTTCAGGCCCCACGACTGTACACCGACCCCCTCACCGCCTGGCAAAAAAAAAAAAAAGCTGAGACAGCACCTAAGCCTTAAGTTCACACTCCAGTACTTGTACAAAATTAATAAATAAATAAGGATAAGCAGTAGTCTGCTGATTGCAGAACGGTGAGTGTAAAGGAATTGAAAAGTGCTAGGAGGAGACTCTTGATTCCCTAAGGCCACTGTAGCCCAGCCTCTTCTGCTGTCCTCTTCCCAGCCATGGAATCTTCTAGAGCTTTCTGTTGTATGCATGCACACAAGTCTTACCTCTACAAGTGGCCTCAAGTGACCCATGCTGTTTTGTGTTCATTTTATTTCCACTTCATTGTTAAGTTTTCTCTTGCACTGAAATATTTTTCTAGACCTTTTGTGTTTTAAGATTTTTTTCTCTTTTAGTTTGGTCGTGGGTCTTGATCTCAGCTTGTGCACTGTCCCTCAGCTCTTCAGCTCAAGGCAAGCACTCTACCACTTGACCCATAGCACCACTTCCAGTTTTCTGGTGGTTCATTGGAGATAAGAGTCTCACAGAATTTCTTGCCCAAGATGGCTTTGAACTGTGATTCTTAGATCTCAGCCTCCTGAGCAGCTAGGATTACAGGGGTGGGCCATCAATGTGTGACTATTTTTGAGGCTTACTGGAAGTCTTGTGGCCCACAGGAAAGATGAAAGAATTGTTCAGAATCCCCTAAACCCCATCATCACACACAGCCTGGAAGTTTAAACCAGCTGCTCTTGGCACTGGGCCTCACTGAGTAGGCCTTGGAGCCAGGGGGAAGCGTTCATGTATCTGCTTCTTCCTGCAGATGGTCCTTTGGGGTTCTGCTGTGGGAAATTGTGACACTGGGGGGCAACCCCTATCCTGGGATTCCTCCTGAGCGGCTCTTCAACCTTCTCAAGACTGGCCACCGACTGGAAAGGCCCTACAACTGCAGTGAGGAAATGTGAGAGGGGTTTGCCTTATCCAAACACCCTCCAATGCTGAGACCTGGGCGAGGATTTCTGGAGTCGGTGGGGGGAATGTAAGCAGAGGTTATAGTAGGATGCACCCTCTGCTGTGAGGCAGATACTGGAGACTTGGGCAGCAAAGTGCGGGGACGGGGGCGGGGGAAGCTTCTTCTGAGAATAGACTGAAGCAGGAATCCTTTGATGTGAGCTGAAGCCCTTGAGGAGGATGTTGGGGAGCACTCAAATAGAGGTGCCAGTTACAAGCAGGGCACTCTGGACTTTGGCTCGAGGGTGCTCTCCTCTCCAGTTAATTCAGAGGGTTTAGAGAGGCCAAGTCAAAAATAGATACTTCCAACCCAGTGAACCCAGTGGCAGCACCTATAAGGAACTTTCAAGGTTGCGATCTGAAGGACCACTGTTTGAGGCCAGCCAGGACAGGAAAGTCATTGAGATTTGTGTCTCAACGATAGCTAGCAGAAAGACAGACTGGGAGTATTGAGGTATGGCTCAAGTGATAAGAGTACTAGCTGAATGAACAAGTGGACCAAGCTTCAGGCCTTGAGAGGAGGAAGAAAGAGGAGAGAAAGAGGGGGAGAAGAGAGAGGAGAGGGAAGAGAAAGGAGGAGAGTAGAGGAAGAGAGGAGAAGGAGAAAAGGAGAGGGAAGGAGAAGAGAGGGAATGGGAAGGGAGAACAGAAGGGGAGTGGAAGAGAGAGAAGGAAAGGAACAATTACTCTCTTGCCCAGAGAGCAGCTCCTCCAAGATGCTGGACAACTGTGCTGGGCCCTAGGGGGTTCACCATGCTGGAGAAGGTCCCAGTGGGCCTAGATGTCTGTGCCAGCTAATCACTGCCAGTTAGCTCTTTCTTCTAGGTATTCTCTGATGCTGCAGTGCTGGAAGCAGGAACCAGACAGTAGGCCAGTCTTTGCTGACATCAGCAAAGACCTGGAGAAGATGATGGTGAAGAGCAGAGTGAGTCACAGAGCTGCTGCTCAGAGGCTTTTGGTTCTGACACCCCAGTGTGGGGATCAGGGTATAGCTGGCCAGGGAGAGAGCCATGTGTCCCTGCTCAGAGGAGGCCTCAAACCGTCTCTTAGGCTTCTTTGCAAATCAGAAAGAAAACAGCAAACAACAACAACAAAACAAACCAATGTAATTCATAGTTTGACACAGGCACTCATAGGAAGAGAAATTACAATCCCCAAAGGATTATTTGCAATACTGAATGTTACGAGGTTACCTAGTTGGGGAAGTAGTGCTGTGGCTCAAGATGCTAGAGAACCAGCCTTGAGCCAAAGAGCTCGGCCCTACGTTCAAGCCCTCCTATGATAAAATAAACATCAAGCAAACTCTAAATAGAAATTATTTATTGGCTGGGCATTGGCTTACTGGTAGAGTGCTTACCTAGCATTAATGAGCCTTGAGTTCGATTCCTCAGTACCACATACTCAGAAAAAGCCAGAATTGGTGCTGTGAGTCAAGGGGTAGAGTGGTAAACCTGAGCAAAAAATGCTCAGGGACAATTCCCAGGCCCTGAGTTCAAGCCCAGGTCTGGCAAAAAAAAGAAAAAAATTGAAAGGTACCTAGTCAGTATCCTGAATATATAGGTCCCATGGGAAGTGACTCAGGAGAAGGGGGAGAAGGGAGTGTGGATCCCAGAAGTGCTTAGTCCCCCTAATACCTCCTTGCTGTCACTACCCACAGCCCATTAGAATGCAAACCCAGCCACACCAAGTCTTTTGACTGTTAAAAGGTTATTTATAATGCCAAAAGTCCAATAAGTTCCACATTCAACTTGTCCTAACATCTGTCAGCCCTTCCTCCTTCAAGTTATAAACCTGTAAGTAGCTAGGCACCAGTAGCTCACAACTGGTGAGGTTCAAAGCTAGCCCAAGAAGAAAAGCCTATGAAATTCTTACCTCTAATCAAACACCAAAAGTTGGAAATAAAATTGGCTCAGCTGCTAGTGCCAGGCTTGAGGAACAATGCCCAGGCTTCAAGTTTAAGCCCTATTGGCACACAGAAAAACAGGCCTGGTTCTGCGCTCTAAGCATGCCTGGGTGTGGCAGGCCTGGGAGGGGCTTTGGCCTTGCCAAGAGGCCAATATTGAGGATGAAGACATAGCCAGAACTGGGAACTTGAAAACGTCAATCTTGGGGTGTCCTTAAAAGCAGCCAAGGGAGCAGGGCACCCATATCCTGTACCTGTAATCCTGACTACTCAGGAGGCTGAGATCTGAGGATTGTGGTTTAAAGCCAGCCAAGGCAGGAAAGTCTGTGGGACTTTTATCCCCAATTAGCCACAAGAAAACCAGAAGTGGAACTGTAGCTCGAGTGGTAGACCACAAAAGCCTTGTCACAAAGGCTTGGGGACAGCAGCCAGGCCCTGAATTTAAGCCATCCAGACCTGTACACACAACCCTCGTAGCTCCCCACTATATATTCTTTCTCTTTCAGGATTACTTGGATCTGGCTGGCTGTATACCTTACGACTCACTGCTTGAGGATGATGGCCTTTCCGAGGAGGAGACACCCTTGGTAGATTGTAATCACGTCCCACTCCCATGTACCCTTCCCTCCACATGGATTGAAAACAAACTCTATGGTAGAATTTCCGTACATTTACAAGATTCTAGCAGCTAGTGTTTCCTCTGTATTCTCCAGTCTGTAATGCTTTTATTTTTAAAGAGTGTCTCTGTCGGGCAAGAAATTAAAATGCCATCAAACCTTTGTTAAATGTATGACTTTGGGTCCAGTTTTGACATTCAGGTGTTTTTTAAATTTATTTTTTCCTTTAAAAGTAAAAACAAACAAGCAAACAAAAAAAAAAAACAAAATAAAACAGGATGTGGGAATAAATATTACCAGACAATTTAAGATGACAAAGGAGAAACATAATTAGATCAGGGCAGAATTCGCAGGGGATATGGAGAAGATTGAAGTTGTTTCCTGAGTAGGGAAACAACTTTTGATTTTGTTACTTGGATGAACTGATTTGATTTGGAGATGAATTTAATTAAGGAGGACCTAGCACCCCAACTTCCAGTAAGAACACAGCCAGGAACTTCCAGAGACTACTCCTGGGCTAGATTCTTCCAAAAGGCCACCCAGGTCTCTTCTTGCCAGCCAAAGGGTGGATGGTGAATGTAGTCTGCAAGCACGCCCAGGCAAAGCAGACCCTGGCTGGGTGGGGCTGGAGCAGCCATCACGAGTTGTGGTCAAGAAAGGGTTGTGGTGACCACAGAGTCGCTCCTCTCCATTCACTACCGTTTGGGTCCTGTGAGGGCTCACACAGACCCAGACTGCCTGCCTAGTGGCCTGCAGCAAGCAGGTACACAGCTGGGGCACAGGTGGGGGAGGGAGGGTCTGGGAACCACCTTGCAGCCTGGCAACTGGTGGAGGGTGGGGCCATGGCTGTCCTCCCCATGACTACCCAGAAAAGCTACTGACCGGAAAACGATCCCGTCTCAGAGCGGAAAGTCCAGGCTCTTTTCTTAAAGACTGAGGTAGTCCAGGATGGAGTTAGCTTGGGAGAGACTATGGGCAGTATTCATAACATATTTAAGAATTTGCAAAGATACCACTTCAAGGCATAGAGAGGACTCAGGGCCCACTTACAGCTCTGTGCCCTTTGCCAACTCACTGGCTTAGACCTCGATTTCCCTACTCTTCCTGGACAAGGGAAAGAGCCTTGGCGAGTGTGGAGTGCTTTGCCCATGTCCTGGGAGCTGGGTGCCTAATCTGGCCACTGCACTGTGTAAGTGCCAGGGCTCCAGGACACCGCCTTAGTTCCTCCCCAGACAAAAACCTCCCACACAGACAGTGAAAGAGGTGAAATCAGTGGACACTTCCTGGAGTCCCTGGCAGGAAGTGGGCTGTGCAGAACCTGGCAGACGGTAGTGTGGGGGCAGTGATGTCCAGGTGGCAGGCCCGAAGATCAGAGAGGAGCACAGGTCACTGTCCACCCAACCCAGGAGCCTTCCAATGAGAAGCAAAGCAGCCACTCATTGCTGCCTGAGGAAAAGAAATCATTCTCTGCCTCCTTTCTAAATCTCTCCAGAGGAAGAACTGCTTGAGAAAAGTGCAAAGAAACCTTTCATGAGTTGCTTTTTTCCCCCTAAGTTCACATTTTTCTAAAGACTAGAAAGGAAAGCTGGTTGATGTACATGTGTGGCCTTAAAATTAGTGGTATTGGGGAGTTCAGAGGAATATGGTGTAGGAGAAGCTGGAGGCTAAACAAGCTCTTGCATAGAAAGCAGTTGTAGTGTTCCAATGAACAGTCCTAAACTAGAGAATCACACCAAGTGTGCCATCACAGTACAGAAAGTTTGGCCAGAGAGGGAAAATCTAGGCAAGAGACAGATCTGAGCAATTGCTGGTAACCCCAGCTTCAGCATACCTGTGATGGCTGTGGCGGCAGTGGCAGCAGCTGTAGCTGCCATACCTACAACAGAGAGAGTCTGGGACAAAGGTGCCAGTCATGACATCTGAGCGGATTCTACTCATCACCAGCAAGAACTGACAAGGAGCAGATATCTTCACCATGCAGATCGCAGACCAGAGACGGCCCAGGAACCAAGACTGGTGTGAGTAGAAACCTGACATCCTCACTCCATCTCAGGGAGCACAGGAGGGAAGGCTGCCCCTCCCCCACCACCGGAGATCTCCATCTTTGTTACTGACAAATGCCCAGCTAAACAGCTAGCTCCCACTCAGGCCTTAGAAGAAAGCAAAAGAGTCATTTAGCAGGTCACAGGAACCTGATCTGACCTGCCAGGCTCAGCTCCACCCAGGGGAAAGTCACCCAGCCCAGGCAGGGAAAGCTCTAACAGAGGAGGAGTGACTTTCTTCACTGGGTAAACAGAGCCAGAGGCTGCCCCTCTCTACAGCAGTGTAGACAAACAATTGACATTCAGTAAAGCCTGAGAATGGTTTTAGGCTGGGCTCTGTGAGTGTCTAGGTAGCTAGCCTAGGGAAAAGCTACTGTTGGCTGAAAGGCCTCAACCCTATCCAGAACCTAGCCTCATCACAGCATCTCCAAACTAGAGGAAACAGCCATCTCTCTCTTTTGTGATACTCAAAGCAGATCTCCCTCCCACTGAACTAGCCTGGGAGGAGGATCACAAAATTCTGGGTAACACAGATCATTTTTCTGCCTGCTCAAACTGACTTAAGAAACCAATCAAGCCACAGGAAAACCAAACACCACAGCAGACCACAGAGTCCACAGAGAGACTGGTTATGGACAAAGGGGAGACACAGGATCTTCCCATTTCCACCCCCTAAAAAATATCAAAGAACTAAGCCAGGCGCTGATGGCTCATGCCTGTAATCCTAGCTACTCAGGAGGCTGAGATCTGAGGATCGCGGTTCAAAGCCAGCCCGGGCAGGAGAGACTGTGAGACTCCTATCTCCAATAAACCACCAGAAAACCGGAAGTGGTGCTGTAGCTCAAGTGGTAGAGCGCTCGCCTTGAGCTGGAGAGCTGAGGGACAGTGCCCAGGCCCACAGTTCAAGCCCCACGACCGACCAAAAAATAAATAAATAAATCAAAGAACTCTGTTCTTTTTTTTTTTAATTTTAATTATTTTGAAAATTTTTTTTCTATTGATCGGGTTTTTTTTCCTCTCATATTTCTTTTTAGGTGTATATGTATGTGTGTGCTTTTTAAAAAATCTCTTTTGATCATTTGGTCCTATTTTTTCTTCTTTTCATATTTTTCTCTTTCTTTCTCTTTTGTGTGACTAAATTGCTGTTCTGCTCATCCCCAGATATATACCTGTTGTTGATTATTAGACCTTATTCTCCATTGTGTACATACTTAATCTAGCAATTTATTAATCAATGAACAACCTCTTAGTCCTAACTTCTTTTTTTGGGGGGGGGAGGGTTCGGGTACTGGGGTCTGAACTCTGGGCCTGGGTGCTGTCCCTCAGCTCTTCAGCTCAAGGCTAGCACTCTACCACTTGAGCAACAGCACCACTTCCGGCCTTTTTTCTTTTTGCTTATGTGGTGCTGGGGAATCGAACCTAGGGCCTTGAGCATGCAAGGCAAGCGCTCCACCACTGAGCCACCTTCCCAGCCCCCAGTCTCTGTATTATCTCTGTATACCTATATAATTTTCAAGTAACTAATTTTAAGGATTTTTTTATTTTTTCATGTTTCCTTTCTATCCCACCTATCCTCTCATCTTATACTTTTCTTCTCTCAATATCATTTATTTAAACTTACACAATTTTTGTGTTTCACTTTTTAAATTTAAATTTTTGTTTTTTCCATTTTTTTCTTTTTCTTTTTAATCTCTCTCCTATCATTCTGTCCAATCCGTTTCCCTCTCACTTTTTAAATTTAAATTTTTGTTTTAACATTTTTTTCTTTTTAATCTCTCTCCTATCATTCTGTCCAATCCATTTCCCTCTCTGAGATTAGGAGTTGGTTAAATTCACTCTCTGTTTACCTCTACACATCCCTCTAATGCTATTTTCTCCCACATTTCTCTCTAAACCTAATAATTTCTGGTTTGCCAAATTCTTCTTGGCTGTTTTTAGCCCATTAATCCATAGTTATTTGATGTTGAATAGATTGTATCTGTTTGTATCTGTAGCCATTTTCTCTTTGCAACTACAGGACTCTGGTGGATGCTTACCTGAAAATAGTGTGCTAGCATAAAATTGGTGTTACTTCCATACCAAATCAGCAGAACATGCCAGAGAAACGCAAGAAAAATGGCAAGTCCAGGTATCTCAACTCCCACTCATGATAATCGAGTGACAGAACATTTAATGAATAATCCAGAGGAGAGTTCCCCAAAATCTCTACAAACATTACTGGTAAATATAGTGAATGAAAAGACTAAAAAGCTGCAAAAGGAGTGAGAGGAGACAAACCAAGATTAATACAGGAATCTCCTGAGCGTGAGGAAGCTACTCAAAGATCAACACAGTAATTGCATAAGCAGGCTTAGAACAGCTAAAGAGAAATAAAGGAATTGGATGAGCAGGCTGAGCACAGTCAAAGAGAAATACAGGAATTGTTTAAGCAGGCTGAGAACAGTCAAAGAGAAACACAGGAATTGCATGACCATGAGGAAGCTAATCAAAGAGTAATACAGAAATTGCAAGAGCAGGATGAGAATAGACAAAGATCAATAAAGGCATTCATGGAATCTATCGATTGACAGCTGAAAGAATTCAGGAAGATAAAAAAGGGAATGCTGAATGGAGCCTGACAGAAAGAATGGGACTCCAAGGAAACCATAATCAATCAACTAACTGATTTGAGAACACTGAACACCAAATTAAGGAAGTAAAGAAGTTCATAAAAGATGTAAAACAAAGCTCCAACAAAGAATTTGAAGCCATCAAGCTAACTAATTAGGCCATGCAGAAGATCGAATCTCAGGAATTGAAGACAGCCTAGATATCACAGAGAAAGAACACAACTATCCAAGACATAGAATAGATCTCTCTATTCAACATTTGGAACACACCATCATGAAAGACGCCCTCCCCAACCAACCAGGCCCTGAGCCTCTTTGTAGGGGAACAGAGTTTTGTATCTAACCAAGCTATTTCTGGCTTCTGTAACATGCTTTGCTAAGAAACTTATATTACCCCCACACTCCCCTTTGATAACTAACCTCACCAGTTAATCAATAAGCCCACACCCTACTAACTAATCCCACCCCGCAGTCAGCCCCCTGGTGTAAGCGAATGACAGGCACTGACTTGGAGCAAGGTCGCTTCCTCATACCAAGGGCCGGAGACACACAACTCGGCAGGTACACCGAGGGACCCCCTCGAACAGTGATTAGCCAAAGCATATGATTTGTTTTAAAAGGATTGGCTGCCTGCGTGCAGACCAGGTTGTAACACTTTAGATTTACTGGCTGAAAAAGAGCGGGCTCTACTGTAACGGACTGAGGGGGTCCCATAAAAGGACCATCCCCGGGACTGCTCGGGGCTCCCAGCGAGTTACCCGAACCTTGCGGATCTTGAGGTCACGTGCACCTGGGAGCCTTGGGCATGCCCAAATAAAAACCCTCTTGCCTTTGCATCTGGTGTCGTCTGACTGGTGCTTAGGGCAGGGAGGTCCTGACTTGGGGGACACGCAAAGTCGGGGGTCTTTCATCTTGGTGCATTGGCCGGGAAAGCCCCCTGACCCACTCCAGCTCGGGCCCACCAGGAGGTAAGCCGGCCGGCCTTTGTCTTTGTCTCTGTCTGTCTGGTGTTTGTCTCCGCACAGCGTCTGTACTATTACGAGTAATAGCTCCGTATCTGGGCGGATTGAGAAAGAGCTGACGAGCTTGGACTTCTCCCCCGCCACCCTGGGGGATGCCTCAGGGATTAGAGGGGCCCGATTTTTCAGGGCTCAGAAAGAATCCGCCTGATTCGCTCGTCTGGAGGAAGGAGGGAACGTGGAATCTCTCTCCTTTCTAGGGAAGGAGGGAACATGGAATCTCTCTCCTTCCCGGGGATTCGCTTCCCCGTCTGAAAATCTGCTTTTGGTTTGTAACCGGAGCCACACAGCGTTTGTCTTAACCCGTTCGTTGTTGGTTCTTTTTGTGTTCAGTGTTGGTTTAAATCTTATCTTTCTTAATATGGGTCAGGTTGCTGTTACTCCTCTGTCTTTAACTCTAAACCATTGGAAAGAAGTTAAAAAAATTGCTCACAATCTCTCCATAGAAATAAGAAAAGGAAAATGGCAGACTCTCTGCGCTTCCGAGTGGCCAACCCTTAATGTAGGATGGCCTAAGTAGGGGACCTTCAGTCGCCAAATTATTTCACAGGTCAAACAGAAGATATTTCTCCAGGGACCTCACGGACACCAGGACCAAGTCCCGTATATTATAACCTAGCAGTCCCTGGTGGACTAGCCCCCCCCCCCCTTGGCTTGCTCTCCTTATACCCCACCCTCTTCCTTCCCTTCCTTCTCCTGCGCCATCCGCTCCCCCTCCTTCCACGCCTCTTCCTCTGCCAGAACCTCAGCCCTCCGCACCTTCCACCTTCCGCTCCCCCTCCTTCCACACCTACCGCTTCCCTTTACCCCCTTCTGAAACAATAACCTACAAAAATACCGGGGAAGCCAGAACCGAAGCCCGTTCTAACCTCGGATAACACCCCCCCTTATTAACCTTCTCTCAGAAGAACCTCCCCCTTTCCAGGGCCCTCCATCAGGGCCAAGAGGGCCAAGAGCAGATCCGCAGCCGGCCACAGGGTCTCCCATCGCAGGCCGCCTCCGAGAAAGGAGAGATTGGGGCCTGGAGGAATGAAGCGGTGACACTGCCCCTGTGCCCGGCGGTGGGACCAGGACATCACCAGCAGTATTGGCCCTTCTCTGTGGCTGACTTGTATAATTGGAAAACACATAACCCCACTTTCTCTCAGGACCCGGTGGCTCTTACGGCCCTAATAGAATCCATTCTGACCACTCATCAGCCCACTTGGGATGATTGTCAGCAACTTTTACAGGTTCTCCTCACTTCAGAAGAAAGACAAAAGGTGATCCTGGAAGCGAGAAAGAATGTGCCGGGAGGTGATGGCCGCCCCACCCAGCTCCCGAACGTCATAGATGACGCCTTTCCCCTGACCCGCCCCAATTGGGGTTTTAACACGTCTGAAGGTAGGACCCACCTACGTCTGCTCATAGCGGGTCTCCATAAGGCAGGGCAAAAGCCCACCAATTTGGCCCAGGTAAGGCAGGCGGTTCAGGGAGCAGAGGAAACCCCCACCGCTTTCCTAGAAAGACTGAAAGAAGCTTACCATAGATACACTCCGTTCCATCCTGATAGTCAAGAACAGCGGGGAAATGTGTCCATGGCTTTTATCTGGCAGTCCGCCCCAGATATTAGGGCAAAGTTACAGAGGTTGGATAATTTGCAGGATTACTCCCTACAAGATTTGTTAAAAGAGGCAGAAAAAATCTATAACAAGAGAGAGACCCCGGAGGAAAAGGAAGACAGACGTAGGAAGGAAAGCGAGGAACGAGAGCTGAGAGGGCTCGAAAGAGAAATAGAGAGCTTAGTAAAATCCTGGCCACTGTAGTCTCAGGTAGACAAGACATAGGCCAGGCAGAGGAGAAGGGGGGTGTAAGGCGGCCTCGAGTGAACCGCGACCAATGTGCTTATTGCAAGGAGACAGGACACTGGGTAAAAGACTGTCCACAGAAACCAAGAAATTCTAGAAAGAGGACCCCAGGTCCCCCTACCCAGCTCCTAGCCCTGGACGAAGATTAGGGAAGTCAGGGCCAGGAGCTCCCCCCTGAGCCCAGGGTAACCCTAACTGTGGGGGAGCAACCAGTAACCTTTCTCGTGGACACTGGGGCCCAGTACTCAGTCCTAAGCAAAGATCAAGGCCCGCTTAGTGGCCGAACTACCTGGGTGCAAGGTGCAACTGGCAGCAAGCGATACCACTGGACCACAGACAGAAAAGTTCTCTTGGATTCCGGTAAGGTCACCCATTCTTTTCTTCACATTCCTGACTGTCCCTACCCATTGCTAGGGAGGGATTTACTAACCAAACTAAAGGCACAGATTCATTTCGAGGAGAAAGGGGCCTCTGTGATGGGACCGGCAGGCCGACCCCTACATGTTTTAACTTTCCAATTAGAAGAGGAATATAGACTTTTTGAAAAACCAAAGAGTGAGCCCAAAGAAATGGGGCAATGGCTAAAAGCAATTCCAAATGCCTGGGCAGAAACAAGCGGAATAGGACTGGCTATACAACAGCCCCCCCCCCAGTGGTCCAGTTGAAAGCAACCGCTACGCCAATAAAAGTTAAACAATACCCTATGTCAAAGGAAGCCTATGAGGGAATAAAACCCAATATTCGGCGGTTCCTGGATCAAGGCATACTTGCCCGTTGCCGTTCCCCTTGGAACACACCTCTATTGCCTGTTAAAAAGCCAGGCACCAATGATTATCGGCCAGTTCAGGACCTGAGAAAAGTAAATGAACGGGTAGAGGACATCCACCTGATAGTTCCTAACCCGTATAACCTGCTTAGTACCTTGCCTCCCACGCACACCTGGTATACTGTTATAGACTTAAAAGATGCCTTCTTCTGCCTCCGGCTTAGTCCCCAGAGTCAAAGCTTATTTGCCTTTGAGTGGAGAGACCCTGAACAGGGCATCTCAGGACAACTCACGTGGACAAGATTGCCACAAGGATTCAAAAATAGCCCGACCCTGTTCGACGAAGCTCTCCACAAGGACTTGGCAGATTTTCATCTTCAACATCCTTCTTTAATAATGCTTCAGTACGTGGATGATCTCCTCGCAGCCACCACGAGAGAGGCATGCTTGAGAGGTACTGAGGTATTGCTTAAAACCTTGGGGGAGCTTGGGTATCGGGCATCTGCTAAAAAAGCACAACTTTGTCAACAAACTGTGACCTACCTGGGGTATGAAATTCGAGAAGGGCAGCGCTGGTTGACCCCTGCCAGGAAGGAGGCTATATGTAACATCCCTTCTCCCCAAAACTCAAGGCAAGTAAGGGAGTTCCTGGCCACAGCCGGCTTTTGGCGCCTGTGGATTCCTGGTTTTGCGGAACTGGCGGCCCCCTTGTACCTGCTCACCATGCAGGGGGTTCCTTTTCAGTGGAACAGTGAACAGCAACAGGCTTTTGACCAAATTAAAAAGGCCCTATTGACTTGCCCTGCTTTGGGACTCCCGGATGTGACTAAGCCCTTTGAACTGTTTGCTGATGAGAAACAGGGCTATGCAAAGGGAGTATTGACCCAAAAGCTGGGGCCCTGGAGGAGGCCAATTGCTTACCTCTCCAAAAAACTAGACCCTGTGGCTGCAGGATGGCCCCCTTGTCTACGAATGGTAGCCACCATTGCAATGCTAGTCAAAGATGCCACCAAGATAACCTGGGGACAGCCACTGACTCTACTGACTCCCCATGCCATTGAGACCATAATACGACAGCCTCCGGAGCCGTGGCTATCCAACGCGCGATTGACTCACTACCAATCTCTCCTACTGGACTCTGAATGAATCCAGTACGGGCCACTGGTGACCCTCAACCCAGCCACCCTATTGCCTCTCCCGGGAAAAGCGCCCCTTCATGACTGTAGCCAGATCCTTGCCGAGGCTCATGGGTCTCGGCCAGACCTCCTGGACGTTCCCTTATCGGATGCTGAGATAACGTGGTTCATAGACGGCAGTAGTTACCTGGAAGATGGAAAAAGACGGGCTGGGTCACCACGGACTCAGAGGTAATAAGGGCTAGCGCGCTCCCAGAGAGCACCTCTGCCCAAAGGGCTGAATTGATAGCTCTGACCAAGGCATTACGCATGGCAGAAGGGAAGAGACTAAATGTGTATACCGACAGCAGGTATGCATTCGCCACTGCTCATGTACACGGGGAGATGTATCGGCGTAGGGGCCTTCTAACTTCAGCGGGAAAGGAAATAAAAAATGAGGCTGAAATTGTAGAATTGCTCCAAGCCTTGTTCCTCCCTAGCAAGTTAAGTATTATACACTGTCCCGGGCATCAGAAGGGGAGCAGCCCGGGGGCGAGGGGAAACAGACTGGCAGATGAAACTGCCCGGCAGGCAGCTCTGGGACCACAAATACTTCCCCTGCGGTCTAGTGCTAAGGAAGCCACCCAACCGAGTGGGGATTGGGACTACTCTGATGAGGACTTGGACTTAATTCAAAAATTGGATGCTGATTTTGACCCTACGACCCAAAAATGGTTATATCAAAACAAGTATGTCTACCCTATTAAAGAGACCCGAGAAATGTTCCAACATTTACATAATCTAACCCACCTAAGTGCAAGAAAAATGAAAGAACTAATAACCAGGCGAGGATCCCTCGGGTACTTCCCCAGAAGAGACCAAATTCTCCAACAAATAGCGGACAAGTGCCCCGCCTGTGCTCAGGTCAATGCAGGAAGAACCAGGCTTGACCCAGGGGTACGTTTACGAGGGCACAGCCCTGGCAATCAATGGGAAGTAGACTTCACTGAAGTTAAGCCTGGGATGTATGGCTACAAATACCTGCTAGTCTTTGTAGACACTTTTTCAGGATGGGTAGAGGCCTTCCCCACCAAGACAGAGACTGCAATGGTGGTCGCTAAGAAGCTACTGGAAGAAATTTTCCCCAGGTATGGACTTCCTAAAGCACTCGGGTCGGATAACGGGCCAGCCTTCACCTCCCAGGTAAGCCAGCAGGTGGCCAGGGTACTGGGGATAAATTGGAAATTGCATTGTGCATATAGACCCCAGAGTTCAGGACAGGTAGAAAGGATGAATAGAACAATCAAGGAGACTTTAACCAAATTGACGCTTGCAGCTGGCAATAAAGACTGGGTACAGCTCCTACCATTAGCACTGTATAGGGCCAGGAATACTCCTGGCCCCCATGGACTAACCCCGTTTGAAATCATGTTTGGGGGACCCCCCCCTTGCAGTAACCTTTTATGACTCTGACCAGGTTAAAGCACCTTCTTTGCAAAGCCATTTACAAGCCCTACAATGGGTACAGCAAGAGGTCTGGAAACCACTTGCCCAGGCCTACAACCAGGAACTTAAAACCCCCTCACTGCCCCATTCCTTTCAGATTGGTGACTCAGTCTGGGTCCGTAGGCACCAGACCAAAAACCTGGAACCTCGCTGGAAGGGACCCTACACTGTACTCCTGACAACTCCCACCGCTCTCAAAGTAGACGGGATTGCCTCTTGGATCCATGCGTCGCATGTAAAAAGAGCTCCTGAAATAAACAACTCCTCCATCCACCAAGAGCCTCAGCAATGGCGAGTCCAGCGTTCTCAAAACCCTCTAAAGATAAGACTTACTCGAGCCTGATTCCCTTCTTTTGCCTTGTACTGTTATCTAAGTTGTACTTAGCCTCTCCCAACCCGCACGGGCCTGTACAACAGACCTGGCAAGTCATATCAGGTACCTCAGACGTAATTTGGCAGGTTACCTCTGGGAGCCATCCCTGGGGTGCTTGGTGGCCAGACCTCACCCCTGACTTTTGCCAATTAGTGGCCGGTATAAACTCGGGTTTCCCCCGGTGGGACATTCCGGACTCGACGCATACCGACATCCCCCTTGAGGGACACAGTTGCCCTAGTACCTGGGAAATGAAAGCTGATGACTATTATGGTTGTTGTTCACCCCAGAAGAGACTTGGCAAGCCATGATTTCTATGTCTGTCCTAGGGATGGCGTGTCTCGGGCAACCGCCAATAGATGTGGAAACGTAGGGGAATACTATTGTGCCAAGTGGGGCTGTGAAACAACGGGAGATGCATATTGGCGGCCTAGCTCCTCCTGGGACCTAATTAGTGTCAGAAAAGGCCACTCTTGGGCCACTCAGTGTAATACCAACACCACCTGTATGCCTTTAAACATAACCTTCACAGGTAAGGGAAAGGCCCAATCTCCAGCAGTTTGGATGACAGGAAGGCAGTGGGGACTGAGGTGGCATATGACTGGACCTGACTTGGGAGCAGTCTTCCAAATTAGGTTGCGTAGAGGAACAGCCTCAATTATCCTCCCCATCGGACCCAATCCAGTCTTACCAGACCACAGGGCCCCTCCTGCCCCCAAACTTAAGACCACTCCTTCCCCTGCACCCATGGTTTCTTCACTTCCTTCTATGTTCTTGACCGTCTCCGCCTCACTTGGGACAGGAGATAGGCTCATTAACCTGGTAAAAGGGGCCTATACCGCCCTAAACTATTCAGACCCAGACCGCACTGAAGACTGTTGGCTTTGCTTAGCCTCCAGCCCACCTTACTACGAAGGCATCGCTGTGGTTGCAAATTTTACTAACCACACCAGCCCTCCCATCACCTCTAACTCCCTACCTAGCCACCAGCTGACCCTTCCAGAGGTATCAGGGAATGGAATATGTTTGGGTAACATACCACCATCCCACAAAATCTTATGTAATCTAACCCAGGTTATTACCTTCGGCTCTTATTACTTGGCCCCCCCCCCCCGATGGATTTTATTGGGCTTGTAACACTGGAATCACCCCGTGTGTGTCTGCAGCCGTTTTTAACCAAACTAGGGATTATTGTGTACTAGTACAGCTTTGGCCCCGCATCATCTACCATCCCGATGACTTTGTCTTCCAGTATTTCGAGAACCCCACTCATCGGAGTAAAAGAGAACCTGTGACCCTCACACTGGCTGTGCTCTTGGGTTTTGGAGGAATAACAGCAGGAATCGCTACAGGAACCACAGCCCTGATGAAGGCAGATCAATATATGGTCCTCCAACAAGCCATGAATGAAGACCTGAGAACCCTAGAAAAGTCCGTCCAGACATTGACAGACTCCGTAAGCTCCCTAGACAAAGTAGTCCTCCCAAATCGGAGGGGGTTAGACTTGCTTTTTCTAAAGGAAGGGGGCCTATGTGCAGCTTTAAAAGAAGAGTGTTGTTTTTACGCTAACAAAACAGGGGTAATAATCGAGACCCTAGACAAACTCAAAGAGAGGCTGGATAAAAGAATGCGGGAATTTGAGTCTCAGCAGGTATGAAGGATTATGAAACAAGTCTCCATGGTTCACTACCCTATTGTCCTCCCTGATGGGACCACTTATAGTGCTTATACTAGTCCTTACCTGAGGCCCTTGTGTTGTAAACCGCTTGATACAATTTGTTAAAGACCGCCTATCGGTAGTACAGGCCCTAGTTTTGACCCAACAATATCAAGCCCTCAGACAACAGGAAACTGGTAGTTAAAAATTAAAAAAAAGGACAACGTCGGCCTCTAAGGTTAGAGGCACTAAGAAAAGAAATGGGTGAATGAAAGGCCCCCTCCCCAACCAACCAGGCCCTTAGCCTCTTTGTAGGGGAACAGAGTTTTGTATCTAACCAAGCTATTTCTGGCTTCTGTAACATGCTTTGCTAAGAAACTTATATGACCTCCACACTCCCCTTTGATAACTAACCTCACCAGTTAATCAATAAGCCCACACCCTACTAACTAATCCCACCCCGCAGTCAGCCCCCTGGTGTAAGCGAATGACAGGCACTGACTTGGAGCAAGGTTGCTTCCTCATACCAAGGGCCGGAGACACACAACTCGGCAGGTACACCGAGGGACCCCCTCGAACAGTGATTAGCCAAAGCATATGATTTGTTTTAAAAGGACTGGCTGCCTGCGTCCAGACCAGGTTGTAACACTTTAGATTTACTGGCTGAAAAAGAGCGGGCTCTACTGTAACGGACTGAGGAGTCCCATAAAAGGACCATCCCCGGGACTGCTCGGGGCTCCCAGCGAGTGACCCGAACCTTGTGGATCTTGAGGTCACGTGCACCTGGGAGCCTTGGGCATGCCCAAATAAAAACCCTCTTGCCTTTGCATCTGGTGTCATCTGACTGGTGCTTAGGGCAGGGAGGTCCTGACTTGGGGGACACCCAAAGTCGGGGGTCTTTCAATCATAAGGCCTAAGCTGAGGATAATGGGTGTACAGAAGCACCTAGAAACAGAAGTTAATGATCCAGGAAATTTAGCAGGATCCTAGTGGAGAACTTCCCAAACATGCAAAAAGATAGGCCTATTCAGATACAAGAAGCTTTTAGAACCCCAAATTGACCAGACCAGAATAGGACATCCCACCATCAAATTATAATCCACACAGGATCAATTCAGACCAAGGAAAAGATCCTTAAAGAGGTCAGGAAGAAAAGATCAATCACCTATAAAGGGAAACCAATTAGAATCACCTCAGATTTCTTGGCAGAGTCAATTAAAACAAGATGATGGAATGATGTATGCCATGCCCTAAAGACAAACGACTATCAACCAAGAATACTGTACCCAGCTAAGCTCTCCTTCATAACTGAAGGTCAAATATTCCATAGCAAAGAGAAACTGAGGCAATATATCTCCACCAGTCCAGCCCTACAAAAGATACTTAAGGAACACAATAAAGGCCAAGAAACTGTATCCAAACTGAGAATCCAAGAACCATAGGAAGAGCCCAGTTGTCGCGCGCAACCCCAAAGAAGGGGAATAACATGGCAGGAACTACCAAACACCTCTCAGTCCTAACTCTCACCACTAACGGACTTAACTCTCCAATTAAGAAACACAGAGTGTCTAGTTGGGTTAAAAAGCAAAATCCTTATATCTGCTGCCTTCAGGAGTCACACCTTGCTCACGAAAACAAACGTTTTTTGAATGTGAAAGGCTGGGACAAATATCTCCCAAGCGAATTGTCCCCATAAATAGGCGGGAGTTGCAATCCTATTATCTGCTAAAATAGAGTTCAAATTAAGATTAGTGAGGAGAGATAAAGAAGGTCACTACAAACTAATTAGGGGATCTCTCCTTCAGGAGGATATTACAATTCTAAATATATATTTGCCAAACAATGGAGCACACAAATTTATCTCAGAAACACTACTTTCCTGCAAATCTCACATAGATCCAAAGAAATTAACTGTTGGGGAATTTAACACACCACTATCTCCACTAGATAGATCAACTCAGCAAAAACTCAACAGATAAATAGCAATCTAGGCAACTGTATAGATCAACTGGATTTAGCAGACATCTACCATATATTTCACCCAGCAGCATCAGAACACACGTTTTTCTCAGCACCACACGGAGCATTTTCCAAAATAGACCACATTTTACATCACCAGGCAAACTTGTCCAAATTCAGAAACATTGAAGTTACACGTTGCATTCTCTCAGACCACAAGGAATAAAATTAGAACTCAACACCAAAAGCCACCAAAGAAAGTCCTGTAACACAAGGAGGATGAACAACACACTGTTGAGCCACCAGTGGATCATGGGGAAGTTTAGAAAGGAAATTCAAATGTTCATGATATTCAACAAAAATGAACACCCAAACACCACCTCTTCTGGGACACAACAAAGGCCGGCAGTACTCAGAGGCAAGTTTATAGCTCGGGTTCCTACATCAACAAATTGGAGAGATCTGACACCAACAATTTAATGAGATTTCTCAACCTCCTTGAAAAAGAGCGGCAAGATAAACCCCAATTCAGTAAATGTAATGAAATAATTAAAATTAAATCAGAATTAAAAGAATTAGAATCCCCAAAAAACATAGAAAGAATAACAAAACACAGAGTTGGTTCTTTGAAAAAATTAACAAAATTGACAGATCCTTAACAAATTTTATCAGAAAAAGAAGAGAACACACCAAAATGAACTCAGAGATGAGAATGGAACCATCACTACAGAAACAAGCAAGAACTTGGCAGAAATGGTTCTTTTCCTAGCAAATACAGACATAACAAAACCAAACCAAGATGAGTTAAATCATCTTAACAGGCCCATATCAAGCATTGAAATAGAAACAGCAATAAAAGACCTACCATCTAAGAAAAGCCCAGGACCTGATGAATTTACAGCAGAATTCTACAAGGCCTTCAAACAGAGCTCACACAAATACTCACTACCGAAGTCATTCTATGAAGCCATCATAACCCTCATTGCCAAACCAGGCAGGGACTCATCAATGAAAGAGAATTATAGGCCTATTTCTTTGATGAACATTGATGCAAAACTTCTCAACAAAATTTTGGCCAATCGACTTCAACAATTCATCCAAAATATCATACACCATAATCAAACAGGATTAATTTCAGGGATGCAAAGCTAGTTTAATATACACAAATCAATTAATAAAATTCATCATATCAACAAGAGCAAGGATAAGAAACACATGGTTATCTCAATAGATGCAGAAAAAGCATTTGACAAGATACAACATCCCTTTATGATGAAGGTTCTGGAAAAACTAGGAATCCAGAGAACATTCCTCAATACAATAAACCCTGCATATGACAAACCTACAGCCAGCATTATACATAGTGGTGAAAAACTAAAGCAATTTCCTCTGAATTCAGGAAAGGGTCAAGGAGGTCCACTCTCTCCACTTCTCTTGAATTTAGTATTAGAATGCCTAGCTACAACAATAAGACAAGATGTAAACATAAAAGGGATTCAAATAGGGAAAGAGGAAGTAAAACCCTCCCTCTTTGCAGATGATATAATCTTGTATTTAAAGAATCCCATGGACTCCACTCCCAAATTCCTCAAGCTGATTCAAAACTTTGGCAAAGGAGCAGGGTATAAAATTAACCCTCAAAAATCAATGGCTTTTCTGTATGCCAACAATGAGAAAAGCATGGATGAAAACAGGAAAGCAAGTCCATTTGTAATAGTCCCACAAAAATAAAATACTTAGGAATTAACCACAGAAGTGAAGGACTTCGATGATGAAACTTCAAAAGTGTGAAAAAGGAAATCAAAACTGAACTTAGAAAGTGGAAAAACTTCCCAGGCTCCTGGATTGGAAAGATCAACATCGTGATTTTCACGATGGCAATACTTCCCAAGGCTATCTACAAATTCAATGCGATACCTATCAATATTCCTACCTCATTCTTCAAGGAAATAGAAGAGGCAATCCAAAAATTCATATGGAACAATAAAAGATCCCGAATGACAAAAATGATCCTTAACAGAAAGAACAGTGCTGGAGTATCAATACCAAATTTCAAACTGTTCTGTAAAGCCATAGTAATCAAAACATCTTGGTACTGGTACAAGAAGAGACTCAGGACCAATGGACTAGAATTGAAAACCCAGACATGAACCCACAGATCTATAGCCATCTAATCTTTGATGAGGGAGCTAAAAAATTAGAATGGAAGAAAGACAGCCTCTTCAGTAAATGGTGATGATAAAATTGGATACTCATTTGTAGAAAACTAAAGCTAGAACTTTATATATCACCCTGCACCAGAATCAACTCCAAATGAATCAAAGACCTTGGATTCAAAGAAAACACCCTAAAAACATTACAGGACAAAATAGGTAAACCATAGGTCTCTTTGGCACAGGCCAAAATTTTCTTAATAGAGACTGAGAAACACAACAAATTAAAGAAAGTTTGGATGATTAGGATTGCATGATGTTGCAGAGCTTCTGCATGGCAAAGCACATACCTAGCAATATTAGTAGAATGCCCAAGGACCCGGAGAGTACCTTCACTAGCCATCCAAGGGATAAGGGTCTCATATCTAAAATATACGTAGACCTCAAAAAATTAAATCCCTTCCAACAAACTGCCTGATCAATAAGTGGACAAAAGACCTAAAGAGAAACTTCTCTGAAGAGAAAATAAGAATGGCCTATAGACACATGAACAAATGCTCAACCTCTCTAGCCATAAAAGAGTTATAAATCAAAACAACATAGAGAATCTACCTCACCCCTGTTAGAATGGTTATAATGAAGACCTCTAATTAAACAACAGATGCTGGAAGGGATGTGTACGGAAAGGAACCATACTGCATTGTGGATGGGAGTGTAAACTTGTTCAAACACTTTGGGAAGCAGTATGGAGGTTCCTCAAAAGACTCCACATAGAGCTCCCCTATGAGCCAGCAATCCCACTTTTGGGCATTTACCCAAATGACCACAAACAAGACTATGTTTATTGCAGCATTATTTACCATAGCTAAGAAATGGAACCCACCACGATGATGAATAGATCAAGAAAATGTGGTATATATACAAATAGAATTCCATGCCTCCATCAGAAAGAATGACATTGCCCCATTTGTTAGGAAATGGACTTGGATATGATAGGACTTGGAAAAAATTATATTAAGTGAAATAAGCCAGGCCCAAAGAAACATAGGTCCCATGGTTTCCCTTATTTGTAATAACTAGTATATGTCTGAGACAAGTAGAAAATTTAAAAAACTATGTACATATGACCATATATAAGATGATGTTAAGTGAAATGAACCCGAAGATAGAGACACATTTGGTTTTCTGTTTCTTGCTGGTTTTAATGTACTTATAAAGTGCCATGTGATTTTTTTTTGTTTCTTTGTATGTTCCTCCCCAAGTTATAACCCCTATTTTCACTGATGCTGGTCTAATTTAGGGAAGGGAAGGGAAAAAATTGTTTAAATAGTGTTAGAGTTTGAACCATTGTAACAATGAAATGTACAAGACACTATGTTGAAAACAAAGTTTACAATTTAGGCCAGGGCGGGGTGAGGACTGTAGTTGTGGAGGTGGGAGGGAAGGGAAGGTATGGGAAAACAAAGGAGGAGGCAAAGATGCTGGAAAAGAAATGTACTCATTACCTTGCTCATGTAACTCTAACCGGTCTGTACAGTATTTCCACAATAAAAAACATTAAAAAATATCCACTGTGTGCACCATAGCTTGCAGAAAACAACACACTTCCCCTCTTGTCCACACAGTGGTACTAAAGAGTTGAATGCCCAAAATTCTTATTGGCCGGCAGCATGTTTTGCATGCAAATTTTACTGGGTGGCAGCAGAGATCTACTGCATGCAGGGGAATTCCTCGGGTTACCACAGGGCTGCACTAGAGATCTCAGTTCCTAGTATGCCAATCTTCTGCTAGATAGTTGTGCGCCCAATGTTCCACTGGGTGGCGCCACAGATTTAGGGAATAGTTTTCTTCTTTCTTCTTTCCTTTTTTTTTTTTTTTTTTCTTCTGGAGACTGCTTCTGGGGCTGCAGCTGAGTGCCTCCCTGGCTGCTAGCATTTATTTCACAGATCCACTTTCATGCTCTGTGTGGTGAATTCAATGTTGTGGTCTCAGATTATTTTTATTGTTGTTGTTGTTGTTGTTATTAACCAGTGTTGGTTGTCAAATCTAGATCCTCATATCTCAGAATCCTGGGTATTTGGGTTACAGTCATGAGCCACCAGTGCACATTCAGATGGGATTACCAGGTAAAGATTGGTGAAAGCAAATTAAATGTGAGAAGGTTTTGAGATGTGTTTCCTCTTGTGCCACACATCAGAAGCCCGAGAGCTCGTTTCCAACAACGCCCAGCAAGGGACACAGTGCTCTTCCCCCATATCTCCACATTATGTCAACAGAAAACGGATTTTCCATAATGCCCTGCAGACAGCTGAGAAGTATTCTTGCATTTTGCTATGGAGTTGCACCAGAGAGCACATTTCCCACAATGCAGTGTTGAGATCCTGACACTTGACGCACGCATTTCCACAGGATGGTTCATGAGAGCTGACTCTCCAAAGTGCCTGGCAGCCAGTTGGGTGCTATCATCGCACATCTCCATGGTTTCGCACTAGAGAGTTCACTCCCCAACATACTCATAGGAGAGCCCTATTTTATCCCTGCACATCTTCATGTGATGGCACCAGAGAGCTCATTTCCTACAGTACACTGATTATGGCCTGGTTCTATGCCAAACATCTCTGGGTAATCACAGATAACTCACATCTTACAACTCTCAGTGAGCACTGGGATATTATGCGTGCATCTTGGCACCAGAGAGCTCACTTCCCACCTGCCCTGCTGACAGCCAGGTGGTTTGCCTGCATATCTCCATGTAGTTGCACCAGAAGCTTCATTTCTGACAATGCCATGCCAATGGCCCAGTGTTAGACCCAGTATATTCTCTGGGTGCCATCAGAGAGATAAGTTCCCACAATGCACTGCTTAAAGTCCAGTGCTCTACCTGCATGTGTCCATGTGGTGGCAACAGAAAGTTCACTTCCAAACTGTCCTGCTGATGGTCAGGTGGTTTGCCAGGGTATCTCTATGGAGTTGTGGCAGAGAGCTAACTTCCCACAATGCCATGCCGTTGGCCCAGTCTTATGATTGCACATCTTCGGGAGGGGGGCATCAGAGCACTCACTTCCCACAATGCCCTGCTGACAACCCAGTCCTATGACCGCACATGTCCACATGTGGCAACAGAGAACTCATTTCCCACAATTCCATGAGATCAGCATGTTCCTATGACCACACATCTCCATGGGGTATCACCGGAGACCTCGTATTCCACAATACTCAGTCGCTGTGCCAGTGCTTTTCCTGCACATCTCCATAGGGTGGTGCCAAGGAGGTTAGTTCCCACAATACCCTGCTAAAGGCCCAGTGCTATACCCACATGTCTCCACGTGGTGGCTAATGTAGTGCTGAGGAATCAAATGGAGGGCCTCATGAATGCAAGGAGAGCACTCTACCACTGACCGACTTTCCCAACCCTATAGGACTTAAACTGACACTATTCAACCATTTCAGATTCACAACTCCCTCTGAAACATGGACACAATCAGAAGAGTATGTCTCTTCCATTAGAAGAATTTTATCATTCCACTGTGTGAACTAAAGCATACTTACAGATAAATGGGAAATATTTTGAAAAAAAGGTGAAGAAAATATAAGGAATCAATGGAGAAGAGAATTGAGTTTTGAGGTAATTATTCATCTAAAATTCACTAACAACATAATTCTCTATAAATAAATTCACTCTGATTTTTCCATGCTGATTCAGCCTTTGGGGCAAATACTAGTGTTTAAGCATGAATAATAGTGCCAATTTCCAACAATGTCATGTTATACTCACACATATTATATATATATTTCACACAATGCTGTGCAGTAGCTTGGATGGTATGCTGACATTTCTCTATGGGGTGGCTGCAGAGAGGTCATTTCCCACAAAACCAGCTGGTGGACAGGAGCTATGCTCAAACCACCACATGGAGTGAAAACCAGAGAGCTCACTTCCGACAGTGCCCTGGCTGACAGCCCAGTGCTATGTCCTTACATCTTTATGGGGCGGCACCAGAGAGCTCACAGCCCACAATGCCCTACTGAGAGCCCAGTACAATGGCCGCCCACCTTTATGGGACCGCACCAGAGAACTCACTTCCAATAACGCTTACAATGCCCACCCAACCGATTGCACAGCATTGTGGGAAGTGACCTCTCTGTGCTACCCGGAGGAATTTGCAGACAGAGCAGCAAGTCGCCCACTGGGCATTCTGGGAAGTAAGCTCAAGGTGCTACCTAATGCTATTGTGCAGCACTAGCACTGGCCAACAGCAAAGCATTGTGGGAAATGAGCTCTCTGGTGCCATCCCATAAAGATGGACGGCCATAGCACTGGTTCTCAGTAGGGCATTGTAGGAATTGAGTTCTCTGCCACCACTGAATGCAAAGTTTTGGCACTATTCCCGGGTTGTCAACTCAGAATAGTGGGAAATAATCTCTAAAGTGCCACCCCATGGATATTTGCAGGCAGAGCACCTGGAAACCTGCTGGGCATTGTGGGATGTGAGTTCTTTGGCACCACTGAATACTGGTTCTGCACTAGCACTGGTCGACACCAAAGCATTCCGAGAAATGAGCTTGCTGGTGCCATGTCATAAAGATGCAAGGGCATAGCACTGGGCTGTCAGCAGGGCACTGTGGAAGTGAGCTCTCTGGTACCACTCCATGTGGTGGTTTGAGCATAGCTCCTGGCCATCAGCTGGTTTTGTGGGAAATGACCTCTCTGCAGCCACCCCATAGAGAAATGTCAGCTTACCATCCACGTGATTGCACAGCATTCAGAAACTGAGCTTTCTGTGGAACTCTACCAAATGGAAATTTGCAGGCAGAGCAGCTGGCTGACCAGTAGGTATTGTGTGAAGTGAGCTGTCTTGGCCCAGCAGTTTTCAAAATGCTGTCTCTGGTGTAACCCCGGGGAAATGTGAGGACACAGCACTGGGCAGTCAGCAGGGCATTGTGGGAAGTGAGCTCTCTGATGCCACCCTGTGGAGATTTATGGGAATAGCACTGGGCAGTTAGAAGGGTTTTCTGGGAAGTGAGCAGTCTGATGCCATCCCGTGGAGATGTGTGAGCATAGCACCTGGCCACACGCTGGGAATTGCGAGAAATGTCCACTGTGCTGACATCCCATGGAGATGTGTGGGCATAGCACCCAACCTACAGCACTGCATTGTGGGAAGTGAGGTCTCTTTGGAGTTCCACCTGTGGAGATTTGCAGGCAGAGGAACTGGCCATCCTCTGGGAATGGTGGGCAGTGAACTCTTTGGCGCCCCCACATTCAAAGTGGGGAATTGTCACCTGGTTGACAGCACGGTATTGTAAGAGACGAAGTCTCTGGGGACACCTCCCTACAATCTGTGGGCATACCTCCCAGTGGATAGCACGGATTTGGAGAATATGAGCACTCTGGTGCCACCACGTAGAGCTTTGGAAACAGAGCAGCTGGCCACCTCCTGGGTATTCTGGAAAGTGAGACCTCTGGCATCACCTAATGCCATGGTTTGGCACTAGCATTGGACTCTTTTCCTCCTCCTCCTCTTCCCTTCCCCTCTTTCCTCCTCCCATTGCCTTTTCTCCCTAGGCTCCCCTCCTCCCAATTCCCTTAACCTCTTACTCCGCCTCCCTCTCCCCCTCTTCGGTCTCTCTTGCCCCTCTTCTTCCCCTCCCCACGCTCTCCCCTACCCTCCACTTCCTCTTGCCTCCTCTCTCTACCTCTTACCAGCTCCTCTTCATTTTCTTGTTCCCTCTCTCCTCACCTCTCCCTTCCCTTCTCCCTTCCCAGTTCCTTTACCTCTCCCTCCCCCCATCCTTTTCTCATTTACCTCTCCTTCCCTCTCCCTGTCTTGGTTTTCTCCTCTTCCCCTCTCCCCTTCCCCTGCCCCTTTCTTTGCCCCTCCCCTTATCATAGCAAATGACTTTCCTTCCCTCCCTACCCCCTACCTCAGAAAAGGGTCACCAGACCTCTACACAGCCCCTCCATCCTGAAGGCCCAGCCTGCCCTTCTCTTGCCCTGAGCACCTGTGGTTAACCTGCAGCTGTGGAAGGGCATCCTAGAAGGGGCAATGTCTCTCTCCTCCCACCTCACTTGATCACAAGTCAACTCACAAACAGCCCCCTTTCCCAGAGATGAGCTCTCCTCAGCATTCCCCCTACTCAGGGATCTGCCCTCCCCAGAGGTCCCCCTACCCAGGGTCTCCCCAGGCTTGAGAGTTTCTGGTCTCCTGGTAGCCGTCTATCCAGTGTGATACTCCAGGTGGTTCCAAGAGGTGCTGGCTCTGCCCCTCTAACCTCAAACCTTTTCTAGATGTTTCTAGATCCTTCCATACAGAGTTCTTCTAGGGAAGGGGCTCTCCATGGATGTCATTCCCCCATCCTTGGACTATGCCCAGGCTTACTAGTACCAAGCAGTTTCTGCTCCCCTCTGTATGGCTGGCCTTTCCAGGATGGCTTCCCTGTCCCGCTGTCTGTGCATTTTCCCTCAAGATACACCTCACATTTGGACCCCAAATATTTCCTAACTTGCTTTGCCTCAGTCAAACAGACACCTATTTACTCCTCCACCCTCCACACACCAGACAGGTTTAAAGGACTTTTATTGTTACACTTCCCTCCACCCCCACTTCTTTTTAATTAGCTGAGAGGCCTACAATCCTAGCCCAGGAAGCTGATATCTGAGGATTGCAATTTGAAGCCAGCTAGGGCAGCAAAGTCTGTGAAAATCTTGTTTTTTGGTCTGTCATAGTGGCTTTAAGTCAGGGCCTGGGCATTGAGCTGTTCTCTTCAAGTTTATAATCTATCACTTAACCCACATTACTACTTCTGGCTTTCTAGTTTAACTGGAGATAAGAGCCTCATGGACTTTCCTGCTGGGCTGGCTTAGAATTGAATCCTCAGTTCTCAGCCTCCTGAGTACCTAGGATTATAGGCATGAGCCACCAGCATGCAGCAGCCTAGGATTTTTGTGCTCAAGGCTTCCATTCTGCTACTTGAGCAACAGTTGTACTTCTAGGGTTTTTGTTTGCTTTTATAACAAAGAAAAATATTGTTTTCACTTTATGGTCTACTTCTACTATTTTCTGGTTAATTGGATATAATCTCTCACACTTTCCTGCCTGGGCTGACATAGAATTGCAGTCCTCTGATCTCAGCCTCCTCAGTAGCTAAGATATCAGGCAGGAGTCCTCGACACCCAGGTTGGAATTTTAAGTTAATGACAATTTGGTCTTCAAATAAGCCAATGTCTTACCCTCCCTGTCATACTTCCCTGCCTCCCCAGCCCCTCTAGGCCTCTACTTCTCTAGAGATGTTTACTGGGAGCAGCTATATGTGGACCAGCCAGCTGGCATGCCCCTGCTCTACATCCAAGCCCTTCTGGACACACCCAGTGAGGTGCCCAGCTACCACCTGGGCCAACATCTCTATGGGGCCTACCACAAGCAGCTGCATGAGAATGACTGGATTGGGATCCAAGAGAACACTGGCCTTCTGTACCTCATCCAGAGCCTGGATCACAGCTCCTGGGAGAAACTCCGCATCCAAAGTAAGGGGATGGCCACATCCTATCCCCACCCCTGCAACATTTCCTTCCTGAAGCCTGGAGGCATGGCAGTCATGAGAGTCAGAGGCCAGGCCATCTGGTTACTTTTGTATCTGCCTAAGGAAGGGAGCCAGGAATTTGGGAGTGCTGGCACCTTGGGAGGCAGCTGGTGATGATGTGAGTTGAGGATGTTATAGGTTGATGGGCTTGTCAATTCTGGAGCAGAGGCCATTTATTCTGAACTGATCAGGTTGAGAGAAAAGGGCAGGTACACAGGCCTGGCCGGGATTGGCTACAAGGGAGTGGAGTCGAAGGAAGTGCCAGCCATGCAGGGCCACGGTTCGAGGCAGAGGCAAAGCCATGACATGGTGTCTTCTGGCCGTCAGCTCCTGCTCATGGTCAAGAAGCAGGTGTGTGCTGTGTATAGCCCAGGCCAGGGCACTGTGACCACCAATGTGTCTGTCAAATGCATCCAGGGTTCTGAGGTGCAGAGGGGTCTCAGGACAGCTCCAAGGAAACATAGTTTGTGCAATTTTAGCTCCTCTGTGTCTCCCTTTCATCATGCCTTTGTCACCAGGCCCTTTCTTCTATGTCCCTGTGGGGAGCTGAGGCATCAGGATCCCTGAAATTGGGCAGTGGGCATGGGATAGAATTTACTGTAGGCCTGTCTTCCCTCAGAAGGCCAAAGAAATCCTTTTTGGCTCTTAACAGGGGAGGTACAGAAATGAAGGGACAAAGGGTGAGCACAGAGCAGGGCACTCACTGGACACTATGAAAAATGAGCTATTAAAATTGTGGGTGAAAATGGGAAGGAAAAGCTGGGAGAGAGTGCGAGGAAAGGAATGACACTGTCCAAAAAGAAATGTACTCTACCTGACTAATGGAACTGCAATCCCTCTATGTATCCCCTATATGATAACAATAACCATTCATTTCTTTAAAAAAAAAAAAGAGGCTATGTAGTGATTTGACAGGGAAAGCTTGGAGAAAAAAAATTGACTAGTGGTGAAGCCCGATAGATACCAATGGTTCATGCCACAATCCCAGCTATTCTGGGGGCTGATATCTGAGGATCACAGTTGGAAGCCAGGCCAGGCAGCAAAGTTTGTGAGACAGTTCTCCAATTAATCACCAAAAAAGCTGAAAATGGAGCTGTGGCTCAAGTGGTAGAGTGTTTTTCTTTAGGAAAAGAGGCTCAGGCACAGCACCTATGTCTCAAGTTCAATGATTGGTGTGCACGCATGCTGGCACACACACACGCACGCACGCGCGCAAGCACACACACACACACACACACACACACACACACACACACACACACACACACACAGAGAATACTTCCTAATAGCAACAAGGGGCACTGTAGCCATACCATATAGTGAACCAATGACCAAGAAGCTGGGAGGCACCAAGGAGCTGCAGAGAGTGCCATTCCCAGCCCTTTCTGAAGTTGCTGTGTTATCGGTGATAGAAGTTACTAGAAATTCCTCCTCTAGATGCTGAGGGAAGGCAGTCTATGACCAGCCCATCTAGGAGAGCTGCTGAAAAGGGGACACAGAACAGGCTATAAAAGCACCACCGATGGTGACCATCCACAGAATTGGAGAGGGACTCTGGGCACCATATTTGGTCTCCTCACTGAAGGGAGACCATTTGAACTGAGGCCTGGCTAACGAGAGGTGTACATGGGGAGCATGGGGAGTTGGGAGGATCCAGCCCCTCCTGGAGTGTCAGTACTCCTCCCCAGGCCCTGACAGGTGTGATGGCTACCCCCAGGTGTCGGCCTTCTTCTCTCTTGTCCTCTGCAGATGGTGGCGTCCCTCTGTTGACTGTCTTCCTCCAGATCTTTCTGTCATCCTTACCCATGCATGAGGAGGGGTGCCAGTGGCCCACCTGTGCCCGTGTGTACTTCTCCTTCATCAATGCCTCCTTCCCACCTTGTAGTTCCCTCACAGCCCAGGAGCTATGCTTCCCAGAGACAGGCCTCTCCTTCCGCATCCGGGAGAACAGGCCTTCTGGAACTTTTCACCAGTTCTGCCGTCTGCCTGTCCAATACCTCTGCCCCAACATCAGCGTGTCCTACAGGCTCCTGGAAGGTGAGTGTTGGCCTTTGTGTATCGGTCACATGTCCAGTTCAGCACTGTGCACTACCCTTTAAGTGTGAGTCATCTGCTTTATTTTTCACTACTGTTTAATATTGCACATAGATCACTGGGGCCCCGTCACAGGTCAAGTTTGATTCCAGGAACCAAGAATGCAAATGGGAGCAGAGTCTGGTATCTCACCTGCCTTGACTTCTATTTCTCTGGGGGCTAGAGCTCACTACTCTGTCAAGGAAATCAAGTAGCTTCTAGAAGTAGTGAAGTGGGAAGAGAATCCAGGGTTCTGGGGTCTGGAGAGTGGTGGAGAATGCTGTATTTGCTTGAATGGTTAGGGCAGGTGGTACTGAATAGAGATGAATTGGGGCCAGGAGGGTATAGGTAGCTCCTTAGAGGGTACTATTGTAGGACCCTGTGTTGCTGACAGCAGAGATCTCTACGAGGCAGGGTCAGGATCAGAAATATAGAGTGAAAACAGGGAGAGAGGCAGAAGCTTCTAGAAAGCCCTGAGTGGCAGAGACTAGAGGCCAAGGGACACAGGGGCAGGAAGCTCGGGTACTTGGCTTATTGGAGTCTTTGAGGCTTCAGGGCAAGTAGTCAGTACACACACATGTGATGATGTGTTCACTATCCAGTGCTGGGGAGAGACTGTCATGGTGCTCTCCTCCACCAGGGCTAGGTGCATAGTGCTGAGCCAGAGCTAGGCAACAAATGCATGGCAGGCTGCCCCTTCAGCTAACATAAATTCTGTTTTAAATCATTGTCTTTGTGGGCCAGTACTGGGACATGAGCCTGAGCTTTATTGCTCAAGGCTGGTGCTCTACCACATGAGTCACAGCTTTTCAGTGCTTAATTGGAGATAAAAGTCTCACAAACTCTTCCTGTTCACAGAAGCTTTAAACTATGATCCTATTAACTCAGCCTATTAAGGTAGCAAGGATTACAGGCATGAGCCACAGCACTTGGCTGAACCATGCCTTTATCACATTTTTCTAAAATGAGAAAATCTTATTTCTATAATTTAAAATATTGCTGCTGTGGTTTATTGTTATTACTAATGAATGTCTACAGTTGACTCTGTGCCTTGCTGCTTTAGCTGAGCTGAGCCACAGCTGTGCACAACACCCCCTCCTACTCCCCTATCTTGATGGAGGATGGAGGGCAGAAGTGAAGAGGGGATTGTCAGAGGGGAAGTAAATGTACTTGGGTCTTCTGACTGCCTCATGGACATGAGTAGGAGCGAAAAGGCAAGAGGCAAATAAGCATCAGTTTGGCTTGGAGCAGAGCTCTGGTGCACACTCTGTTATATAACCCTGGCTAGAGAGGAGTCTGAGATCTGAGGATCGTGATTTAAAGCCAGCCTAGGCAGGAAAGTCCACAAGATGTATATGCAACTTACCAGCACACAAAAAAATCCCCAAACACAAATTCAAAAAACAGAAGTGGAAATATTGCTCAAGTAGTAGAGCTCTCCAGAAGCTTCTGGAGAGCCCTGAGTGGGCTGAGATGAGACTAGGGATCAAGGGACACAAGTTTTGAACAAAGAAGTCAAGCAAGAGCATAAGGCCCTGAGTTCAAGTCCGAGTACACACAAAAACCTAGTTTGAGCCATGTGCTGGTGACTCACACCTGTAATGTTAGCTACTGAGGAGGCTGAGATCTGTGAATTGAAGTTCAAAGGCAGCTGGAGCAGGAAAGTCTGTGAAACTCTTATCTCCAGTGAACCACCAGAAAACTGGAAGTGGAGCTGTGACTCAAGTAGAAGAGCACTAGCCTTAAGCATCAAAAAGGTCAGGGACAGCACCCAGGCTCTGAGTTCAAGTCCCATCATTGACAAAAACAAACAAGCCTGGCTTGGCTATAATGCCCTTCTCCCCTTCCCTATGGGAGCTAGGACAGGGCCCCCAAGAAAGGCACTTATCTCGTCCCAGTGTCATGTGGTGTCCCTTTGCTCTGTAGCAGGTGAGAACCTGCCCTTCCAGTGCACAATGGACAGCATGGAGTTGAGTGTGCGCTGGAGCCTGGACCGTGAGCAGCAGGAGAAGTATGAGCTGCTGGCTGAGTGCATGGTGCACTCAGGCACACATGAGGAGAAGGTCAGGGTGCACTTTCCTGTGAATATCTATGATGAGGATGACTCACCGCCCACCTTGCCTGCTGGTGTGGATTCCACCAGTGCAGTGGTAGAGTTCAAACGGAAAGAGGTTTGCCTATCAGTCTGTCTGTCTGTCTGTCTGTCTGTCTGTCTGTCTTTGTGTCTATCTGTCTTCTCTCTCTCTTTCTCTGTCTCTCTCTCATGAGTGTGTGTGTCTGTGTGTGTGTGTGTGTGTGTGTGTGTGCTGGTCGAGGGATTGCAATCGGCCTGAGTGGTATCCTAGAGCTTCTCCACTCAAGGCTGGTGCTCTACCACTTGAGTCACAGCTCCACATCCAACTATTTTGCTAGTTAATTGGTGCTGAGTCTCCTGGACTTTTCTGCCCAGGCTGACTTTGAATTGAGATCCTGGGCTCTCAGCCTCCCGAGGAGCCAGCATTACAGGTGTGACCACCAACGTGCCATTCTATATTCATGCTACTCCTTGGTCTATTTGAGCCTGTGGCTGTGCACTGGTGAAATCATCTGCCTTGATGTCTGCAAGTGGTCCACTTGCCAGCAGACATCATCTCTCAGTGCTCAGCCTCTATTGCACCAATCATGGCTGGGCACAGAACCTTTGCTAACCTGTGCTGCTGCTGGACTGTGAAGTGATGCCTAGCTGGAGTGTCACCTACCAGGAGAGCAGCCCATTTCTGCAGGCAGCAAGGCTTCTATTGGAAAGCCTATGGGGCTCACAAAGAGAAGGGTACTGAGTGAGACCCCAAAAACAAGATGTCTGTGCTGCTGATTGGGTGTGATCACCTCCTGCTGGACATCAGGCCTTACTGCAGGCTCCCTCACTGGTGGGCACAATGGGAATGGAAAGCCATGGGTATGGCCTGTTTCTCTGGGTGTCCAAGATGCAGTTTGCTAGATAGTAGGGCTGGAGGAAATTACATCTGAGGCAAATAAGTGTCTGCACGGGAAGCCATCAAGGAACAAGGTCTCTTTTGGCTTGGCTCAAAAGACCTTTTCGCTGGACACTGTTGGCTGATGCCACCAGTTATCCTAGCATCTCAGGAGGCTGAGATCTGAGGATCCTGATTTGAAGCCAGGAAAGAGAATAAAATTCTTTTTTGTTTTTTTTGTTCCAGTCATGGAAGCTGAACCCTGGGCCTGGGCTTTGACCCTCAGCTCTTCAGCTCAAGGCTGGCATTCTACCACTTGAGCCACAGAGCCACTTCCGGCTTTTTTCTTTTTTCTTATGTGGTACTTAGGAATCAAACCCAGTGCCTCAGAAATGCAAGGCAAGCGCTCTACCACTGAGCCAAGCTTCCCAGCCCCTAGAGTATAATTCTTAATTTCCAATCAACCACTAAAAAAAGCGATCCTGAAGTGAAGCAGTTGAATTTGAGTGGTAAAGCCCCAGGCTTGAGTTCATGTGACTGCTCTTACTTGCATTCCTGCATCCCACAGGGTACTGTGCTAGCAACCCTGTGTGTGTTTGATGCCGATGTTGTGCCAGCATCCAGGGAGATGGTGAGGCAGTATACAAGCCTTCTGCTCACCAGGGACCCCTGGGCTCAGCAGACCTTCCGTGTGGAACACTCTCCCAACCAGACGTTGGTTCAAACAAACAACAGCTCAGTGCGGGCAACCCTACACTACTACAGTAAGTAGTTGTTGGGATTTCCTGTGTGGTCACACAAAGCCTTTATGTACTATATACATGGGAGTGCACAATTATTCATTCTTACAGTGGGCTGTGAAACTGGTTAACATAGGCACATGTGTGTCTATGGGGTTGTGTGTGTATAGGAGGTGTGTGGGTCTGTGGCCTGGGGGAGGGGCCAATCCTGGACCACTGGGACTTGGTCATCATCTTGCCAACCTGCCTCCACAGATCTAGTTCTCCAGCAGACCCTCCCCATCTCTGAGAGCTGAGTTCTGAAATTGGCTGTACTAGGGACAAGAAGGACAATCAGGACAGAAATTGGATAGACAAGGGGCAGGAGGAAGGAATAGACAGGGTGAGAAGGATGGGATGAATGGGGGGTAGTGGAATTGAATGGACAAGAGGCACTTAGGTTTTCAGGACAGTGGTTTTGTGTTCCTAAAAGTAGAATGTAAATTCATGGCCTACAATCATCCCATTGCACAGAATATGCAACACTGAGACAAACCCTGAGGTAAATGTCAGATATCAGATATCAAAACTCACAGAGGACCAGTTTTTGTGTATCACAGATGTAAACCACAGTACAAAGGGAAAGGTGGTGGATAAAGGGTCATGGTTACACGGTATATTTTCTGCTCCATTTTTCTAAAATGTTTCTAAAATATTTTCTAAAATGTTTCTAAGGTGTTTGCAGGCTAAGTAGGCACTCAGGAGTTGTCTATCTCTGTCTGTCTGTCTCTCTCTCTCTCTAACCAACTGAATCATTGAGCTTTGTCTAAGCTGCTCACAGGTTTGAGTGTCAGCCTGTTTTTGTGTTGGAGCTCTGAATGACATTGCCAAAAACAGGCCATGGTTATGTAATGATCAGATGGGTAGGTTGAATGTCCAATTACCTTTTCCAGACTTGGTTAATAGCTGTTCTTGGATAATACAATGTAACAAATGCCAGCTAGTGCAGCACAGTGGACCATATCCATTTCTGATGATTTCCTAAGATATCAGTAACTGGCTGGAGAAGGAACCTGATCAGAGTCTGCTGGGTGACTGCACTGAAGGTGAGAGGCCACATGATAGTCCAAGACAACAGGCACCAGCACACCCCTTCTACTCTTCAGGAAGGTAGAGGTAGAGGCCCTGCTTGGAGTGGGCATGGGGGGTGGTTGAGGGAACCCAGCGAGGACTCCTCTGAACAACCAATTTGTCCACAGATCTGAGGTGGTTCCAGACCTATAAAGAGACATCAGTGCGAGATCTGCTCCATGCCATAAGTAACAAAGTGTGTTTTGGGGGCCTGGAGGACGTGAAGGGGTGCCTGGATCCCAGGAAGCCTGCCATAGCTAAGCCAGACTCCTCACTCTCCACATACTCCAGAAGCACCACACAGGGAGCTGCCTACTGCCATGCAGAAAGCCTTAGGCCCAGTCCCTGAAAGTTTTGTGAAATACTTCACACAGTGCTTCCCCAAGCTGCTTCTGCTCACCACCATAACATGAGGAGCTGTGCCCTCGAGAGCTTCTTACTGCCTTACCCATCAATGTCAGAGGACATGAAGTCTCACCAGGGGCCAGGAGATACTGGTCCTTGGGCAGCTGGGAGCCATAGAGGTGTATAGCTAAGGCTGGTCACAGCATCTGCCAAGACCAGCAGCACCTGCTGAAAGAGGGGTCCATCCTAGAGGCTGTGCCCTAAGCAAGCACAAGATGAGGGGGTGTGGCTGGGAGAGAAAAAGTCACAAATGTTTAATATGTATAAAACCAAGAAAGAAAAAGACCCAAATTTAATATAAATATACTCTGTACACTTTACACAGTGTAGAGCACCCACACCCCCAACATGTAAAATAACTTAAAAACAGTCCCAATCTGCTATGGGGGAACCCAACCAGGACAACCCCAGTGTGGGATGAGGAGCAAAAGGTCACCAGTTCAGAGGCAGGCCTAGGAAGAGGCCTGGAGGTGTTTGCAGGCTAAGTAGGCACTCAGGAATTGTCCACCATGGTCCAAGCCAGCATGAATGGTGAGATGTGCCTTGCCTTTTCCAGATACTTGTCAAGACCCACGTCCACAGCTCAGGCCCTCACCTCACCAGGTCTTGCTCAGAGGGCTTGGATACATTGATGTTGTACTGCTGCTGTAGCATGTCAGCAAGGTGGCACTCACCAACCTCACCAGGCTCTAGAACCACTTCCTCTTCTTTTTCCTGGGGTCATTCTGGCCGGGGGTTCTCAGTGTCTACATGGCATGGCCATGAGCTAGGCAATGGATGAGGGGTAATCAGGACTACCAAACACAGCTAGCACTCTCCCCAGAGGAACAGCATCTAGCTTTCTCTGCTTTTAGCTTTCCCTTTTTAACTGCTTTGGGGAAATGCCAGGCTATTTAAGAGATGCTGTTGCCAGGCTCACCTATTGCTCAAAGCTGTTATAATTCAAGCAGAAGTGAAAGAATGTCAGCACTGAAGACTGGATCCAGGAGCACAGCAACAGCAACACAGGTAGATACCATAGACTTCTAAATAAAATCCTAAGATTTTTCTGCCCACCAAGTTGTTTTACATACTTATATATAGCCAGGATCTAAAAGGTTATGCATTGAAACCATGGACATTAGAATGAAAGAATTTTTTGTCTCTGTGTAAATGATCAGTATTTTTCTCACCAACATGCTTTCTCTTTGCATAAAAAGTTCTGTTTTAGCTGGGCACCAGTGCCCCACGCCTATAATCCTAGCTATTCAGGAGGCTGAGCTCTGAGCATCACAATGTGAAGCCAGCCTGTATGACTCTTTTCTCCAATAAGCTATGAAAGAGATGAAAGTGGAGCGGGGGTGAGTGGAGCTTCCAGACAAAAACAAATACAAAATCAGAAAAAGTGCCTACGTCCTGGGTTCAAACCTTAGGAAGGCACAAACTAATAAATACTTAAATAAAATACATAAAATATATAAACAGATTTCTCTTAGGAGCTGGGCATAATGATGCATGCCTGCAATCCTGCCACCTACCCAAAGGTTATTAAGAACTGAATCCTGAGGGATTCATTGTCCAGTTCTTTTTAGGTAAACTTTCAATGTTTTTGTAACAAAAATTGATTGTTTTGTTCTTGCTTTTAAAAATGTTTCATGTTTACCTCAGGAGACTGAGATCTGAGGATCGCTGTTAAAAGTCAGCCCAAGGGGATGGTATGGGGAAAACAATGGAGGGGATAACAATGTTCAAGAGGAAGTGTACTCATTACCTCACTCATGTAACTGTAACCCTCTGTATAGTATCTTTACAATAAAAAAATTGAGGGCTGGGAAGGTGGCTCAGTGGTAGAGCACTTGCCTTGCATGCATGAGGCCCTGGGTTCGATTCCTCAGCACCACATAAACAAAAAGAAAAAAAAGCTGGAAGTGGCGCTGTGGCTCAAGTGGTAGAGCACTAGCCTTGAGCTGAAGAGCTGAGGGACAGCACCCAGGCCCAGAGTTCAGGCCACACGACCAGCCCAAAAAAAAAATTGATTACGTGCTTAAATAAACAAAGAATCTATGTCACAATCACACACTGTATAAAAATGTTAATTCTCCTCAATAAAGATACACTCAGATGCAAAAAAAAAAAAAAAAAGTCAGCCCAAGCAGAAAAGTCCAAGAGACTCTTTATCTCCAAATAACCACCCCAAACTAAGAGCTGTGGCTCAAGTAATAGAATGCCAGCTTTGAGTGAAAAAGCTTAGGGAGAGTACCCAGGCCCTGAGTTCAAGCCCAAGATCAGCACAAAAAAAGAAAGGAGAAAAATAAGGACACAAATGGTTTTTCTTTCTTACTATTGTTTCTAACATATTTATAAGATGATTTCTTTGTTACTTTGTATGTCCCTCCCCAACAGTATAACCCCTGTTTTCACTGTATTTGATGTTGGTATAATTTGTGGAGGGAAACACATTGTATAAATTGATATACAGGTGGACCCATCGCAACAATGAGATGTACAAGGTGTTATGTTGAAAAACGAACTTTACAACTTTTTGAAGGGAGCTGGGGGGGGGTGGTGGGAGGGAAGGTAGAGGTAGAGGGGAGATGGGAGGGTAGGGATGGTAAGGAAAACAAAGGAGGAGGCAACAATGCTTGATAAGAAATGTACTCTTACATTGCTCAGGTAATTGTAACCCCTCTGTACCTATTTTTACAAAAAAAAAAAAAAAAGAAAAGAAAAGAAAGAAAAAGATGGGGCTAGGCAGTTGGCTCAGTGGTAGAGTGCTTACCTCATATGCATGAGGCCCTTGGTTTGATTTTTTTAGCACCACATTAGCAAAAACGATCCAGAAGTGGCAGTGTAGCTCAAGTGGTAGAGAGCTAGCTTTGAGCTGAAGAGCTGAGGGACAGTTCCCAGGCCCAGAGCTCAGCCCCCATGACCAAGAAAAAAAAAAAAAGGAAAGAAAAAGAAAAATAAAATATTACAATAACCATAGCCCAAATAATGAAAGTCAAAATCAATGAGTCCATTACTGTATGAATTATCAAATACATGGGAGAGAAAGGATAACTCTTCACTTTGGAAAAATACCACTGAACTAAAATAGGAGCAAGAAACAGAAAAATTACTAGTGTTAGCATGCATGAGTCTCTGTGTTCATTCTCCAGCACGAGAGGAAAAAACAACACTAATACTGTACACAACGGTAACTAAGTGTCCTGAACATTTCTGCGTGGTCTATATTTGAACCACCATGACCCTCTATGGCTCAACTTCCTGAGCATCTGAGATTATGGGAGTGAGTCAGAACCCTTCACTTGATTCTGCAGCATTCTTTATTCTCCCAAATCAAGAAAAGTTTATTGGCTCATTTTACTGAATTCAAACACATGTAACCAAAACATCAGGATTATTCTCCTACATGGATTCAGTGAGGCACTTTAATCATTATCATTGAATGTTAGTTCTGTAGCATTCTTGCAAGAAGTGTTTTTGAAAAGGCAGAAGCATCAAAAGGCATTGCAGAAGTAACTAATAGCATTATTTGGAAGTGTCAAAGTTCAGACAAGACCAGAAAACACTAGAAGAGATTAAGGAGACAAGATTAACTAAAATAGCCTGTGGAGTCCTGAATGGGATCCTTGCCCCTAACAAGGAGAAAAACTCAGTGGAAAAAAACTCAGCAGGTTGATCTGGGAATGTGTCTCAGTGGTAGAGTGCTTGCCTAGTGTGTATAAAACACTGGGTTTGATTCCTTAGAAAAAGCCAGAAATGGTGCTGTGACTCAAGTGGTAGAATGGCTCAAGGCTAGCATTCTACCACTTGAGCCAGAAGAATCTCAGGGACAGTACCCAGGCCCAAAGTTCAAGCCCCAGGATTGGCAGAAAAAGAAAAAGAAAAAAAAAAAAAAGAAAAATTCAGTGGGTCAAAGTCAGGGCTGGATTTTGTCATGTCTGTTATCCTAACATCAATGTTGTAGTCATTGTGTGTGTGTGGCAGGAATGCTGCTTGGGCAAGCCAGGCTATGGGGATCTGTAAATTGCTTGTGTATTTGATATGTTTTCTGTATGAACCTTAAAATTTTCCAAAATGCAAACAACCAAAGAATCTCTAAAAACTGCATTCTAATGGGAACAAAATGAATTTCAGCTCAGCACCAGTGGCTTACCCTTGTAATCCTAGCTATCCAGGAGGCTGAGATCTGAGGATCACGGTTCAAAGCAAGCCAGGGAAAGAAAGTCCATGAGATTCTAATCTCCAATTAATCACGAAGAGGTCAGAAGTAGTTCTGTGGCTCAAGTGGTAGAGAGCTAGACTTGAGCAAAAGGCACTCAGGGACATCATTCAGACACAGAGATCAGGACTCAAGACCGGTAAAATAAATAATAAGTAAATAAATAATAAATTTGAGTTCAATATTAATTTGTGGAGCTATGTGCAGAAATTATATGTAAACCAACATCCTCATGAGAACCATTTAGGGCAAACAGAACATGAAAGCAAAAACATTATTATTTAATAACAGACACTAGTTTGTCATTGTGGAAAATTGAAGGATATTAGTGTAAGAAAATACTTTAAAAGAAAATATGTACAAATTGAAAATGGTTAATAATATTTCAGAAGTACCAGCACTTAAAGATACTGAAAAAGAAGCAGTTAATTCTGGGGTCAGAAATGGTGGTATACACTCAGCAATATGGAAGGTGAATTCAAAGCCAGCGGGGGCAAAGTTAACATGAGACTTTATCTCCAACTGAAAATTCTGGGGACTTGGATAGGTAGAACACTTTCAAGTGAGAAACTTTGGGTTCATTACCCAGGTTTTTTAAAAGATAGGCTGGAAATGTGGCTTAGGAGGAAAGTGCTTGCATAGCATGCTTGAATCCCTGTACTCAATTCCTCATTAGCACATAACAGAAAAAGTTAGGAATGGAATGTGGTTCAAGTGGTATTAGTGTTAGCCTTGAGCAAAAGAAGCTCAGGGCCAGTGCCTGGGCCCTGAGTTCAAGCTCCATTACTGTCAAAAAACCTTTTCTCTTGATACAACTAATGTACACTTTAGTAAAGAATGTCCCAGACCTTGAGTTTAATCCCATAACCACCACCACCAACCAAAAAGAATGAAAAGTGGAAGCCAAGTAGATCACCTTGGTAATCCTAGCTACTCAAGAGGTTTAGATCTGTGGATCATGACTCAAAGTCAGCCTGGGAAGACAACTCCTCAAGACTCTTATCTTCAATTAGCTAGCAAAAAGCCAGAAGTGCTGGAATGTCTCAAGTAGTAGAGCACCAGCCTTGAGTGAAAAAAATCTGAGAGACAGTGCCCAGTCTCTTAATTCAAGCCCTAGTACCATCAAAATAATGACATGGAAGTAAAACCAGCTGGTGTGGGGGAGATGGGTACCATGGGCAGCACTTGCAAAGACAGTGAAGGGTGTGTACTTATTGGCATATAGAAAGACAGAACAATGAAATCTGTTGAAATGGTTTTAGGAAGGGAGATTGCAGCAAAGGAGAAATTGTTTACATGTGTGGAAATATCAAAATGTGCAAATAGCATGTCCTAATTTTAAAAAGAAAAGCATTGATCCTGTAGGAGAAAAAACCCATTAATTTTAAATTGCTTTAAGAATCAGATCAATGTAAAACATCTCAAATTTGACAATGGTGCCGACTGGGTTCAGAATCTTGTTTCAGGAAATATTCATTGAAGTATAAGTTAAGGATAAAGAACAAATGTATTCAATCTATTTTAAATGTGGGGAGAAAGGGAAGAATAGATAAAGTGAATCTGAAAGAGAAGGTAAATTTTTCTATTTTTCCTTTTTAAATATGAACAAGGCATGGTGGCTTCGGTTGGTAATCTTAGCTAGTCTGGAAGCTGAGGTCAGGAGATCTCAATCTGAGGCCCACCTGGACAAAAAGTTCAAGAGGCCCCATCTCCACAGGAAATAACTGGTACAGAGACACATATCTTATCCTATCTATAGCAGCAGGATGAACAAAATATAAAGGAGAGGAAAGGACTTTTCTCTCCAAGCTAGCTTTGGATGATGAGCCTTAGATCTCAGCCTCTTGAGTAGCTGGGATTACAGACATGACCCACTGGCACCAGCCTCAACAGAACTTTTTTTGGGGGGGTCCAGTTGAGGGTCCTGAAGTCTGGGCCTGGGTGCTGTCCCTCAGCTCTTCAGCTCAAGGCTAGCCTTCTACCACTTGAGCCACAGCACCACTTCTGGCTTTTTTCTTTTTGCTTATGTGGTGCTGAGGAATCGAACCCAGAGCCTCACGCATGCAAGGCGAGCATTCTACCACTGAGCCACCTTCCCAGCCCCTCAACAGACCTTTTTAAACTATCCCAAAAGGATTTTTCAGAGTTAGAATTCAATCCATTTTTGACATCTTGGGCCCAATGGGTTATCTGGACAATAAATTGTTTTTCATGACAGGGCAAAGAAGAAAGCGGCTGGGGACTAGAATTCATCCTACTAGAATTCAAGGTCCCACTCTACACCCATCTCTGTGGCTGTACCTTAAGACTGACTTGTCAGTTTCTCCATCTTATGCACACCCATGCTTTATATTTATTGAGCACCATAAGAGGCTTCCAGATGTTGCTGGGAGTGATGGAAAATCTGAGTGTGATGGTGAGGCAGGTGATGGGGAGGTAGGGAGGAATGTAAATAGAGGTGAAGAACTCATAGTACAGCAGCTTGTGAATGATGGTAGGCTGGGATCTGTCTGCTGTATCCTCTGAATGAGTTGAGGAATCCATTGGCCTGATATTAGACTACCATGTGGCAGATACTAGACTATCAAGACTTGTCTTGAGCAAGATAACATACACTTGGCTGAGCCTCAGGAATGTACGAAGATATTCAGATAACCAATTTGCCAAAGATCCAAAAACTGGGGAACATGTTCAAACAGACTTAAAAGACACAATTGATAGAATCTAGGCTGTGTAGAAAGACTTTGTTTTTGGTAACAAATACTTTTTAAAGAAAGGGGAAAGAAGTAAGTAGAATCTGTTGTGACATTATAGCTTATTGTTAGAGCTCATGATTAGCAATTATGAGATCCTGGATTCAATTGCTACCATAGAGATGGGGACAGTGAGAAAGGAGCTGGAGGGGGAAGAAAGGGGGGGGGAGAGGGATCAATAGATTAAAAGAGCATAAAAGACATATCAGCTCTCAACATGTGACCTTATTTGTAGCCAAATTCAAATACATTCTAAAATAAAAAGGCCTTCATCCTTTAAATTTAAAAATTATTGAATGTTGGGCACTTGTGGCTCATGCCTGTAATCCTAGCTACTCAAGAGACTCAGATCTGAGGACTTTAGTTCAAAGCCTGATTGGGCAGGAAAATCTGTGAGGCTCTTAACTCCATTAAACCACTCAGAAAATTGGAAGTGGCAGTGTGGCTCAAGTGATAGAGTGCTTGCCTTAAGCTGAAGAGCTGAGGGACAGCATCCAGGCACAGAGTTCAAGTTCCAGACCGACAAAAAAGAAAAAGAGAAATAACAATGAGTGATATTAAGGAATCATTGCAAAACATTTTAGATGTGATCATCTATCTTGTCTTAAAGAATCCTCTTTTAGAGCTATGAGTTGAAATTTTTTTCATTGAAATGTCATTTACTTGGGTTTTGCTTCCAAATAATATAGTAGTTGATAAATGGAAAATCTGTAGATAGACAAGAGTGACACTGAGCAAGTCATTTCTGAAGCTGGGTGAAGGGACTGGGGAGTTGTTTCATTATTCTATTGCTTAATTTTATATAGGGCTGAAACAATGAAGATTAAAACTTAATAATGGCCGGGTGCCGGTGGCTCACGCCTGTAATCCTAGCTACTCAGGAGGCTGAGATCTGAGGATCGCGGTTCAAAGCCAGCCCGGGCAGGAGAGACCGTGAGACTCCTATCTCCAATAAACCACCAGAAAACCGGAAGTGGCGCTGTAGCTCAAGTGGTAGAGCTCTCCCCTTGAGCTGGAGAGCTGAGGGACAGCGCCCAGGCCCAGAGTTCAAGCCCCATGACAGACAAAAAAAAAAAAAAAGAAAACAACAACAACAAAAAACTTAATAATGAAGTTTTTTGGATATAATTTTTTGCTCAGGCATTGGTGGCATAAGCCTATACTCCTAGTTCTTCATGAGGCTGAAATCTGAGGATCATGGTTCAAAGCAAGCCCAGGCAGGAAAGTCTGTGAAATCTCATCTCTAATTAACTACCCAAAACCAAAAGTGGCACTGTGGCTCACACTTGAGTACTGCCTTCAGATGAAGACCCAAGGGACAGTGCCCAAACCCAGAGTTCAAACACCATGACCGACCAAAAATAATTAGATATGTACACACACACACACACACACACACACACACACACACACAAATTCTTATTATTATGGTGTTGTACAGAGGAGTCACCATTTCCGAAGTCAGTTAAAAAGAAAATCTTTAACAAAATTAGTGTGTTCATCTTTCAGACAATATTGAAATATATAACGGAATGGGTGGATGTCTATTCATTTCTTTCTACCTTAACATTCTCTCAAGAAAATCATTTTAATTCCATTTTGTAATTATGTAGATTTAATATTTGTGATATATAATTATATGTGATGAATGTAATAAAATAGAGATGAAGTATTAGCTGTTAAGTTGGCTGTGGTCCTCTTTTGGTTGGTGAGTCCATGGTATTATAAGTTCTGGAAGTATATATACCAAACTATTCACAATGTGAGGAGAAGCTGGCATCATTGTTCATGTCAGTCTTGCCATTCAAACTGAAACTGAGTTCAGAGTGCCTCAATGGATAGAAGACACACACACACAAAGATATATGAAAATTCCAGGTTTAACAATCAAATTTGCATTGGATCATAGGTAGAATTTTCACCAAAAGTGACATCATTTTCAAACTCATGCAAATACCCATTTAGATTGAAATCAGGAGTCTTTATATAATAATCTTTGTAGAGAGTATGAGAATAACTGGTTAATCCCATTAACAGATTTTTAAAATCATCTAGCTTTGAACAGTGATCCTCATATCTCAGCCTCCTAATTAACTAGGATCACAGGCCTGAGTTCCTAGAGCCCAGCTTCTCTCTGTTTTTAAATAAGGTTCATGTAGGTAGATATTTAATTTCTATTTATATATTTATGATTCTTGAATTTTGTTTTATCTTTTTCTTTCCTGGAAAAGCCTACACAGTAGGCTTTGGAAAAGCCAAAAACCAAGGGGAATGGTGTGAGTATCCCTCAAGACATTCTCACTTCTTCTCACAGAATAGTGTTTGAAAGGTAGCCCCTCCTTCACCACCAGAGAAAAGCACCATTTTTGATACTGGCAAGGCCCAGGTCAGAGCAGCTAGCAATTAACTCGTTCTTAGAAGCAGACACTGATGAGCCAATTTTGAACAGGACAAAAGAACCCTGTGGGGCTCAGCTGCACAGGGGAAAGTTGCATTTTAAGGTGCAAGGAGCATAGTGGTGGTAGTAGAAGTGTTGGTCATGGTGGTGGTCTTAGGAAATTCACCTTCTCTACTCAAGACAGAAGTACCATAAGGAATCTCCTTTTCTTTGAAGGAGGCTCAGACAGGATTCAGCATGTCAGGGCAATGGGCTGTGCTGGTTCTGCTTGGTAGAAAGCCTTCTGCTAAGGAAATAAGTCTTCTTTTTGGCCATGTTACAATGTTGGCTCTCTCTGCCTCTCCATCCTCACAATCCTTGCCACTTTGGTTCAAGATTATGTCTTTTTGCTACAATATCTGTAAAATTATGGAAACATGAGACAGAAAAACACTTAAAGCTCTTCCTAAGCTCTTGAGTATATTCTAGCATTCTCTTAATTAGTTTTTTGCTTGAAAATCAGAGCAGATTCATAGCTGCTCCATACAAAGAGAAATTCTGAATTTCTTTCTATTTCAGATGTGCACATGCGCATGCACACAGGAAAATACACTTAGCTTTCAAGTTATAAAGTTCCTCTATCAACTAACTTATACTAGGTTCATGATACTGCTGTTGAAGAAAGTAGAGCAAACCTCACATTTAGAGTTTAGCTCATAACAAACATATGATTGTATATACATAAATGTGTGTGTGTTGGAAGTGGTGCTGTGGCTCAAGTGGTAGAGCGCTTGCCTTGAGCTGAAGAGTGCAGGGACAGTGCCCAAGCCCAGAGTTCAAGCCCCACGACCGAAAAAAAAAAGTGTGTGTGTGTGTGTGTGTGTGTGTGTGTGTGTGTGTGTGTGTGTAATAAGAACACACAGACTTGTCCTAAGACTTGAACAACATCTGCTATCCAAACCCCAGCAAGTGGGTGAGGATCCAAGAATCTTTTATTGTCAGCTTTTTCTTTCCTTTCTCTTCTTTTATATTTTGTTCAAAGTATAATAAAACATCCCAGGGAACGTTTAGAGCTTGCAAGTTTGTCTTTTGGTTTATTCTGAAACCCTTCTTTTTTGGGGGAGGAATACAATGAATATATGGATCTTTCTTAGATAGTCTTTACCTAAATGCCTCATTCATTCTTGTGTTCCGCCTGCTATGTTATCAACAAATAAAATGCAAACCTCTGAGTGCAACGTTTTATTAACACCTGGTCTGGCACCCAGAACCTTAAGCACTAAGGGCTATTGTGGATTCTCCAAATACTAAAATCAAATCGTTCATTGTATAGACCTTGGGTCTGCCAGCCCAGAAGGAACAGGAAGTTTGCCTATGAGTGGCAGGAATATGGAAGTAATTACATGCTTGGTATTTTGAGATTTCACTGGGAAGTTAGTAACAATAAATGAGGCCCATAATCCTAGTACCACCAAATAATAATATAATATTGTTATTATTATATATTATTACATAATATATTACTATATATTATTATATTATAATTATTTGGTGCTACTAGGATTATGGGTCTCATTTTTCCTCATCTTTCTTGTTTGAGTGGTATTCTGCCTGTTGAGTAACAGAATGGTTTTTTTCTCTGATTATTTTGAAGATGGATTTTCACAGATTTTTGTGACTAGGCTGGCTTCAAATCATGCTCCTCCACATCCTCCTGTGTAGCTTGTGTTACATGTGTTTACCACTGATGTCCAGCAAAAATGCTTCTTATAATTGCAGTGGTCACCAGGTTATCTTTGTACATTCTCAATATGTATTTCGTCACATTTGGCTTATTTATGAAATACTATCTCTTCTTTAAGTATTTAACCAATGAAAACCCCAGAAGTATTAGTTCCTTGTCTCAAAAAATTAAAATGTACCTGCTTTCTGGTTCTAGAATCTTAGAAGCAGAAATATGCTTGATCTGGCAGGTGTTTGTATAGCCAATGCCACCGAGGGAAAAGAAAAGCCAGGTCCTTTAATTATTACTTCCTTCTCCAACTTCCAAGAGGCAAAGAAGACAGAGATGAAGTTTTCTCCATTTTTATGTAGTTCCTTTGGACTTCATTATATGTAATAAGTTTTTTTTTTGAGGGGGTGGGGTGCAAAAAGGGAAGTGGGTGTTTCTCAAATTTTTCCTTTTCCCTTGCCTCCTGAGTAACTTTAATCAGATAGCTGGTGCTGAGGAATCGAACCCAGGGCCTCAGGCATGCAAGGCAAGTGCTCCACCACTGAGCCACCGTCCCAGCACCCCCTTTTTTTTGTCGGTCATGGGGCTTCAGCTCTTGGCTTGGGCACTGTCCCTGCACTCTTCAGCTCAAGGCCAGAGCTCTATGCATGAGTCACAGTGCCACTTCCGGTTTTCTAGTGTTTTTTTTTTTTTTTTGACATAAGGGTCTCATGAACTTTCCTGGCCGGGCTGGCTTTGAACCACGATCCTCAAATCTCAGCTTCCTGAGTAGCTAGGATTACAGGTGTCAGCCACAGGCTCCCAGCTTAGTAGTTTTTTAAGCGTGCTCTTACCTGGAGCTTATTAAAAGCCAAAGTTATACCTGATTAACCTGTAAGACTTCTCTGCTCTTCTCTGCAGGCCTGTTAGAAATTGTTACAGAAACCCTAGCAGAGCAAACTAAAATAGTAATTAAGAAATCATTTTGGTAGCCTTAATTTTTCTTTTGCCACTTTGAAATGAACATTCCAAAATTCATATCCAGGAATCCATTCTTGGTTTTTTAAAAAGCCTTTTACTAACCCCTGCTTTAACACTTTATACTTTAGTTTTAATTTTTTATTTGAAGGACGCTTTAAAATCTTGAGACTAGGAACACTGCCTAGAAAACAAATCTTTAGGAAAATTAGAAACCAAATAGCAGTTTTCTTTAATGCAAGAACTGCAAATGCCACAACTGTACCAAGAATCCAAATGTAGCAGCTTTTTTGCCTTTAAAACATACCCAACTGCAAAATAGCATTAAAACCAAATTACATCACACAAACTTTTAGCAATACCAATCACATCACTACATCACTCACTTTACTATGAGGTTTACAACATCCAGCTGTAAAGAAAGAAACAGGACAAAGACAGGCCATTCAGCCCCTTCTATGAAATAGGCTGATATTCATCCTGCTCCTTAGAGTTAGATCACCTGCCTTTGTGCCAGCTCACTTGCTCCTACCATGCATGGGCTGCAGAGCTGCACTTCTGCCTGTTCAACACTCACCTCTGAAGAGATATCCTTTATTGTGTCTAAGCTTTTCCTTTTCTCTTGGTTTTTAATTGAAGTACCTAACCCCCTTTAAACAGGAAGAGCTGGTAAAGTCTTTTAGTAGTGACAAAAGACTCTTACATTAAAATTTCTAATAGTTTTCCCCAAATTTCAGTCAAGGAAAACAAATACCAAATACTCAATGCCTTTTTGCTACGTCAGATAACCTGATTACAGTGTAAACAGCCTCATGCATTTCAAAACACCAGAGTTTAATATACCAAATTTTCTGATTTTTAAGTTAAGAATCCTTAAAAAGTCTTTTAAGCAATGCAAAAATTTTAAAGACCTTTGGCAACATACACACCTCATAACCTTTTGAACTGTAAACCTAGATCCACTCAAATCATTTACTGCATACCAACTGTTTTTAAATCTCAAACATATTCACAAACATGAAATCACATAGTCACAGGTTTTAAGGCATGCGAAAATGATAATTAGTTGTACATAAACCTTTTGAAACTTTTAGTGGTAAGAGATATTTTTCCAATCTTACTCTTGCAGATGATAAAAGTTTAAGATGATACCTTTTAACAAAATACTTTTTCTAGGTCATATTTTTTTCCCAGGGCTTGCTCATTTTCCCATGCATCTCACCAATTAGCATTTTCAGTACCTTTAGTTGGAGGAAGCTTGGGAGAAAGTCACCTGAAAGTGAGCTGGCCTGACTCAGAGTATTTTACAACTTTCTTTATTTTTCTGTTATTTATTTGTTTGTTTATTTATTTATTTTCTTTTTTTATTGTGAAAATACTGTACAGAGGGGTTTCAATTACATGGGCAAGATAAAGAGTACATTTCTTATCAAGCATTGTAGCCTCCTCCTTTGTTTCCCCTTCCTATCCCTTATTTTACAACTGTCTTCCACAGCCAAAACCAGCCAAATGTCTGAACCAAGTTCTCAGCTATCTGCACTGTTCCCTCGGGCGGCCTCCACAGGGAGAAAATGCAACATAAAGCTTGTATTCAGGTGACCTCAGAATTTTCAAGGTAACTCAGAAAATCACATCTTCCATTGACAAAGATCTTTTAACAAGCAAAATACTTAACAACCTTAAAACCATGACCGTTTTACACATTTTACATGTAGACAGACAGTCAAACACATTTGTGCACAAATCTAGAGAATGCTTAGATTTTAATATCGGCTGTTTAAGATATTTTTGGAATTTTAAAGGTGATATTTTGCCTAAATATAATTAACCACGTGGTCCATTATAAAAACAAAACTTTGACAGCAAGAAAATCTTTTCAGCAGACAGGAGACAGGACACAAACAGAGAGACATGTAGCATACCATAAGAAGAACAGAGGAACATTTTAGCTAAGTCTTCTCCTTGAAGTGATGAAGTATTCCTTTCCCCCTTTGTTTCAAACCAACAGTTTCTTTCTCTTCTTCTATCATCTCCATGATGGCACAAAGGAAAGCCTATGTCATCCCAAACTGAAGACTAATCTGAACTCCTTGCCTGTGAGCTCTTTGTATGTTATCCTTAACCTCCAGCCATATTCTCTCATCCAAAGTTTCTTCCTCAGGGAACTAAGGATTATATTCACAAACCATGCTGAGACATTCTAGAAGTTGTCCCCTAGACAACTTTGCTCCAAGTCTCTTAAGAAAGTGGTATACTAAACTGAAAAAAACAGCTGAGTTTGACTTTTCAATTGTCTCATAGTGAAATGAATCACCTCCTTCTGTGTGACACCGTGTCCTTCTAGCAGAACTTTCTCTACTTCCAGTCCTTGTTCCGGCACCACGTGTTTTTATACAGCAGGATCTGGGAATGTGATGTCTGGTATAGGCAGGAAGGGACTACACCATGTGGGTATAGACATAGTTTATTGAAACATCACATGCTTATACAGCACTCAAGGAGGAGAAGTAAATCTTCAGTCATGTGCAAAAAGTTCATCTTAAACAGTTTTATGGGAGCATAGAACACAGAGTTTAACTTTAAGTCAGTAAGCAGGAAAAGCTAATCCTTGCCAACAAATGTGGAGTATTTCCAGTAATCAAGGTTGTAAAAATAGGTAAAGCACATGTGGGTACACAAAGGGGTCTCGAGGCATTGTTCTACGGGGTTAACTAGGAGAAGCATGAATGGCACTTTCCACAAACCGTCACTTGATTCTGGCACCAGGTGCTGAACCTTTGCCCTGCATGAAGAAAGGGCAGTATTTTGGAAGGCAACAGCTCTTCTTTAGAAGGTTAGCCTACAATATGTAAGAGCGAAACCTAATGAAGTTTACTGACAAGTCATCTATAGGAAACTTAGAAGGATCTTTTTATATCTACCCAAATTCTCTGGTCTAACCTAAATACATATTGATACCTTCAATTGGCAGAGAGAAGTGCAACCTTCGATAATTGTAACCTTCAATAAGTCATGACTCTCACAATAGTTACTTTTCACTACTTAAATATTTGAATGACAACTCAGTTTCTCTGGTGGCCCATCTAAAGCTCTCTTTCAGTTCATAAAACTATAGCCCTGTGTCATTCTTCTACTTATGGCATCTGAAAACTCACTTCCAACCTTAGAGTGAAAGATAGGTTCCTACCTCACATTAGTAGAATTTTCAATCTTGAAGTCATTAACACAGTGTGAACAATCAATGGACAATTACCCTGGGTTTTCCACCTTTTAAAGTGAGCAGCAAAGGAATTATACTGCTAGAGGGAAACGATGGGACCTATGTTTCTTTGAGTCTGGCTCACTGTACTTAATATAATTATTTACAAGACTTTTCATTTTCTAACAAATGGGGTGGTGTCATTCTTTCTGAGACCTAGATTTCCATTCTATCTATAGCTATATCCATACTATCTCTCTCTCTCTCTCTCTCTCTCACATATATATATATGTGATATACATATATATATATATATATATATATATATATATATATATGTATATCACATGTATATCACATTTTCTTCATCCATTCATCTACTGAGGGGCATCTGGTTTGGTTCCATAACTTAGCTATGGTGAATAATGCTGTGATAAACATAGTTGTGCTGGTAGCTTTAGTATGGCCTTGTTTGTGAACATTTGGGTAAATGTCCAAAAGTGGGATTGCTCTGTCATAGGGGAGCTCTATGTGGAATCCTTTGAGGAAACACCCTAGAAACATTACAGGACAAAATAGGTAAACCGTAGGTCTCTTTGGCACAGGCCAAAATTTTCTTAAGAAAGACTCAGAAACACAACAAATTAAAGAAAGTTTGGATGATTAGGATTGCATGATGTTGCAGAGCTTCTGCATGGCAAAGCACAAACCTAGCAATACCAGTAGAATGCCCAAGGACTAGGAGAAGACCTTCACTAGCCATCCAAGGGATAAGGGTCTCACATCTAAAATATACTTAGACATCAAAAAATAAAATTCCTTCCAACAAACTGCCCGACATATACGTGGACTAAAGACCTAAAGAGAAACTTCTCTGAAGAGAAAAGAATGGCCTATAGACACATGAACAAATGCTCAACCTCTCTAGCCATAAAACAATTATAAATCAAAACACATAGAGAATCTACCTCACCCCAGTTAGAATGGATATAATGAAGACCTCTAATTAAACAACAGATGCTGGAAGGGATGTGTACAGAAGGGAACCATACTGCATTGTTGATGGGAGTGTAAACTTGTTCAAACATTTTGGGAAGCAGTATGGAGGTTCCTCAAAAGACTCCACATAGAGCTCCCCTATGAGCCAGCAATCCCACTTTTCGGCATTTACCCAAATGACCACAAACAAGACTATGTTTATTGCAGCATTATTCACCATAGCTAAGAAATGGAACCCACCACGATGATGAATAGATCAAGAAAATGTGGTATATATACAAATAGAATTCCATGCCTCCATCAGAAAGAATGACATTGCCCCATTTGTTAAGAAATGGACTTGGATATAATAGGACTTGGAAAAAATTATATTAAGTGAAATAAGCCAGGCCCAAAGAAACATAGGTCCCATGGTTTCCCTTATTTGTAATAACTAGTATATGTCTGAGACAAGTAGAAAATTTAAAAACTATGTACATATGACCATATATAAGATGATTTATGTGAAATGAACCCCAAGATACACATTTGGTTTTCTGTTTCTTGCTGGTTTTAAAGTACTTACAAAGTGCCATGTGATTTTTTTTGTTTCTTTGTATGTTTCTCCCTAAGTTATAACCCCTATTTTCACTGATGCTGATCTAATTTAGGGAGAGAAGGGAAAAAAATGTTTAAATAGGCTTACAGCTTGAACCATTTTATCAATGAGATGTACAAGACACTATGTTGAAAACAAACTTTACAATTTAGGCTGGGGCGGGGTGGGGACCATAGTTGTGGAGGTGGGAGGGAAGGGAAGGTATTGGAAAACAAAGGAGGAGGCAACAATGCTGCAAAAGAAATGTACTCATTACCTTGCTCATGTAACTGTAACCACTCTTGTACAGTATTTCCACAATAAAAAGCATTAAAAAAATATTCACTGTGTGGCACCAGAGATTGCAGAAAACAACATACTTTCACTCTTGTCCACATGGTGGTACTAAAGAGCTGAATGCCCAAAATTCCTATGGGTTGTTAACATGTTTTGCATGCAATTTTCACTGGGTGGAGGCAGAGATCTACTGAATGCAGGGCAATTCCTCGGGTTACCAAAGGGCTGCACTAGAGATCTCAGTTCCTAGTATGCCAATCTTATGGACAAAGTTGCGCCACAGATATAGGAAATATTTTTCTTTTTTCTCCTTTCCTTTTTTTCTTTTCTTCTGGGGACTGCTTCTGGCCACATGCTGGGAATTGCGAGAAATGTCCACTGTGCTGATATCCCGTGGAGATGTGTTGGCATAGCACCCAATCTACAGCACTGGGCTGTCTGCAGGCCATTGGGGTATGGCGCACCTTATGGTAAGGTGCGGCACTATCATCCTGCCGAAAGCACAGCATTATGGGAAATGACCTCTCTGGTACAACCCTGTGGAAATGTGAGGATTTAGTGATCAGGTGTCAGCAGGGCATTGTGGAAAGTGAGCTGTTTGGTGCCATCCCGTGGAGTTGTATGGGCATAGCAACTGACCACCAGCTGGGAATTGCGGGAAATGTCTGCTGTGCTGACATCCCATGGAGATGTGTGGGCATAGCACCCAACCTACAGCACTGCATTGTGGGAAATGAAGTCTCTTTGGAGTTCTACCGGTGGAGATTTGCAGGCAGAGGAACTGGCCATCCTCTGGGAATGGTGGGCAGTGAACTCTTTGGCGCCCCCACATTCAAAGTGGGGAATTGTCACCTGGTGTACAGCACGGTATTGTCTCTGGGGGCACCTCCCTACAATCTGTGGGCACAGCTCACGCCACAGAGCACGGCATTTTGGGAAATGATCAATCAGCTGCCACCCTATGGAACTTTGTATGAGGAGCAGCTGGCCCTCTGCTGGGCATTCTGGGAAGTGAGCTCACTGGCGTCACCTTTTGCCATGGTGTGGCACTAGCACTGGCCAACTGCAAAGCATTGTGTGAAGTGAGTTCTCTGGTGCCATCCCATAAACCTGGATGGCCATAGCACTGGACTGTCAGCAGGGCACTGTCCGAAGTGAGCTCTCTGGTACCACTCCATGTGGTAGTTTGAGCATAGTTCGTGGCCATCAGTTGGTTTTGTGTGAAATGACATTTGTGCTGCCACTCCATAGAGAAATGTCAGTATACCATCCAAGCGATTTCACAGTATTGGGGAATTGAGCTTTCTGTGTACCTCCATCCTGTGGAGATTTACAGGCAAAGGAAGTGGCCCACCTCAGGGCAATGTGGGAAGTGCACTATCTTGCACACAAAGGTTCAGCACTAGCACTAACTGACTGCACAGTATTGAGGGAAATGAAGTTTCTAGTGCAATCCCATGGAAATATGAGGGCACAGTGATTTGCTGTTAGCAAGGAATTGTGGAATGTGAGATTTGTGGTATCACCCTGTGTGATGGGATTTCCACCCAACCAACTGCACAGCATTGTTGGAAGTGAGCTGTCTGGTGCCACCCAATGGAGGTGTGCAGGCAGGGCACCTGTCAGCCCTTTGGGCATTTTGGTATGCTAGCTCTCTAGTGCCACTCCTAGGAGATATGTGGGGACAGCACCTGACCGCCCCATGGGAATTGTGGGCAATGCGCTCTTTGTTGTCACTATGAACAGTGTGGGCAGAGAACCCCTCAGTGAGCTGGTTATGGTTCCACGAGAGCTCTAGGGCACCACTCTGTCGAGATATGTGAGAATAGCACTCAGTTAACAACACAGCATTGTGTGATAAGGATCCCATGGAGTATATAGGAATATCACCAGGCAATAGACTAGGCATTGTGGGAAACGGGTTCACTGGTGGTGCCCCCATTTTAGATTTGACTGGTGGTGTACAGTGCAGAGCAACTGGACCCCACTGGGCATTTTGGAAAGTGAGTTCTCCATGGTGCGGCACTAGCATTTACTGACAGTAAAGCCTTATTGGAAATGAGCCCTCTCGTGCCACTCCATGTGGTGGTTTGAGGATAGTGCCTGGCCACCAGCTGGTTGACTGCACAGCATTTGGGAATTGAGCATTCTGTGGAGCTCCAATCTGTGGAGATTTGCAGGTAAAGGAACTGGCCACCCACTGGACATTCCTGGAAGGGAGCTCTCTGGTGCCACCCAGTGCCATGGTGCGGCACTAGCACTGTCCAACAGCAAAGCATTGTGGGAAATGAGAAATCTGGTGCCACCCCATGGAGCTTTGGAGGAAGAGCAGCTGGCCACCCGCTGGTCAATTTGGGAATTGAGCTCTCGGGCACCACCTAATGCTATTGTGCAGCACTAGCATTGGCCAACAGCAAAACATTGTGGGAAATAAGCTCTCTGGTGCCATCCCATAAAGATGGACGGCCATAGCACTGGTTCTTAGTAGGGCATTGTGGGCTGTGAGCTCTCTGATGACACATTCTGTGTGGTGGTGCAGGTATAGCACCAGGCCACCTGCTGGTTTTGTGGGAAAGACCTCTCTGCCACCACCCCATAGAGATATGTGGGCATACCATCCAAGCGACTGCACAACATTGTGGGAAATGAGTTCTTTGTTGCAACCTTGTGGAGATTTGCAAGCAGAGCAACTGGCCCCCTGCTGGGCATTGTGGGACGTGATCTCTCAGACACGACCAGATGCACTATCACCTGTTTGACAGCACAGCCTTGTGGGAAATGTTGTCTATAGTGCCGCCCCATGGAGATTTGCAGGCAGAGCAGCTGGCCATCCGCTGGACATTATGGAAAGAGAGCTCTTTGGAGCCACCTAATGCCATGATATAGCACTAGCATAAGCCAACAGCAAAGCATTTTGGGGAATGACCTTTATTGTGCAAGGCCATAGCACTGGGCTGTCAGCAGGGCACTGTCAGAAGTGAGCTCTCTGGTTTCACTCCATGTGGTAGTTTGAGCATAGCTCCTGGCCACCAGCTGGTTTTGTGGGAAATGACCTCTCTCCATCCAAGCTGGTGGCCAGTTGCTCTGCCTGCAAATCTCCACAGGATGGCAATAGAGAACTCATTTCCCACAGTGCCACGCTGTGGGCCGATTGGTATGTCTACAAAATGTGTCGGGGTGCCACTTGGGACCTCATATCCCACAATGTTGTTGGACATGTTATAGTTTCTCACCTTTGCAGGAGGTTGCTCAGCGGCCTCACTTCCCACCATTCCCAGAGGGTGGCCAGTTCCTCTGCCTGCAAATCTCCACAAGGTGGAGCTACACCAAGAGCTCATTTCCCACAATGCAGTGCTGTCTGTTGGGTGCTATGCCCACACATCGCCACGTGATGGCACCAGAGAGTTCATTTCCCACAATTCCCAGCTGGTGTTATGCCCCCACAATTCCACGGGGTGTCACCAGTGAGCTCACTTCCCACAATGCCCTGCTGACAGCCCAGTGCTATGCCCGCACAACTCCACGGGATGTAACTAGAGAGCCCATTCCTCAAAATGCTGTAATGCATTAGGTGGCAGCAGAGAGCTCACTTCACCCAAGGCCCAGCGGGAGGGCCAGTTGCTCTGCTGCAAATCCCCACAGGGTGGCACCAGAGAGCTCATTTCACACAATGCTGTGCGTTTATTTAGATGGTATGCTCACATATCTCTATTGGGCATCAGCAGGGATGTCATTTCCCACAAAACCAGCTGGTGGCCTGGTGCTATGCCCGCATCAGCACACTTGTTGGCACCAGAGAACTCACTACCCACAATGCTCCACTGACCAACTAGTGTTATGCCCATACATCTTTATGGGTTGGCACCAAAGAGCTCACTTCCCACAATGGCCAGCCGTTGTCCAGCAGCTCTGCCTACAAATCACTAGGTTGCATCAGAGAGCTCATTTTCCATAATGCCATGCTGTTGGCTGAATGGTGAGTCCTCTCATCTCCAAGAGGTGGCACCAGACAACTCATTTCCTACAATTCCGTGCTGTCATCCAGATGATAGTACCACAACTTTGCATTAGGTGGCATCAAAGGGCTCATTGCCCGCCATTCCCTAATAGTGGCTCATTCTTCTGCCTGCAAATCTCCACAGGCGGAACTCCAAAGAGAGCTCATTTCCCACAATGCTGTGTTTTCGGGCAGGTGATCTTGCCGCAGCTTTCCATGAGGTAGCACCAGAGAGCTCACTCCCCACGATGAGCAGCTGACAGCCAAGTTCTATGGCTATATATCCTTTCATGGTGGCACAAGAGAGCCCATTTCCCACAATGCTATGCTGTCTGCTGAGTGGTGTAACCACACATTGTGTTAGGTGGCACCAGAGAGTTCATGACCCACAATGCCATGCTGTCAGCCAGGTCATAAGGCCCACCTTTTCAGGAATAGCACCTAGAAAGCTCACTTCACACAATGCCCTGCTGATATCATAGTGCTATGTTCACAAAACCGCACAGGGTGGCACGAGAGCTCACTTCCCACAATGCCTTGCTGAAAGCCCATTGCTATGTCAACACAAGTCCAGGGGTGGCATAAGAGAGTCCACTCACCACAATTCTGTGCTCTTTGTCAGTGCTGTGCAGAACCTTTCCATTAGGCAGGGCCAGAGAGCTCACTTCCCACAATGCCCAGAGCATGGCCAGCTGCTCTGCCTCCAAATCATCATGGGATGACATCAGAGAGTTCATTTCCCACAATGCCCGCCTAATGGTCCTATGTTATAACCATTCATTTGCATAAGGTAGAACCAGAGAGGCCATTTCCCACAGTGCCTAGTGTAATGCCTGGTGCTATTCCTACAATCTCATTGGGATGGCACTCACTTATCACAATACTCTACTGTCAACCGAGTGCTATCCCCTTGCATCTCCACAGGGATGTGCCCTACAACTCTTTTCAAACCATGACCATCTCAAGGAAAGCTTCTTCTTCTTTTTTTTTAAATTGTGAAAATAACATACAGAGGGGTTACAATTACATGGCAAGATAATGAGTATATTTTTTATCAAGCATTGTTGCCTCCTCCTTTGTTTCCTCTTCCCATCCCTTTCTCTCTCCCCGTTTCTGGCTCCCCTCTCCCCACGTCCCCAGACCAAAGTTGTAAAGTTCGTTTTTCGACATAACATCTTGTACATCTCATTGTTGCAATGGGTCCACCTGTATCCCTATTTAAACAATTTGTTTTTTTCCCTTCCCCTCCACAAATTAAACCAACATCAAATAGAGTGAAAGCAGGGGTTATACCATGGGGAGGGACATACAAAGCAACAGAGAAATAATCATAAATATGTTAGAAACAATCAACTGAAAGAAAAAAAATTGAATCTTTATCTTGGGGTTCATTTCGCCTAACATCACCTTATCTGACCTTATCTGCTTGTCTCAGACATATATTAGTTATTGCAAATAAGGGAAACCATGGGACCTAAGTTTCTTTGGGCCTTTCTTACTTCTCTTAATATTATTGTTTGCAAGTCTTTCCATTTCCTACAAATGGGGCAATGTCACTCTGATGGAAGCATAGAATTCCATTGTGTCTATATACCACATTTTCTCGGTCCATTCATCTACTGAGGGGCAACTGGGTTGGTTCCATATCTTAGCTATGGTAAATTATGCTGCAATAAATATAGTTGTGCTGGTACCTTTAGCATAGTCTTGTTTGTGATCATTTGGGTAAATGCCCAAAAAGCGGATTGCTGGTCATAGGGGAGATCTATTTGGAGTCATTTGAGGAACCTTCACAGAGAGGTTTTATGCCCACATTTCTCGGAGTGGCAATGGAAAGCTCATTGCCCCAAATTCCCGTAGGATGATCAGGAGTCACCAGAATGCTGTACTGTTGGTTGGGTTGTATGCCCACACACCTTCACGGGGTGGACCTAGGCCACACATTTCCACAATGCTTTGCTGTCTTTCAGTGCTAGTGCTGAATCTTTCCATTAGTTGGCGCCAGCTAGCTCACTTCCTACAATGTCCAGCGTGTAACCAGTTGTTTGGCTGGCAAATGTCTACAGAGTGGCATCTGAGAGCTCATTTCCCACATTTCCCTGTTGACAGCCCAGCGCTATGACAACATGTACATGCGGTGGCAGAAGAAAGCTCACTTTCCTCAATTCCCAGCTGGTAGCTGGGTGCGGTGTTTGCATATCTCCAGGGGGTAGCACCATAGAGCTTATTTCCTACAATGCACTGCATAGGGCCTGGAGCTATGTCAGCACATCTCCAGGGGATTGCACCAGAGAGGTCAATTTTCATAATGCTGTGATGTGGGCTAGGTGATAGTGCCGTACCTTTGCATGAGTTGGCATCAGAGAGCTCACTTCCCAAAATGCCCTGCTGATAGCCCCGTTCTATGCCTGTACATTTTTACATGGTGGCATCAGAGAGCTCATTTCCCATAATGGCTTGTTTTTGGCCACGATATTTCTGCACCTTTGCAAGTGGTTGCGCAGAGAGCTCACTGCCCACCATTCCCAGAGTGTGGCCAGTTCCTTTGCCTGCAAATCTCCACAGGTGGAACTCCAAAGAGACCTCATTTCCCACAATGCAGTGCTGTAGGTTGGATTCTATGCTCACACATCTCCATGGGATGTCAGCACAGCAGACATTTCCTGCAATTCCCAGCTGGTGATCAGTTGCTATGCCCATTCAACTCCATGGGATGGCACCAGACAACTCACTTTCCACAATGCCCTGCTGACACCTGATCATTAAATCCTCACATTTCTACAGGGTTGTACCAGAGAGGTCATTTCCCATAATGCTGTGCTTTTGGATTGATGATTGTGCCACACCTTCCCATAAGGTGCGCCATTCCCCAATGGCGTGCTGGCAGCCCAGTGCTATGGCTGAACATCTTTACAGGTGGCACCACAGAGCTAATTTTCCACGATGCTTTGCTCTTGCACAGTGCTTGTGCTGCACTAAGGCATTAGGTGGCTCCAGAGAGCTTCTTTCCCACGATGCCCAATAGGTAGCCAGTTGATCAGCCAGCAAATCTTCACGGGGAGCCACCAGAGAGCTCATTATTCACAATTCCCATGGGTCAGTCGGGTGATTTCCCCACACTTCTTCACAGGGCGGCACCAAAGAGCTCACTTCCCAAAATGCTGTGCTGTGGTATGCCCACACATCGACATGGTGGCAGCAGAGAGGTCATTTTGCAGAATACCAGCTAGTGTCCAGGTACTATGCCCACAACACCACAAGGTGTGGCACTGAGAGCTCACTTCCCACAATGCTGTGCAGTTGGTTGGGTGGTATGCCCACACACCTCCTCAGAGTGGCACCAAATAGCTCACTTCCCACAATCTCCTGCTGACACCGATTGCTATACCCTCATATTTCCAAGGGTTTGAACCAGAGAGGAAATTTCCCACAATGCCTTGCTCTCAGCTAGATGCTTTGCCCGCATTACCACAAGGTGTGGCACCAGAGAAATCATTTTCCACAATGCTGTGTTGATAGCCCAGTGCTATGCCTGTCCATCTGTATGGAGTGGCAGCAGAGAGGTCATTTCCCACAATGCCTTGCAGATTGCCTGGTGTTATTCCTGCAATCTCCATAGGGTGATTCCATTGAGCCCATTTTTCACAATGCATAGAGGGTGGCCAGGTACTATGCCCACACATATTCACGGGATAGCACCAGAGAGCTTATTTCCAACAAAGCCCAGAGGGCAGCCGGGTACTATGTCAGCACATCTCCATGGGGTGGCTCTGGAGAACTCAAATCCCAAAATGCTGAAGAGCTCAGAGACAGCACCAAGGCCGAGTCCAAGCACTGCCAATGACCAAAACAAACAAAAATAATTAAAACCCAAATAAGAAATCCTCAAAAAACAATTGCCCTAAAAATAACTGCCCTATAAATAAGTGGTCTAAAGATTTAAAGAGAAACTTCTCTGAAGAGGAAAGAAGGATGGCCAATAGACACATGAAGAATTGCTCAACTTCTCTAACCATAAAAGAAATGCAAATCTAAACAACATTGAGATACCACCTCACCCCAGTTAGCATGGCTGTAATCAGTAAATCTAATAATAACAGATGCTGAGGGGATGTGACCAAAAGGGAAGACTACTGCATTGTTTGCGGAAATGTAAATTGCTTCAACCAGTCTGTAAAGCAATATGGAGATTTCTCTATAAACTAAATATAGAGCTCACCTATCATCCATCAATCTCATTCCTCGGACAATGCCACAGTAAAGCTACCAGGATATTTGTGTCAATTGTAGCAATTTTTACAAGAGCTAAGACATGGAACCAACACTAATGCCCCTCTGAATGGATCAAGAAAATGTATATATATATATATATATATATATATATATATATATATATATATATATATATATATATATATATACACACACACACATATACATATATATACATATATATGTATACACACAGAATGGAATTCTAAATTTCCATCAGAAAAAAATTACACTGCCCCCTTGGTAAGAAAAGGGAAAGACATGGAAAAATCATATGAAGAGAAGAAAGCAGACCTAAAGAAATATATGCTCTATGGTTTCCCTCATTAGTAAGTATTAGTACTCATCTGGTGGAGTCCCATGAGAGGATGACCTTAGCTCCATGGCTATGTACATATAATCATATAAAATGATGTTAATAGAAATAAACTCCAATATATGGAATCAAGGGTGTTTTTTTGTTTATTGTTTTTTTTTATTGTCATTTTCCACTTTTGTTTCATTTTCCACTTTTGTTGTCACTGCTTTTGATTTTGGTATAATAGCTTTTTGTGTATAAAATTATTTCCTTTGGGCAAGTAACACAAGATTAAAAAAACATAAGAAAACAGTAAAGAAAGAAGCAATGCAAGAGCTTTACTAACAAAAACCTATACTGGACACAAACTTTACAACCTGTAAGGATGGGAAGCTGTTTGGGAGGAAAAGTGGAGAAAAAGAAAGAGGGTTTTTAATAATGTAAAGGATAAAATGTACTCATTATCTTACTGATGTTACTCTATCCCCTCTTAGCCCATGTTACAATAAAATTAATATTTAAAAGAATGTACTAAGTGCCCTGTATCTAAGAAAAACATCAAGTTCTATAAGACAAAGAAAAAAAGAAAAATGTTTTTGAAAATAAGTATGGTGTAAGAATTTATTCTTTTAAACTAAACTATTCATTAATATAAAACATGCCATTTGAACTTATATATCACCCTGCACCAGAATCAACTCCAAATGGATCAAAGACCTCGGAGTCAAAGTAGACACCCTGAAAACATTACAGGATGGAATAGGAGAAACCCTAGGACAACTTGGCACAGGCTGAAATTTTCTTATAGAGACACAGAAACACAACAAATCAAATAAAGTTTGAACAAATGGGATTGCATAAAATTTCAGAGCTTCTGCATGGCAATGGGCATAGCTAGCAAGATTAATAGAAACCCATGGATTGGGAGAAGATTTTCACTAGCCTTACAACAGACAACGGTCTCATACCTAAAATATAACTGGAACTCAAATACTTCAATTCCCCAAAAATTAATCTTCAAAGAAACAACTGCCCAATAAATAAATGGTCTAAAGACTTAAAGAGAAACTTCTCTGAAGAGGAAAAAAGGATGACCAATAGACAGATGAAGAAATGCTCAACCTCCCTAGCAATAAAAGAAATGCAAATCAAAACAACATTGAGACACCACCTCACCCCAGTTAGAATGGCTATTCTAAAGAACTCTCAAAACAACAGATGCTGGAGGAGATGTGGACAGAAGGGAACCTTACTGCATTGTTGGTGGGAGTGTAAACTTGTTCAACCACTTTGGAAAGCAGTTTGGAGGTTCTTCAAAAGACTCCACATAGAGCTCCCCTATGACCAGCAATCCCACTTTTGGGCATTTACCCAAATGATCACAAACAAGACTATCCTAAAGCTACCAGCACAACTATGTTTGTTGCAGCATTATTTGCCATAGCTAAGGTATGGAACCAACCCAGATGACCTCAGTAAATGACTGGACCAAGAAAATGTAGTATATATACACAATGGAATTCTATGCCTCCATCAGAAAGAATGACATTGCCCCATTTGTTAGGAAATGGAAAGACTTGGAAACAATTATATTAAATGAAGTAAACCAGGCCCAAAGAAACTTAGGTCCCATGGTTTCCCTTATTTGCAATAACTAGTATATGTCAGAGTCAAGCAGAAAAGATCAGATTTGTTGATGTTAGGGAAATGAACCCTAAGATATATATTCAAATGTTTTTTCTTTCAGTTAATTGTTTCTAACACATTTATAAGATTATTTCTTTGTTGCTTTGTATGTTCCTTCCCATGGTATAACCCTGCTTTCACTGTATTTGATGTTGGTATAATTTGTGGAGGGAAAGGGAAAAAACAAATCGTTGAAATAGGGATACAGGTGGATTCATTGCAACAATGAGATGTACAAGATGTTATATCGAAAAACGAACTTTACAACTTTGGTTGTGGAGTCCTTTGAGAAACCTCCATATTGACTTCCCTGAAAACATTAAGGAAGGAATAGGAGAAACTCTAGGACTCTTTGATACTGGAAGCAATTTTCTTTATAAAGACCCCAAACATAAAAACTCGAAGAATGGTTCAACAAATGGGATATCATGAAACTGCAGAGCTTCTGTATGGTAAAGGACATAGCAAGCAAGATCAATAGAAAGCCCACAGATTGGAGAAGATCTTCACTAGCCATACAATGGACAAATGTCTCATATCTAAAATATATACTTTGAACTCAAAAAATTAAGTCATCCAACAACAAATTCTCAAAGAAACAACCACCTAATTTATAAGTGGGGTAAAGTCTTTTCTCTAAAGAGGAAGTAAGAAAGGCCAATAGACACATAAAGAAATGTTCAACTTCTCTAGCCATAAAAAATGCAAATCAAAACAATATTGAGAGTCCACCTCACCCCAATTAGATTGGCTACAACCAAGAAATCTAATCACAAGAGATGCTGGCGGGGATATGGCTAATAGGGAACCCTACATCATCGTTGGTGGAAGTGTAAATTGGTTCAACAACTTTGGGAAGCAGGAACAAATTTTAAAAATGAAGATCCCACAGCATGCTCTATCTTTTTATTTTCAGACTTCCTGAGAACTGTGCTATTGTTCAGTACAATTGAACACTTTGTGGCTTTTCTGCCCATTTTAACTCACAAATAGTAAGATCCTCCTGCATATATCTATTTGAATGTGGGTACCCTTCTCTCCAGTTTGATTTGTGCACTCATTGCCAGTGCAGTTTTATTTTTTGTTACAGTTTGTATAAGAAGAAGAAAGCAGAAATTCTAATATTATAAATAAGACCTAAACCTGGGTGAAGATAGGGCAGTAGAAACCTTTCTTCATAGTGACCCTTCAAAATTCGCAATTGCCTACTGAAGACAGGTACTCATATTAAGAAGACTTTATTACTATCATGTCATTTATTCAAAACTTATCCTGCTCTTCCACCTGGACTATGGGCCAGCAGGAATTATTTATAAGTTTCTTAAGGATGTTTAGAAGGGTAAATGTGGAGATAGTGAGGGATAGTGATAGTTGTAAAATATTAACTTTTGTCCACACCAGTAAAAGTAATTGCTTGCAAAAGTAATTTTCTTTTTTTTTCTTTTTTTTTTAAATTGTATTTTATTTTATTTGAGAACATACTGTACAGAGGGGCTACAATTACATGGGCAGGATAATGCATACATTTCTTACCAAGCATTGCAGCCTCCTCCTCTGTTTACCCTTCACTTCCCTTCCAGGCCTCCCCCCTTCCCCCACCCAATTTTACCCCCCTCCCCCCACCCAATTATACCCCCCTCCCCACCCCAAACCGAAATTGAAAGCTGGTTTTGACATGACATTTTGTACTTCTCATTGTTGCAACAGGTCCACCTGAATCCTTAAACGACTTGTTTGCCCCCATCTCCTCCACATGTTATACTGACATCAAATATAGTGAAAGCGGGGGTTACACTGTGGGGGAGGGACATACAAAGCAACAAAGAAATAATCTTATAAATGCGTTAGAAACACATGCATGAAAGAAACGAAAACATTAAAATACATATTTAAGGGTTCATTTTCCTAACATCACATTATCTGACCTTTTCCGCTTGACTCATACCTATACTAGATATTGCAAATAAGGGAAACCATGGGACCTATGCTTCTTTGGGCCTGGCTTACTTCACTTAATATAATTTTTTCCAAACCTTTCCATTTCCTAACAAATGGGGAAATGTCATTCTTTCTGATGGAGGCATAGAATTCCATTGTGTATATATACCACATTTTCTTGATCCATTCATCTACTGAGGGGCATCTGGGTTGGTTCCATGTCTTAGCTATGGTAAATAATGCTGCAATAAACATAGTTGTGCTGGTAGCTTTAGTGTGGTCTTGTTTGTAAACATTTGGGTAAATGCCCAAAAGTGGGATTGCTGGATCATAGGGGAGATCTATGTGAAGTCTTTTGAGGAACCTCCATACTGCTTTCCAAAGTGGTTAAACAAGTTTACATTCCCACCAACAATGAAGTAAGGTTCCTTTCTGTCCACATCCCCTCCAGCATCTGTTGTTGTTAGAGTTCTTGATTTTTGCTGTTCTAACTGGAGTGAGGTGATATCTCAATGTTGTTTTGATTTGCATTTCTTTTATGGCTAGGGATGTTGAACATTTCTTCATGTGTCTATTGGCCATCCCTCTTTCTTCTTCAGAGAAGCTTCTCTTTAAGTCTTTCGCCCACTTATTTATTGGGCAGTTGTTTCTTTGAGGATTTGTTGTTGGGGGATTTAATTTTTTGAGTTCCAAGTATATTTTAGATATGAGACCCTTGTCTGTTGTATGGCTAGTAAAGATCTTCTCCCAATCGGTGGGCTTTCTATTGATCTTGCCAGCTATGTCATTTGCCCTGCAGAAGCTCTGCAATCTTATGCAATCTCATTGGTCCAACCTTTCTTGGATTTGTTGTGCTTCCGGGTCTCTATTCAGAAAATTTCGACCTGAGCCAAGGAGACCGAGGGTTTCTCCTATTCCATCCTGTAATGTTTTCAGAGTGTCTGCTTTGAGTTCAAGGTCTTTGATCCATTTGGAGTTGATTCTGGTGCAGGGTGATATATAAGGATCTAGCTTTAGTTTTCTACATGTAGTTAACCAATTTTGCCAGCACCATTTACTGAAGAGGCTGTCTTTCTTCCATTCTATTGTTTTAGCTTCCTTATCGAAGTTTAGATGGCTATAGGTCTGTAGGTTCATTTCTGGGTTTTCAATTCTATTCCATTGGTCCTGAGGTCTGTTCTTATGCCAATACCAAGCTGTTTTGATTACTATGGCTTTATAGTAGAGTTTGAAATTTGGTATTGATATTCCTCCAGCAGTGTTCTTTCCGTTGAGGCGCGTTTTTGCTATTCGGGGTCTTTTATTGTTCCACATGAATTTTTGGATTGCCTCCTCTATTTCCTTGAAGAATGAGGGTGGAATTTTGATAGGTATCGCGTTGAATTTGTAGATAGCCTTGGGAAGTATTGCCATTTTCACGATGTTAATCTTGCCAATCCAGGAGCATGGGAGGTTTTGCCATTTTTTAAGTTCTGTGTTGATTTCCTTTTTCAAGATTTTAAAGTTTTCATCATAGAGGTCCTTCACTTCTTTGGTTAAGTTAATTTCTAGGTATTTTATTTTTTCTGGGGCTATTACAAATGGAGTTGCTTTACTAATTTCAGCCACACTTTTCTCATTGTTGGCATATAGAAAAGCCATTGATTTTTGGGGGTTAATTTTATAACCTGCGACTTTGCCAACGTTTTGAATCAGCTTGAGTAATTTGGGAGTGGAGTCCATGGGATTCTTTAAATACAAGATCATGTCATCTGCAAAGAGGGAGAGTTTTATTTCTTCTTTCCCTATTTGGATCCCCTTTATGTCTGCATCTTGTCTTATTGCTGTAGCTAGGCATTCTAATACTAGATTGAAGAGAAGTGGAGAGAGTGGGCATCCTTGTCTTGTTCCTGAGTTAAGAGGAAATCGCTTTAGTTTTTCACCATTGAGTATAATGCTGGCTGTAGGTTTGTCATATACAGCCTTTATTGTATTGAGGGATGTTCCATGGATTCCTAATTTTTCCAGAACCTTCATCATAAAGGGGTGTTGGATCTTGTCAAATGCTTTTTCTGCATCTATTGAGATAACCATGTGGTTCTTATTCTTGCTCCTGTTGATGTGATGAATAATATTAATTGATTTGCGTATATTGAACCAGCTTTGCATCCCTGAAATGAATCCTGTTTGATCATGGTGTATGATTTTTTGGATGAATTGTTGAAATCGATTGGCCAAAATTTTGTTGAGAAGTTTTGCATCAATGTTCATCAAAGAAATGGGTCTATAGTTCTCTTTCTTTGATGAGTCCCTGCCTGGTTTTGGGATGAGGGTTATGATGGCTTTATAGAATGTGTTCGGTAGTGAGCTTTCTCTTTCAATTTCATTGAAGAGTTGGAGGAGTATTGGTGTGAGCTCTGCTTTGAAGGCCTTGTAAAATTCCGCTGTAAAACCATCTGGTCCTGGACTTTTCTTAGCTGGGAGGTCTCTTATTGCTGTTTCTATTTCAATTCTTGATATGGGCCTGTTAAGCTGGTTTAACTCATCTTGGTTTAGTTTTGGCATGTCAATATTTGCTAGGAAAAGGTCCATTTCTGTCAAGTTCTCAAACTTATTGGCATAAAGTTTTGAGAAGTATTCCCTTATAACGTTCTGAATCTTGGTTGTTTCTGTGGTGATGTTTCCATTCTCATCTCTGAGTTTATTAATTTGGGTGTGTTCTCTCCTTTTTCTGATAAGGTTTGCCAAGGGTCTGCCAATTTTGTTAAGTTTTTCGAAGAACCAACTCTTTGTTTTGTTGATTCTTTCTATAGTTTTTTTGGATTCTAATTCATTTAATTCTGATTTAATTTTGATTATTTCTTTCCGTCTACTGGATTCGGGTTTATCTTGCTGCTCTTTTTCCAGGAGGTTTAGATGTGTCATTAAATTGCTAGTTTCCGATCTCTCCAATTTGTTGATGTAGGAGCTCAGAGTTATAAACTTGCCTCTGAGTACTGCCTTTGCTGTGTCCCAGAGGAGCTGGTAATTTGTGTGTTCATTTTTGTTGAATAGCATGAACATTTGAATTTCCTTTCTAATCTCTTCCATGACCCACTCATGATTCAGCAGTGTGTTGTTCAGCCTGCATGTGATACCGGACTTTCTTTGGTGGCTTTTGGTGTTGAGTTCAAATTTTTTTCCCTTGTGGTCAGAGAGAATGCAAGGTATAACTTCAATGTTTCTGAATTTAGACAAGTTTGCTTTGTGGCCTAAAATGTGATCTATTTTAGAGAACGTTCCATGTGCTGCTGAGAAGAACGTGTATTCTGATGCTGCTGGGTGAAATGTTCTGTAAATGTCTGTTAAGTCTAGTTGATCTATGCAGCTGTTTAGATCTGCGGTTTCTCTGTTGAGTTTTTGCCGAGTTGATCTATCTAGTGGGGAGAGTGGTGTGTTAAAATCCCCAACAATTAATGTCTTTGGATCTATATGGGACTTGAGGTAAAGTAGTGTTTCTTGGATAAATTTGGGTGCTCCATTGTTTGGCGAATAGATATTTAGAATTGTAATATCCTCCTTAAGGAGAGATCCTTTAATTAGTGTGTAGTGACCTTCTTATCTCTTCTCACGAATTTTAATTTGAAGTCTATTTTATCTGATATTAGGATTGCAACTCCCGCCTGTTTATGAGGGCCGTTTGCTTGGTAGATTTTGTTCCAGCCTTTAACCTTGAAAATATGTTTGTTTTTACGGGCAAGATGTGAATCCTGCAGGCAGCAGATAGAAGGGTCTTGTTTTTTAATCCAATTAGACAGTCTATGTCGCTTAATTGGAGAGTTCAGTCCGATAACGTTAAGAGATAGGACTGAGAGGTATTTGGGAGTTCCTGCCATGTTATTCACCTTCTTGGGGGCTGTGAAAGCTGGGTTCTTCCTAAGGTTCTTGGATTCTTGTAGGGAGCCGAGGCGAGACTCCGCCCACTTGGTGCTTGGCGGGACGCCTGGGCTGTGCGCGTGCACGAGCCAGGTAGAGTTCCCAGCCAATCCCATGACACCTGGTGACGGTGAAAGGCAGGCGACCAACAATAGAAAGACCCGTGTTCCTCTTCCCTATATAAGTGGCCATATTCCGGGTGCATGCTCTCTCGCGCCCAAGCTCTCCTACAACTAAAAGGCTCTCCAATAAAGCGTGATCTGAGAAGACTCCTGGTGTGGTGGTCGTTTTTCCTCGCTGGTCGAGTAGACAGTCACTACAACTGGTGCTGAAACCCGGGAACGAACCTGGGACGGGACCCGTGCGAGAGGCTGAATCGGAGCCAGAACTCAACACGCGGAGAGGAGACGTCGGTAAATATCCCCCAGTATGCTGTTCACTGTAGATTTAGATATTTATTGGTTGCTTGCATTGCTTCTTCCTTTGTGGCTTGTCTTTTTGATGGTGCGCACTTGCCTCGCGGAGGGAGGGTTTGATTTAATCCAGGAAGGATGCAAAGTACTTACGCAGCATCAGGATAGTCTATCAGAGTCAGCATACAGTAAGGGGGAGGAATATAGGCCTAAAAGAAAAAGGGAAAAAAGACAAAAGGATCCTAAAGAATTAAAGCAAGAGGGGCTGCAGCCCTCACAAAAGGAGAAGGGTTTCAGAGAGGAGGGGGTCTCAAGGAGACTCCCGTGCCCTTCTTTAAAAGCAAACCGGTTCTCAGCCCTACATGTGGAAGGGCGGGACCAAGAATATAGTAATCTTGTGAGTGACTCAGAGGAAGAAATGTTAGAGGAGGAGGGAGAACAGCTCGATCCAGCTGATAGTGAAGACTTAGAAGAGGCTGCGGCGGAGCACGTGGCAGACAGATATGGAGGGTGGTGCCCCCTAGGGGTGGGAGTACTGCAGCAGCCAGGAAGAGGAAACGGAGCTGCCCCTCACCGGTCGGCCCTCCCGCCGTGCCCGCCGGCAGGGAAGAGTCACTTTATAAAAGAAAATACCTGGAGAGTTCCGGGAAGATGGCGGAGGAGAAGCTGGAATCTGAACAAGCTCTCGCATAGAAAGCAGCTTTAGAGTTCCAGTGAACAGTCCTAAGCCAGAGAATCACACCAAGTGTGCCATCACAGGACAGAGAGTTAGACAAGAGAGGGGAAGCCAAGGCAAGTGGTCGTCAGCAGCCGCCACGGCGGCGGCGGCGGCGACAGGGTCGCAAGCGGCAGAGACCACAGCCGGGGGCCATACCTGAGCGCTCACACAGAGAGTCCGGGACGAAGGAGCCAGACGCAGCGGCCGAGCGGATTCTACTCAACACCAGCAAGAACCAACAAAGAGCGGACATCTTCACCCTGCAGCTTGCAGACCAGAGACGACCCAGGATCCAAGACTCGGCACCAGAGACGACCCAGGACCCAAGACTCAGCGTGAGTACAAGCCCGACATCCTCACTCCTCAGGGAGCAGAGGAAGGAAGGCCACCCCTCCCCCCCCAGCACCGGTGATCTCCATCTTGGATACCGACAAAGCTCGGAGTTGCTGCTAGCTTCAGCTCAGGCCTTGGAATAAAATGAGTCATTTAGCAGGTCACAAGAACTTAACGCCGAAGTGACCTGCCAGACTCAGCTCCATCCAGGGAAAAATCACCCAGCACAGGCGCCAGCCTAGCCTCACTGGGTAACCAGAGCCAGAGGCTGCCCCTCCCTCTAGCAGCCACCACAATCAATTGAAAAACAGAAACCCTGAGAATGGCTCCAGGCTGGGCGCTGTGAGTTATCACAAAATAGCCCCAGGGAAAAGCTACTGTTTGCTGAAAGGCCTCAACTCCACCCAGAACCTAGACTCATCACCACATCCCCCTCTTTTGTGACTCTCAAAGCAGACCACCCTCCCAGAAAACTAACCTGGGAGGGGGATCTCAAAATCTTGGGTAAAGCAGAGCATTTTTCTGCCTCTTCCAACCAACTGACTTAAGAAACCAATCAAGCCACAGGACCTCAAGCTGACCAGAGACTCCAAGAGACTGGTTGCAGACAAAAGGGAGATACAGGATTCTTCCCACTCCTCCCCCCCCAAAAACAAAAAAACAAAACAAAAAAAAAAATCAAAAGACTTTTTTTTTTTCTTCTTTTTTTTTTTTTTTCTTTTTTTTTTCTTCTTCTTCTTTTCTTTTTTTTTGCTTGTTTTTTGTTTTTTGTTACCTTATATATATATATATATATATATATATATATATATATATGTATATAAATTTTTTTCCCTTCTAAAACTTTTATCAATCTTTAATTTTTGCCTCTTCTGAAAAAATAATTGTTTTCCAGTAACTTTTTTTTCTCATCTTATAATTTTTATTCCAGAATTACGTGAATGAGAGTTTTCCTTTCTTTTCTTGTCTTCTTTCTCTTTTTCTTTCTTTCTTAATTATCTTTTTGTTTTTTATCTAGCTCTACTGAACTTCTGATCTTTTCTTCTCCCTTAAAGCTTTTCACATCTCCTCAATGTCCCTCCCCTTCTCTGAACATATTCACATTCCTCTCTAAATAGACGGTCTTTTAACCTCTATAATAACATTAATTTTTACGTTTCTATTCTTTTTCTGGTCTCTCTTTATACCCCTTTCCGTCTCTTCTTTTTCTCTCTCTCTCTACTTGCATCCTACCCAACCCATTTCCTGCACTGTGAGTAGGACATAGTTAACTCTCCTTGTGCCTCCCCACACCAATCTATTCCTATTTTTTACCCACATCTCTCACCAATCCTAATAATTTCTGGTTTTCCAAATTCTTTTCTGCGGTTCGAAGTCCTTTAACATATAGTCGTTTGATGTTGAATAGATGTATCTGTTGAACTAGATTGTATCTGTAGACTATTGACTGTACAAATGCAAACTTTGGTTGATGGTTGCCTTAAGATAGTGTTCTAGCACAAAACTGGTGCAATCTTTATCTCAAATGGGCCGAGTAAGCCGGAAAAACACAAGAAAAATGGCAAATTCGGGTATCTCAATTCCCAACCTTGATAATCAGGGATTAGAACAGATAAAGAATAACCCAGAGGAGAGTTCCCAAATAGCTCTACAAACACTAATAGCAAACATGATAAATGAGAAGTTTGACAATGTACAAAGGACTCTGTATGAGCGTGATAGGGAGAGAGAGGAGGCATCCCAGAAGTTTATACAGGAATATCATAAGCGTGAGGAAGCTTCTCAAAAAATGATACAGGATTTGCATGAACAACTTGAGAATACTCAAAGAGAAAGGGAGGAATGGCGTGAGCAGGCAGAGAACACTCAAAGAGAACTGCAGGAATCCCACAGAAGGGAGGAAACTAATCAAAGTGTAATTCACGAATTAAGAGACCAGGTAGAGAATACACAAAGATCACTAAAGACATTCATGGAATCCATTAACAAAGAGCTGAAGGAAGTCAGGGAGACCACAAAGGGAATGTTGAATGGAACCCAACAGAAGGAAAGGGAGTCCAAAGAAACCATAACCAATCAACTAAGTGATTTGAGAACAAACACTGAACACCAAATTAAGGAAGTAAAGAAATTCATACAAGACCTAAAACAGAGCTTCAACAAAGAACTTGAAGCCATCAAAGCTGACCAAGTAGAAGGAAAAGAGATAAAAAACAAAGTAGAGAGTCTTGACAGCAGGTTAGACCATGCAGAAGATCGAATCTCAGGGATTGAAGACAGCCTAGATATTATAGAGAAAGAACATACAACCATCCAAGACAAGTCCAAGAAATATGATAGGTCTATCCAACACCTGGAGGACACCATCAGAAGGCCCAATTTAAGGATAATGGGTGTAGAGGAGCACCTAGAAACAGAAGTTAATGGTCTAGGAAATTTGTTTAACAGGATCCTAGCAGAGAACTTCCCAAACATACAAAAAGATAGGCCTATTCAGATACAAGAAGCTTTTAGAACCCCAAATAGACCAGACCAGAATAGGACATCCCACCGTCACATTATAATCCACACAGGATCAACCCAGACCAAGGAAAAGATCCTTAAAGCTGTCAAGGAGAAAAGATTAATCACCTATAAAGGGAAACCAATTAGAATTACCTCAGATTTCTCAGCAGAGACAATCAAAGCAAGAAGAGCCTGGAATGACGTATGCCATGCCCTAAAAACAAACAACTATCAACCAAGAATACTGTACCCAGCTAAACTCTCCTTCATAACTGAAGGCCAAATAAAAACCTTCCATAGCAAAGAAAAATTGAAACAATACATCTCCACCAAACCAGCCCTGCAAAAGATTCTTAAAGATGTCCTACACATAGAAAACCAACAAGAACGCAACAAAGGCCAAGAAACTGCACACAAACGGAGAATCCAAGAACCTTAGGAAGAACCCAGTTTTCACAGCCCCCAAGAAGGTGGATAACATGGCAGGAACTCCCAAATACCTCTCAGTCCTATCTCTTAACGTTAACGGACTGAACTCTCCAATTAAGCGACATAGACTGTCTAGTTGGATTAAAAAACAAGACCCTTCTATCTGCTGCCTGCAGGAGTCACATCTTGCCCGTAAAAACAAACATATTTTCAAGGTTAAAGGCTGGAACAAAATCTACCAAGCAAACGGCCCTCATAAACAGGCGGGAGTTGCAATCCTAATATCAGATAAAATAGACTTCAAATTAAAATTCGTGAGAAGAGATAAAGAAGGTCGCTACATACTAATTAAAGGATCTCTCCTTCAGGAGGATATTACAATTCTAAATATCTATTCGCCAAACAATGGAGCACCCAAATTTATCAAAGAAACACTACTTTCCCTCAAATCCCAGATAGATCCAAAGACATTAATCGTTGGGGATTTTAACACACCACTCTCCCCACTAGATAGATCAACTCGGCAAAAACTCAACAGAGAAACCGCAGATCTAAACAGCTGCATAGATCAACTAGACTTAACAGACATTTACCGAACATTTCACCCAGCAGCATCAGAATACACGTTCTTCTCAGCAGCACATGGAACGTTTTCTAAAATAGACCACATTATAGGCCACAAAGCAAACTTGTCTAAATTCAGAAACATTGAAGTTATACCTTGCATTCTCTCTGACCACAAGGGAATAAAATTGGAACTCAACACCAAAAGCCACCAAAGAAAGTCCGGTATCACATGGAGGCTGAACAACACACTACTGAATCACGAGTGGGTCATGGAAGAGATTAGAAAGGAAATTCAAATGTTCATGCTATTCAACAAAAATGAACACACAAATTACCAGCTCCTCTGGGACACAGCAAAGGCAGTACTCAGAGGAAAGTTTATAGCTCTGAGCTCCTACATCAACAAATTGGAGAGATCGGAAACTAACAATTTAATGACACATCTAAACCTCCTCGAAAAAGAGCAGCAAGATAAACCCCAATCCAGTAGACGGAAAGAAATAATCAAAATTAAATCAGAATTAAATGAATTAGAATCCAAAAAAACTATAGAAAGAATCAACAAAACAAAGAGTTGGTTCTTCGAAAAACTTAACAAAATCGATAGACCCTTAGCAAACCTTATCAGAAAAAGGAGAGAGCACACCCAAATTAATAAACTCAGAGATGAGAATGGAAACATCACCACGGAAACAACCAAGATTCAGAACATTATAAGGGAATACTTCTCAAAACTTTATGCTAATAAGTTTGAGAACTTGACAGAAATGGACCTTTTCCTAGCAAATATTGACATGCCAAAACTAAACCAAGATGAGTTAAACCAGCTTAAAAGGCCCATATCAAGCATTGAAATAGAAACAGCAATAAGAGACCTCCCAGCTAAGAAAAGTCCAGGACCAGATGGTTTTACAGCGGAATTTTACAAGGCCTTCAAAGCAGAGCTCACACCAATACTCCTCCAACTCTTCAATGAAATTGAAAGAGAAAGCTCACTACCAAACACATTCTATGAAGCCATCATAACCCTCATCCCAAAACCAGGCAGGGACTCATCAAAGAAAGAAAACTATAGACCCATTTCTTTGATGAACATTGATGCAAAACTTCTCAACAAAATTTTGGCCAATCGACTTCAACAATTCATCCAAAAAATCATACACCATGATCAAACAGGATTCATTTCAGGGATGCAAAGCTGGTTCAATATACGCAAATCAATTAATATTATTCATCACATCAACAGGAGCAAGAATAAGAACCACATGGTTATCTCAATAGATGCAGAAAAAGCATTTGACAAGATCCAACACCCCTTTATGATGAAGGTTCTGGAAAAATTAGGAATCCATGGAACATTCCTCAATACAATAAAGGCTGTATATGACAAACCTACAGCCAGCATTATACTCAATGGTGAAAAACTAAAGCCATTTCCTCTTAACTCAGGAACAAGACAAGGATGCCCACTCTCTCCACTTCTCTTCAATCTAGTATTAGAATGCCTAGCTACAGCAATAAGGCAAGATGCAGACATAAAGGGGATCCAAATAGGGAAAGAAGAAATAAAACTTTCCCTCTTTGCAGATGACATGATCTTGTATTTAAAGAATCCCATAGACTCCACTCCCAAATTACTCAAGCTGATTCAAAACTTTGGCAAAGTAGCAGGTTATAAAATTAACCCCCAAAAATCAATGGCTTTTCTATATGCCAACAATGAGAAAAGTGTGGCTGAAATTAGGAAAGCAACTCCATTTGTAATAGCCCCACAAAAAATAAAATACCTAGGAATTAACTTAACCAAAGAAGTGAAGGACCTCTATGATGAAAACTTTAAAATCTTGAAAAAGGAAATCAACACAGAACTTAAAAAATGGCAAAACCTCCCATGCTCCTGGATTGGCAAGATTAACATCGTGAAAATGGCAATACTTCCCAAGGCTATCTACAAATTCAACGCGATACCTATCAAAATTCCACCCTCATTCTTCAAGGAAATAGAGGAGGCAATCCAAAAATTCATATGGAACAATAAAAGACCCCGAATAGCAAAAACGCTCCTCAACGGAAAGAACACTGCTGGAGGAATATCAATACCAAATTTCAAACTCTACTATAAAGCCATAGTAATCAAAACAGCTTGGTATTGGCATAAGAACAGACCTCAGGACCAATGGAATAGAATTGAAAACCCAGAAATGAACCTACAGACCTATAGCCATCTAATCTTCGATAAGGAAGCTAAAACAATAGAATGGAAGAAAGACAGCCTCTTCAGTAAATGGTGCTGGCAAAATTGGTTAACTACATGTAGAAAACTAAAGCTAGATCCTTATATATCACCCTGCACCAGAATCAACTCCAAATGGATCAAAGACCTTGAACTCAAAGCAGACACTCTGAAAACATTACAGGATGGAATAGGAGAAACCCTAGGTCTCCTTGGCTCAGGTCGAAATTTTCTGAATAGAGACCCGGAAGCACAACAAATCAAAGAAAGGTTGGACAAATGGGATTGCATAAGATTGCAGAGCTTCTGCAGGGCAAATGACATAGCTGGCAAGATCAATAGAAAGCCCACCGATTGGGAGAAGATCTTTACTAGCCATACAACGGACAAAGGTCTCATATCAAAAATATACTTGGAACTCAAAAAATTAAACCACCCAACAACAAATCCTCAAAGAAACAACTGCCCAATAAATAAGTGGGCGAAAGACTTAAAGAGAAGCTTCTCTGAAGAAGAAAGAAGGATGGCCAATAGACACATGAAGAAATGTTCAACATCCCTAGCCATAAAAGAAATGCAAATCAAAACAACATTGAGATATCACCTCACTCCAGTTAGAACAGCAAAAATCAAGAACTCTAATAACAACAGATGCTGGAGGGGATGTGGACAGAAAGGAACCTTACTTCATTGTTGGTGGGAATGTAAACTTGTTCAACCACTTTGGAAAGCAGTATGGAGGTTCCTCAAAAGACTTCACATAGATCTCCCCTATGATCCAGCAATCCCACTTTTGGGCATTTACCCAAATGTTTACAAACAAGACCACACTAAAGCTACCAGCACAACTATGTTTATTGCAGCATTATTTACCATAGCTAAGATATGGAACCAACCCAGATGCCCCTCAGTAGATGAATGGATCAAGAAAATGTGGTATATATACACAATGGAATTCTATGCCTCCATCAGAAAGAATGACATTTCCCCATTTGTTAGGAAATGGAAAGGTTTGGAAAAAATTATATTAAGTGAAGTAAGCCAGGCCCAAAGAAGCATAGGTCCCATGGTTTCCCTTATTTGCAATATCTAGTATAGGTATGAGTCAAGCGGAAAAGGCCAGATAATGTGATGTTAGTAAAATGAACCCTTAAATATGTATTTTAATGTTTTCGGTTCTTTCATGCATGTATTTCTAATGCATTTATAAGATTATTCCTTTATTGCTTTGTATGTCCCTCCCCCACAGTGTAACCCCCGCTTTCACTATATTTGATATCAGTATATCATGTGGAGGAGATGGGGACAAACAAATCGTTTAAGGATTCAGGTGGACCTGTTGCAACAATGAGAAGTACAAAATGTCATGTCAAAACCAGCTTTACAATTTCGGTGTGGGGGGGGGAGGGGGGTATAATTGGGTGGGGGGAGGGGGGTAAAATTGGGTGGGGGGAGGGGGGAGGCAGGGAAGGGAAGTGAAGGGTAAACAAAGGAGGAGGCTGCAATGCTTGGTAAGAAATGTATGCATTATTCTGCCCATGTAATTGTAGCCCCTCTGTACAGTATGTTCTCAAATAAAATAAAATACAATTTAACAAAAAAAAAAAAAAATAAAATAAAATAAAAAAAAAAAAAAAAAAAAAAAAAAAAAAAAAAAAGAAAATACCTGGTCGCAGCGGCTGGCGGCCGCCTTTCCAGTTTTTGAAAATCCAGTTACTAATGAAAGAGATCTTGAGCCGGTTTCCTACTCCCAGTTAAAAGATTTAGTTGAGGCAGTCAGGACTTATGGGGTGACGGCCAATTATACCACCGCCTTGCTTCGAAGGCTAACTATTAATGCTATCATTCTGTGGGAGCAAAAACTGTTCAATATTTTCCTGAATTAGTGGCTAAACAGGCAATTTTGATCTGAGAAAAAAAAATAAAAATAAAAAAATAAAAAATAAAATAAAAAAGGCAATTTTGGGTATAAAGTACTGTTTAATGCATTTTGCAAAAATTCCAGATAAATTAATTATTCCATACACCCATGAGCAAGTTGAAATTTTAGCAGCCACAATGGATATGTGGGCAATTCTTGTTTGCTCATTTCCAAATGTAATTGATAATCATTATCCTAAGCATCCTCTGCTTGCCATAGTTAACAAAAATTTAGTGTATTTTCCTGTTGTCACTTCAAAGGAGCCCTTGGTTGATGCTCTGACCATCTTTACGGATGGATCAAAATCTGGACAAGGTGCCTTTTTTGTTCAAGGACACAAACAGCCGGTAGTCTTTAATTTTCGGCCGAATGTCCCGCAGGCTGTTGAATGATTAATTGTGCTTGAAGTTTTTAAAAGATTTGATCAACCTTTTAACTTATTTTCTGATTCATTATATGTTGTAAATGCCGTTGCTTCTCTTGAAGTTGCTGCTTCAGTTAAGCAGGCCAGTACAATTTCTAATGTTTTGTTACAGATTCAATCCCTTATCTTAAACAGAAAACATCCTTTTTATATTGGACATATTCGTGCCCACTCTATGTTGCCGGGCCCGATGGCAAAGTGTAATGATTTGGTGGACCAGGCAACTCGGGCTGTGGCTCTGGTCGCTGCTGATCCTGTAGAATTGGCAAAAGAGTTTCATAGATTGTATCATATACCTGCTAATACCCTTAGGAAAAGATATAATTTGTCCAGGCATGTGGCAAGAGATATTGTTAAAGCCTGTAAATCTTGTGTCACCTTTCTTCATCCTCCCCATGTGGGGGTAAACCCCAGGGGGTTGAGACCAAATGCCCTATGGCAAATGGATGTTACTCATCTTACGGAATTTGGTAAGTTGAAATATTTACATGTGTCTGTGGACACCTTTTCTGGTGTCATTCATGCCACACCTTTGGCAGGAGAAAAGGTGTCTCAGGTCAGAATACACTGCTTAGAAGCTTGGGCAGCTTGGGGAAAGCCCCTTAGACTCAAGACGGATAATGGCCCTGCTTATACTTCCCATGGTTTTCGCGCCTTTTGCGCACAAATGCAGGTTGCCCACACCACCGGATTGCCCTACAATCCTCAAGGACAAGGTATAGTGGAAAGAGCTAATCGAAGCATAAAAGAAATGCTTCAAAAACAAAAAGGGGGAGTTGCTGAGTCCGCGTCCCCCAGGGAAAGACTTTCTCTTGCGCTCTTTACCCTTAATTTTTTAATTCTAAATGACAACGATTAGTCTGCCGCAGATCGGCATATGACAAGAGACTCCATGGATACTAAAGACATGGTTATGTGGAAGGATGTTATTAATAATAAATGGTATGGACCGGATCCGGTAATAACAAGATCCAGGGGAGCTGTTTGTGTTTTTCCACAGAGTCAAGAAGTACCTCACTTGGTGCCAACGAGACTGACCAGGCCGGTGGAGACTGCAGCAGAACCCGCTCTTGAAGATGCAGCTGATCTTCCTGCTGTTAGCAACAGTGCTAATAGCAATCCCTGTGATAGCTAAACCGATGATGCTGTGGGCTGTTACAATTTACTGACTGGATTGCCTCTGCGGTATCCTTTTCCAAAGAGCGGGTGGGAGTCGGAATGTTTTTAGCCTGCTGCTTGGGAGGATGCGTGGTCTGCCTATGGTTGGTCTGTCGCCTTCGAGCCCAAACCAGAAGGGACAAGGTTGTTATCTCGCAAGCATTAGCCGCTTTGGAGAGTGGATCCTCACCCCAGATTTGGCTGTCGGCCCTAAGAGGCAGTTAAGCCTTACCATTCTGCATAGCCTTAGCACCCCGAGGGATCAGGGGATCCCATTGCACCGGGACAGGTATGCAATTTGCAATTTGGGACAGGGTGCAAGGCAAGTACACTGTACTTGAGGAGATGGTTCTCATCTCCTCAAGAAGAGCATGCTGGGTTGCAAGTGGGTTGATGCCCAAGATCCCACCTCTGCAAAAAAGGCATCGGACGGGCCTGGTCATCACTGGGGAAGGCGAGCCCCTCAGGCGAAGGCCAGTGCAAGGTCCTAATGTTTTAGACAGAGGCCCAACCTCTACTCTTACCTGTTGCCATAAAACAAAGAAGGGGGAACTGTAGGGAGCCGAGGCGAGACTCCGCCCACTTGGTGCTTGGCGGGACGCCTGGGCTGTGCGCGTGCACGAGCCAGGTAGAGTTCCCAGCCAATCCCATGACACCTGGTGACGGTGAAAGGCAGGCGACCAACAATAGAAAGACCCGTGTTCCTATTCCCTATATAAGTGGCCATGTTCCGGGTGCACGCTCTCTCGTGCCCAAGCTCTCCTACAACTAAAAGGCTCTCCAATAAAGCGTGATCTGAGAAGACTCCTGGTGTGGTGGTCGTTTTTCCTCGCTGGTCGAGTAGACGGTCACTACAGATTCTCAGTTTGGGTGCAGTTTCTTGGCCTTTGTTGCGTTCTTGTTGGTTTTCTATGTGTAGGACATCTTTAAGAATCTTTTGTAGGGCTGGTTTGGTGGAGATGTATTGTTTCAATGTTTCTTTGCTATGGAAGGTTTTTATTTGGCCTTCAGTTATGAAGGAGAGTTTAGCTGGGTACAGTATTCTTGGTTGATAGTTGTTTGTTTTTAGGGCATGGCATACGTCATTCCAGGCTCATCTTGCTTTGATTGTCTCTGCTGAGAAATCTGAGGTAATTCTAATTGGTTTCCCTTTATAGGTGATTAACCTTTTCTCCTTGACAGCTTTAAGGATCTTTTCCTTGGTCTGGGTTGATCCTGTGTGGATTATAATGTGAAGGTGGGATGTCCTATTCTGGTCTGGTCTATTTGGGGTTCTAAAAGCTTCTTGTATCTGAATAGGCCTATCTTTTTGTATGTTTGGGAAGTTCTCTGCTAGGATCCTGTTAAACAAATTTCCTAGACCATTAACTTCTGTTTCTAGGTGCTCCTCTACACCCATTATCCTTAGATTGGGCCTTCTGATGGTGTCTTCCAGGTGTTGGATAGACCTATCATATTTCTTGTACTTGTCTTGGATGGTTGTATGTTCTTTCTCTATAATATCTAGGCTGTCTTCAATCCCTGAGATTCGATCTTCTGCATGGTCTAACCTGCTGTCAAGACTCTCTACTTTGTTTTTTATCTCTTTTCCTTCTAATTGGTCAGCTTTGATGGCTTCAAGTTCTTTGTTGAAGCTCTGTTTAAGGTCTTGTATGAATTTCTTTACTTCCTTAATTTGGTGTTCAGTGTTTGTTCTCAAATCACTTAGTTGATTGGTTAAGGTTTCTTTGGACTCCCTTTCCTTCTGTTGGGTTCCATTCAGCATTCCCTTTGTGGTCTCCCTGACTTCCTTCAGCTCTTTGTTAATGGATTCCATGAATGCCTTTAGTGATCTTTGTGTATTCTCTACCTGGTCTCTTAATTCGTGAATTACTCTTTGATTAGTTTCCTCCCTTCTGTGGGATTCCTGCAGTTCTCTTTGAGTCTTCTCTGCCTGCTCACGCCATTCCTCCCTTTCTCTTTGAGTATTCTCAAGTTGTTCACGCAAATCCTGTATCAGTTTTTGAGAAGCTTCCGCACGCTTATGATATTCCTGTATAAACTTCTGGGATGCCTCCTCTCTCTCCCTATCATGCTCATACAGAGTCCTTTGTACATTGTCAAACTTCTCATTTATCATGTTTGCTATTAGTGTTTGTAGAGCTATTTGGGAACTCTCCTCTGGATTATTCTTTATCTGTTCTAATCTCTGATTATCAAGGTTGGGAATTGAGATACCCGAATTTGCGATTTTTCTTGTGTTTTTCCGGCTTACTCGGCCCATTTGAGGTAAAGATTGCACCAGTTTTGTGCTAGAACACTATCTTAAGGCAACCATCAACCAAAGTTTGCATTTGTACAGTCAATAGTCTACAGATACAATCTAGTTCAACAGATACATCTATTCAACATCAAACGACTATATGTTAAAGGACTTCGAACCGCAGAAAAGAATTTGGAAAACCAGAAGTTATTAGGATTAGGGAGAGATGTGGGTAAAAAATGGGAATAGATTGGTGTGGGGAGGCACAGGGAGAGTTAACTAAGTCCTAATCACAGTGCAGGAAATGGGTTGGGTAGGATGCAAGTAGAGAGAGAGAGAAAAAGAAGAGACGGAAAGGGGAATGAAGAGAGACCAGAAAAAGAATAGAAACGTAAAAATTAATGTTATTATAGAGGTTAAAAGACCGTCTATTTAGAGAGGAATGTGAATATGTTCAGAGAAGGGGAGGGACATAGAGGAGATGTGGAAATCTTTAAGGATGGGAAAGGGAGAAGAAAAGATCAGAAGTTCAGTAGAGCTAGATAAAAAACAAAAAGATAATTAATTAAGAAAGAAAAAGAGAAAGAAGACAAGAAAAGAAAGGAAAACTCTCATTCACGTATTCCTAAAATAAAAATTATAAGATGAGAAAAAAAAAGTTACTGGAAAACAATTATTTTTTCAGAAGAGGCAAAAATTAAAGATTTATAAAAGTTTTAGAAGGGAAAGAAAATTTATATATATATATATATATATATGGTAACAAAAAACAAAAAACAAGCAAAAAAAAGAAAAGAAGAAGAAGAAGAAAAAAAAAAGAAAAAAAAGTCTTTTGATTTTTTTTTTGGGGGGGGGAGGAGTGGGAAGAATCCTGTATCTCCCTTTTGCCTGCAACCAGTCTCTTGTTGGAGTCTCTGGTCAGCTTGAGGTCCTGTGGCTTGATTGGTTTCTTAAGTCGGTTGGTTGGAAGAGGCAGAAATATGCTCTGCTTTACCCAAGATTTTGAGATCCCCCTCCCAGGTTAGTTTTCTGGGAGGGTGGTCTGCTTTGAGAGACACAAAAGAGGGGGATGTGGTGATGAGGCTAGGTTCTGGGTAGAGTTGAGGCCTTTCAACAAACAGTAGCTTTTCCCTGGGGCTATTTTGTGATAAAGCTCACAGCGCCCAGCCTGGAGCCATTCTCAGGGTTTCTGTTTTTCAATTGATTGTGGTGGCTGCTAGAGGGAGGGGCAGCCTCTGGCTCTGGTTACCCAGTGAGGGAAGGCACTCCGATGGCTGGCACCTGAGCTGGGTGACTTTTCCCTGGATGGAGCTGAGTCTGGCAGGTCACTTCGCCGTTAAGTTCTTGTGACCTGCTAAATGACTCATTTTATTCCAAGGCCTGAGCTGGAGCTAGCAGCTCCTCCGAGCTTTGTTGGTATCCAAGATGGAGATCACCGGTGTTGGGGGGGGAGGGGTGGCTTTCCCTCCTCTGCTCCCTGAGGAGTGAGGATGTCGGGCTTGTACTCACGCCGAGTCTTGGATCCTGGGTCGTCTCTGGTCTGCAAACAGCAGGCTGAAGATGTTCGCTCCTTGTCGGTTCTTGTTGGTATTGAGTAGAATCCGCTCGTCTGCTGCGTCTGGCTCCTTTGTCCCCGACTCTCTGTGTCTCAGGTATGACTCTGTGGCGGTGGTCGCCGCCGCGACCCCGCAGCCGGAGTGGCAGATGATGCGTTTCCTTGGCTTCCCCTCTCTTGTCTAACTCTCTGTCCTGTGATGGCACACTTGGTGTGATTCTCTGGCTTAGTACTGTTCACTGGAATTCTAAAACTACTTTCTATGCGAGAGCTTGTTCAGATTCCAGCTTCTCCTCTGCCATCTTCCTGGAACCCGATCAAGTAATTTTCTTCAAACAGATTATTAGTTTAAATATATGTTTCATTGTGTAGATAGAAAATAATCTGTAGAAACTATCTAATCTTATGACAAAAAGGTAACTGTTACACACTTTTAGAATATATATATTCTTTTTATATACTTTTTATTGTAAAAATACTGTACAGAGGGGTTACAGTTATATGAGTAGGGTAATGAGTACATATCCTATCGAGCATTGTTACCTTCTCCTTTGTCTTTCCCCTACCTTCCCTCCCTACTCCCTAACTCCTTTCTCCCCATCTACCCACCTGAAATTGTAAAGTTTGCTTTCAACATAGTGTCTTGTACATCTCAGTGTTGCAATTGTCAACCTGTATCCTTATTTAAGCATTTTTTATATCCCCTCCCCTCCCAAAATTATAAAAATATTCTTATATTGCAGTGGTTAAAAATGAAAAACGCAGGCTACCAAGGTAATCTCACTGAAATAAATGAATCCAGTTAAACTCAAAAGACTTTTGTACAATATCTTCAACAAGTTTGCAAACATGGTTATTGTTTTTAGCTCTATATGTCTCTGCATATTTTTACTTATTTATTTATTTTTATTTTTTATTGTGAAAATACTGTACAGGGAGGTTACAATTACATGGAAAGATAATGAGTACATTTCTTATCAAGCATTGTAGCCTCCTCCTTTGTTTCCCCTTCCCATCCCTTCCCATCCTCCCTCCCACCCCACCCAATCCTCTTCCTCCCGCCACCAAAGTTGTAAAGTTCATTTTCGGCATAACGACTTATTCATCTCATTGTTGCAATCGGCCCACCCTTATCCCTATTTAAACAATTTTTTCCTTTCCACTCCACAAATTATACTGACATCAAATACAGTGAAAGCAGGGGTTTTACCATGAGGGAGGAACATGCAAAGCAACAAAGGAATAATCTTATAAATGTGTTAGAAACAATCAAATCAAAGAAAAGAAAAACATTTGAATACATATCTTACGGTTCATCAACTTATCTGACCTTTTCTGCTTGACTCAGACAAGTTATTGCAAATAAGGGAAACCCTGGGACCTATGTTTCTTTGGGCTGGTTTACTTCACTTAATATAATTTTTTCCAAGTCTTTCAATTTCCTAACAAATGGGGCAATGTCATTCTTTCTGATGGTCTCTCCGTCAATTCTATGATTTTGGTCTACCTTTTTGTTAAATTTTAATTTTATTCTCAAGGTGAGGTATAGAGGGGTATCGTTAAATCACTAAGGGACTGAGTAAAATTTCTTGTGATACGTGTTATCCTCTTCCACATTTCTCTCTTTGCATCTGCAATATCCCATCACCCATGTTGTAAGGATCATATCAAACATATTGACTTGTGAGTATTGCTGTTACATATGCGGTTACCATATTGCTGTAACACTAGTGATTGCATGAGGGCAATGTGAGGAGTTTCTGAACACTGTCCTCTGAAAGGGGACATCAATATTTGCAAACGCTGCAGATGTTAGAGAACATAGTGGTTATCCCAAGTGTATGAGAGGAAGTCAGAAGTATAGGCAGCAGTTAGGTAAAAATATAATTTATTTTAAATATTACTGCAAGGTAATTTGTATGTTTGGCTTTTTCCTATTACAAGTAGAGGAACATCGATGCTTCTTTAGCTTCTTTAATTAATATAATAAAATTTTTCTTTTTGAAAATGATGAGATATAGGTTGAAAAAAATTGCAGCATGTCCTATCAAATACTTCAAAAAATGCATAAGAAATAATTGGACAAAGAAATTGATAGGAACATAGAAAGGGTTAATCATACACATATTAACAGAATTCATCACACAGAATTAAAACAATAATTTAAACAATATTTGTGATAAAATAGAAAGCATCAATTTGGCTTCCATATTTTCACAAGTTCTCTCAACACAATGCTCTAGGCCACTTTTATTCTTCCCTCTAAGAACAATTATAATTAAACAGTGAATTATCTTTGGTATGAGCTTAAGATATTTGATTCATCATGGAGTCACTTTAAATGGGGTTTCCTAAAATAATAATTGGCAAATATGATTTGCCAAGCAAACAGACTTTGGGGATTATCTCTAGGAAATTCAGAGAGAAAATGGACGGTAATTCAGATTAAGAAAATATAGTACTCCCTAACGTTAACCAACTGGTAGAAGTTTGGATAAAATTTCATCAGTTAATTTTTCTTCATATGAAAGGAAACTTAGCCAGGGAATTTATCCACTAATACAGTGTTGTTCTTTTCATATGAGAAGCACATAACCCATCCACATGAAAACAAATGAGTAAAATTAATGTTAACTACATGAAATCTAGGTCTTATGGAATGTCATCTGAACAGTCTGTATATTCTCTGAGGATACTTACATTGGAAGACTTCCAATTCATTATTACTTTATTCCATGCAAAATTTAAGTAAATAAATAATTCCAAAAATGTTACAAGTAAAAAAACAAATGTCACTAATTCTCAAATAGTGAACACAAGATTATTTTGAAATTTGTTTCTCAAATGTGTTCCTTCATGAAATATGATCCCTTATTCAAAATTGTCAGTGTATTTGCTTATTGATGATTAAGCAGTTTTTTACGAAGTAAGTAATTATATTATCTCAGGACAAATTACCTATTGTAGAACTACTAAATTTACTTGAAGTCCTGTTTTAGATAAGATTTCCCAGAAAGTCTTCTATATACAATTTGATCTTCAATGTTAGTATATTTTGTAGAATTACTCCAGTGCTATTAATTGGTGCATATGAAGGAAACACAGCCAAGTTCACAGAAATGTTCAAATGTATTTTACAATCAACTTTTTAATGTAAAATTTATTGCAATATACATTTTGTGTTTACTGAGTTTCATAGAGCATTTCCACGTTATAGATAATTTATGCCTGAAAATGCTCAAAGCTACTGAAAATATAGTTACAGAAAAGTTCACCTAGTGGATATCATTTTTCCAAAATACACTCTGTATTAACATGGTTGTTATAAAAGTGCTAGGAAATATTGCTAGAGAGCTTCCTCTCAAAGATTAACCTTTACATTCGAGGAGGTGATGAGAGAAAATCAGGATAGAAATTTAGAAATGGTTGCAAAAATTCCATGGTACTAACAATAGTTTACTTCAGAGTATAGTGACCTGGCATTTCAATCAAAATTAGAAAATAGGATGTGAAAATGAATTATAGGAATACAATAGGTGATACTCAGAAAAGCTCTAAATATGAGTAATGTAGAGACCCAACGGTAAAATGAATAACATCAGTGGGACACATGGTATACTACCTGGTGTTTGTACATTAAGATGTCTAGTGAAAACAAGAAGACTCACCAAAACAGCAGGAAGCTCTTCCATCAAATAGACATTTCATTTGCAGTGGTCACTTCGAGAGCCTCTTCTGTTTGTGACCCAATTACTCTATTAGTGCTATAATCAGTTTCCTGTTCGTGATCTTGAGTCATTCACCACCAAAGAATCTTATGTCAAGTGAAATGTTCCCTTCTGGCACATAAACAGAAGGCAAGTTTCCATTTCTGAGTGCTATGATTTCCATCATAGAATTCACTGGAATTGTGGGAGATTTCAGTAGAACTCACTAGAACTACGATCTTACTGTTTATATGCACATTGAAATGTTTTTACATGACTCTTGTTTTAATGGTCCAGCGAACTAGTTATCCTGTTCCTTAAAATATTCACAACAAAACATGAAAACTAGGTTGTTATACTTCACCCAGTGAAACAGGCTGATTGGAGTACAGTATATTTTTCTCAGTAATGAAATTTACCCAGCAATGAGTGAAGTAATTGCTTGCAAATATGAATATATGTATATTTGTGTGTGCTTTAAAAAATCTCTTTTGATCTTTTGGTCGTAATTTTCATTTTTCTCCTTCCTTCTGTTTTGCGTGACTTAATTGCTCTTCTGCTCATCCCCAGATATATACACATCATCTGTTATTAAACCTTATCCCCCATTGTGTACATACTTAACCTAGAAATTAATTACTCAATTCACAATGTCTTATGCTTAACTTTGTTAATAGTGGTATTATCTTTTTTTTGGGGGGGGGGTCCAGTCGTGGGGCCTGAACTCTGGGCCTGAACGCTGTCCTCAGCTCTTCAGCTCAAGGCTAGCACTCTATCACTTGACCCACAGCGCCACTTCCGGTTTTTTCTTTTTGCTTACATGGTGCTGAGGAATCAAACCCAGGGCCTCATGCATGCAAGGCAAGCACTCTTACCACTGAGCCACCTTCCCAGCCCAGCAGTATTATCTTTATACCTATACAATTTTCAAGTAACTAATTTTAAGAATTTTTATTTTTTATATTTTCATGTTTGCTTTTTATTCATTCCCTTCTCTCATCGTGTTTTTTCTTCTCTCAATATCATTTCTTTTTTGTTTGTTTTGTAGTATTTTTTATTTTTATTGTGAAAATACTGTACAGAGGGGTTATAATTACATGGGCAAGATAATGAGTACATTTCTTATCAAGCATTGTAGCCTCCTCCTTTGTTTCCCTCTCCCATCCTCCCACTCCCCCTCACCCAATCCTGCCCGCTACCCCCAACACATAATTTTAAAGTGTTTCACGTATTAAATTTAAACTTTTCTAAATTTAAATGTTTTTAAATTTAAATGCTTTTCCATTTTTTTCTCTTTTTAAAATCACTATCCTATCATTCTGTCCAACCCGTTTCCCTCTCTGAGATTAGGATTTGGTTAAATTCACTCTCCTTTTACCTCTCCAAATCCTTCTAATGCTATTCTCCCCCACATTTCTCCCTAAACCTAGTAATTTCTGGTTTGCCAAAGTCTTCTTTGCTGTCCTTATCCCATTAATCCATAGTTGTTTGATGTTGAATAGATGTATCTGTTTAACTAGATTGTATGTGCAGCTATTTTCTCTTTGCAACAAAAGGACTCTGGTGGATGCTTGCCTGAAAATAGTGTTCTAGCTCAAAATTGGTGTTATTTCCATACTAAATGGACAGAACATGTCAGGAAAACACAAGAAAAATGGCAAGTCTGGGTAACTGAACTCCCATTCATGATAATCAGGTGACAGTTAATGAATAATCCAGAGGAGAGTTCCCAAAAATCTCTACGAACACTACTGGTAAATATGGTGAATGAAAAGATTAAAAAGCTGCAAAGGACTCAGGGTGAACGTAATAGGGAGTGAGAGGAGGCAAACCAAAGATTAATACAGGAGGCTTGTGATCATGAGGAAGCTACTCAAAGATTAACACAGGAATTGCATGAACAGGTTGAGACCACTCAAGGAGAAATAAAGGAATTTTGTGAGCAGGGTTAGAACCGTCAAAGAGATGCACAGGAATTGCATGAACGTGAGGAAGCTAATCAAAGAGTAATACAGGCATTGCGAGAGCAAGATGACAATAGACAAAGATCAATAGAGGCATCATGGAATCCATAAACACTAAAAGAATTCAGGGAAACCATAAAGAGAATGCTGAATGGAGTCGGACAGAAGGAAAGGGAATCCAAGGAAACCATAAACAATCTAAGTGATTTGAGAATAAACACTGAACACCAAATAAAGGAGGAAAAGAAGTTCATATAAGATTTAAAACAAAGCTCCAAAAACAACAAACAATTTGGAGCCACCAAAGTTGACCAATTAGAAGGAAAAGAAGTATAAAACAAAGTAGAAAGTCTTGACAATAGGTTAGACCACGCAGAAGATCAAATCTAGGGGACTGAAGACAGCCTAGATATTATAGAGAAAGAACACACAACTATCCACAAATCCAAGAAATATGAGAGATCTATTCCACATTTGGAGGACACCATCAGAAGGCCTAATCTGCGTACAATGGATGTAGAAGAACACCTAGAGAAAGAAGTTAATGGTCTAGGAAATTCGTTTAACAGGATCCTAGCAGAGAACTTTCCAAACATGCAAAAAGATAGGCCTATATAGCTACAAAACGTTTTTAGATAATGTAACAAGAGGCAAAAATAAAAAGGGATCCAAAGAGGGAAAGATGAAGTAAAACTCTTCCTCTTTGCAGATAACATGATCTTGTTTGAAGAATTCCACAGACTCCACTCCCAAAATACTCAAGGTGATTCAAAATTTTGTCCAAGTAGCAGGACATAAAATTAACCATGAAAAATTAATGGCTTGTCTGCATGCCCACAATGAGAAACGCATGGCTGAAATCAGGAAAGAAACTCCATTCATAATAGCCCCACAAAAAAATAAAATACTTAGGAATTAACTTAACCAAAGAGATGAAGGACCTCTATGATGAAAACTTTAAAAACCTGAAAAAGTAAATCAAAACAGAACTTAGAAAGTGGCAAAAACTCCCATGCTCCTGGATTGGAAGGATCAACATTGTGAAAATGGCAATACTTCCCAAGGCTATCTATAAATTCAGTGCCATACTTATCAATATTCCAACCCCATTCTTCAAGGAAATAGAAGAGGCAATCCAAAAATTCATATGGAACAATGAAAGACTCCGAATTGCAAAAATGATCCTTAACAGAAAGAACAGTGCTGGAGGAATCTGAATACCAAATTTCAAACTCTACTACAAAGCCATAGTAATCAAAACAGTTTGGTACTGGCAGAAGAATATACCTCAGGACCAATGGAATAGACTTGAAAATCCAGAAATGAACCTACAGCCATCTAATCTGCAACCTGAAATACAGTGAAAGCAGGGGTTATACCATGGGGGAGGGACATACAAAGCAACAAAAAATAATCTTACAAATGTGTTAGAAACAATCAGCTTAAAGAAAAAAAAATTTGAATAAATATGTTAGAGTTCATCAACTTATCTGACCTTTTCTGCTTGACTCAGAAATATACTAGTTATTGAAAATAAAGAAAACCCTGGGACCTATGTTTCTTTGGGCCTGGCTTGCTTCACTTAATATAATTTTTCCCAAGTCTTCCATTTCCTAACAAATGGGGCAATGGCATTCTTTCTGATGGAGGGATAGAATTCCATTGTGTATATATACCACATTTTCTTGATCCATTCTTCTACTGAGGGGCATCTGGGTTGGTTCCATATCTTAGCTATGGTAAATAATGCTGCAATAAACATAGTTGTGCTGGTAGCTTTAGTGTGGTCTTGTTTGTGATCATTTGAGTAAATGCCCAAAAGTGGGATTGCTGGGTCATAGGGGAGATCTATGTGGAGTCTTTTGAGGAACCTCCACACTGCTTCCCAAAGTGGTTGAACAAGTTTACACTTCTACCAACAATGCAGCAAGTTTCCCTTCTGTCCACATCCCCTCCAGCATCTGCTGTTATTAGAGTTCTTGATTATAGCCACTCCTACTGGGGTGAGTTGCATTTCTTTTATGGCTAGGGAGATTGAGCATTTCTTCATGTGTCTATTGGCTATCCTTCTAACCTCTTCAGAGAAGTTTCTCTTTAAGTCTTTAGCCCAATTATTTATTGGGCAGTTGTTTCTTTGAAGATTTGTTTTTGGGTGATTTAATTTTTTGAGTTCCAGTTATATTTTAGATATGAGACCCTTGTCTGTTATAAGGCTAGTGAAGATCTTCTCCTAATCCGTGGGCTTTCTATTACTCTTGCTACCTATGTCCTTTGCCATGCAGAAGCTCTGTAATTTCATGCAATCCCATTTGTCCAGATTTTCTTTGATTTGTTCTGCTTCTGGTTATCCTTTACAAAAATTTCGGCCTGTGCCAAGGAGTCCTAGGTTTTCTCCTAATCCATCATGTAAGGTTTTCAGGGTATCTGCTTTGAATCCGAGGTTTTTGACCCATTTGGAGTTGATCATGGTGCAGGGTGATATATAAGGATATAGCTTTAGTTTTCTGCAAGTAGTTAACCAATTTTGCCAGCACCATTTAGTGAAGAGGCTGTCTTTCATCCATTCTATTTTTTTAGCTTCCTTATCAAAGATTAGATGGCTATAGGTCTGTGGGTTCATTTCTGGGGGTTCAATTATATTCCTTTGGTCCTGAGGTCTGTTCTTATGCCAGTACCACGCTGTTTTGATTACTATGACTTTGTAGTAGAGTTTAAAATTTGGTATTGATATTCCTCCACCACTGTTCTTTCTGTTGAGTATGGTTTTTGCTCTCAGTGTTTTTTATTATTCCATATGAATTTTTGGATTGCCTCTTCTATTTCCTTGAAGAATGAGGATGGAATATTGATAAGTATCGCATTGCAATTGTACATAGCCTTGAGAAGTATTGCCATTTTCACGATATTGATCTTTCCAATCCAGGAACATGGGAGTTTTTGCCACTTTCTAAGTTCTGTTTTGATTTCCTTTTTTAAGTTTTTAAATTTTTCATCATAGAGGCTCCTCATTTCTTTGGTTAAGTTAATCCCTAGGTATTTTATTTTTTGTTGGGCTATTAAAAGTGGAGTTGCTTTCCATAATTTCAGCCATGCTTTTCTCATTGTTGGCATACAAAAAAGCCATTGATTTATGAGGGTTAATTTTGTACCCTGCTACTTTGCAAAAGTTTTGAATCAGCTTGAGTAATTTGGGAGTGGAGTCGTGGTATTCTTTAAATACAAAATCATATCAAAATCATATCATCTGCAAAGGGGGAGAGTTTTACTTCATCTTTCCCTATTTGGATCCCCTTCATGTATGCATCTTGTCTTATTACTGTAGCTAGGCATTCTAATACTAGATTGAAGAGCAGTGTGGACAGTGGATACTCTTGACTCGTTCCTGAGTTAAGAGGAAATGGCTTTAGTTTTTCACCATTAAGTACAATGCTGGTTTATCAATAAAGCCTTTATTGTATTGAGGAATATTCCCTGGATTCCTAATTTTTCCAGAACCTTCACCATAAAGGGGTGTTGGAGCTTGTCAAATGCTTTTTCTGCATCTATTGGGATAACCACGTGTTTCTTATCCTTGGTCCAGTCGTTGTGATGAATAATATTAATTGATTTGTGTATATTGAACCAGCTTTGCATCCCTGAAATGAATCCTGTTTGATCATGGTGTATGATTTTTTGGATGAATTGTTGAAGTCAATTGGCCAAAATTTTGTTGAGAAGTTTTGCCTCAATGTTCATCAAAGAAATGGGTCTATAGTTCTCTTTCTTTGATGAGTCTCTGCCTGGTTTTGGGATGAGGGTTATGATGGCTTCATAGAATGTGTTCGGTAGTGAACTTTCTCGTTCAATTTCATTGAAGAGTTGGAGGAGTATTTGTGTGAGGTCTGCTTTGAATGCCTTGTAGGATTCCTCTGTAAAACCATCTGGTCTGGGATTTTTCTTACATGGGAAGTCTCTTATTGCTGTTTCTATTTCAATACTTGATATGAGTCTGTTAAAATGATTTAACTCATCCTGGTTTAGTTTCAGCATGTCAATATTTGCTAGCAAAAGGTCCATTTGTGCCAAATTCTCAAGCTTATTAGCATAAAGTTTGAGAAGTATTCCCTTATAATGTTCTGAACCTTGGTTCAATAAAATTGAACGAGAAAGTTCACTACCGAACATTCTATGAAGCCATCATAACTGTCATCCCAAAACCAGGCAGAGACTCATCAAAGAAAGAGAAGTATAGACCCATTTCTTTGAATAACATTTATGCAAAACTTCTCAACAAAATGTTGGCCAATCGACTTCAACAATTCATCCAAAAAATCATACACCATGATTATTTCAGGGATGCAAAGCTGGTTCAATATACACAAATCAATTAATATTATTCATCATATCAACAGGAGCAAGGATAAGAACTGCATAGTTTTCTCAATAGATGCAGAAAAAGCATTCGACAAGATCCAACACCCCTTTATGATGAAGGTTTTGGAAAAATTAGGAATCCATGGAAAATTCCTCAATATTATAAAGGCTATATATGACAAACATACAGCCAGCATTATACTTAATGGTGAAAAACTAAAGGCATTTCCTCTTAACTCAGGAACAAGACAAGGATGTCCACTCTCTCCACTTCTCTTCAACCTAGTATTAGAATGCCTAGCTACAGCAATAAGAGAAGATGCAAAAATAAAGTGGATCCAAATAGGGAAAGAAGAAATAAAACTCTCATTCTTTGGAGATGATATGATCTTGTACTTAAAGAATCCCATAGACTCCACTCCCAAATTACTCAAGCTGATTCAAAACTTTTGCAAAGTAGCAGGGTATAAAATTAACCCTCAAAAATCAATGGCTTTTCTGTATGCCAACAATGAGAAAAGTGTGGCAGAAATTAGGAAAGCAACTCCATTTGTAATACACTCACAAAATATAAAATACCTAGGAATTAACTTAACCAAAGAAGTGAAGGACCTCTATGATGAAAACTTTAAAAACTTGAAAAAGGGAATCAAACAGAACTTAGAAAATGGGAAAAACTCCCATGCTCCTGGATTGGAAAGATTAACATTAAATGGCAATACTTCCCAAGCATATCTACAAATTCAATGCTATCCCTATCAAAATTTCAACCTCGTCCTTCAAGGAAATAGAAGAGGCAATTCAAAAATTCATATGGAACAATAAAAGACCCCGATTACCAAAAACCCTCCTGAAAAGAAAGAACACTGCTGGAGGAATATCAATACCAATATCAATAGCAATATCAATATCAAACTCTACTATGAAGCCACAGTAATCAAAACAGCTTGGTACCCTAGGTCTCCTTGGTGCAGGCTGAAATCTTCTTAATAGATAACCGGAAACAACAAATCAAAGAAAGGTTGGACAAATGGGATTGCATGAAGTTGCAGAGCTTCTGCATGGCAAAGGACATAGATAGCAAGATCAATAAAAAGCCCACAGATTGGGAGATCTTCACTAGCCATACAACGGACAAGCGTCTCCTCTCTAAAATATACTTGGAACTCAAAAAATTAAATCCCCCAACAACAAATCCTCAAAGAAACAACTGCCCAATAAAAAAGTGGGCTAAAGACTTAAAGAGAAACTTCTCTGAAGAAGAAAGAAGGATGGCCAATAGACACATGAAGAAATGCTCAACCTCCCTAGCCATAAAAGAAATGCAAATCAAAACAACATTAAGATACCACCTCACCCCAGTTAGAATGGCAAAAATCAACAACTCTAATAACAACAGATGCTGGACGGGATGTGGACAGAAGGGAACCGTACTGCATTGTTGGTGGGAGTGCAAACTTGTTCAACCACTTTGGAAAGTCGAGTGGAGGTTCCTCAAAAGACTCCACATAGATCTCCCCTATGACCCAGCAATCCCACTTTTGGGCATTTACCCAAATGTTTACAAACAAGACCACCCAAAAGCTACCAGCACAACTATGTTTATTGCAGTATTATTTACTATAGCTAAGATATGGAACCAACCCAGATGCCCCTCAGTAGATGAATAGATCAACAAAATGTGGTATATATACACAATGGAATTCTATGCCTCCATCAGAAAGAATGACATTGCCCCATTTGCTATGAAATGGAAAAACTTGGAAAAAATTATATTAAGTGAAGTAAGCCAAGCCCAAAGAAACATAGGTCCCATGGTTTCCCTCATTTGCAATATGTATGAGTGAAGCAGAAAAGGTCAGATAAGGTGATGTTTGGAAAATGAACCCTAAGATATGTATTTTAATGTTTTTTTCTTTCATGCATTTGTTTCTAGTGCATTTATATGATTATTTCTTTGTTGCTTTGTACGTTCCTCCACCACCGTATAACCCCTGCTTTCACTGTATTTTGTTGTCGGTATAATTTGTGGAGGGGAAGGGGAAAAACAAGTTGTTTAATGAGGATACAGGTGGACCCATTGCAACAATGAGAAGTACAAGTTGTCATGTCGAAAAGGCACTTTACAACTTTGGTGGGTGTTGGGATGGGGGCAGGATTGGGTTGGGGGAAGGCTTGGATGGGATGGGAAGGGGAAACAAAGGAGGAGGCTACAATTAAGAAATATACTCATTATCTTGCCCATGTAATTGTAACCCCTCTGTACAGTTTTTTCACAATAAAAAAAATAGAAAGAAAGAAATATAGAAAGGTAATGTTTCATTGGAACATGTTTTTATTGCCTAACTTCTTTAGTTCATGGATAGATTTGAGTATTGTTTTTCAGATAAATTGTTGAAAATGTATGTGAAAGATGTGAGAGAGAGTGGGGGCAGAAATGCCATGCAGAGATTTTTTATTTCTTCTGAAATCTCTGCAGCATGCAATAGAATGCAAACAATTTTTGTATTTCTAGAATTGTATTTCTTGGTCTCCATTCAAAGCAGAACATAGGCGAGATATTTTGTGTGGGCAATTATGTCAGACTGTGTGCCATATTTCCCAATTATTACAAGTGGTTTCCTTTTCCTCCCCATTGCCTAATGGCCAAAATGTAAATTAATGGCATTCTGAAACGTTAAATTATTTTAAGACACCCACTGTATTATTATTATATGGCGTAAAATTCGTTTGGATACTTTAGTTTTCTGGCCGTGGTCATAAACTGATAGTATGGGAGATGCATTGTGGTTTTGGGATACAGGTTGACCCATTTTAACAATGAGACGTACATGATACTATGTTAAAGACCAACTTTACAATTGGGGGTGCAGGGAGGGAGAGAAGATTTGGGGAGGTAGGGAGGGAAAGGATGATAGGGGAAAAACCAAGGGGAGGGTAACAATTCTCCATAGGAAATGTACTCATTACTTTATTCATGGAACTCTAATCATTTGCTACTGTATCTTTAAAATAAAAAATATATACTTAATAAAAGGATCCTAGTTCACAGCACCTAAAGAGAGGTGTCAAGTCCTGGTAGGCATCCTGCCCAAAGAAATCTAAAAAGAGAAAAATTGAAAATATTTCTTCATTCTTAGCTTCTCTGAAGAAGAAACAAGGATGGCCAATAGACACATGAAGAAATGTTCAACATCCCTAGCCATAAAAGAAATGCAAATCAAAACAACATTGAGATATCACCTCAATCCAGTTAGAACAGCAAAAATCAAGAACTCTAACAACAACAGATGCTGGAGGGGATGTGGACAGAAAGGAACCTTACTTCATTGTTGGTGGGAATGTAAACTTGTTCAACCACTTTGGAAAGCAGTATGGAGGTTCCTCAGAAGACTTCACATAGATCTCCCCTATGATCCAGCAATCCCACTTTTGGGCATTTACCCAAATGTTTACAAACAAGACCACACTAAAGCTACCAGCACAACTATGTTTATTGCAGCATTATTTACCATAGCTAAGATATGGAACCAACCCAGATGCCCCTCAGTAGATGAATGGATCAAGAAAATGTGGTATATATACACAATGGAATTCTATGCCTCCATCAGAAAGAATGACATTTCCCCATTTGTTAGGAAATGGAAAGGTTTGGAAAAAATTATATTAAGTGAAGTAAGCCAGGCCCAAAGAAGCATAGGTCCCATGGTTTCCCTTATTTGCAATATCTAGTATAGGTATGAGTCAAGCGGAAAAGGTCAGATAATGTGATGTTAGGAAAATGAACCCTTAAATATGTATTTTAATGTTTTCGTTTCTTTCATGCATGTGTTTCTAACGCATTTATAAGATTATTTCTTTGTTGCTTTGTATGTCCCTCCCCCACAGTGTAACCCCCGCTTTCACTATATTTGATGTCAGTATAACATGTGGAGGAGATGGGGACAAACAAGTCGTTTAAGGATAAAGGCGGACCTGTTGTAACAATGAGAAATACAAAATGTCATGTCAAAACCAGCTTTACAATGTCGGTGTGGGGGGGGGGAGGGGGGTACAATTGGGTGGGGGGAGGGGGTACAATTGGGTGGGGGGAGGGGGGAGGCGGGGAAGGGAAGTGAAGGGTAAACAAAGGAGGAGGCTGCAATGCTTGGTAAGAAATGTATGCATTATCCTGCCCATGTAATTGTAGCCCCCCTGTACAGTATGTTCTCAAATAAAATAAAATACAATTAAAAAAAAAAAAAGAAAATATTTCTTCATTCTTGAACTTTTGTTACACAGAATCATCGTCATATTGCTGCCAAATTGGCTACTTATCCCTTCAATGTTCGCCACCTGGTTCCCTGAAATCAACTCAGTAAGTTGCAACATATTGCAACTTGTATGGACAAAACTTCCCGTGAAGATGATGTAGTGAGCTTGATAACTAAAACACAATATACATCAATGTAGGGTAATTGCACTGGAATCCTACTCTGATGGTAGATTTCTGTTTGCTGGTAGTCAACATACTTGGAGCCAAAAACAGGACAAGAATTCCAAAAATACATGGCAAAATGTTTCCTCTGAGGAAGACTGGGATAAGGATAAAGAGTTTGTTCGTTTTTCTGCATTTTCCATGATTGAATCTCAACTTGTCTCATGCTGACGTATGATTTCTTCCTTTAGGATGAAATTGAAATTCTTTGTTCAACTCGGATTGTCTTATGCTAATATCAATAACATATATGAAGATATGCAGTCCTAAATGATTTAAATCCATGTCAAACATCTAAATGATCTGTTTTTTTCATGATGGATAAGAAGTCTTTCTTTTCAATGCTTATCATCCATCTAAATGTTTCTGTAAGGTTCTTAAGGCCATCCACCTTGTTACTTTTCTTTATCGATGCAATGCTAGAGCCAATCTAATGTAGCACCTCAACCAAGTATGTATTTCTCCCTTTGACAGAATCGTTGCAATATCCTAGCCCAAGTTTTGTTTGGGGCATAATGAAATCCTCAGGTAACAGGTAAAGGAAATGCTGTTTCCTTATGATGCACTATTGTCTGTCAAAATTGAAAGTAGAGAAATAGCATAAATGAAAACAAACTTTAGTTCTACATACATATATTTTTCTCACCACACACGAAGTTTTGTTTTTGGATTGCTCTCTGAGCTTTTGACCCTGTGGTTGGTGGCAAAAAGTATATTTTCACTAAGACCAATAAGAAATACAATCACCCACTTATTTGAATGTCTTTCTCATTCACTTATAATCAATTTAAATCAGGGAAAGTGTAGATAACACTGTTCTGTTGGACCAATCTTTTATTTCATTTTCATGGTTTCAGGATTCACACATCTCATCAATTATGAATGTGTAAATGGGAGTGTCTTCAACTGGTAATAAATATACACTTGCGGGTGGGTTATCATGTCTTCATTCCAAAATGGATTAGTGACTATTGTACCTGGTTTCATTTGTCCTGCATAAGTGTAAATATATATGAGGAGATTCTTGAGATGACTTAGAATTTGCACTTTGCAAAGATATATATTAATGACATGTATTCAGAACTGTTTTTTAACTAGCAATACATAGCTGGATTTCAAATTTCACATTTCTGTATAAAGTATGAAAACACATTGGATATGGTATAGATAGGAAAATCAAAATAAGATGTGTAACTACAAAAGTTATTGTACCTCTTAGTGAGTATTTATGAGATTGTCCATAGAATTGTAATTGCTAGTATAAACTTGTCCATCTAGGGTCACAAAATAAATTGTATTTCAATAGTATTTTTGATTTTAGGAATGCCAAAACAACAAGTCTCTGTTTATGACATGGTAATGTGGTAAATCCAGGAACAAATGAACAGTAATTTGGCTTGCTTAGAATTCTTCATAAACATTTATTCCATTTGGAATCATATAATTTGTATTGCTTGCCAATATGAGACCTCATCCTTTTTTTGGGGGGGGGTCCTGTCGTGGGGCTTGAACTCTGGAACTGGGCGCTGTCCCTTAGCTCTTCAGCTCTACCACTGGAACCACAGCGCTACTTCCGGCTTTTTTCTTTTTGCTTATGTGGTGCTGAGGAATCGAACCCAGGGCCTCAGGCATGCAAGGCAAGCACACTACCCTGAGCCACCTTCCCAGCCCCAGAGACTTCATCCTTTTTATAAGTCAGTGGATTCTAGATGTATTGATATGATCAATACATCCCCTTGGGGAATCATTCCTGAAAAAACAAAACAAAGAACAAGCTTCCTGCAAAAATAAAAACTTATTCAACTTAAGACCAAGTTGTATTTACGTGAGCCTTTCATCATTGTCTGACCTCATATATTCTTCCTGTTAAAAGGTAGTAACCATACTAGGAATTTGAATTCAATTGTCTGCTGTGTGTCAAACATATTACAATATTATATGAAGGATAAATTGGCAGTTTATATAGTGAAGAAAGGGCTAACTGAGGAGGACTAATAAGTTCACACTTGCATCAGATGACAATTTTATAATTGACGAAGATCATGGAGAGGACTAAAATTTATCTTGTTTACAAAGAATCATTTCAGTATTTGATCAACCGAATATTTATTCTTTTTTTATTGTGAAAATACCGTACAGCGGGGTTAAAATTACATGGGCAAGATACTTTCTTATCAAGCATTGTTGCCTCCTCCTTTGTTTCCCCTTCCCATTCCTTTCCAATTCCCCCGCCCCCTGCCCCCTCCTCACCCTCGCTACTACCTACCCCCACCCTGCCAAAGTTGTAAAGTTCGTTTTTCGATTATTTGTACATCTCATTGTTGCAATGGTTCCACCTGTATCCCTATTTAAACGATTTGTTTATTCTTGTGGTTAGGGAATTTCTCATGCTCTGTCATGCATAGGAAAACGTATAACAGAATATGATTATAATTTGGGGGGTAGAAAATCACTTTTGAGCCAGGCCAGGAGATAATGCTGTTAATTCTAGCATCTGACGCATTTGACATAAGGATCTAATTACAAATTACTAAAGTAAAGGATTTTTCTCAGATTCATTTCTGGAATTAATGCCCTCAAAATCGATTACTATAGAGCATTGTCCTTAAGGGAAATCATGGTTATTTGTAGACCCATGGTGTGCATGAATGTCAGGAACAAACAAGCAGAAAATTCATCAACACATTGTGGATGACAGAGAAAAGAAACCTGGTACAGTTTGCTTTAAGAATTTGTAGAAGGCTGATATCAGGATCCGTTTCAGGACAGCCCAACAGGAACATTTGTCACACTCTCATTCCCAATTAGCCACCTTAAACCTGGAATTGGCACTGTTGATCAAGTGGTAGAGCATTAGATTTCTGAAAAACTCAGGGACTCTGCCCAAGCCCAGAGTTTAAGCCCAACGACCTAAAACAACAATCAAATACACGAATATAATGTGATATACACCAACAATCCCCCATACTCAATTGTATTTCCAAAATCTCTGAATTACTTTAAAGCACATTAAAGCCACTTAGATTTTATTCACTAACTACTTGTACTATCTTGCATTTTGTCTTTGAAATTAAGAGGGAAATGATTAATGGGGCAGTGATATTTTCTTAATTTCATAAGTTATTAATACTCTTAAAGTTACTCCATGGTAATTCTAATCCTGTTCACTTATGCTAGTATGTCTTATTTAAGGAATCATATGTTTTCTGGCTTCTAAAATGTGGATGACAATAGCCTGTGAATTGATGAGAGAACCTGTGACAATGTAGGAGACAATGTTAACTTACTGATTTGTCTCAAAATTTTATCCAACCCTATCTTTGTCATTATATATATATATATATATATATATATATATGCAAACACATTTGTGTGTGTGATGAGATATTTATGTTATCTGTCCATTTGTAGATGCAAATTTTGTGTCCATGTGTGTTCTAACTAAAATGGTGTTACAATTTTTCCTTACTCTGTTTCAACACCCATAAAGTGAAATGGCACATTACTCTGATTTTTGGAATTGAAATCTGAGGATATTTTTGCCTGCCTTCAATTCTTGATTTTATTCAATCTTGATAAACATTAATCACAGGTTTTCCAGGATTTTTCTTCTTTATATGTCTTCTTTGGTAATGAGGATTGAATCCATGTTTTGGCCATTGATAGTCAAGCCTCTTACCTTAGGCTCAGTCTCATCCATTTATTCCAAATGTTGGTGCACCACTGGTATAGAATTCTCATAACGATACATATTTGAGAAAGTAATGTGAATGAAGAAATGTTAACCTAAGTAAATGACAATTTTCAATGTTAATTTTCAAAGTTCATTTGCAATATTCATATGTGTCCTTTTGATCTTTCTTGCTGTTGTATTTATCTTTTTGCAAATTTTTATTGTGATTAAGTGATTACATAAATTTCTCCAATTTCACAGTATTGCGGGATAGTGATATATAGTGAAAAATCACAAAAACTTTGTACCTTTCATGGGGCAAATTGTCTCTGTCATGGTCTATAAAGGTTATGAGTTGACAATACAGTTATTTCTTCCATATCGGGTGAGATGTACATTTCTTTCCTTTTGCTTAGTTTCCACTGTTCCCTCTTTCCCACTAATTCCCTCCCTCCCATCACTGCCATTGAGTTGCTTAGATCGTTTTGATCTATGTCCAGGGCAGTTGATGGATCCTGTTGTTGTATGTTTTCCCATTTCTCTCTGTATCTGCATATTGCTCCTACTTTCCCTCCAATGTGCTCATAATACCATATATGTGGTCAGCAGCATGGGGTCATTTACTAATGATTCGACTGATGAGTGGAGGTCCTTTGTTTTTCGAGTCTTTGTTTACTTTGTCATATCACCTTATGTTTTGGTTTTAACATCACTTATCAGGGAGACCAAGTTCTACTTACCTCTTTGCTCTTCGCTTACCTCACTCAACATGATTTCTTCTAGTTCCATCCCTTTTCTCCAAATGCCATTATTTGTCTTTTCCAATGGCTGCATATTATTCCATTGTATATAGGTACCACAATTTTTTGATCCATTCATCTGTGGTGGGGCATTTGAGTTGTTTCCATATCTTGGCTATTGTGAACAGTGCTGCAATAAACATGGAGGTACATGTGTCTTTGTATCCTGGCTCCTGTTTATGATAGATGCCTAGGAGTGGTATGGCTGGGTCATAGGGGAGGTCAACATTTAGCTTTCTGAGAACCTTCCAGAATGCTTTCCAAAGTGGAAAACAGCAGTGTAATAGTGTTCATCTTTCTCCACATCCCCTCGAGCATTTATCGTTGGCTGACTTTAGGATCTGGGCCATTCTGTCCGGGGTAAGATGGTATTTCAGGGTTGTCTTTATTTGCATTTCTTCTACAACCAGGGATGGTGAACCAACATTTCCTTGTGTTTCTTTGTCATTTTGAGTTCTCTGTATACTCTGGATATTAACCACTTGTCTGATATATAGCTGGCAAATATATTTTCCCCATTAGTTGGCTGGTTTTCTAGTTTGGTTGCTATGTCTTTAGCTGTGCAGAAACTTTTTATTTTAAGGTAGTCCCATTAGTTAAGTCTCTCTCCAATTTGTTGTGACCCTGGAACTCTGTTCAGGAAGTTCTTGCCTGTGCCTATAAGTTCAAGTGTTACTCTTACTCTGTCCTGCAATAGATTCAGAATTTAAGCTTTGATGTTAATGTCTTTAATCCATTTTGAGTTGAGGTTAATATATGGTGACAGGCTGAGGACCAGTTTAAGCTTTCTGCATGTGGCTGCCCAGTTTTCCCAGCACCAGTATTTGAAAAGGTCTTGCTTCTTCCACTGTATGTCTTTGGCTCCTTTGTCAAATATCAGCTGACTGTGGGCATGTGGCTCCATTTCTGGATCTTCTATGTTATTCCATTGTTCCTCAGATCTGCCTTTGTGCCAGTTCCAAGCTGTCTTTGTTATAATGGTTCTATAGTAGAGTTTGAAGTTTGACATCAAGATCCCTCCCATGTTGACTTTTGGCTAGAATTGTTTTGGCTATTCTAGGTCTTTTGTCATTCCATATGTATTTTTGGACTGTTTTCTGTATTTCGGTAATAAACAAAATTGGGAGTTTAATAGGAATTGCATTGAATTTGTATATCATTTTGACAGTATGTCCATTTTTGTTATGTTGCCTATCCAAGAGCAAGGGAGGTCTTTTCATTTCCTGGTGTCCTCTATAATTTCTTTCTTTAGTTTATATACTTGTCAATAAATAGTTTTTTTACATCTTTGGTTAGGTTAATTTTTAAATATTTTATATTTTTTGAGTTTATTGTGAATGGGATCGTTTCCTTGATTTCTCTTTCTGCTTGTAGAAAATTGATTTTTGTTGATTGATTTTGTATCCTGCTACTTTGCCGGCATGTTTTATAAGTCCTAAGAGTCTGCGGCTGGAGGTTTTGGGATCACAGAGGTATGGTATCATGTCATCTGCAAAAAGCAATAGTTTAACGTCTTCCTTCCCTATTCGGATCCAATCCTTTAATGTCTTTTTCTTCCCTTATTGCTCTGGCTAAGGATTCCAGAACTATATAAGAGGAATGGTGAGAGCAGGCATCCTTGCCTTGTTCTTGAGGAGAATTGCTTTAGTTTTTCCCCATTAAGTATAATTTTAACTATTGGTCTGTCGCAAATGGCTTTCAATGTTTTAAAGAATGTTCCTTCTATTGCTATTTTTTTCCAGAACTTTTAACATGAATGAATGTTGTGTCTTATCAAATGCCTTTTCTGTATCAATGGAGATAATCATATGGTTCTTGACCTTGAATCTGTTGATGTGATGGATTACATTTATGGATTTATTTATTTAATTATTTTTGGGTCCAGTTATGGGTCCTAAACTCTGGGCCTTGACGCTGTCCCTCAGCTCTTCAGTTCAAGGCTAGCGCTCTACCACAGGATCCACAGCACCACTTCTGGCTTTTTACTTTTTGTTTATGTGGTGCTGAGGAATTGATCCCAGGGCTTCATGCATGCAAGGCAAGTGCTCTACCACTGAGCCACCTTCTCAGCCCCACATTTGTGGATTTATGTATGTTAAAATATCCTTGCATCTCTAGGATGAAGCCTACTTGGTCATAGTGTATGGGGGTTTTTTATATGTTTCTAGATTCTGTTGGCTAGAATTTTGTTAAGGAACTTTGCATCTATGTTTATCATGGAGATTGGCCTCTAGTTCTTTTTTTGTTGGGTCTTTGCCTGATATTGGCACTATAGAATGAATTTCAGATAGCTCCCTCTGTTTCTCTTTCTCAGAAGAGTCTGAGGAGTATGAGCATTAGTTCCTCTTTAAGGTTTTTATAGAATTCTGTAATGAATTCATCTGGTCCTGGGCTTTTCCTGATTGGAAGACTTCTGATTGCTTCCTCTATCTCATTGTAAGATATTGGCTTATGTAATTGATTTATTTCTTATTGGTTCAGTTGGGGCAACTTGCATTTCTTTAAAATTTTATCCATTTCTGCTTAGGTTTTCTTTCTTTAGTGAGTATAGTTTCTGGAAATAGTTCTTTATGATTGTTTGGATGTCTTGGGTATTTGTTGCAATTTTCCCTGTAGCATTCCTGATCTTATTGATTTGGGTCTCCTCTCCTCGTTTTAGTTAATCTTGTCAAAGGTCCATCGATTTTATTAGTATTTTTCAATAAAACAGTTTTTTGTTTTATTAATTTTATTTATAATTTTTCCAGTCTCTATCTTGTTGATTTCAGCTCTTAATTTGGCTATCTGGCTTCATCTAGCAACTTTAAGTTCACTTTTTTCATTCTTTTCAAGCAGTTTTAATAGCAACAGATTATTTACTTGGCCTGCCTCTATTTTCTTGATGTGTACACTAAGAGCGATAAATTTGCCCCTCAAGTCTGTTTTTGCCATGTCCCACAGGTGCCTCTGTGATGTATATTCATTTTCATTGAACTGTAGGAACTTTTCAATTTATTCTTTAATTTCTTGTGCTAACCAGGTGTTGATCAGAAGTGTGCTGTTCAGTTTCCATGTATTTGAATTATTTCTACAGTATGCTTTGCTATTGAGAACTAGCTTGATTCCAATGTGGTTGGATAGTGTACAGAGGATATGTCAATCCCCGTGTATTTGCTTAATTTCCTTGTATGAACTATGATATGGTCTATATTGGAAAAAGTTCCATGAGCTGCTGAGAACAATGTGTACTGTGTTGTTTTAGGGTGGAAAAATTCATAAATGCCAATTAGTTCCTCTCCAAATATAGCCTCACTTAGGTAGGTGGCTTCCTTGCCAATCCTCTTGTTGGGAGACCTGTCCTTGGTGAGAGTGGGGTATTAAAGTCTCCTAATATTATAGTATTTGGATCTATTTTATTCTGTAAGTTTGAGAGTATTTGCTCCACACATTTGGGTGCACTAATATTTGGAGAGTATACATTGCTAATGGTAATATCCTCTTCCTGGATTGTTCCTTGTTATTAATATGTGGTGTCCTTCTTTGTCTTTTTGTATGTATTTTAATGAAAAGTTTATTTTGTGAGATATCAAGATAGCTACTCATGTTTTCTTGGTGGGAGCATTTGCCTGGTATACTTTTCTCCTATACTTCACTCTGAGTTTGTTCTTATGTTTGGCTGTAAAATGGGTCTCCTGAAGGCATCCGAGGGATGGTCTTCTTTTATGCTCCAATCTGCAGGGTTTTTTTTTTCTTTTGTTGGTGAATTGAGCCCGTTACTATTTGTGGTTACTATAGAGAGATGTATTGTGTTTCTTGTCACTTTCCTCTTTTCCTGAGTTTTTCTTAAAGGTATGTGTTTATTAATGGTTAATTATTTTTCCAGACTGCTGAATATATTTACCTGATATCACTTCACAATGGATTTGATTTGTCCAAACATGAGAATGGAAAAGTAGGTTGTTTGAGCCATGGCACATTTCTTGTAATTGTACCTGAAGGTATTTGCATGGTATCCTTTCATACTTTACACGCCCACTATAAAATATATGTCCTTTGGTAGGATACAGCTCATGAAACAATCACTCTTTGTGCTTTGTTTTTGTGCATTCTTTCAAAAATTTTGAAATGGAAATCAAATTATCAGGTTTAAGTTCATTGCAATAATTTCATATAGCAAATCCACTACAGATGTAATTTAGTTTTTTTTTAAATTTTATTGTGAGAATACCATACAGAGGGGTTACAATTACATGGGCAAGATAATGAGTGCATTTCTTATCAAGCATTGTAGCCTCCTCCTTTGTTTCCCCTTCCTATCCCCTCCTCCCCCCTCCCCTCCCCCGCAACCAAAGTTGTAAAGTTCGTTTTCGACAGAACGACTTGTACATCTCATTGTTGCAATGGGTCCAGCTTTATCACTATTCAAATGATTTGTTTTTCCCCTTCCCCTCCACAGAGTATACCGACATGAAATACAGTGAAAGCAGGTGTTATACTGTGGGGGAGGGATATACAAAACAACAAAGAAATAATCTTATAAATGTGTTAGAAACACTCGCATGAAAGAAAAAAATACATTTGAATACATATCTTACGGTTCATTTCCCTAACGTCACCTTATCTGACCTTTTATTTTTTTAGTTTTTATTGTAAAAGTACTGTACAGAGGGGTTACAATTACATGGGCAAGATAATGAGTACATTTCTTATCAAGCATTGTAGCCTCCTCCTTTGTTTCCCCTTCCCATCCCCTCCTCCTCTTAGGGTTCATTTCCCTAACATACCTTATCTGACCTTTTCTGCTTGACTCAGACATATACTAGATATACTAAATATTGAAAATAAGGGAAACCATGGGACCTACGTTTCTTTGGGCCTGGCTTACTTCACTAAATATAATTTTTTCCCCAAGTGAACTATTTTTAACTATTTTCCTGGATACATGATATATCTATGAATATTTTATGAGTCATATTTTAGAACCTATGCTAATACATAGCTGACCATGAATGGGTGACATGAGTAATATTTGAAGAACTGGACCATAATCATTAAAGTATAGATTGACTAGAGTCACACTTCATACGTTCAACAAACTTTGAATGTGTTGAGACAGAGTGTGTCCAAGATAATTTGAGAGGTTTGTATACACCAATCAGGTTTCTAGGGAAATGGAAGTGGAAGCAAACGTGAAATTTTTTGAAAATCAGACGATGTGCTCTTTTTAGTTTTTGCATATGTCTCGAACTAATAGTGAAGTTTCTTGTTCATAGTCAGAATACAGAAAAACCATATTCAGGTGTGTTCCACAGAAAGTAAAATAATATAGTTATATTTTATTTTTTTTCAGGAATCAACCCATGAGTTCAAACCATTTCTCATTGTTCTAGCTACATCTTACATTTATAAAAACACTGTGACACTCACTCAACCAAATGAATTAATTTTGATTTCTACTACCTATTCCAGAATCTAGAAGTAAACCCAGTTGTTTATGTCTTTACTGGAATTCACCAAGTCAGTTTCCACATAGACATGATAAGGTTGGAGTATGGAAACCTGGGTCATCAAATCGAAATCTACATTTGTTTCCCTACAGAGAACAATTCATACATCATTCTCACTGTCCTTACGTTTGCCTGTGAATATCATCTTCTATTTCATATATTGCTATAATTGTAGAGCCTAATAAATACACAACAAAATTGTAACGACATTAGATCTCTTATACAAATGCTACATCAATTAATCAATTCCATACAGAATGACCATGAAAATTTCAACAGGATTTTACAAACAGCTTTCTCAAGTATAGTTTTTAATATACAAAATCCTCATACATCTCAATTTCAATGTGTAATTGCATCTAAAGAACGATTCTTTCCAAAAACTGTGGAAGAAAAAAGAGGTTCTTATGTGTGTACAAAAAAAAATTCAAAGCATATTCTTTTGAGAGGGTGAAATGCAGTTTGTGAAGATACCATGACTTCATGAAGAAAATGTGATTTTTTTTGGTAAGAAGATATGTATCTTTTGGTAATTTCTCATTATATTTTTAAAATGTTCCAAAAACAGTGGCCTCTGTCAGTTGTAACAAAACACACTTTGGTTGAACGATATTTGATGGCACCATGGTCCATAACGTTCCTAATACAAAATGGAATAGTTTTTGAAGCATATTTTGGGATGATCCATCTTGTCAAAAAGTGTTGGTAGGATTCCTTGCAACAAATATAATTGAATTATTTGGGTATAGATGAGCAAGTTAAGGATATGAGAATGTGGATTGTATTTTTTATTGGTGTTGAAATGGAAGAGCCTCTGGTAACCGACATATTTGTGCACCTAGTGTGTAATTTCAAATGTTTCTTGGTTGTCCTTCAGAAATAGTGAGCAGGAATGAATTCAACATAAATTTGTGAAAAATAGTTTGGAAGCTATAGACTCAGGGAAACCTGTGCCTTTTCTAGTCTGGTAGCGATGTGAAGAGAACAGATCTATCAACACATATAGACTACAAACCAATCTACATACGTATCCATGTGTAAACTTACGGAAATTAAAATAAGTGTACGTATCAATAATCTTATTTTCAGTTAAACATATTGTCAATGTGATGTACAGAGTGATCATAATTATGTATGTAAGGCAGTGAATCATTTTCTTGTCATATGTTACCCTAACCCTCATTTTTCCTACACCTTTTCTGCTTCAAATCTCCCCCACCCCAGTTATAAATGACATTTCCAACATGATGTCTTGTGAAGAATGTTGTGGCATTGGTTCAGACTTTGTCCTCTAACTCAAATTTTTGGTTCCCCTTCTTTGCCCTATTCATATTAAAGTTTATACAATCCCCAGGCTACTCAAATGAAATATAGTGAGAACAAGGAAGAAATCCTACAAAAAATAAAGGAGAAACTAGCAAAAAATAGTTTTGAAAGTATTAAATAAAAACAAACACCAACAATGGTAAACTTCTTATTCCCATATTTTGGTGTTCATTTTTCTACCCTTGTCTTCTTGTTCATATGTACATAATAATTAAACCCTTACAATCCTCTTCTAGGACTGGACATATACCAATTGGTTAAAAAAAAAAAGAAACCAGGGTACCTATATTTTAAAGAAAGAAGTTATAGCCCTTCACTAGTTAAGTTGAAATTGAAGCAGGAAAAATGCAGAAAAATGAAAAAGCAATGTTAAATAAATAGTGCTTGTAATACTATTTAAATGCCAATAAAAACTTAAAATTAGATTATACATCACCCTCAGTCAAAACAAATTCCAAATGAATCAAAGACCCCGAGGGAAAGGAAAATACTGTGAATGGAACGAATAGAGAAATTCTAGGGCTCCGGAGAACAGGAAACTTTTTTTTTTAAATTACAGATGCACCAAGTCAAAGAAACATTAGCCAAATGATATTGCTTGAAACTGCAGAGTTCCTTCATGACAAAGGACATAACTAAGTAGGTAAATAGAAAGCCAAAGGACTGGGCGATCTTCACTAGCCACGAAATTGAAAAGGGTCTTGAGCTGAAATATAATGAAACTATATCAAGTCAAATTTCCTCCCTCCAAAATTCTGAACGATAAAGCTACCCTATGTTAAGAATGCTAAATGTTTAAAGAGAGACTTCACTGATGGAGAATTGAGAATGGCCAAAAGATATATGAAGTAATGCTCAGCATCTCTGACAATAAAAAGCAAGGCAAATCAAGTCAACATTGAGAATCCACTGCATCCCATTAGAGTGGCAAAGTCATGTTCATTGCAACATTGTTTACCATAGAGAAAAACAGGAACCACTAGGTTAAATGGATCAAGAAAATGTGGGTTATGTATACAGTGGGATTTCTTTCCATTAGAAAGAATGATATAGTCCCACTTCTAAGGAAATGGAAAAACTTTAAAAAGGCATATGAATTAAAGGGAGTCCAACCACAAAAAATTAGACTCTATGGTTTCTCTTAATTGTTATATGTACATTTTAGTCCTAGAATAGGATCACAGTAGCTTAATAGTAATATACATATGACCATAGAAGATTAGGCTAAGAAAATGAATTCTGATATTAAAAATCATTTAGTTTTTCTTTCTTCATTTTTAAAGTACTCTGTAAAGCTATTTCTTTTTATTTGCTTTTTTCCTTTATATTTCTATGTTTTGTTCAATATTGTCACTTTATTTGATTTTGGTACATTGTGTGTTAAATGTAAGCTAATGGGAATTAAGTATGGGAAGTGGAGCATCAAAATCTGAGGCAAAGGACAAAGGGCGAGCCTCACAAGAACCACCCAAACAAACAACATGTTGGAAACAAACATTACACCTGGTGGGAGGGGATGGAGAGTTGAGGCCGAAGAACAGTGTGGGACAAATGAACAATAGGTAAGAACATATAACAAGAAAAGTACATACTGACAACCTTACACATGTAATTAAAATCCCTTTGCACATCACCTTGACAAAACTCCATTGAAAAGAAGAGTATTGATACATACACTCTTCTCAATTCTCATAAATTTACATGTACATATTTAAATTGATGGGTTTGTAATATATTTAGAGACATGTGGAAATAGTTCTGTTCTCTTGACAATCCTAACAGCATAGAAGACACACGATTTCCTAAGTCACCAGGTTCTAATCCAACATTGACAAATTAATGTTGAAATCATTTTTGTTCAAATATTTTCTGTAGAAATCCCAGTACTCATTTGAAATTGCAAATCAGGAGAGATCCTGGTGCTCAAATATGTTCCAAATAAGAAACCCTCATATTTTCACACCTATCATAAATGTGAACAAGATTCTCACATGTGAAACTTCCTCTTCTGCAGTGAAATACTTCAACTCTTTGGATTACATAGGAATTTTAACCACTAATAAATATTTTTTGGCAAGTAAGTTCTTCCTAAAATATGCTTCAAAGGCTATTCCATTTAGCTGTATGATGTTGTGGACCAAGAATGACAAATTACCTACAAAATCATGGTGTGGGGGGTGCATAAATATGAGGGGCAACTTACCCACAAATTGAAAACAAACATTCATCGGATATGGTTTTATAAACTGGTTGTGAATTACAATCCAAAATTACAGATTAAACTTCCTTGAACATTTTAGTAATATACCAGAAAATTCTCAAATGGTGCATGTATTATTGTCTGATAAGTCGCAGATTCTACAAAATATGGTATCTTCAAATAGTGCACAGTCTTCCCCAAAACTAATAAATGTTGGCTGTCATTTTATGTCGCCCTGAAAGTATCTATATTTTCCCATCCACAGACAATGGGAAGAAGTCACAGAGTTCTGTAGATTAATATCAAAAAATAGAATTTTACAGTATGTGATGCCAGGTACTGGTGACTCACAGCTATAATCCCAGCTGCTCAGAAGGAGGAGATCTGAGGACTGTAGTTCAAAGCCAGCTCAAGCAGGATAGTCCATGAGCCTCTTATTTCCAGTTAATTACCAAAAAACTAGAAGTTGTAGAATGCTAGCATTTAGCAAAAAAACTGCCTAGTTTGTGAGTTCAATCCCCAGGACTGGCACAAAAAAATAAATAGAACTGCATCTGCTGAATTTCAGAGAATATTTCATTTAAGATCATTCACTTTGCCAGCTTAGTAGAAATTGTTCCTTTAGTTCTTTGAACCTCACCCATGTGTAAAGTGCTGTTATCTATCATTATTTATGAATTAATAGATTGTTTTAATAATACTAGCCTCTCTTCATTGATTTTGCAATGTATGGAGACAGGAGCTTTTGTGGACATCAGTTCTAGGTGTTATTGTCTTTTATGCATCCAACCCAGGAGATAACTGCACATTCCTCCTTTTCCCACTACAACTTGCAGTTCTTTATTTGGACATTTGTATTACATTTTGATTTTGGTTTTGTTTTATTTCTTTCTTCTTTTATAGCATTTGGAGGCTTGAACTCAGGGTCTGTGCAATATCTTGGCTCTTTTTGGCTTAAAGGCTGGTGCAACTTCACTTTTTCTGGCTTTTGGTGATTAATTGGAGATAATAATCTCACAGCATTTCCTTTCCAGGCTGGCTTTGAACTGTGATCCCCAGAACTTAGCTTCCTAAGTAGCTAAGATTACAGAAATGAGCCACCAGCAACCAGCTTTATATTCATCATTATATAAGAATACTACCTAGCATACTTACCTAGTTCAATCCAATAAAACCTTCCTCCTCCTCCTCTTCCGTCTTCTCCTGTTTCCTCCTCCTCCTGCTTCTCCCACTTTTTCTCCTTCTAATTGTAATTCTAATCTTTCTCTTTCTTTAGCTTTATATTAATAGAAACATTTCAAATAAAAACTTTCTGGAGAAGCTGGTGTTATCAAATGCCAAAGAATTCACCATTTCATTTTAGTCTTTCAACTCTGTAGACAGTTAATAAATAACCATTGCACAAGTGCCTATGGCTCACTTCTGGTACTGAGCCAACTGTGTGTTGGTTAGAACAATTTGCAATTCCTCTTCCATGGTGCTCTCTTCCTCTTAGAAAAACATTCAAGAAAACTGTTCATTCTCCTCTGGCTTTACTCATAACAAATGCTTAGAATCTCCCATGCAGAAATAACCCACTTTGATTTCTTTATTATTTTCAAACCTAGCCTTTCTAATAACTTCTTGCATAATAATTGCTAAGAAAAGCATTTCTTATCTCCTCTGTCACTTGACATGAGGTTTTCAAATTATTCCCACTAAAGGATTTGATGTAGGAAGAAGAAATCTTTTGATGTGATTATACAGAAATAATCCACTGTCCAAAGTTGGTATCCAGACCCATATACTAACAACTGTTCTATTACATGACACCAGTTTTATTTGAAAGTTCTCCATGTGACCAACGACTATGCACCCCACAACTTTCCAACGAGATCCTTGAGACTTACAAGGTGTATAGAATGAAAATAAGGACAGAATGCAAAAACAGCTAAAGCCACAGCACAATCATGTTCATCACAGCATAGTCAAGAGATGGAATCAACCCAAATGACACTCAACAGACAAATGGATCAAGAACATGTGATATATGTACATAATGGAATTCTATGCTTCCATCAGGAAGAATGACATTGCCTCATTCATAAGGAAATGGGAATACTTGGAAAAATTAAATGAAGTGAAATAATCCATACCCAAGGAAACATAGGCTGCATGGATTCCTTCATGTATAAAAATAATCTGCCTATAAATCTACAAGTAAACCCAATGGATAATAAAGGACAAAAAATTACACCTGGACATAATTAATTAAGCAGCACTAAAAACATTCACACAGTGAGGACACTGGAGGATATTCTTAGGAGATGATACAATAGGTATATGCATCTGATTATATAAAATGATGTTTATGGAAACAAACTCCAAGAATTAGAAGTGAGGTTTTTATTGCAGTTTGTAGGGTCTTTTTTGTTTCTTCTTCTGTTTTTTCCCTTTTGACATTGTTTTTGAGTTCTGTACACTTTGTCTTTTATGTAAGTTTATCCCATTCAGGGAAGGGAAGGGAAAGCACAGAAATGGTGGGACAAAGATTGAACTAATTCAACAGTGACAGCTAACTAGACACTATGTTGGAAATGAACTGTACAACTTGGGGGATTGAGGGGGTTGGGAGGGGAAAAATTGTGAGGAAACATGGGAGGCGTGACACTATCAAACAAAATGGACTCATTACCTGATGTATGTAACTATAATCCCTCTGTTATATATATTACTTTTACAATAAAAATTAAAAAATAAAAAATCAACCAGTTTCATTGTTAGTTGTCCATTCAGAGACAGTTGTGTGACAGAATAGTTAAATATTCCTTTGTTGAAGAGAACATTTATCATTTCTTTCTGACACAACTATATTTAATGTAATTTTGGCCCCAATAAAAAGTCTGTAGGAAGCCCCAATATTGGTTGCTGTCAGCTATAATCTAGCTACTCAGGAGGCTGAGATCTGAGGATTGAGTTTTGAGGCCAGTCCACATAGACAAATAACATGTGAGATTCTTCTTTCCAATTTACCAGTGAAAAGCCAAAAATGGAGCTGTGGCTAAAGAAATAGGGCACCAAACTTGAGTGGGAAAACCCAAGAAGATATGAGGCCCCAAGTTCAAGCCCCAAGACTGGTAAACACAACCCATCTTTAAAGAAAAGCTTCATGTGAATTATTTCATACACAAAGAGGTTAAATTCTCACATTACAGGTCATTTTAAAAAAAGAAGACTATTTTGGGAGGACTGCGGGGAAAATGATGAAATGGGTGACATCGATCAAAATGTACTATTCTTATAAACATTTGTTGAATGGTAATTCTGTTTTATAACTATGTAAATGTGATAAAATATAATTTTATGCGGGGCACGAATGTCTCACACCTGTAATCCAAGCTACTAAGGAGGCTGAGATTTGAGAATCTCAGTTTAAAGCCAGCCCAGGCAGGAAAGTCCATGAGATTATCTCCAATAAACCACCAGGAAAAGCAGAAGTGGTGCTGTGGTTCAAGTAGTAGAGTACTTGTCTTGAGCTGAGAGCCAGAGTTCAAGCCCCACAACCGTTGCCACCAGCACACCACTACCACCGCCAACACACACACACACACACACACACACACACACACACACACACACACATATATATATATATATATATATATATATATATATATATATATTCTCATGAATTGAACGTCAAACATGGTTAAAATCTATTTCTGCATCTGCCAGTCATAGAAAATTAACTTCCCAAGATTTAGAGTTGAAAATGTCCACACTATTGTAACTATGCTTTTACTACTAATCTAAGTGAAGTTGCATAGTTCTGATGAGAAAACTTCAGTTAAAATTGGCTTTCAGCCAGGCACCAGTGACTTATACCTGCAATCCTACTCAGAGGCTGAGACTGAGGTTCACAGTTCAAAACCAGCTCAGGCAGGCAAACTTTGTGAGACTCTTATCTCCAATGAATCACCAAAAAGCCATAAATGGAACTGTGGCTCAAATGGTAGAGAACTAGCCTTGAGCACAAAAGCTCAGGCCTTGAGTTCAAGCCTCAGGACTGGCACAGGAAAAATCAAATTGGCTTTCAGAGGTAAAATGGGCCCAAATACATAGAATTCAGGTCCACATCTGTGTCATTTCTAGCCTTGGTCTTTCTCAGCATCTTGGCTTTATTCTTGGCCCTGTAACAAAGAGATTGTAGCAACTCTAGATGTCAACATCAGGCACAGACCAACAGGAAGAGTCACACATGAAGCCAGCATCTTGTGTGTGTGTGTGTGTGTGTGTGTGTGTGTGTGTGTGTGTGAGAGAGAGAGAGAGAGAGAGAGAGAGAGAGAGAGAGAGAGAGAGAGAGAGAGAGAGAGAGAGAGAGATGCAGATGGCTTTTCCTGAAGCTTCGGGGTAAACTGAGGAAAGCTACATTGTAACCAGCAGCCTAGTCCTGGTGAATGAGAATGCAGTGATTGTTCTTGGCTCTTGCCTTTAGGCTCTGCTGCTAAACTGGCGTATCAACTCCCTACAAAGCTCCTAGACCCTAAACAGTGCCATCACCTGAACAACTCTGTAGTTCTGAAAAGAGCACTAGAGGAAATAGTTTCTTAGGTGTTTTGTGGTAGTCCTGGGACTGGAACTCAGGGCCTCACACTCTTGCTTGACATTTTTCACTAAGGGCTGTTGCGCTACCAATTGAGCTATACCTCTGTTTCTGGATTTTTGTTGGTTAACTGGTAATGCAAGTCTCATGGACTCTCCTACTGAAGCTGGCTTGGAACCATAAACCTCAGCCTATCAAGTAGCTAGGACTACACCAGAAGGAAATTGGTGCTTAATTCGTAAATTAGTTTTTGCATTCTGTGGAGTAGTAGAGGTCTCAAATGCAAAAAAAATTCACAAGCTTGTAATTTTGCCTGGGTCTCTGCTTTCAAGTGTGTCTTCAGTTTACCCCATTTATCTTCCACTGTATCAGTCATAGAAACACCTGCCAATAGAAATATTCTATTTACCAAATACCCATTAATAAACTTATTCTATTAATGGAATTATTCAGTTCTAAGCAGTATATTATGTGTCCTTTTAGCCAGAAAAGATAATAGAAAATCCACAGTATTTGCTACCACTCATTTAGATTTCATATACAAAATACTACAAGCATTCTTTAATTTACTGAACAGTTTGTTTGATGGCTGTAGAATATTTTATAAACATCCTAAGAGTACAGTATATACATTTAATTTATTATTTAAGCACATGAACATACATTACGTTGTCTCATTGTCTAGCATCATGGCTACATTTATTCATTCATTTACATGTTCAGATAATATTTACTATTAATACATATTTTATCAAGCAATAGACAAAACTCTATGATCCTAATGTTGGGCAAATGCTGGTAAGATTTTCATGAAGAGTGGCAGTTTTTCTGAGCAGGTTTAGGCATTTCAGTCTCTTGAGGGATATTTCTGAAAGTGATTCAACTCAAAAGAGATTTTGAAGAAAAGAAGGAAGGAGGAAAGAAGGATGGAAGGAAGGAGGGAGGGAAGGAAGAGGGGGGAAGGGAAGAAAAAGAGGGAGGAAGGGAGGGAAGGGTGGAGAGAGGGAGGGAGGGAAATAAGGAAAATAGCAAACAAGATACAAATAAAGAAAGCAAGAAAGCAAAAAAGGAAAGAAGAAAGAGAGCAGGAAGGATCCAAAAAGGGCAAGAGAAAAAGGAAAATAACAAGAGGGTATAGAAGAGAGGCAGAGACAAAGGGAATGAGAGAGAATAGGAATAAAAAGGGAAGGAATGATCAAAGAAAAAAGAGAGAAAGAAAGAGAAAGAAAGGAAGAAGGAAGAAGGAAGAAGGAAGGAAGGAAGGAAAGAAGGAAAGAAAGGAAGAAAAAAGAAAGGAAGAAATAGAAAGAGGGAGAGAGTGAAAAGAAACAAAAAGAGAAAAAGGGAAATAAAGAGGAAATAGAGGGACAGTGGGAAAGAGAGAGGAAAGGAAAGAAGAAAGGAAGGGATGGAGGGAGGAGAGGAGAGAAGAGGGATATAAGTGAAGGGAAAGAAAATTTAGAGCTCAGAAGTAGCCAAATACTCTTCATAAGGATATGCCATCCTTCTGCCACATAACTTAAGTTGCATTCCAAAAATGATTATGTGGGAAGTTTCATGCAGAGCTGACTTTGTGTTTTAGGATGAAGAGGAGGCCTTCTCAGTTCCTGTGTTTTCTCTCCATAGATGGTAAGTGATTCCTGTGCCCAAACCTTTGATATTATCTACCATTACACCTTTGCAAATATTTCTGCCATTATGAAATGGAAACCAGAACACAAAAGGAGAAAAGAAGCACCACAGACTAACAAAATACAATTTGCAAATAAACTTCGTGTTTCATAAAAGAGACATTGTCACAGTCAACACCTGGGAGAGAGTGGTTATGGTTTATAGCCAGATAGTTTTTGCAACCCTCTCTGTTGACTCTACTATTTTATATTCAATATTTGCTTGACTTTTTTTCTATTGAGGAATAAACCGAATTAATCAATTGTTATTTTGAAAAATGTGCCCATAAGATCTATTCTTTGCTTAGTTTCAAAAAAAATTAAAGCCTTAAGGGTTAGACATAAAATAATCTTATAAAAAGATTTTCTTCATGAGAAATGCAAGTTCTATTTATAGGCGAACATATTCAAGTTGCCTGAGGAAATCTTAGCCAGAATCTGGTGCCTCCCACTTGTAATCCTAGCTACTCAGGAAGCTGAAATCTGAGGATCATGTTTCAAAGCCAGCCTGGGAAGAAAACTCCCCATGAGGCTCTTATCTCCAGTTAACTACTCAAACACTGGCAGTGGCATTTTGGCTGAAACTGTAGAATGCTAACCTTGAACACAGAGAGGCTGAAGGACAGTACCCAGACCCTGAGTTCAATGTTCACAACTGACAAAAAACAGAAAGAAAGAAAGAAATCTAATGCAAACTCATAGGAAATCGAAGTGCCTTACTTCTATCTGATTTGTGATTTGGTGTAGTGTAGTCCAATTTGATTAAATGAATACAGGATGCATCCCAGATGAAGACAAGGAAAGGCAGGATCAGAGAAATAAATGAGGGTTGTGGTTTAAAGCCAGCCTGGGCAGGATGTCCATGAAACACTTTTTTTTTTTTTTAATTGTATTTTATTTTATTTGAGAACATACTGTACAGGGGGGCTACAATTACATGGGCAGGATAATGCATACATTTCTTACCAAGCATTGCAGCCTCCTCCTTTGTTTACCCTTCACTTCCCTTCCCCGCCTCCCCCCTCCCCCACCCAATTGTACCCCCCTCCCCCCACCCAATTATACCCCCCTCCCCCCCCACACCGACATTGTAAAGCTGGTTTTGACATGACATTTTGTACTTCTCATTGTTGCAACAGGTCCACCTGAATCCTTAAACGACTTGTTTGTCCCCATCTCCTCCACATGTTATACTGACATCAAATATAGTGAAAGTGGGGGTTACACTGTGGGGGAGGGACATACAAAGCAACAAAGAAATAATCTTATAAATGCGTTAGAAACACATGCATGAAAGAAACGAAAACATTAAAATACATATTTAAGGGTTCATTTTCCTAACATCACATTATCTGACCTTTTCCGCTTGACTCATACCTATACTAGATATTGCAAATAAGGGAAACCATGGGACCTATGCTTCTTTGGGCCTGGCTTACTTCACTTAATATAATTTTTTCCAAACCTTTCCATTTCCTAACAAATGGGGAAATGTCATTCTTTCTGATGGAGGCATAGAATTCCATTGTGTATATATACCACATTTTCTTGATCCATTCATCTACTGAGGGGCATCTGGGTTGGTTCCATATCTTAGGTATGGTAAATAATGCTGCAATAAACATAGTTGTGCTGGTAGCTTTAGTGTGGTCTTGTTTGTAAACATTTGGGTAAATGCCCAAAAGTGGGATTGCTGGATCATAGGGGAGATCTATGTGAAGTCTTCTGAGGAACCTCCATACTGCTTTCCAAAGTGGTTGAACAAGTTTACATTCCCACCAACAATGAAGTAAGGTTCCTTTCTGTCCACATCCCCTCCAGCATCTGTTGTTGTTAGAGTTCTTGATTTTTGCTGTTCTAACTGGAGTGAGGTGATATCTCAATGTTGTTTTGATTTGCATTTCTTTTATGGCTAGGGATGTTGAACATTTCTTCATGTGTCTATTGGCCATCCTTGTTTCTTCTTCAGAGAAGCTTCTCTTTAAGTCTTTCGCCCACTTATTTATTGGGCAGTTGATTCTTTGAGGATTTGTTGTTGGGTGGTTTAATTTTTTGAGTTCCAAGTATATTTTTGATATGAGACCCTTGTCCGTTGTATGGCTAGTAAAAATCTTCTCCCAATCGGTGGGCTTTCTATTGATCTTGCCAGCTATGTCATTTGCCCTGCAGAAGCTCTGCAATCTTATACAATCCCATTTGTCCAACATTTCTTTGATTTGTTGTGCTTCCGGGTCTCTATTCAGAAAATTTTGACCTGAGCCAAGGAGACCTAGGGTTTCTCCTATTCCATCCTGTAATGTTTTCAGAGTGTCTGCTTTGAGTTCAAGGTCTTTGATCCATTTGGAGTTGATTCTGGTACAGGGTGATATATAAGGATCTAGCTTTAGTTTTCTACATGTAGTTAACCAATTTTGCCAGCACCATTTACTGAAGAGGCTGTCTTTCTTCCATTCTATTGTTTTAGCTTCCTTATCAAAGATTAGATGGCTATAGGTCTGTAGGTTCATTTCTGGGTTTTCAATTCTATTCCATTGGTCCTGAGGTCTGTTCTTATGCCAGTACCAAGCTGTTTTGATTACTATGGCTTTATAGTAGAGTTTGAAATTTGGTATTGATATTCCTCCAGCAGTGTTCTTTCCGTTGAGGAGCGTTTTTGCTATTCGGGGTCTTTTATTGTTCCATATGAATTTTTGGATTGCCTCCTCTATTTCCTTGAAGAATGAGGGTGGAATTTTGATAGGTATCGCGTTGAATTTGTAGATAGCCTTGGGAAGTATTGTCATTTTCACGATGTTAATCTTGCCAATCCAGGAGCATGGGAGGTTTTGCCATTTTTTAAGTTCTGTGTTGATTTCCTTTTTCAAGATTTTAAAGTTTTCATCATAGAGGTCCTTCACTTCTTTGGTTAAGTTAATTTCTAGGTATTTTATTTTTTGTGGGGCTATTACAAATGGAGTTGCTTTCCTATTTTCAGCCACACTTTTCTCATTGTTGGCATATAGAAAAGCCATTGATTTTTGGGGGTTAATTTTATAACCTGCTACTTTGCCAAAGTTTTGAATCAGCTTGAGTAATTTGGGAGTGGAGTCTATGGGATTCTTTAAATACAAGATCATGTCATCTGCAAAGAGGGAGAGTTTTATTTCTTCTTTTCCTATTTGGATCCCCTTTATGTTTGCATCTTGTCTTATTGCTGTAGCTAGGCATTCTAATACTAGATTGAAGAGAAGTGGAGAGAGTGGGCATCCTTGTCTTGTTCCTGAGTTAAGGGGTAATGGCTTTAGTTTTTCACCATTGAGTATAATGCTGGCTGTAGGTTTGTCATATACAGCCTTTATTGTATTGAGGAATGTTCCATGGATTCCTAATTTTTCCAGAACCTTCATCATAAAGGGGTGTTGGATCTTGTCAAATGCTTTTTCTGCATCTATTGAGATAACCATGTGGTTCTTATTCTTGCTCCTGTTGATGTGATGAATAATATTATTTGATTTGCGTATATTGAACCAGCTTTGCATCCCTGAAATGAATCCTGTTTGATCATGGTGTATGATTTTTTGGATGAATTGTTGAAGTCGATTGGCCAAAATTTTGTTGAGAAGTTTTGCATCAATGTTCATCAAAGAAATGGGTCTATAGTTCTCTTTCTTTGATGAGTCCCTGCCTGGTTTTGGGTTGAGGGTTATGATGGCTTTATAGAATGTGTTCGGTAGTGAGCTTTCTCTTTCAATTTCATTGAAGAGTTGGAGGAGTATTGGTGTGAGCTCTGCTTTGAAGGTCTTGTAAAATTCCGCTGTAAAACCATCTGGTCCTGGACTTTTCTTAGCTGGGAGGTCTCTTATTGCTGTTTCTATTTCAATTCTTGATATGGGCCTGTTAAGCTGGTTTAACTCATCTTGGTTTAGTTTTGGCATGTCAATATTTGCTAGGAAATGGTCCATTTCTGTCAAGTTCTCAAACTTATTAGCATAAAGTTTTGAGAAGTATCCCCTAATAATGTTCTGAATCTTGGTTGTTTCCGTGGTGATGTTTCCATTCTCATCTCTGAGTTTATTAATTTGGGTGTGTTCTCTCCTTTTTCTGATAAGGTTTGCTAAGGGTCTGTCAATTTTGTTAAGTTTTTTGAAGAACCAACTCTTTGTTTTGTTGATTCTTTCTATAGTTTTTTTGGATTCTAATTCATTTAATTCTGATTTAATTTTGATTATTTCTTTCCGTCTACTGGATTGGGGTTTATCTTGCTGCTCTTTTTCCAGGAGGTTTAGATGTGTCATTAAATTGTTAGTTTCCGATCTCTCCAATTTGTTGATGTAGGAGCTCAGAGCTATAAACTTGCCTCTGAGTACTGCCTTTGCTGTGTCCCAGAGGAGCTGGTAATTTGTGTGTTCATTTTTGTTGAATAGCATGAACATTTGAATTTCCTTTCTAATCTCTTCCATGACCCACTCATGATTCAGCAGTGTGTTGTTCAGCCTCCATGTGATACCGGACTTTCTTTGGTGGCTTTTGGTGTTGAGATCTAATTTTATTCCCTTGTGGTCAGAGAGAATGCGAGGTATAACTTCAATGTTTCTGAATTTAGACAATTTTGCTTTGTGGCCTAAAATGTGGTCTATTTTAGAAAACGTTCCATGTGCTGCTGAGAAGAACGTGTATTCTGTTGCTCCTGGGTGAAATGTTCGGTAAATGTCTGTTAAGACTAGTTGATCTATGCAGCTGTTTAGATCTGCGGTTTTTCTGTTGAGTTTTTGCCGAGTTGATCTATCTAGTGGGGAGAGTGGTGTGTTAAAATCCCCAACAATTAATGTCTTTGGATCTATATGGGATTTGAGGGAAAGTAGTGTTTCTTTGATAAATTTGGGTGCTCCATTGTTTGGCGAATAGATATTTAGAATTGTAATATCCTCCTGAAGGAGAGATCCTTTAATTAGTATGTAGCGACCTTCTTTATCTCTTCTCACGAATTTTAGTTTGAAGTCTATTTTATCTGATATTAGGATTGCAACTCCCGCCTGTTTATGAGGGCCGTTTGCTTGGTAGATTTTGTTCCAGCCTTTAACTTTGAGAATATGTTTGTTTTTATGGGCAAGATGTGACTCCTGCAGGCAGCAGATAGAGCGGTCTTGTTTTTTAATCCAACTAGACAGTCTATGTAGCTTAATTGGAGAGTTCAGTCCGTTAACGTTAAGAGATAGGACTGAGAGGTATTTGGGGGTTCCTGCCATGTTATCCACCTTCTTGGGGGCTGTGAAAACTGGGTTCTTCCTAAGGTTGTTGGATTCTCAGTTTGGGTGCAGTTTCTTGGCCTTTGTTGCGGTCTTGTTGGTTTTCTATGTGTAGGACATCTTTAAGAATCTTTTGCAGGGATGGTTTGGTGGAGATGTATTGTTTCAATGTTTCTTTGCTATGGAAGGTTTTTATTTGGCCTTCAGTTATGAAGGAGAGTTTAGCTGGGTACAGTATTCTTGGTTGATAGTTGTTTGTTTTTAGGGCATGGCATACGTCATTCCAGGCTCTTCTTGCTTTGATTGTCTCTGCTGAAAAATCTGAGGTAATTCTAATTGGTTTCCCTTTATAGGTGATTAACCTTTTCTCCTTGACAGCTTTAAGGATCTTTTCCTTGGTCTGGGTTGATCCTGTGTGGATTATGATGTGACTGTGGGATGTCCTATTCTGGTCTGGTCTATTTGGGGTTCTAAAAGCTTCTTGTATCTGAATAGGCCTATCTTTTTGTATGTTTGGGAAGTTCTCTGCTAGGATCCTGTTAAACAAATTTCCTAGACCATTAACTTCTGTTTCTAGGTGCTCCTCTACACCCATTATCCTTAGATTGGACCTTCTGATGGTGTCTTCCAGGTGTTGGATAGACCTATCATATTTCTTGTACTTGTCTTGGATGGTTGTATGTTCTTTCTCTATAATATCTAGGCTGTCTTCAATCCCTGAGATTCGATCTTCTGCATGGTCTAACCTGCTGTCAAGACTCTCTACTTTGTTTTTTATCTCTTTTCCTTCTAATTGGTCAGCTTTGATGGCTTCAAGTTCTTTGTTGAAGCTCTGTTTTAGGTCTTGTATGATTTTCTTTACTTCCTTAATTTGGTGTTCAGTGTTTGTTCTCAAATCACTTAGTTGATTGGTTATGGTTTCTTTGGACTCCCATTCCTTCTGTTGGGTTCCATTCAGCATTCCCTTTGTGGTCTCACTGACTTCCTTCAGCTCTTTGTTAATGGATTCCATGAATGTCTTTAGTGATCTTTGTGTATTCTCTACCTGGTCTCTTAATTCATGAATTACTCTTTGATTAGTTTCCTCCCTTCTGTGGGATTCCTGCAGTTCTCTTTGAGTCTTCTCTGCCTGCTCACGCCATTCCTCCCTTTCTCTTTGAGTATTCTCAAGTTGTTCACGCAAATCCTGTATCAGTTTTTGAGAAGCTTCCGCACGCTTATGATATTCCTGTATAAACTTCTGGGATACCTCCTCTCTCTCCCTATCACGCTCATACAGAGTCCTTTGTACATTGTCAAACTTCTCATTTATCATGTTTGCTATTAGTGTTTGTAGAGCTATTTGGGAACTCTCCTCTGGATTATTCTTTATCTGTTCTAATCCCTGATTATCAAGGTTGGGAATTGAGATACCCGAATTTGCCATTTTTCTTGTGTTTTTCCGGCTTACTCGGCCCATTTGAGATAAAGATTGCACCAGTTTTGTGCTAGAACACTATCTTAAGGCAACCATCAACCAAAGTTTGCATTTGTACAGTCAATAGTCTACAGATACAATCTAGTTCAACAGATACATCTATTCAACATCAAACGACTATATGTTAAAGGACTTCGAACCGCAGAAAAGAATTTGGAAAACCAGAAATTATTAGGATTAGGGAGAGATGTGGGTAAAAAATAGGAATAGATTGGTGTGGGGAGGCACAGGGAGAGTTAACTATGTCCTAATCACAGTGCAGGAAATGAGTTGGGTAGGATGCAAGTAGAGAGAGAGAGAAAAAGAAGAGACGGAAAGGGGAATAAAGAGAGACCAGAAAAAGAATAGAAACGTAAAAATTAATGTTATTATAGAGGTTAAAAGACCGTCTATTTAGAGAGGAATGTGAATATGTTCAGAGAAGGGGAGGGACATAGAGGAGATGTGAAAAGCTTTAAGGATGGGAACGGGAGAAGAAAAGATCAGAAGTTCAGTAGAGCTAGATAAATAACAAAAAGATAATTAAGAAAGAAAGAAAAAGAGAAAGAAGACAAGAAAAGAAAGGAAAACTCTTATTCACGTATTCCTAAAATAAAAATTATAAGATGAGAAAAAAAAAAAGGTTACTGGAAAACAATTATTTTTTCAGAAGAGGCAAAAATTAAAGATTAATAAAAGTTTTAGAAGGGAAAAAAATATATATATGGTAACAAAAAACAAAAAATAAGCAAAAAAAAAAGAAAAGAAGAAGAAGAAGAAAAAAAAAGAAAAAAAAAAGAAAAAGAAAAAAAAAAAAGAAAAAAAAGTCTTTTGATTTTTTTTTTGGGGGGGGGAGGAGTGGGAAGAATCCTGTATCTCCCTTTTGTCTGCAACCAGTCTCTTGTTGGGGTCTCTGGTCAGCTTGAGGTCCTGTGGCTTGATTGGTTTCTTAAGTCGGTTGGTTGGAAGAGGCAGAAAAATGCTCTGCTTTACCCAAGATTTTGAGATCCCCCTCCCAGGTTAGTTTTCTGGGAGGGTGGTCTGCTTTGAGAGTCACAAAAGAGGGGGATGTGGTGATGAGGCTAGGTTCTGGGTAGAGTTGAGGCCTTTCAATAAATAGTAGCTTTTCCCTGGGGCTATTTTGTGATAAAGCTCACAGCGCCCAGCCTGGAGCCATTCTCAGGGTTTCTGTTTTTCAATTGATTGTCGAGGCTGCTCGAGGGAGGGGCAGCCTCTGGCTCTGGTTACCCAGTGAGGGAAGGCACTCCGATGGCTGGCACCTGAGCTGGGTGACTTTTCCCTGGATGGAGCTGAGTCTGGCAGGTCACTTCGCCGTTAAGTTCTTGTGACCTGCTAAATGACTCATTTTATTCCAAGGCCTGAGCTGGAGCTAGCAGCTCCTCCGAGCTTTGTCGGTATCCAAGATGGAGATCACCGGTGCTGGGGGGGGAGGGGTGGCCTTCCCTCCTCTGCTCCCTGAGGAGTGAGGATGTCGGGCTTGTACTCACGCCGAGTCTTGGATCCTGGGTCATCTCTGGTCTGCAAACAGCAGGATGAAGATGTTCGCTCCTTGTTGGTTCTTGTTGGTGTTGAGTAGAATCCGCTCGTCCGCTGCGTCTGGCTCCTTCGTCCCCGACTCTCTGTGTCTCAGGTATGTCTCCGCGGCGGTGGTCGCCGCCGCCGCGGCCCGGCCGTCCAAGCGGCAGCTGCTGTGTTTCCTTGTCTTCCCCTCTCTTGTCTAACTCTCTATTCTGTGATGACTCACTTGGTGTGATTCTCTGGCTTAGGACTGTTCACTGGAACTCTAAAACTCCTTTCTATGCGAGAGCTTGTTCAGATTCCAGCTTCTCCTCCGCCATCTTCCCGGAACCTCCGTCCATGAAACTCTTATGTCCAACTGATCACCAAAAAGCCACAAGTGGAAGAGTTTCAGTTATCAGCAAAAAAGCTAACAGACAGCCCCAGGCCCTGAATTCAAGACCCCAAACTGGCTCTCATACACACGCATGCATGCACGCGCGTACACACACACACAGAATTTTATAGTAATAATATATACACACATTGCCTGGATTTTACTTTTCTCTGAGCCCACAATTCTGAAATATGGTTGTTGATATTCATGCCAGTAACCTAGAAATTGTAGCTTTATAATAGCAAGTCTTGAAATCATACCGAAGAAATATTTCCATGTTTTATTTGTTTTGCATTCTAGGGCTTTTGTATCTCCACATAAATTTTAGAATCATGTCAACTTCTCTTAAAAAAACTACAGGATTATTCTATGTATGCTATAGATTTACAGGTAAGTTTTGTCTCTATGTTATTTTATTTACTTAAGTATTTATTTTGTTGGCCATGGTTCCTGGTCACTGTCCCTGAGTGTTTTTGCTCAAGGATAGCCCTCTACTACTTTGAGCCACAGATACAATTCCAATTTTTGGTGGTTCATTGGAGATATGACTCTCAAGGCCTTTCCTGCCCTGGCTGACTTTGAATGGTGATCCTAAGATTTCAGCCTCCTGAGTCTAGGATTACAGGCATGAGTTACCAGCAGCCAGCTCCGTGATATTTTTCTTAAAGAATTTTGTTCTCTATGATATTTTTTCGTAAATGCTGGTGCTGAGGCTTGAACTTAGGGCTTCAGATTGTCCTTTAGCTTTTTCATTCAAGGCTAGCACTCTACCACTTGAGCCACAACTCTACTTCCATGGCTTAGAACAATGGTCCTCAGATCTCAACTGCCTGATTAGCCAGGATAATAGGTATGAGCCATCAGATCTGTGATTTTTTGCTAATTTACCTATCTGAAATTCTACTTTTCTGTCTTTACTATAAAGTAATTCTTATTTACTTATCAACATGTAGCTCTAGATGTAGCACTCTTTTCAGCAATTCCAGTTAATTAATTCCTTCTTCTGAGTTCCATGATTAAATGTACATACATTACTTCCAGTTGGCTATGTTGTTTTACAGTTTTTCTTAAGTCATATAGCTTATTCAATAACTTGCACATAGTAAATTATTCTTTCTTTTTCTGTGTGTGTTTGCCATTCCTGGGACTTGAATTCAGGGCCTGACCATTGTCCCTGAGTTTATTTTGCTTGACTAGTGTTTTAAAACTTGAACTACACTCCACTTCTGTCTTTTTGCTGGTTAATTGGTGGTGGAATCCTATTGACTTTTTGCCCTGTCTGGCTTTGAACTACAATCCTCAGGTCTGAGCCTACTGAGTAGCATAAACTTTAGGTAAAATCCAGCAGTGCCTGGCTTTTTAACATTTTAATCCATTAAGCTCTCTATGTATGCCTAACATAATCCAGAGAATACATCTTAGTTGGGAGACACAGAAACAAGCCTAGACAGATATGTGAATAGAATAATCACAGATGATGACATGTGTTATGGAGATTATAAAAAGTCAAAGGCCCCAGAGAAGGCACAACTACTTCACCTCAGAGGTACTTGGGATTTTTAGGAAGTGATATCTAACCTGAACCAAAACAAAGGATACACACAGTACCCTCAAGAGCCTGTGTGGGAAAAGAATATTTCATATGAATGAAGCATGAAGTGCAAAGGCCCTGAGGTGAAAGCGAGGGCAGACAGAGGAAGTAATTATTGAACAAGTCAGCATGTATAGCAGAGGAGAGAGTCTGGGAAAATTTCACAGCGATGACACTTGAGAAGATGAAAAGGGGTTATCCTGTCATTAAAACCAGAGGGAAAATAGTCAAGGCAGAGCAAACCACATAATGCAAAGAGAAATACACAGTCAAGAGGACTGCCCAGAACCAGTAGCATATTAGCAACTGAGGTAGAGGGTATCTGAGGGTCATGATTCAAAGTCAGCCTATGCAGAAATGCCTGTGCAACTCATATACAATTAGCCAGCAAAAAGTAAGGAGTAGGGGTGGGTAGAAGTTGTAAAGTTTTGAGCACCAGCCTTAAGCCAAAAAAGCATAGAAAGTGCATGAGGCCCTGAGTTCAAGTAAAATAAAAATGTGGTAAGAGAGATTACAGAGGAGCCAAAAAACACCATTGGTTTGCGGCTAAAATGAAAATTGGAAAAGAGAAATTATTATGATGGAAATTTATTCTGATTGAGTTGAGATTAACAGGTAATACATAATATAGATGTATATGTATATGTATGTGTGTATGTATGTATGTATGTATGTATGAATGTAGATGTCTCACTGCTCACATCTGTAACCCTAGTTCCTCAGGAGGCTGATATCAGGATTGTAGTTTGAACCTAGCCTGGGAAGGAATGTCCATGAGTCCCTTATCTGTCATTAACCCTTCCTCCCCCCCCCCCAAAAAAAAAAACAATCGTAAGGAGATCTTCACTAGCCATACAATGGAGAAGGGTCTCGTTAAAAATATACTTAGAACTTAAAAAATTAAATTCCCTAATAACAAATCCTCAAAGAAATAACACAATCCTTTTGTATACTCATATACTCATTGTTAGTTAATGAAAATTGAGACCTGGAATACCATTGTGACATCAACAACACATTGGCACATCAGAAAACTATTGAGACCTCATTACCATTATGGCATCACCAATTAATTGTGACATTAAAACATAATTATGACATGATATTGTGATTTCACATTGCCAAATTCATATCACTATCTCATTGTGTTTTCACAAACCTATTATGATCTCATAATATTTTAGCAAATTCATAGTGTTTGGCACTTCAATCTCCTTCTAGGAAATTATATCCTCACTGTGAACTAGTAGCAATTGAATTTAGACATGTGATTGTGATATTACAAACTTTTGAAATCACAAATCCATTGTGATTTCCTCACCACTGAGATGTCATGAAAACATTGTGACACCACATTGCCATTGTGATATCAGGATAACATTGTGACATCCAAAGCCTATTATGACCTCTTACAACCTTTGAAAAACACATGCCTTTGTAACATCAGTCTCTTTGTGTACCCATAGCCTCGTGGTGTGTGAATGACAATTGAGATCAGACATTCTATTAACATCATAAACCCTTTGTAACATCATCACCAGTGATATCACATTGTTTTATGACACCACCTGCTCAATGTGACATCACAAACTACAATGACATCATAGCATTAAGATATAACATTGTCATTACGATGTCATTGACTCATTGTAATTGCCTATATTGTAATTTCATTCTATTACAAATGTGCATGTGGATTGATATCAGAAACCCATTGTGATCTAATAACCATTTGACATCACAACCCCTTTGTGACATATTGCCATTTTGATACCTCTAACCCACTGTAACATCACAAACCTGTCTTGTCCTCTTAACTTTTGTGATATACTGTCATTTGTGAGCTCATAATCTGTTTCTGACCTCATAATATTTCAGATATGACATGTAATATCAGAAATCCACTTTGAGGGGCTGGGAAGGTGGCTCAGCGGTAGAGCGCTTGCTTTGCATGCATGAGGCCCTGGGTTCGATTCCTCAGCACCACATAAGCAAAAAGAAAAAAGCTGGAAGTGGCGCTGTGACTCAAGTGGTAGAATGCTAGCCTTGAGCTGAAGAGCTGAGGGACAGCGCCCAGACCCAGAGTTCAGGTCCCACAACCAGACCCCCCCCCAAAAAAAAAAAAAAGAAATCCACTTTGACTTCATGACCATTGTGACATCACACTGCCAGATGTAAGACCATGGTGTCCAATTGTGACATCAAAAACCTGTTACAACTTCATCACTTTTGTTACAACACATGACTTTGGAGACATCACAGTCCCTTTGTGAGATCATGTTCTCATTGTGATTTAATGATAATTGAGATCCACCATGCCATTTTGTCATCACCAACCTATTGGTACATCACCAACCTATTGTGACCTCACCAGCACTATGGCAACAACTAAGTGTGGCATCAAAACTTTATTATGACATGATATTGTGACATCACATTGCCATTGTGATATCATTGTTACATTGTGTTTTCACAAAGCTAGTAGGACCTCATAACATTTTAGAAAATTGATGGCCATTGAAATTTCAGGTATTCAATGAACTCATATCCCCATTGTGACCTAGTAGCTATTGTAATTGGAGCTGTAGTTAGGATATTGCAAACTCGTTGTGACATCACAAATATTAGCACCTTTGAAAAAACACATGGCATTTGTAATGTCACAGTCCCCATATTTACTCATATGCTTGAGAACCAACTATTGCAATCAGACATGCCATTATAATAACACAAACGCTTTGTGACATCACCACCACTGTGACATCACACTTTCATTATCATACCCTCAGCTCATTTTGACATAACCAAACTCCTTGACATCCTAACAGCATGATATAACATTGTCATTGTTACATCTTAGACATATAGTGAATGCCTATTCTTTTTATTAATCAATCTATATAAAATGTGGCATGTGGGTTGGGTTCAAATCAGAAAGCAAATTGTGATCTCATAACCATTGTGACATAACAATCCCTTTCAAAATCACATTGACATTGGAATATCATTATCACAATATGACATAATAAACCGGTCCTTTCCTCATAACTTTTGTGATATGCTGCCATTGTGATATCAAAGGTTCATAATCTAGGACCTCATAATATTTCAAGTATTTAAAGTGGTATCAGAATTCCACTGTGACATTATGACCATTGTGACATAACACTGCCAGGTGACCATTGTGTCACATTGTGACATCACAATACTTTTAGGACTTCTTCACATTTTTGACAACACATGCCTTTGGATATATCGCTTTCCATTTGGGAACTCTGTACTTAGTGTGAGTTAATGACAACTGAGAAATCAAACCATTGTCACATCATGAAACTATTGTGAACACATTACTATAATGGCATCCACAAATAATTGTGATGTCAATCATTTTTATGACATGATATTGTGACATCACATTGCCATTTTAATAGCGATGTCCAATTGTGTTTTCACATACCTATTATGGCCTCAGAACATTTTAGAAAATTGACCTTTGGGACATCAAACTCCTTCTGTGAACTATCCTCATTGTGAACAAGTAGCAATTGAAATTGAACATGTCATTGTGATATTACAAACTCTTTATGACATCACTAATCGATTGTGACTTCATCAACAGTGTGTGACATCACAAACGTCCTGTGACATCACATTGCCCTTGTGATATCACAATCACATTGTGACATGCCAAACCTCTTGGCACATTTGAAAAATCATATTGCCCCTACTACAGCAGTCTGTTTACCCTTCTCATAGTGAACTAACAATTGCAATCCAACATGCCACAAACACTTTGTGATGTCACCAGTGTGATATCTCATTGTCACAGCTCATTGTGACATCACCAAATTACAATTACATCATAGAATTATGACATCACTGTCATTTTGATGTCATGAAAGCATTGAGAATGGTATTCTGATTTCATTCTATTTCACATGTGGTATATGGATTCATATCAGAAACCCATTGTGACCTCATAACCATTGGGACATCACATTGCCATGTGTGACATCACAAACCTCTCCTTTCCTCATAAATTTTGTTATATGCTGCCATTGGGATATCTAAGGCCCTTTGTGAGCTCATAATTTGTTTTCCACCTCAATTTTTTCAGGTATGACAAGATATCAGAAATAGAGTGACACCACGACTATTGTGACATCACACTGCCAGACATCATGATGATTGTGTCACATTGTGAAATCATAAACCTGTTAAGACTTCCTCATATTTGGAACAACACATTCCTTTGGAAACATGTCTCTTGTAAACTCATATAATCATTGTGACAATGAGAGTTGAGTTACCCCATGACATTGTGACATCACCAACTGATTGTGATATTACAATCCCATTGTTAATTCATCAGCAATATGGCCTCACCAACTAATTGTGACATGAAAACATTATTATGACATGATACTGTGACATCACATTGTCATTGTGCTATCACCTATTATGACCTCATAACATTTTAGATAATTCATGGCTTTGGGGACTTCAAGCTCCAACTCTTATAAGCATTGTGAAATAGTAGCAATTTATATCGGGCATGTCATTGGAATATTGCAAACTAATCACCACTGTGGCAGCACATTAATATTGTTACAGACATCATGACCACATTGTGACATTCCACATATATCATGACCTCTTAGCACCTTTGAGAATGCACATGGCCTTCATGACATCATAGCCCATTTGTTTGCTTGTAACCTAAATGTGAATTGAATATTGGGATCAGAGATGCCATGGTAACATCAAAAACACTTTGTGACATCATCACTAGTGTGATATAACATTGTCGTTATGATATCATCAGTCCATTGTGACATCACAAACTAATATTAAGTTATAGCATTATGACATAATGTTGTCATTGTGACATCCTAGACACATTATAAATGCCTACTCAGTGATTTTATTCTACTCATAACCATTGTAAAATCAAAATACTTTTGTGATATCACATTGTAACTCTGGTATCAGGAACACAATGTGATATCGCAAGCCAGCCCTGGCCTCATAATATTGTGACATGCATCATTGTGATATCTTATGTATGACATATGATATCAGAAATCCATTGTGACATCATGACCTCTGGGACATTACACTGCCAGATGTTATGACCATTGTATCACATTTTGACATCTCAAACCTGTTAGGACTTCATCACATTTATGAAAATACTTGGCTTTGGAGCCATCACAGTCCCTTTGTGAACTCATATATTCATTGTGAGTTAATGACAAGTGAGGTCCGTCATGCCATTGTGACATCACAAAACGATTGTTACTTCACAAACCTATTGTGACCTCCTCACCATTATGGCATCAACCATTAATTGTGGCATAAAACCATTATTAGGACATGATATTTTGAAATCACATTCCTATTGTGATATCACTATCCCATTTTGTTTTCAATAAGGTAGTATGCGCTCATACAGTTTAGAAAATTCATGGATGTTTGTACCTTCAAACTCCTTCTGTGAAATAGTATCTTCCTTGTGAAGAAGGACATGCCATTGTGATATTACAAACTTGTGTAAACATTTGTGTCAAAACATGTCTTTGGAGACATCACAATCTCATTGTAACCTCATATACTCATTGGGAGTTTATGACTATTGAAATATGGCTTGGTATTTTGGCAACACAAACCCATTGTGACACCACAAAACTATGTGACCTCATCACCAGTAAGGCATCACACTGTGATATCAAAACATTATTATGATATCATATTAGCACTATCATATCACTGTCTCATTGTTTCTGGACAAAACAATTATGATCTAAACATTTTAGGAAATTCTTGGCCTTTGTGACTAAAAGCTCCTTTTGTGACATTGTATCTTCATTTAGTAACAATTAAAATTGGATACATCATTGTGATATTAGGTACTCAAAAAGTATTTTTGTAGAGGAGTTCCGGGAAGATGGTGGAGAAGAAACTGGAGGCTAAACAAACTCTCATATAGAAAGCAGTTTTAGTGTTCCAGTGAACAGTCCTAAGCCAGAGAATCACACCAAGTGTGCCATCACAGTACAGAGAGTTAGGCCAGAGAGGGAAAATCCAGGCAAGGAGACAGATCTGAGCACTTGCCAGCAGCCGCCACTGAGGTGGCAGTGGTGGCGGTGGCAGCCGTAGCCGGCATACCTGCAACACCGAGAATCCAGGATGAAGGAGCCAGATGCAGCAGTTGAGCACATTCTACTCAACACCAGCAAGAACTGACAAGGAGCAGACACCTTTATCCTGCAATTTGCAGACCGGAGATGACCCAGGAACCAAGACTCGACATGAGTAGAAGCCTGATGTCCTCACTCCTTCCCCGGGAGCACAGGCGGGAAGGCCAACCCCCACACCCACACCCACTACCGGAGATCCCCATCTTTGATACTGACACAGGCCTGGCTGAGCTACTAGCTCCAACTCAGGCCTTGGAAGAAAACTAGAGACATTTAGCAGGTCACCAGAACCTAACATGACCTGCCAAACTCAGCTATACCCAGGGAAAAGTCACCCAGCTTGGGCTGCCAGCCCCAGGAGTGCCTTTCTTCACTGGGTAAACAGAGCCAGAGGTTGCCCCTCCCGTTATCAGCCTGGACAATCAATTGAAATTCAGTAAACATAAACTCTGATAATGGCTCCAGGCTGGGCTCTGTGAGTCTCTCACAATCTAACCCCTCAGGGGAAAGCTTCAGTGTGCTGAAAGGCCTCAACTCTACTTAGATTTAGCCTGATCACAGCATCTCCAAACTTGAGGTAACAGCCATCTCCCTCTTTTGTGATACTGAAAGCAGATCTCCCTCCCATTGAACTAGCTTGGGAGGAAGGTAAAGCAGAGCATTTTTCTGCCTGCTCAAACAAACTGACCTAAGAAACCAACCAAGCCACAGGAAAATCCAACACCACAAGCAGACCAGAGACTCCAACAAGAGGCTGGTTATGGACACAAGGGAGATACAGGATCTTCCCACCCCTCCCCAAAAAATCAAAGAAAAATTTTTTTCTTTTTTCTTTTTTTTGGTACCTTTTATAAATTTTTTTTCTAAAACTTTTTAAAATTTTTACCTTTGATTAAAAAAAGTGTTTTCTAGTAACTTTTTTTCTTCTTCTTATAATTTTTATTTTAGGGGTATGTTTGTGTGTGCATTTTTCTTTCTTTCTTTTGTTTTTCTTTCTTTAATTTTTTTTTGTTTTTTGTTTAGCTCTACTGAGCTTCTGATCTTTTTTCTTTCTTTCTCATTCTTTTCACCCTTTCAATCTTTCATTCTACTTTGTGTGACTTAATTGCTGTTCTGCACATCCTCAGATATACCTATAGTTGATTATTAGACCTTATCCCACATTGTGTACACACTTAATCCACAAATTTATTACTCAATTCAAAACCTCTGAGACTTAAATTCCTTAATTGCAGTATTACCTCTTTATACCTATATAATATTTTAAGTATTTTTATTTTTAAGTTTTTCACATCTCCTTTATATTCCTCCCCTTCTCTCATTATACACAGGTTCTTCTCTGAATATTTCATTTTCTGTTCTGCATAATTTTTAAGCATTACACTTTTTATTTTTCAATTTTTGATATTCTATTTTTTTCTTGTCTCTTTTTTCTCTTTCTCTTTCTTCTTTTTTCTCTCTCTCTACTTTCATCCTATCCAACCTATTTCCCACTTAGAGATTAGGACTTAGTTAATTAAATTCTCCCTGTGCCTTCCCACATTTCTCTATTCCTATTTTTACATATGAATCTCCCAAAACCTAATAATTTCTGGTTCACCAAATTTTTCTTTGCGGATCGTAGCCCATTAATATATAGTTGTTTGATGTTTAATAGATATATTTGTTGAACTAGATTGTATCTGCAGACTTTTGACTGTGCAACTACAGACTTTGGCTGATGCTTGCCTTAAGGTAGTATTCTAGCACAAAACTGGAGTTACTTTCATCCCAAATGGGCAGAGTAAGCCGCAAAAACACAAGAAAAATGGCAAGCCCGAGTATCTCAACTCCCACTCATGATAATCAGGAGACAGAACAGATGATGAATAATCCAGAGGAGAATTCCCAAATAGCTCTACAATCACTGCTGGCAAAAATGGTAAATGAAAAGTTTGAAAACCTGCAAAGGACTCTGTATGAGCGTGAAGAGAGAAGAGAAGAAATAAACCAAAGTCAATATAGGACAAGATTGAAACCTACAAAGGACTCTGTATAAGCATGATAGGAAAAGGGAGGAGGCAAACCAAAGGTGAATACAGGAATATCATGAGTCTGAGGAAGCTACTCAAAAACTGACACAGGAATTGAAAGAGCAGCTTGAAAACGCTCAAAGAGAAAGGCAGGAATGGTGTGAGCAGGCTGAGAACACACAAAGAGAAATTCAGGAATGATGTGAACATGAGGAAGCTAATCAAAGAGTAATATAGGAATTGAGAGAGCAGGATGAGAATACACAAAGATCACTAAAGCATTTATGGATTCCATTAAAAAAGAGCTGAAGGAAGTCAGGGAGACCACAAAGGGAATGTTGAATGGAACCCAACAGAAGGAATGGGAGTCCAAGGAAACCACAACCAATCAACTAAGTGATTTCAGAATAAACACTGAACACCAAATTAGGCAAGTAAAGAAGCTCATACAAGATCTAAAACAAAGCTTCAACAAAGAATTTGAAGCCATCAAAGCTGACCAATTAGAAGGAAAATAAATGAAAAACAAAGTAGAAAGTCTTGATAGCAGGTTAGAACATGCAGAAGATAGAATCTTGGGGATTAGAAACAGCCTAGATATTATAGAGAAAGAACATACAACCGTCCAGGACAAGTCCAAGAAATATGATAGATCTATTCAACACTTGGAAGACACCATCAGAAGGCCTAATCTGAGGATAATGGGTGTAAAGGAGCACCTAGAAACAGAAGTTAATGGTCTAGGAAATTTGTTTCACAGGATCCTAGCAGAGAAATACCCAAAAAGATAGGCCTATTCTGATACAAGAAGCGTTTAGAACTGCAAAAGACCAGACCAGAATAGGATATCCCAACATCAAATTATAATCCACACAGGATCAATTCAGACCAAGGAAAAGATCCTTAAAGCTTTCAAGGAGAAAAGATCAATGACCTATAAAAGGAAACAAATTAGAATCACCTCAGATATCTCAGCAGAGACAAACAAAGCAAGAAGAGCCTGGAATGATGTATGCCATGCCTTAAAGACAAACAACTATCAGCCAAGAATACTGTATCCAGCTAAACTCTCCTTCATAACTGAAGGCCAAATAAAAACCTTCCATACCAAAGAAAAATTGAAACAATACATCTCCACCAAACCAGCGCAACAAAAGATTCTTAAAGATGTCCTACACATAGAAAACCAACAAGACCACAATAAATTCGAAGAAACCACACCCTAACTGAGAATCCAAGAACAATAGGAAGAACCAAGTACTGCAGAACCCAAGAAGGTGGATAACATCAGAGGAACTCCCAAATACCTCTCAGTCCTATGTCTCAACATTAACGGACTTAACTCTCCAATTAAGTGATATAGACTGTCTAATAGGATTAAAAAGCAGGATCCTTCTATCTGCTGCCTTTAGGAGTCACATCTTGCCGCAAAAAACACATTTTCAATGTTGAAGGCTGGAACAAAATCGACCAAGCAAACGGCTTCCATAAACAGGCGGGAGTTGCAATCCTAATATCAGATAAAAGAGACTTCAAATTAATATTTGTGAGAAGAGATAAAGAAGGTCTCCACATACAAATTAAGGGATCTGTCCTTCAGGAGGATATTACAATTCTAAATATCTATTCACCAAACAATGGAGCACCCAAATTTATCTAGGAAACACTACTTTACCTCAAATCCCACATAGATCCATATACATTAATTGTTGGGGATTTTAACACACCAGTATCCCCACTAGATAGATCAACTAGATAGATCAACTCAGCAGAGAAACCACAGATCTAAAAAACTGCATCGATCAACTAGATTTAACAAACATCTAGGGAATATTTCACCCAACAACATCAGAGTACAATTTTTTCTCAGTAGCACATGGAACATTTTCCAAAATATGTGAAATTTTAGGCCAAAAAGCAAAAATCAAAATTCAGAAACATTGAAGTTATAACTTGCATTCTCTCAGACCACAAGGGAATTAAATTAGAATTCAACACCAAAAGCCACCAAAGAAAGTCCTGTAACACATGGAGGCTGAACAACACACTGCTGAATCACGAGTGTGTCAAGGAAGAGATTAGAAAGGAAATTCAAATGTTCATGCTATTCAACAAAAATGAGCACACAAATTACCAGCTCCTCTGGGACACAGCTAAGGCAGTACTCAGGGGCAAGTTTATAGCTCTGAGTTCCTACATCAACAAATTGGAGAGATCTGAAATCAACAATTTAATGAGACAGCTGGACCTCCTTGAAAAAGAGCAGCAAGATAAACCCCAATCCAGTAGATGGAAAGAAATAATTAAAATTAAATCAGAATTCAATGACTAAGAATCCAAAAAAAAAAGATAAAAAGAATAAACAAAACAAAGAGTTAGTTCTTTGCAAAAATTAACAAAGTTTACAGACCCTTAGCAAATGTTATCAGAAAGGGAAGAGAACACACCCAAATAAATAAACTCAGAGTTGAGAATGGAAACATCCCTAGGGAAACAACCAAGATTCAGAACATTATAAGGGAATACTTCTCAAAACTTTATGCCAATAAGTTTGAGGACTTGGCAAAAATGGGCCTTTTCCTAGTAAATATTGACATGCCAAAAGTAAACCAAAATGAGTTAAACTATCTTAACAGGCCCATATCAAGCATTGAAATGGAAAGAGCAATAAGAGACCTCCCATCTAATAACAGCCCAGGACCAGATGGTTTTACAGCGGAATTCTACAAGGCCTTTAAAGCAGACCTAACACCAATTCTACTCCAACACTTCAATGAAATTGAAAGAGAAAGTTGACTACAGAACACAGTTTATGAAGCTATCATAACCCTCATCCCCAAACCAGGCAGGGACTCATCAAAGAAAGAGAACTATAGACCCATATCTTTGATGAAGATTGATGCAAAACTTCTCAACAAAATGTTGGCCAATCGACTTCAACAATTCATCCAAAAAAATCATACACCACGATCAAACAGGATTCATTTCAGGGATGCAAACCTGGTTCAACATATGCAAATCAATATAATTCATGACATCAACAGGAGCAAGAATAAGAACCACATGGTTTTCTCAATAGATGCAGTAAAAGCATTTGACAAGATCCAACACCCCTTTATGATGAAGGTTTTGGAAAAATTAGGAATCTATGGAACATTCCTCAATACAATAAAGGCTGTATATGACAAACCTACAGCCAGGATTATACTGAATGGTGAAAAACTAAAGCCATTTCCTCTTAACTCAGGAACAAGACAAGGAAGTCCACTCTCTCCACTTCTCTTCAATCTAGTATTAGAATGCCTATCTATAGCAATAAGACAAGATTCAAACAAAAGGGGATCCAAATAGAGAAAAAAGAAATAAAACTCTCCTTCTTTGCAGATCACATGATCTTGTACTTAACGAATCCCATAGACTCCCCTCCTAAGTTATTCAAACTCATTCAAGACTTTAGCAAAGTAGCAGGGTATAAAATTAACCCTCAAAAATCAATGGCTTTTCTGTATGCCAACAATGAGAAAAGTGTGGCTGAAATTAGGAAAGCAACTTATTTGTAATAGCCCCACAAAAAATAAAATACCTAGGAATTAACTTAACCAAAAGAGTGAAGGTCCTCTATGATGAAAACTTTAAAATCTTGAAAAAGGAAATCAAAACAGAACTTAGAAAGTGGCAAAGACTCCCATCCTCCTGGATTGGCAAGATCAACATCATGAAAATGGCAATACTTCCCAAGGCTATCTACAAATTCAATGTGATACCTATTAAAATTCCAACCCCATTCTTCAAGGAAATAGAAGAACAATCCAAAAATTCATATGGAACAATAAAAGACCCCGAAAAGCAAAAACGATCCTCAACAGAAAGAACACTGCTAGAGGAATAACAATACCAAATTTCAAAATCTACTATAAAGCCATAGTAATCAAAACAGGTTGGCACAAAAACAGACCTCAGGACCAATGGAATAGCATTGAAAACTCATAAATGAACCTACAGACCTATAGCCATCTAATCTTCGATAAGGGAGCTTAACAAAATAGAATGGAAGAAAGACAGCCTCTTCAGTAAATGGTGCTGGCAATATTGGTTAACTACTTGTAGAAAACTAAAGCTAGATCCTTATATATCACCCGGCACCAGAATGAACTCCAAAAGGATCAAAGACCTCGAAGTCAAATCGGACACTGTGAAAACATTATCGGATGGAATAGGAGAAACCCTAGGTTTCCTTGGCTCAGGCTGAAATTTTCTGAATAGAGACCTGGAAACACAACAAACCAAAGAGAGTTTGGACAAGTTGGATTACATGAAGTTGCAGAGGTTCTGCATGGCAAAGGACATATGTAGCAAGATCACTAGAAAGCCTACTGATTGGGAGAAATCTTTACTAGGCATACAAGGGACAATTGTCTCATATCTAAAATATACTTGGTACTCAAAAAAGTAAATCTCCCAACAACAAATCCTCAAAGAAACAACTGCCCAATAAATAAGTAGGCTAATGACTTAAGGAGAAACTCCTCTGAAGAAGAAAGAAGGATGGCCAATAGAATTGCTCAACCTCTCTAGCCATCAAAGAAATGCAAATCAAAACAACATTGAGATACCATCTCATTCCAGTTAGAATGGCTAAAATCAAGCACTCTAATAACAACAGATGCTGAAGATGATGTGGAGATAAGGGAACTTTACTGCATTGGTAGTGGGAGTGTAAACTTGTTCAACCACTTTGGAAAGCAGTATGGAGGTTCCTCAAATGACTCCACATAGAGCTCCCCTATGACCCAGCAATCCCACTTTTGGGCATTTACCCAAATGTTTACAAACAAGACCACACTAAAGCTACCAGCACGACTGTTTATTGCAGCATTATTTACTATAGGTAAGATATGGAACCAACCCAGATACCCATCAGTATATGAATGGATTAAGAAAATGTGGTATATATACACAATGGAATTCTGTAGTGACCGTCTACTCGACCAGTGAGGAAAAACGACCACCACTCCAGGAGTCTTCTCAGATCACGCTTTATTGGAGAGCCTTTTAGTTGTAGGAGAGCTTGGGCGCGAGAGAGCGTGCACCTGAAACACAGCCGCTTATATAGGGAATTCGAACATGGGTCTTTTCTATTGTTGGTCGCCTGCCTTTTACCGTCACCAGGTGTCATGGGATTGGCTGGGGACACTACCGGGCTCGCGCACGCGCACAGCCCAGGCGTCCCGCCAAGCACCCTCTGGAGTGGTAATCCTCAAAACTGCAAGGGAGTGGGCGGAGTCTCGCCTCGGCTCCCTACAGTTCCCCCTTCTTTGTTTTATGGCAACAGGTAAGAGTAGAGGTTGGGCCTCTGTCTAAGACATTAATGAGAGGACCTTGCACTGGCCTTCGCCTGAGGGGCGCCTTCCCCAGTGATGACCAGGCCTGTCCGATGCCTTTTTTGCAGAGGTGGGATCTTGGGCATCAACCCACTTGCTACCCAGCATGCTCTTCTTGAGGAGATGAGAACCATCTCCTCAAGTGCAGTGCACTTGCCTGGCACCCTGTCCCAAATTGCAAATTGCATACCTGTCCCGGTGCAATGGGATCCCTTGATCCCTCGGGGTGCTAAGGCTATGCAGAATGGTAAGGCTTAACTGCCTCTTAGGGCAGACAGCCAAATCTGGGGTGAGGATCCACTCTCCAAAGTGGCTAATGCTTGCGAGATAACAACCTTGTCCCTTCTGGTTTGGGCTCGAAGGCGACAGACCAACCATAGGCAGACCACGCATCCTCCCAAGCAGCAGGCTAAAAACATTCCGACTCCCACCCGCTCTTTGGAAAAGGACACCGCAGAGGCAATCCAGTCAGTAAATTGTAACAGCCCACAGCATCATTGGTTTAGCTATCACAGGGATTGCTATTAGCACTGTTGCTAACAGCAGGAAGATCAGCTGTATCAGGAGACGAGTGGATGGCATCTTCAAGATGGGGTTCTTCTGCAGTCTCCACTGGCCTGGTCAGTCTCATTGGCACCCAGTGAGGTACTTCTTGACTCTGTGGAAAAACACAAACAGCTCCCCTGGATCTCGTTATTACCGGATCCGGTCCATACCATTTATTATTAATAACATCCTTCCACATAACCATGTCTTTAGTATCCATGGAGTCTCTTGTCATATGCCGATCTGCGGCAGACTGATCATTGTCATTTAGAATTAAAAAATTAAGGGTAAAGAGTGCAAGAGAAAGTCTTTCCCTGGGGGACGAGGACTCAGCAACTCCCCCTTTTTGTTTATGAAGCATTTCTTTTATGCTTCGATTAGCTCTTTCCACTATACCTTGTCCTTGAGGATTGTAGGGCAATCCGGTGGTGTGGGCAACCTGCATTTGTGCGCAAAAGGCGCAAAAACCATGGGAAGTATAAGCAGGGCTATTATCCGTCTTGAGTCTAAGGGGCTTTCCCCAAGCTGCCCAAGCTTCTAAGCAGTGTATTCTGACGTGAGACACCTTTTCTCCTGCCAAAGGTGTGGCATGAATGACACCGGAAAAGGTGTCCACAGACACATGTAAATATTTCAACTTACCAAATTCCGTCAGATGAGTAACATCCATTTGCCATAGGGCGTTTGGTCTCAACCCCCTGGGGTTTACCCCCACATGGGGAGGATGAAGAAAGGTAACACAAGATTTACAGGCTTTAACAATATCTCTTGCCACATGCCTGGACAAATTATATCTTTTCCTAAGGGTATTAGCAGGTACATGATACAATCTATGAAAGTTTTTTGCCAATTCTACAGGATCAGCAGCAACCAGAGCCATAGCCCGAGTTGCCTGGTCCACCAAATCATTACACTTTGCCATCGGGCCCGGCAACATAGAGTGGGCACGAATATGTCCAATATAAAAAGGATGTTTTCTGTTTAAGTTAAGGGATTGAATCTGTAACAAAACATTAGAAATTGTACTGGCCTGCTTAACTGAAGCAGCAACTTCAAGAGAAGCAGCGGCATTTACAACATATAATGAATCAGAAAATAAATTAAAAGGTTGATCAAATCTTTTAAAAACTTCAAGCACAATTAAACATTCAACAGCCTGTGGGACATTCGGCCGAAAATTAAAAACTACCGGCTATTTGTGTCCTTGAACAAAAAAGGCACCTTATCCAGATTTTGATCCATCCGTAAAGATGGTCAGAGCATCAGCCAAGGGCTCCTTTGAAGTGACAACAGGAAAATACACTAAATTTTTGTTAACTATGGCAAGCAGAGGATGCTTAGGATAATGATTATCAATTACATTTGGAAATGAGCAAACAAGAATTGCCCACATATCCATTGTGGCTGCTAAAATTTCAACTTGCTCACGGGTGTATGGAATAATTAATTTATCTGGAATTTTTGCAAAGTGCATCAAACAATACTTCATACCCAAAATTGCCTGCTTTTTTTTTTATTTTTTTTTTTGTTTTTATTTTTTTTATTTTTATTTTTTTTTCTCAGATCAAAATTGCCTGTTTAGCCACTAATTCAGGAAAATATTGAACAGTTTTTGCTCCCACAGAATCATAGCATTAATAGTTAGCCTTTGAAGCAAGGCAGTGGTATAATTGGCCGTCACTCCATAAGTCCGGACTGCCTCAACTAAATCCTTAAGCTGGAAGTAGGAAACCGGCTCAAGTAATGGGATTTTCAAAAACTGGAAAGGCGGCCGCTAACAGCGACCAGGTGCTGCCTTTTATAAAAGTGACTCTTCCCTGCCGGCGGGCACGGCAGGGGGGCCGACCGGTGAGGGGCAGCTCCGTTTCCTCTCCCTGGCTGCTGCGGTACTCCCACCCCTAGGGGGCGCCACCCTCCATATCTGTCTGCCACGTGCTCCGCCGCAGCCTCTTCTAACTCTTCACTATCAGCTGGATCGAGCTGCTCTCCCTCCTCCTCTAACATTTCTTCCTCTGAGTCACTCACAAGATTACTATATTCTTGGTCCCGCCCTTCCACATGTAGGGCTGAGAACCGGTTTGCTTTTAAAGAAGGGCAAGGGAGTCTCCTTGAGACCCCCTCCTCTCTGAAACCCTTCTCCTTTTGTGAGGGCTGCAGCCCCTCTCGCTTTAATTCTTTAGGATCCTTCTGTCTTGTTTCCCTTTTTCTTTTAGGCCTCTTTTCCTCCCCATTACTGTATACTGACTCTGATAGACTATCCTGATGCTGCGTTAGTACTTTGCGTCCTTCCTGGATTAAATCAAACCCTCCCTCCTCGAGGCAACTGCGCACCATCAAAAAGACAAGCCACAAGGGAAGAAGCAATGCAAGCAACCAATAAATATCTAAATCTACAGTGAACAGCATACCGGGGGATATTTACCGACGTCTCCTCTCCGCGTGTTGAGTTCTGGCTCCAATTCGGCCTCTCGCGCGGGTCCCGTCCCAGGTTCGTTCCCGGGTTTCGGCACCAGTTGTAGTGACCGTCTACTCGACCAGCAAGGAAAAACGACCACCACTCCAGGAGTCTTCTCAGATCACGCTTTATTGGAGAGCCTTTTAGTTGTAGGAGAGCTTGGGCGCGAGAGAGCGTGCACCCGAAACACAGCCGCTTATATAGGGAATTCGAACATGGGTCTTTTCTATTGTTGGTCGCCTGCCTTTTACCGTCACCAGGTGTCATGGGATTGGCTGGGGACACTACCGGGCTCGCGCAAGCGCACAGCCCAGGCGTCCCGCCAAGCACCCTCTGGAGTGGTAATCCTCAAAACTGCAAGGGAGTGGGCGGAGTCTCGCCTCGGCTCCCTACAGAATTCTATGCCCACATTAGAAAGAATGACATTCCCTCATTTGTTAGGAAATGGAATGGCTTGGAAACAATTAAGTGAAGTAAGCCAGGCCCAAAGAAACATAGATCACATGGTTTCCCTTATATGCCATATCTAGTAAATGTCTGAGTCAAGCAGAAATTGTCAGAAAAGGGAAATGAACCCTAAGATACATATTCAAATTTTTTATGAGATTGTTTCTAACACATTTATAAGATTATTACTTTGTTGATTTGTATGTCCCTCCCTCACAGTATAACCCCTGCTTTCACTGTATTTGATGTCAGTATAATTTGTGGAGGGGAAGGGGAAAAACAAATCATTTAAATAGGGATACAGGTGGACCCATTGCAACAATGAGATGTACAAGTTGTTATGTAGAAAACCAGCTTTACAACTTTCGTTGGGTGCGGGGCGGAGAGGATTGGGTAAGGGGGTAGGGAGAGGCTGGGAAGGGATTGGAAGGGGAAACAAAGGACTAGGCTACAATGCTTGATAAAAAATGTACTCATTATCTTGCCCATTTAATTGTAACTCCTCTGTACAGTATTTTCACATTAAAAATAAATAAATTATGAATAATATTTTTATCTCAACCACTGTGACATCATAAACCCCTTGTTATGTCACATTCCTGTTATGACATCATGATCACATTCTGACATCACAAACCTATTATGACCTCTGAGCACCATTGAAAAAACAGATGGACTTTTTGACATCACCACCTGTTTGTGTACCCATATCCTCATTGTGAATTAATGACAATTTAGATCAGAAATACCATTTTAAAATCACAAACACTTTGTGATATTGTCACCAGTGTAACATCACAGTGTCATTATGACAGTATCAGCTCATTGTGATATCACAAAATTACAATAACACCACCGTATTATGACATCACATTGTCATTGCTATGTCATAGACATATTGTGCATGCTTATTGTGTGATTTCATTCTATGTCAAATGTGGCAAGTTGGTTGACATAAGAAACCCTTTACGACTTCATAAACATTGTATAATCACAAACCATTTGTTTCAGTAGTGTGGCAACACAATTTTTATGACCCCATCAACTCATTTTGATATCAGGAAACAAAAATGACATCAGAGCATTATGACATCATATTGTCTTTTTGAGATCATAACCATATTGTGAATACTTATCCTGTAATTTCATTCTATTTCAATGTGGCATGTGGGTTGATATAACAACCTCACTTTGACCTCATAACCATTTTGACATCACAATCCCTTTTTAACATCACTTTGCTATTATGATATCACAAACACACTGTGACATCACAAACCTGTCCTGTCCTCATAATTTTGTGACATAACTGCTATTGTGTTATCATAGGTCCTTTGTCAGCTACTAACCTGTTTTTGACCTCATAATATAGCAGAAATCCACTGTGATAATGTGGCCAATGTGAAATCACACAATAACATGTCATTATCATTGTATTACAATGTGACATCACAAACCTATTCAGTCTTCAGAACATTTGTGACAACACATGCCTTCAGAGACATCATACTCCCTTGCTGAACACATATACTCATTGTGATTTAATGAAAATTGAGATTCAGCATGCCATTTGACATCACCAACACATTGCAACATCACAAACCTATTTTGATTTCATCACCACTAGCATTCACTGACATCAAAATATTATTATGACATGATATTGTGTCATCACATTGCCATTGTGAAATCACTGTCCTATTGTCTTTTTACAAACATTTTAGAAAATTCATGGACTTTGGGTCTTGAAGCTCCTTCTGTGAACTTGCATCCTCATTGTGAACTAGTAGCAATTGAAACTGGACCTGTGATGGTGATATTACAAATTGGTTCTGAAGTCACAATCCCATTGTGAACTCATCACCACTTTGATATCTCAAACCCATTGTGACATCACATTGCAGTTATGACATCATGATCACATTTTGAAATCCAAAACTTAGTATGAACTCTTACCTCCTTTGAAAAAACACTGAGCCTTTGTGACATTACAGTCCCTTTGTGTACCCATATCCTTGTTATGAACTAACCATAATTGAGGTCAGATATGTCATTGAAACATCACAAAAACTTTGTGTCATCACCAATGTGACATCCCATTGACTTTATGCCCCCATCATCAGAAATTCCATTGTGAACTAGTAGCCATTGAAATTGGACAGGTGATTGTCATAAACCCATTGTTACCTAAACACCATTGTGACATAGCAATCATTGGGACATTATGTTCTCGTTGTGATATCACATTTATCTTGTAACATCCAAAACCTATTATGACCTCATACCTCCTTTGAAAAAACACATGGGTTTTGTGTACTATATTGTGAACTAATGAAAATTGAAATCACATTGACATTGTAACATTACAAAACCTTTGTAACATCATCATCTTATGACATTACTTTTTCATTGACAGTCTGAGTTCATTGGGACATCACAAAATTATGGCATTTTGACATCATATTGTCAGAGTGACATCATCGACACATTGTGAATCCAGATTCTGTGATTTCATTCTATTTCAAATGTGGCAAGTGTGTTGATATCAGAAACCCTTTATATCCTCATAAGCATTGTGACATCACAATCCATTTGTGACATCACATTGTCATCATAATATCAATAACACATTGGACATTACATTCCTTTTAGGACTTTATCACATTAGTTAAAGCACAAGACTTTGGAGACATAATGGTCACTCTGGGAACTCACATATTAGTTTGAGTTAATGATATTTGAAATCTGGCATGCCATTGTGATCTCACCAAATAAGTGTGATATTACAAAATCATTATGACCTCATCACCATAGTGACATCACAACCCCATTTGGAAGCCATCACCAGTGTGATAGCACATTGTGTTTAGGTCACTATCAGCTCATTGTGGTATCACAAGACTAAAGTGACATCATAAAATTATGACATCACATTGTTATTGTGATGTCTAAGACTTAATGTGAATGCCTATTCTCTGATTTAATTGCATTTCAAATGTGGCCTGTGGATAAATATCAGAAAGCACTATGAATAAGCATTGTAATGTTGCAATCCCTTTGTAGCAGCACATTACCAATGTGATATCATTAATCCATTGTGACATCATAAACCCGTTAGCACTTCATCACATTTGTGACAATATATGCCTTTGGAGACATCACAGTCCCAATTTGAACTCATATACTCATTCTCAGTTAATGACAATTGAAATCTACCATGCTTGTAACATCACAAATCAATTGTGAGCTCATCACCAGTATGGCATCACCAAGTAATTGTTTTATCAAGAAATTATTATGACATTATATTTTGACATCACACTACCATTTTGATATTGCTGTCCAATAATGTTTTCACAAATCTAGTATGACCTCATAACATTTTAGAATATTCATGGAATTTGGGACTTCCAGCTTCCTATGTGAACTTGTATTCTCATTAGGAACTAGTAGCAATCGAAATTGGACATGGCATTGTGATAGTACATACTCATTATGACATCACAAACCCACTGTGACCTCATCACCAATGTGACATTACAAACCCATCATGTGTCATCAATTGCCATTGTGACATAATGATCACATTGTGACATCCCAAACCTACCTTGAAAATTCCTTTGAAAAAAAAAGTCTGACAATTAGGTCCTTTGTGTACCCATATCCTCATTGTGAACTAAGGAAAATTGAGATCTGACATGTCATTGTAAAATTACACTTTGTGATGTCATCACCAGTGTGCAAACACATTGTCATTGTAACACCATCATTCATTGTGATATCAATCTACAATAATATCACAAAGCATTATATCGCATTATCAGTGTGAAATCATAGACATATTGTGGATGCCTATTCTGTGATTTCTATTTCAAATGTGGCATGTGGTTTGTTATCAGAAATCTATTGTGATCCCCAAAACATTGTAATGTCACAAAACATTTGTGACATCATCACCAGTGTGAAATCACATTTTCTTTATGACACCATCAGCTCATTTTGATAATAGTGTTCCATTGTATTTCAAACATAGTACAGCCTCATAAAATTTTAAAAAAAATCATGGAATTTGGGAGTTCTAGTTCCTCTCAAAATAATGAAATAGTAGCAATTGAAATCAGACATGTAATTTTCATATTACATACTCATTGTGACATCACTATCCCATCATGACGACCTGACAATTGTAACATCTCAAACCCAATGTGATATCACATTGTCATTGGGACATCATCAACACATTATGATATCTCAAACATATTATGACCTTTTAGCACCTTTGAAAAATGTGTTCATAACCATTGTGACATCACAATCCCTTTGTGACATCATATTTATATTGTGATATCACTAACCCAGTGTGATATGAAAAACGAATCCTGCCCTTACACGTTTCATGACATGATGTCATTCATATATATCTGAGGCCCTTTGTGAGCTCATCTGTTTTCAACATCATATTTCATTGTGATATTTCATTGTAACATCATGATCATTGTGAAATCACAATGTCATGACCATTTTGACACATTGTGATATCACAAACCTGTTAGGTCACATTTGTGACAACACATGCCTTTGGAAACATCACAGTCCCAATTTGAACACATATACTCATTGTGAATTAAGGACAATTGATGACCAGCATACTATTATGACATCACCAACACACTGTGACATCACAAAGCCTATTTTGACCTAATTACCATTGTGTAATAACAAATTGTGACATAAAAACATTACTATGAGATGGTATTGTGCCATCATATTTCCATTGTGATATGACTGTCCCATTTTGTTTTCAAAACCCTATGATGACATCATAATATTTTAGGAAATTGGTGGCCTTTCAGCCTTCAAGAGCCTTCCTTGAACTCATATCCTTATTGTGAAATAGTAGCAATTGAAATCAGGAATGTCATTGTGATATTTCAAAGTCATTGTGAGATCATAAACCCATGTGACTTCATCACCATTGTGACAACACAAACCCATTGTGATATCACATTGCCATTGTGACATCACAATCACATTGTGAATTTGAAAAGCTACTAGGAACTCTTACCTGCTCTGAAAAACCACATGATCTTTGTGACATCACAGTCCCTTTGTGTACTCACATCCTCATTGTGAACTAAGGAAAACTGAGATCAGACATGCCATTGTAACATCACAAACCCTTTGTGACATCATCACTAGTGTGACATCACATTCTTATTATGACACCATCAGATCCTTGTGACATCACAAAACTACAAGGAGAGCATGTCATTATGACATCACATTGTCTTTGTGATATCATATACACATTGTGAATGCCCATTCTGTGATTTCATTCTATTTCACATGTGGCATTGGAAAGAGATCCCAGATGGCCTCTTCAGGAATCCCTAGATGACATCTAGGGAGCTCCTAGATGGCCTCTCAAGGAGAACCAAGATGACCTCTATAGTAGGTCCTAGAGGGCTTCTAAAGGAAGCCCTAGATGATCTCTTGGGTATGTCCCCAAAGGCCTCTTGTTGAGGTCCCAGAAAGCCTCTTGAAGAGGTCCCAAATTACCTCAAGATCACAGATGACTTTTGGAGGAGGTTCCAGATAGCCTCTTGAAGAAGCCCCAGATGACCTTCAAAGAATGTCCCAGATGGCCTCTAGAGCAGGCACCAGATGACCCCTGGAGGAGGCCCCTGATGATCTCCAGGGTTTGTCCCAGATGACCTCTAGATTAGTCCCCAGATGAGCACTCAAAGAAGCCTAAGATGATCTGCAGAGGAAGTCCCAAAAAAGACTGGCAAACTTGCCTAGACTCACACCTAGAGGGTTTCTAAATGCGTATTGTTCCGTTGGTGTCAGGAAAAGTGAGGCTGTCACCCCTGAGGGCTGAGACACTTACCTATGAGGGGGTTTCCTGGGGCCATCCAGATGGATTATCTCTGGGGGCTCCAAAAATTATGGCCTCGAAGCACAAAAAATCTATAGAGGCACAGTTAAGATAATTAAAAAAAACATTTACACTAGAAATAGGACTGCGAGTACCTTGTCCTGTTCTGTACACTTACAGCCAAGAGCAGGCTATACCACTAAACCTGAGACATCCACTGGGAAGCCCCACCAATGGTTAATTGGTCTGCAAACTACCAACCCCAAAATTTACGATCTCCAAAGCTCCAAACTACAAAGAACGAGCTTCTTTCCTTTTCCCTTCCTCCCTCCTTCTCTACAGATCTCTACTGCTTTCTAGGTCTTTCTCTTTTTCCCTTCCATCACTTCATTCTTCTCTTCAGTCGTCTCCACTTTCTACAGGCCTGCCCTGTTCTGCCCCAGTGGCCCCTCATGCTCTCCCTCAACTTCCTTTCTTCACAAGTGTTCCCCCTGTTGTATCACCATTTCCTTCCTCCCTCCCTCCCTCCTTCCCTCTCTCCCTCCCATCCTCCCTCCCTCCCTCCCTCTCTCCCTTCCTTCCTTTCTTCCTTTCTTCTTTCCTTCCTTTCTTTTTTCCTTCCTTGCAATCTTTCTCCTCTTTCTCTCCCCTTCCATTGCTCTAACACATAGCCTATAACCTTCCCCCTCTCTAATGGGTCTCCTGCCTAACAGATTTCAACCTTCACGTCCAAAACTGCCCACTGCTCAATCACTTCTTCCCAGCTCACCATGTGGGGATTGACACCACACACCCCTCATTATGTATCACAAAGGTGGTATGCCCTCCCTACAACAGCAGGCCAACCCAAGGAGCCACAATGAATAGCACTGGTTATCACAGTGAAACAATTGTGAAATAATAGCAATTGAAATTGAACATGTCATTGTGATTATGCCCTTTTAACATTTTAGAAAATTCCTGGCCTTTGGGACTTCAAACACCTTCTGTGATCTCTGATCCTCATTGTGACTAGTAGCAATTGAAATTTATCACACCTTTGTGAAATTAAAAACTCACTGGGACATCACTAACCCATTGTGACTTCATCATCACTATGACATCACAAACCCACTGTGAAAATTCATTGCTGTTGTGGCATCATGATCACATTGTGATATCCCAAACCTATTATGATCTCTTAGCACCTTTGACAAAACACATGGCCTTTATGACATCAAAACTGCATTATGAAGTCATTACCCACTGTCACATCACAAACCAGTGCTGTCCTCATAGCTTTTGTCACATGGTGCCATTTGATATCTTCCAGACTTTGTGAGCTCAGAATCTGTTTTCAACCCCATAATACTTTAGGTAATACATGTGATATCAGATACTCACTGTGACATCATGACCATTGTGACATCACACTGCCAGACATCCTGACATATCACATTGTGATATCACAAACTTGTTAGGACTTCATCACATTTGTGGAAACTCATGCCTTTGGAGACATCACAGTCCCTTTGTGAACTTACTCATTGAAAATAATTGAGATCCAGCATGCCATTGTGACATCACAAAACCATTGTGACATCACAAAACAATTGTTACAAGTTCACCAGTATGCCATCACCAATTTTGATATCAAAGTATCGTTATAACATGATATTGTGATGTCACATTGCCATTGATAACAGGCCATGAGTTTGACAAACATTAGGACATTTTAACAAATTCATATCTTTGGGAATTCAAGCTCTGTGAACTCGTATCCTCATTGTAAAGCAATAGGCATTGAAATTGTACATGTGATTGCAATATTACAAACTCTGTGATTTCACTAACCCATTGTGACCTCATCACCACTGTTACATCACAAACTCATTGTGACATCATCTTGCCATTGGGATCCTATTGTGACATCCCCAAACTTTAATGACCTCTTAGCAATTTTGGAAAATCACATGGCCTTTGTGACCTCACAGTCACTTTGTATACCCATATCCTCATTGTGAAATGTTGACCATAACAGATATGCCATTGTAATATCACAAACCCTTTGTGACATCATTATGTGTGACATCACATTGTTGTTTTGACAGGATCAGCTCACTGTGACATCACCTAACTACAATGACATCATAGCTTTATGACATTCCATTGTAATTATGACATCATAGATACATTGTGAATGCATATTCTTTGATTTCATTTTATTCCAAATGTGTCATGTGGATTAATATCAGAAACCCAACTTGGCCTCAAAATCATTGTTATATCAAAATTCCTTTATGATATCACATTGCAATTGTGATATCAACCCACTGTGACATCACAAAACTGTCCTTTCCTCATAACTTTAGTGACATGCTGCCATTATACAATCTCAGGCCCTTTATAAACATATATTTTGTATTTGATCTCATAATATTTCATGTATGACATGTGATATCAGAAATCCACTATGACATCAAGACCATTGTGACATCAAATTGCCAGTTTTCATGACAATTTTGTCACATTTTGACATCACAAACCTGTTAGGACTTCATTACATTTGAACAACACATGCATTTAGAGATATCACAGTCTCTGTGAAAGCATATACTCATTGGAACGTAATGACAATTGAGATCCAGCATGTCATTTTTACATCACAAACCTACAATGACCTCATCATCTGTATGGAACTACAAACTAATTATGAAACCAAAATGTTACTATGACATGATATTGTGACATCACTATCTCATTGTGCTATCATTGTTCTATTGTCTTTTCACAACCCTAATATGACCATAACATTTTAGAAAATTATGGAATTTAGACTTCAATCTCCTTCTGTGAACTTATATTCTGTGAACTTATATAGAAATTGTAATTGTATATGTCTGTTATATTACAAACTAGGGTGACATCATTAACCCACTGTGAACTCACTACAACGATGAAATCACAAACACTTTGTGACATTACATTCCCATTGAGGTATCATGACCACATTGTATTAACTCAAACTTATTATGACCAATTAATACCTTAGAAGATGCACAATGCTTTAAATCACAGTCTTGTGTACAAACCACCTGTTGTGAACTAAAAAAATTGTTATTAGACATGTCATTGTAACCTCACAAACCCTTTGTGACCTCACATTGACATTATGACATCATCGGTTCATTGTGACATCACCGAACTAAAGGACATCATAGCATTATAACATCACATTGTGTCAGTGTGTTTACTTCAGAAACCTATTGTGACCTCATAAATATTGTGACATCACTTTTCCCATTTGGACATCACATTGCCAATATTCTAACCTACTGTGATATCACAAACCTCTCCTGTCCTCATTTATTTTATGACACACTGACCTTGTGATAAATTAGGACCTTTATGAGCTCATAATCTGTTTTCAACCTCGCACTATTTCAGGTATAAAAAGTGATATCAGAACTCCAATATGACATGACCATTGTGATATCACACTGCCAGACATCATAACCATTGTGTCACATGTGACATCACGAACCTCATAGGACTTCTTTCTATTTATGCCAACACATGCTTTTTGAGACATCACAGTCCCTTTGTGAACTTATACACTCAGTGTGAATGACAATTGAGATTCAGCATACTATTGTGACATCACAAACCCATTGAAACATCACAAACCTATTGTGAACTCATCCCTAGTATGGCATTACCAACTATTTGTGACATCAAACCATTATTAGGACCTAATATTGTGACATTAGATTGCCATTGTGATATCACTGTCCCATTGTGTTTTCACAAACCTGTAATGACTTCATAACATTTGGGAAAATTGATGGATTTTGGGACTTCAAACTGCTCTGTGAATGAATATCCTCAAAGTGAACTAGTATCAATTGAAATTAGACAACTTGTGATATTACAAATTTATATGATGTCACTAACCCACTCTGAACACATCACTACTGTGAAATCATAAAACCATTGAGACATCACATTACAATTGTGACATCATGATACATTATGATATCCCAAAGCTATTATGACTTCTTAGCACGTTTGAAAAAAATGCATGGTCATTATGATGTCTTAGTCTCTTGGTGTACTCAGATCCTCCTTGTGAACTGATAACAATTGAGATCAGCCATGCCAATGTAACATCACACATTTTGATCTCTTCAGCACTGTTATATCACATAACCATTGTGATATCACATTGCCATTGTGACATTGTGATCATATTGTGGCATCCTAAACCTATTATGAACACTTAGCACCTTTAAAAATACACATGACTTTGTGACATCACAATCTCTTTGTGTACTCTTATCCTCATTGTGAACTACTGACATTTGTTATCAGACATGCCATTGTAACATCACAATTTGTGACATCATCACATTGTTGTTATGATACTATCAGCTCATTGCGACATCACCAAGTTACAATGATATCAAAGTATTAAGACACCACATTGTCCTTGTGATGTCATTGACACATTGTAAATGCTAATCCTGTGACTACATTTTTTACAAATATGGCATAACAGAAACCCATTGTTACCTCATGAAACTTGTGATATCACAATCCTTTGTGACATCACATTTCCACTGTGGTATTACTAATCCACCATGACATTACAACACTGTCCTGTCCTCATAACTTTGTGACATGCTGCCATGGTGATATCTTAGTCCCTGTGTAAACTCATAATCTGTTTCAGTCTCATAATAGTTCAGGTATGACATGTGATATCAGAAATCCACTGTGACATCATGAAAATATTGATATCCACTCCCAGACATCATGACCATTTTGTGATATTGTGACATAACAAACCTGTTAGGACTTCATCACATTTGTGACAATACGTGCATTTGGAGACATTATAGTCCCTTTGTGAACTCATACACTCATTGGGAGTGAGTGACAATTAAGATCCAACATGCCATTTGGGCATCACCAACCTATTGTGATATCACAATCCTATTGTGACCATATCACCTATAAGGCATCACCAATTTTGACAACAAAACCTTATTATGATGTGATAATGTGACATCACGTAGCCATTGTGATATCACTGTCACATCGTGTTTTCACAAAACTAGTATGTCCTCATATATTAGAAAATTTATGGACTTTGGGACTTCAAGCTTCTCATGTGAACTTGTATCCTCATTGTGAAATAGCAACAATTGAAATAAGATATGTAATTGATATTAAAAACATGAGATGAGATTACTAACAAATTGTGACCTCATAATCACTGTTACATCACAAACCCATTCTGAGATCACATTGCCTTTGTGACATCAGAATCACATGTGACATCACAAACCTATTATGACCTCAGCACACAAAAACACATGGCAATTGTGACATCACAGTCCCTTTGTGTATCCATATCCTCATTCTAAACAATGACAATTGAGATCAGCCATGCCATTGTAAGGTAACAAACCCTTTGTGACATGATCACTAGTGTGTCTCAAATTGTCCTTATTACACTGTCAACTCCTCGTGAACTCACCATACTACAATGACATCATAGAATTATGACAGCAATTTGTCATTGTGTCATCATAGACACAATGTGAATGCCTATTATGTGATTTCATTTTATTTCAAATTTGGCATCTGTTTTGGTATCAGAAACCCAATGAGACCTAATAACCATTGTGAAATCACAATCCCTTGGTGACATCACATTGCCATTGGGATATCACGGTCCTGTTGGTTTTTCACAAACCTATTATGACCTTATAAACTTTTAGAAAATTCCTGGCCTCTAGGACTTCAAGCTTCTTCTATGAACTCCTATACTTGTGACCTATAAAGGGTGAGACAATCCGTTGAGGCATATATAAGATAATAAACAAATCTGTTTACTCTAGAAAGTGGCCTGTGACTACATTGTCCTGGGTTTATACCCAGAGTAAAGAGCAGCCTCAAGCAACAAGACTCAAACCTCCAGTGTGCAGCCCCACCCATTATTAATTAGTCTGCAAACCACCAACCCCCAAATTATGATCTCCAAAGCTCCAAACTACAAAGGAAAAGGCTTTTTCCTTTTCTCTTGCTTTCTCCTTCTCTCCAGACCTGTCCTTCTTTCCAGGTCTTTCCCTTTTTCCATTCCACCACTTACTTCTTCTCATCAGGCCTCTCCACTCTGTATGGGCCAGCCCTGCTCTACCCTGGTGGCCAATTGCCGTCCTTCCTCTCCTGCTCTCTCTCAACTTCCTTTCCTCCCATGTCTTTCCCTTCTTGCTATCTCACCACTTCCTTCCAGGTTTTTCCCATCTTCTTCTCCCCTTCTCTTGCTCTGTACACACAGCCTATATATAGGCTATTCCCTTCCCCTACTCCAACGGGGTAAAATAAAATCACAGAATAGGCATTCACATTGTGTCTATGCTGTCACAATGACAAACATCATTTCACAAATAGCCCAATCACTTCTTGACAGTACATGTGGGTCCTGACACACCATCCCCTCCAGCAGCATATCTCACCCCTTGTCAGTATGCCCCATCTTCTCCAGCAGGCCAGGCCATGGGTTTATGCTGATTATCAGGCCCTGATGATTATTGAGGCCCCAATAGTTAGTACATTGTTCTTGTTGTGAACTAGTAGTTCACACTTGAAATTGGACACTTGATTTTAATATTACAAACTCATGAAATAACTACCCCATTGTGACTTCATCACCACTGTGATGTTACAAACCCATCACAAATCACTTTGCCGTTGTGATATCACAATCACATTGTGACATCCTAAACCTATTATGACCTGTCAGCCCCTTTGAAAACTCATATGGCATATGTGACATCACAGTTCCTTGGTATACCCATAACCTCATTGTGAACAAAGGAAAATTGAGATAAGACATGTCACTGTAACATCACAAAACCTTTGTGACATCATCACAGTGTGATATTACATTGTCATTATGACAGCATCAGTTCATTATGACATCACAAAACTATAATGACATCATATAATGATATCACATTGCCATTGTAACATCATAGACACATTGTGAATGCTTATTCTGTGACTTGATTCTATTTCAAATATGGCATGTGAGTTGATATGAGAAACCCATTGTGACCTCATATCTCTTGTGACATGACAATACCTTTGTGAATTATATTGCCATGGTCCTATCACTAAAATAGTTACATGAAAAATCTGTACTCTCCTCATAACTTTTGTGACATACTGCCATTTTGACATCTTAGGCCATTTGTAAGTTCATAATCTATTGTTGACCTCATATTTCATGTATGACATATTGGAAATCCACTGTGATATCATGACCACTGTAACTTCACACTGCCAGATGTCATTGTTAGGTAAAGTAAATTGGCAGTTGAGGAAAGAGACCAGTACATGGTACTCAGGCAAGGGAAAGGCATATTTGCTGGCCGCCTCTGGTCAAAAGCCCACTCAGCAGGAAAAATAGAACCTAAGCCAGGCCAGACTTATCAAGGCCAAGGGCAGAAGAAGGTATGGCCACACCTGATTCAGATGTGACCTGGGGGGAATGGGATGATGCCTCCAAGTGTACCAGTTACCTAGGTGACACAGGTACTGGGCATAGACTTAACCAAGAAGAGAGAGGTGTCTGTTCCACCTTCCCAGGGTAGACCTTACATTCCAGATTTAATAATCATGAAATAGGGCACAGATTCTCTATGGTTACTTCCTGCTGACAAGGGGACATCGGCATTAGAGGTAAAAGGCAGAAATGTGGTGTCCCGACCCCTGGAGAAGGCAGCACCAGCAGCTGTCTCATGGTTGATGCAAGTCCTTGAATGAAGTCTGGAAGACTACTCCTGAGGCAGGGGTTAGACAACAATAAAGTGAAAAAATATTACTGAAATGAACAAATAAGATGCTAATTACTTGGAGGTAACAGGAGGGATGATGTAGAGAGGTGCTTGGAGAGTATCTGGCTCAGTGTTACTGGGATCTTCAGGGATGTGAGACAGACTTACCTTGGTAGGCCCAAGGGAAGAACAGGTGTACTTGGACCTCAGTATTGGTATAGAAGGGGCAGGGGCAGGAGCCCTTTTTATTAGTGACAGATTAATCCACTGTGTCTGTCTGTTGAACTTAACTGCTGTGGGGGTGGTCAGCAGAACCTGGTGAGGGCATGTCCACCTAAGATATAAACCAGATGGATTAAAAGTCTTGAGAAACACTTGATCCCTAGGTAAAATTGGGAGAGAGGGAAAAGGGCCTTGATGAGTCTGAGGGTGACATTGAACAGCATGTTGGCATAACATGTACCTAAGAAAAGTTAAGACAGGAAGATAGTCTATTAGTGGAGTCTTGGTAGTCAGTAGGAAAATTACCTAGGAGAAAAGGTCTTCCATAAATTAAAAGGGGCTGAGAAAAGTAGGGTTGCAGGGAGAGGCATGTAAGTGGGTGAGCCAGGGGTAACAGTTCTGGCCAGGATTGCTGGAACTCTAAAGTAAGTTTAGTAAGTTGTATTTTGAGGAGTGCATTAGCTCTTTCAACCTTTCCAGAAGACTGAGGCCTATAAGGAATGTGAAGATGTTTAGAGAGGATACCACATGTTGGGTCACTTTGGAAATGAAAGCAGGTGCATTGTCAGATTGAATTGACCTGGGTAGGCCAAACCTAGGAATAATTTCTTTAATAGGGACAGAGGCTACAGTGTCAGCAGTCTCTCATGTGGGATAGGCCTCAATCCATCCTGAAAAGGTATCAACCATTGTTAGAATGTATTTCAGCCACTTATATCTGGGCATGTGAGTGAAGTCTATCTACCAGTCTTCCCCTGGGGTATATACTTGTGCTTGGTGTGTGGGAAACACAGCGGGCCAGAGACCACCCTGTTAGGAGGTAAGAGAATATGTGGGGCAGGCTTGGGTAATAATCTTTAGTAGGATACTTAGGCTAGGGCAATGGATTAAAAGTTTAAGAAGGTGGGAGAGAGGCTTGTATCCAATCTGCAGTGCCTGGTGAACCTGGAAAAGAAAGCTGTCTGCTTGTGTCTCAGGAAGAACAACTCATCCTTGTAGGGACCACAATCCCTACGTTTCCTGGGAGGCTTCCTGATGGATAAGTTCCATGAGTTCCCATGGAGATATAAGAGGGTTGAATTGGAGGCAATACCAAAAGTAAGGGAGTTAGAAATTGTCCCTGGAGTTGTTTTTGGGTTGCTAGCTTTGCCTCCTTGTCTGCTTTTGAATTGCTGACTGTAATGGCATCTAGTCCATCTGCTGTCCCCTGCAGTGAACGAATGCTAACTGTTGGGGAAGGGAAGCCACTCTTAGGAGCTTAAGAATAAGTGAGGTGTTACTAATGGGGTTCCCTTTTGTAGACAGGAAACCACACTTCTTACAGATGGCTGCATGAGAATGGAGAATATGATAGGCATATTTTGAGTCTTTATAAATATTAATCCTCTGACCCTTGGTTAGATTTAAAGCCCTAGTTAAAGTTATAAGTTCAAGTTCTTTTGTGAGTTAGTACCAGAGAGCAGAGGGCTGCTTTCAATAATGTTCCAGTCATTAACAATGGCATAACCCACAATTCGGCTGCCTAAGGACATAGGTGTGGAACTGTCATCAATGTACCAGGTGTCTACAGGGTCAGGAAGAGGGGTTTCTGAAATACCTGTAAAATGGGGTGTGAATTCTCCCAAAGTTTCTGTACAGGAATGGGAAAGAGGGTAGAATTGGATAGAAGCAAGGTAGCTGGATTGAGAGTGGAGCAGTTTTCCAGTGAGAAGTTGATAGAAGTAACATGAAACAGCTTCAGGTGGGAAGGGGGGAGGGAAGACAGGGATTTATGAAACAAAAGGTCCTTTAGTCTGTGGGGAGAGTGAATGATAGTGGGCTGTCCAAAAGTGAGTTTTGTGCTCTCCTGGCTAAGGTGGCTGCTGCTGCCAAAGCTTGAAGACAGGCTGGCCAGCCTTTTACCATTGGGTCCAATTGTTTTGAGAGGTAGGCCACAGGTCTAAAAATGGGGCCTGACATTTGCTCAAGAACCCCAAGACCACACAAATATCTTGATGTCCTAAGAGGTTTGTGATGTCATGAAGTGACAGTAATGTCATAATGGCAATGTAATGTCACATGGTCATGATGTCACAATGCATTCCTAACACCACATGTCATATCTGAAATATTATGAGGTTGAAAACAGATTATGACCTCACAAAGGGCGTAAGATACCACCATGGCAACATGTTACAAGAGTGATGAGGATAGGGCAGGTTTGTGATGTCACAGTAAATTAGTGATGCTGTCACATGGGTTTCTGATATCAACCCACTGCTACATTTGAAATAGATTGAAATCCCAGAATAGGCATTTAAAGTGTGTCTATAACATCACAATTACCATGTGATTTCACAATGCTATGATATCTTTGTAGTTTTGTGATATCAGGATGGGTTGATGGTGTAATCACTATCTGATATCTTAATGGTGATGATATCACAATGGGTTTGGGATGTTATAATTGCAAGTCTGATCTCAATTGTCATTAGCTCAAAATTAGCATATGGATATACAAATGTACTGCGACGTCATAAAGTCCATGTGTTTCTCATGTGAGAATGTACTGTGATGTCATAAAGTCCATGTGAAGCTTGTATATACATTTTTCTAATTTCCGGTGGAGATAGGAAATAATGTGATGAAACAAAGGTACAGAATAACCCATTGTAATAATGAAATGTACAAGATGCTATGTTGAAAATGTACTTTACAATTTGGGAAGTGGAGGAGGGAGACAGTGAATTGGGGAAAGAAGGGGACCTAAGGGATAAACAAAGTAGGTGGTAACAAGGCTTGATAGGAATTGTATGAACTATCTTACACATGTAACTGGAAACTGTCCAGTATCTTCACAATACAAAACATATATAAAAAGGTACTATGAGATCACCATAGGTTTCTGATGACATAGCATAATAATGATGTCACAATAGCAATGCGATGCCACAATGGTTTTTTGATATCACAGTGGTGATGAGGTCAGTGGGTTTGTGATGTCACAATGAGTTTGTAATATTACAATGATGTCAGTTTTCAATTGTCACTGGTTCACCATGAGGATATGGGTTCACAAAGAGAGCCTGTTTTCTAAAATATTATGTGGTCATCCATAATTGGTTCCCCAAATCACAATGGACACTGTTATCATAATAGAAAAGTGATGTAAACTATGGTGTCATAGTAGTTTTTTGATATCAATGAGATGGCAATACTACCATGTTATGACAATAGGTTTTGATGTCACTAGGGAACTATGATGTCACAATGCTGGTGTGACCACAATGGGTTTCTGATGTCATAACAACATATTAGATCTCAATTGATATTCACAATGAGGATATGAATTTACAAAAGGATCTTGAGGTCCAAAATGACAAAAATTATCTATAATGATATGAGGTCATAATGGGTTAGTGAAAACAATGTGATAGTGATATCATAATGGCAATGTGCTGTCACAATATCATGTCAATAATGTTTTGATGTCACAGTTACTTGTTGATTCCATAACTGTGATGAGACCACGCTAGGTCTGTGATGTTACAATGGTTTTGTGATATCACTTGTCATTAATTTACCTGGGTATATGAGTTCATAAATGGATTGTGACATCACACAGGACATGTGTTTTCATGAATGATATGAAGTCCTAACAGGTTTGTGATGTTACAATGTGACAGTAAAGTCATTCAATGACTTTACTGACACATCATGACACAGTGGTCATGATGTCATAATGGATTTCTAATATCACATGTCCTATCTGAAATAGTATGAAATTGAAAACAGTTTATGAGCTCACAAAGATTATTTACAGAGGTATTTTCTAAGAATGGAAATGTGGAAAACAGAATAAAAGTGTGTAATTTCAGAGCAACAGAGTTAAAAATGAGATCCTAGTAAAGTGTTTGTGGCTCATGCCTATAATCCCAGCTACTTAGGAGATAGAGATCTGAGGATTGAGATTAAAAGCAGCTGCAAAGGAAAGTACTGAGAATACTATCTCCAGTGAACCACCAGAAAATTGGAAGTGGTACTGTGACTCAAATGGTAAAGCAGTAGCCTTGAGCTGAAGACCTCAGGGACTGTTCCCAGGCACAACGTTTGAATAGGTGCAAAAGTTATTGGGGAATCCTTAAATAATTATGCAACTCAGGAGTTCCACCACACATCAGGTAATGAAGAACACTGAGAATGGCCTTCTTCCTACCACACCAGAAGGAACAATCTGGATTAGAATGCACCTTATCTGTGGGGTTTAGGAGATAGTGTTAATGGTTCACACGTACAGGAAGCAGACATACTGGGTTCCAAAGCTCAAGACCAACTCTGGCAAGAAGGACTCTGTGTTTGGAAAAGAGCACGAGAAGCAAATAAGTCCCAAGCCAACCAGCAGGCTCACACCACCACAAAGAAACAAGAAAGACGAAGGAAAACCTGGGAAAAGGCACTTGCCTGAACAAATAGGCATACATGTAATATACTTATGTGTGTATATATATATATATATATATATATATATATATATGTTCATATATCTGTGTGTATGTATTTATATGTGTGATATGCACACATATACATACAAATAGGTTCAAAGTACACATGTATATATATATGTATATATATTTTATCCATTTATTTATTAATCGAGGCAAGGCAAATGGCCACAGCCTTCAGGTGGATTGGTGTAGGAGTGATCAGTGATTCCCTCAGAAAGGGTACAACCCAGATCAGGTGATGAAGGACATTAAGGTCAAATCAATGATCTCAATGATGGAGTTTGTGGAGCAAATACAAAAGTGTGCCTAGTGTTATTGTAAAAGGCAGACAATGAAGAACCAGATATAGAGGATCTGGTGTCCGGCGTTGACAAAGGGGGTACTAGCAGGGTGCACAATTTGCATTATCCCCTGGTCCCCCAGGTCAAAGATTGTGGAAGATATCTGGACCCAGAAGGTCCAGACAAGAAGAGTGGAGCTGGTGCTGGGTCTTGGAAGTTGGAGGGAGGGGATTGAGGAAGGTTAGAGGTGCATCTTGAGAGATCCCCTGCTATGATATGCAGGTGTGACAGCTGAGAGCAAAGGAGGAGCTTAGAGGCAGATCTATCAGAAAGGGTGTGTCAGCCTGAGGACTATTGTCGGGTCTTCGTCTGTCTCACCAAAGATAGACGGGGTCCAAGGAAAGGTAAATGCACTGCTTGCCTGTTCCCGAGCCTCCCTTAGCCCCAGAGACAATCAGACACAGCAGGGAGTCAAGTCAAGCAAGAACTCATTTATTACCACACAGCAAGCACCTTTTAAATCGAAAAACCAAGCAGCATAAAAGGGGAGGAAAAGGAACCAACCAATCACTGTAAAGGTCACACCCTATCATGTGGCTAAGCTTTATCCAATCAGATTTTAAGGGAAACCTCTCAGCACCATCTTTGTTGCCCAAGTGCCGCACAGACTATATAAGCGAAGAAGCTAACAGGCTGGTTCTTTCTAGATTCCAACAAGTTCCCAGAGCGTGGTGTGTGACCCATGGCATCAAGAACCCAGGTGAGTGGCCCTAGCATCTCTGTAAGTTTGGACAGGGTTGAAATTGGAATGGAGGCAGTCAAGTGGGCATGTAGCTGTGGGACAGCTTCAAGAGCACCTGGCCTCCAGCACTGACATGGAGGAGGTTGGCAAATCCCCAAGGCTGATCTCAGTATTGCAAGTCAGAGCAGAAATACTTGTTGCTATGGGAGTCACAAGGACAGTGAAGAGTTTTAGGAAGCACCAGCAGATGGATAGTTTAGTCAAGGAGCTGGCCAAGCATTGGCTGTGCTGAGCTGTAAATCAGAGGCTCTGAGCTGTGGCTCTGAGCAGGATAGAGCTCAAAGCCCAAGGAGGATGGACTTGGTCAAACAAAGCAGGAGTGGGAGCAGGCGTGGGAGCAGGAGCGGGAATAAGAACAGGAGCAAGGGGAGATGTTGAAGGCATCTGCTCTGGAATTGTTCTCTCAAAATGTTGAACATTACCTGCTGGATGCTGGAAAGCAGGTGAGTGCCCCACAAGTCTGAATGACTCAGTGAACATGCAGAGTCATGTGGCAGCTCCACGAGAGCATGGCCTCAAGCACAGTTGTGGACGAGCCTCCACAAATCCTTGAGGCTGCTCTCACTCTTGCTCATCATTGCAGAAATTCTTTCTGTCAATGGTGCCAGAAGGACAGGGAAGGATTTGAGGAAGCACCAGCAGTTTGGTCAAGGATCTGGCCAAGCACTGTAAGACCTTGGCAGTGCTGAGCTGCAAATCAGAGGTTTTGAGCCAGGGTCCTGAGCAGGATAGCACTTAAGAGTCCAGGAAGGATGATCTTGAGCAGGGGGGAGAGAGACAAGGAAGAAATATTGAAGGCCTCAGGTGTGGATCTGTTCTCTCAGAGCAGGGCAAATGATGGGCTGGATTCTGGGTACCAGATGAGTAGCCCACAAGTCTCTGTAGATGTGATTGGGGTGGCATCCGAATGGAGGCAGACAAGTGGGTGTAGGGAGCTAGCTGCAGGGAGCACCTGACCTTCAGCATCCATGAACATGAGCTCCTTCAATCCATGAACTGTTCTCACTCTTGCCTATCACAGCAGAAATCCTTGTGGCCATGGGTATCTGAATGACAATGAAGGGTTTTAGGAAGCATCAGCTGGTGGGAAAATTTGCCAAGGAGCTGGCCAAGCATTGAAAGACCTTGGATCACCTGGGCCACAACCTTGTCCTTCTGCTAGCAGTTCTGCACCAGGTCCCTGAGCAAGATGGCACGTAGAGCCCAGGTAGGACGCTTGGAGCATCTGAAGTAGGGGTGGGAGTGGAATGAGAAGTTAAAAGAGTCAAGTCTGGTTTGTAGTTCCCAGGAAAAAGCTACAGTGCTCAGGAGGGCCTCAGCTTCAGGCCAGATACCCCATGGTGGGGCAGATGTGTATGCTCCAGAATGTTGACAAGTGGTCTGCCAGCTCTTCTCTGTGAAGCAGGCAGGAAAAGTGTCCCTGAGTGGCCCCAGTGTCCTATGGGGGCAGCAGCAAGACTCATCTTTGGCCCATGGACATCTCCAGAGTTCTGCAGGATGACAAGCCCAGTGGTTTAGAGGGTATGAGTGGGAATGTGTGCCCTCCTTCCCCACTAGCTCAGGGTCCTCAGCACAAAAGGGCTTTCCCAGGAGACCCAAGGGGCATGGGAGGGTTAGACCCAAAGAGCGGCACTGATCCTTCATAGAGGAGAAGATAGTTTCATCCTCTATGCGCTCTAAGATCTGGCAACCCAGAGACCCAGGCAACAAAAGTTTGTGGGTGCTATCACCAGAGTGAGGCCCTGCCACTACATGAATTCTGGTTGCCTCCCCTGTCTTTGGAGGCTGCCCTCAATCAAAGCCAGTTTCTACGCAGTAAAAAGAGAACCAGAATCACAACTCTTTCCCCTACACAGACTCCAGGAGGCTGGAAAGAGAATAGGTTCCAGTGTCCCCAGTAGACCCTTGGATTTGGTGCACAGCTCAGTTCTGAGAGAGAACGAAGTCAAGGCAGACCCAGTGGGGAAGCTAGTGAAGGCCTGAACCACCGATTCAGCCATTTCCACTGAGTCCAGGTCTGCTGACAGTGTGGAAGCCTCAAATTTCATCAGGTGGCAGACCCACTCAGGTGGGCAGCTCAACCATCAATAGATGAGCTTATCCTGGTACCTGTGCCTGGAAATCTGTGCCCAAGGAAGAGGAAAAGGGGGAAGGGGTGGCTTGCCTTTTCCTCAGAGTGGTCCTTAAGATGCTGGGAACTAAGCAAGGCTCCCATGATCCCTTGTGGCCTCAGCACTTACGCCGAACTCCAGTAAAGGTGCTCCAGCAGGTCCTACACTGCCCTGCAATCTCCAAGCACCCGTTTCTGAGAGTTCCAACGCTGCTCTGCACCCCTGTCGAGGGAACAAATGATTGCCAGAGGACCGTGGTGGCTCAGATAAGCTGTGGCATATCCACTTTCACAAAGAATTCTAGAACGAAAAACACACAGAAGGCCAATATTGGTGGGAGCTTTTTGTTCAGCTTCTGCAAGACCCAGAGCACTGCCTGAAAACGGTGAGTGCTAGAATCTGGGCTGCCCAAGCCAAGAAGAGCCAAGGCCGAAGGGCACAGATGCTCATAACTAACATCCACGAAAGCCTTCTTTCATGATGCAAGCTCCCGGGCTCTGAGCGCTGGGGAACCTGTTTCCCAAGAGACCAGCTTCAGGTGGACCTGGCTGGCACAGGGAGTGCCCACATCCCCACCTGAATAGTGGATACTGCAGAAAAGGCTCCTCAGCGATGAGCAAGATGTATTAAAGGAGGAAGGGTTGTTGGTGTTTTAGGTGCTGGTGCTGCTGCTGCTACTGGTGGTTTTGGCAGCAACAGCGGCTGTGGCAGCAGAGGTAGAAGGTTTCATCCACCAGGCCACACAACAGACTGTGCCCCTACCGGCGCCACAACGTCTGCCCTCATGTCCACAATTAACAACAGAAAGCCTGCTGCTAAGAAAACTGCCCCTATCATGGCTAAGACCATTCGTGATTACAGCCATTACAAAGGCAGGTTCCCCTGGCACTGACGCAAGAGGCTTGGACCACCGGTGTTGAAAGGACATTGCTGGCTTTCCAGAGCCTCCTTGTACAACTTGAAGCAAGGCGGCCTAAAAAGCACATATTCCACTTGCATTGGGGTTTTAAGGATAATTAGTTCATAAGTACAATATTCTCAGGGAGAAGGAGGATTTTTCTTCAAATCTCAGGGAACAGCTGAATGGTCTTCACAATCTACACACACACACACACACACACACACACACACACACACACACACAGAGACCCTATTAGTGCTCAAATTGTGCAGATGGTCTGTGCATAGGTAAAGGCAGTCAAATGTCAAAATTCATAAAATAAATTTTATACCAAAATATAAATGCATACATATAATATTCTTGGGGGATTTGAAACTCACTCTCTGTCCCTCTCTTTCTCTCCTTTCTCTCTGTTTCAAGAGAAGAACATACAACTCAGTTGGCCTCTGGATAGAGAAAAGTAATCAAATGTGTTCAAAACACAGGAAATGGTGGAGCCCCTCTGTCTCAACATTGCCATTCTACCTATTCAGGAGACTGGGATCTGCAGAAAATGGCTCCAACAAAACAGGGCAGGTAATCAATACTTATTAAAGTTTATGTAAGGTAACACTTCTTTGGAAAAAAATGAATATTTGGTATGAATTAATTTGGTTCATAAGCAGAAAATTGCTCTATTGTTAACATTTTCCAAACTGAATATTATTTTACATTTGAAAAAATATCTCTTTGCACTAACAGGCCAAAGTGACCATAGATTATCTGGATGATGCTTATTAGCACTGTGTGCAATAATTTTTGCAGGCTTTGACAAACAGTATAAGCTGTATTTTCTGAACTAAGAAATGTATGAATTTTGAGAATATTTCAAGGAAGAAATACTTTGCATTGTTGAAATTTATGCTGATCAACAGGTCTTTGCTTAATAGAAAAGCTACTTAAAATTTCTAATAAAATCTGAGTCTCATCCTTGATTTTATTATTAAATAGTAAAGCAGCATCTTAAATTATGTTATTTTACATCAAACTTTCAAAACAACACTGAAGGAAAAACATGAAAAAGTACCAGTGGCAAAGTTAAAAAAAACAACAACAACACAGTGTGTCTTATCAACATACAAATGATGCTGCTAGAGTGCATGGTGGTTTGTTGGTGGACTCTTCATGCTTCACTCAGTTTTCTCTATTAGTGGCCTGAGAACTGCTTACTTTTGTGTGTGTACTTTATGCTAGTTTATCCAAGCTCTTCTAACACTTTTAAAGGGAATTATTCAAATTTTCTGATTCCAAGGCTGGTATTCTTCCCCTTCAAATATACTGTTTCACTGGTGCTGGGTTCATTTGTAAGCAATAGATCTCTAAAACTAACATTTAGGCAATTTTACATAGTATACCTTTATTCTTATATTTTCTCCCCAAAAGAAAATAAAATTAGTTTTGCATAAATTAAATAGCTGCAATTTGTTGATTTCTGTATCATAAAATATATACTTGTGTTTTCTTACAGTGTTTAGTTTTAGTCATCTTTCAGTTGGGTTGTTATGAACTTAAACACTAAGAATTGAGAGTTGAAAGGGATTATCTGGCTTTAAACTGAAGTTTCTACATTGCCTTTCATAACAGGAACTGGTTTGATTATCTTATTAGAATTGACATGCCTACAGGTAAGACAATTCAGCATCTTCCGAACATGTAATATACACAGTCATTGACTTTAATCATGGAACTATTCCAATTTCTTTCTGTATTACTTTATTAGTTTGGGAAGGGTAAAGGAAGTAAGCAAGTTCAGGATGTTTTTGTTTAATTTTTCATTGTCTTTTTAAATTTTAAATTTTTTGTCAAGGTAATGTACAGAGGGGTTACACTTACAGAAGTAAGGTAGTGAGTACATTTCTTGTCGAACTTATTGCCCCCTCTCTAATTTTTCTCCCACTTTCCTTCCCTCAATCCCCCCCACCAAGTTGTGCACATCATTTTCAACATAGTTTCTTGTGAGTGTGGCTGTTGCTTTGGTTCCCCCTTTGTCCTTTGTCCCACCATGTGGGTGTTCCCCTTCCATTCTGGAATTCATATAAATATATATACAGTAAATTACTTTTGAATAGTATTACCCTTTTCTTCATTTTTACATACTTTTTCCCCTCCTGGACCTCTTCTCTCCAAGATGTAAACTTCATTTCCAACAGTGTCTAATGAGTATCAGTGTTGAATTGATTCAGTTTTAAGAGAAAAATCAAAACAGTTGTTTCAGCATAATTATGTATATTGACAATTGTAGTGGAGTTAATCTTCCTAGAATTATGCCTGACTTCAACTACCATTTCTTTTTAAAATCTAACATTAGTTATTTCTTTAATAATTACCATAAAATTTAAGCCAGAAAAAGTGGCTTTTGTATCTGTATAATATAATCATAAAAAATGCCAAATCAGGAAGATGTAGGTTTAATCCTCACCCCCATAACTGCTGGTTTTGTGGCCTGGTAGGAATCATTGCACTGTACACCACATGTATTTCCTAATCTCAAGCTGTTATAGAAGAGATAATACCCACTTAGAAACATCATGTAGAGATCTCATGAAGCAACCAATTCAAATATGATTTTAAACAGTTATAAATCAATGTGAGATGTCTTAAGTCAAAATGTTATGACACCACTTACTTTTTAATAAGATTTTTATTGTAAAAATACTGTGCATAGGGGTTACAGTTATATGAGCAAGGTAATGAGTACATTTCTTATCAAGCATTGTTGCCTCCTCCTTTGTTTTTCACTTACCAACCCTTCCCTCCCACCTCCACAACTACACTCCCTCCCACCTCCATCTAAATTGTAAAGTTCACTTTTCAACATAGTATTTTGTGCATCTCATTGTTACAATGGATCAACCTGTATCCCTATTTAAACATTTTGTTTTTTCCCATCCCCTCACCAAATTATACCAGCATCAAATTCAGTGAAAACAGGGTTTATACCATTGGGGAGGAACATACAAAGCAACCAAAAATCACATGGTACCTTATAAAGAAATTAGAAACAATAGCAAGAAAGAAAAAGACCACTTGTGTCCCTATCTTGAGGTTCATTTTGCTTAACTTCATCTTATCTGGTCATATATACATAGCTTTGACCTTTTCTGCTTGTCCCAGACATATACTAGTTATTGCAAATAAGGGAAACAATGGCACTTATGTTTCTCTGGGCATGGCTTACTTCACTTATATAATTTTTCCAAGTCTTTCCATTTCCTAACAAATGGGGCTACGCCATTCTTTTGATGGAGGTGTAGAATTCCATTATGTGTGTGTGTGTGTGTGTGCGTATATATATATATATATATATATATATATATATATATATATATGTGTGTGTGTGTGTGTATATATACACATGTATATATATGTGTATATATGTATGTATGTATACATATATATACATCTATATGTACACACATAGATGTACATATATGTATGTATGTATATATATACATAAATATATATATATATATATATATACAGCATCTAGGGAGAAATATGTCCTTATTTTCATTCTCACTTTTCATGGCAGATGGTCAAAATAGAAACACGAATGTGCTATGCCGAAATGTAAAAGTTTAAACACCTTTTTTTGAAAAATTCGTGTTATAAAATCAAAATGTATCAAATAAAGGCGAAGTGAACTTAAAAACATTAAAAATGCTAATAAAAAAAGGAATCTCCTTTAGAAAAAAATATGGTGTGTGCGTTCTTTTTGTCTCTTTCCATTTCTCTCTCCTCCCTTCTCTGCAGACACCAGTTTGAAGTATATTATATTTTGGTATAGACAATTAGATAAAAAAATGAAACCCAAAGATTCAAATCTAATTTTTTCTTTATTCTCCCCGTGAATGAATGTTACTGTTGATCAGCCTGTCCTCAAACTTTCAGGGTCAAGGGTCCCTCAAATTTTGATTCTCCAGAAACAGAGATGACAGAAATGCACAAGTTGTATTGAGAGAGAGAATGAATAAAAGATAGAGAGAAAAAGTGTAAGTGGTCATACTAACTTACTCAGAATAACTAACATGCAGAAAGGAAAGTAATTTTTTAAATAAACTCACAAAAGCTGCACTTCATAAGGAAATATATGGTGGTAACTCCTGGGGGAATCAGACTTCAGGTTGACTGAAAGAGATATTGTTTTTGCTAACAATTTTCTCTAATTTTTTAAATCTAAAGCGTAGTTATATTACCTTAACTGATTAGCAGAATGGTAACAGTTTTTTTTTTTTTTTTGGTCTGGTTATGGGGTCTGAACTCTGGGCCTGGGCACTGTCCCTCAGCTCTTCAGCTCAAGGCTAGTGCTCTACCACTTGAGTCACAGTGCCACTTCTGGTTTTTTTTTGCTTATGTGGTACTGAGGAATCGAACCCAGGGCCCCAGGCATGCAAGGCAAGCACTCTGCCACTGAGCCAACTTCCCAGCCCTGGTAAAAAATTTTGTTCATCAGAAATATGTCCAACAAAAACAATTTCACTGTGTAGCTTCCAGAAAAACTTTTTCAATTGAAAATAAGCATAGAAGAGCTGTAGTTAACTGACAAGAACACATTTTAGAAGGTGATATCATAAAAAAAGTAGTTTTGTGCATAGATCAGCAAAGTGTATTTAAGTAATTTTAAAAAGGAGTTATTTCTGACACGTAATACTACAATAAATGCAAAAAGAACCCATTTATTTATTTATTTATTTATTTATTTATTTTTATTTCAATTATTCATCTTTTTTCTTTATTATTGTGGAAATACCATGCAGAGGGGTTACAATTACATGGGCAAATTAGTGAGTACATTTCTTAGCAAACATTGTTTCCTCCTCCTTTGATTCCCCATACCATCCCTTCTCCCCTCCACTCCCAACCTCTACACCCCCTATTACACCTTCCCACCCCCCACCCCGCCAAAGTTGTAGTTTGTTTTTCGACATAAGGTCTTGTACATCTTATTGTTGAAATGTGTCCACCTGTAACCCTATTTAAACTGTTTCTTTTTTCCCTTCCCCTCCACAATCTATATCAGCATCAAATACAGTAAAAGCAGGGCTTATACCCTGGGGAGAGGTACATACAAAGCAACAAAGAAATAATCTTATAAATAAAATGGAAAAAATCGCAAGAAAGAAAAAAAATATTTGAATCCTTACCTTGGGGTTCATTTCACCTAACATCAAGTTGTCTGACAGTTTCTGTTTGTCTCAGACATATACTAGTTATTGCAAATAAGAGAAACAATGGGACCTATATTTCTTTGGGCCTGGTTTACTTCACTAAATATAATTTTTTCCAAGTCTTTCCATTTCCTAACAAATGCCTTCTACTTAGGTATCTTTGGTGAGAAGAATTGGTGAAGGGATATGAGCAAAATAAAGAATCTCACTGCATGGACACTGGATAAGTAAGAGGTTCAATAACTCCAACAAAGGGAGAATTGTGCATTACCTTGCAGCATACTTTAAAAGCTTCAAAGGTAATTTCCCCCACTCCCCACCCCCCTTACTCCTCATCATTTACAAATGAGCTGGAGATATCAAATAATGACAGATTTCAAGGAAACTTCTTAGGGCTGGCCACTAGGATTTACTTTCTCACCATTATTCTCCAATGTTTAAAGGTCTCACCCTTCTCAATAGTTCCACAGACTAGCTAGAGATCAAGGTTTTGGATATAAGCTTTTTGTGGCCTGATGGAATCAATATCAATATTCAACTAACTGGCCAAATTCATGTGGAAAAATAGTATGCTTACTAATACTATTCTTGAAAATAAGGAAATTTTGGGGTACCAGGTGTCTGAATATTTACTGATAAAGCTCTCAATTTCATCAGCCTCCTCACTAAGTCTGCAGAGAGAGTTGTGGTCTTGGATTCAGGAAATGCCCTCTGGAAGAATTGCCTTCCTGTTGCTTTGATTATACCCTTTGTTCAGAGAAAGAAATAGCTAATGGACCAGGTAAGTTCATCACTTAGGGAGAAATTCATGTTAACTACGGTGTCTCCCAAATCCATGCAATGCAGAAGTTGTGTATTAGGAATGCACCTAAAAGTCTTCCTTCCTTCACTTAGTATTTTAATTGTGAACATAGAGGATGCTGTTTCTAGAAAAATAATCATGGGCTCTGAATTAAAATAGGAATAATATTTTTTGGATTTTTCTTTCTTTTTCTTTTATTTTGTGAACATACTGTACAGAGGGGTTAAAATTACACGGGCAGGATAATGCATACATTTCTTATCAAGCATTGCAGCCTCCTCCTTTGTTTACCCTTCACACCCCTCCCAGCAGCCCACCCCACACAATCCTCCTACCCACCCCCCGCACCAACGTTGTAAAGCTCGATTTTGACATGACAACTTGTACTTCTCATTGTTGCAACAGGTCCACCTGTATTCTTAAACGACTTTTTGTCCCCCATCTCCTCCACAAGTTATACTGACATCAAATATAGTGAAAGTAGGGGTTATACTGTGGGGAGGGATATGCAAAGCAACAAAGAAGTAATCTTATAAATGCTTTTGAAACAAATACATGAAAGAAAAAAACATTAAAATACATATTTAAGGGTTCATTTTCCTAACATCACATTATCTGATCTTTTCCGATTGACTCATACATATACTAGATATTGCAAATAAGGGAAACCATGGGACCTATGTTTCTTTGGGCCTCGCTTACTTCACTTAATATAATTTTTGCCAAGTTTTTCCATTTCCTAACAAATGGGGCAATGTCATTCTTTCTGATGGAGGCAAAGAATTCCATTGTGTATATATACCACATTTTCTTGATCCATTCATCTACTGAGGGACATCTTGGTTGGTTCCTTATCTTAGCTATGGTAAATAATGCTGCAATAAACATAGTTGTGCTCTATGTGAAGTCTTTTGAGGAAACTCCATACTGGTTTCCAAAGTAATTGAACTAATTTACATTCCCACCAACAATGAATTAAGTTTCCCTTCTGTCCACATCCCCTCCAGCATCTGTTGTTGTTAGAGTTCTTGATTTTTGCCATTCTATTTGGAGTGAGGTGGTATCAAGATGCTGTTTTGATTTGCATTTCTTTTATGGCTAGGGATGTTGAGCATTTCTTCATGTGTCTATTGGCCATGCTTCTTTCTTCTTCAGAGAAGTTTCTCTTTAAGTCTTTAGCCCACTTATTTATTGGGCAGTTGTTTCTTTGAGGATTTGGTGTTGGGGGATTTAATTTTTTAGTTTCAAGTATATTTTAGATATGAGACCCTTGTCTGTTGTATTGCTAGTGAAGATCTCCCAATTCTTGGGCTTTCTATTGATCTTGCTAGCTATGTCCTTTGCCCGGCAGAAGCTCTGCAACTTCATGCAATCCCATTTGTCCAACCTTTCTTTGATTTGTTGTGTTTCCGGGTCTCTATTCAGAAAATTTCATCCTGAGCCAAGGAGACCTAGGGTTTCTCCTATTCCATCCTGTAATGTTTTGAGAGTGTCTGCTTTGACTTTGCTGTCTGGTCCATTTGGAGTGGAAATCCTTGTCTTGTTCCTGAGTTAAGAGGAAATGGCTTTAGTTTTTCAACATAAAGTATAATGCTGGCTGTAGGTTTGTCATATACAGCCTTCATTGTATACAGGAATGTTTCATGGATTCCTAATTTTTCCAAAACCTTCATCATAAAAGGGGTGTTGGATCTTTTCAAATGCTTTTTCTGCATCTATTGAGATAAACATGTGGTTCTTATCCTTGCTCCTGTTGATGTGATGAATAATATTAATTGATTTGCATATAGTGAACCAGGTCTGCATCCCTGAAATGAATCCTGTTGATCGTGGTGTATAATTTTTTGGATGAATTGTTGAAGTCGATTGGCCAACATTTTGTTGAGAAGTTTTGCATCAATGTTCATCAAAGATATGGGTCTATAGTTCTCTTTCTTTGATGAGTCCCTGCCTGATTTTGGGATGAGGGTTATAATGGCTTCAAAGAATGTGTTCTATAGTCAACTTTCTCTTTCAATTTCATTGAAGAGTTGGAGGAATATTGGTGTGAGCTCTGCTTTGAAAGCCTTATAGAATTCCGCTGTAAAACCATCTGGTCCTGGGCTTTTCTTAGCTGGGAGGACTCTTATTGCTGTTTCTATTTCAATACTTGATATAGGCTTGTTAAGATGGTTTCACTCATCTTGTTTTAGTTTTGCAATGTCAATATTTGCTACGAAAAGTTCTATTTCTGTCAAGTTCTCAAACTTATTAGAATTAAGTTTTGAGAAGTATTCCCTTATAATGTTCTGAATCTTGGTTGATTCCATGGTGATGTTTCCATCTCATCTCTGAGTTTATTAATTTGGGTGTGTTCTCTTCTTTTTCTGATAAGATTTGCCAAGGGTCTGCCAATTTTGTTAAGTTTTTCGAAGAACCAACTCTTTGTTTTGTTGATTCTTTCTATAGTATTTTTTGGATTCTAATTCATTGAATTCTGATTATTTTTTCCATCTACTGGATTGGCATTTATCTTGCTGCTCTTTTTCAAGGAGGTCCAGATGTCTCCTTAAATTGTTGATTTCAGATCTCTCCAATTTGTTGATGTAGGAGCTCAGAACTATAAACTTGCCTCTGAGTACTGCCTGAGCTATGTTCCAGAGGAGCTGGTAATTTGTGTGTTCATTTTTCTTGAATAGCATGAATATTTGAATTTCCTTTCTAATCTCTTCCTTGACCCACTCATGATTCAGCAGTGTGTTGTTCAGCCTCCATGTGATACCGGACTTTCTTTGGTGGCTTTTGGTGTTGAGTTCTAATTTTATTCCCTTGTGGTCAGAGAGAATGCAAGGTATAACTTCAATGTTTCTGAATGTAGAAAAGTTTGCTTTCTGGCGTAAAAGGTGGTCTATTTTAGAAAATGTTCCATGTGCTGCTGAGAAGAACGTGTATTCTGATGCTGCTGGGTGAAATGTTTGGTAGATGTCTTAAATCTAGTTGATCTATGCAACTGTTTAGATCTGTGGTTTCTCTGTTGAGTTTTTGCCAAGTTGATCTATCTACTGGGGAGAGTGTTGTGTTAAAATCCCCAACAATTAATGTCTTTGGATCTATGTGGGATTTGAGGGAAAGTAGTGTTTCTTGGATAAATTTGGGTGCTCCATTGTTTGGTGAATAGATATTTAGAATTGTAATATCCTCCTGAAGGAGAGATCCCTTAATTACTATGTAGTGACTTTCTTTAGCTCTTCTCACAAATTTTAATTTGAAGTCTATTTTATTTGATATTAGGATTGCAACTCCCGCCTGTTTATGGGGCCATTTGTTTGGTATATTTTGTTATAGCCTTTAAATTTGAAAATGTGTTTGTTTTTACGGGCAAGAAGTGACTCCTGAAGGCAGCAGATAGAAGGATCTTGTTTTTTAATCCAACTAGACAGCTATGTGGCTTAATTGGAGAGTTCAGTCCATTAACGTTAAGAGATAGGACTGAGAGGTATTTGCGAGTTCCTGCCATGTTATCCACCTTCTTGGGGGCTGCGAAAACTGGGTTCTTCCTAAGGTTCTTGGATTCTCAGTTTGGGTGCAGTTTCTTGGCCTTTATTGTGGTCTTGTTGGTTTTCTATGTGTAGGACATCTTTAAGAATCTTTTGTAGGGCTGGTTTGGTGGAGATGTATTGTTTCAATTTTTCTTTGCTATGGAAGGTTGTTATTTGGCCTTCAGTTATGAAGTAGAGTTTAGCTGGGTACAGTATTCTTGGTTGATAGTTGTTTGTTTTTAGGGCATGGCAACGATCATTTCAGGCTCTTCTTGCTTTGATTGTCTCTGCTGAGAAATCTGAGGTGATTCTAATTGGTTTCCCTTTATAGGTGGTTAATCTTTTCTCCTTGACAGCTTTAAGGATCTTATCCTTGGTCTTACTTGATCCTGTGTGGATTGTAATGTGAAGGTGGGATGTCCTATTCTGGTCTGGTCTATATGGGGTTCTAAAAGCTTTTTGTATTTGAATAGGCCTTATCTTTTTGCATGTTTTGGAAGTTCTCTGCTATGATCCTGTGAAACAAATTTCCTAGACTATTAACTTCTGTTTCTAGGTGCTCTTCTACACCCATTATCCTTAGATTAGGCCTTCTGATGGTGTCCTCCAAGTGTTGGATAGATCTATCATATTTCTTGATCTTGTCTTGGATGGTTGTATGTTCTTTCTCTATAATATCTAGGCTGTCTTCAATCCCTGATATTCGAGCTTCTGCATGGTGTAGCCTGCTGTCAAGATTCGCTACTTTGTTTTTTTATCTCTTTTCCTTCTAATTGGTCAGTTTTGATGGCTTCAAATTCTTTGTTGAAGCTTTGTTTTAGATCTTGTATGAACTTCTTTACTTCCTTAATTTGGTGTTCAGTGTTTATTCTTAAATCACTTAGTTGATTGATTATGGTTTCCTTAGACTCCCTTTCCTTCTGTTGGGTTCCATTCAGCATTCCCTTTGTGGTCTCCCTGACTTCCTGCAGCTCTTTGTTAATGGATTCCATGATTGCCTTTAGTGATCTTTGTGTATTCTCATCCTGCTCTCTCAATTCTTGTATTACTCTTTGATTAGCTTCCTCCCGTTGGTGGGATTCCTGTAGTTCTCTTTGAGTGTTCTCAGCCTATTCATGCCATTCCTGCCTTTCTCTTTGAGTATTCTCAAGCTGTTCGTGCAAATCCTGTATCAATTTTTGAGTAGCTTCCTCTCGCTTATGGTATTCCTGTGTAAGCTTTTGGATTGCCTCCTCTCTCTCCCTATCACGCTCATACAGAGTCCTTTGTATTTTTTCAATCTTTTCATTTATCATGTTTGCCAGCAGTTTTTGTAGAGCTATTTGGGAACTCTCCTCTGGATTATTCAGTATCTGTTCTGTCCCCTGATTATCAAGATTGGGAATTGAGATACCCGGACTTGCCATTTTTCTTGTCTTTTTCCAGCTTACTCTGCCCATTTGAGGTGAAAATAGCACCAGTTTTGTGCTAGAACACTAACTTAAGGCAAGCATCAACCAAAGTCTGAATTTGCACAGTCAATAGTCTACAGATACAATCTAGTTCAACAGATACATCTATTCAACATCAAACAACTATATGTTAATGGGCTACAAACCACAAAGAAGAATTTGGAAAATCAGAAATTATTAGGGTTAGTGAGAGATGTGAGTAAAAAATAGGAATAGATTGATGTGGGAAGTAACAGGGAGAGTTAACTAAGTCCTAATCTCAAAGCAGAAGATAGGTTGGGTAAGATGGAAGTAGAGAGAGAGAGAAAAAGAAAGGGAAAGGGAAAAGAAAAGAGACCAGAAAAAATAGAAAAGTAAAAATATTATGCAGAATTGACAACAATCTATTTAGAGGAGAACGTGAATATATTGAGCGAAGGGGAGGGATATAAAGGAGATGTGAAAAACTTAAAAATAAAAATGCTTAAAATATTATATAGGTATAAAGATGTAGTACTGCTATTAAGGAATTTAAGTCTCAGAGGTTTTGAATTGAGTAATAAATTTGTGGATTAAGTGTGTACACAATGGGGGATAGGGTCTAGTAGTCAACTATGGGTTTATCTGAGGATGTGCAGGACAAGAATTAAGTCACATAAAGAAGAACAAAAGAGAGGAAAAGGTGAAAAGGATAAGAAAGGAAGAAAAAAGATCAGAAGTTCAGTAGAGCTAAACAATAAACAAAAATATAATTAAAAAAGAAAAAAGAGAAAGAAAACAAAAAAAAGAAAGAAAAGCACACACCCACATATATCTAAAATAAAACTTTTAAGAGGAAAAAAAAGTTACTGGAAAACAATTTTTTTCAAAAAAGCAAAAATTAAAGATTAAAAAAAGTTTTAGAAAGAAAAAATTTTAATATAAGGTACCAAAAATAAGAAGAAGAAGAAAGAAGAAGAAGAAGAAGAAGAAGAAGAAGGAGAAGGAGAAGGAGAAGGAGAAGGAGAAGGAGAAGGAGAAGGAGAAGGAGAAGGAGAAGGAGAAGAAGAAGAAGAAGAAGAAGAAGAAGAAGAAGAAGAAGAAGAAGAAGAAGAAGAAGTGTAGAAGAAGAAGAAGAAGAAAAGTTCTTTGATTTTTTGCGGAGGGGTGGGAAAATTCCTGTATCTCCCTTGTGTCCTTCACAAGCCTCTTGTTGGAGTCTCTGGTCTGCTTGTCGTCCTGTGGCTTGGTTGGTTTCTTAAGTCAGTTTGTTTGAACATGCAGAAAAATGATCTGCTTTACCCAGGATTTTGCGATCCTCCTCCCAGGCTAGTGCAATGGGAGGCAGATCTGCTTTGAGTATCACAAAAGAGGGAGATGCAGTGATGAGGCTAGGTTCTGGGTAGAGTTGAGGCCTTTCAACAAACAGTAGCTTTTCTAGGTGGCTAGTTTGTGAAAAACTCACAGAGCCAAGCCTGGAGCCATTCTCAGGGTTTCTGTTTACTGAATTTCAATTGATTGTTGAGGCTGCTAGAGGGAGGGGCGGCCTCTGGCTCTGATTACCCAGTGAAGAAAGCCACTCCTAGGGCTGGCGCCTGAGCTGGGTGACTTTTCCCTGGGTGTAGCTGAGTCTGGCAGGTCACGCCGCCGTTAAGTTCTTGTGACCTGCTAAATGACTCTTTTTTTCCAAGGCTTGAGTTGAAGCTAGCAGCTCCACTGAGCTTTGTCGGTATCCAAGATGGAGATCTCCGGTATGGGGGGGTGGGCCTTCCCTCCTCTGCTCCCTGAGAAGGAGTGAGGATGTCAGGCTTCTACTCACACCGAGTCTTGGTTCCTGGGTCATCTCTGCTCTGCAAACTGCAGGATGAAGATTTCCACTCCTTGTCGTTTCTTGCTGGTGTTGAGTAGAATTCGCTCACCTGCTGTGTCTGGCTCCTTTGTCCCGGACACTCTGTGGTTCAGGTATGGTGCCTGCGATTGCCGTTGCCACCGCTGCCGCAGCCCAGTGGCTGCTGGCAAGAGCTCAGATCTACCTCCTTGCCTGGATTTTCCCTCTCTGGCCTGACTCTCTGTCCTGTGATGGCACACTTGGTGTGATTCTCTGGCTTAGGACTGTTCACTAGAACTCTAAAACTGCTTTCTATGTGAGAGCTTGTTTATACTCCAGCTTCTCCTCTGCCATCTTCCTGGAACTCCTCCAGGACTATTTTTTTTACCCTCTGTTGTATGAATGTTTATTCAGGCAACCACTAATGAAAGTTTAACATTTATAATATTAGGCGCAAATACTTTTAAAAGATGAAGTCTCCATTTTCTTCAAAATTAGCTTTAAAATACAAAGAAATAGAAACCTTGCACATCTTTATTTCCTAGTGCCAAGAAATATTCTTGCAACAGAGCAAGTGCTGTGGGGTGAGTATTGTGTAAGAAGTAGGCACAAGGATTGTGCACAGATGATTTTGGAGCTTCAAATAGTGATTTGATTTTATGTTGCCAATGTTTTACAGGCAAGTAAGAAAGAGAAATATAAGAACTACAAGGAATGGCTACAGTGCTCCTATTTTTATTTTCCAGAGACATACAGGTAAGTACAAGCCTTATAATGCACACTTTTGGAAGATGGGTTTGAGTAGTTCACAGAAAGATGAGACTACCTATGGCAAGATGAATTTTTTTAAATATTAGAAACGGTGAGAAACAATATATGTGATAGAAATTTTGGTATAAAAAGAAGAAAGTTGCAATGAATGTGGATTAGTGGTACAGTGCTTGCCTAGCATGCATAGTGTCCTGGGTTCTATTCCACATTAACAGAAATAACTGGAAGTGGTGCTGTGGCTCAAGTAATAGCATAGGAAGCAAAAGAACTGTAATGAGTGTAATGAACTGTAATGGCTCAAGTAATGAGAAAAGGAAGCTCAGGGACTGCCCAGTCCCTGAATGCAAGCCCTGAGACTGAAAGAAGAGAAAGTAGGAATGTGTGTGGGAATATGATGAAGACATAAAATAATATTGAACACATCTGGAAATTTTGGGGAATATTTGCTTTTATTGCTAATATTCACATGCTACTCTTACCTCTACATAGGGATTTACTAATTTTCTTTTAAGCACTGAAAAGGGACTGATGGGTATTTGACATCCTCATCAGATACGGAGGAGAGCATGAAGTGTCCTGATCACCAGTAAGCCAAAACAGAGCTGAGTTCCCTGGGTTATGGAGAGCCCTGGGGGATGACCGTGGCTTGCATGGCTCTTTGTTTACATAGACTCACAGCAGTTTTACTTGGAGTCTTCTTGAAACATAAGAACATCCCCATTGTCAAGGCTAATAACCAGGCTTCCAGCATATTCTGCTCATTTCCCTCATCTTCTCTTTACTCTGTTCTCTGCTGTTTATTGGCTGTCCCAATACAATCACCTGTATTCTATAGCAATTGACATTTGTAGTTCCATTCACTGTAGCTGTGTCTACTGTCTTAGCCTAAACTCTAACTGTGACTCTGGCTTCAAGGTCACTTCTCCAGGGAGAAGGATGTGCAGCTGTTGTTATCACAGGTTCCTAACTTCATCATTCCCTACTGCACTCTGATCTGGGTGACTCTCTGTGGATTCTGACTAGGGACATCTCTCTTCATTGACACAGATATACCCTCCTGTCAACGTCTAAGGCATTGGGGTCCCTGGGTAAGGGTCACAAAATCACCAGGATACAGGGGATGCATAGTGCAAACAGCAATTGGCACTACATGCTGTTCTTGCTAGTGGGTATTTAAACACAAGCAAGCATTATCTTTGCCAAGATTTAGTCAGGAGACATTTACACAAAGAATTTTAACAAATACATTTTTACTTAACCTATGAGACAATGTCTTTGTATATTATTATCTAAACTAACCTATGAGACAATGTCTTTGTATATTATTAGCTAAACTATTTTAAAGCAAGTTCAAACCACTTCCCCAATCTCAGGAAAATGTTTGACTAGCTTTTCATCTATGCGTAAGCAGGCAGAAGAGCTGCTTCCTCAGCTCCCAGGAGTCTGTGACGTGTGTTTTGAGATAGGGAGAGAGAACATGTTCCCTCTCTAGCCTGGCATGCCAAGAGCTTTCTATATACACAAACACAGTCCTTAAATAATCCTGAGACCCGAGCCTGCATCATTCTGCCCCTTCAACATAGAACCTGAGTCTTCAACCCTCGGAATGTGGCCATGTGATCATTCTGTGTAACAAGGGCTCCATCATTTCTTTCTCCTGTGCCTTGGGATACCTGGGCTCCCTGGCTATTGCCAGATTCACTGTGTCTTTCCTGGCCAGGAACCTTCCTAATACCTTCAATGAAGCCAAGTTATGGTGGTGTTCTGAAGTGTCTGGATCACTTTTGTGGGTGTCTACCACAATTCGAATGGGAAAATCTTGGTATTCAGTGCAGGGCTCCTGGGCTGCACCTTTGTCCCCACGTTCTCTACATAATCTTGTTCAGGCCTGATAGAAACTTTATGCGTGGCTTCTGGGACAAAACACACACCATGTAGGATCAAAGGCATAGAAGGGTTGAGAGTAATTCTACATTCCTTTTTTCCCATCAGACATTGATTTATATTGTTGGAATTAAATCAATGAGCAGGTAAATCTTTTTTCTTTTTCTTTTTTCTGGTTGTGAGGCTTGAATTCTGGGTTTGCGTGTTGTCCTTGTGCTCTTCAGCTCAAGGTCAGTGCTCTACCGCTTGAGCCACAGAGTAGCTTCTGGTTTTCTACTGGTTTATTGGAGATAAGAGTCTCATGAACTTTCCTGCCTTGGTTGGCTTTGAACCATGATACGCAGAATCAGCCTCTTGAGTAGCTAGGATTACAGATGTGAGTTATCAGCATCCGGCTCTTTGTTATTTTTCTAGAGATGTACAGTCACAAGTGGTAGCAAGAGGCAGGTAAATTTGAATTTCATTATATATATTTTGGTTCTTTCTATTTTCTCTGGGCTTATCCAATTTTCTCCACTATTTTTCCTTCTTTATATATCTTAGTATTTTTTATTTTATTATAAAGATGCTGTACAGTGGGTTCACAGTTATTTTTGTAAAGCAATGAGTACCTTTCTTGTCACCCCTTCCCTGTTATTCTCCCTCCATCCTTTCCCTCCCCCATGTCCCTCACTCTTCCACCCCCACCTGAAGTTGTAAAGTTCATTTCCAATATATTATATTTAAAGAAACACACGTCTATATAAGACATATGGTAACATAATTTTATGCCTTCCTACTTTTTACTTTTGTTTATTGCACCTTTATTTCTTCTGATATTTATATTCCTTTTTGTGAAAGTTTTTTTTTACTATCTTTAAGTACTTCTACAATAGTTTTCACTTCAATATATCAATTTATATGTACAATGACATTTGTTCTACTACAAGAGTGATTATTTGGTAAGAATGGACTTCTATTGCTTTAGTTGTAAGTTGGAATAATTGGCCAAATAAAACAACCCACATTGTGTTTAAATTCCTTGCAAAAAGAATACTACTTAGCAAATATTCCTAAATTATTAGTATTTTTATCAAGACATGGAAAAATACATTGGTTTCTATTGAAGTTCACATTTTATCTTCCTTCTTAATTTAAACAATTTCTCAATATAATTGGATCATTATTTGTGACTAAAACACTGATTATCCATTCATGAGCAAGCAGTTAACACTCGTCACAACATGAGATCTCCAAAACTGGATTATGCAGAAGTGTGAGTGCACTTTGACTATGAGTAAGGATAACAAATTATCAAGTCTGAGAAAGAAAAAGGAGGTAAAGGATTATTCTTAAAGATTTCTTATTAAGTATACCTGGGTTCTTTGAGTGGAAAATTGTGCTTTTAAGGGGAGTGGAGCCATTCTGACTACTGCAGAGGACACAATATTTGCTCATGTAAATGTCCCCAGGAACTGTGAAGCAGTAGCATTCAGTGTTAGACTGAGGAAAGTCAATCTAGAGTGGACAAGACTGAGGCCACCTTGGGTGTGTATGGGCTAAGGTTGTCTCTGTCACATAAACCCTGTCTCCTAGCATTCCCACCCTTTAGGAAAAATGGCCAACTTCCCTTGGATGCTCCCTTTGTTCTGGAACATGAAGGGCATTGCCTGCCTCTGTTCCCAGCTGAGAATCAGTGCCTTCTGGTTTTCAGCACATTAAACAACTTGATCCTCATAGGAGAATTCTGTTTACTACCCATGAAGGTTTTTCATTAATGTCCTTCACTGCTCTGGGACCTGGTCCCAAATATCACGTGGCATTTAACTATTGAATTTGAGAGGATTTCTGGGAAAATGTTGGAGGAGAAGCTGGAGGCTAAACAAGCTCTCACATAGAAAGCAGTTTTAGTGGTCCAGTGAACAGTCCTAGGCCACAGAAACACACCAAGTGTGCCATTACAGTACAGAGAGTTTGGCCAGAGAGGGAAAAGTCAGGCAAGTAGACAGATCTGAGCACCTGCTGGTAGCCACAGCTGTGGCAGCTGGGGTGGCTGTGGTGGCAGCTGTAGCTACCATACCTACAACATAGAGGGTCCAGTACAAGGTGCCAGACACAGCAGGTGAGAGGATTCTACTCAAGACCAGCAATAACTGACAAGGAGCAGATATCTTCAAACTGATATCACAGACCAGAGAAGACCCAGGAACCAACACTCCAGCATGAGTAGAAAGCTGACATCCTCACTCCTTTTCAGGGAGTTGAGGTGGGAATGCTGCCCCTCCCCCCACTATACATCTTCATCTTTGATACAGACAAAGGCCTGGCTGAGCAGCTAGCTCCAACTCAGACTCTGGAAGAAAAGAAAATAGTCATTTAGCAGGTCACAGGAATCTGAATTGACCTGCCAGGCTCAACTCCACCCAGGGGAAATTGACCCAGCCAAGGCAAAGAAAGCTCCAACCCAGAAGGAGTGGCATTCTTCACCAAGTAAACAGAGTGAGAGGCTACCCCTCCCTTTAGCAGCCTTGACTATCAATTGAAAATCAGTGAACATAAACCCTGAGAATGGCTCCAGGTGGGGCTCTGTGAGTGTCTCAGAAGCTATCCCCTCAGGGAAAAGCTACTGTTTACTGAAAAGCCTCAACTATACTCAGAACCTAGCCTCATCACAGCATCTTGAAACCAGAGGAAACAGCCATCTCCCTCTTTTGTGATACTCAAAGCAGATCACCCTCCCATTGAACTAGCTTGGGAGGAGGATCTGGGTAAAGTAGAACATTTTCCTGCCTGGTCAAACAAACTGACTAAAGAAACCAATCAAGCCACAAGAAAACCAAACACCACAAGCAAACTCCACCAACAGACTAGTTATGGACACAAGGGAGATACAGGATCTTCCCATTCCTCCCCCCCCCAAAAAAATATAAGAACTCTTTTTTGTACCTTTAAATTTTTTTTAAAAAATTGTTTTCTATTCATCATTTTTCTTCACAATTTTCATTTTAGTTGTATATGTGTGTGTGTGTTTATGTGTGTTTATCTCTATTAACCTTTGGGTGTTATTTTTTTTCCTTTTTTCATTCTTTTCTTCCTTTTTGCGTGACATAATTGCTGTTCTATTCATCCTCAGCTATATACCCATCATCACTTATAAACCTTATTCCCCAATGTGTACACATTTAATTCAGAAATTTATTACTCAATTCATATCTCTTAGGCTTAAATCCTTTAATAACAGTATTATCTCTTTATATTTACATATTTTTTAAGGATATTTGTTTTTCAATTTTTTCTTCTCTTTTTTTTATCTCTCGCCGATCATTCTGTCCAAATCATTTCCCATCTGAGATTAGAACTTGGTTAAATTCACCCTACTTTTACCCCTCCACATCCCTCTAATCCTATTTTCCCCCACATTTCTCCCTAAACCTAATAATTTCAGGTTCACCTATTTCTTCATTGCTGTTCTTAGCCCATTAATAGATTGTTGTTTGATGTTGACTAGATTGTATCTGTTGACCTAGATTGTATCTGCAGCCATTATGAGTGTGCAACTACAGGACTCTGGTGATGCTTGCCTTAATATAGTGTTCTAGCACAAAACTGGTGTTACTTTAATAACAAATGGGAAGAACAGGCCAGAAAACCACTAGAAAAATGGCAAGTCCCAGTATTTAAACTCCCACTCATGATAATCATGTGACAGAAGAGTTAATACATAATCCAGATGAGAGTTCCCAAAGAGCTCTACAAACACTACTGGTAAACATGGTGAATGAAAAGCTTGAAAACCTACAAAGGATTCAGTGGGAGTGTGACAGAGAGAGAAAGGAGGCAAACCAAAGATCAATACAGGAGTCTCGTGAGTGTAAGGAAGCTACTCAAAGATTGATACAGGAATTACCTGAGCAGGCTGGGAACAGACAAAGAGAGAGACAGGAATTGTGTGAGCAGGCAGAGAACAGTCTAAGAGAAGTACAAATGTTGCATAAACATGAGGAATCTAATAAAAGAATAATACAGGAATTGCAAGAGTGGGAAGAGAAGAGACAAGGATCAATAGAGGCATTCATGGAATCCATAAACACACCACTGAAAGAATTCAGGGAGACCACAAAGGGAATGCTGAATGGAGCCCAACAGAAGGAAGAGTAGTCCAAGGAAACCATAACCAATCACCAAAGTGATTTGAGAATAAGCACTGAACACTAAATTAAGGAAATAAAGAAGTTAATATGATATCTAAAACAAAGCTTGAAAAGAATTTGAAGCAATCAAAGCCAACCAATTAGAAGGAAAAAAAATTAAAAAGAAAAAAAAACGAAGTGGAAAGTCTTGACAGTAGGTTAGACCATACAGAAGATCGAATCTTGGGGATTGAAGACAGCCTAGATATTATAGAGAAAAAACATACAACTATCCAAAACAAATCCAAGTAATATGAGAGATCTATTCAACATTTGGAAGACAACATCATAAGCCCTAATCTGAGGATAATTGCAGAGGAGCACCTAGATACAGGAGTTAATGGTCTAGGAAATTTGTTTAATAAGATCCTAGCAGAGAACTTACCAAAAATGCAAAAAGATAGGCCTATTCAGATAAAAGAAGCTTTTAGAACCCCAAATAGACCAGACCAGAACAAGACTATTACATTATAATCTGCACAGGATCAATTCAGTCCAAGGAAAAGATTCTTAAAGCTGTCAAGGTAAAAAGATCAATCACTTATAAAGGGAAACCAATTAGAATCACCTCAAATTTCTAAGAAGTGACAATTAAAGCAAGAAGAGCCTGGAAAGATTTATGCCATGCCCTAAAGAAAAAAATAAAACGATCTATCATCCAAGAATACTGTACCCACTCAAAATTTCTTTCATATCCGAAGATCAAATAAAAACCTTTCATAGCAAAGAAAAACTGAAACAATATATCTCCACCAAACAAGAACTACAAAAGATACTTAAAAATATCCTAAACATAGAAAATCAACAAGACCACAAGGAAGGCCAAGAAACGGCATCCAAAATGAGAATCCAAGAACCATAGGAAGAACCCAGTTGCCACATCCCCCCAAAAGATGGATAAAATGGCAGGAAATCCCAAATATCTCTCAGTCCTATCTCTCAACATTAACGGCCTTAACTCTCAATTAAGCGACATAGACTGTCTAGTTGGATAAAAAAGCAAGATCCTTTTATCTGCTGCCTTCAGGAATCACACCTTACCCATAAAAACAAACAAATGTTAAAAGTTAAAGGGTGGAAAAATCTACCAAACAAATGTCCCCCATAAGCAGGCGGGAGTTGCAATTCTAATATCAGGTAAAGTAGACTTTAAATTAAAATTAGTTAGAAGAGATAAAGAAGGTTGCTACATACTAATTAAGGGATTGCTCCTTCAGGAGGAGATTATAATTATAAATATCTATTCGCCAAACAACGGAGCACCCAAATTTATCCAAGAAACACTACTTTCCCTCAAATCTCACATAGATTAAAAGACATTAATTGTTGGGGACTTTAACACACCACTATCCCCACAAGACAGATCAATTCAGCAAGAACTCAACAGAGAAACAGCAGAGCTAAACAACTGCATAGATCAAAAAGATTTAACAGACATCTACTGAATATTTTAACCATCAGCACCAGAACAGCATCACATGGAACATGTTCCACAATAGATCACATTTTAGGTGACAAAGCAAACTTGTCCAAATTCAGAAACAGTGAAGTTATACCTAGCATTCTCTCAGACCACAAGGTAATAAAATTAGAACTCAACACCAAAAGCCACCAAAGAAAGTCCTGTATCACATGGAGGTAACCAACACACTGTTGAGACACCAGTGGGTCATGGAAGGTGATTAGAAATGAAATTCAAATGTTCATGATATTCAACAAAAATGAACACACAAATTAGCTGCTCCTCTGGGACACAGCTCAGGCAGTACTCAGAGGCAAGTTTATAGCTCTGAGTTCCTACATCAACAAATTGGAGAGATCTGAAACCAACAATTTAGTGAGACATCGGAACCTCCTTGAAAAAGTGCTGCAAGATAAATCTCAATCAAGTAGATGGAAAGAAATAATTAAAATTAAATCAGAATTCAATGAATTAGAATCCAGAAAAACAATAGAAAGAATCAACAAAACAAAGAGTTGGTTCTTCGAAAAAATAACAAAATTTACAGACCCTTAGCAAATCTTATCAGAAATAGAAGAGAAGTCATGTAAATAAATAAACTCAGAGATGAAAATAGAAACATCACTAGAGAAACAACCAAGATTCAGAACATTGTAAGGGAATACTTCTCAAAACTTTATGCTAATAAGTTTGAGAACTTGGCAGAAATGGAACTTTTCCTATCAAATCTCGACATGCTGAAACTAAACCAAGATGAACTGAACCATCTTAACAGGCCCATTGAAATAGAAACAACGATAAAAGACATCCCATTTAAGAAAATCCCAGGACCAAATGGTTTTACAGAGGAATTCTACAAGGCCTTCAAAGCAGAGCTCACACCAATACTCCTCCAACTCTTCAATGAAATTGAAATAGAAAATTCACTACCAAAGTCATTCTATGAAGCCATCATAACCCTCATCCTAAACCAGGCAGGGACTCATCAAAGAAATAGAACAATAGACCCATTTCTTTCTTTTCTTTTTTTTGGGTGGGGGCCTGAACTCTGGGCCTGTCCTGGGCGCTGTCCCTGAGCTCTTCAGCTCAAAGCTAGCGCTCTACCATCTGAGCCACAGCGTCACTTCTGGTTTTTTTTCTTTTTGCTTATGTGGTGCTGAGGAATCGAACCCAGGGCCTCAGATATGCAAAGCAAGTGCTCTACGACTAAGCCACCTTCCCAGCCCATTTTTTTGATGAACATTCATGCAAAACTTCTCAACAAAATTTTGGCCAATCGACTTCAGCAATTCATCTAAATAATCATACTCCACAATCAAACAGGATTCAGTTCAGGCACGCAAAAATTGGTCAATATACACACATCAACTAATATAATTCATCACATTAACAAGAGCAAGAATGAGAGCCACATGGTTATCTCAATAGATATAGGAAAATCATCTGACAAGATCCAACACCCCCTTTATGATGAAGGTTCAGAAAAATTAGGAATCCATGGAACATTCCTCAATATAATAAAGGCTGTATATGACAAACCTACAGCCAGCTTTATACTTAATGGTGAAAAACTAAAGCAATTTCCTTCTAACTCAGGAATGAGACAAGGTTGTCCACTCTCTCTACTTCTCTTCAATTTAGTATTAGGATGCCTAGCTACGGCCATAAGACAAGATGCAAAAATAAAAGGGATCCAAATAAGGAAAGATGAAATAAAAATCTCCCTCTCTGCAGATGACATGATTTTGTATTTAAAGAATCCCACGCAATCCACTCAAAAATTGTTCAAGCTGATTCAATACTTTGGCAAAGTAGCAGGGTATAAAATTACCCCTCAAAAATCAATGGCTTCTCTGTATGCCAACAATGAGAAAAGTGTGGCTGAAATTAGGAAAGCAACTTAACCAAATGAAGTGAAGATCCTCTATGATGAAAACTTTAAAAAATTGAAAAAGTAAACCAAAACAGAACTTAGAAAGTGACAAAAACTCCTATGCCTCTGGATTGGAAAAATCAACATCGTGAAAATGGCAATACTTCCCAAGGCTATCTACAAATTCAATATGATGCCTATCAATATTCCAACCTCATTCTTCAAGGAAATAGAAGAGGCAATCCAAAATTCATATGGAACAATAAAAGACCCCGAATAGAAAAAAACGATCCTCAACAGAAAGAAAAAGTGCTCGAGGGATATCAATACCAAATTTCAAACTCTACTAACAAGCCTTAGTAATCAAAACAGCTTGGTACTGGCAGAAGAACAGACCTCAGGACCAATGGAATGGAATTGAAAATCCAGTAATGAACCTACAGACCTATAGCCATCAAATCTTTGATAAGGGAGCTAAAAAAATAGAATGGAAGAAAGACAGCCTCTTCAGTAAATTGTGCTGCCAAAATTGGTTAACTACTTGTAGAAAACCAAATCTAGATCCTTTTATATCACCCTGCACTAGAATCAAATCCAAATGGATCAAAGAACTCAGACTCAAAGCAGACACCCTGAAAATATTACAGGATGGAATAGGAGAAACCCTCAGTCTCCTTGGCACAGGCTGAAACACAACAAATCAAAGAAAGGTTGGACAAATGGGTTTGCATGAGGCTGCAGAGCTTCTGCATGGCAAAGATCAATAGAAAGCCCATAGATTGGGAGAAGATCTTCACTAGCCATACAATGGACAATGTTCTCATATCTAAAATATACCTGGAACTCAAAAAACTAAATCCTCCAACAACAACTCCTCAAAGAAACAACTTCCCAATAAATAAGTGGGCCAAAGACTTAAAGAGAGGGCTGGGAAGGTGGCTTAGTGGTGGAGTGCTTGCCTTGCATGTTTGAGGCCTTGGGTTCGATTCCTCAGCACCACATAAGCAAATCGACAAAAGTCCGAAATGGCATTGTGGCTCAAGTGGTAAAGCAGTAGCCTTGAGCTGAAGAATTGAGAGACAGGACCCAGGCCCAGAGTTCCGGCCCCATGACTGGACCCCCCCCCCCCACAAAAAGAGAAACTTCTTTGAAGAGGAAACAGGGATGGCCAATGGACACAGGATGAAATGCTCAACTTCCCTATCCATAAAAGGAATGTAAATCAAAACAATATTGAGATACCAGCTCACCCCAATTAAAATGGCTATAATCAAGAACTCTAATAACCACAGATGCTTGATGTCAACAGAAGGGAACCTTACTGCATTATTTGGAAAGTAGTAGGGCGGTTGCTCAAAAGACTCCATATAGAGTTCCCCTATGACCCAGCAAAACCACTTTTGGGCATTTACCCATATCATCACAAACAAGACCATAAGAAAGCTACTAGCACAACTATATTTATTGTAGCATTATTTACTGTAGCTAAGATATGGAACCAAACCAAATGCCCCTTAGTAGATGAATGGATCAAGAAAATGTGGTATATATACAAAATGGAATCCTATACCTCCATCAGAAAGAATGACATTGCTCCATTTGTTAGAAAATGGAAAGACTTGAAGTGAAGTAATCCAGGCCCAAAGAAATAAAGGTCCCATTGTTTCCCTTATTTGAAATAACTAGTATATGTCTGAGACAAATAGAAACTGTCAGGCAAGTTGATGTTAGGCGAAATGAACCCCAAGATAAGGATTCAAATGTTTTTTTTTCTTTAAATTGTTTCCATCATATTTATAAGATGATTTATTTGTTGCTTTGTATATTCCTCTCCACAGGGTATAAGCCCTGCTTTTACTGTATTTGATGCCGGTATAATTTGTAGAGGGGAAGGGAAAAAACAAACAGTTTAAATAGGGTTACAGGTGGACCCATTACAACAATGAGATGTACAAGTCTTATGTCCAAAAACGAACTTTACAACTTTGTCAGGGTGGGGGGTGGGTGGGTGTGGATGGTAGTGGTAGGGGGTGTAGGTTTAGGGTGGTGGAGAGGGGAAGGGATGGTATTGGGAAACAGAAGAGGAGGCAACAATGTTTGATAAGAAATGTATTCACTATCTTGCCCATGTTAATTGTAACTCTTTTGTATGTTATTTTTACAATAATAATAAAAAAGAATTCCTATCAATGTTGTGCAAATGTTGTAGTCAATTGCTGAGGTGGTGGTGACATCAGTGATAATAAGCCAAAGAAAAGATGATATTCAAAGGATTTGCACATACTTAAATGAGGAGTCATAAGGAGATGATCAGGGCACTCAAACTGGTAGCTAATATCTGAGAATAGTATATTTTAAATATACACATAATATATTTTATGTATGTATATGGGCTATTCACTTAGGGAGGCAGAGGTGTGGGTGGTGTCAGTCCCTCACACCTCCTTTGGATGATGTTCATAATTTTGATCACCTTATCTTCATTTAAGGCACAAAAACATAGTGAAACTCTCACCGTTGCCATCATAGGCAAATGATATCACATACTTTGAGTTTATAGTTCCTATAGGAATAATACAGAAGACCATATTGTCATTCACACACACACACTCCAAAGAAAACTCAAAGATGTAAAGAATTAAGATAAAATTCAATCCATAGCATCTATATTAGTGATAGAACCAAGACTCAGTCAGAAACTTGTGTCTCATGCTATATAGCATGCTGAGAACCAAAGATGGTAGTTTAAAGCCATCCTTATCTATGATAAACTAATCTCCAATTAACCACCAGAGAACCAAAAGTGCAGTTGTTTGTCAGTTTGTTAGAGTGCCAGCCTTGAGGAAAAAAGACATCAGGGACAATACCTATACCCAGAACTCAAGCTCTACAACCTCCTATCAGCAAAAAACAAAACAAAACAAAAACCCATATAAGCACTATTTTACATGAAATCCCTGAGTACCAAATTTAAAAATCAAATATTCTTTTGAGATCTACTGAACGCAAAAAGAAAACAAATTTGAAAATAGTCTGGGAGGCTAGAGGGTACTTTTAAAAGACCCTAAAAACTACAAGACCCATACCCAGCATAATGATGCTAGAATATTCCCTGGTTATGGGCTGTAAGAACTTGTGATATGGTTCTTTTCAGAAGATTATGCTACTTGCTTGGTAATAAGCTATTGTCAAACAAAAACCTTCAAATTACATAATTACTACATAATTACAGCTCGCTAAGCAAATATGTGTCATCACATTGTCTACTACTTGTCCAGTTCTTCAAAGGAGAACAATAGGTCAAAGTATTTCCTATCAGATTACAACCAGCTATAACATAGTTTAAGATGATTTCTAGGAAATTTAAGTGAGGCACACCGTTTTTCTGTTTTTGTTTTGCTGATTCTGAGCTTGAACTCAGGTCCTAGGCACTGTCCATGAGCCTCTCTGTTCTCAATGAAAGTGCTCTACCACTTGAACTACAGTGCCAATTTTGTTTTTTTCTGTGTATGTGCTACTGAGGAATTGAAACAAAGGCCTCATCAGTACTAGACAAACACCCTAATACTAAGCCACATTCTCAGCTGGTCACACAGTTTTGAGGGAATTTTCAACTCTCTTTAAATGCTGCTGTTCAAATGATGAATATACCACATACAGCCATGTTTCCTAGAGGATGGTTGTTAGAAGTGAACGGAAACATCCTTTATTAGCTCTCTATTCCTCAAGAAAAACCATGGAATGAAGGCAATATTTGTGTTACTCAAAAGTAAAGATAGTAAATGCATATAGACAAAGAAACAATACAAGAAAGCCATGTAATAAAGTATTAATGTCACCAGAGCTACCTTATAAGACTAAAATAAAGTAAAAAGTAACCAAGTAAAAGTAAGTTACCCAGAATATTATAATCTGAAAGAAAATACTTTAATCCGACATACATTTTTTGGGTACCTTAACACACACACTTTTGGTCATTCTTAATCAATCTGCTTTTAGTGACAAGTGGAAAACCTAGTCTTACATCTTCTTCCTCAATTCTTACACCTGAAAGGAATGAAAGGTTAAAGAAAGAGGTGGAGTTTACTTCCTCTCCTTATTCTAATATGATTCTCAACACTCTAAAAGTAAAAATGTAACACTGTTTTCTTAGAAGACAGGTAAAGTTTCATAAAACTTTAGTTGGAAATAGGTTATAATGTAGTACTTAGCAAACCTTTCAAATACATGGCATTCTTTAGTCTCCCACATTGTAATTATTGTAAAATTGTAATACAGTTTTACCAAGAACAGTTCATTCAGATGTTATAATTCAGTGGAATGACTTTCACATCGTTTAAAATTAGAAAAAAACGACTTATGGCCTAAGTTTAGATAAATAGTTCAAATCAAATTACAAACACAAGGTGTTTGAATCTTACGTTTAACTAAAGGTTGCAACACACAGACTTAAACACCCCTGATTTTACTTTATTCATTTTTAGTTTTTTGTTGGTCGTGGGGCTTGAACTCTGGGTGTGGGCACTGTCCCTGTACTCTTCAGCTCAAGACGAGTGCTCTATCACTTGAGCCATAGCACCACTTCTGGTTTTCTAGTGGTTTTTTTTGGAGATAAGGGTCTCAGGGACTTTGAACCATGAGCTTCAGATCTCAGCCTCCTAAGTAGCTAAGATTACAGGCATGAGTCACCGGTGTCTGGCTATCACCCCTTATTTTAAATAAAATGTTTTGTTAAGAAATAAGAACAAAAGAAAGTGTGTTCCATATTATCACTTTGATATACAGAGAAAATTCCCTGATTAATTATGTCAATGGTAAGAAGAGTTAAAGAATGCAGATGGAAACTTTAAGGTATTGCCTAAGTTCTATTGTAAAATAAAATAGATTTCACAAATACCTAACCATCTTAGAAATTTCCACAACCAAATATTTGTATATTGGAAAAAAGTGAACCTGATGTCAAAACATATCCCACTTTATCATGAAAATGTCCACTTTCTAATGAAAATGAAGACATACAGTGCGAAAATAAAATATAAATATATATTATAAATATGAATAATGAAAAAAGAAATAATTTATTAATGGAAATGAATCTATTTTGACAATTCTTGGACACAAGACTAACTAGCCACCACTTTTTAGCAACTGTTAGGAGTGTTATGAAAGTGCTCAGCGACTCGATAGTAAGAAAAAAAAACTTAGGGACAAAAGACATAGTTTTGCACAAGAAGTTCAAACTTAGAAATCATCAAGAGTACCAAAAACAAAAGATGTTTTATAATATTACTTAAATGAAACCATTACTACACTTGTTCAATGGATCACTAGAGCAAGAGGAATAAAAAATATTGATATGTGCAGGAGTTTAAGCAACCAAATAAACTTGTTCTGCATGTTTAAATAAAAAATCTCAGAATCCAGGATTGGCAAAACAATGAGAGATGGTATAACCATAAGTACTTAAATAGCCTGGCCTCACTTTCTCGTGCTGGTAAGCCAGCTACTCAGGAGGCTGAGATCTGAAGGTCCTGGTTCAAAGTCAGCCCAGGCAGAAAATTCCTTAATATTTAAAGTTAGAGTGCTACCTTTAAATAAGAAGAGGAACAGGGAAAGCACCAAGGCCCTTAGTTCAAGCCCAAGGAAGAATAAAGAATGATAGTAAGAGAAAGAAAGAAACGAAGGAAGGAACGATGGAAGAAAGAAAGAAAGAAAGAGAAAATAGAAAGAAAGGAAAGAAAGAAGAAGAAAGAAAGAAAGAAAGAACGAAAAGAAAGGAAGCTATTAAGTAATCCATCCCTTGACTTTCTCACAGAACAAAGCACAGTGAACAAACTCACACAGAGACACTGAAGTTATTGTTTTGCAATGTTATTTTTCTCCCAGCATTTCTAACATCAAACCTGTGTTGTTTTTTAAAAGCAACATCATTCTCCAAACCCATCTGGATATCCCATAATGAAATTCTGACACCACCTCAACCCAGCATAATCCATTCATATTCAGATTTCTGCCCAACATACTGACTGCAGCACAGATGCAAGTGCAAAGCATGTTTGGCTCTTTGTAGATACCAGTCCACTTCCTGAAGTGATCGAGGCCTGGCACCTGAGACACCACACTAACATCTCTTCTCACCATATTGGGAGATGATTATGAAAATAAGATGTTCAGGGCTGGGAAGGTGGCTCAGTGGTAGAGTGCTTGCCTTGCATGCATGAGGCCCTGGGTTCGATTCCTCAGCACCACATAAGCAGAAAAAAGCCGGAAGTGGTGCTATGGCTCAAGTGGTAGAGCGTTAGCCTTGTAGTGAAAAGCTGAGAGACAGCGCCCAGGCCCAGAGTTCAGGCCCCAGGACTGACAAAAAAAAACACAAAACAAAAAAAAGAAAATAAGATGTTCCTATTACTCAAAACATACCAGAACTTCCACATGAACTAGTTCTAAAACATCATACTACACCTGGACATCAACAAATACAAAAATCCATTAACCAGCAGGCAGAAATTAAAGGTATATTTCAGACTGACCTTTCTCAGCTTTTCTCAGTTGCAACAAATTACACTGTTTGGAACAACTACCACATGACAAAACAGAACAGGTGAAATGGTATCCCCCAAAACTGCAATCCATCTGGATAAACAAGATTGATTATAGGACTCTGACCCAAGCCTTTCTCCTTGTAAGTGTCATGGAGCCAACAAACACCCAAAAAATGTTATAGGAAACTTCCCTATCCCCTTTAACACTGTACTTTGCTAATTTTCAGTTTTCCTTACATGAACTTAAGTTTAAAATAGTCAGTGAAAGAACTGCGAATTTACTTCTCACAAATCTCAAAAGTTACTTTCAAAAAACTTAGTTTTGAATTTTTTTCTTTTCTTTTCTTTTCTTTTATTTGTGAACATACTGTACAGAGGGGATACAATTACATGGGCAGGATAATGCACACATTTCTTACCAAGCATTGCAGCCTCCTCCTTTGTTTACCCTTCACCTCCCTTCCCAGCCTCCCCCCTACCCTCACCCAATCCTTCCCCCCCCACCGACATTGTAAAGCTCGTTTTTGACATGACAATTTTTAAAAATGTTTTTATTGTAAAAAAAGACTACAGAAGGGTTACAGTTACATGAACACAGTAATGAGTACATTTCCTATACAGCATTGCTACCTTCTCCTTTGTTTTTCTCTTACCATCTCCTCTCTCCCCACTTCACTAAGTCCTTTCTTCCCCCCATAAGTTGTAAAACTTGTTTGCAACATAGTGTCTTTTACATTTCATTGTTACAATGGGTCAATGTGTATCCCTATATTTGAATTTTTTAATCACTGGTCTCTACCTCTACCTAATGCCTAAAGCATCAAACCCATCCTACATTGTCACTGTAATAACAAGTTGATCAGAGGTACAAAGGTTTTCTAGACTCAACAAGAACTGATTTTTGTCACATTCTATCATCTGACATTAATAAACATTTATTTTGGAAAAAAATATTCTCTAGACAGAATCTATAGCCCTAGCAGGTCAGAGAAGTGAAGGCCCCTCTTTCCACTCCAATCTTATACACGTGTGTGAATGGATTACTCTTTTTTTGATAGGTTAAGTAATAGGGAAACATGAATTTCAGGATCTTGATAAGAAAGTTCTGTTGGGATACACTGAAATCCTCAAAACAGATTTGTCCCAAGAAAGAGAGGATGGGCATCAGGTCTTCAGTTATTTCTCTGCTCCACAAGCAAAGGCAGGGCCAGGCTCCACCCACACCCACCCTGAGCAGCTGACAATGGTTGCTGCCACTCCCTAAGAGGTGCTCAATGGGTACTGAGCTGCAAGCTGGCACCAGAGGCCTGCAGACAGGAAGGGGGCCACTTCACAGACACCAGACATGGCAGAGGGCTCACAGCTGCCTTGCAAGATTTACAGCTAACTCCAGGCTAACCCACTGAGTCTAATCCTACTGAAACCAAGAGGCACCATATTTCTGGTTCCCAGAGTGCATACTGCATGACCCCAGTTTCCTTTTCCAACATCATAACAGAACAGAGTCTCCATGCTGTGACATTCCAGGCACGAGACAGGAAGAGCAAACATCGGTGACAAGAAGAGGAAGCACCAGCACCTCGCCTAACCTTCCAACAGCACTTTTTTTGAGAGAGAGAAAATGAAAACTTATAGTTAAAATCTTTACAATAATTTAATTGATTATAAATCTCTTTAGCATACATTACATGGTATTTAAAAAAGAGTGAAAATGAATAAAGTTTTTCAGGCAAATCTAATGCACAAATATACCATGTATATTGCCATGTATATACCATGTATAATGGCAGTTTAACATTCTTTAACAGCTGTGTCCACCAATGGCTCTACTTTGTGCAAAACATAAGCAAAATGAAAAGAAATCCTGCAAAGTTATTTAGTTCCCCAAGGAAAGTCATTAGAAAAGGCAACAGTAAACAATTAAGAGGCTATACACTATAGCTTGATTGTATACAGGGGCTAGAATCACCAGCACTGATGTAATCACTATATTTGCTAACTAAGTCCTTGGGTAGCTTTAGTCTGATGTAAAAACTAGAAGTCCTAGAAATTGTGCTTTATGCAGCCACATGGCCAATAAGGTAGATGTTGTCATAAAGATGTCCTACAAAAATTTTCACTAATGTTTTGAGCAGCACAATGGGTATTTCGAATAAATTCTCTTTTTGATATTTTATTCTTCACCTGAGAGCTAGTGAGGTCAATGGAAAGTAGAATCAAAGAGTACCACATTACATAGACAGCATCAGGACCAAGGCCAATTTCTCGCATTAAATCAGTATTACAATTCTTGTGTTTGGCAAGAATTGATTTCTAAAATTATGCAATGTTACAAGGTCATCCAAGACATCTCTCCTTTCATCAAGATAGATTGTTTTTTTTCCAATTTAGTTTTCTTGTACAGAAGATAAACTTCGCTATTTCCTTTCGTTAATCATCGAGGATACCCTTGGACATAAAGTAGTTCACCCCTTCATCTGGCTTTGCATTAAAGTAAGGCTGCCTTCATCCAGCTGAATATAGTTTTCCAAAAGAAAATCCTAGAGGTGGGTTTTTATTGTATATGGAACAGTGGCCCCATGTAGACTTGCACATTTCTTCTCCTTAGGCTTTCACTGGGATTATAGGTATGGGTTACCACTCCCAGAAATCTTCTGATGAACAATGTTGATTTAAACCCAAATGAAAAATTCATTCTGATTGAGTTCACCCTTGTCAGAGAAGTTCATCATTAGCAAGATCTTACCCAACACTTGATGCCAAACAGAGGTCAGTTGCATTCAGGTAGGATAAGATGGTGAAGCTTAGCTCTGGAGGCAGGATTTCCAAATTAATGAATCCTTCCTGTTCTTTAGATTTCCTTGCTTTCAAAAGATGATATATATCAATTCCTCCTTGGACTTGTTTCCAGTGATTTGTACCAGCAATGCTGCTTGCCTCCATTCTGCTCTGCTCTCTGGTGAGGTATCACTATAGTGAAGGCTCACTAGCCTTCCTGCTGGAGCTGCTGGTTTCTGGCCACTCTCCACAGCCCTTGACCCATCTGCAAGCCTGAGCGACCTATGATCTCCACCGTCGCCGCGAAGAATCGGCCTCTGCACAGGAACCTTCCACCAAACAGAAAACTGTTCAGTTGGGAACGGGTGCCAAGGCCATGGAGAAGCCAGTCCCAATTTGACTAACTCAGGCCGGTGAAGATGCCCGAAACACCCGAAAGAGCACCAGGACCACTCGAACTCGGAGTGACGCAAGTAAGAGATGCCACCGCCGGAGTTTTCCAACAGCACTCTTAATTGGATAGTTCTGGAGCTAAGAAACAGCCAGCTTGACTGCTACAAGAACTGATCCCATCCCTGTATACCTGATTAACAAGCATGGAAAACTGGATCCTCCAGTAATCAATTTCAACAACAGTGCTTCTCTTTCCTGACTTGAATCTGACACTGTGTAGAAACTGATGACATTTACTAAGCATTGGCTCCTGGTTTTTCATATTGCATACCTGCTTCTTTCTGTACACATCAGGCCCTGTCTGTTTATTTCTCCTGTAAATTGTGCCATATGTATTCTCAGCAAATTCTATTCCCTATGTCCATGGAGACAAACATATTTGAACAAAGGACAGAGACTGGGCCTGGCTAGTACATGGGAACTAGATGGTTTGGCTCAATTATACAGTAAATTGTAGACAGACTGGGGTTGCCCCAGATCTTGGGGCGTTTGCACACAATCATTTAGAAAAACAAGGTTGTCTTCCAGTTCTTTCCAGGAGGATTTCACTGTAGATTTCTGATGGTGAGTACACAAGATACATATACCCCAAATCCTCATTGACAGGGCCCAGCTTCTATTTCAAATGTATAACACACTGAACACAATAGATATCCCAACCATAAACACTAATTCCTCAAGACATTGCCACAGATGACCCAGTGGCCTGAGCCTGCAAAGATCCAAGAAGAGCAGCCAGCTGAACTTACCTCATCCACCAAAATATCTTGAAATTCTTTCCTTTCCTTCCTTTTCCTCCCACTCTCCCTCACATCTTTCCTTATATCTTTCCTTCCTTCTTCCCTTCCTCCCTTCCTTCCATGCCCCCTCTCTCCATCTTTTCCTCCCTCTTTCATTCCCTTTCTGGCTGACTTCACCCCTTCTTGTCTTCCTTTCTTTATTTTCTATTTTATGCTTAACTAGGACTTGAACTCAGGGGCTGTGGGCTCTACATGAGCTGTTTTGTGTCAAGATCAGAACCAGACATCCTGTCTCTTTGACCCACACTGAACTTTGGAGTCTGTGTCCCTTGAAGAATGCACCTATTTCTGATGCAGAATGGAGATTCCAGAAGAGTGGTAACCTATTACACAGGTAAAGCAGAAGGGCAAGGAAGACCTTCCTCTGTGAGCACCCAGAAACCATCACAGCGCAGGCTATAGAGTTGGCACTTTTGCTGGTGATGACTGAATTTGGTACAGATCTGGACCATCTGGCATGGCCCCGAGTATCTCAATGTCTGGGCAACTTACCCTGAACCTGGGAAAATCTCTCAGGGTCAGGAAGGATGTTCTTTAGCTACCAATCTTGAGGGTGGTAGCTATCCAGATGTCCATGATAGAGTCCTAGCTTCAAATATCTCAGTTGGGGATTGTAGCTCAGGAAGTTCTGCAGTGTGGGCATGGAAATTTGGTTTCCTTAGAAATTGAAAAGCATAGCTGGGAACACTGGCTCAGGGCAGGCAGGATGGCTGAGAGCTAGACATGAGTGATAGCAGAGTTCTCCAGGTCTAGGGTATCCAGGGAGCCGATCACTTGCTCTAGAAGGATTCTGAGGTAATCAGGTCTGAAGTGGATCATTAATAAACTACTCTCATTTAGGAGCCAACTACATTCAACAAATAACCAAAAATATCTCCCACAAAAATAACAAGAACAGAAGAAAGGAGGGAGGGAGAGGGAAAAACAAAGGAATGAATAAGGGGAGGGAGGTAGGAAGAAGAGAGAGGGAAGAGAAGAGAGGAAGGGACCAAGGATGGATGAAAGAAGTGAGTGAGAAAAGTAGTGAAAGAGTGATGGAGAGAAAGAGATTTTCCAGATATCTTTGTAGATGTTGTAATGTTGGGAAGGCTGTGCTTCCTGGCATTGCAGGTTCAGGGCAGTGGGCCAACTGTGGGAATGTCCTGAGTAATTAGGGTATATGGATGGGAAATCAGTTATCTAGTGTGTTAACCATTTGAATTAGGAGCAGGGCTGTGGGAGTCAGGCTTATAATCCTATCACTTTTGTGATGAAGTCTGCCTTTGGGTTTCTGCAGAAGGTGCAGCCTAGATATGTTTGATGTGGCTCAGAAATCCCAGTAGAAGCTGGTGTATGACTGGAAGGTATGTGTTGGTGAGGGTGGGGTCAGGTTGTAAAGGTATCAAAGGGCCAGAGGTCATCAGCAGAGACTTGGAGCCTGCAGTCAGTTCCTGGTACTGCTGGGATTCAGAGAGGCCTTTTACCTAGACCATGTCTAATCCAATTCTTATCTATCCAGCTGAGCATTGGGATCCCCTCTCACTGCAGCATCTAGCCCTGCAAAGTCTACTTAGCAACCAGTCCCGGACCATCTTAGTCCTGGAGGATCTGCTGGTGCTGCTGTTCCCTCCACTCTTTATGGATGTCAATGCACGTGGCCACACAAAGGTGCTAAAGGCCATTGTGCAGGCCTGGCCCTTCCCCTGCCATCCCCTTGAGGACCTGGCAGAGTTGCCAAACCTGGAGACCTTCAAAACTGTTCTAGGTGAGCTTGATGTGCTGTGACTTGCCAAGAAGAATTGGACCAGGGGGTGGAAACTGCAAGTGCTCTGTAGGAAGTGCACTCTGAAATCTGGATACAGAGCTAAATCTTGATGTCTCAAATCTCTACTCTAGATATCCTGACTGAAAGGCCAACAGAGAGTCACCTTTCAGCTGGGACTGAAGTGCAGTCCTTGATCATCATCATTAACCTGAACATCAGAGATGGCACTCAGCATGATTTCCAAGCCTACCTCCTCCCTTCTTCTTCCAGGAAGAGGAAAGAATGATTCCAGCAGTGCTCGACCAAGCTGCAGGTTCTGTCTGGCTCCACTGTAAAAAATGCAGAAGGCTCTCCATACAGAGTACCTGGACCCATCCAGGAACTGCTGGTGAGCAATTTCTGACATCTAGAAACCATTAAAAAAATTGCTCTATAACTGGGACAGGTGAAGACCCTTCAACCTTTCCAAGGTGAGTGGCAACTTCTACACTTCCAGCTCCAGGATTCTCTGGTATTTCCACAAGTATGCAGTGCATCTGCAGCAGCTTCGGCATCTTTAGGAGCTTTGTGTGCTTGACATCTTCTTCCAATATGGAAAGTGGCCTGGCACCCTTAGAGCACAACACCTTTGAAAACCTTATCTTTGAGTTTATGTCCCCTGAAGGAAGCTGACCTGAGGATTTTGTTCCAGTGTCCCTGAACCAGTCAGCTGCATCTTAGGTGTTTGTGCATAGGCGCTTTCAGTATTGAGCCCCTATGAGCCCTGCTGGAGCTAGTATCAGGCACCATGGAGAGCCTGGCATTGAAGCACTGTGACATCACTGATGCCCAGCTCTCAACCATCCTCTCTGCCCTGAGCCAGTGCTCCCAGTTGTGTTTCCTCAGCTTCTATGGAAACCGCATCTAGATGACCCACCTACATACCTTACTGCACCACACTGCCAAGGTGGACCATTTAAGCCAAGGGCTCTGCATGGCCCCTAGGTAGAGCTACTGGTCATCACATTGGGGCCTATGGAACATCGACCCCAAAAGATTTGCTCGGGTTCCAGCTCAGTTGGCACAGGCATTGAGAGGCATGGGGCCAAACCAGAATGTCCAGATCTGTACTGATTTCTGTCACCTCCTGTAAAAGGGACAATTCTATAGCCTGGGGCCTGGTGGCTGCTGGCTGTTCAAACATGAGGGGCTTCCTGGACTTTCTCACTGTGTAGTCAGAGGCCTCACTCTTGGAATCTCCTCTCAGCATTAGTAAGGAACACTAGGACACAAGTGCATTCTCCACAGAGCACTGACCCCTACCTTCAGTATGCTTGGAGGAGACTGGGAATCTTCTCCTGAACTTCCTATCTATCAAACCACAGAACTTTGTCAGTGTGGTGGCCATATAAGTGTCCTGTGTACACATCATCATGAAGCTGGAGTGAGCTGAACATCGAAAGAACTGGAACATGATTTTCTTTTCTAAATGGTTGTAAGCAAACCTACACATCCTGGGAACATCTCTCATGATCTGTAAATTACTGTATCACTCAAGGAAACAAAAATAAAGAAAAAGCATCAGTAGAATGATGTCATTTCTGGCATGAACTAATTAGAATATTTGTGCTGAGTATCCTAGATATCCAACTAGTCTCAGATCTGAACATCACAGTGCAAAGTTATCCTGGGCAAGAAAGTTCCTTAGACTCTCATCTCTTGTGAACTACCAAAAAAAGCAGAAGGGTAGCTGTGGGTCAAGTAGTGGAGTGCTGGCACAAAAGCACAGGGACAACTCCCAGGCACTCAGTTCAAGCCCCAGGTTTGGCATAACCAAACACACCAACAAATATACCCATGACCAAGGTCAAACAGATATGGATCCATTTTGGAGAAAATGGAGTGGGTGGAGAAATTCAATATATCAAATACTAAATGACATCCTGTGAAAGCAAGAGAACTTTTTCACATCTCCAAAATGTTTGGTGATGAGCATCCTAGTTACTCAGCTAGTCTGGTGTCTGAGGATCACATTTGAAAGCCAGGTTGGGCAGGAAGGTCTATTCTATACCAGATACACCCTAAATTGTCCTATGGCTCAAGTGTTATAGTGCTTGCTTTGTGCATAAAAGCTCAAGGATGTAATCATGGAATATAAAGTGTATGCACTATACAAACATATTTGTGATTTGAAATATCAGTATCTCACAATACTGTAAAACTTGTGCAACTTATGTAATCAATCTCTATAATGAAAAAAAGCTGAAGGACAGCACTCCAGACCTTGAATTTAAGCCCCAGTTGGCACAAAAGACAAAGAAAAAAATGCCATGATTAATCTCAAATATAAATAGATCTTAATTTGTAGAAGTTTCTAAGAAATTTTCAAAATCAATTGTTATAAGGCATCCTGTGTAACAAAAGTATTTCTGCTTCTACCACATATATTGGGATGACAATTTTCATATGTAAATGTGGCTTATTTTTGATCAGACATGTCTTAAAAATTCAGGCCCACTTAAATTTGTTTTTCTATAAGAAGTATTAACTCTTTGCCTTCCCAGGCATGCCAAAAAAGTAAAAATAAAGAATGAAAATATGACCTTCTGTATCCTTCCTGGAGGAACTATAAAGTCTGTGACATCACTTTCCTATGATGGTAAAAGGTTTCACTGGGTTTTTGTGCCTCAAATCAAGATAAGGTCATAAAAGCCTGGGGGCATTATCCTGTGGGGTTGTGAGGGAACTAAGACCACCCACATTTCTGCCCCATCATAGAATATCCATTATATACACATAAAATATTGTATGTGTATATTTATTTTTTTTAATTGTATTTTATTTTATTTGAGAACATACTGTACAGAGGGGCTACAATTACATGGGCAGGATAATGCATACATTTCTTACCAAGCATTGCAGCCTCCTCCTTTGTTTACCCTTCACTTCCCTTCCCCGCCTCCCCCCTCCCCCCACCCAATTTTACCCCCCTCCCCCCACCCAATTATACCCCCCTCCCCACCCCACATGGTTTTGACATGACATTTTGTACTTCTCATTGTTGCAACAGGTCCACCTGAATCCTTAAACGACTTGTTTGTCCCCATCTCCTCCACATGTTATACTGACATCAAATATAGTGAAAGCGGGGGTTACACTGTGGGGGAGGGACATACAAAGCAACAAAGAAATAATCTTACAAATGCGTTAGAAACACATGCATGAAAGAAACGTAAACATTAAAATACATATTTAAGGGTTAATTTTCCTAACATCACATTATCTGACCTTTTCCGCTTGACTCATACATATACTAGATATTGCAAATAAGGGAAACCATGGGACCTATGCTTCTTTGGGCCTGGCTTACTTCACTTAATATAATTTTTTCCAAACCTTTCCATTTCCTAAGAAATGGGGAAATGTCATTCTTTCTGATGGAGGCATAGAATTCCATTGTGTATATATACCACATTTGCTTGATCCATTCATCTACTGAGGGGCATCTGGGTTGGTTCCATATCTTAGCTATGGTAAATAATGCTGCAATAAACATAGTTGTACTGGTAGCTTTAGTGTGGTCTTGTTTGTAAACATTTGGGTAAATGCCCAAAAGTGGGATTGCTGGATCATAGGGGAGATCTATGTGAAGTCTTTTGAGGAACCTCCATACTGCTTTCCAAAGTGGTTGAACAAGTTTACATTCCCACCAACAATGAAGTAAGGTTCCTTTCTGTCCACATCCCCTCCAGCATCTGTTGTTGTTAGAGTTCTTGATTTTTGCTGTTCTAAATGGAGTGAGGTGATATCTCAATGTTGTTTTGATTTGCGTTTCTTTTATGGCTAGGGATGTTGAACATTTCTTCATGTGTCTATTGGCCATCCTTCTTTCTTCTTCAGAGAAGCTTCTCTTTAAGTCTTTCGCCCACTTATTTATTGGGCAGTTGTTTCTTTGAGGATTTGTTGTTGGGTGGTTTAATTTTTTGAGTTCCAAGTATATTTTAGATATGAGACCCTTGTCCGTTGTATGGCTAGTAAAGATCTTCTCCCAATCGGTGGGCTTTCTATTGATCTTGCCAGCTATGTCATTTGCCCTGCAGAAGCTCTGCAATCTTATGCAATCCCATTTGTCCAACCTTTCTTTGATTTGTTGTGCTTCCGGGTCTCTATTCAGAAAATTTCGACCTGAGCCAAGGAGACCTAGGGTTTCTCCTATTCCATCCTGTAATGTTTTCACAGTGTCTGCTTTGAGTTCAAGGTCTTTGATCCATTCGGAGTTGATTCTGGTGCAGGGTGATATATAAGGATCTAGTTTTAGTTTTCTACATGTAGTTAACCAATTTTGCCAGCACCATTTACTGAAGAGGCTGTCTTTCTTCCATTCTAGTGTTTTAGCTTCCTTATCGAAGATTAGATGGCTATAGGTCTGTAGGTTCATTTCTGGGTTTTCAATTCTATTCCATTGGTCCTGAGGTCTGTTCTTATGCAAGTACCAAGCTGTTTTGATTACTATGGCTTTATAGTAGAGTTTGAAATTTGGTATTGATATTCCTCCAGCAGTGTTCTTTCCGTTGAGGAGCGTTTTTGCTATTCAGGGTCTTTTATTGTTCCATATGAATTTTTGGATTGCCTCCTCTATTTCCTTGAAGAATGAGGGTGGAATTTTGATAGGTATCGCGTTGAATTTGTAGATAGCCTTGGGAAGTATTGCCATTTTCACGATGTTAATCTTGCCAATCCAGGAGCATGGGAGGTTTTGCCATTTTTTAAGTTCTGTGTTGATTTCCTTTTTCAAGATTTTAAAGTTTTCATCATAGAGGTCCTTCACTTCTTTGGTTAAGTTAATTCCTAGGTATTTTATTTTTTGTGGGGCTATTACAAATGGAGTTGCTTTCCTAATTTCAGCCACACTTTTCTCATTGTTGGCATATAGAAAAGCCATTGATTTTTGGGGGATAATTTTATAACCTGCTACTTTGCCAACGTTTTGAATCAGCTTCAGTAATTTGGGAGTGGAGTCCATGGGATTCTTTAAATAAAAGATCATGTCATCTGCAAAGAGGGAGAGTTTTATTTCTTCTTTCCCTATTTGGATCCCCTTTATGTCTGCATCTTGTCTTATTGCTGTAGCTAGGCATTCTAATACTAGATTGAAGAGAAGTGGAGAGAGTGGGCATCCTTGTCTTGTTCCTGAGTTAAGAGGAAATGCCTTTAGTTTTTCACCATTGAGTATAATGCTGGCTGTAGGTTTGTCATATACAGCCTTTATTGTATTGAGGAATGTTCCATGGATTCCTAATTTTTCCAGAACCTTCATCATAAAGGGGTGTTGGATCTTGTCAAATGCTTTTTCTGCATCTATTGAGATAACCATGTGGTTCTTATTCTTGCTCCTGTTGATGTGATGAATAATATTAATTGATTTGCGTATATTGAACCAGCTTTGCATCCCTGAAATGAATCCTGTTTGATCATGGTGTATGATTTTTTGGATGAATTGTTGAAGTCGATTGGCCAAAATTTTGTTGAGAAGTTTTGCCTCAATGTTCATCAAAGAAATGGGTCTATAGTTCTCTTTCTTTGATGAGTCCCTGCCTGGTTTTGGGATGAGGTTTATGATGGCTTCATAGAATGTGTTCGGTAGTGAGCTTTCTCTTTCAATTTCATTGAAGAGTTGGAGGAGTATTGGTGTGAGCTCTGCTTTGAAGGCCTTGTAGAATTCTGCTCTAAAACCATCGGGTCCTGGACTTTTCTTAGCTGGGAGGTCTCTTATTGCTGTTTCTATTTCAATGCTTGATATGGGCCTGTTAAGCTGGTTTAACTCATCTTGGTTTAGTTTTGGCATGTCAATATTTGCTAGGAAAAGGTCCATTTCTGTCAAGTTCTCAAACTTATTAGCATAAAGTTTTGAGAAGTATTCCCTTATAATGTTCTGAATCTTGGTTGTTTCCGTGGTGATGTTTCCATTCTCATCTCTGAGTTTATTAATTTGGGTGTGTTCTCTTCTTTTTCTGATAAGATTTGCTAAGGGTCTGTCAATTTTGTTAAGATTTTCAAAGGACCAACTCTTTGTTTTGATTCTTTCTATAGTTTTTTTTGGATTCTAATTCATTTAATTCTGATTTAATTTTTATTATTTCTTTCCGTCTACTGGATTGGGGTTTATCTTGCTGCTCTTTTTCAAGGAGGTTTAGATGTGTCATTAAATTGTTAGTTTCAGATCTCTCCAATTTGTTGATGTAGGAGCTCAGAGCTATAAACTTGCCCCTGAGTACTGCCTTTGCTGTGTCCCAGAGGAGCTGGTAATTTGTGTGTTCATTTTTGTTGAATAGCATAAACATTTGAATTTCCTTTCTAATCTCTTCCATGACCCACTCATGATTCAGCAGTGTGTTGTTCAGCCTCCAAGTGATGCTGGACGTTCTTTGGTGGCTTTTGGTGTTGAGTTCTAATTTTATTCGCTTGTGGTCAGAGAGAATGCAAGGTATAATTTCAATGTTTCTGAATTGAGACAAATTTGCTTTGTGGCCTAAAATGTGGTCTACTTTGGAAAACGTTCCATGTGCTGCTGAGAAAAACGTGTATTCTGATGCTGCTTGGTGAAATGTTCAGTAGATGACTGTAAGTCTAGTTGATCTATGCAGCTGTTTAGATCTGGTGTCTCTCTGTTGAATTTTTGCCGAGTTGATCTATCTAGTGGGGAGAGTGGTGTGTTAAAATCCCCAACAATTAATGTCTTTGGATCTATATTGGATTTGAGGGAAAGTAGTGTTTCTTTGATAAATTTGGGTGCTCCATTGTTTGGCGAATAGATATTTAGAATTGTAATATCCTCCTGAAGGAGAGATCCTTTAATTAGTATGTAGCGACCTTCTTTATCTCTTCTCAGGAATTTTAATTTGAAGTCTATTTTATCTGATATTAGGATTGCAACTCCCGCCTGTTTATGAGGGCCATTTGCTTGGTAGATTTTGTTCCAGCCTTTAACCTTGAAAATATGTTTGTTTTTATGGGCAAGATGTGACTCCTGCAGGCAGCAGATAGAAGGGTCTTGTTTTTTAATCCAATTAGACAGTCTATGTCGCATAATTGGAGAGTTCAGTCCCTTAACGTTAAGAGATAGGACTGAGAGGTATTTTGAGTTCCTGCCATGTTATCCACCTTCTTGGGGGCTGTGAAAGCTGGGTTCTTCCTAAGGTTCTTGGATTCTCAGTTTGGGTGCAGTTTCTTGGCCTTTGTTGCGTTCTTGTTGGTTTTCTATGTGTAGGACATCTTTAAGAATTTTTTGTAGGGCTGGTTTGATGGAGATGTGATTCAATTTTTCTTTGCTATGGAAGGTTTTTATTTGGCCTTCAGTTATGAAGGAGAGTTTAGCTGGGTACAGTATTCTTGGTTGATAGTTGTTTGTTTTTAGGGCATGGCATACGTCATTCCAGGCTCTTCTTGCTTTGATTGTCTCTGCTGAGAAATCTGAGGTAATTCTAATTGGTTTCCCTTTAAAAGTGATTAACCTTTTCTCCTTGACAGCTTTAAGGATCTTTTCCTTGGTCTGGGTTGATCCTGTGTGGATTATAATGTGACGGTGGGATGTCCTATTCTGGTCTGGTCTATTTGGGGTTCTAAAAGCTTCTTGTATCTGAATAGGCCTATCTTTTTGTATGTTTGGGAAGTTCTCTGCTAGGATCCTGTTAAACAAATTTCCTAGACCATTAACTTCTGTTTCTAGGTGCTCCTCTACACCCATTATCCTTAGATTGGGCCTTCTGATGGTGTCTTCCAGGTGTTGGATAGACCTATCATATTTCTTGTACTTGTCTTGGATGGTTGTATGTGCTTTCTCTATAATATCTAGGCTGTCTTCAATCCCTGAGATTCGATCTTCTGCATGGTCTAACCTGCTGTCAAGACTCTCTACTTTGTTTTTTATCTCTTTTCCTTCTAATTGGTCAGCTTTGATGGCTTCAAGTTCTTTGTTGAAGCTCTGTTTTAGGTCTTGTATGAATTTCTTTACTTCCTTAATTTGGTGTTCAGTGTTTGTTCTCAAATCACTTAGTTGATTGGTTATGGTTTCTTTGGACTCCCATTCCTTCTGTTGGGTTCCATTCAGCATTCCCTTTGTGGTCTCCCTGACTTCCTTCAGCTCTTTGTTAATGGATTCCATGAATGCCTTTAGTGATCTTTGTGTATTCTCTACCTGGTCTCTTAATTCGTGAATTACTCTTTGATTAGTTTCCTCCCTTCTGTGGGATTCCTGCAGTTCTCTTTGAGTGTTCTCTGCCTGCTCACGCCATTCCTCCCTTTCTCTTTGCGTATTCTCAAGTTGTTTACGCAAATCCTGTATCAGTTTTTGAGAAGCTTCCTCACGCTTATGATATTCCTGTATAAACTTCTGGGATGCCTCCTCTCTCTCCCTATCATGCTCATACAGAGTCCTTTGTACATTGTCAAACTTCTCATTTATCATGTTTGCTATTAGTGTTTGTAGAGCTATTTGGGAACTCTCCTCTGGATTATTCTTTATCTGTTCTAATCCCTGATTATCAAGGTTGGGAATTGAGATACCCGAATTTGCCATTTTTCTTGTGTTTTTCCGGCTTACTCGGCCCATTTGAGATAAAGATTGCCCCAGTTCTGTGCTAGAACACTATCTTAAGGCAACCATCAACCAAAGTTTGCATTTGTACCGTCAAGAGTCCACAGATACAATCTAGTTCAACAGATACATCTATTCAACATCAAACGACTATATGTTAAAGGACTTCGAACCGCAGAAAATAATTTGGAAAACCAGAAATTATTAGGATTAGGGAGAGATGTGGGTAAAAAATGGGAATAGATTGGTGTGGGGAGGCACAGGGAGAGTTAACTATGTCCTAATCACAGTGCAGAAAATGGGTTGGGTAGGATGCAAGTAGAGAGAGAGAGAAAAAGAAGAGACAGAAAGGGGAATAAAGAGAGACCAGAAAAAGAATAGAAACGTAAAAATTAATGTTATTATAGAGGTTCAAAGACCGTCAATTTAGAGAGGAATGTGAATATGTTCAGAGAAGGGGAGGGACATAGAGGAGATGTGAAAATCTTTAAGGATGGGAAAGGGAGAAGAAAAGATCAGAAGTTCAGTAGAGCTAGATAAAAAACAAAAAGATAATTAATTAAGAAAGAAAAAGAGAAAGAAGACAAGAAAAGAAAGGAAAACTCTCATTCACGTATTCCTAAAATAAAAATTATAAGATGAGAAAAAAAAAGTTACTGGAAAACAATTATTTTTTCAGAAGAGGCAAAAATTAAACATTAATAAAAGTTTTAGAAGGGAAAAAAAATTTATATATATATATATATAATATATATATATATATATATATATGGTAACAAAAAACAAGCAAAAAAAAGAAAAGAAGAAGAAGAAGAAAAAAAACAAAAAAAAAAAGAAAAAAAAGAAAAAAAGTCTTTTGATTTTTTTTGGGGGGGGGAGGAGTGGGAAGAATCCTGTATCTCCCTTTTGTCTGCAACCAGTCTCTTGTTGGAGTCTCTGGTCAGCTTGAGGTCCTGTGGCTTGATTGGTTTCTTTAGTCGGTTGGTTGGAAGAGGCAGAAAAATGCTCTGCTTTACCCAAGATTTTGAGATCCCCTTCCCAGGTTAGTTTTCTGGGAGGGTGGTCTGCTTTGAGAGTCACAAAAGAGGGGGATGTGGTGATGAGGCTAGGTTCTGGGTAGAGTTGAGGCCTTTCAACAAACAGTAGCTTTTCCCTGGGGCTATTTTGTGATAAAGCTCACAGCACCCAGCCTGGAGCCATTCTCAGGGTTTCTGTTTTTCAATTGATTGTGGTGGCTGCTAGAGGGAGGGGCAGCCTCTGGCTCTGGTTACCCAGTGAGGGAAGGCACTCCGATGGCTGGCGCCTGAGCTGGGTGACTTTTCCCTGGATGGAGCTGAGTCTGGCAGGTCACTTCGCCGTTAAGTTCTTGTGACCTGCTAAATGACTCATTTTATTCCAAGGCCTGAGCTGGAGCTAGCAGCTCCTCCGAGCTTTGTCGGTATCCAAGACGGAGATCACCGGTGCTGTGGGGGGAGGGGTGGCCTTTCCTCCTCTGCTCCCTGAGGAGTGAGGATGTCGGGCTTGTACTCACGCCGAGTCTTGGATCCTGGGTCGTCTCTGGTCTGCAAACAGCAGGATGAAGATGTTCGCTCCTTGTTGGTTCTTGTTCGTGTTGAGTAGAATCCACTCTTCCGCTGCGTCTGGCTCCTTCGTCCCCAACTCTCTGTGTCTCAGGTATGACTCTGCGGCGGTGGTCGCCGCCGCGACCCCGCCGCCGGAGCGGCTGCTGATGCGTTTCCTTGGCTTCCCCTTTCTTGTCTAACTCTCTGTCCTGTGATGGCACACTTGGTGTGATTCTCTGGCTTAGGACTGTTCACTGGAATTCTAAAACTACTTTCTATGCGAGAGCTTGTTCAGATTCCAGCTTCTCCTCCGCCATCTTCTCCATCCAGTTTTCTGTATGTGTATATTTAATATGTACTAATCTGGGATACTTGTCATCAGTTTGAGTGTCTTGCTCATCTCATGACTCCTCATTTAAGTGGGTATTAATCCTTTGAATACCATCCTTTTATTATTACCAAAGTCAACACCAGATCTTTGCCTCTACAATTCACTATACTATTTGCATAAATTTGACTTAAGAATCATCTCATCTCTTTCCATACTCTGATTTGACTACTTGCTTTCCTTCCTGATGGCCAAAATGCACTCTTCTGCATAATGGATAATTGGGGACCTCATGTTGTGATGAGTGGTAATGGGTAATCAGTGACTTATAAAACAATAATAATCCAATTCGATTGAAGAAATTATAAATATAAGAAGAGTGGCTTTTCCTGGAAGATGGCAGTGCTTTCACCGGTAGCCTCACTATGGGTCTCTGACCAAAAACAAGATTTAGGGGCACATCCACACTTTACCTCAAGAGATCCACTCCCATCAAACTCTAATACCGAAAGACTTTTTCTACTACACGAAGGCTATCCTAGTAGGCAAATAAAGAATGGGAAAAAAGAAACGGTGAATGGGAACCCCTGTGGAGCAGTTGCAGCTCATGACTCTGTGCTGCACACTTTACCTCAAGAGATCCACTCCCATCAAACTCTAATACCGAAAGACTTTTTCTACTACAAGAAGGCTATCCTAGCAGGCAAATAAGGAATGTGAAAAGAGAAATGGTGAATGGGAACCCCTGTGGAGCAGTTGCAGCTCATGACTCTGTGCTGCACTGCACCAGACTCTGCAGACTTTAAGCAGAGAAGCACCCCAAAACCGAAGAAAGCACTCAACACTAGTCTCATGGAAAGTTCAGAGGAAATCTGATGAAGACTCCAAACAGTTGAACAGCCCCCACCCTAATCCATGCCCCCCTCCCCTGCCAGGCAAGCTACAGGGAATGAGCGAACTCAGCAATACCACCATTACAATCACAAGAAATTGGCACTACCGGGTAAGCCCCCAAAGTCAGCCTGTGACTGCAGCAGTGGTGGGATCCCTCTGGGCGAAGGCCAACCCTGCACAAGACTCCCAGGAAACCACAGCCACAGTCAATCTATCACTCTAAGCAATATGGGCCAACCATTCTACTGACTTGGCACTCTGCTGGGAACTGCTCCCTCCCTGTTGCCACCACAGGCTCTCACAGCCCATGCAACACCAAGCTGCTACGGGCATCTTCACAGATGTACCCAGCAGCCGCAAGCAGCCACCTCTAAGGTTCTCTGCCCACCGCTGCCAGCCCACTCTCACCTCCTCTGCTATAAACCAGCACCGCAGCCCACACCAGTCAGCTGCATGAGCCTCCACCTGGCTACCCCAGTGCCAGGACTCCCTAAGCCACCATAGTGGAGACCCTTGAGCATCAGCAGAACAACTCCTCCCATCTGCATCTGCCAACACCCAGACTCTCTGACTGAGAACCTTCTTACCTGCCACAGCACAGGCACTGTGGACCAGCACACCACCAGCTACAGACTTCATGAGTAACCCATCTAGGTCCACTCCCTGCAGGATCCCAAAGCCCTCCCACCCAAGCCCCCTTCCAAAAGGAAGGAATCATACCAGAACAGAACATGGAAATAAACTCAGTTTCTAAGCCTCCTGTGGCTACCTTGGAAAGCCTAGGAACAGCTCCAGACATATGAAAGCAGTCTACAAACCTGAAATCCCCAAAACTCCCTTCTACCAGTCCAGAGAGTGGGACCATAGATAGCAGGCAGCCTCCCCCATCAAAAGGCCATCTGTTCCCAAACAACACACAAGGAAAGTGGACTAGAGAAAGGCATACAAGGTTCTATCAGGAATCGGTTCTGAGGTCTCTGGGGAGACTAAAGCTCCCCCAAAGAACACAAAAAAAACATTTTTAAGAGTTTTATTCATGTTTTTGTTTTGTTTGGCTCATTTTTATGTCTGAACATTTGTTGTTTGTTTTATTTTTATGGCTTACTTATGTGTATTGTGATTTAGGATTTGCTTAAAGCTTCTATTTTCATTATTATTTGATTTTTCTCCCACTTCCAAATTTCCTAATTTATAAGATTTTTCTTCTTTCTTTTCCTTTCACTCTTCCCTTTCTCCTTTCTCTCCACATTATACTACTACTCAATCAGAGCTACCCTGCCTAGATCTATACACAAAGTAAGGCCTCCTTCTATGTGTGTAAACAATATTTACAGGAGTTAACTTACATTAAGTGACTCTCCAATTATATCTGAATAATCTTTCTCTAATCTCAACAAGTCTCTCAAATACACATATATAACTTTTCTTTTTTTTCTGTTTTTGGTATGTCATGGGCCTTGAACTGTGTTAATGGGCACTATCCCTGCACTGTTCAGTTAAAGGTGAGTGTTCTACTGTTTGAGCCATAGCACCACTTCTGGTTTTCTAGTGGTTAATTGGATATAAGAGTCTCATGGACTTTTCTGCCCTGGCTGGCTTTGAACTGTGATCCTCAGATTTAATCCTACTTGGTAGCTAAGATTACAGGTGTGAGCCACTGGCACCTGGATATAACTTTTTTTTCTTACCTTCATCTTGATGTCTAAGCTACTCCTTACATAACCTTTCCTCAACCTCTTCTCCAACTCTTACACTCAGTAACATGGTCTTTATTCTACTACATATTCTCCTCCCCTAAGCTGTTCTTACTCTTCTACTATCCTTATACCCAAGTTTTCTTTTGAACTTGAATTCATAGCTCTCAAATGCAAACCTTTCACTTTTCCATCTGCACCATCCCATTGATCCCTGATGGTTTATATCTAACACAACTTACAGTTGGTTCTATATTTGACCACAAAATTGGAGCCATTGGACTATTTTGAGTACAAGGGGCCCATCTTGTTAACTCTAAGGAGCAGACTACTTATCAGCCAAAAACAGGTTATCTCAAAAGTTACAACTATAAATAATCTCAAGCCCAAAGCCACAATATCCCTCTCCAAGGAAAGAAAAAGAGAGATAAACAGGAAAACATCTACACATAACTTTGAAATTCTAATATCTAGACACCTACATCTAGGTTGGCTCCAGTCCCCACCCAAAAGACTGTCCTACTGTCCTACTCTCCTACCATTGTGGTTCTGGTCTGTGGTAGAACTAACTATTGAAACACAAGGGACATGGCCAATCAACAAACTCCAACACAATCTCCACATAAACAAGGCACAGAGCAGTCCCAGATTGGCCTAGAGGACAATGCTCAAAATAGATTAAAAGCATGGCTGGTAAACCTGCTCAATGAAAAACTGGCCATCCCGAATAGCGTTGTCAGAGAATACGTTAATAGATGACTTCATGGCCTCCCCAAATAAAAAGATAAAGGTACTTCAGCAGAGGTAGAATGAAACAAATGAAAAGATAGGAACCCAGTTAAGGAGTGGAAAGAAAAGTCTAATGATCAATTCCAGGAGGTAAGGCACTCTATACAACACTTAAAGGAAAACCTTGATAAGGAGCTAGCCACCATTAAGACCAGCAAGAAGCAAATGTGATAGACACCAAAGTAGAAAGCCTTCAAAGTAGAATGGAAGAGACCAAAGAAAGAATATCAGAGAAAAAGACAGTTTAGACTCCATAGAGAAAGAGCACACAATTATTAACAAAACTTAGAAGCATGACAGCTCACTGCAGGAAATACAGAATACATTCAGAAAGCCTAATTTGAGAATACTAGGTATACAAGAGGGCCTGGAAAGGAAGCAAATGGATTACGAAATATATTCAGCAGGATCTTAGCAGAGAACTTCCCAAATATACAAAAGGACAGGCTCATACAGATAAAGAAGCTCTTTTTTATTGAGAAAATAAGTACAGAGGGGTTACAATTACATGGGCAAGATAATGAGTACATTTCTTATCAAGCATTGTAGCCTCCTCATTTGTTTCTCCTTCCCATCTCTAAACTTCGACCCCCAACCCCCAGCCCATCCTATTCCCGCATCCCCACCAAAGTTATAAAGTTTATTTTTGGCGTAACATCTTGTACATCTCATTTTTGCAATAGGTCCACCTGTAGCCCTAGTAAAACTATTTTTCCCCTTTGCTTTCACAAAATATACCGACATAAAAAACAGTGAAAGCAGGGTTATACTGTGGGGGAGGGACATACAAAGCAACAAAGAAATCATCTTATAAATGTTTGAGAAACAATCCCATGAAAGAAAAAAAAATGAATGCATAATCATGTCCCCAATATCAACTTATCTGGCCTTTTCTGTTTGTCTCAGACATATGTTAGTTATTGCAAATAAGGGAAACCATAGGACCTATGTTTCTTTGGGCTTGGCTTACTTCACTTAATTGTTTCCAATTCTTCCTATTTCCTAACAAATGGGGCAATGTCATTCTTTCTGACGGAGGCATAGTATTCTATTGTGAATATATACCACATTTTCTTGATCCATTCATCTACTGAGGGGCATCTGGGTTGGTTCCATAAATAGCTATAGTAAATAATGGTGCAATAATAGTCGTGTTGGTAGCTTGTTTGTAAATATTTGGGTAAATGCCCAAAAGTGGGACTGCTGGGTCATAGAGGAGCTCTATGTGGAATCTTTTGAGGAGACTCCATACTACTTTCCAAAGTGGTTGAACAAGTTTACACTCTCATCAACATGCAGTAAGGTTCCCTGTTGTCCACATACCCTCCAGCATCTGTTGTTATTAGAGTTGTTGATTTTAGCCATTCTAACTGGAGTGAGATGGTATCTCAATGTTGTTTTGATTTGCATTTCTTTTATGGCTAGGGAGGTTGAGCATTTCTTCATGTGACTATTGGCCATCCTTTCCTCTTCTGAGAAGTTTCTCCTTAAGTCTTTAGCCCACTTGTTTACTGGACAGATGTTTCTTTTAAGATTTGAGTTCAAGGTATATTTTAGATATGAGACCCTTTCCTGTTGTATGGCTAGGGAAGATCTTCTCCCAATCTGTGGGCTTCCTATTGATTTTGCTAGCTATGTCCTTTGCCATGCAGAAGTTCTGCAATTTTATGCAATCCTATTGGTCCAACCTTTCTTTGATTTGTTGACAGAAGGGAACCTTACTGCATTGTTGGTGGGAATGTAAACTTGTTCTACCTCTTTGGAAAGCAGTATGGAGGTTCCTCAAAAGACTCCACATAGAGCTCCCCTATGACCCAGCAATCCCACTTTTGGGCATTTACCCAAATGTTTACAAACAAGACAACACTAAAGCTACCAGCACGACTATGTTTATTGCAGCATTATTTACTATAGCCAAGATATGGAATCAACCCAGATGTCCCTCAGTAGATGAATGGATCAAGAAAATGTATATATATACACAATGGAATTCTATACCTCCATCAGAAAGAATGACATTGCCCATTTGTTAAGAAATGGAAAGGCTTGGAAAAAATTATATTAAGTGAAGTAAACCAGGCCCAAAGAAACATAGGTCCCATGGTTTCCCTTATTTGCAATAACTAGTAAATGTCTGAGTCAAGCAGAAAAGGTCAGATAAGGTGATGTTAGGGAAATGAACCCTAAGATATGTATTCAATTGTTTTTTTTTCTTTCATGTAATTTTTTCTAACACATTTATAAGATTATTTCTTTATTGCTTTGTATGTCCCTCCTCCACAGTATAACCCTTGTTTTCACTGTATTTGATGTTGGTATAATTTGTGGAAGGGAAAAGAAAAATAAATCGTTTAAATAGGGATACAGGTGGACCCATTGCAACAATGAGATGAGATGTACAAGTCGTTATGTCGAAAACGAACTTTACAACTTTGGTTCTGGGGGGCGGGGAGGATTGGGTAGGGGGGTGGAAGGTGGATGGGAAGGGGAAACAAAGGAGGAGGCTACAATGTTTGATAAGAAATGTACTCATTATCTTGCCCATGTAGTTGTAACCCCTCTGAACAGTATTTTCACAATAAAAAAATTAAAAAAGAAATGTACTCATTTTCTTGCCCATGTAATTGTAAACCCTCTGTACAGTATTTTCACAATAAAAAAATTTTACTAAGGCTCCTGATTAAAAGTTCTGTTTCAGACCTAATGAAGTAACCTAGAACAATTTCTATGCAACAAGAAAATAATCAAAATAATCATTTGACTTCCTGATCACTCAGCAAAGGAACAGAAGGCTGAGGAAACAGTTCCATGCAAATTCTCATAAATTAGATAAATCCTAGTTTTATGTAATAAATGTTTGTATTTTTTTTTGGTCGGCTGTTGGGCTTGAACACTTCGCTTGGGCGCTTCCCTGCGCTCTTCAGCTAAAGGTCAGCACTCGACCACTTGAGCCACAGGGCCCCTTCCAGTTTTCCAGTGGTTTATTTGAGATAATTTTCTCACGGACTTTCCTGCCTGGGCTAGCTTTGAAACACGATCCTCAGAGCTCAGCCTCTTGAGTAGCTAGGATTACATGGGTAAATTTTTAATGTGTAAAGTAGAATAAATCTAAATCACTTATAAAAATAAAATAAAAATATGGCTAAATCTGTTTAGCAGATCATCTTTGCTATTATTAAGAAACACATCTGGAAAAGGTAAGCTTTTAGCTTTCAAAATATTAGCTATGAGCATGTTAAGGTTATTTGTAATTCAAAGAATTTATGGAAAGATGGAATACTTTTAGTCCGTGTTCCCAACCAGATTTAAGTCAAGCACACGTGTAAAAGACCTCATACAAGTTTAACTAAATATAATCTGTTAGGTTTTGGAAAAATAACTCAATTACATACTTTTATACAGTAAGAAACCTGTCTAGGAAATGACCTTCCTCACTGTTTATGCCATCCAAAACTTAAGACCTTACCTGTGCAGGGAGTTGTACTTCTGCTTGAAGAAACAAGTCAGGGAGAGCCTGGGCCACAGAATACAAAGCATTGTATGTACTGTAACTGTCTCCAGACATACTCATGTCAAAAATCTGCTTAGGCAACCAACCCAAGGAGGCATTTTGAGGCCAGTTCTCCCACATATCACAATCAGACTCAGAATCTGAGCAATTAAAAGAGAAACCACAGCATTCCAAGGAAAACATCTCCTGGGTATTTGGAAGGGTTAACTACTTAGACAAAATCTGTGAATCGAGAAACAAATGGATGATGATGTGAAAAAATGAGAGGTACATGTAATGAACCTAGCATGAAATATCTTTTTCTCATGGTTAAATGCCATTAAATTTTGCCTTTTATTAAAATTTTCTCAACACACACCTTTAAATATAGCAGGAATTCATTATCAACATATATGATGAGGACATTTGCTGATGATGTATTTATATAGTATAGCTTTCCAAGATTTTAAAACCATGTGACATAACATAGTTTGGTATTAACAGCTCAAAGCCTATACAATCACTATTCGTGGCCATGTTTCTTTCATTCAGGAAGAATCCACAAACCATTTTCATATTGTAAGACTAACAATCCCACCAATTCCAGCTGAAGTGAAGCAGTAATAAGACCATGGCAGTTACTATTGATGTGTCCTTTTGGGCCATTTGATAGAGAGCAGGTCATTCAATGTGTGATCAAAAGGCTCAAAGGTAAGGTAAAGGGAAGGAATATAAGATGCTCTATGAATAAGATTTCTATCTATGACATGATATATATTATATAACCATGTAAAGTAGATGGAAGGTATGTTTATCTTTTAGTTTTTGAAAAGAAAAAATATTAAAAATTTTCATTGTAAATAGAATCAATTTGTTTGTTCAACCCCTTTTGCATTTGTCATTGTCTTTGTCTGTGTCCCATCAACTCTTGGTTTTTGTCCCATCAACTCTTATCTATATCTACTGCATGTATCACCTGACTTTAATAGTTCCATTTTCACATAAAATATATTATGTTGTATTTGCCCACCCATCTTCTTTTTCCTTTGCATCTTTCCCCATCCCCTCAAAAACAACCCCCCACAAGAAGATATTGTTAGGTTTTTTAAAAAAGAGGCTGCTAAGAGCCACACAACACACGTGGTATCCAGGTAAGGGGTAGGTTTATTCATCGTTCTGCCTGGCACCAGTCCATGTTGGCACTCCATGCCACTAGGAAAGGCATGGGAAAGAGGGTGTCTGGCCCTGGTGTAGGCCTTATCTAGGGTAGGGGTGGGGAAAGGTGTGGCCACATTGAATCCATTTGTGACATCAGTAGATTCAGATGTGACCTCTTCCAGGTGTGCCAGATGCCAGGTAATGCAGGTACTAGGTGGAGACTTTGCTGTGATGAAGGTGTAGTCTGTGTGCCATCCAAGAGCAGACCTTACATTCCAGCCTTTTAATAATCATGAAATAGGGTGTGGATTCTCCTGGCTACTTTCTGCTAACAAGGGGCATCGACCTTAGGGGTAAAAGGCAGGAGAAGGCAGCGAGCAGCAGATGTCCCATGGTAGGCGTGAGTCCTTAGATGAAATCTGGAGAAAGTCTCATGAATCATTGAGTGGCTGGAAAAAAATATTAGAGAGCAAATAAATGGCAAGAGGAAGTGCATGGGGCTGAAAATTAAAAATTGGATGACTTATCTAGAATGGCTCGTTCTTTTTTTTTTTTTTTTTTTTTTTGGGTCCGGTTGTGGGGCCTGAACTCTGGGCCTGGGCGCTGTCCCTCAGCTCTTCAGCTCAAGGCTAGCGCTCTACCACTTGAGCCACAGCACCACTTCCGGCTTTTTTCTTTTTGCTTATGTGGTGCTGAGGAATCGAACCCAGGGCCTCGAGCATGCAAGGCAAGCGCTCTACCACTGAGCCACCTTCCCAGCCCCATAGAATGGCTCGTTCTTATCTCCTGCATTCCAGGCTGTCCTGGAGTTGGTGAAAATGTCCCTAGCTACTTCTGATATCTGGCAACTAGGTAGGGGGAACGTCAGGTAACAAAGGCAAGAATGTGAATTCCTGTCCAGTTAAAAGGTAGACAGATATGGACATTAGAGGAAATAATACTACTATTAAAGAAGTTAAGCCTAAGAGGGTCTGATGTAAGTACTTAATTTCTGAAGTATGTACACAATGAAGTATAAGGTCTAATAATCAATGACAGATATACATCTGGGGATGGGTAGAACAGCAAGGAAGTCATTCAAAAACAATAACAAACACACACACATAGACACACACACCTAAAATAAAAATTATGAAAGAAAAAATCAGAAAACAATTTAAAAACATCAAAAAAATAAGGTAGAAAAATGAGTTACTTCATTTTTTTCCCAGGGGGCAATCTTATATCTCCCCTGTGTTTGTAACAAGCCTCTTGGTGGAATCTCTGGTTTGTTTGTGGTGTTTGGTTTTCCTGAGGCTTATTTCCTGAGGTGTATTAAGTCAGATTGTTTGAGCAGGCAAAAAATCCTCTCCTTAGCCAGGAGTTTGTGATCCTTCTCCCAGGCTAGTTAAATAGGAGGAAGATCTGTTTTGAGTATCAAAAAAGAGGGAGATGGCTGTTTCCTCTAGTTTGGAGTTACTCTGATCAGGCTACTTTGTGGGTGGGGTTGAAGCCTATCAACAATCAGTAGCTTCTTTCTGAGGGGCTAGCTCCTGAGACACTCACAGAGCCCATCCTGGAGCCATTCTCCAGTTTTGTGTTTATTTTCAATTGTTTGTCTTTTACCCTCCAGCTGCCTATGCTGTAGTGGGGAGTGGCAGCCTCTGGCTTTGTTTACCCAGTGAGGAAAGTCATTCCTCCAGGGGTGCAGCTTCCTCTGCTTGGGTGGTGTGACTTTCCCCTGAGTGGAGCTGGATAGGTCAGGTCAGGTTCCTGTGAACTGGTGAATATTGTTTCCTTCCAAAGCCTGAGTTGGACCTAGCTGTTCTGTCAGGCCTTTGTCAGTATCAAACGTGGAGTATTTCTCTGGTGGTGGGGAAGGGGTTACCTTCCCACTGCTGCTCTGTGAGAAAGGGTGAGGATGACTTGAAGGTACTCACTCAAGCCTCTTGGTTTCTGGGCTGTCCCTGGTCTTCAATCAGCAGGTTGAAGATTTCTGCTCCTTGTCAGTTCTTGCTGGTGGTGAGTGGAATCTGCTCACACACTGCATCTGGCACCTTTGTCCTGGCCTCTCTCTGTTGATATGGTGGCCATAGCAGCAGCAGCACCCCTCACTATTCTCACTGTTGCTACCTCAGACACCAATAAGTGCTCAGACCTGTCCCTTGACCAAGCTGCATGGAGTTTTTCTCTCTGGCCAAACTCTCTGTATTGTGATGGCACACTTGGTGTCATTCCTTAGCCTAGGACTGTTCACTGGGAAAATAAAACTGCTTTCTCTGCCAGAGCTTGTTTAGCCTCCAGCGTCTCTTCTGCCATCTTCCTCCAGACTGTAAGTAAAAAAAATTAAAATCACTTCAAGTGATCGTGATGGTACATACAAATTAAAGACTAAATAAGTCCAGAAATTAAATTACTTGTGCTAGGGACTCATGCATGTAATCTCACATAATCAGGAACTTGAGAATTGCAGATACTAAGCCAAAGTCAACTAGTGCATAAAATTCCTTCATAGACTTTTCTCCAGTGAACCAACAAAATCCAGAAGTGCAGGTGTGATTCAAGTGGTGAGCATGAGCCTTGGGAGAAAATGTGAATCAAGAGTTCAAAGAAAGCTGGGTGCTGGTGGCTCATGCTTGTAATCCTAGCTACTTGGGAGGCTGAGATCTGAAGATCATGGTTCAAAACCATCCTGAGCTGGAAAGTCTGTGACAGTCTTATGTTCAATAAACCACAAAAAAACCCAGAAGTGGCACTGTGGCTTAAGGGTTAGAGTGTTAGGTTGAGCTGAAGATCTGAGGGAAAGCGCCCAATTCAAGCCCCAAGACAGACCAAAAAAAAAGTACAAAGCAAGGCATGCATAGATAGCTCATACCTGTAATCCTAGGTACATAAGGAAGCTGAAAATGGACTGAAGAATTTAGAGATGTAGGAAACAAAAAAGGATGTAGGTTAAGTCATAATATTATCAAAGTTCAGGATTTGCACACAAGTAGCATATTGTTCAGAAATTGAGAGGGATTGTTGAGGTAAATCTCTCATCTCCTGATGTCTAATTACCATGGACCATTTATCTATCTGTAGTTAATAACATGCATGCCATTTTACTAATCCAGACCATATTTTTCATCATATCTATAGGTAGTTTTTAAACCCATCAGCTCAGATTGTAATTTTAATATGTCTATATTAGCACAGAAACAAAACACACAAACACGTTTTGGGAAATTAAGAGAAGAAAAATTAGTTTACCATAGATAAATGCTGGGGAATAAGAAAAATAAGCTAAGTGAGACACTGGTGCCTCATGCTTGTAGTCTTATCTACTAAGGAGGCTGAGATGTCATGATCATGTTTTGATGGTATCTTGGGGAGGGATATCTATGAGACTCATATCTTTGTTTAATAACCAGAAAGTATCAAGTGTGGAGCTGTGGATCAAGTGGTAGAGCACTAGCCTTGAGCATGAAAGCTCACTACAGTGCTCATGGTCTGAATGTCCAGTGCAAGCACAAAAGAAAAAAAGATAAGCAAACATATTAGTTGCATATAAGGACATATAACTTCTATAGGAGGGAAGAGAGTCTCTTCAGCCTTTTAGTACAGAATAAGTGACATTGACTCAAGTTGTTTCAAATACCATCCCTTCATTATCTTCAGTGATTGCTGGGATTAAGGAGATACTGGAGCAAAGTGAAATGTTTACAGCCCTGGAAAGAGAAGTTATATGAAAGGAAACCAAAGTCATTTCCTACTTGCAGAAATTTATTCAACCATAGATGGAAGATATAAGCCTGAAACTGAGCTTTTACTGGTGCATAAGAATGGGATGTCATGGTAGAGAAGAGAGAGAGAATAGTCATTTATGCACCCAAAGTTCTCTTAGCCATTGCCTATCCTGAGAACAAAACAGTAAAAGGAAATAAATTAATGAATTACTTATGGCTTGTTCTCTTCACACCTGGAAGCATCGCTTTTACTGTGCTCTGTGCCTAAAGAGTAGAGGGGGCTGAAATCCCAGTAAACATCACATCTCCATCCACGTGTATTCAGTGGTTCATTGTAGAAAAATAGCTAGGGCAAGCTAAGGACGTGACAAGGAGAGGAACCTGGAGGAGAAGGAATATGAAAATGAAAGGGCATAGCCCTGAAGTATAAGCCAAGCTGAAATCCTGGCTGGAAGTGAGGCCCATAGTTTCAGGTACGGATAGATAGATAGAAAGATATATATATATATATATATATGTATATATATATACATACACACACACCTATATATATATGTATATATGTATATATATGTATATATGTATATATATACATATATACATATATACATATATAATGGAGAGAGAGATCTATTTATATGTGTATATACAGGTATCTATATATGTATATATGTATCTTTGCACATGTGCACATATGTTTTTCTATCCAAGCATGTATAATATAGCTCACCTTTCATGGAAACCTCTTGTGAATCCACAGGCAGAATTCTTTAAATTCTTCACTGGAGATCTGCCTCTGAGGCTTTGTATCCAGGAGAAAACATAAATAGTAAAACACAGTTGCAGATTCTCCTTATTCATCTCAGGTGCTATGATTTCCTCCACGAACACAGTGGGTCCCTAGGGATGAAGTTAACTTTGGTATGTTTGGTCCAACATCTGTGTCAAGAACCTATTTGCAGCAAAGCCATTCAGGATGATGTAACTGAATCGCATCAGAGGATGCCATGCCAGGTGCATGGTCAAGTGGATAGAAAAAAAATGTATTGCAGTGGGATAGCAACCAGTTCTTAGGGCATCACATCCAGTGAATCAATTCACATATTTAATGTACATAAAATTCACACATTCTTGCTGGTTGATCTAGGCAGGATTCCATAAAATTACCATGTGCACAGCCCTCCACAAATATACCTGCTTACTTTTCCCTGGAAAGCAATGATGCTGCTGAAACCAAAAACATCTTACTGAGGGCTCTGTATGGAATTTGTGTCTAATATATTCTGACAAATTCACACATCACTACATCCTTAAATATCCTCAATAAGTAGACTCAATAAGTCAAAGTTAATGCCCAAATTGAGTGTCACATTTGCATTCTAAACTTTCACCTTTACATAGGTAATTTTACTCTATCTGCTTTCGTGATCAAGATTTTTGTTTTTCAGGATGCATTGGTTTGAGATATGGTAATAGAAGAAATTCTTCTCTACCATGAGTCTAAATCAATATGGGTACCAACTGTATATTTTCTAATTGTCAAAATATATTAGACACAAATAAAATACAGGGACCCCAATGGCCCTGGAGAACAGGGCAGTGTACATACTCGCAAAATGTTGCAACATTGGATGCATTGGATGATTGTGTACTTGCCCATAATCATGTACTGGGTACCAGGAAATACACATCACAGTATAAATGAATCAGTAAATGTACTTTGAAATTAGAGAAGGAAAAACTTTCTAATGAGGTTTCCACTGGCCCTTTACACTTATAAACTCATATGATCATATCACTTATTTTTTAATTCTTAATAGGATATGTTAGCTCTCTAGAGGGTCAATTTATAGTATCCATGTATGCATGCAATGAACCTCACAAAATAGAGATGTTGGTTCATATCCTCAATCTATTTATAGTTTTTGAGTAAACTACATACATTTCCATAGTGATTACATGAAATGACATTCCCATGAATTTTGTGGTGTTCCCTTTACTTCATTTTTAAAAAATGTTTTTTTATTGTGAAAATACTGTACAGAGGGGTTACAGTTACATGAGCAAGGTAATGAGAACATTTCTTATTAAGCATTGTTGCCTCCTCCTTTGTTTCTCCCCTACCATCCAATCCCCCCACTACATTAATTTGCCAATATTATTTGTGTTCTGGATGATAGACATTGTCAATAGAGTGTGAAAAAAATCCAGTGTTGTTTGGGTTTGTATTTCCTTTATGTCAAGGATGTTTAGTAACTATTTTTGTATTTTAATTGGGCCCTTATACTTCTGGATTTGAGGAGTATCTTTAACTTTGCTTGTCTATGTGTTAATTGACATGTTCATTAGTTAAGAGTTTAGATTTCTGATCTTCCTTCATATTCAGATAATTAATTATTTGACAGATGTTAAGCTAATTCTGTAGGCCATCTATTCACTCTAGTTACTGTTTACTGTTATGCCACATTTTTAATTTGCTGTCATCCCATTTGCCAATTCTTCCCTTTATTTACTGAGATAGTTGAAGTTTTAATCAGGAGCTTACTGTATAAGCAAAATGTTTCTTCTTTTATATTATCTGTAGTGTAGTTTTATTTTACATTTTAGCTCTTTATTTTCTAAAGGCTAAAAAAAAGGACCATTCACAACTTAGGGCATACCTGAATACTTGGATACAGTATCCAGGAGAAGATGGCTGGAATTGTGGTCACAGAGAAAGAAGCTCTGTGAGTGGAAGCATTTACTCACCACATGTGCTGCACTTGTGGGGCCTTTGGATCTACAGTAATCCTGCTTGTCTCATGGACTTGAATTCTACCTGCAGCCAGCAGTTGTTTCCAGTATTCAGAAAATAATCTTGTAAAGTGAATCATCTATTCATTTGATATTTTTAAGAATAAATTGTGTATTAAATAAAGTTACACTCTACAAATTTTCCACATACATTAATAGAGAACCTGATGCTAAATCAAGAGAGCCCCTGGAAGGGAGCTTAAACACCCAAGCCAGGAACAGCACCCATGGGTCACAACAGCCAACAGTGAAAAAATTTGAATTGTGTACTCCAGGCTGCATAACCCAGGTGAGATTCACAGCAGCACAGGTCCAACTGACGTGCCCCAGGCCAGAGACCAGGAGTCAGGACCAGGCCTGGGGATCTGTTATCTGAGCAACACATCCAACTGCTCCTGACTGAAGTCAGAAGCTGATTATACACCTCAGCATGGGGGAGGGAGAGGGGAACTGCACCCCCTGGGAATCATGCCTGTGACAGCAAAAGACCTGGGTGTCCATAGCAAGAGAACCAGAAGCCCAAACCCCATCAGAACCCAACCCATAAATCCCAGGCCAGGAATTTGGCAACTCAAGCTGCCAGCACCCGTAATAGTCAGGAGCACAGGCTGGTAAAGATGGCTCAGCAGTACAGTGCTTGCCTTGTATGCATGAGGCCCTGGATCTGATTCCTCAGCACCAAATAGCAGAAAGTGCCAGAAGTGGCACTGGTGCTCAAATAGTAGGGTGCCAGACTTGAGCTGAAGAGCTGAGAAACAGTGCTCAGGTTCAGAGTTCAGGCCCACAACTCAACAACATCAACAACTACCAACACAAAACATCAGGAGCTCATAGCAGACTCCAGCAACTAGGCCAGTATATCCAGTACATCTGATCTCACCAAAAGCACTTATAGGAGTAAACAAGAGCAGCCTAGGCTGCTCAGTCCTTCTAAATATGGGAACTGTGAGTACTCTACAGCAGAGAGCCCTAGTGGGTCAGACCAGCAGCTGGAGGTCGGCCCCCAACAGAATCAAGATGAGGTACAGACAATGTTTTTGTGATGTCTTAAAACATAACATCGCAGTCACTTAGATCATACTGAGGATATGCATTTACAAGAGAAGCTTGAGGTCCTAAATGCCATGAATTTTCTAAAAAGTTAGGAGGTCAGACTAGGTTTATGAAAACACAATGGGACAGTGATATCATAATGACAATGTAAGGTCAGAATATCATGTCATAATTTTTAATTAATGTACTTATTTTTAATGTTTTTTATTGTGAAAATACTGTACAGAGGAGTTAGAGTTACATGAGCAAGGTAATTATTGCCTTTTTTAACAAGCATTGTTGCCTCATTTTTTGATGTCAGAATTAATTTGTGATGCCATAATGGTGAAGAGATCACAATAGGTTTATGCTGTCAAAATAGGTTTGTGATATCACAATGGCATGCTCAATCTCAATTGTCATTAATTCACAATGAATATATGTGTTCAAAAAGAGACTGTGATGTCACAAAGGCCATGTGTTACTCAAAGGAGTTATGAGTTCACACTAGTTTTCTAATGTCACAATCTGAAGTACTGTCACAATGGAAATGTGATGTAACAATGGTTTGTAATGTCACAACAAATTTGTAAGATCATGATATGTCCAATTTTAATTGTTACTGGTTGGCAATGAGGATATGAGTTCACAAAGAGAGCATGTTTTCTAAAATGTAACAGGGTCCTCCAAATAGGTACACAAAATCACAATAGGCAGTGTTAGCATAATAAGTTATGTCAAAAAAGGATGTCATAGTAATTTTGTGATGTCAATGATTTGGTAATAATACAATGCCATTTCTTAATAAGTTGGTGATGTCACATTGGGTTAGTGATATTACAATGGAAATAGGATGTCACAAAGGTTTGTGATGATACAATACTCACAGGGTCACAATGGGTTTCTGATATTAAAGAACATGCCACATTAGAAACAGAACATCATCATAAGAACAGGCATTCACAATATATCTGGGATATCACAATGGCCATGTGATGTCACAATGTATTGTACTTTATTATCCCAGTGAGGTGATGGCATCATAATGGCAATGTGATGTCACAGTGGTGATACTATCACAATGGGATTGTTATAGCAACATATCGATCTTAATCCATATTAATTCACAATATGATTTTACAAACGATATTAAGGTTCCAAAGGGGATGAATTTTCTAAAATGTTATGAGGTCATAATAAGTTTTTAAAACACAATGGAATAGTTTCTTTCCATGTAGCTTCTCTTTCCTGTCGGGACAGCATTTCCCTTTACTCTTGTATTTACTCCATGCCAGATCTCACTGCAGATGATGAAGTGATATTATTACAAACAAATTGAATTAGTTTCATGAGTTCTCTGCTGAAAGATTACAGAACAATTTCCTTTCCCACAGGACAATGGTCTCAAACCTTTCCTTGGTTCACTTTTATCTTGAGGTCACTGAAAGCAATTCTTCTTGTGTACTGCTGGTGCATGGGTAATCCTAACTACTCAGGAGGCTGATATCTGACAATCAATGTTTGAAAGCAGCAAATTTATGAGAGAGTTATCTCCATTTAATCAGCCAAAGCTGGAAGTGGTGCTGTGCTGTGTGGTAGGGTTGAGCAAAAAAGGACAGTGTCCAGGCTCTGGTTTCTCTCTCTCTCTCTCTCTCTCTCTCTCTCTCTCTCTCTCTCTCTCTCTCTCTCTCTCTCTCTCTCTCTCTCTCTCTCTCTTGTTCTCTCCCTCTCTCTCTCTCTCTGTCTCACTTGAGACAAATAGTGATTGTTTCAAAAGTAAGCACTGTATCACTATTTCACATCATATATACTCCACAATCGATGTGTTAGAAAACATTATCAAAGATCCCTTATAGGAGAATTTTATCTATCCAAGATGAAATCTGCTTTACTTGTGCACATGCAAGCGGTTTCTATCAGAAATTATCACTAATAAATGGATATGAAAGAGAAGAAATAAAGAGAAATGTTTCTACAAGACTCAAAGGATCTGTACCAGCCAATTTGATTCCTATTTCAAGAGGAAATGTCATTGCGTCTATCGTGTGCAAGCGCTGTACCACTGAGACACCTTCTCAGCCGGTATTAAATTAACAAATTAGTATATATGAAATACCTCCTTCTTCTACCACAATGGAACAGCATTTAAATATAATATTTCTAACATGTCGCCAACTCAGACCTCATGCCTGAGTTATTATTTGCTTGACACCATGATTTAAAAATGCATATTCCTGGAACTGGGAAGGTGGCTTAGTGGCAGAGTGCTTGTCTTGCATGCATGAGGACCTGGGTTCAATTCCTCAGCACCACATAAGCAGGAAAAGCTGGAAGTAGCTCTGTGGCTCAAATGGTAGCTAGCCTTGAGCTGTAGTGCCCCAGCCCAGAGTTCAGGCCCTATGACCACCAAAAAAAAGCATATTACTTCTGCCCACACTGCCATCTTTCAATTCACCTTAAACTTCTCTGGTCCTAAATGTTCATTTTAGTATTCTCGATTCCCTCATATTCCACATCTATTTTTCAGCTACATTGAAATTGCAATTTTTGTGTGGCTTGATGTGTACCTCATTTTAGCTATGATTTTTTTCTGATTGCTCAAATGGTTTGACATTTTTTCAATATTGGTTTTCCATTTGTAATTTTTAAATTTTAATATGTCTGATCATGTGTCTGCTCCTTAACTGGATTTTTCCTATTGGTATTTAAATATTAGATTTAAATTTTAAATTTAAAATTTTATATATTATGCTATTAATCCTCTGTGAGATGAATAGGCACCAGTAATTTCAATAATTCATTTGGATATCTCACTCTTTTATTGTGCTGAAACTTTTCAATTTGATGCAACTGCAGCTACTTTGTTTTGTAGTGTTGGTGGGATATGGGGACTTATGAATGAAAAATTGTTCTTGAAACTTAGTCAAATTTAAAGCTAAAGTATTATTTCATGACCAGTTTGAGTTCTATTAAAGTTATGTTGTCCCTCAATTTTTTTTACTACTTGTAAAGTTCCAATATCTTCTTAATAACATCAACTTTTGAGTTAAAAAATAGATTGAAGGAGACGGTCAAATTCCAGTTTGGGGCAAATGGATAACTAGTTTCACAGTGCAATGCCTTTCTTAGGGTCTCATTTCCAGGACAGGCATGTTTTTTGTTAATTTCTCAAAGAATCAGGTGTTTGTAGTCATTTACAACTATTTCTTGGCTTTATATTTCATTGATATACTGTCAGTTTGAAACACAGTAATTTTTCTTCTACTTGTTTCCTTAGCATAAAAAAACAATGGATGTAGGATGCTTCAATATTTCTTTTGTGTTTTAACATGTGTCTAGACAATTGATTTCCTTTTTCATAAAATTTAGTCTTGCCTCTTCTGTTTCTATGATGGAAATGATAGGAAATGGGATGGAGACTCTACTGAACCTGTAGATGGTTTTCAGTAATATGACTATTTTCACCACAGTGATTCAGTTCATCTAGAATCCTGGGAGTTTCATGGCAATGTGGGCAATTGTGTTTATTTCTGCTCTTTGTTCATGACTTTTACTTCGGCCTTATCAACCTTTTGTTTTTGTACAAGCTGTTCTCGATTCATTGCTTATTACTACTGTGTTTTTAGTTTTTAGTTTGATTTTATTCCTTGTACTAATTTTGGGGTTGTAGTTCTAGTTCCTTGAGCTGCAGGGTAGGTCTTCCAGAATATGCTTTCTTTATTTAAGTAGAGTTGTTGTATTCCTTTTATTCGTCCATTTTCTATATCCATAGGTTTATAGTGTGTCTAGTTTGCTTGTAAAATTCTAGCATTGCTACAGTAAGATCTATACATGTGCTAAATATATTTTCAAAAAATTAAATCTCGGCAGGTGGTTTGTCCTAGCATAACATCTCTTCTGGAGAATGTTCAGTATGTTGGTGAGCCATGTATTATTCAGTAGAAGTTGGTTCAAATGTTCTCTTGGTTTATGTGGGACTCATCTAATCAAGGGTGAAATTTAATTCTCATGCTTGCCTTTTAATTTTGTCTGGAAGATCTCTCCATGAAATCTTCAAATATTATTGTATTGAGGACTAACTCACAGTCTGCTTCTATAGTTTAATGCTCTGGTACTGTGAAAACACAAATTTAGAGGTACTATTTCACCAAGTTGGGCACCGGTCACTTATGCCTGTAATCCAAGCTACTCGGGAAGCTGAGATCTGTGTATCATGGTTCAAAGCCAGCCCAGGCAAGAAAAGCTCTGAAACTCTTATCTCCAATAATCCACCAGAAAACTGGAAGTTGCCCAGGGGCTCAAGTGGTAGAGTGCTTCCCTAGAGCTGAAGAGCTGAGAGACAGCACTCAGCCCCAGAGTTCAAGCCCCATGACCAACAAAATAAACCAACAAACACCCCCTATTATTTCATTTTGTTGATTTGGCCCTTTATCATGCAATAAAAATCTTCTCACTTTTTGATTCTTTCATTAAAATCTATTTGATGTGTTGTGTTATAGATACTACTGCTTTCTATTTCATTTGCATGGACTGCCTTATTTTAATTACTTTTTTCAATTTTTAATTGTTACGGTAAAACTGGTGTATAGTTACTTTAGTCAGGTAATGAGTACATTTTTTTTGAATGGTGCTGCCTCTTTCCTCATTTTTTCTCAGTTCCCGAACAACCCCTCTCAAAGAAGTTGTGTATTTCAGTTTCAACCTAGTTTCTGTTGAGTATCACCAATGTAATAATTGTTTTTTTAATTTTTTTATTTTTTATTTTTAATTTAATTTAATTTTATTTGTGAACATACTGTACAGAGGAATTACAGTTACATGGGCAGGATAATGCGTACATTTCTTACCAAGCATTGCAGCCTCCTCCTTTTGTTTACCCTTCACATCCCTTCCCAGCCTCCCCCTTCCCCCCCAATCCCAATCCTTCTCCTTCCCCCCCTTCCCCCCCCTGCACCGACGTTGTAAAGATCGTTTTGGACATGACAACTTGTACTTCTCATTGTTGCAACAGGTCCACCTGTATCCTTAAACAACTAGTTTTTCCCCAACTCCTCCACAAGTTATACTGACATCAAATAGAGTGAAAGCAGGGGTTATAGTGTGGGGGAGAGACATACAAAGCAACAAAGAGATAATCTTACAAATGCTTTAGAAACTCATGCATGAAAGAAAAATAACATTAAAATACATATCTAAGGGTTCATTTTCCTGACTTCACATTATCTGACCTTTTCCGCTTGACTCATACATATACTAGATATTGCAAATAAGGGAAACCATGGGACCTATGTTTCTTTGGGCCTGGCTTACTTCACTTAATATAAATTTTTCCAAGTTTTTCCATTTCCTAAAAAATGGGGCAATGTCATTCTTTCTGATGGAGGCATAGAATTCCATTGTGTATATATACCACATTTTCTTGATCCATTCATCTACTGAAGGGTATCTGGGTTGGTTCCATAGCTTAGCTATGGTAAATAATGCTGTAATAAACATAGTTGTGCTGGTAGCTTTAGTGTGGTCTTGTTTGTAAACATTTGGGTAAATGCCCAAAAGTGGGATTGCTGGGTCATAGGGGAGTTCTATGTGAAGTCTTTTGAGGAACCTCCATACTTCTTTCGAAAGTGGTTGAACAAGTTTACATTCCCACCAACAATGAAGTATGGTTCCTTTCTGTCCACATCCCCTCCAGCATCTGTTGTTGTTAGAGTTCTTGATTTTTGCCGTTCTAACTGGGGTGAGGTGATATCTCAATGTTGTTTTGATTTGCATTTCTTTTAAGGCTAGGGATGTTGAACATTTCTTCATGTGTCTATTGGCCTTCCTTCATTCTTCTTCAGAGAAGTTTCTCTTTAAGTCTTTCGCCCACTTATTTATTGGGCAGTTGTTTCTTTGAGGATTTGTTGTTGGGGTGTTTAATTTTTTTGAGTTCCAAGTATATTTTAGATATGAGACCCTTGTCCGTTGTATGGCTAGTAAAGATCTTCTCCCAAGCCATGGGCTTTCTACTGATCTTGCTAGCTATGTCCTTTGCCATGCAGACGCTCTGCAACTCCATGCAATCTCATTTGTCCATCCTTTCTTTGATTTGTTGTGTTTCCGGGTTTCTATTCGAAAAATTTCGTCCTGAGCCAAGGAGACCTAGGGTTTCTCCTATTCCATCCTGTAATGTTTTCAGAGTGTCTGCTTTGAGTTCAAGGTCTTTGATCCATTCGGAGTTGATTCTGGTGCAGGGTGATATATAAGGATCTAGCTTTAGTTTTCTACATGTAGTTAACCAATTTTGCCAGCACCATTTACTGAAGAGGCTGTCTTTCTTCCATTCTATTGTTTTAGCTCCCTTATCGAAGATTAGATGGCTATAGGTCTGTAGGTTCATTTCTGGGTTTTCAATTCTATTCCCTTGGTCCTGAGGTCTGTTCTTATGCCAATACCAAGCTGCTTTGATTACTGTGGCTTTATAGTAGAGTTTGAAATTTGGTAATGATATTCCTCCTTCAGTGTTCTTTACATTGAGGAGCGTTTTTGCTATTTGGGGTCTTTTATTGTTCCATATGAATTTTTGGATTGCCTCTTCTATTTCCTTGAAGAATGAGGTTGGAATTTTGATAAGTATTGCGTTGAATTTGTAGATAGCCTTGGGAAATATTGCCATTTTCACGATGTTAATCTTTCCAATCCAAGAGCATGGGAGGCTTTGCCATATTTTTAGTTCTGTGTTGATTTCCTTTTTTAAGATTTTAAGGTTTTCATCACAGAGGTCCTTCACTTCTTTAGTTAAGTTAATTCCTAGGTACTTTATCTTTTGTGGGGCTATTACAAACGGAGTTGCTTTCCTAATTTCAGCCACACTTTTCTCATTGTTGGCATACAGAAAAGCCATTGATTTTTGGGAGTTAATTTTATAACCTGCGACTTTGCCAAAGTTTTGAATCAGCTTGAGTAATTTGGGAGTGGAGTCTATGGGATTCTTTAAATACAAGATCATGTCATCTGCAAAGAGGGAGAGTTTTATTTCTTCTTTCCCTATTTGGATGGCCTTTATGTCTGCATCTTGTCTTATTGCTGTAGCTAGGCATTCTAATACTAGATTGAAGAGAAGTGGAGAGAGTGGGCATCCTTGTCTTGTTCCTGAGTTAAGAGGAAATGCCTTTAGTTTTTCACCATTGAGTATAATGCTGGCTGTAGGTTTGTCATATACAGCCTTTATTGTATTGAGGAATGTTCCATGGATTCCTAATTTTTACCAAACCTTCATCATGAAGGGGTGTTGGATCTTGTCGAATGCTTTTTCTGCATCTATTGAGATAACCATAAGGTTGTTATTCTTGCTCCTGTTGATGTGATAAATAATATTAATTGATTTGCGTATATTGAACCAGCTTTGCATCCCTGAAATGAATCCTGTTTGATCATGGTGTATGATTTTTTGGATGAATTGTTGAAGTCGATTGGCCAAAATTTTGTTGAGAAGTTTTGCATCAATATTCATCAAAGAAATGGGTCTATAGTTCTCTTTCTTTGATGAGTCCCTGCCTGGTTTTGGGATGAGAGTTATGATGGCTTCATAGAATATGTTCATTACTGAGCTTTCTCTTTCAATTTCATTGAAGAGTTGGAGGAGTATTGGTGTGAGCTCTGCTTTGAAGGCCTTGTAAAATTCTGCTGTATAGCCATCTAGTCCTGGACTTTTCTTAGCTGGGAGGTCTCTTATTGCTGTTTCTATTTCAGTGCTTGATATAGGCCTGTTAAGATAGTTTAACTCATCTTGGTTTAGTTTTGGCATGTCAATATTTGCTAGGAAAAGGTCCATTTCTGTCAAGTTCTCAAACTTATTAGCATAAAGTTTTGAGAAGTATTCCCTTATAATGTTCTGAATCTTGGTTGTTTCCGTGGTGATGTTTCCATTCTCATCTCTGAGTTTATTAATTTGGGTGTGTTCTCTTCTTTTTCTGATAAGATTTGCTAAGGGTCTGTCAATTTTGTTAAGATTTTCAAAGGACCAACTCTTTGTTTTGATTCTTTCTATAGTTTTTTTTGGATTCTAATTCATTTAATTCTGATTTAATTTTTATTATTTCTTTCCGTCTACTGGATTGGGGTTTATCTTGCTGCTCTTTTTCAAGGAGGTTTAGATGTGTCATTAAATTGTTAGTTTCAGATCTCTCCAATTTGTTGATGTAGGAGCTCAGAGCTATAAACTTGCCCCTGAGTACTGCCTTTGCTGTGTCCCAGAGGAGCTGGTAATTTGTGTGTTCATTTTTGTTGAATAGCATAAACATTTGAATTTCCTTTCTAATCTCTTCCATGACCCACTCATGATTCAGCAGTGTGTTGTTCAGCCTCCAAGTGATGCTGGACGTTCTTTGGTGGCTTTTGGTGTTGAGTTCTAATTTTATTCGCTTGTGGTCAGAGATAATGCAAGGTATAACTTCAATGTTTCTGAATTTAGACAAATTTGCTTTGTGGCCTAAAATGTGGTCTATTTTGGAAAACGTTCCATGTGCTGCTGAGAAAAACGTGTATTCTGATGCTGCTTGGTGAAATGTTCAGTAGATGACTGTAAGTCTAGTTGATCTATGCAGCTGTTTAGATCTGGTGTCTCTCTGTTGAATTTTTGCCGAGTTGATCTATCTAGTGGGGAGAGTGGTGTGTTAAAATCCCCAACAATTAATGTCTTTGGATCTATATGGGATTTGAGGGAAAGTAGTGTTTCTTTGATAAATTTGGGTGCTCCATTGTTTGGCGAATAGATATTTAGAATTGTAATATCCTCCTGAAGGAGAGATCCCTTAATTAATATGTAGTGACTTTCTTTAGCTCTTCTCACAAATTTTAATTTGAAGTCTATTTTATTTGATATTAGGATTGCAACTCCCGCCTGTTTATGGGGCCATTTGTTTGGTATATTTTGTTATAGCCTTTAAAATTGAAAATGTGTTTGTTTTTACGGGCAAGAAGTGACTCCTGAAGGCAGCAAATAGAAGGGTCTTGTTTTTGAATCCAACTAGACAGTCTATGTCGCTTAATTGGATAGTTCAGTCCATTAACGTTAAGAGATCTGACTGAGAAGTATTTGGGAGTTCCTGCCATGTTATCCAACTTCTTGGGGGTTGCAAAAACTGGGTTCTTCCTATGATTCTTGGATTCTCAGTTTGGGTACAGTTTCTTGGCCTTTATTGCGGTCTTGTTGGTTTTCTATGTGTAGGATATCTTTAAGAATCTTTTGTAGGGCTGGTTTGGTGGAGATGTATTGTTTCAATTTTTCTTTGCTATGGAAGGTTTTTATTTGGCCTTCAGTTATGAAGGAAAGTTTAGCTGGGTACAGTATTCTTGGTTGATAGTTGTTTGTTTTTAGGGCATGGCATACATCATTTCAGGCTCTTCTTGCTTTGATTGTCTCTGCTGAGAAATCTGAGGTGATTCTAATTGGTTTCCCTTTATAGGTGATTGATCTTTTCTCCTTGACAGCTTTAAGGATCTTTACCTTGGTCTCAGTTGATCCTGTGTGGATTATAATGTGACTGTGGGATGTCCTATTCTGGTCTGGTCTAATTGGGGTACTAAAAGCTTCTTGTATCTGAATAGGCCTATTTTTTGACTGCTGTAATATTTGATCCTTTGTCGATGTCTGTGATCCCCTGACCACCATCAAGTTAGAAAATCTTATATATGAAAGAAAATAAAAAAGAGTGACAAAGGAGAAAACAAAGAAACAAACACACAAAGCAAAAAAAAATCTAGTTTTCATTTCTGGGATGTTCATCTTAATAACCTTTTTCTTAATTGTTAAAATACCGTACAGAGGAGTTACAATTACACGAGCAAGGTAATGAGTACATTTCTCATCAAGCATTGTTGCCTCCTCCATTGTTTCCCCTTCCCATCTCCATTGCACCCTCCCACCTCCACCCCTTCTACTGCGGCAAAGTCTCATATTTCATTTTTCGACATAACTATCTTGTTCATCTCATTCTTGCGATGTGTCCACCTGAATCCCTATTTAAACAATTTGTTTTTTCCTTTCCCCTCCACAGATTATACCAACATCAAATACAGTGAAAACAGGGGTTATACGGTGCGGGAGGGACATACAAAGCAACAAACAAATCATCTTATAAATATGTTAGAAACAATAGGAAGAAGGAAAAACTATTTGAGTCCCTATCTTGGTATTCACCTTGCCTAACATCAACTTATCTGACAGTTTATGCTTGTCTCAGACACATATTACTTATGCAAATCAGGGAAATTATGGATCCTATGTTTCTTCGGGCCTGGCTTACTTCACTTAATATAAATTTTTCCAAGTCTGTAGATGAATGGATCAAGAATATGTGGTATATATTCACAGTGGGATTATATGCCTCCATAAAAATTAATAAACATTTTTAAGATCATATAAATATAGCTATTGAGTATATGTGATCTTTCCTGTGAACAGCCACATTTGGTCTTACCATGTAAAAATTGTCATGTGCATGTAAACACACCAATGTGTTTACTTGCCGATATACTGTATATATATATTATGGATTTGTTTTATTTATAACAATGAGGGAAAACATGCAACCTGTATTTTTTAGGGTCTGGCTTACCTCACTTAATATCTTTTCAAATATTTCCATTTCCATATCTACTAGTATTATTCTTTCACATGATGGAATATAATGTCATTTTGTATTTATATACCACACTCTCTTGATCCATTCCAACACTAAGAGGCATCTGGGTTGAATCCCTACCTTAGCTATCATAAACCATGCTTTAAGAAACATAATTGGCTGATATCTTTCCTGTGGCTTGTTTTTGTTCTATTGGATCAATATCCAGGAGTTCAATTGCTGGGTCAAAGTGAATGCATGTTAACTCTTTTGAGGAACATTCATAGTGCTTTCAAGTGTTATTGAACAAGTTTACATTCCCACCAACAGTGTACCAGTGTTCCCTTTTGGACACATCCCTGCCAGCATCTGCTGTTGTTAATTTTCTTGATAATGGACATTCTGGGTTGTGGTGGAATCTCAGTTGTTGTTGTTTTTTTTTTTTTTTTTTTTTTGATTTTCATTCCTTTTATCTGAGAGATGTCAAATATCTCTTCACATACTGAATGGTCATTCTTACTTATGTTTTTAGCCCATTTATGAATAAGGATGTTGTTTCTTTGAGGGTTTGTTAATTGAAGGGTTAATTTTTTATTTCTGAGTAGATTTTAATGTCTGATGCTTTTCTGATGCATGTTAGTAAAGACTTTCTCCCATTTTCTGTGCTATTTATCTTGCTAGGCATGTCCTTTGCCATGCAGAGAAACACTTCATTTTGTGGGAATCCCTTTTATCTAGATTTTCTTTGATTTCTTTTTGTGATTCTGGAATTTCATTAAGAAGTTTCAACCTGTGATAGCCATCATCTATCCTTTATGCTTCACCATCTCTTTCTATAATACCTTCAGTGAACCTGGGCTTACATTGAGGTCACTGATCCATGTGGAATTGATTCTGGTGCAGGGTGATACATAAGGATCTAACTTCAGTTTTCTGCTCATGTATAACCAATTCAGCCAGCACCATTTGTTGAAGAGGCTTCTTTCCTCCATGCTGTATTTTTTGTTTCCTTATGAGATATTAGATGACTATAGATATGAGATTTATTTCTGGTCTACTATTTCATTGGTGCTCAGGCCTATTTATGGGACACTACCAAATAGTTTTTCTTACTACAGCTTTGTCAAAGAGTTTGAAGACAGTATAGATATTCCTCTAGCACTGTTCTTGATGCTAAGGATCATTTTTGCTCTGTGAGTCTTTGATTTTTCCATAAAAAATTTCAGATTGCTTCTATATCTCAAGAATGTTGTTGGAATTTTTTCAGTATTATAGTTAACTTAATTCTCTAGAGTGTTGTTTTCAAAACCATGAGTTTGCACAAATAGTGGTAAGGAGGCTAGTCACAAACACATAAAAAAATCAACTGCATATTAGGAGATTGCTTCTCCAACTTAGTGGACAAGTATTCAAAATACAAAAATAGTGTTACAATTAAGCTATGAAGTAGATTTTTTTGGTTATTTACCCTAGGCATATCACTTTGAACTTGAACAAAGAAATTTTATATTTTTTGTAAGTTAGTAGTGAATGTTACTAGTGATAAATCCAAAAAAATTAGTTACAAAAACCATTACAGTGTACTAAACTTGTGCAGTGTTTTAAACATTTCCAAACATGCAATAGTAATAAGGATCAGAATGTTTTATTGAGTTGATAGGCACACAATACTTAAAATTTAACATATTATACAACCTAATCACGGTTGCATATAACATCCAAATCCAGAGTTGGGAAGGTGGTTCAGCAGTAGAATACTTGCCTTTCATGCATTAGGCCCTGGGTTCAATACCTCAGCACCACATAAGCAGGAAAATCTGGAGGTGGCACTGTGGCTCAAGTGGTAGAACATTAGCCTTGAGCTGTAAAGCTGAGGGACAGCACACAGGCCCAGAGTTCAGGCCCCAATCAAAAAAAAATCCAATTCCCTCAAATTTTTCTATGTATTATGAACCTGAAATGGACACTATTCTCCCATAACTATCCCATCTTCTTGCCAATAATCTTACCCATTATCCTTTCCATTTATTTTTCAAATCAGATTTGATGGATAAATATGTAATCTACAGGATATTTTTCATTGTTATTTCAGATCAACATGAGTATAATCATATGATCAATCTTCAATTATATTCCATTCAAAAGGCATTTGAATTGATTCAACTGTCTAGAAAAATTCAAGCCTGGAAGATGGGAAGGAACGTGAAGGGGAAACAAAGGAGGAAGCAACAATGCTTCATAAGAAATGTACTCATTACCTTGCCCATGTAATTGTAATACCTCTGTACGATATTTTCACAATTAAAAAAAAGAACTATCATGTTATTCAACAAGAAAAACAGAAAAAAGTAAAATTCAAGCCTAACAAACAAGAAAATTGGAGTCAAGAATCTGAATTAGATGTTCTTTTTTTTTTCTTCTGTTGGTCATAGGCCTGAACTCTGGGCCTGGGCACTGTCCCTCATTTCTTCAGCTCAAGGCTAGCTCCCTACCACGTAAGCTTCAGATCCACATCCAGCTTTTTCTGCTTAGCTGGTGCTGAGGAATTGAACCCAGGGCCTCATACATGGAAGGAAAGCACTTTACCACTGAGCCACCTTCCCAGCTCCCAAACTAGTAGTTCTAAACCTATAATTATGCTAATAGCCAATCTCTTCATATTTGTAAAAAACAATTATACTTTTTCAAGGTACTCAATGATTTTCTGGGGAAAAAAAGCTGTCACTACTTTGAAGTAAAATAGTAATATGATCCCAAATCTTTATCAATTTGCCTCAGAGCTGAACCTTTTTAAAAAGTTACAGACACAGAAGTATTTTGAAAAAAAAAAATTTAGAGGGTAAGAGCATAAGGCACAAACATAATTCTTCGTGTAATGGTATGTACAAAATAAATCTGTCCTAGCAAAACAACACAAAAACGAATAACAATTTCAAGTAAAATTGCAGTGGGAATGCTTCTGTTTAAATCATCAACCAACCTGGCTACTAGTGGCTCTAAGTTACTCAAGAGGCTGCAGATTACAATTCAAAGCCAGCCCAGTCAAGAAAGGCCATAAGACTTTTCTGCAATTAACCCCCCAAAAACTGAAATGGTGCTATAGTTCAAAGTTAAAGAAAATTAGCCTTGAGCAAAAAATAACCAAAAATTATGGACAGCACCCAGCCTAGAGTTCAAACCCTTGACCAAGAAAAACATCGGCAACCAACATAGCAAGAGTAATTTCTCAAAATATATTAAATTCATATGTAATTTCCATCATGAATTCATGCCATAAATCCAGGTTGAAAGAAATTTCATAACTTAAAAAATTAATGCAATACACTTCATGATATGAGCACACTAACATCTAAAAAGATTTGGTACATTTGTCATAGATATACAACCATTAGTAATAGAGCACAGAAGTTTTCCCTAGAACTTTTTTTAAAGGACTGATTTATCATGCTCGGCAAATAAGTATTTTTCCATTGAGATGAATTTATATAAATTGCACTGAGGTCAGTAAAACCATCTCCATTTTTGAACCCTAGCAGAAGTACCAGCTGCTAATAATAATTCTTACTTTGCTGTGTGGATATGCTGGTGGAGATAAAGCAAGCTCTCGACTTAACTAAGTTTCTGAATGTACTTTCATGTCCTTACATAATCCTATATTCAAGCACAAGACATTGTATTCATATTCCATTTCAGCAGGCGATAATGTTTTACCATACTTATTAGAAGAGAAGCATTCCATAAAAGCCATAATTTTGAAACACTTCTTGTTAGCGAAATGAGTCCCTTCCCATAGCTAAGTGCACTCCTTCCCTCATCCACAGCTTAGCATACACCCTTCTTGAGCAGCAGTAGGCCCATGGAGTAAAGGCGGTAAATATTCAACTTCCTTCCCCCTTTACATTGGGATGGCCCTTCTCTGGGGCAGCTACCACCATATAAGGCAGTAAGAGTCCCTTAGAGAGACCTTCCGGTCAGGGCAGCTGCACGACCCTTATTTACTTAAATGGCAGCCATAAATTCTAGTCCAACATGATAAAGCCCCTGGCCCACACATCCACAACAGGGTCTCCATTTGCTAGCCCCTTCTAGCCCCTCTTAAACCCCTATATTATATAGGACACTCCAGAGAACTGCCGGTGCTTCTTCTCATTCCTCCTTTGTGAGCAGGAGTCTTGATGCCCCCCTTTCCCCCTGGTAATAAACCTTTCTTTGTTCTTTGTACCTGCATGTATGCATGGTTCTCTGACAAAGTCTAATTAATCTTAATTTTCTCATAGTCATCCTGAATTTCTATAATCAGGTTTACCTTCAGGAATTACTAGTTTGTTTTGATCTTGGCTTTTCCTATTGAAGAGATAAACAAAAAACCTGATCTTTTACATAACTAATCTGGGATTTAATATCCATGCTGTTCAATATGGAACAAGGACAGCATTTAAAAATTCCTTCATTTGTCCGGTTGGGATGTATGACATTCCAAACTGTAACTATATGAGAGACAATCAGTCTATAGCAGTATTTACAGGACCTTCAGGAGCAATGTCTTTCCAGATTGAGACACTTATGAACATCTACAGGTTTCCAAAGGTGAGAGCATGAGAGATGGGTGACATTAAGAAGGTCTAATTTGGTGCCATCTCAGATTTAAAAAAAGGAGAAAATGAAGAGAATTAATCTATGAACCTATCAATTTTTGTCATATCAAATAGCATATCAAAGATAATGTGATATATATAGTCCCATTGGTTTTGAAAAGGGGAGAAAAATGTTACTGCCAAAAGGTGTTATTTGGTAGTTTTAAGCCTTATAATCGATGTCCATACTTGAAGACATCAGGAAATGGAAATTATAATTAATGTCCAATTCTTGAAGAAATCAGGAAATGGAAAATGACTTTAAAAAGTCAAGATATTTTGAGCATGATTCTGATGGCCCACATCTCTAATCCTAGTGACTAAGGAAACATTTTTAATTAGCCAGAAAAAAGGAGGTAGTAATGTTTGGTTCTAGTGTTACAGTGCTACCTTTGAGGGGAAAAAGTCAAAAACTATATAAGGTCCTGAAGATCCTGGCCCTGTAATACCAAACATACACACACACACACACACACACATACACACACACACACACACGAAAGCTCATATGTAAGATATATTGAATGAAGTCAGGCTCAGAAAGAGAAGGAGGTATATAATTTCTAATATGAGATGTTATGTCTAAAATAGAAACATGAAATATTAATAAATATATGGAACACATATATATATGATCAATATGACTGAATTATGGTACATATTAGGGTATAATTGAATGGTGTAACTTCTCTGAAAAAGAGAGTACAAATAAAGAACACCAGACAACTGATATATATCTTCAATGAGGGTGGCTTGGTAGGTGTTAAGGGAATATGGAACAAGAAGGAGTAGAAGGTACGAGTAGGAGAAAACAATATAATATTCAATGAACATATGTCAAAATAGAACTAGGAAAGTCAATGTATATGTGGGGTGATTATCGATTACAGGACTTGATGGAAACTGACAAAGATTAAGAGATTTTGTTAAAACAAATTGATATGAATGGATCAAGAAAATGTGGTATACATACACAATGGAATTCTATGCCTCCATCAGAAAGAATGACATTGCACCATTTGTTAGGAAATGGAAAGACTTGGAAAAAATTATATTAAGTGAAGTAAGCCAGGCCCAAAGAAACATAGGTCCCATGGTTTCCCTTATTTGCAATAACTAGTATATGTCTGAGATAAGCAGAAATGGTCAGATAAGGTGATGTTAGGTGAAATGAACCTCAAGATAAGGATTCAATTTCTTTTTATATTTCTTGCGATTGTTTCCATCATATTTATAAGATGATTTCTTTGTTGCTTTGTATGTACCTCCCCCATGGTATAACCCCTGCTTTCACTGTATTTGATGGTATAATTTGTGGAGAGGAAGGGAAAAACAAATGGTTTACATAGCATTACAAATGGACCCATTAAAACAATGAGATGTACAAGACATTATGTCGAAAAATGAACCTCACAAGTTTGGCGAGGAGGGGGGTAAAGGGGGGAAAAAGCGGGTGGAGTGGTGGGGGCGAAGGGAGGAAGAGGGTGGAGAGGGGAAAGGATGGGAAGTGGAAACAAAGGAGGAGGCAACAATGCTTGATAAGAAATGTACTTACTATCTTGCCCATGTAATTGTAACCCCTCTGTACAGTATTTTCACAATGAAAAAAAAGAAAATGAGAAAAAAACCAAATTAATATATTGTAAAATAATTTAATTTTTTTTCTTTTTTTATTGTGAAATTACTGTACAGAGGGGTTACAATTACATGGGCAAGATAATGAGTTCATTTCTTATCAAGCATTGTAGCATCCTCCTTTGTTTCTCCTTCCCATCCCTTCCCATTCTCCCCCCTACCCAATTCTCCTCCCCCCTCCCCACCAAAATTGTAAAGTTCGTTTTCGACATAACGACTTGTACATCTCAAAACAATTATATTAAGTGAAGTAAGCCAGGCCCAAAGAAACATTATAGGTCCCATGGTTTCCCTTATTTGAAATAACCAGTATATGTCTGAGTCAAGCAGAAAAGATCAGATAAGTTGATGTTAGGGAAATGAACCCTAAAATATGTATTCAAATATCTTTTTTTCATGTGATTGTTTCTAACACATTTATAAGATTATTTCCTTGTTGCTTTGTATGTCCCTCCCCCATGGTATAAACCCTGCCTTCACTATTTGATGTCGGTATAATTTGTAGGGGGGGGTAGGGAAAAAACAGTTTAAATAGGGATACAGGTGGACCCATTGCAACAATGAGATGTACAAGCCGTTATGTCGAAAACGAACTTTACAACTTTGTTGTGGGGGGAGTGGGCAGGATTGGTGGGGGCAGTAGGAGGATGGGATGGGATGGGAAGGGTAAACAATGTAGGAGGCTACAATGCGTGATAAGAAATGTACTCATCATCTGCCCATGTAATTGTAACCCCTCTGTATAGTATTTCCACAATAAAAAAAAGAAAAAAAAAGAAATTAATTGTGGCATTGTCTGAAAACTCTAGATACTAAAACTACCTGTGGAATTCTCTAGGAATGATTTCATGTGCTCTTTACAAAAAGCAGGTCATGAAAAAGGACAAGATGTATTCCCCGTTTGTAACATTTTTATTTACAAATAAACCAACATGTTAATAGCCAATGGTTTGAAAACTTTAAAAACACTGTTGAACTCTGCATTTCTTAAGTAATTGCAAATGATGACTTGCTGAACAAAATTATACATTTCATAAGTAATTGAGTTTTGTTCTATTTTATTTATTAAAATTTTACCATGATCATACTACAGTGGATGGGGAAAGCTGTGGGTAGGCGAATGAAATTTGTCTTACACATCACTATTTACATGAAATTGGTTTCTCTTGAAAAAATGCCTTCTTTTTCCTTGCTGAGTGACCAATATTCAGATAGACTGTTTTTATTCTTCAATAGATTATCTTCTTTGCAACTTCATTATGTATCTCTACTAATCTTGAATTTTGACTCAAAAATTTAAGGCGACCAGGTGCCTTTCTGGTTCAGGTTTTTCTTCTCAAATATGGGATGTACTTCACCAAAATCTTATGTTGCTCTTTTAGTTGTATCCTTTCCTGAAGACATCTAGTTCTCAATCCTGCTGGAGATCAAGTGATTTTAGATGAGAAAAAGAAATTAGGGGCAGAGTATGATATTATGAACATTTGGAATTTTCCAGAAGGTTTTCAACTTGAGATGAAAGTAGGGAAATTTTCTCCATATACTTTTCATCATCATCAATTCACTTTCTCTGAAGATCTGGTAGAGTGGACAATAGGAACTCCAGAGGTTGGTTAGATACAACTGTAATAATTTTAAGGATACATAAGTAAAGATATTTCATCCTTAAAATTTATACCTGGTTGGGTGCCAGGACCTTACTCCTATAATACTAGGTATTTATACACTGAGATAAGAATATCATGTTTACAAAACAGTGCTAACAGGAAGAGCTGCTAGACTCATCTCCAATTAACCATCAATAAAGCTGGAAGTGGTGTTGTGGATTAGGCATTAACATGGTAGCAGTAAGCAACAAAGCTCAGATACACAACCCAGACTCTCATTTCAAGATTTAGTTATGGCACACACACACACACACACACACACACACACACACACACACACACACACAATTGTATACCCAATGTGCTTACTAACAACCAAATAGTGTACATTTAAAATATTTCCCACTTAAGAAGTTGGATTGAGGGCTGGGAAAGTGGCTCAGTAGTAGAGTTCTTGGCTTGAATGCATGAGGCCCTGTGTTTGATTTCTCAGCACTACATAAACAGAAAAAGCTGGAAGCGACACTATGGCTCAAGTAGTAGAGTGCAGCCTTGAGCTGAAGAGATGAGGGACAGTGCATAGCCCAGAGTTCAGGCCTCATGCCTGGCTCTCTTTCTTTCTCTCTCTCTCTCTCTCTCTCTCTCTCTCTCTCTCTCTTTCTTTCTCTCTCTCTCTCTCTCTCTCTCTTTATATATATATCTAATATATATGTAATATATATATTTATAATACTGACTGACTGTTGGATATGAAAGGAACAGAATATATTGCCAAGACTTGGGTGAGGCTGCTCTTCTTTCTAATCATATCTACCCAGGTGGATGACAGATTATAGGTTTGCTTAATGTGCATCTGGGTAGAATATTCTCTAAAACTCTTATCTCTATTAACATTAAATCTCAAGTGGAGATTTGGCTCAAGTGATAAAATACTCAAGGTCAGTGCCCAGACTATGGGTTTAAGTCCCAGCATAACCTCCAAAAACAGTTAACAGAGTGTTTCTAAAATCTTATTGGGAATGTTATTATAAAATTTAAATTGCAGTTTTAAGAAGGTTTCTAACTGTAACGACGTATCATAGCAATCAAAGTATATGTTTTAAGTGTTTATTTTGCTCCCACTGATGAAAGGTCCATTGAATGATTATCTGCCTACTGCTTAGGCATCTTTGATGAGACAAATCAGTGAAGGAGCCTGAGCAAAAACAAGATTCTCAACCATGGCCACTGTATAAATAAGAAGATACGATGAACATGTTTAAATAACCCTAAAAAAGCGAGACCTGTGTATTATCCTACAGTATACTTTTAAAGCTTCAAAGAAGATTGTTTCTCCTTACTCATCAGTCACAAATAATGACATGAATTCAAGAAAACTGTATAGGGCTGGCCATTAGACCTTACTTTCTCACCATAAATCATCAACTTTTAAAGGTCTCATATTTCACAAGAGTTCAATAGGCTAGATAGAGATCAAGGTGATAGAATGTAAGCTGTTTGTTGTATGGTGTGGAATCGATACCAACATTGAATTAACTGACCAGATTTATGTGCACAAAATATTTTACTTAATAATCCTATTCATTAAAATAATGTATTTTTTGGAGTATCAGATAAATGTCTGAACAGCAACTGATGCAGTTCTGATTTCCTTCAGCCTCCTCACTATGACTTCATTGAAAGTTGTGTTCCAGGATTCAGGAAATCCCCTCAGGAGGAAAAGGCTGCCTGTTGCTATAACGGTATCCCTTGCACAGACAATGAGATAGCTAATAGGACAAGTAAGCTCATGACTTAGGGAGAAATTCATATTCTTTATTAGTATCCCCAAATCCATGCAATGCAAAGCTGGGTATTACGATTGCAGCATCAAAGTCTTCCTTCTTTCACTTAGTAATTTAACTGTGACCATAGAGGATATTGCTTCTTGAAAAAATATCACAGGCTGTGATTACATATAGAATTATTTTTTACACTCTTTTATGCATGTTTATTCAAGTAATCACTAGTGTAAGTTTAAGTCCATCACATGAGGTACAAAGCCTTTTAAAGATTATGTCATGTTTTCTTCAAAATTTAACTTCAGAATATAAAGAAAATTGATATCTCGCACATTTTTTATTTCCTAGTGCCCAGGAATATTCTTTCTACAAAGCAAATGATATGGCTAAGTTTTGTATAAACAGGGGCATGAGGGTTGTGCAGAGCATGACTTTAGAGCTTCAAAGAGTGATTTGATTTTATCTTTCCTCATGCATTACAGGCAAGTGGGACATACAAATGTCACAATTGCATGGAAGGGATACAGGGATCCTGTTTATATTGTTCAGAGACATACAGGGAAGTGCAAGCCCTATAATTCACACTTTTGGATGAAGGGTTTGAGTAGGGCATACCAGGTTATGAACAGCTATGGCAACATGAATAGGTATGGAAAAATTTTGGAATATTAGAAATGGTAAGAAATAATATGTGTGATTCATACTATGGGTATATAAAAAGAGAAAGTTGCTGTGAATATAGATTGGGGTAGAGTGATTGTCTACCATGCATGATGTCCTGGTTAATTTCCTCAATACCACCTAAACAGAAAAAGACATAAGTGGAGCTGTGGCTCAAGTGATAGAGTGCTAGCCTTGAGTGAAGGAAGCTCAGTGACAGTTCCAGGCCCTCAAAGCAAGCCCCAGGATTGGAAAAAAAGAAGAGACTGTGGGAATGTATGTGGGAATATGATGAAGATATAAAATAATACTGAACATATCTGGGAATACTTGCTCTTATGCTAATAAGTATTGACATGTTAGTATTTTCTTTATGTAAGGATTTCCTAACTTGCTCTTAACTACTGACTTCCTCATCAGGTATGGATCAGTGAGTAAAGTGCCCAGATCATCAGAATACCAACACAGAGAGAAACCAGTGCCTTCAAAGAGTGGCAAGTTTCCTGGCTTATGGAGAGCCCTAGGGGATGACTTTAGCCTACCTAACTCTATGGTTATGTATACTCACAGTAGTTGTTCTTGGTGTCTTGGTGAAACATGAGACCACCCCATTGTCAAAGCCCTTAGATACATGATGCTTATTTCCCTCATCTTCTGTTTTCATTGTTCCTTGACAAAACACAATCACCTGTATTCTACAGCAAACCACACTTGGAGTTTTATTTGCAGTAACTATTTCTGTCTTGGCCAAAACTGCAACTGTGGTTCTGGCTTCAGGGTCATTTTTCCAGGGACTAGGATGAGGTGGCTGCTGCTATAAGGGGCTCCTAACTTTATTATTTCCATCAGTACTCTGATCCAGGTGACTCTCTGGACTGTTATTGCAACTTCTCCTCCATTTATTGAAAGAGATGTACACTCTCCATGTGGCCACATGATCATCCAGTGTAACGAGGGCTCCCTCACTGCTTTCTACTGTGTCTTAGGTTACCTGATTTTACTGGCCGTGGCCAGCTTCACTATGGCTTTCCTGGCCAGGAACTTACTGACATTTTCAATAAAGTCCAGTTCCTGACCTTCAGCATGCTGCAGTGTCTAGTTCACTTTCCTGCCTATCTACCACAGTGCCAAGAGGAAAGTCATGGTGGCTATCCTTCCAGTGAAGGGCTGCATCTTTTTCCACAAGTGCTACATCATCTTGTTAAAGCCAGGTAGAAATTTTCTGCATGGCTACATACGGGGGGTGGAGGGAATAATCCCTCAAGATGAAACTTACATGTATGATCAAATGTATAGGTCAAAAGTAAATTCTACAATTCTTTTTCCATCAGGTATTAGTTTATATTGTTGGAATCATTTCGATGAATAAGTGACTTTTACTCATTTCTCCTGTAATAGTAGTCACAATTTTACCCAGCACCATTTGAATTTTATTCTCTGTATATTTGGTTCTTCATATTCACTCTGCAATTATCCAATCACCTCCACAAGTATATTTTCACTGTTACTAGTTTTCTAATTGTGCTTTCTTAATCATTTGCTTAAAATTTCTTTTCCATTGCCAGTTGTATGTCTTTTTTGGGGTGGGGGGAGGATCTGATCATGGGGCCTGCACTCTTGTCCTGGGTGCTGTCCCTCAGCTCTTCAGCTCAAGCCTAGGGTTCTACCACTTGAGCCACAATGCCACTTCTGGCTTTTTTCTTTTTGCTTATGTGGTGCTGAGGAATCAAACTCAGGGCCTCAAGCATACAAGGGAAGTGCTCTACCAGATGTATGTCTTGATCTTAAATCCTGGTTACTGTTGCAGAATTTATTTATTTATTTATTTATTTATATATTTATTTGCTTAAGGCTAGTACTTTACACTTGAGCCACAGCTCCACATTTGATCAGCTGATATTAGCATCCTGTGTAGTTTATGTATATTTTTGATATATTGAGTTTATGGATATTTTTCTAATTTTAAAGTACATTATCTTCCTACCTATACATCACTATTCTTCTTAATTACAACTCATTAATATTTTCCTATTCCAAAAATTCCATGTTTTTACCCTTTTTTTATTGGTCATGGGAGTTGAACTCAAGGTCTGGGCTCTTTAGCTCAAGGTGAGTGTTCTATCACTTGAACCACAGTACCACTTTGGGTTTTCTGGTGGTTTGTTGGAGATAAGAGTCTCACGGACTTTCCTGTCCAGGCTGGCTTTGAACTGTGGTCCTCAGATCTCAGCCTCCTGAGTAGCTAAGATTACAGTCATGACCCACCACAGTCTGGCAAGTTCCATGTTGGTATATACTCAGTAGTGTTTGTTTTGTTTCATAGTTGTGTATTTTCATTCACACATTTGCCTTTTCCATATCCTTAATTGGTTTTGATGGGTCAATCTCTCTCATTCTCTCTGATTTCATTCCTCATTCTTCCTTTTCTTACTCCTCCTCCCTCTCTGCTTTCCTGATATTGTTTTAGAATTTCAAAAATTGGTTTTATAAACTACAAAAATACAACTCAATTGTAGATAATAATTTTTGTCTTTATGAAGTAATAGCTAAGGAATGTAGAGTTTCATAATAGGTGTCTTACTCATGGCTGGATATATTTTTCAAGTTATTTTTTATTTAATCACTTTACAACTATTGTGGAGGATGTCGGGGTTGGCTAAGTCTTGAACATAAATGACATTGTGGAAAACAGAAGCTGTTGAGAACTCTGGAAAACAGAAGCTGCTGAGAACTCTGGGCCAGAGAATTCTAAATTCCAAGTTTGATTTTATTTAGGAAAATAAAATATTTTGATGGACAAACTGTTACTCAACAGGGAAGCAATAAGTGGGGCCCAATAACAGAGATACATAGAGTGAGTGTAAAACACCCTTTTTTCACCTATTTCAGTGTCAAATCTTTGATTCCTAGTCAACCTTAAATAGTTCTTAAATTACTGAATTTATGTGTTTCAGTTTGTACTTATGAGAAAGTGTAAGGGCAAAAAATGCAGCAGACATTCATGAAATTGATCTTGGGAACTATATTGGAGAGAATGAGGGAAGAGTTGACACTAAGTGAGAGGAATTGTACTTATTTCCAGATGTATGTAAAGGTAACCCCATCTCTTCAGTAAATTGGGTGGGGGAGGATAAAAATGAATAGCAATTCTAAGCCCAAAATTTTTCATACCACGAATACATCTGTACCAAGTAGGATATCAGACAAAAACCTTATCTCTGAAGTTTTACTAGAGTAAGAAACCTTACAGACATGATTTCCTGGGTTTTCTTTCTTTTATTTTTATTGTAATTTTATGGTTTGGGTTTGATTTCTTTGGGGAGAATGGGTTAGAGAAAGGGTCACAATGTAGAACATGCTCATCTCCAGCATTAGGAATGGTAGTATTAGATGAATTTGTTCACATCCAGCTTGCATATGTTAATATTTATAAATAGTGCCTTTCAAAGACGTTGCCTCTAAAAGCTACTTATTCTAGTGATGACACCTATGTTCATAAACAATTTTGGAAATGCTTTAAAATCAAACAAATAAAACAACTGAGAAAAACATTTTTGGATTCCCTTTACTCATTTTTAGCTATCTAGATAGTTAACTTTGATCACATTTTTATTCACGAGTATTCATTGTTAATAGCAATGATATTTGTTAAAATCCATATTTAACTCAATGTTTAGTATCATGAGAACAGTTCCAGAGAATATGTCATTAATATTAAAGACAGAAGAATTTGGTGATGAATAGCACTGAGGAAATGCAGTATAAAATAAGTAGTTAAATGTAATATTGCTGGCAAATATCGGGGTATAAATTACACAAAATGTTTTTCTGCATTCTTACATTACTGCTGCAAAGCTTTTTGCTTGACTGGCCATCAAAATCCACAATACTAAATTGGAATAAGGAAATCTGTGCAAATGAAATTAAAAAAACCAGTAATAGCCAGAACACATCATATCAAATAGAAGAATTAAAAAATTATAAGCTTTAATGCCATGATAAAGGGATCAAATGAACAAGATGAAATGGTAATCCTAATTTTTTTCACACTACACCATATTGAACGATATTAGCACTGAACAATATTAGCAGCCTTTGAGATAGTCATCAATACAATAATAGTTGAAGAATTCATAGAACTATCTTTCAGAGAAATCCAACAGGCAAGAATCAGAATTAAATTCCCCCTTGATGAGGTAAGCCCTATATACACCGAGAGTATTTCAACCAAATTCATTTCAATAAAACATAAATTACCAACATTCTCCAGGATAGATGATTGGCTAGGAAGAAACAACAGCCAGTGTTTAAAATTTTTGAAAGTATATTCAGCATACATAGAGGTCACACTCTTGTAATGTCAAAAATTAAGAAGGAATCTGTATTTAATATGAAAATCAAATCAATATTTTCCAATTATTAAGTATTTAAATAATTAAATTCTTAGTAATCAATTTAATTAAATATAATGAAGTGAATTACCTTTCAACTTAAATTACAGGAAGTAAACTGATTCTGGAATAAATAAAAATAACAAGGGAATATGACAAATCTATCAATACAGAAAACATAGGAATGAAAGGAACCTAAAATACTTCCTTAAATCATGAGGCCTCATGCTGAAATAGGAGCATATACTGAATCTCATGTAAATAGAAATACAGCCCCAAAATTAATAGAAGGAATAAAATCAAACAGATTACCAACAAAAATAGAGAATTAAAACATAGCAGTAATAAGCAAATAATCAACAGGAGTTTACACAAAACAAAAGGGTTATAAGAATGAAGTAAAAATCACGAACAATCAAAACAAATAACAGAATTACACATATCAACACATAGCTCCCATGAATCTGGATGAGCTGAATCAGTTTGGTAAAAATAGCCATATTGGTTTAAACCTTTTATGAGTTCAGTACAGCCTCCTACCACTTTCTTCACAGAAATAGAACTGGCAGGGAAAATACATTTTATGAAAAAGAAACTATCTAGAGATACCTTGAGAAACAAGAAAAAAACTGAAGTATTTACTATACCTGCCTTTCTCTTATGCTTTGGATCCAAGTAGTAGAAAATAAAAAGTACTGTAATAAAATAGGCACATAGATCAATGAGACAAAGAAATAATTTTAAACAACTACAGAATCTAATTATTAGAGAAGTTGACAAAAACTGCATGGCCTAAAGATGGAACCCTAAATCATGACACTGTGAATTTGGTTATTAATGTGTGTAACCCAGAAATTAGACCCCGTCCTTCTGTATTTTTTTAACTCAAAGTTGATCAGTTCTTAATAAGAGACTGAAACTTTGTAAGTGGAAAGGAAAATGAAGAGAAATTTACATGCCCCTGTACATTTAATAGAAATCAAACCAGTTATAAAATATTAAGAAGAATTAGCTGTGAATATGGAAAAGACGTAGAATAATTTTTCTCACTAAAATTCCCGAAAATTCCACCCAAGACTGAAAATGTAAAGTAGCTGTGGTTACATCAAGTTGAAAAGTTGTAGCACAATGAATGAAAGAGTGGGACAGACAAATGCATAGTTGCAATTCTTGCTCGCTATTCAAATCATAGTAGATTAATAGGAAAGTGTAAAACAACTCTAACTTTTAAATACCGTAGGAAAAAATCAAGGAACAGACACATGAGCATATATTTTAAAAAGTATATATTAGTAATGGACAAACAATGCAGCAAAAATTTCAACCATTTGAGCAATCAGGACCATACAAATCAAAGCTACAATTAGTGGCCCATCAACCTAGGCAAAAGTTGCAGACAAATGGATATGGACAATGAGTGAACGGAAAATAACAAGCTGAAATTTAAAGGAGAGGGTTGTTTAAGTTGAATTTGAAGATGGCAGTGTGGGCCAAAGTAATATATATTTTAAAATGATGACATAAGCATCTAAAAATTCAGATGAGGTCTGAGCTGGAGATGGATGCTAGAAACATTGTATCTAACAGTTGTTCCCCTGTGGTAGAAGTTAAGAAGTAGTACCTTATATTAATGTGTTCCTTAGTGAAATATCTTCAAGATACAATTAAAACAGCCTACAGACTAATACCTTAAAGAGACCTATTTAGATAGAATGAGTTTACATTTTTATTGCTTATTTCTGTCTTGGTAAACTTCTTCTCAATTATTGCCTGGGGAGCTGGAGGCTTCTAATTTCAACGATGACATTTCAAATACATACAAAGGTGGATAACTGACACTCTTATTTGTTGGTACCTGGATCTATGTATAAAACAAACCCGCTACTTCTTCATGCAGATGATCTGGAACACAGAGGTTGCTTCAGAAAATCATTGCTGAGTTTCTTCAGTAGAAAAACATAGTACATTTCTTATCAAGCATAGTTGCCACCTTCTTTTGTTTTCCCTTCCGATCTCTTCCCATCTGTATCTCCACCCATCTCCCCTTTACCCTCCCCTCCCCCGTCCCCTTCTCACTCCCCCTCGCCAAAGTTGTAAAGTTCATTTTTCGACCTAAAGTCTTGTACATCTCATTGTTGCAATGGGTCCACCTGTATTCCTATTTAAAGTTTGTTTTTTTCCCTTCCCCTCCACAAATTATACCAACATCAAATACAGTGTAAACAGGGGTTATACTGTAGGGTAGGGACATACAAAGCAACAAAGAAAGCATCTTATAAATATGTTAGAAACAATCGCAAGAAAGAAAAAAAAATTGAGTCCTAATCTTCGGGTTCATTTCGCCTACCATCAACTTATCTGACCGTTTCTGCTTGTTGCAGACATATACTAGTAATTGCAAATAAGGGAAACCATGGGACCTATGTTTCTCTGGGCCTGGCTTACTTCACTTAATATAGTTTTTTCCAAGTCTTTCCATTTCCTACCAAATGGGGCAATGTCATTGTTTCTGATGGAGGCATAGAACTCCAAAAGAGTATATGAGTTCACAGAAGGAGCTGGAAGTCCCAAAGTCCATGAATTTTGAAAAATGTAATGAGATCATAATAGGTTTGTGAAAACACAATGGAACAGTAATATTCCAATGTCCAAATGAGCTGATGGTGTCATAATGACAATGTGATACGACCCTGGTGATGATGTCAGAAAGGGTTTGTGATATTACAATCGCATGTCTGATCTCAACTGTCATTAGTTCACAATGTGGTTATGGGTACACAAAGGACTTGTGATCTCACAAAGGCCATGTGTTTTTTTCAATCTTGTAAGAGGTCATAATACATTTGGAAAGTAACAATGGCAATATGATGTCAAAATGCATGTTTGATATAACATTGGTGATGATGTCATGATGAGCTGGTGATGTCACAATGAGTTGTAATGTTATAATGACATATACGATTTCAATTGCTACTTGTTCCCAATGAGGAAACTGTAGTAACCAGCGGGGCCCCAATAATCTGTGGGGCTTATTGGTCTGGCTTGCGGGAGAGGCAGGTCAGGTGGCCAAAGAAGGCTGGGCATGCTTCTGGAGGGTTGAACTGTCAAGCACCACATGGAGAGCTGTAATGAATGGATTGGGCATTGTGCAGTTTGAGAAATGATGGCTGAAAACTGTCAGAAACCTGTGGGATGGCAAGAAACCTGTGGAAGTGCTGGAAGGGTGTACCAATTATGTAGTTTAGGTGTTCATGGCACTGGAAGGGGAAAGACCTGAAAGGAAGAAAGTAGTGAGACAGCAGGAGGGGAAAGACCGGGGAGGAGAAGAAGTTGAGGGAGAGGAAGAGGGAAAGGAAAGCAACTCGCTAAGGGGGCAGAGCAGCACAATCCTGTGCAGAGAGGCCTGTAGAGATGAAGGAAGTGGTGGAAAGGAAAAAGGGAAAGACTTTAAGGAAAGAAAAGGTCTATAGAGAAAGAGGTAGGAAATTTAAGTTTGGATTTGGGAGCTATGGAGATCATAATTTTGCGTTTGATGGTTGGCAGACCAATTAACAAAAGGCAGGGCTGCCAATTGGAAGTCTGAGGTTTAGTGGCTTAGCCACAACCCCTTAGTAGTGTAAATAAATTTATTATTTTAATAATTCCTCAGTGGATTGTCTCATGCTTTACAGAATATAATTTCTGGAGGCAACAGAGAGATAATCCATCTGGATGGCATTGGGCTTTGGATCATGGCAAAACCCCCTCATAGGTGAGTGTCTCATTCCTTAGGGGTGAAATCCTCCCTCGTGTTTTTGTTTCCTGAGGACCAACATGGATATGAGCCATTTTGGAACCTAATAGGGGTGAGTTTGGACAAGCTTGCCAGCCTGCTTTTGGGATCTCCTCTGGAGGTCATCTATGGCCTCCTTGAGAGGCCATTTGGACCTCTTCCGAAGGTCACCTTGGGTAATCTTGAGAGACCATCAGGTGCATCCTTGAGAAACCATCTGGGACCTCCTTTAGAGGTCATCTGGGCTTCTTTAAGAGGCCATCTGGGACCTTCTCCAGTGGTTGTGTGAGGCCTCCTGGAGAGGCCATCTCAGACCTCTTCTAAATGTCATCTGGAGCCTCCTTGATAGGCCATCTCAGAATTCCTTTGGATGTTATATGGGCTTCCTCAAGAGGCCATCTGGGACCACCTCCTTAGGGCATCAGGGGTCTCCTTGAGAGGACATTTGGGAACTCATCCTGAGGTCACCTGTGGCCTTCTCCTAAGGTCATCTGTGACTTCCTCAAGAAGGCATCTGGGATCTCCTCTGGGTATCATATGGGGCTTCCTCAAGAGGTCAACTGGGACTTCCTTGAGAGATCATCTGGGAACACCTCTAGAGGCCATCTGAGGCCTCTTCAAGAGGCCATCTGAGGCCTTCTTGAGAGGTCATCTGGGGCTTCCGTTAGAGGGCAAATGGGACTGACTCTGGTGGCCATCTGGGACTTCCTCAAGAGGCTATCTGGGTCCTTTTCTACTAACCTGGGAATTCCCTCAGAGCTCCTTTGGGGTTCCTCAACAGGTCATCTAGGACCACCTCCAGGGCTCATGTGAAGCCTCCTTGACAGTCTATCTCGGACCTCGTTGAGAGGTCATCTGGGACCTCTTTGAAAGGCCATCTGGGTCTTTATCCACAGGTCATCTCTGACCTATTGGTTATCTTTGAGACATATGGGGCATTAGTGTGCCTATTAGTTTGTGTGTGGTTGCTGATAGTTCTGTGTCCTGTATACATCTGTTTATCCTTTTCTTCCAGGATGGGACAACAATGTCCTAGAGTTCTTGTAAGAGAAAATTCTTCCCTCAGGTGTTACAGGATTCCCCAGAGGAAGACCCATTGGTGTACTCTCCCTCCTATTCTGTGCCATCAACACCTCCAATGTTAAGTCCCCCCATGATAGAAGTAGTTTCTTGTGCCAGCCTGAGGTTGTACAAGGTGATAGAGTCCCCTTATTACCCTTAAGACAGGCACATTGGGGAGATGGTGGGCAAGCCCATTTCTGTTCCTTTTACAACTAATGACCTATATAAATGTAAACAGAAAACTCCATCCTTTTCTGAACAACCCCAGGGGCTCATCTCCTTATTAGATATATTTTTCATGCACCTGCCCATCTGAGATGATTGTCAGCCCCTTTGACAGGTGCTTTTGACTGGAATGAAAGGGAGAGAACCTGGCAAAGGGCCTTGAAGGTAGTTCTTGGACTATATGGTTCCCCCAGTGATGATTTAGTCCATTTGGAGTGAGTCTTTCACTCCCCTCACCCAAGCTGTGACTACAACAGCAATCTAGGTATAGAGGCACTTTATAATTATTGCCAGACTCTGTTAGCAGGGATACAGGAAGTGCTAGGAAGCAAACTCATTGAACTAAGGAGAGGAAGTCTGTACAGCTACTCAGTGAGACCCCTATTGCTTTTCTGAAATAACTCCTAGAGTCATATAGGACCTATACACCTATAGATTCTGAAGCTCTGGTGAATCAAAGGGCCCTAAACCTTCGTTACCTAGTTGACTCCAGACATTAGAAGACAGTTTCAAAAGTTAGGTGTTGAATGAAAGCTGTTATCTGAGTTGGTAGTGGTTGCCAACTTGATGTTTGATAACAGAGATACCCTGGAAGGAGAACAGACTATGAAGTGGGTTCAAGTTTTGGTAGCAGCAACAGGACAGGGATCAAGAAACTCTTGGGGAAGACAGTATAATCCATTTGCAAATGGCAGTAGGCAACCTCGATAACTAGTTCAATGTGCTTATTGCAGGTGATATAGATATTTGAAAAAGGAATATCCAAGACGGGGAAATATAGAAAATGACAGGCTAAGTAAGCATGTTATCCACCAGAAAACTGTGCTCATATCTTCTGAGAAAAATGCAAATGAGCATGGGGCTCTGAAATCCAACTGTGGTCAACTTAAAAATCAGCCCTTTGAACTAACAAGAAGTGTGGTGAAGAAAGAATTCACAAACTTCTGTTTGGACACAAGGCTTAAAAAGATTCTAAATTTCCAATACTTGCCAGCTAAAACCCATGAAGAGGGTAAAAGTGGAGAAAAGTAAGAAAGAATTATGGAATGTGAAGGAAAGACTTGAAGACATGAATCAAGAACTTGCGAGAGTAAAAAATGAGTATAAGGCAAAACTGGGGACCAAAGGTCAGAGGCTGAAGAGGGCACAGGACACCAATACTGCCATCCTTGATGACTACAACTGAAGCCAGGAGGAGATCCTAATGCTGCATGTGCAAATCAAGGCCCAGAAAGAAGGGCTGCACTTAATACAAGAAAGTATTGGGCTTAAGTACATGCCAATTATAAGCTTTGAAGGATGTGAGTGGAAATGCAAAGCAACAGAGAAACAATGGAAAGAGCAGTTAGTGGACCAAACACGGAAGTGTCATGTCATAGAAGAGGAGGCCAACAAAATTGAACAGGAAAATATCAGGATCAAGAAAGAGTTTGTTATTCTTCAGAAAGAGTTAAGGCAACACATGCTCTGATGGGGAATGCACAAAAAGGGAAATAACATTAGGTAGAAAATCAGAAGAGCTAACCAGTTGAAAAACTAGTCACAAAACTGCACTAAAATGAAAAGAAAGAGATGCTGTTATAGTAAAAGGCCAATGAGACTGCCTAGATCCTCACCATAAATATAATGCAGAAGCAGCACGTCCCAATGGAACAGGTGGAGGCATGAAATATCATCACAATAGCAACATTGAGAACTTCAAGGAAGAGCTGAAGAGGAAACAAAGGTGCTTTGAGAAGGAGCAGAAGCTGCATAGACAAAGGCTGCTGCTGGCAGAACACTTGCAGGTTAAGGGGGACTTTCAGAAGGAGATTGGTATCATGAAAGTTAGCTTCCATGAGAGAATAGAAGGATAAAATGGAAGAAGTATCCAAGCTCCAGAATGAGGTTCAGAGGACTAAACAGAAGATAAACTAGAGACTTCTGAGGTTCAGGGAAACAACAGAGATGATCAGGTATCTTGAGAGACACTAAAACCAGTGGGTTTCTAGAGGTACTAGTTGTTAAGATTAAAGGAAGAAGCAAATGTGGAGACTGAACTTGTGAAAAATGGGTAAAAGCTTAAGTCTTCTCTCTGTTTATACCTGGTTATCTGGCACCTTGGTGAACTGCCCTGGGCCACTGCCAAAGTGCCTTAAAAACCAGTGGTGGTTAAGCTTGACAAACCTATGTAATGTATGTTGAATGTTGCCAACAGGTAAAGAAGCAAAGCCTGGAAATTATATGTTAACAATATCAGTTAGTTCTTTGTCAGCCCAGGCTGAGGCATTCCCATCAAGAACCAAAACCACTCAGGTAATAGCTATAAGATTACTCCATGAAATCATTCCTCAATTTGGCTTATTCTAAGCAGTGGAGTCCAATACTGGCCTGGCATTCATGGCCCAAGTTACTCAATTAGCCAAGGCCCTAGCAATAAATGGGAAGTTACATTGCATTTATAGACCTCAGAGTTCAGAGCAGATAGAAAGAATGAATAGGACTTTAAAAGTAAGTTAAACCACATTAATTACAGAGCCTGTGCATGACTGGGTAAGCCTCCTCCCCTTTGCTCTCTGGTCACAGGCCAGCTGCAGCATGAACAGGGGCTTCCAAGGGGCAAGGGAACTGATGAAGGAGATGGAGTGAAAACTGAAGGCACAACTCTGTTATTTCACCAAAATCCTCAGCTATATGCACTTTCTATATTTGTCAAATACTTGCATTGCATTGTTTCAGGACCAACTGAGCCAAGAAGTGTAGATATTATGTATCCTTCATCATTTTATTTCAAACAATATTTGTATACCCTACTCCCCCAAATAAGCCACCCGGCCAAAGCCAAGAAATCCACTTCCTCAAATAAAGGGCAGGTACTTGCAGCTCAGAGGATTGGAGTCAATGGCCAGGAGCCTTTGCTCACACCTTGCTAGTTCCTGACACTTCAGTGTCTACAACATCTCTCCCTTTTTATTTTTTAAATGGAGCAAGTATATATCAGCCTGGATCTGGGCAAAGGATCACATCAGACATCTCAGCAAAAATGATAGCGGAAGGACAATAAAAATAACAAGCAGCAAATTTCCCAAGAAATACCAAAGGTAGGACTGTAACACATTTCCTGGGTTGAATCCATGTAGGGAATGAAGAACTGATGTAGCCACGTCTTCAGGGTCTGTTACCTGTAGGGTGGAGTGGCCAATGTCAAATACTACCTCTGAAGCTGTATAATATCAAAGTTCAAATTATCATGGGGCCAAATTCCTTGAATATGTCATTGGATATTGGCCCAATTCACAGTCCCATCATATTTAAGGGGGTTTACAAAAATGTACTGATAATTACCATGATATATCTTTTTTAACAGAGTCTTCAGCAGTTTTACCTGGTTATTAACATACATCATGGCTTTTCCAAAGTGTTTAGATGTTCCATAATCTTTTTATCCACTCGCAGTAGAGATATTTTGAGCCAAAGTATTAACATGATATGCTGTATGCATGGTTTGGGTAAGGGGCTTGGCAGAAGCAGTAGCACTAGCAATAAGAGATATGGTAGCAGTAATGCTGGCAACCAATATTCTCAAAAATCTGTGGGAGCAGATAAGAGCAAACTGAAGCCCCAAATCATTATATCATGATTTCATCAACTAAGCAGGCAACATAAGATAAGGAGGTTTCATTGTAACAAACATTGTACATGTCCAAAATGTCTAGGATTACTTATGTAGTTAGTGAGAACACAATTATTCCTTCAAGAGGCATGAAATTCCTCCCCATCCTCAACAACCACACTTTGCCCAACCAGCATGTATGGATCATACATACTTGCACAGTAAATGATACAACTCCATGAAGCAGAATAGGTCTCTGAAACAGCCTTATGGGAAGGTGAAAGGAATTATTCCAAGAGGGCCTTAAGGCAGCAACCAGTGTCCATATGTCAGGATGAGCTTATCCATTTGGGCTGACCAAGATGGTAGCTGGCAAAACACCATTGATCAAGTCACTCCTCTGAGACCAGTCCTTCAATGCATACCAGGGAACTGCCACCAGTGGAACAGTACACAAGATGTTGAATCCATAGGTCCTTGATGGTGGTTGAACATCAGGGGGTGCAGGAACCTCCTGGCATAATGTAACCCATGTGAGGCACACACCATCTCCGGCCCAAGAAAGTCTAGAAGAGTCAGGCACTGGCTCCATCTTTTTCCATCCATACACCTTTTTCTCCCAGAGAAATACAGAGACATAATCTATCCCTTAATACTTTACTACACATGTACGTTCTACCACACTAACACATTCATGTATGCTGTCCATAAATATGCAATATGTCGTCTAGCAGACAGCCCAGTCCATTCTATCAGCCTAGAATATGCCTACAGAAATCCAGCACGTTTTCCCCCAGAGAGCTCTGTGGATGGCTCCTCCCATGATACTGATGCGCAATAGGAATTGCAGGTAAGTAGGCCCAGTGTATTTCAGTTGAAACTGGGGACAGGTTATTAGTGCTAGCATAGCCACAAATAGGGTTTTTGGTATGAGAGCCTTTCCTGCTCCTTCAACTATCTCTTGACTTCTGGAGGTCAGACCTGAATTTACACCAGCTGTGGGTATGCGGCACCTTCTCTTTCAAGCTTTCTTATGTGACCGGCATAATGTCAGCATGGTGGATGAGCATGACTAGAATCTACCTTAGTGCTTCCACATTCTGTGGAGTAACACAGCATACCATTGACCCCATTGTAAGAGGGTTCAGGACCATTCGAGACTCCTGACAAAGGATATTTCCATCACATCATCACAATGGGCATGGAAGCTCTCTCCCAACTGTGCTGTGCAACAATGAAGCCATCCTATGAACTATTTAAATTTCAAACCAAAATGGATAAAGGTATAATGGTATGCAGTGAAATTTCCAATAGCTAATTATTCTTTTATTTTTTGAATTTGAGTTTTTAAAGTAGCATCAGGTTGCTCCACAATACTCCATCCTTATGGATTATTGGGGATATCCATGGTAAGATTAATGTGTAGTTGTAAGCACAAGGTTTTAAAGGCTTGAGAAGTATAAGCAAGACCATTATGTCTTAATTTGTTGGGGCAAATCCATAAAGGCAACTGTAAATAGATGTGTAAGAACATTTTTATATGCCTCTCCTGTGTGACAGGAGGTAAAAAGCAATCCAGAAGATCCAAAGAAATATGAACATAAGACAAGCGTCCAAAAGAGGGAACCTAAGTCACATCCATTTGCCATAGCTGCCCAGGTAGATGACACTGGGTTAATCTCAACAGCGGAGCATCATGAGCAAATGACAATGGACACATTGGCAAACTATTGCAAGGGTTTGCTCACAAGTTAATCTAAACTGCCTGCCAAGGGCAGCTGCATTTTGATGACATTTGTGATGGGCATCAAGTGCAGCCTCAACAGGAGATTGAATAAACATAACAAGCTGAGTTAATTCATCAGCCAGGGCGTTGCCATATATTAAAGGTCCAGATAAAAGAGAATGAGCACATATATGGCAAATAAATACAGGAGCTGTGTGTTGTGATAACTGCTGCTGGAGGGTAGTAAAGAAGATGTAGCAGTTTTTCATCTGAAGTAAGAATAATGGCATCCTGACTGCATTGTAAAACAAAAACATCATACTGGCTAGCTGAGTACAAGTTTATAGCAATAGGACATTATTAGAGCAAAAGTGGTGGAAAATAGCTCCACCCTTTGTGCAGAAGTGCTATTATATTTTACTTGTCTGGTGGAAGTATGATGTAGGGATTGCAACAAAATCTTCAGATCTCTGTCTCCTGAGTAGCATGAGCCACCAGTGCCTGGCTTCTCCTCACCTTCTTTAGCAGTCATTATAGCCATTTGGACTGTAGACATAGGTGGTAGAGTCTGAATTAAGAGCAGGATTTGAAGCAATTCCATAATGGTGACAAGGTCACAATAGTTTTGTGATGCCACAATGGCATTTGTAATTTCAATTGTTATTAATTCACAAAGAGTTTATGAGTTCTGAAAGGGACTGTCATGTCACAAAGGCCTTATGCTGTCAGAAATGTCATGAAGTCCTAACAGGTTTGTGATGTCACAATATGAAAGCAATGTCCTATTGTCAATGTGATGTCACAGTGTTCATGTTTTCACAATTGATTTCAGATATCATGTCATATCTAAAAAATGAAGTTGAAAACAGACTATAAGCTCACAAAGAACCTAAGATATAATCATGGAATTATTTCACAAAAAATATGAGTACAAGACAGATTTTTAATGCCACTATGGATTAGTATGTCACAATGGAAATGTTTCAAATTATAGAATTGCTTCAAATTGTGACATAAATACATTGTCATGCTACAATATTGTGACATCACATTCATTGCAATTATTATATGACTATCCTATTGTTTTTTTACAAAGCTAGTATGACATAACATTGTAGTATTAACAACTTACTGACATCAAAAGACTACTATAAAATCATATTTTGACATCACATTTCTATTATGGTAACTGTCCATTGAGATTTCACAAACCTATAATGGATGACCCCATATTTTAGAAAAGCTCTTTTTCTGAACTCATAGTTTTGTGAGTCATAATGGTTATAGTGTCACAATGGGTTTCTGATATGAAAGCACATGACACAATTGAAATAGAATGAAATCCTAGAATAGCCATTCACAATGTGTACAATGTCCCAATGGCCATGTGATATCACATTACTATGATGTCTTTGTAGTTTTGTCATTTTACAGTGGGCTGAATGCATCATGAGGACAATGTGATGTCACAATGGTGATGATGACACAAAGGTTTGTAATGTTACAATGGCATATATGATCTCAATTATCAATCACTCTCAATGTGGATATGGGTACACAAAGGGACTGTGATGTCACAAAGGCCATGTATTTCAAAAGGTGCTATTAAAACACAATTGGTTTGTTTTGTCAAATGTGACAGTGATGTCACAATGGCAATGTGATGGCACAAGGATTTTTGATGTCACAGTGGTGATGAGGTTTGTGATACCACAATGAATTTGTAATATCACAAGGACATAGCCAATGTCAATTACAACTAGTTCACAATGAGGACATGAATTCACAAAGAGAGCCTGTTTTCTAAAATATTATGAGGTCATCCATAAGTACACAAAATCTCAATGGACAGTGTTATCATGAGAAAAATGTGATGTCTAAATATGATTTCATAGTAGTGTTGTGATGTCAATGAATTGGCAATACTACAATGTTGCGTCAAAATAGGTTTGTGATGTCATGATGCCAATGTGATGTCACAATGTTGGTGACATAATAAGGAGTTTGTGATGTCACAATCACATATCAGACCTTAATTGCTATTAGTTCACAATGAGGAGCTTGAGGTCCCAATCTTTTGAATTTTCCAGTGTTATGAGGTAATAATAGATTTGTGAAAGTACAACAGGACTGTGATAACATAATGACGATGTGATATCACAGCATCATGTCACAATGTTTTGATGTCACAAGTGGTTGGTGATGCCATAATGGTGATGATATCACTATAAGTTTGTAATGTAAAATGGGTTTGTGATGTCATGCCCAATCTCAATTTTAATAATTCACAATGAGTAAATAGTTCACAAAGTGAATGTGATGTCAAAAAGGTCATGTTCTATTACAAATATAAAGTCCTAATAGGTTTGTTAAGACACAATATAACAGTAATGTCATACTGGCAATGTGATGTCACAATGGTCTTCATGTCACAATGTATTTCTAATATCACATTCATATCTGAAATGTTGAGGTAAAAATAGATTATGAGTTCCCAAAGGACATAAGATATCAACATTGCAACATATCACAAGTTATGATGAGGAGTGGTTTGTGTTTCCTCAGTTGTCTGGTGATATCACAAAAGCCTTGTGTTACTCAAAGGAGTTATGAGTTCACAGTAGTTTTCTAATGTCACAATGTGAAGTACTGTCACATTGGAAATGTGATGTCACAATGGTTTGTGATGTCACAACAAATTTGTAAGATTACAATGATATGTCAAATTTCAATTGTTACTAGTTGACAATGAGGATATGAGTTCACAAAGAGAGCATGCTTTCTAAAATGTAATGGGTCCTCTAAAATAAGTACACAAAATCACAATGGGCAGTGTTAGCATAATAGATAAGTTATGTCAAAAAAGGATGTCATAGTAATTTTGTGATGTCAATGATTTGGTAATAACACAATGTCATTTCTTAATAAGTTGGTGATGTCATATTGGGTTAGTGATATTACAATGGAAATAGGATGTCACAAAGGTTTGTGATGATACAATACTCACAGGGTAACAATGGGTTTCTGATATTAAAGAACATGCCACTTAGAAATAGAACATCATCATAGAACAGACATTCACAATGTATCTGGGACATTACAATGGCCATGTGATATATTGTACTTTACTATCCCATTGAGGTGATGGCATCATAATGACAATGTGATGTCACAGTGGTGATTCTATCACAATGGGATTGTTATAGCAACATATCGGATATTAATCCGTATTAATTCACAAGAGGATATGATTTTTAAAGCATTGAGGTCCCAAATGGGATGAATTTTCTAAAATATTATGAGGTCAGAATAAGTTTCAGAAAATACAATGGAATAGTCATATTATAATGGCAATATGATGTCAAAACATAAACTCATAACAAGGTTTTGAGGTTACCATTTCTTAGTGATGTTATAATGGTAACAAGGTCAAAAATACATTTGTGATGTCACAACAGTATGCCTGATCTCAATTGTTCTTAATTCACAATAAGTATATGAGTTGTTACACACAATAAGTATATGTGTTGTTACAAAGGCCATGAAGTCCTAACAGGTTTCTGATGTCACAATGTGACAATAATGTCATAACAGGAGTGTGGTGTCACATCACAAAGCATTTCTGACATCACATGTCATATCTGAAATACTATGAGGTCAAAAACAGATTATGGGCTCGTAAGGGGTCTAAGATGTCACCATGGTAATTTGTCACAGGAATTATTAGGAAAAGAGAGGACTGTGATAATAACACAGTAGGTTAGTGATATCACAATAACAATGGGATGTCACAGTTTTTGATGTCACAAACAATATGGGGTCACAATGGGTTTCTGGTATTAAAGCACAGTCTACATTTGAAAAGTAATGAAATCACAGAATTGGGATTCACAATGTGTCCATGAAGTCACAATGACCATGTGATGTGAAAATGCTATGATGTCATTGTTGTATTTGATTTCACAATGAGTTGATGGCATCATGATGACAATGTGAACTCACAAAGATAATGATGTTATAAAAGGTTTGTGCCATGGCTGATCTCAATTGTCATTAGCTCACAATAAGGATATTGGTACACAAATTGTTTCTCAAAAATTCTATGAGGTCACCAGAGGTTGTGATGACACAAGATAATCATGATGTCACAATGGCAATGATATGTCATAATGGGTTTGAGATGTCACTGTAGTGATGAGGTCACATGGTTTTTGATATCACAAGTTTGTGCTATCACAATGGCATATGCAATTTCAATTCCTACTAGTTGATAATTGCTAATTCACAGTTTTTGAAAACGCAATGGGACAGTAATATCACAATGGCAATAAGATGTAACAATGTCATGTAATGATAATGGTTTGATGTCAAAATTAGCTGGTGATACCATAATGGTAATGAGGTCAGAATAGGATTGTGATGGCACAATGAATTGGTGATGTCACAAAGCCATGCAGAATCTCAATTGTCATTAATTCCCAATAAATATTTGAGTTCACAAAGGGACTATCTCCAAATGCATGTGTTGTCACAAATGTGATGAAGTCTTAATAGGTTTGTGATGTCACAATGTGACACAATGGTTATGACGTCTGGCAGTGAAATGTCACACTGGTCATGATGTTACAGTGGATTTCTGAAAGATGATTTAAAAAAATATGAGCTCCAAAAGGGCCAAAATATCACAATGGCAGCATCACACAAAAGTTATGAGGAAAGGACAAGTTAGTCACGTCACAGTAGGTTATTGATATGACAATGAAATGTTGTGTCCAAAGATTTCATGATGTCACAATGGTTATGAAGTCATAATGGGTTTCTGATATCAACCAACATGCCATATTTGAAATCGAATGAAATCACAGAATAGTAATTCACAATCTATGACATCAACATGACAATGTGAGTCATAATGCTATGAAGTCTTTGTAATTTTGTAATGTTACAATGAGCAGATAAGGTCATAATGACAATAAGATGTCATGCTGGCACAATGTTGCAATGACATATATCACAATGTTACAATGACATATCTAGTCTCAATTTTTTAGTTCACAATGATGATATAGGTGCACTTAGGGACTTTGATGTAAAAAAGAACGTGTTTTTTCAAAGGGGCTAAAAGGTTATGATGTGGTGGTACAGTGGTTATGAGGTCCCAATGGGTTTGTAATGTCACAACTATTTTGTAATATTACAATGAAATGTCCACTTTTAATTGCTACTAATTCAAAATGAGGATATGAGTTTATAGAAGAAGCTTGAAGAAACAAAGACCATGGATTTTCTAAACTGTTATGAGGTCATAACAGGTTTGTGAAAGTACAATATGACAGTGATATTACAATGGCAATGTGATCATGATATCACAGAGGAAATGTGGTGGCACACTATGTTTGTGGTGGCACAATATTAGGAAGTCACATTGTTGATGGATGACAATGGATTTGTGATGTAACATGTTTGGAATATCAAAATGACATGTCCAATTCCATTTGCTTCCAATTCAAAGTGAGGATAGCAGTTGATAGAAGGAACTTGAAGTCCCAAAGCCCATCAATTTTATGAGGTCATAATGGATTCGTGAAAACACTATGGGATGGTAATATCACAATGGCAACGAGTTCTCAAAATATCATGAAATAACAATGTTTTGTTGTCACAATTAGTTGGTGATGCCATAATAAAATGAGGACAAAATAGTTTTGTGACATCACAATGAGTTTGGGATATTTCAATGGTATGCCGGATCTCAATTATCATAAATTCCAAATAAGTATATTTCAAATATCTGTGTTGTCACAAATGTGATAAATTCCTAATACATCTGTGATGGCACAATGACAAAATGGTCATGATGTCACAATGAATTTTTGATTCCACATATCAGACCTGAAATCAAAACCAGATTAGAAGATCACAAAGGAAATAAGATATCACAAGAGCACCAAGTCACAAAAGGTATGAGGAAAGGAGAGGTTTGTGCTGTCAGCAAGTGTAATTGTTATCACAGTGGGAATGTGCTATGACAATGGTTTTGAGGTCAAAATGGGTTTCTGATATTAATCCATATATCACGTATGAAATGGAATGAAATCCCAGAATTGGCATTCACAATGTGTCTATGATGCCACAATGACAATATGATGTCACAATGCTATGAGGTCATTGTAGTTTTGTGATGTCATAATCACCTGATGTAGTCATAAAGACAATGTGAAGTCACACTGGTGATGATGGCACAATTGGTTTGTGATATTTCAATGCATGTCTGATCATAAAATTGTCTTTAGTTTGTGATGAGGGTATAGGTACACAAAGTTATTTGATGTCACAAAAGACGATTTTTTAAAGATGCGAAGAGGTCATAAGAGTTTGGTTTGTCACAATGTGACTATGGTCTCACAATGGCAAGGTGATGTCACATTTTGTGATGTCACAGTTATCATGAGGTCATAATGACTTTGCAATGTCTCAGCGAGTTTGTGATATCACAATAACACTTTCAGTTGCAATTGCTACTCATTCACAATGAGAACACAAGTTTAAAGAAGGAGTTTGAAGTCCTACAATCCATGAATTCCCTAAAATGTTAAGATGTCATTCAAGGTTTATGAAAACACATTTAAACAGTGATATTAAACAGGCAATTTGATGTCACGATATCATGTTATAATAATGTTTTGATGTCAAAATTATTTGGTGATGCCATAGTGGAGATGATGTCAATATAGTGTTATGACATAATAGTGGATTGGTAATGTCACAATGGCATGCCAGAGCTCAATTCTCATTAACTCACAGTATTTGTGTTCACAAAAGGACTGTGATATTCCAAAGGCATGTGTTTTCACAAATCTGATGAAATCTAACAAGTCTGTGATATCATAGTGTTAAACAATGGTCATGACTTCTGGCAGTGTGATATCACAGTGGTCATGATTTCACAATTTCTGATATCACATGTCATATATGAGATTGAAAACAGATTATGAGCTCACAAAGGGCCTAAGGTAGCACAATGGAAGAATATCAGAAGAGTTATGAGGACAGGACAAGTTTGTGATGTCACATTGTGTTAGGGATATCACAATGCCATGTGATGTCAGAAAGAGATTGTGATGTCACATTGTTTATAAAGTCACAATGGGTTTCACATGCAACATTTGAAAGAGCATGAAATCACAGAATAGTAATTCACAATGTGTTAATGACACAATGACAATGTGATGTCATAATGCTACAATGTCACACTGGTGAAGATGTCATAAAGAATTTGTGATGTCATGATATGTTCTCAATTGTCATTTTTCAGCATGAGGATATAGGTATACAGAGTGAATGTGATGCCATAAAGGCCAAGTTTTTTCCAAGGTTCTAAAGGGTATAAAAATATGAGTGTGATGTCACATGGGTGACCTTATAACTATTGTGACATCACAATCCTTTTAGGACATCACATTGCCCTTGTGATATTACTAACCCATTGTTACATCACAGACCTATCTTGTCATAACGTTTATGAAATGCTGCCATTGTGAAAACAGGCCTTTTGTGAGCTGATAATGTGTTTTCATCTTCAGATTTCAGGTATGACATGTGATACCAGAAATCCATTGTGACAGCAGGACAACTGTGACATCATACTGTCATAACCATTGTGTTTCATTGAGACATCAAAAACCTGTTATGACTTCATCACATGTGTGACATCATAGTCCTTTTTTCAACTCATATACTCAGAACAAATGACAATTGAGATCAGGCATGACATTTTGACATCACAAACTCTTTGTGACATCACCACCAGTGTGTCATTATATTGTTGTTATCACACTATCAGCTCTTTGTTACATCACAAATTTACAATAAAACATAGTATTATGACATAGTATTGTCATTGTGACATCATAGAATCACTGAATTTCTATTCCATGATTTTATTCTATTTCAAATGTGGCATGTGGATTGATATCAGAAACCCATTGTAATCTCATTACCATTGTGATACCACAAAACATTATCATCATTGTGACATTATCATCAATATGACATGTTTTCATTATGACATAGTCAGCTCATTGGGAAACCATGAAACAACAATGATATCTTAGCATTGTGACATTACATTGTCATTGTAACATTATAGAAACCATGTGAATGCTTACTTAGTCTGTGATTTCATTCTATTGAAATGTGGCACGGGGATTATGGTCAGAAACCTTTTGTGACATCATAACCATTGTGATATCACAATCCCTTTGTGATATCACATTGCCATTGTGATATTACTGACAACATAAAAAACCTGTCCTTTTCTTAAATTTTTGACATGCTGCCATTGTGTTATCTTAGGCCCTTTGTGACTTGATAATCTGCTTTGGACTTGATAATATTTCAGGTATCACATGTGATATAAAATATTCACTGGAACATCATAACCATTGTGACTTTACTGTGCTAGACTGCATGATTTTTGTGTCATATTGAGATATCACAATTCACTTAACACTTCATATCATTTGTGAAAACACAAGCCTTTTGAGACTCCCAGTCCTTGTGAAACCATATACTCATTGTGAGTTAATGACCATTGAGATCTGGCATGACATAGTTGTATCACCAACCCTTGGTCACATCACAAGACTATTATGACCTCATCACCAGTAGGGCCTCACTAATTGTGACAGCAAAACATTATTATGACATGATATTGTGATATCACACTTTCATTCTTACAACATTGTACCATTGTGTTTCCACAAACCTATTACCACCACATAACATTTTAGAATAATCGTGGCAATTGGGACTTCAAGATCCTGTGAATTCATATACATATGAACTATAAAGCATGAGACAATCCATTGAAGCATATTTCAGATTATATATTTTATTTACACTAGAAAGAAGCTAGGACTAAATTTTCCTGGGCTTGATAACCAGAGTCAAGATCAGCCTTGACCACCAAACCTCAGAACTCAAAAGGGCAGCCCCATCTTTTGTTAATCGGTCTGTAAATCACCAACCCCCAAAATTATGATCTCCAAAGCTCCAGACTGCAAAGATCAAGGCTTTTACCTTTTCCCTTCCTCCCTCCCTCTCTACACACCTGTTCTTCATTCCAGATCTTTCCCTTATTCCCTTCCAAAACCTTCCTTCTTTTCTTGAGCTTTCTCCACTCCCTGCTCTGCCCCAGTGGTCAGTTGCCATCTTTCCTCCCTGCTCCTTCTTAAATTCCTGTACTCCTATGGCTTTCAACCCCTGCTGTCTCACCACTTCCTTCCTTCTAGGTATTTCCCCCCTTTCTCTTCCCTTCCAGTGCTCTGAGAAGGCTGTTCCCTGCAACACTCCAATGTGTCTCCTGCAGTCACTTCGCAAACTGCACAATAACCAATCATTTCTTTACAGCTCACCATGTGGTCTTGACACCTCACACTCTCCAGCAGCATGCCAAACCACCTGCAGCTGCATTCCCCTTTTCCATTTCCCAGTCCAATGGGCCACAAACTATCAGTACCCAGAAATTACAGGGGCCCCATTGGATATTAATCTTCATTGTGAAGTACTAGAAATTCAAATTGGATATATCATTGTGATATTTAAAACACAATGTGACATCAATAATTCATTGTGACATCTTTACCATTGTGACATCAAAAACCCATAGTGAGATCACATTGTTGTGAGACCATAATCACATTGAAATATCCCAAACCTATTATGACCTCTTAGAAGATTTGAAAAACCACATGGCCTTTGTGACATTGTCCCTTTGTGCACACATACCCTCATTGTGAACTAATGACAATTGAAGTCAGATGTAACGTCACCAGTGTGAAATCATCGCCATTGTGAAATCATCACGTGTGAGAGCACATTGTTGTTATGACAAGATCAGATCATTGTGACATCCACAAATTACATTGACATCATAGAATTATCACCTCATATTGTCATTGTGACACATTCTGAATGCCGATTCTGTGATTTCATTCTATTTCAAAGGTTGCCTGTGCAGTGATAGCAGAAACCCACCGTGACCACATAACTATTGTCACATCTCATTGCCATTGTTATATCACTGTCCCATTATGTTTTCAAAAAATTATGACTTCATAACATTTCAGACTTCGGGACTTCATGCTCCATGAACATGAATCCTCATTGTGAACTATTAGCAAATGAAATTGGACATGTCATTGAGATATCACAAACTTGTTGCCACATCACTATTTTTAACCTCATCATCACTGTGACAACACAAAACCATTGTAACATCACATTGCCATTGAGACATTATGAACACATTGTGATATCCCATTTTGTGACTTCTTAGCACCATTGAAAAAACACATGACATTTGTGACATCAGAGTCGCTTTCTGTACCAATATCTTCATTGTGAACTAATGAAGATTGCGGTCAGACGTGCCATTGTAACATCACAAACCATTTATGACATCACCAGTGTGACATCACATTATCATTATGTCCATATCAGCTCATTGTGACATCGACAAACTATAATGTCATCATAGCATTCAGCCATCACATTGTCATTGTGCCATTATAGACACATTGTGAGTGCCTGTTCTGTGATTTCATTCTATTTCAAATGTGGCATGTAGGTTCATATAGAAACCCATTGTTACCTCATAAATTTTGTGACATCAGAATTCCTTTGTGATATCACAATCCCACTGTGACATCACAAACTGGTGCTGTCCTCATAGCTATTGTGACATGCTACTCTTGTGATATTTTAGGACATTTGTTAGGTCATAATCTGTTTTCAACCTCAAAATATTTCAGGAATATTTTACATTAGAAATCCAGTATAACTTCATTACCAATGTGACATCACATTGCCAGACATCATGACTGTCATGTCACTTTATGACATCACAAACCTTTTAGGACTTTACACATTTGTCACAACCCATATCTCTGGAGACATCACAGTCCCTTTGAGGACTCATATTCTCATTTGAACTAATGATAATTGAGATCCTGCATGCCATTATAACATCACAAAACCATCGTAACATCACAAATGTACTGTGAGCTCATCATTAATATGGTCTCACCAAATAATTGTGACATCAAAATGTTATTATGACATGATATTTTAACATAACATTTCCATTTTGATATCACTTTTCCATTGTGTTTACGCAATCCTACTATGCTTTCCTAACATTTTAGAAAATTCATGGCCTTCGGGACTTCAAGCTCCTTCTGTGAATTTATATCATTGTGAAATAGTAGCTGTTGAATTTTGAAAAATTGTGATATTATAAACTCTTGTAACATCCAAAACCCATTATGACCTCATCACATCTGTGATATCAGATACACATTGTTAAATCACATTGCCATTGTGACATAACAAGTACAAACATTAATGTGAAAGGACTTAATTTTTCAAGTTATAAAATAGTTAATAATTTAAATAAAGTATTCAATGTAATTAATTAAATTTTAATGTAATAAAGTTGACTGTTTTTTAAGGTTTTAGTACAAGAAATAAAAAATAGAGAATGAAAACGGCAATAAGAAATGTGTTGAATGTAGCTTGTACGAAAACAAAAAGTTGATAAGGCTGAATTAAAAGTCATGAAAAAATCACAGTAAAATATAGTTGCAAAATAGACAAGTACCTCCCTAGATTCTGGAAGTGCTGAATCAGTAGAGTGAAAGTCACATTTATTATCATTTCCATCACAGAAACAGAATAGTCAAGCTAAATTTTATGAAAAAGGAAGTTATCATCTAGAACTATCTTAAGACACTAGAACAATACTGTTATATCATTAAAACCATCTTTATTGTATGCTCAGGAGACCAATAGCTGAAAAAAATTACTGTGTTGAAAACAGAAGGAGCTATTTCATATGTATTGATTTGTTAATTAATTACATATCTGCAAGATTCAGTGAAAAAACACTCTGTAAGGAAAGAACCTGCATATTAGTGTCCTAAAGCATTCTATTGAGATGGAATGAGTTGATATTTTCATTGCTTATTTCTGTCTCACTATAGTTTTCATAATGCCATGGGAAGTAGAGGCTTCTCATTTTGGTGATGACTTTTCAAATACAGTCGTGAGGATAATTTAAATTCCTATTTGTCCTTTATGCACATTTGTACCTGGACCTACCTCTGTATAGAACAAACCAGGTATTTCTTCACACGCTTGATCTGGAACACAGAGGTAGCTTCTGAAAATCATTCCTGGATTTCCATAGTAGGAAAGCCAAAAGGTAGATTTTTTAAATTTCAAATGCACTATATGTATGGAAATATCACAATGGAACCCCACCATAATATCGTTTGTACACATTCATAAACACAATAAAAATGTTTTCAAAAATCACCCAAAATTGCATTGTTGGTAATGGTGTACAGAAATTGAAGATTGGAGATAACTCAAAATGAAGATTACCTATGCTGTTTGCTCATTCCTGACATTCTAGCTAATCAGGGGGCTGAGACCCATGGATCCTGAGTAAAAGCCAAACTGGGGCAGAAAAGGACATGACACACTTATCTCCCAGTAAGCAACAAAAAGGCAGAAGTGGAGGTGTGGCTAAAGTTGTGAGCCCAGAGTTCCAGAGTAGACCAATCAATGTGTGAAGCAAGCCAGCAACATTGGCTCATACCTCTAATCCTAGCTTCTCCAACGAGAAGGTATAAAAAGTGTTACAAATAGATGGTGTGACTATAATTATTCTTGTGATATGCAGGGTGGAGCTACAATATAAATCAGATATGGGGCACAAGTAACATATTGTGTAGAAATTGAAAAGCATTGTGGTAACATCAATGTGTGTAGAGTTGAGTCAAACCTCTCACATCTGATATCTAATTGCAGTGGTCCACTTATCTACAACAAAAACTTCATGAGTAAATATTGCTATCTGTAGTCAATATCATCCATAATATTTTACTCAACCAGACTGAAATTCTTCATATCTATAGATAGCTATGAAACCCTTCAGCTGAAACTGTTTTACTGTGTATATCTATATTAGCAAAGTAACAAAAATAGTCAAACATGGGAAATTATGAGAAGGACAATCATATAAACATGGGTAAAATAGTGGGGAATAAACAAAGAAGCTAAACCAAACACTGGTGTCATATGCCTGCACTCATAGATACTTAGGAGCCTGAGATCTTAGGTCATGATTTGAAGGTATCTTGAGCATGGATGTCTGTAAGTCTCATATCTCTATTAAACAACCAAAAAGTTCCAGATGTGAAGCTGTGGCTCATGAGCTAGAACAATAGCTTGAACAAAGAAGCTCAGTGACAGTGCCCAGGCAATTAGTGCCTAGGACAAGTACAAAAGAAAAAAGATACTGCAACATGCTAGTGGTATATAAGGTCATATATCTTACATAGAAAGGAAGAGAGTAATTTCTATCCCTGTCTGCTCTGCAGGGTAAACTTTAATTCTCATACCATGACTTGAAAAGGAGTGCACATGATGGAGGCAAATACATTTCCTCTTGAAGTAGGTATCAAATTGACAGCTAGAGTTCCATTGAGTGTTGTAGAATAATTTTTCTTTCCTTTTTCCTTTTCTTTCATAGCCATTTATTAGGAATAACTTCTAATAGAGATCAATAGGCAATAATATGCATATGCACAAGTAAAGCGGATCTCGTCTTGGATAGATAAAAATCTCTTACAAAGGATCTTTGATAATGTTTTCTATCACATTGATTGTGGAGCATATATGACATGAAATAATGAAACAGTGCTTAGTTTGAAACAGTCACTATTTTCCTAAAGTAAAAGAGAGTGAGCGAGCAAGAGAGAGAGAGAGAGAGAGAGCGAGAGAGAGAGAGAGAGAGAGAGAGAGAGAGAGAGAGAGAGAGAGAGAGAGAGAGGGAGAGAGAGAGAGAGAGAGTCTGCAAGTGCTTGAGCCTAGACTCAGTCCTTGAGCTTTTGTTGCTCTATTGTACCATTTTGTCACTTGAGACACAGAACCACTTCCAGATTTGGATGATTGAATGGAGATTATTCTGTCATATATTTGCATGCCCAGGCTGGCTTCAAAGATTGATCTTCAGATATCAGCCAACATATAGTTAGTATTACCCTATGAGCCATAAGAATTTCTTTTAGTGACCTCAAGATTAAAGTGATACCAAAAAGAGTTCTGAGACCATTTGTCTGTTGAAAAGAAAATGTGTCTGTAGTATTTTAGCGCAGAACTCATGAAACTGAATCCATTTGTTTGTAATAGTATCCCTTCATCATCTGCAGTGAGATCTGGCATGGAGTAAATACAGGAGTAAAATGAAATGCTGTTCCCCTAGGAAAGAGAAGTTACATGGAAAGAAACCAGATACATTTCCCACTAGCAGGTAGAAATTTACTCAACAGTAGAGAAGATTACTGGGCTGTTTCTAGTGCAGTAAGGATGGGTTTTCTGGGTAGAGAGGAGACTATACTTATCTGTACACCCAGAGTTTTCTCAGCCATTGCCTATCCTGACAATAAAACAGTAAATGAAAATTAATTGATGAGTTATTTATGGCTTATTCTCTTCATGCCTGGAAACATCACTGCTACTGAGATCTGTCCCAAAAGTGTAGAGGGGGAAATACACAACAATCATCACATCTCCATCCGTGTGTGCTCACTGTTTCATTGTAGCAAAGCAGCTAGTGCTAAGCAAGAACCTGACAAGGAGCAGAAACTTGAGGAGAAGGAATGTGAGAGTCAAAGGGCACATCCGTGAAGAATCTGCCAAGGTGAAATCCTGGTTGGATGTGAGGACCAGAGTTTTGTGTATATGTGTACATTCAAGTATCTTTGTATCTTTGTATATGTGTCTTTTTATTGACAGAGATGAATACTGTAGCCCACAGTTCCTGAAAATTTCTTGTAAGTCCTCAGGCATAAAGGGTAAAATTCCTCCATGTGTCTCTGCATTTAAGACCTTGCATTGAGGAGGAAAACATGTTATGACATGTTTGCAAATTCCCCTTGTTGAACCCAAGTGCTACGATTTCCTCCCAAGACCACAAATAGTGAGTCTCTAGGGTTAAAGTTAACTTTGATATATTTGGTCCAATATCTGTGGCAAGAAACTATTTGCATGAAAGCCATTTGGGAAGATGCAAATGGGTTGCATCAGAGGATGCCTAATCAGGTGCATGGTGAAATGGCCAGAAAAAAGACTGTATTGCACTGGGATATCAACAAAAGCTATTAGGACACCACACACAGTGGGTCAATTCACAAACTGAAGATCCAGAATAGCCACAGAATATTGCTGGTTGATTCCTTGAGAATTCAATGTATACACATGTACCTACTTACTATTCCCTGGGAAGCAGTGTTGCTGCTGAAGCCAGCAGCATCATATTGAAGCCTCTGCATGATATTTGTGTCTCATATATTTTGACAAATTTACATATAAGTTCATCAAAAATATCCTCAATTAAATAGCTTCAATAAGTCAAGTTCAAGTTTTACATTTACATTCTGATATTTCACTTCACACAGCTAATTTTTACCAACTATGCTAACATAGATCAAAAAATTATTTTTAATGATGCACTTGCCTGAGAAAATGTGGTAATAGAGGAAATTCTTGTCTATGTCAAGTATAATTTAACATGAAACTATCTGTTTTCTACTTTTCAAAATGTTAGAACCAAATTCCATGCACAGCCTCAATAGTCCCGCAATTTCAAGACAGTGAACGCACTCTGCTCAAGACTGCAATGTTTCATGGGCATACACATCACAGTATAAACGAAGCTACATATGTATTTTAAACAAGTAGGATGAAAAACATTTCTTATGAGGTTTCACTTGGATTTTATACTGGTATACTTAAAAAAATTTGGTACCATATGTTAGCTCCTTTGAGACTTTATTTTTTACATGTACATGTAGTGAACCTCAGTCTCACAAGAAAGTGGTATTAGTTCATATCCTAAATCTATTAGTTTCAGGAGGAAATCACATACATTTCCATAGTGGTTGCATGAAATGATATTGCTATGAATAAGTGTTCCCTTTCACTTCACTCTTGCCATAATTTATTATTTGTGTTCTTGATGATAGATATTATCACTGGAATGTGATAAAATTCAGTCCTGTGGCTTTGCATTTCCTTTATGCAAAGCATTTTCAGCAACCTTTAATGTATTTTTATTAGTCAATTATACATCTGGATTTGAGAAGTATCTTTAACTTTATTTGCCCATGTGTTATTTGACATGTTGATTTCTTAAGAATAGTTTTCTGAGCTTCCTGTATATTCTGGTTATTAAACACTTGCCAGATGTTTAGGTCTAATTCTGAAGGTAATTTATTCACTCTAATGACTGTTTCCTTCATTGTGCCAAAGGTTTTAATTCGGTATAATCATGTTTGTCAGTTCTTGTTCTTATTACTGAACTATTTGAAGTTTTAATCAGAAGGTTAGTGCCTAAACAAAATGATTCACTAATTATGTTAGATGTAGTGTAGTATCTTATCTTGTTTTAGCTCTTTAATTTCTGAGGTCTAAAAAACGAATATTCAGAATTCAGGTCATAGTGGAATACACAGTCACAGAAGATGTTTGTAATTGTGGTCATAGAGAATCTGTGCACAAAAAACATTTAATCAACACATATGTTGCTCTTGTGTATATACATGTTGATCCTTTGTAACCAGAGTGTTCATGGCTCATAGACTAACCATTCTTTGGTTTGTTGTGTTTCTGTGTCTCTATTAAGAAAATTTCAGCCTGTACCAAGGAGACCTAGGGTTTCTCCTATTCCATCCTGTAATGTTTACAGAGGGTCTGATTTGTCTTGGAGGCCTTTGATACAATTGGAGTTGATAGATAAAGATCTAGCTTTCTACAAGTGATAAACCAATTTTGTCAACACCATTTACTGAAGAGGCTGTCTTTCTTCCATTCTATTTTTTTAGCTCCCTTATCGAAGATTAGATGGCTATAGGTCTGTAAGTTCATTTCTGGGATTTCTATTCTATTCCATTGGTCCTGAGGTCTGTTCTTGTGCCAGTACCATGCAGTTTTGATTACTATGTCTTTGTAGTATTGAAATTTGGTATTGATATTCCTCCAGCACTATTCTTTTTGTTAAGGATCATTTTTGCTATATGTGGTCTTTTACTGTTCTATATGAATTTCTGGATTTTCTCTTCTATTTCCTTGAAGAATAAGGTTGGAACATTGATAGGTATCACATTGAATTTGTAAATAGCCTTGGGAAGTATTGCCATTTTCACGATGTTGATCCTTCCAATCCAGGAGCGTGGGAGGTTTTTCCACTTTCTAAGTTCTGTTTTGATTTCCTTTCTCCCCAAGTTTTTAAAATTTTCATTACAGAGATCCTTCACTTCTTTGGTTAATTCCTAGGTTTTTATTTTTTGTAGGGTTATCAAGAATGGAGTTGCTTTCCTTTTTTCAGCCACACTTTTCTCATTGTTGGGATACAGAAAAGCCATTGATTTTTCAGGTTAATTTTATACCCTGCTACATTGCCAAAGTTTTGAAGAAGGTTGAGTAATTTGGGAGTGGAGTTCATGGGATTCTTTAAATACAAGATCATGTCATCTGCAAAAAGGGAGAGTTTTACTGCATCTTTTCCTATTTGGATACCTTTTATATTTGCATCTGTCTTATTGATGTAGGTAGGCATTCTAGTACTATATTGAAGAGAAGTGGAGAATGGACATCTTTGTCTCATTCCTGAGTTAAGAGGAAATGGCTTTAGTTTTTCAACATTAATTATAATGCTGGCTGTATGTTTGCCATATGCAGCCTTTATTGTATTGAGGAATGTTCACTGGATTCCTAGTTTTTCCAAACATTCATCATAAAGGGGTGTTGGATCTGGCCAAATGCTTTTTCTGCATCTATTGAGATAACCATGTGGTTCTTATCCTTGCGCCTGTTGATGTGATGAATAATATTAACTGATTTGCGTATATTGAACCAGCTTTGCATCCCTGAAATGAATCCTGTTTGATAATGGTGTATGATTTTTGGATGAATTGTTGAAGTCGATTAGTCAAAATTTTGTTGAGAAGTTTTGCCTCAATGTTCATCAAAGAAATGGGTCTATAGTTCTCTTTCTTTGATGAGTCTCTGCCTGGTTTTGGGATGAGGGTTATGATGGTTTCATAGAATGTGTTCGGTGGTGAACTTTCTCTTTCAATTTCATTGAATAGTTGTAGGAGTATTTGTGTGAGCTGTGCTTTGAAAACCTCGTAGAATTCTGCTGTAAATCCATCTGGTCCTGGACTTTTCTTAGATGGGAGGTATTATTCCTCTTTCTATTTCAGTGCTTGATATGGGCCTATTAAGTTGGTTTAACTCATCTTGGTTTAATTTTGGCATGTCGATATTTGCTAGGAAATCATCATTTCATCCAGATTCTCAAACTTATTAGAATAAAGATTTGAGAAGTATTCCCTTGTAGTGTTCTGAATCTTGATTGGTACTGTGGTGATGTTTCCATTCTCATCTCTGAGTTTATTTGGCTGTGTTTTCTTATTTTTCTGATAAGATTTGCTAAGGGTCTGTCAATTTTGTTAATTTTTTCCAAGAGCCAAACTCTTTGTTTTGTTGCTTATTTCTATGGTTGCTTTGGATTCTAACTTGCTTAATTCTGATTAAATTTTTGTTATTTCTTTCCATCTACTGGACTGCAGTTTTGCTTGCTGCTCTTTTACAAAGAGGTTCAGATGTCTCATTAAATTGTTGGTTTTAGGTCTCTCCAATTTGTTGATGTAGGAACTTAGAACTATAAACTTTCCTCTGAGTACTGCCTTTGCTGTGTCCCAGAGGAGCTGGTGATTTGTGTGTTCATTTTTGTTGAATATCATGAACATTTGAATTTCCTTTCTTATCTCTTCCATGATCCACTGGTGATTCAACAGTGTGTTGTTCAGCCTTCAGGTTTTACAGGACTTTCTTTGGTGGGTTTTGGTGTTGAGTTCTAATTTTATTCCCTTGTTGTCTTAGAGTATGTAAGGTATAACTTCAAAATTTGTGAACTTGGACAAGTTCTTTGTTACTTAAAATTTGGTCTATTTTGAAAAATGTATTCTGATGCTGCTGGGTGAAATATTTGGTACATATATGTAAAGTCTAGTTGATCTATGCATTTGTTTTGATCTGAGGTTTCTCTGTTGAGTTTTTGCCGAGCTATTCTATCTAGTAGGGATAGTGGTGTGTTAAAATTCCCAGCAATTAATGTATTTGGATCTATGTGAGATTTGAGAGAAAGCAGGGTTTCTTGGATAAGTTTTGTTTCTCTGTTGTTTGGTGAATAGATATTTAGAATTGTAATATTCTCTTAAATGAGAGATCCCTTAATTGTATGTAGTGACCTTCTTTATCTCTTCCCATTAATTTTAACTTGAAGTCTATTTTATCTGATATGACGATGGCAACTTCCACCTGTTTATGGGGTCCATTTGCTTGGTAATTTTGTTCTAGCCTTTTACTTTCAAGATATATTTGTTTTTATGGGCAAGGTGTGACTACTGAAAGCAGTAGATAGAAGGATCTTGTTTTTTAGTACAAGTAGACATTCTATTTTGCTTAATTGGATAGTAAGGTTCATTAATATTGGGAGCTACAACTGAGAGCTGTTTGGCAGTTCCTGCCATGTTATCCACCTTCTTAGGGGCTGCAACAACTGGGTTCTCCCTATGCTCTAGGATTCTCAGTTTTGGTGAGGTTTCTTGGCATTTATTCTGGTGTTTTTGGTTTTCTTTGTGTAGGACATCTTTAAGTCTCTTTTGTAGGACTGATTTGGTGGAGATATATTGTTTCACTTTTTCTTTGCTATGGAAAGTCTTTTATTCAATTTTTTAATTTATTTTTTATTGTGAAAATACTGTACAGAGGGGTTACAATTACATGGCAAGATAATGAGTACATTTCTTATCAAGCATTGTAGCCTCCTCCTTTGTTTTCCATTCCAATCCCTTCCCATCCTTCCCCCCCAATCCTCCCCGTCCCCCCACCAAAGTTGTAAAGTTCATTTTTCGACATAACGACTCGTACTTCTCATTGTTGCAACGGGTCCAACTGTATCCCTATTTAAACAACTTGTTTTTCCCCTTCACTTCCACAAATTATACCGACATCAAATACAGTGAAAGCAGGAGTTATACTGTGGGAGAGGGACATACAAAGCAACAAAGAAATTATCTTATAAATGCGTTAGAAACAATCGCATGAAAGAAAAAAAAAACATTTGAATACATATCTTAGGGTTCATTTCCCTAACATCACCTCATCTGACCTTTTCTGCTTGACTCATACATATACGAGATATTGCAGATAAGAGAAACCATGTGACCTATGATTCTTTGGGCTTGGCTTACTTCACTTAATATAATTTTTTTCAAGCCTTTTGCTATGGAAAGTTATTTTTTGACCTTTGGTTATAAAGGAGAATTTAGCTGGGTACAGTATTCTTGGTTGATACTTGTTTGTCTTTAGGGCATGGCATACATCTTTCCAGGCTCTTCTTGCTTTAATTGTGTCTGCTGAAAAATCTGAGGTGATTCTTTTTTTATTATTTTGAAAATACTGTACAGAGGGGTTACAATTATATGGGCAAGATAATGAGTACATTTCTTATCAAGCATTGTAGCCCCCTCCTTTGTTTCCCCTTCCCATCCCTTCCCATTCTACCCCTGCCCCCCCACCCAATACTCCCCGCTGCCCCCCCCGAACCAAAGTTGTAAAGTTCATTTTCGACATAATGAATTGTACATCTCATTGTTGCAATGGGTCCACCTGTATTCCTATTTAAATGATTTGTTTTTCCCCTTCCCCTCCACAAATTGTGTCTGCTGAGAAATCTGAGGTGATTCTAATTGCTTTCCTTTTATAGGTGATCTTTTCTCCTTGACAGCTTTAAGGATTTTTTCCTTGTCTGAATTGATCCAGTGCAGATTATAAAATGATGGTGGGATGTCCTGTTCTGGCCTGGTCTATTTCGGGTTCTAAAAGCTTCTTGTATCTGAATAGGCCTATCTTTTTGAATGTTTGGGAAGTTCTTTGCCAGGATACTGTTAAATAAATTTCCTAGACCATTAACTTCTGTCTCTATGTGCTCCTTTATACCCATTTCCCTCAGATTAGGTCCTCTTATGGTGTCTGCCAAACATTGAATCGATCTATCATATTTCTTGCATTTGTCTTGTATAGTTGTATGTTTTTTCTTTAAAATATCTAAACTGTCTTTAGTCCCCGAGATTGGATCTTCTGCAGGTGCATAGTCAAAATGGGTGCAGATACAATCTAGTTCAACAGATACAATCTACTCAACATCAAACAACTATGGATTAATGGGTTAAGAATAGCAAGGAAGACATAGGTAAACCAGAAATTATTATGTTTAAGGAGCAATGTTGGGAAAAAAAAAATAGGATTAGAGGGATGTGGAGGGCTAAAACGAGAGTGAATCTAACCAAGTCCTGATATCAGAGGGGAAATGATTTGGACAGAATGATTTGAGATTAAAAAAGAGAATAAAAAAATGGAAAAAGAAAAATCCTTAAAAATTATATAGGTATAAAGAGATAATACTACTATAAAGGTTTTAAGCCTAAGAGGTTAATTGAGTAATAAATTTCTGGATTAAATGTGTACACAATGGGGGATAAAGTCTAATAATTGATGATGGGTATATATCTGAGGATGAACAGAACAGCAATTAAGTCACACAAAAATGAAAGAAAAAAATGAAAAAAATGAAGAAAAGGAAAGAAAAAAAGCACCCAAAGGTTAAAAGAGATAAAAACAAATACACACACATATACACCTAAAATAATAATTATGAGAGAAAAAAAGATTAATAGAAAACAACTTTTAAAAAATCTTTTTTTGGGGCTCGGGAGGTGGATCAGTGGTAGAGTGCTTGCCTTCCATGACTGGTGCCCTGGGTTCTATTCCTCAGCACCACATAAGCAAAAAGAAAAAAAGCCGGAAGTGGTGCTGTGGCTCAAGTGGTACAGTGTTAGCTTGACCTGAAGAGCTGAGAGGGCCCAGGCCCAAAATTCAGGCTCTACGACCGGACCCCCTCTCCCCCCCCAAAAAAAACCATCTTCTTTAAAAATCAGTACAAAAAAAGTTTTTTGATTTTTTTTGGGGGGGGTGTAGAGGGAGGAATGGGAAGATCCTGTATCTCCCTTGTGTCCATCACCAGTCTTGGTGGAGTCTCTGGTCTGCTTGTAGTGTTTGGTTTTCCTGTGGCTTGATTGGTTTCTTAAATAAGTTTGTTTGAGCCGGCAGAAAAATGCTCTGCTTTACCCAGATCCTCCTCCCAGGCTAGTTCAGTGGGAGGGAGATCTGCTTTGAGTATCACAAAAGAGGGACTTGGCTGCTTACTCTAATTTGGAGATGCTGTGATGAGGCTAGGTTCTGGGTAGTGTTACAGCCTTTCAGCAAACAGTAGCTTTATCCTGAGGACACTCACAGAACACAGACTGTAGCCATTCTCAGGCTTTATGTTTACTGAGTTTCAGTTGTTTGTGTAGGCTGTGGTAGGAAGAAAGTCACTCCTACAGGCATGGAGCTTTCTTTGCCTGGGCTGGGTGACTTTCCCCTGGGTGGATCTGAGCCTAGCAGGTCAGGTCAGGTTCCTGTAACCTGCTCAATGACTCTTTTGTTTTCTTTCAAGGCCTGAGTTGGAGCTAGCTGCTCATCCAGACCTTTGTCAGTATCAAAGATGGAGATCTCCAGTGCTGGGGGAGAGACGGCCTTCCATCCTCTGCTCCATGAGAAGGAATGAGGATGTAAGGGTTCTACTCACTCCAGGGTCTTTATTCCTTGGCCTCTCTCGTCTGCGATCTGCAGGATGAAGATATATGCTCCTTGTCAGTTCTTGCTGATATTGAATAGATTCTGCTCACCTGCCACATCGGGTACCTTTGTCCCGGACTCTCTCTGCAGGTATGGAGGGTATGGCAACTATCCCTTCCACTGCTGCTGCTGCAATCACAGCTATGGCAAGTTCTCAGATCTGTCTTCTTGTCTGGATTTTCCTACTCTGACCAAACTCTCTCTACTGTGATGGCACACTTGGTGTGATTCTCTAGCCTGGGACTGTTCACTAGAACACTAAATCTGCTTTCTATGCAAGAGCTTGTTTAGCCTCTGGCTTCTCCTCTTCCATCTTCCTCCGAATCAGGAGTGAATTTCTTTACTGGGTAAATAGCCCCAGAAGATGCCCCACTCCACTGCAGCCCAGGCAGCATATCTAGATGCAGGAGTACAAAAGAAAACAATTGGATACACAATACACATAAATCCTGAGAATAACTCCAAGCTGGGCTGAGGAGCTAGCCCTTAGGGCAATACTACTGATTGCTGACAGCCCACAACCTAGCCCTATCATAGAAATTCCAATTTTCAGGAAACACCTTTCTCCCTCTTTTGTGATAATCAAAGAATACACAACCCCACACTACTTGACTGGAAGGTTGGTCATAAAGTCTCTGGTAAGGCAGAGCTTCATTCTGCTTGCTCAAACTGATGTAAGAATCCAGTACTGCCAAAGGAATACTAAACACTAAAGTCAAACCAGAGATTCCACCCAAGAGACTGGTTACAGACAAAAGGATACACCAGATCTCCTTCCAAAAGAATCAAAGAACCCTTTCTTATACTTAATTTTTAAATTTTTTAAAAATTGCTGTCGATTTTTTCATCATTACTATTTTTCCATTTTTCAGAAATTCTCTTTTTACTCTTTTCCCTCTTGGTCCTTTTGGTTTATTTGTTTGTTTTGCTTTACTTATTGCTGTTGTGTTCATCCAAAGATATATATATCTTCTATTATTAGACCTTATCCTTCATTGTGTGCATACTGAATTCAGATATCAATTACTCAATTAAAAAGCTCTCAGCCTTCACTTTTCTAATTATAGTATTATTTCTTTAATGATAAAGAAATATTTGCTAATATTCAATTTAAAAGGACAGAAAATACAATGTTTTGCACCAATGCATAGTTATATTTCCAATTCTAAAGTAAAGCAATACAAGTCCATTGTTAGTACATTATCATTCATGTATTAGAAATAAAAATGTCAGAAAAAATGCACTATGAGCAATAGAAGACAGCAGAAAGGGCTGCCATAAGGTGACACTGTGTTTGAAGTAGTCATATCTAGTATAGAAACCAGTAATTCAGTCTATTAAATAATGAATAATGCATTTTTATATAATTAAAATATTATACATGTAATATTTACTTGTTATCAAGATATGTAACATCTATTGATATACAAACTATGATAACATACAAAGTATACATATATATACGTATATATGTATATATATGTATATATACATATATTTACATATATATGTATATATACATATACATACACACACATATATATATATATATATATATACTTTGTATATATACATATTTTTTGTTGGTCATAAGGCTTGAACTCTGGGCTTGGGTCCTGTCCATGAGCACTTTAGCTCAAGGCTAGCGCTCTACCATTTGAGCCACAGTGCCACTTCTGGTTTTCTGAGTGGCTTATTGGAGATAAAAGTCACATGGACTTCATGATGGGCTGGTTTTGAACCATGACACTTCCGATCAAGCAGAGCATTCTTGGCACAGGCTTTGTTAGAGGACAGCTGTCAATACCTATTGTATTCACTCACCTTTGTCAGTTCCTTCCCAGTTACAATGAATATTTTTCCAGTCTTCTTGTTCTCTTTGCTTCATGCTGCCATGTACACAAAAAAGTTTCTTTATACAAAATGTTCATATAGTTTACCTTTGTTGAGATATGTCTTGAATATATTTAATAATCAACAGAAAAATTTGAAATTCATTGCTTGTAATGAAATTTTCTTGATGGTTGCTACAGTTTTTATGCTTTTAGTGGCCAATGAAGTTTGCTGCAGCCATTTATTTTTTATTTAATTGTATTTTATTTTATTTGAGAACATACTGTACAGAGGGGCTACAATTACATGGGCAGGATAATGCATACATTTGTTACCAAGCATAGCTGCAGCCATTTATATACTACAGATTTCTTACTCTTCCATACTCCTCTAGAAGAAATCCATATTGTTGGAACTTATTTCATAATCTGGGGATTGTTGTAGCAGACGTAATAATGAAACCTGCCTGTCCACTATTCATGAGAAGACTCTGTCTCATGAGAAGAGCATTAACCTAATAAGCAGATTGGCACCAAGAGTTGCATAGTTGTAATATCTAGTTGAGCCATGTAGCTCTCTACATAATATAAGTATTATAAGCAGCTGGTATTTCTTCTAAGGGTCACAAATTGCAGATGGTTATACTGACCACCGTGCAATTTACATAAATACATCTATATGGAAAAATAATTATTTTCCTGGCATGTTCAATCAGTCCTTTACAATAGGTTCTAGGAAAAATTTCTGTGCTCTCTTACCAATGGCAAAGTGTACAATGACACATGTACCAAATCTTTTCAGATGCTGATGTGCCCATATCATAAAATGTATTAAATCAATGTCTTAAAGTTATGAAATTTCTTTCAAACTGGATTTATGGCATGAGTTCATGATGGAAATACAGGTGAATTTAATACTTTTGCCTTTTTGGTTGATGAATTTTTTCTTGGCCATGGGATATGAACTCAGGACCCAGGTGCTGTCCATGACTTTTTATTTACTTTTTTTCGCTGAAGGCTAATGATCTATCGCTTTGAGTCACAGCATCAATTCAGTGTTCTAGTGGTTATTGGAGATAAGAGCCTTATGGACTTTCCTGCCTGGGCTGGCTTTGAATTGTAATTCTTAGATTGCCACCTCTTGAGTAACTAAGAGCCATTAGTGCCCAGGTTTTCTCCTTTGTCACTTTTTTCTTTCTTCCTTATATAAGATTATCTATGTCAGTGAGGGTAAGGGGGAGCACAGACATGATGGACAAAGGGTGAAATATTGCAGCAGGGATACTCAACAGAAACTAGGCTAAAACTGAAATACACAACTTCTTTGGGAGGGCATGTTGGGGAATTGAGAAAAAATAAGGAAAGAGGTGGCACCATTCGAAAAGAAATGTACACATTACCTGACATGGGTAACTGTCGTGCCTCTGTACTTCAGCTTTACAATAACAAAACAGTCCACGCAAATAAAATTAAAAAAAAAACTCAGTAGTATCTATAACACATCAACTAGACCTTAATGAAAGAATAAAAAAGTGAGATTTTTATGTGATAAAGGGACCAAATCAACAAGATTAAATAGGAGTTTTTTTTGTGTGTGTCAGTTGTGGGGCTTGAACTCTGGAGTGAGCACTGTCTCTTAGCTCTTCAGCTCAAGGTGAGCAGTCTATCACATTAGCCACAGTGCCACTTCTGGTTTTCTGGCAGTTTATTGGAGATAAGTGTTTCATAGCATTTCCTCCCAGGCTGGCTTTGAACCATGATCCTCAGATCTCAGCCTCCTGATTAGCCACTGGCACTCAGCTAGGAAAAATAGTAGTCCTACATGTGTATTTTTAGACTACCAAATCACTAAACTATAGAAGCAGAATGTGAGTTAGTCAACCCAACAATAGGCAAAGATTTCGTGGAGACATCTTCCAGATCTCTCTAGAAAATTCAGAGGGAATCATGAGAATTAAATTTCACCCTTGATTAGATGATCCCCACATACACTAAATTCATATTTCAACCAACTTCTATTGAATAATGCATGGCTCACCAACATACTGAACATTCTCCAGAAGAGATGATATGCTAGGACAAAGCATCTGCCATGTTTTAATATTTTTGAAAGTATATTTAGCATACGTGTAGATCACTCTGTAGTAATGCTATAATTTAACAAGCAAAATAGGCACAAACATAAAAATGAAAGGAATTGATTTTCCAACAATTATAAAATAATAAAGTATTCAATGTAGTTAAAGATTAAAGAGTGATAAAGTGAAATGTTTTAAGACAAAATACAAGAAATAAATGAAAGGAATATAGCAACCCTGCTTAAATAAAGAGAGGATATTTTGGAAGACCAACTTGCCCTGAAGCTTAAGGAACTAGAATTTAGTACAAGGAATAAAATCAAATTTAGTACAAGGAATAAAATGAAACAGAAAAATGGAGAATAAAAATATAATAGCAATAAACAAAGAATTGAAAGCAGCTTGTACAAAAACAAAAGGTTGATTAGGTTGAAGTAAAAAATTATGAACAATCACCTGAGAAATAAACACAATTATCCATATCAACACATATCTTCCAGGATTCTCTATGAGCTGAATCAGTACCATGAAAATAGTCATATTATTGAAAACCATTTACAGGTTCAGTAGTCTCCATACCATTTCCTATCATTTCCATCACAGAAACAGAAGAGTCAAGACTAAATTTTATGAAAAAGTAAATTAGACCCATCTTAAGAAACAAGAACAATAATGAAGTATGACTATACCCATCATTGTTCTTTTATGCTAAGGAGAGAAGTAGAAGAAAAATTATTCTGTTTCAAACGACAGTATATCATTGAAATATAAAGCCAAGAAATGGTTGTAAACAACTACAGATACTTGATTCTTTGAGAAATTAATAAAAAAATGCCTGGCCTCGTGATGGGACCCTGAGAAAGACATGGAAGTGTGAAACTGCTTATCCATTTGTCCAACACCGAAATTTGACACTATCCTTCAACCTGTAATTTTTTCCAACTAAAAGTTGATCAGTTATTAAGAGATTGGAACTTTACAAGTAATAGAGAAATTGAGGGACAACATAACTTTAATACAATTCAGCTAATAGCAAGAATTAGTTCTAAATTTGACTGTTTCACAAGAAGTTTTTCATTCACAAATCCCTATATTCCCCCAAAATTATAAAACAAAGTAGCCCCAGTTGCATCAAAATGAAAAGATTCAGCATAATGAATGAAACAGTGGGATATCCAAATGAACGTTTGAAACTACTTGACAGAGGAATAATAGCATAGTGTAAAACAACCCTCAATTTTAAATACCAGGAAGAAAAATCCACTTATGTAACAGATGTATGAGGAGACATATTAAAATGTGAAAATTACAAATGGAAAACCAATACTGAAAAAATGTTAAACCATTTGAGCAATCAGACATAAATCAAAGCTAAAATGAATTACCCCTCAAGCCAGACAAAAATAGCAATTTCAATGTAGCTGAGAAATAGATGTGGAATACGAGGGAATGGATAATATTAAAATGAACATTTAGGGCCAAAGAAATTGAAGTTGAATTAGAAGGTGACACTGTGGGCAGAAGGAACATGCATTTATTTTTGTTGGTTGTGGGGCCTGAATTCAGGGATTAGGTGCTGTCCCTCAGCTCTTCAGCTCAAGGATAGTACTCTACCACTCTTGAGCCACTACTTCGGGCTTTTTCAGTTTATGTGGTGCTGAGGTTTCTAACTCAGGTCCTCATGCATGCAAGACAAGCATTCTACCACTGAGCCACCTTTCCAGCCCCAGGAATATGCATTTTTAAATCATGGTATCAATCTTATAATAACTCAGGGATGAGGTTTGAGCTTGAGATATATGTTAGAAATACAGTGTTTAAATGCTGTTCCCCTATGGTAGAAGTTAAGGAGGTATTTCACATATATTAATTGGTCAATTAATTAACTCTAAGACACAGTAAAAAGAAACACTTGGTAAGGAACAACCTGCATATTAGTGCCTTAAGGCATTCTATCGAGATGGGATGAATTGATATTTTAATTGCTTATTTCTATCTCAGTACAGTTCTCACAATGCCATGGGAACTAGAGACTTCTCATTTTGGTGATGACTTTTCAAATATAATCATGTGAATAATTTAAATTCCCATTTATCCTTCATGCACATTTGTAGCTGAATATACCTCTGTATAAAACAAACCAGCTAAAGGGCTTGGAAGGTGGCTCAGTGGTAGAATGCTTGCCTTGCATGCATGAGGCCCTGGGTTCGATTCCTCAGCACCACATAAGCAAAAAGAAAAAAAGCCAGAAGTGATGCTATGGCTGATGTGGTAGAGCACTATCCTTGAGCTGAAGAGCTGAGGGACAGTGCCCAGGCCCAGAGTTCAGGCCCCATGACTGAACCGCCCCCCCCAAAAAAAACCAGCTAATTCTCCATACAGATGATCTAGAACATAGAGGGAGCTTCTGAAAATCACTGCTGAATTTCTTTAGTAGGAAAACTGAAAGCAGGAAGTAATTTTTATTTCAAATGTGCTATGAGTATGGAAATATCACTATGGAACCCAATCATAATATAGTTTGTACACATACAAAAACACACAATATTCCTCACTTCAGGGACAATGAAAGAGGAGATGGGATTTACTCATCCAGTGCTGCTGGCTGCAGAGCTTGTGGTTTGATGAGCTGAGTGAGCTGCAAGAAGGTGTCTGGAAACTACCCACTGCTACATTAGAGCCTCTCTCTCATGATTTAAATAGTGTGGTGGCAACACATGTGCATGCTTTACATTTGTCAAGACCCTGGAAGTACTATCAATGGCACCTGTGTTGGCAGAGGTGCTGCTTCTCTGGTTCCTCCTCCACTTCCCTCTGACCCACCTTCCAGTTTTTCCTTGGACATGAAGTGTTGGTTTCTCAAACAACCTGTTCATGAACCTCTTGGACCCAGTGTGCCTCTGCAGTTTCCTCACCAGTTGGAGATAAGTTGAATGTCATCATATGAGTTGAGTGTCACCAGATGTATCCCTTTACTATTCGGTGAATCATTTTGCCCATAGACAATCTTAAAATATTTTTTACTTTTATAATTTCTAAGATTTAAAAAAATTAATTTTCCCCATATGTATGTAATATTATTTTATTTATTTTTTGGCTCAGGTTCTGGGGCTTGAAATTGGGACCTAGCTGCCCTTGATGAAGTTTAATTCCTCAAGGACAGTGATCTCCCACTTGAGACAGAGCTCCACTTATAGCAATATATTTTGAGACTGGATGCATTTGGGGAAGAGTAGTTGAGTGGAAATGCAAGTCTCCTGCGTTTTCCTGTCCCAACATGTTGGAACTATGGTCTTCAGATCCTAATCTCCTAAGTAGCTAGAATGGAGTCTTGAGCCAGAGGTGTTCCACTTTTTCCTATGTTTTGAAATTATTTAATTACTTTCTCCTATCCAGAGGCCAACTACATAGTTTGTTCTTCACTTGAGCTTGAGAGAGACGACAGAGAGGGAAAAGGAGAGAGAGAGAGAGAGAGAGAGAATGTGAAATCTCCAAAGAATATTATATTTATTTCTTTATATGTTGCTATAAAATTTATTTTATACATTTTGACTACATTTGACTGCCTTCTCCTATGCACAGCACATCTACACAATTGGTATTATGGTATATATGTTTGTAGATTGTGAAGATCATGCAGCTATTCCCTGTGATATGAAGAAAAATCCTCCTCCTTCCTGAGAATATTGTACGTATTAATCTAGAAATCCTTATATACACAATGCAAGTTGGAAATGTTTTCTTAGTCTACCTTCGAGTTGTATAGGGCCAGGAGTTCAGGAGGGAGGAGTAGCCATGAAGTGTTAGGAACCTAAGGGAAAGCTAAAAGTATGCATATGAGCTGGTGGCTCCAGTGGAAGCACAAGAAATCCCGCAGGCATACTCCCTTGGACTTCCACCAGCCTCTCCCAGTCATCACCAGGGGATCCTGCCTTGTAATGGCTATATGGTCTTGGCCATGAGAGGGGCAGTTTTCTTAGCAGCAGCCTTTCTGTTCTGAACCATGGACATGAGGGCAGCCCTTGTGGTGCTGTTCTCTGGCCTGGTGGACGAAAATTTCTGCCTGTGCTGCCACCACCAGCAGCAGCAGTATCAAAAGCACCACCACTAACCATTCCTCCTCTTATACCTCCTGCTCCATGCTGAGCAGTGCTGCCTGCCACACCCACTAGGCAGGCAGGCATGTGGACACTCACGGTGACGGCCCGGTCTCCTTGGGAAGCAGCTGCTTCTGCAGTCAGGGTTGGGGAGTCTTTTCTAGAGGTAGGTGTGTAAGCATCATTGCCCTTCGGCCTTGGCTCTTCTTGGCTTGGCAGCCCGTATCCTGGCACTCATTGCTTGCAGACGCTGCTCTGGGTCTTAATGAAGCGTCAGGAAAAGCTCCCTCCACGACTTACCTTTTGCATGTCCTGTGCCACTGTGTGCCACGGTCTTCTGGTGATCGTTCCCTTGGCTGTGGTGCAGAGCATGTTGGAAAAATCAGAAATGGATGCAAGGACAATTTAGGGTGACATGAGACCGGCTGGAGCACTGTGTTGTGGGACATTGCAGAATTGCTGCAGACGAGAGAATGAGGGAGCCATGCTTCGGTCTGGGGTACACTGACATCTTTACGGCCACTCGGAGGAAAGAGCAAGCCACTCTGTCCCTTTCTCCATCTTCCTGGGCCACATTGGTTCCAGGCACAGTTGGCGAGAAGGAGGTCACCTGTTGCTATTCTGCAGCCCACCTAAGTGGGTCTGCCACCTGGTAAATTTTCGGGCTTCTATGCCGGGCAGCATCATTGTCACCCAGCTTCTTGCGAGGACTCAGTGGAATTGCTAGATTGTTGGCTTGGGCTGGAGCTAGCTTCCTGGCCTGGTCTGCTTCAAGTTCACTCATTATCAGGAGTGAGCTGTGCAGTGAATCCGAGAGTCTACTGGGGTTGCAAGAGCCATTCCTTTTCAGGATTCCTTAGGCCACTGAGGGGCACGAGTTGTGACCCTAGCCCCCTTCTTCCTGGGGAGCAACAGGTTCTGGTTGAGGGCAGCCTCCAAAGACAAGGAGGCTTGTGAAATTCATGCAGTGGGAGGGACTCACTCTGGTGACTGCACTTGGACAGTCTTGTGCTCAGGTCTCTGGATTGCCGGATCTCTGATTGACCTTAGATGGCAGCACATGTAAATCTCTCTTATCCTCCATGTAAGATCAGTGTCGCCCACCCTGCCCCTTGGGTCCCCTGGGGAGAGTCTCTTGTGGGTGCGGTTGGGTCCCAGACTGGCAGGGCGGGAGGGCACATGTTACCAGGCATCCCCTTGATATCACTAGGCTCCAGGTTCTGTGAGACTCCAGAGCTGTCCACATAACAATGATGAGTCCTGCTGTTTCCCCTACAGGAAACAGGACATTCCGGGATGCTTCTTCGGCCCCCTGCTGGGAGAAGGGTGGCAGACCATTTGTCAACACTCAAGCTCACACATCTGCCTGCGTGGGGTGCCCTAGCTTGGAGCTGAGGCCTCAGCTTTTGGTCACTGTGGCTTTTCCCCGGATCACCAAACCACACTTACCTCTTTAAATATCTCTTTCCACTCCCATCTCCACTAGAACTGCCTAAGAGTATCATTCCTGGGCTCTTGAGTGCTTTCCTGCTCAAGAACCTGACATAGAAAGACTTGCAGGAGTGCTATGTTGCAGCCCACGACGTCCAAAATCTTCCATTGCTTGGGTAACTCTTTGGTCAAACTGCCCACCAGCTGATGCTTCCAAAGTCCTCTCACTGTCTTTCTGACACCTGTAGCACAAGTATTTGTGCCATGATAGGCAAGACTGAGAGCAGCCTCATGGATTGGGGTAGCTTGTGCTTGTGGGTGATGAAGGTCAGGTGCTTCTGGGGATGCCCTGAAGCTTCCCACACAATTTTGGTTTCCTCCATCCTGAAGCCACCTCCAACCACATGTACAGAGACTCATGGGCCACTGACCTGGGTTCCAGGATCCAGCAGGTCACTCATCCTGCTCTGAGAGAACAGATCCACAATTAAGGCCTTCAATATCGACTTCTCCAGCTCTCTCACCCTCACTCTCCCTGCCCAAGATCATCCTTTCTGGGTTGAGTTCCATCCTGCTCAGGTTCCTGAGTCTCTGATTTGCAGCTCAGCACCACCAAGGTTTTCCAGTGCTCCTTTTTCCTAAAACCCTTCACTGCCTTGTCACACTTGAGGCAGCAAGAATTTCTGCCACTGTGAGCAGCCTCAAGATTTTATAGAGTTCACCTGCATCTTTGCTGGAGGCCAGGTTCTCCTAGAGCTGCTGCATGGCTCTGTGCGTCCACTTGGCCACCTTTGTCTGGATGCCACCCACGACCTCATCTACAGAGACTTGTGTGCATATGAGCTGGGTTCCAGGATCCAGTGAGTCATGCTCCCTGTTTTGAGAGAACAGATCCACAGCTGATGCCTTGAATATCTTTCTGTGCTCCTGTTCTTGTTCCTGTTCCTGCTTCTGCTCCTGCTTCACCTGCCAAGGGCTTTTGTGCACCTTCCTGCTCAGGGAACTGGCTCAGAACTTCGGTTTTGAGGCTAAGCACAGCCAAAGTATCCCAACATTTGGCCACCTCCTTGGCCAAACTTTCCACCTGCTAGTGCTTTCTAAACCCTTACCTGTCTTTCTGATATCTATGGCAAGGATTTCTGCTGTGCTGAGGCTAAGATCAGCCTCAAGGATTTGCAGACCTCATAGGAGTCAGTGCTGGAGGACTGGTGCTCCTAAAGATGTCTCACAGCTCTGCATACACACATGGCTGCCTCCATCCTAATTCCAAACCTGTTCATCCCTACGGAGATGCCCGGGCTACTGACCTGGGTTCTGGATGCTGTGAGTCACCCACCATGCTCTGGGCACTCATAGGCATCCAGAAAGACCTAGCCTGCCAGCTATTTGCCATACCAAGTCCTTGGTCTGCAACATCTGCCTCTAAGCCCCTCCCTTGCTCAGACCTGTCACACCCTCATGCCTAGCTGGGAGTCTCTTAAGATGTACCTCCCCTGACCTTCTTCAATCTCCCCCTCCAATTGCCAAGACACAATGCCAGCTCCACTCTTCTTGTCTAGACATCCTGAGTCAAGACATTTCCTGGGAGACCAGGGAATGGTGCAACGTGTGTCTTCCACTAACATCCCCTTTGTCTCAATCCCAGGAACCAAATGTTATGTGGCCCTTCATTATCTGCCTCTAACAATAATAGGCATACTTTTGTATTAGCTCCACAAACTGCAAAGCTGTGACCTCAGTTGATTTGACCTCAATGTCCTTAATCACTTGATGTGTGTAGGCAGTTCCTGGCTTGCACAAATGCTGAGGGAATCACTGATCACTACTAGACCAATCCAACTGAAGGTTATGGCCTATTCCTTGTCTTTAATAATAAATAAATTAATAAATAAAATATACATGTGTACTTTAAACCTATGTAGATGTATATATGTGCACATATAAACATATACATAAATATGTATATATAAACATACATATATATATACAAATATATTACATGTATGTGTATTTGTTTAGGCAAATTTCTTTTCTCAGCCTTCAATTCATCATTCTAGTTTCTTTATGTTGCAGTGGGCCTGCTGGCTGGCTTGGGAACTATTTTGTTTGCTTATTCTGTTTCAGAGACAGAGTCCCTCTGGGCAGATAATGTTGGTCCTGAGCTTGGAACCCAGTGTATTTGCCTCCTATAGGTGTGGACCATCAACACTGATCTCCTAAACCCCACAGATAGGATGCATTCTGACCCAATTTGTTTCTTCTGGTGTAGTAGGAAGCAGACTAAGTAGATGGGAGAGGATTCTTCAATGTTCTTCATCACCTGAGGTGTGATGGAACATCCTGAGTTTGCATAATTATTTAAGAATTCCCTGATTACTTTTGCTGAAGACAGTGGCCATATGTTGAAATATGTGTGTGTGTGTGTGTGTGTGTGTGTGTGTGTGTGTGTGTGTGTGTATGTGTGTATCTATCTGTATACCCAAATTTAAAATTTATTATCAAACTTAACATTTACCAGGGCTCAAACTCTGGCCTGAGCATTATCCCTGATGTCTTCAGCTCAAGGCTAGTGCTCTATTTGAGTCACAGCACCAATTCCTATTTTCTGGTGACTCATTGGAGATAGTATTCTCAAGACTTTCCTTCTCAGGCTGGCTTTGAACCTCTATCCTGAGATCTCAGTCTCATGAGTAGCTTGGATTATAGGAATGAGCCATCAGCACTTGGCTAGGATCTCATTTTTAACTCTCTTGCTCAGAAATTACACAACTTCATACTCAATCTTCCATATATTATTCTTAGAAAATATATTTATAAATAAATTTTCTCCATAGCTTATTTTTTTCAGACTTTTTACTAACAAGAGAATCCATACTGTAGGTTAACCTTATCTCTATTTCTCTCTCTCTCTCTCTCTCTCTCTCTCTCTCTCTCTCTCTCTCTCTCTCTCTCTCTCTCTCTCTCTCTCTCTCTCTCTCTTTCTCTCTCTCTGTCTTTGGTCAGTCTGGTGCTTGAACTCTCAGCTTGGGCACAGTCCCTCAGCTCTTCAGCTCAAGAACTCTTAATCCATAAGAGCCATTTCCAGTATTCTAGTGTTTTATTGGAGATAAGAGTTTCACAGACTTTGCTGCCCTGGCTGGCTTGGAACTGTGATCCTCAGATCTCAGCCTCCTCAATAGCTAGTATTATATGCATGAGCCTTTTTCTTTTCTAGTCTATATTTGGAAAATGGTATCATAATTAAATATGTTCTTGACAATATATTTAAATAATATATATTACATCTTAATAGTAAACATTAAATTTAATATTAGTATTGAATAATATTTTATATTGAATATCAATATTTCATTAGTATTAATACTAATTTCATTAGTATTAAATAATATTTTAATATTAAATTTTAATCTTAAAAATAAATATCAATTTTAAATCCTAAATAGGACTTATTATGACTTAAAAATAAAATAATAATGCACTGAATACAAGCCCATATGTTAAAAAAATCAAGAAAAGGATGCTCTGAAAAAGAAAGAATTACCCTAAGATTTCTTAGAAATGGTTTTCAGACAAGCACAAGAATATTTCCAAGTCTATTGTCTCTTCTGGATTGGTTCAGACTACTAAGAAGAGGTCAAATAAGTCTGGCATCACACTGTGTTATGTTAAATATAGGCAAGGGCACTGCACACATCTAATACCCAAGCCAACCATGGTTAACCAGGAATGTGTTAATAAGAATTCCATATGTAGAATGATCTACAAATGCACCAATTTATTACTACCTGAGGAAGCAATAATTATGCTGACGTAAAAAATATATCAGCAACTCAGTCAATGAACAAATTGAGCAGCACATTTGCATTATGAGCTTTGTCCTTTTTAAGTATTAGTTTTTCTAGACATACCAATGTATGGTTCATAGTACATAATACATTGATACATACACCATTGATACATCCTCTTTATGGTTTTCTGAGAACATATAGCTCTCTCTTCCACCAACTCTAAGAAAATATGAAAATATCTGCATGTTTGCTTGCTATGAATATATATGAAACTCAAACTCCATGAAAAAGTCTCAAAGTTCTTGAATCACAGAGAATTTTCAGGACAGTGAACTTGTTGATACAGTGTTCAAGAGAAAATTAAAATCACTGTGTAGGTCATGGACTAAAGAATATAATGACATATTGATGTTGGTTCACATATTGTGCCATGGGTCATAATGTGAGTCGCATGGGAGTGACAAACTGGAATACTATTTGTGAAGAATGTTGGATTTACAGGAACTCACTATCTTTTCCTGTTCATTCATTCTCTCTCTCTCTCTCTCTCTCTCTCTCTCTCTGTGTGTGTGTGTGTGTGTGTGTGTGTGTGTGTGTGTGTGTGTGTGTGTGATGTATATATGTGCCAGTACTATTTCTTAAACTTAGTTCCTGGTTAGGGTCCCTTAGCTGTTTCATTCCAGGCTAGTGATCTACTAATTGAACCATCATTGTACCTTCAGGTTTCTGGGAGCTAATTAAAGATATGGGTCATATGCCCTTACTTTCATGCCTGTGCTGGCTTTGGACTGTAATCCTCAGATCTGTATCATATGAATAGCTAGAATTACAGACTAGAGAAGCCATAGCCAAACCTCTGTTCAAATTTTCTTTAAAGATTATATAGCTCTGATACAGTAGTTCTTTTAAGAACACCACAACTTCTAATGAAGAAGGAAACCTTACACAACTAAAGAGCTACAAGGTCTATGAATTTATTTGAAAATTTCAATATAACTGCAGCTATGTCCGATAAAAAGGCAGAAAATTAGTAATGAGAAAGTTTAACAACAATGTCTACATGTGTGCTATTTTTATACCAGGAAATTCTTCAGACAATACCTTGAGAATAAACACCCTATTCCAGATACTATGGAATACACACACAAATACCTATATTTCTGCTGTAATTGTAATTAGTCCTTAACTAATCTGAGATTATATTAATCCAATTTGGTGATTCCCAAAGGAGGAATGGTATCACTGAGGCTACATGGTTCTGGAAGTAAAAGCCAGTGTACTTACTGGGAGTTCAGTCCTCTTGCAGATTTTAACTGTCATGCAGTAAGTTCCTGTGCATGGTACAGTTGAGCATATAAATATACATATATATGTATGTATATATATGCATATGTGGCATGTGTTTTGATATTAGAAACCTATTGTGACCTCATAACCAATGTGACATCAAACACACTTTTTGACATTACATTGCCATTGTGATATCACTATCCCACTGTAACATCACAACCTGTCCTGTCCTCATAATATTGTGATATTTTGCCAAGGTGATGTCTTAGGCCCTTTGTGAATTCATAATCTGCTTTTGACCTCATATTTCAGATTTGACATGTCATATCTGGCATCATGACCACTGTAACATCACATTGCCATTATATTACTGTCACATTGTGACAGAAACCTGTTAGGACTCCATTTGTAACAACACGTTAACTTTGTGATATCACAGGCCCCTTATGAACTCATATTCTCATTATGAATTAATGACAAATGAGATATGGCATGCCACAGTTACTTCAAAAACAATTTTGACATCACAAACCTATTTTAACATCATCACCATTATAGATCCACCACTGTAACATCAAAAAAATCTATCATGACATGATATTGTGACATCAGATGATCATTATGATATCACTGTCCCATTGTGTTTTCACAAACCTATTATGACCTCATAACATTTTAGAAAATTCATAGCTTTTGGCACGTCAAGCAGCCTTTGCAAACTCCTATCCTCTTTGTGAACTAATATCATTTGAGATCTGATATTTCACTGTGACTGCAAACCCATTATGATGGGTTTGTGACATCACATTGCCATATAGACATAAAAACCTATTATGATATGGTGTAGTACTACCAACTCATTGACATCACAAAACTACTATGACATCACATTTTGACATCACATTTCTATTATGCTAAGCATCCAATTTGATTTTCCACACCTATTATGGATGACCCATAACATTTTAGAAAACAGGCTCTCTTTTTAAACTCATATTCTTAATGTGAATTAGAAGCAATTGAAATTGGACATGGGATTTTGATATTGCATACTTGTTGTGACATCACAAAACCGTGTGTCCTCATCAACATTGTGAAATCAAACCTATGTGAAATTACAAATTTATTTGTGACCTCAAACTTTTATGGCATTACCAGTAGTGATATCAAAACATTGTTAGGACAGGATGTTCAGACATCACATCGCCATCATTATATCATTTACCCATTGTGTTTGCACAAATTATGACATAGTATTTTAGAAAATTCATAGCCTTTGGAAACTCAAACAATTTTTGTAAACAATCAGGACATGTCCTGATTTTGACGTAATACCAATAGAGATCTGATATGTCATTTTGACATGAAAAATGCATTGGGATTGCAATACCCTTGTGACATCACATTGCCATCATCACATCACAAACCTATTATAACATAATTTTGTAGTATTTCCAACTAATTGACATCACAAAGTCAGTATGATATCATATTCTGACATCACCTTTTCCATTATGATAACACTATCCATTGTGATTTCATGAAATTATTATGGATGACACCATAATATTTTAGAAAACAAGCTCTCAGTGAATTCCTATCCTCACTGAACTAGAAACATTTGAAATTGGACATGTCATTATGATCTTGCAAACTCATTGTTACTTCACAAGCACATTGTCACATTACATTGCCATTGTAACATCACTATCACATTGTAACTTCACAAACATATAGTGAACTCATAGCATCCTTGAGAAACTCATACCTATGTGACATCACAGTCCCTTTTTGTACCATATCCTCATTGTGAGCTAATGACAATTAAGAATCAGACATGCCATTTTAAGATCACAAATCCTTTGGGACATCATCACTATTGTGAAATCACATAGTCATCATAAGGCATTCATCTCATGACCAGACAAAACTACAGCAACATCATAGTATTGTGACCTCACACGGTCATTTTGACATCATTGACACATTGTGAATGCCTAGTGTGTGATTTCATTCAATTTGGAGTGTGGGATGTGCTTTGATATCAGAAATCCATTGTGACCTCATAACCACTGCTACTTCCCAAACCCTTTGTGACATCACATTTCCATTGTGAAATTACTAACCCACTATGACATCACAAACTTCTACTGTCTAAATAAATCTTTTTTTCCCCTTCAGGAAAATATTTCCCCTTTCAGCATCTAGACTGCTGTTTTCTTTTTTTAATTTAATTTAATTTTATTTGTGAACATACTGTACAGAGGAGTTACAATTACATGGGCAGGATAATGCGTACATTTCTTACCAAGCATTGCAGCCTCCTCCTTTGTTTACCCTTCACATCCCTTCCCAGCCTCCCCCCTCCCCCCATCCCAATCCTATTCCTTCCGCCCCTAACCCCCCCCACCGACGTTGTAAAGCTCGTTTTGGACATGACAACTTGTGCTTCTAATTGTTGCAACAGGTCCACCTGTATCCTTATAGAACTGGTTTTTCCCCATCTCCTCCACTAGTTATACTGACATCAAATATAGTGAAAGCAGGGGTTATACTGTGGGGGAGGGACATACAAAGCAACAAAGAGATACTCTTATAAATGCGTTAGAAACTCATGCATGAAAGAAAAAAAACATTAAAATACACATCTAAGGGTTCATTTTCCTGACATCTCTTTACCTGACCTTCTCTGCTTGACTCATACATTTACTAGATATAGCAAATAAGGGAAACCATGGGACCTATGATTCTTTGGGCCTGGCTTACTTCACTTAATATAATTTTTTCAAGCCTTTCCATTTCCTAACAAATGGGGCAATGTCATTCTTTCTGATGGAGGCATAGAATTCCATTGTGTATATATACCACATTTTCTTGATCCATTCATCTACTGAAGGGCATCTGAGTTGGTTCAATATCTTAGCTATGGTAAATAATGCTGCAATAAACATAGTTGTGCTGGTAGCTTTACTGTGGTCTTGTTTGTAAACATTTGGGTAAATGGCCAAAAGTGGGATTGCTGGGTCATAGGGGAGTTCTATGTGAAGTCTTTTGAGGAACCTCCATACTGCTTTCCAAAGTGGTTGAACAAGTTTACATTCCCACCAACAATGAAGTAAAGTTCCTTTCTGTCCACATCCTCTCCAGCATCTGTTGTTGTTAGAGTTCTTGATTTTTGCCATTCTAAATGGAGTGAGGTGATATCTCAATGTTGTTTTGATTTGCATTTCTTTTATGGCTAGGGATGTTGAACATTTCTTCATGTGTCTATTGGCCATCCTTCTTTCTTCTTCAGAGAAGTTTCTCTTTAAGTCTTTCGCCCACTTATTTATTGGGCAGTTGTTTCTTTGAGGATTTGTTGTTGGGTGGTTTAATTATTTGAGTTCCAAGTATATTTTAGATATGAGATCCTTGTCCGTTGTATGGCTAGTAAAGATCTTCTCCCAATCCATGAGTGTTCTATTGATCTTGCTAGCTATGTCATTTGCCCTGCAGAAGCTCTGCAACTTTATGCAATCCCATTTGTCCAACCTTTCTTTGATTTGTTGTGTTTCTGGGTCTCTATTCAGAAAATTTCGTCCTGAGCCAAGGAGACCTAGGTTTCTCCTATTCCATCCTGTAAAGTTTTCAGAGTGTCTGCTTTGACTTCAAGGTCTTTGATCCATTTGGAGTTGATTCTGGTGCAGGGTGATATATAAGGAACTAGCTTTAGTTTTCTACAAGTAGTTAACCAATTTTGCCAGCACCATTTACTGAAGAGGTTGTCTTTCTTCCATTCTATTGTTTTAGATCCCTTATCGAAGATTAGATGGCTATAGGTCTGTAGGTTCATTTCTGGGTTTTCATTTCTATTCCATTGGTCCTGAGGTCTGTTCTTATGCCAATACCAAGGTATTTTGATTACTATGGCTTTATAATAGTGTTTGAAGTTTGGTATTGATATTCCTCCAGCAGTGTTCTTTCCGTTGAGGATCGTTTTTGCTATTCGGGGTCTTTTATTTTTCCATATGAATTTTTGGATTGCCTCTTCTATTTCCTTGAAGAATGAGGTTGGAATTTTGATAGGTATTGCGTTGAATTTGTAGATAACCTTGGGAAGAATTGCCATTTTCACAATGTTAATCTTTCCAATCCAGGAGCATGGGAGGCTTTGCCATTTTTTAAGTTCTGTGTGGATTTCCTTTTTTAAGATTTTAAAGTTTTCAACATAGAGGTCCTTCACTTCTTTAGTTAAGTTAATTCCTAGGTATTTTATTTTTTGTGGGGCTATTACAAATGGAGTTGCTTTCCTAATTTCAGCCACACTTTTCTCATTGTTGGCATACAGAAAAGCCATTGATTTTTGAGGGTTAATTTTATACCCTGCTACTTTGCCAAAGTTTTGAATCAGCTTGAGTAATTTGGGAGTGGAGTCTATGGGATTCTTTAAATACAAGATCATATCATCTGCAAAGAGGGAGAGTTTTATTTCTTCTTTCCCTATTTGGATCCCCTGTATGTCTGCATCTTGTCTTATTGCTGTAGCTAGGCATTCTAATACTAGATTGAAGAGAAGTGGAGAGAGTGGGCATCCTTGTCTTGTTCCTGAGTTAAGAAGAAATGGCTTTAGTTTTTCACCATTGAGTATAATGCTGGCTGTAGGTTTGTCATATACAGCCTTTATTTTATTGAGGAATGTTCCATGGATTCCTAATTTTTCCAAAACCTTCATCATAAAGGTGTGTTGGATCTTGTCGAATGCTTTATCTGCATCTATTGAAATAACCATGAGGTTCTTATTCTTGCTCCTATTGATGTGATGAATAATATTAATTGATTTGTGTATAGTGAACCAGCTTTGCATCCCTGAAATGAATCCTGTTTGATCATGGTGTATGATTTTTTGGATGAATTGTTGAAGTCGATTGGCCAAAATTTTGTTGAGAAGTTTTGCATCAATGTTCATCAAAGAAATGGGTCTATAGTTCTCTTTCTTTGATGAGTCCCTGCCTGGTTTGGGGATGAGGGTTATGATGGCTTCATAGAATGTGTTCGGTAGTGAGCTTACTCTTTCAATTTCATTGAAGAGTTGGAGGAGTATTGGAGTTTGCTCTGCTTTGAAGGCCTTGTAAAATTGTGCTGTAAAACCATCTGGTCCTGGACTTTTCTTAGCTGGGAGGTCTCTTATTGCTGTTTCTATTTCAATGCTTGATATGGGCCTGTTGATGTGGTTTAACTCATCTTGATTTAGTTATGGAATGTCAGTATTTGCAGGGAAAGGTCCATTTCTGTCAAGTTCTCAATCTTATTAGCATAAAGTTTTGAGAAGTATTCCCTTATAATGTTCTGAATCTTGGTTGTTTCCGTGGTGATGTTTCCATTCTCATGTCAGAGTTTATTAATTTGGGTGTGTTCTCTCCTTTTTCTTATAAGATTTGCTAAGGGTCTGTCAATTTTGTTAAGTTTTTTGAAGAACCAACTCTTTGTTTAGTTGATTCTTTCTATAGTTTTTTTGGATTCTAAATCATTTAATTCGGATTTAATTTTGATTATTTCTTTCCGTGTAGTGGATTGGGGTTTATCTTGTTGCTCTTTTTCAAGGAGGTTTAGATGTGTCATTAAATTGCTAGTTTCACATCTCTCCAATTTGTTGATGTAGGAGCACAGAGCTATAAACTTGCCTCTGAGTACTGCCTTTCTGTGTCCCAGAGGAGCTGGTAATTAGTGTGTTCATTTTTGTTGAAAAGCATGAAAATTTGAATTTCCTTTCTAATCTCTTCCATGACCCATTCTTGATTCAGCAGTGTGTTGTTCAGCCTCCATGTGATACCGGACTTTCTTTGGTGGCTTTTCGTGTTGAGTTCTAATTTTATTCCCTTGTGGTCAGAGAGAATGCAAGGTATAACTTCAATGTTTCTGAATTTAGACAAGTTTGCTTTGTGGCCTAAAATGTGGTCTATTTTAGAAAACGTTCCTTGTGCTGCTGAGAAAAACGTGTATTCTGATGCTGCTGGGTGAAATGTTCGGTAGATGTCTGTTAAGTCTAGTTGATCTATGCAGCTGTTTAGATCTGCGGTTTCTCTGTTGAGTTTTTGCCGAGTTGATCTATCTAGTGGGGAGAGTGGTGTGTTAAAATCCCCAACAAGTAATGTCTTTGAATCTATATGGGATTTGAGGGAAAGTAGTGTTTCTTTGATAAATTTGGGTGCTCCATTGTTTGGCGAATAGGTATTTAGCATTGTAATATCCTCCCGAAGGAATGATCCTTTAATTAGTATGTATTAGTATTTAATTAGTATTATTAGCGACCTTCTTTATCTCTTCTCACGAATTTTAATTTGAAGTCTATTTTATCTGATATTAGGATTGCAGCTCCTGCGTGTTTATGGGGGCCGTTTGCTTCGTAGATTTTGTTCCAGCCTTTAACCTTGAAAATGTGTTTGTTTTTATGGGCAAGATGTGACTCCTCCAGGCAGCAGATAGAAGGGTCTTGTTTTTTAATCCAACTAGACAGTCTATGTCGCTTAATTGGATAGTTCAGTCCATTAACGTTAAGAGATAGGACTGAGAGGTATTTGGGAGTTCCTGCCATGTTATCCACCTTCTTGGGGGCTGCGAAAACTGGGTTCTTCCTATGGTTCTTGGATTCTCAGTTTGCGTTCAGTTTCTTGGCCTTTGTTGCGGTCTTTTTAGTTTTCTATGTGTAGTACATCTTTAAGAATCTTTTGTAGGGCTGGTTTGGTGGAGATGTATTGTTTCAATTTTTCTTTGCTATGGAAGGTTTTTATTTGGCCTTCAGTTATGAAGGAGAGTTTAGCTGGGTACAGTATTCTTGGTTGATAATTGTTTGTTTTTAGGGCATGGCATACGTCATTCCAGGCTCTTCTTGCTTTGTTTCTCTTTGCTGAGAAATCTGATGTGATTCTTATTGGTTTCCCTTTGTAGGCGATTACTCTTTTCGCCTTGACATCTTTAAGGATCTTTTCTTGGTCTGAGTTGATCCTGTGTGGATTATAATGTGATGGTGGGATGTCCTATTCTCGTCTGGTCTATTTGGGGTTCTAAAAGCTTCTTGTATCTGAATAGGCCTATCTTTTTGTATGTTTGGGAAGTTCTCTGCTAGGATCCTGTTAAACAAATTTCCTAGACCATTAACTTCTGTTTCTAGGTGCTCCTATACACCCATTATCCTTACATTGTGCCTTCTGCTGGTGTATTCCAGGTGTTGGATAGATCTATCATATTTCTTGGACTTGTCTTGGATGATTGTATGTTCTTTCTCTATAATATCTGGGCTGTCTTCAATCCCTGAGATTCGATCTTCTGCATGGTCTAACCTGCTGTCAAGACTCTCTACTTTGTTTTTTATCTCTTTTCCTTCTAATTGGTCAGCTTTGATGGCTTCAAGTTCTTTGTTGAAGCTCTGTTTTAGGTCTTGTATGAATTTCTTTACTTCCTTAATTTGGTGTTCAGTGTTTGTTCTCAAATCACTTAGTTGATTGTTTATGGTTTCTTTGGACTCCCATTCCTTCTGTTGGGTTCCATTCAACATTCCCTTTGTGGTCTCCTTGACTTCCTTCAGCTCTTTGTTAATGGATTCCATGAATGCCTTTAGTGATCTTTGTGTATTCTCTACCTGGTCTCTCAATTCCTGAATTACTCTTTGATTAGCTTCCTCCCGTCTGTGGGATTCCTGCAGTTCTCTTTCTTCCTGTTCGTGGGATTCCTGCAGTTCTCTTTGAGTGTTCTCATCCTGCTCACACCATCCCTCCCTTTCTCTTTGAGTATTCTGAAGTTGTTCACGCAAATCCTGTGTCAGTTTTTGAGTAGATTCCTCACGCTTGTGATATTCCTGTATAAACTTTTGGGATGCCTCCTCTCTCTCCCTATCACGCTCATACAGAGACCTTTGTAAGTTGTCAAACTTCTCATTTATCATGTTTGCCACCAGTGTTTGTAGGGATATTTGGGAACTCTCCTCTTGGTTGTTCATTATCTGATCTGACCCCTGATTATCAAGATAGGGAATTGAGATACACGGATTTGCCATTTTTCTTGTGTTTTTCCGGCTTACTCTGCCCATTTGAGATGAAAATAGCACCAGTTTTGTGCTAGAACACTATTTTAAGGCAACCATCAACCAACGTTTGCATTTATACAGTCAATAGTCTACAGATACAATCTAGTTCAACAGATACATCTATTCAACATCAAACAACTATATGTTATTGGGTTTCGATCCGCAGAGAAGAATTTGGAAAACCAGAAATTTTTAGGGTTAGGGAGAGATGTGGGTAAAAAATAGGAATAGATTGGTGTGGGGAGGCACAGGGAGAGTTAACTATGTCCTAATCTCAATGCAGGAAATAGGTTGGGTAGGATGCAAGTAGAGAGAGAGAGAAAAGGAAGAAAGGGAAAGGGAAATGAAAAGAGACCAGAAAAAAATAGAAACGTAAAAATTAATATTATTATGGAGATTAAAAGACCATCTATTTAGAGAGGAATGTGAGTATATTAATAGAAGTGTAGGGACATAGAGAAGTGAAAAACTTAAGAAAATGCTTAAAATATTATATAGTTATAAAGAGGTAGTACTGCTATTAAGGAATTAAAGTCTCAGAGGTTTTGAATTGAGTAATAAATTTGTGGATTAAGTGTGTACACAATGGGGGATAGGGTCTACTAGTTAACTACGGGTTTATCTGAGGATGTGCAGGACAAGAGTTACGTCACATACAGAAGATCAAAAGAGAGGAAAAGTTGAAAGGGATTAGAAAGGGAGAGAAAAAGATCAGAAGTTCAGTAGAGCTAGACAAAAAAACAAAAAGATAGTTAGGAAAGAAAGAAAAAGAGAAAGAAGACAAGAAAAGAAAGGAAAACGCACATTCATGTATTCCTAAAATAAAAATTATAAGAGGAAAAAAAGTTACTGGAAAACAATTATTTTTTCAAAAAAGGCAAAAATTAAAGATTAATAAAATTTTTAGAAAAGGAAAATATATATATATATATAAGGTACCAAAAAAAAAGAAAAAAAAGAAAGAAAACAAAAGAAGAGGAAGAGAAGAAAAAAAAAGTTCTTTGATTTTTTTTTTGATTTTTTGGGAGGGGTGGGAAGAATCCTGTATCTCCCTTTTGTCTGTAAACAGCCTCTTGTTGGAGTCTCTGGTCAGGTTGAGGTCCTGTGGCTTGATTGGTTTCTTAAGTCAGTTTGTTCGAACAGGCAGAAAAATGCTCTGCTTTACCCAAGATTTTGAGATCCCCCTCCCAGATTAGTTTACTGGGAAGGTGATCTGCTTTGAGAATCACAAAAGAGGGGGATGCAGTGGTAAGGCTAGTTTCTGGGTAGAGTTGAGGCCTTTCAACAATCAGTAGCTTCTTCATGGGGCTATTTTGTGAAAGAAAAAAAAAACAAACTCAGAGAGCCCAGCCTGGAGCCGTTCTCAGGGTTTCTGTTTTTCAATTGATTGTTGAGGCTGCTAGAGGGAGGGGCAGCCTCTGGCTCTGGTTACCCAGTGAGGAAAGCCACTCCAATGGCTGGTGCCTGAGCTGGGTGACTTTTCCCTGGATGGAGCTGAGTCTGGCATGTCACTTCGCCGCCATTAAGTTCTTGTTACCTGCTAAATGACTCATTTTATTCCAAGGCCTGGGTTGGAACTGGCAGCTCCTCCGAGCTTTGTCGGTATCCAAGATGGAGATCACCGATGCTGGGGGTGGGGGGAGCGGTGGCCTTCCCTCCTCTTCTCCCTGAGAAGGAGTGAGGACGTCGGGCTTCTACTCACGTCGAGTCTTGGATCCTGGGCCGTCTCTGGTCTGCGAACTGCAGGGTGAAAATGTCCGCTCCTTGTTGGTTCTTGCTGGTGTTGAGTAGAATCCTCTCGCCCGCTGCTCCTGGCTCCTTCATCCCGGACTCTCTGTGTGAGTGCTCAGGTATGGACAGCTGCATTCCCCCGCTGCGACCCTGCCGCCGCCGCCGCCGCAGCGGCTGCTGGCAGGCACTCAGATGTGTCTTTTTTCCTTGGCTTCTCCTCTCTTGTCTAACTCTCTGTCCTGTGATGGCACACTTGGTGTGATTCTCTGGCTTAGGACTGTTCACTGGAACTCTAAAACTGCTTTCTATGCAAGAGCTTTTTCAGATTCCAGCTTCTCCTCCACCATCTTCCCCTCTCTCCCTCCACATAAATCTTGAGACATGTTGCCATGGTGATATCTGAAGCCCTTTGTGAGCTCATAATCTGTTTTTGACCTCATAATCTAATATAACCTGTGGTTTTAGTAATCCATTGAACATGGTGACATTGAACATTGCGTTATGAAATCACTATCATGACATTCACATGGCCATTGTGACATCACTATCACATTGTGACATGACAAATCTATGGTGATCTCATAGCACCATTGTGAACCTCATAGCTTTTGTGACATCATAGTCACTTTCTGTACCGATATATTCATGTGAACTAATAAGTGAGATCAGACATGTCCTAACTCTGTGACATGTTGCTAGGATATTTTAGGCCCTTGGTGAACTCATAATCTGATTTCAACCTCATAAATTTCAGATAGGACATATGATATCAGAAATCCATTCTGACATCATGACCATTGGGATATCACATTGCCACTATGACATTATTGTCACATTGTAACATCACAAACCTCTTAGAACTTCATATCATTTGTGAAAACACATTCCCTGTGTGATATCACAGTCCATTTATGAAATATTCTCAGATGATTTAATGACAATTGAGATCAGGCATGCCATTGTGACAGCACAAACCCATGTGTTATCACAAACCTATTGTGGCTTCATCATGGTTATATGCCATTGTGACATCAAAGCACATTGTGATGGGATCAGTCTTGTGACATTACATTGCCATTGTGACATCATGAGCCTATTATGACATAACATTGTAGCCTTGCCAACTCATTGACATCACAAAGCTTCTATGAGATCATATTTTGACATCACATTACTATTATGATAACACTGTCTATTGTGGTGTTGCACACCTATTATGGATGACATAACATTTTAAAAACCAGGCTCCATTTGTGAACCTATATCCTTATTGTGAACTAGTAGCAATTGAAATTGGACATGTCATAATTACTTTGTGATGTCACAATGGTATTCCCAATCTGAATTGTCATTAATTCACAATAAATTTATGAGTTCACAAAGAGACTATGCTATCACAAGACCATGTATTATCACAAATGTTATGAAGCCCTAACAGGGTATGTCTCAATGTGACAGTAATGTTCTTATAGGAATGTGATGTCAAAATGTTCATGATGTCACAATGGTCATGATCTCACAATGGATATATGGCACCACATGTCATATCTGAAATATTAGGAGGTAAAAATACTATGAGCTCACAAGGGTCCTTAAGACATCACCAATGTAACATATCACAAGATTTATGAAGACAGGACAGGCTTGTGATGACACACTGGGTTAGTGATATCACAATGGCAATGTGTGTGATGTCACAGTGGTGATGAGGTCACAAATGAGTTTGTGAGGTAACATCAAAAGTTTGTAAAACCACAATGGCCTCCAAATTCAATGGCTACTATTTCACAATGAGGATATGAGTTCACAAAGAGACTTTTCAAAAATCTTTTGAGTTTTCCATGATTCATGAAATCACAACGAACACTTATTTTAATAGAAATGTGATGTCAAAATATGATGTCATAGTAACTTAGTGATGTCAATAAGTTAGCAATTCTACAATGTTATATTATAATAGGTTTGTAAAGTCAAAATGGAAATGTGATATCACAATGTTGATGCCATCACCAAAGATTTGTGATGTCACAATGACATATAAGATCTCAATCTCTATTCATTCACAATGAGGATATGACAGTGAGGATATGATTTTACAAAAGGAGGTCCCAAATTCCATGAGTCCCAAATTCCATGAGTTTTCTAATAAGTTATGAGTTATAATAGGTTTTTGAAAGCACAGTGGAATAGTGATATCATATTAGCAATGTGATGTCACAATATCTTATCATTAATTAATGATGTCACAATTAGTTGATGATGACATAATGAAGAGTTCACAGGAGGTTTGTGAAGTCATATTGGGTGAAGTTAAAAAGGGCATGTAAGATCTCAATTGTCATTAATTCACAATTAGTATATGAGTTCACTAAAGGACTGTGATGTCAAAAAGGCCCTGATTTGTCACAAATGCCATGAAGTCCTATCAGGTTTATCACAATGGGACAGGATTGTCTTACTGATATTATGATGTCACAGTGATCATAATGTTACAATGGATTTCAGATATCACATCATACCTCATTATCTGTTGAGATTATGAGTTTGAAAACAGCCTAAGATTTCACAATGGCATTATGTCACAAAAATTATGATTACAGGAGAGGTTTGTGATGATGTCACAGTGCCTTTGTGATGTCACAATGGTAATGAGGTCACATGTGTACATGTGAAACATTTGAAATAGAATGAAATAATAGAATAGGCATTCACCAAGAGACTATGACCTCACAATGACAATGTGACATCATAATGCTATGATGTCATTATCTTTTGTGAGGTCACAATGGGCTGATGGTGTTATAACAACAATGTAATGTCACACTGTAATGATTTCATGTAGGTTTTGTGATGTTACCATGGCTATGAGATCACAATATGTTTCTGATATCAACATATATGTCACATATGAAATAGAATGAAATTATAGAATAGAGATTCCATATGTGTCTAACACTTCACAGTAACAATATGATGCCATAATGCTATGATATCATTGTAGTTTTCTGTTGTCACAATGAGCTGATGGTGTCAAAATGACACTGGTGATGATGTAACAAAGGGTTTGTTATAATTTTATGTCTGCTCTCAATTTTCCTTAGTTCAAAATGAGAATATGGGTACACAAAAGGATTGTATGCTACTAAGGCCATGCATTTTTTCAACAGTGCTAACAGGTCATAATAGGTTTGGGATGTCACAATGTGATTTTGATATAACAATGGCAATGTGATATCACAATGTATTTGTGCTGTCCCAGTGGTGATGAGGTTGTAATTACCCATTGTCCCCAGATAATTACCAGGGACCAATAATTAGCATGGCCCTGTTGGCAGGCCAACTGGACAGGCTGATGTCATTGCCCCACAGAGCATGCTGTTGGGTGGCAGAGACATGACTTCAAAGGGTGTAGGTCATGCTTCTGGAGGGTGAGGAGTCAAGCTCCACATATCAGGATATGATTGTACTCCAAATGGATCAAAGACCTCAAAGAAAAAGCAGATTCCCTGAAAATATTACAGGAAGGAATAGGAGAAACTCTAGGGCTCTTTGCACAGGCACACAATTTCTTAATAAAGACTCAGAAACAAAACCTATCAAAGAAAGCTTGGACAAATGGGATTGCATTAAATTTCAGAGCTTCTTCATGGAAAAGGACATAGCTGGTAATATTAATAGCCCATGGAGTGGGAGAAGATCTTGACTAGCTATACAAAAGACGAGGGCTGAATATCTATAATATACTTAGAACTCAAAAACTTAAATCCCTCAACAAGAAATCAAAGAAAAGCTGCCCCATCATCAAGGGGGCCAAAGACTTAGAGATTTCTTTGAAGAGGAAATAACAATGGCCAATAGAAACATGAAGAAATGCTCAACTTCTCTAGCCATCAAAACAACATTGAGATTCCACCTACCCCAGTTAGAATGGCTATAATCAAGAAATCTAATAACAGATACTGGAGGGCATATGGCCAAAATGTAACCATACTGCATTGTTGCTGGGAGTATAAGCTTGTTCAACTACTTTGGAAAATAGTATGGAGGTTTCTCAAGACTCCACATAGAACTCCCATATGACCCAGCAATCCCACTTTTGGGGATTTAGCCAAATGATCACAAACAAGACCATACTAAAGTTACCAGCACCATTATGTTTATTGCAGCATTATTCACCATAGCTAAGATATGGAACCAACTCAGATTCCCATCAGTAGTTGTGGGAATCATGAATATGTGTGGATCTAGAATATATACATATATATAAATATTCTATGCCTTCATCAGAAAGAATGGTATTGCCCCATGTTAGAAAGTGGAAGAACTCGGAAAAAATCATACTAAGTGAAGTAAGCCATCATCAAAGAAATTTAGGCCCCATCGTTTCCCTTATTTGTAATAATTAGTATACATATAGGATAATATTTTCAGATGAGTTGAAAAGCTCAAATGCTATGCACATATGATAATATATGTTGATGTTAATCTTGGGTCCACAATATGGACACAAGAGGTTTGTCTTTGTTGTTCTAAATGTAGTAGGTGATTTTTTTGTTTCTTTTGTATGTTTTTTTTTCCTCTATGGTGTATCCAGTTTTCATTGTACTTGATTTTTGTACCTTCATCTTGTATATACAATTGTTTAATTTGGGGAGGGGAAGGGAATAACAAAATTGTGAAAAAAGGACACAGGATTACCCATTTCAACAATGAAACTCAGGACAGTATATTGGAAACAAATTTTACAACTTTGGGCAGAGGGTGGGGAGGGGTCTAAGAAGTGGGGAAAGGAAGGAATAGAGGTAGAACAACAAGGTAACAATGATTGATAAGTAATGTACTCATTGACGTACTCATTTTGTAACCCCTCTGTACAGCATATTTACAATAAAATTTAAAATAAAATAATAAAGAAGTGATTGGACAGTGAGCAGATTGGGGAAGGGGCATGAATGTGGTTGAAAACTGTTTGGAAGGAGACCCATTGGAGGGGTGAGGGATGCAACCTGTACATACTCTGTGTGTTCAGAGCAATGGGAGCAAGTCTGCAAGTTGAAAGAGAGAACAGGGGAAAGAAGGTAATAGCCTACCAGGAATGCATGGAAACTAATTGAGAGAGGGGAGAATGGGAACCATAGCAGTAGGCTCCCAGAGAAACATGGAAACTTAGAAGGTGGATAGAGGAAGGAAATAGCAAAAGAGTAAAGAAGTCAAAAGGAAGACCTGGAAGGAAGGACAAGCCTGTGAAATGGAGAGACCTTAAAGAAGGAAGTGGTGGAATGAAAGAAAGGAAAAGCCTTGCACTCTGGAGCGTTAAAGCTCTGGAGGTAGAGGATTGGTTGTTTGCAAACCAACTAACGAGGGCAGGCCTGACCCATTGTAGCCTTGGGGATTTGGTAGTTGAGGCTGCTCGGTTCTAGGTATCCAGCCCAGGACAAGGTAGTCCCAGGCCCCTTTTCTAGTGTAAATAAAATTCTTATTTTAACCTTGCATCAATGGATTGTCTTTAGAGGTCATAATTAGGTCACAATGGATTTGTAACCTCACAACGAGCTTGCAATAACACAATGCCATGTCCAATTTCAATTGGTAGTCCATTATGAGGATCTGAGTTCACAGAAGGAGCTTGATATTCCAAAGGCCATGAATATTCTTAAATGTTATGAGGTCATACTAGGTTTGTGAAAACACAATGTGACAGTGATATCACAATGACAATGCAATGTCATAATTTCATGTCAAGATAATGGATTGATGTCAAAATTAATAGGTTTGTGATGTCACAGTGGGTTGGCAATGTCAAATTGGCATGCCCGATCTCAATTGTCATTAATTCACAATGATTGTATGCATTCACAAATGGACTATGATGTCTCGATAGGCATGTATGGTCAAAAAAGTGACAAAATGGTTATAACTACTGGCAGTGTGATGTCAAAATTGTCATGATGTCACAGTGGATTTCTGATATCACATGTCATAACTGAAATATTATGAGGTCAAAAACTGATTGTGAGTGCACAAAGGACTTAAGATATCACACTGAAGCATGTCACAAAAGTTATGAGGACAGGTTTCTGATATCACAGTGGGTAAGTGATATCACAATGGCAATCTGATGTCACAGAGGGATTGTGAAGTCACAATGGTTATGAGGTCACAATGGGTTTCTGATATCTACCCACATGCCCCATTCAAAATAGAATAAAATCACATAAGAGAAATTTACAATGTATCTGTGACATCACAATGACAATGTGATGTCATAATGCTATGATGTCATTGAAGATTTGTGAAATCACAATAAGCTGTTAGTGTCATATTGACAATGTGATATTATAGTGGTGATAAGGTCATAAAGGGTTTTTGATTTGCAATGGCATGTCTGATCTCCTCATTAGTTCACAAAGAACAGATGGGTACACAATGGAACATGTGTGTTCTCAAAAGTGTGTTCATAATAGCTTCAGGATGTCACAATGTGATTGTAATGTCACAATGGTAATGTGATGTCACAATGGGTTTGTGATGTCACAGTAGTGATGATGTCACAAATGATTTCTGAGGTTACACCTGATCTCAAATTTAATTAGTTCACAAAGAGGAGATGGATACACAAAGAGACTGTAATGTCACAAAGGCCATGTGTGATTTCAAAGGTACTAAGTGATCATAATAGGTTTGGGATGGGACAATGTGATTGTGTTGTCAAAAAAGAAATGTGATCTCACAATGTGTTGTGCTGTTATAGTGGTTACGAGGTCACAATGTGTTAGTAATGTCACAATGCATTTGTAATATCACAAAGATATGTACAATTTCAATTACTACTGGTTCACAATTAGGATAAGAGTTCACTCAAGGAGCTTGAATTCCCAAAGGCCATGAATTTTCTCAAATGTTATGAGGTCATAGAGGTTTGAGAAAACACAATGGGACAATGATATGATGGAAATGCAATGTCACAATATTATGTCAAGATAATGGACTGATATCACAATTACTTGGTGATACCATACTGGTGATGAGTTAAAAATAGTTTTGTGACATCACAATGAGTTGGTGATATCACAATGGCATGCTGGTTTTCAATTGTCATTAATACTCAATGAGTATGTGAGTTCACAAAGGTACTGTGAGATCCCCAAAGGCATGTGTTTTCACAAATGTAATGTTCTAACAGTTTGGGATGCCATATATAACACATTAAGGAGCTTGAAGTCCCTAAAGCAATGCATTTTAAAAAATGTTATGAAGTCAAAGTTGGTTTGAGAAAACAGAAGGAGATAGCTGTATTAAAATGGCAATATGATGTTACAATACCATGTCATAAAAATGTTTTGCTGTCACAATTAGTGATGTCATAATGGTGACAAGGTCAAAATAGGTGTGTGATGTTAAAATGGTATGATGTATCAAATTTTTGTTAATTCACAATGAGTATATGAGTTCACAAAAGGACTGTGTTGCCTCCACAGGTGTTGTCACAAATGTGATGAAGTCCTAACAGGTTTGTGATGTCTCAATGTGACAAAATGGTCATGACGTCTGGTAGTGTGATGGCACAGTGGAATTCCCATCTCATGTCACACCTGAAATAGTATTGTCAAAAACAGATTATGAACTCTGAGGGCCTAAGATATCACAATGGCAACATATCACAAAAGTTAAGAGGACACTACAGGTTTGTGACTGTGGGTTAGTGATATCACAATGGCAATGTGATGTCACAAAGTGATTGGGATCTCTTAATGTTTATGAGGTCACAATGGGTTTCTAATATCGACCCACAATGCCACATTTGAAATAGGATGAAATCACAGAACATTCACAATGTGTCTGAGATGTCACAATGACAATGTGATAATTCTTTAATATCATTGTAAGTCAGGGATATAACAATGAGCTGATAGTGTCATAATGACCATGTGATCTCACACTGTTGATGATGTCACAAAAGTTTTGTTATGTTATAAAGGAATGTCTGATCTCAATTGTCATCATTTCACCATGAGGATATGGGTACATGACATGTTGATGTCACAAAGGCCATTTCTTCAAAGGTTCTAAGAGGTCATAATGGGTTTGGGATGTCACAATTTGTTCATAATGTCACAACGGCAAAGTGATGTCAGTGTTGAGGTCACAATGGGTTTGTCAAAAAAGGAGCATTAAGTCACAAAGGCCATGAATTTTCTAAATTGTTTTTGTTATAATTTTGTCCCGAAACAATTGGACAATGATATCACAATGATATCATGATATCGCAACAACATGATATCGCAATATATCATAATAATGTTTTCATGTCACAATTTATTGGTGATCCCTTACTGGGTTTTGAGGTCACAATAGATTTGTGTGTCACAATGGGTTTGTGTTGTCAAAATGGCATGCCATATTTCAATCGTCATAAACTCCCAATGAGTATATGAGGTTATAAGGGGACTGTGATGTCTCCAAAGACATGTATTGACAGAAATGTCAAGTCCTAACATGTTTGTAAGTTACAATGTGACACAATTTTCATGATGTCTGGCACTATAATGTAATAATTGTCATGATGTCACACTGGATTTCTGATACCAAATATAAGAGAAATATGAGTTCAAAAATAGATTATGAGCTCTCAAACATAAAAAAGTCTAAGATATAAAAATATCAGTGTGTCATGATAGTTATGAGGACAGGACAGGTTTGTAATATCACAGAGTGTTAGATATATCACAATGGCAATGTGATGTCACACAAGAATTGTCATGTCACAATGGGTTATGAGGTCACAATGGGTTCATGCTATCAACCCACATGCCATAATTGGAATAGAATGAATCACAGAAAAGACACAATGTGTCTGTGATGTTACCATGTAAGTGGTCACAATATGTATGAGATGTCACAATGTGATCCTAATGTCACAAGGGGAGTTTGATGTCATAATGGGTTTCTGGTATCACACTGATGATGAGGTCACAATGCATTTGTCATGTCATGAGTTTGTTATATCACAATGACATGTCCATTTTCAATTTGTACTAGTTCAAAAGGAAGATACTACTTCACTTGAAGGTATAAAGGCCACTAATTTTCTAAAATGTTATGAACTCATACTAGATTTGTGAAAACAAAATGGGACAGTGATATCAAATGGGAATGTGATTTCACAATATCATATCATAATAATGGTTTTATGTCACAATAAATGGGTGATACCATAATGGTGATGAGGTTGCAATAGGTTTGTGATGTAATAGTTGGTTGGTGATGTCACAATGGCATGCCGGATTTCAATTGTCATTAACTCACAATGAATATGTGAGTTCACAAAGGGACTATAATGTATCCAAAGGCAAGTTTTTCACAAATGTGATGAAGTCCTAACAGGTTTGAGATGTCAAAATGTGATACAATGGTGATGACATCTGGAAGTATGATGTCACAATGGATTTCTGATATCATATGTCATACCTGAAATATTATGAGGTAAAAAGATTATTAGCTCAAAAAGGGCCTAAGATATCAGAATGGCTGCATGTCACAATAGTTATGAGGATGGGGCTGGTTTGTAATGTTACATTGTGTTCCTGATACCACAGTGGCAATGTGATATCACAAAAGGATTGTGATTTCACAATGGTTATTAAGTCACAATAGGTTTCTGATAGCAATCCACATGCCACATTTGACATAGAATGTAATCACAAAACAGGCATTCACATCACAATGTCAATGTGATTTCATAATGCTGTGATGTCATTTTCATTTGGTGATATCACAATGAACTTATGGTGTCATAATGACAATGTGAAGTCACAGTGCTAATTATGTTAGAGTGAGTTTGTGATGTTACAATTGAATGTGTGATCTCAATTGTCCTTAGTTCATATTGAAGATATGGTTACCCCAAGGGACTGTGAAGTACCAAAGGCCATGTTTTTTTTCAAAGTTGTTAAAAGTCATGTTTGGGATGTCATGAAATGATTATGATGTCCCAATGACAATGTGATGTCACATTGTGTTTGTGATGTCACAGTTGTGATGTAGCCATGATGGAATAAGAAAGTCACAATGAATATGTAATATGAAAACCCATTTTAAACTCCTACTAGTTCATAAGTTCAAGAGAGGAGCTTGAAGTCCCAAAGTCCATGAATTTTCTAAAACTTATGAGGTTATACTAGATTTGAGAAAACAAAGTGGGACAGTGATATATCAAATGGAATGTGGATTCACAATACCATATCATAATAATGTTTTTATGTCACAATTAGTGATTTCATGATGGTAATAAAGTCATCATGGGTTTGTGATTTCACAATGAGCTGGTGAAGTCACCAATTGAATGCTGGATCACAATTGTCACTAATTCAGAATTACTATATAATTTAAAAGAGGAACTGTGGACCATGATATCTCTAAAGAGATGTGTTATCATAAATTTGATGAAATCTTAACAGGTTTGTGATGTCAAACTGTAACACAATGGTGATGAGGTCTTACAATGTGATGTCACAGTGATCATGATGCAAGAGTGGATTTCTGATATCCTATCATAACAACCATTGTGAGTTTGAAAATAGATCATGAATTCACAAAGGGAATAAGATCTCACAATGGCAGTATATAACAAAGGTTACAAAGACAGGACAGGTGTGTGATGTCACAGTGAATAGGCTATATCAGAGTGATTATGAAGCCACCATGGGTTTCTGATATCAACTCACATTCCACATTGGAAATAGAATGAAATCACAAAATCAGCATTCACATTGAGTCTATGAGACCACAATGACAATATGATGTCATTTATGCTATGATGACATTGTAGTTTGGTGATATCACAATGAATACTGGTGTCATGACAGTGTGAGGTCACACTGGTGGTGATGTTACAAGGGCATGTCTGATGTCAGTTGTCATTAATTCACAAGGAGGATATGGGTTCACAAAGGGATTGTGATGTCACAAAGGCCATAGTTTTTTTTTAAGTTGCTAAGAGGTCATAAGAGGTTTCAGATCAATGTGATCATGATGTCACAACAGCAAAATGATGACCCAGTGGATATGTAATGTCACAGTGTTGATGAAGTCACATTGGGTTAGTGTTGTCATAAAAATATTGTAATATCACAATCACAAATGCAGTTTAAATTGCTACTTGTTCACAATTAGGATACCAGTTCACAGAAAAGCTTTAAGTATCAAAGGTAATGAATTTACTAAAATAACATGAGGTCATAATAGCTTTTTGAAAACACAATGGGAAAGTGATGTCACAATTGCAATGTGATTTCACCATATTATATCATAATAATTTTTTGACATCATAATTATTTGGTGATGTGAAAGAGATGATGTGGTCACAATAAGTGTGTGATGTGACAATGGGCACCTGATGTCATAATGGAATGTTACATCTCAATAGTCATTAACTCACAATAAGTATATGAGTTCACAATGGAACTGTGATGTCTCCAAATACATGTGTTGGCACAAATGTGATGATGTCCTAAAAGGTTTTGATATCACAATATGACAATTGTCATATCATCTGGTAGTATAATGTAGTGTTGGTCATTATTGCACCAGAGTGGAATTTTGCTATCACAAATCAAACCTGAAATATGTCAAAAACAGAATATGAGATCACAAAGGACCTAAGATATCACAATGGCAGCATGACACAAAAGTTATGAGAACCAGAGATATGTGTGATGCCACAGTGGGTTAGTGATATCACCAGGGCAATGTGATGTCACAATGGTTATGAGGTTACAAAGGGTTTCTGATATGAATCCACATGCCATACTTGGAATAGAATGAAATCACAAAATAGGTACTTTTAGTGTGTAAAGGATGTTACAATGACAATGTGATGTGTTAATGCTATGATGTAATTTTAGTTTGTGATGTCATAATGAGCTGATGATGTCATAATGACAATATGATATCACACTATTAATGATGTCAAAAAGTGTGATGTTACAATGGCTTGTCTGATTTCAATATACATAACAATGAGGATATGGGTACACAAAGGGACTGTGATGTCCTAAAAGCCATGTGTATTCTCTCTTAAGACATAATGATATATGTAGTCATGATGTCACAATAGTAATGTGAAGTCACAGTGTGATGAGGTTACAATGGGTTTGACGTGGAAATGAGTTTGTAATATCCCAATGTCATGCCCAATGTAAATTTCTACTATTTCACTATGCTTATAATAGTTCACAGAAGGAGCTTGAAGTCCCAAAGACCATGAATTTAGTAAAATATTATGAGATCATAATAGTTTTTTTTTAATTTTTATTTTTTGTGAACACACTGTACAGAGGGGTTACAATTACATGGGCAGGTTAATACGTACATTTCTTATCAAGTATTGCAGCCTCCTGATTTGTTTACACTTCACATCCCTTCCCAGCCTCCCCCCAAGACCGCCACCCAATCCTCCCTGATTTCCCCCCCCCGCACCAACATTGTAAAGCTCGTTTTCGACATGACAACTTGTACTTCTCATTGTTGCAACAATGAGAAGTATCCTTAAACGACTTGTTTCCCCATCTCCTCTAAAAGTTATACTGACATCAAATGCTGCTCAACAGAAAGAACACTGCTGGAGGGATATCAATATCAAGTTTCAAACTCTAGTATAAAGCCATAGTAATCAGAACAGCTTGATATTGGCTTAAGAACAGACCTCAGGACCAATGGAATAGAATTGAAAACCCAGAAATGAACCTACAGACCTATAGCCATCTAATCTTTGATAAGGGAGCTAAAACAATAGAATGGAAGAAAGACAGCCTCCTCAGTAAATGGTACTGGCAAAATTGGTTAACTACTTGTAGAAAATTAAAGCTAGATCCTTATATATCACCCAGCACCAGAATCAACTCCAAATGGATCAAAGACCTCGAAGTCAAAGCAGACACTTTGAAAACTTTACAGGATGGAATACGAGAAACCCTAGGTCTCCTTGGCTCAGGCTGAAATTTTCTGAATAGAGACCCGGAAACACAACAAATCAAAGAAAGGTTGGACAAATGGGATTGCATGAAGTTGCAGAGCTTCTGCAGGGCAAAGGACATAGCTAGCAAGATCAATAGAAAGCCCACGGATTGGGAGAAGTTCTTCACTAGCCATACGACAGACAAGGGTCTCATATCTAAAATATACTTGGAACTCAAAAAATTAAATCTCCCAACAACAAATCCTCAAAGAAACAACTGCCCAATAAATAAGTGGGCTAAAGACAAAGAGATCATAATTGTTTTGTGCAAACAAAATGGGAAATTGATATCTCAATGGCAATGTGATGTCACATTATGATGTCATAATAAGTTTTTGATGTTACAGTTGGTGAGGCTATACTGTTGATGAATTCACAATGGGTTTGTGATACAAGAAACAGTTCTTGATGTCATAATGGTATGGTATCTCAAATTTCATTGTGATGTCACAATGGTCATTATATCACAGTGTATTTCTGATATCACGTCATACCGGAAATGTTATGAGGTAAAAAACAGATTATAAACTCAAAAAGCATCTAATATATCACAATGGAATCATGTTTCAAAGGTATGGCAGAATGGGTTTATGATGCCCAAGTGGGTTAGTGGTATCACCACCACCCAATGTGATCTCACTGAAGGATTGTGTTGTCACAATGGTTATGAACTCACAATGCAGTTCTGATATAAATCCACATGGTGCATTTGAAATAGAATGAAATCACAGAATAGGCATTCACAGTGTGTCTTTTACATTACAACAGCAATATGATTTCACAATACTATAATGTCATTGTAGTTTGGTAATGTCATAATGAGCTGGGGGTGTCATAATGACAATGTGCTGTCACACTGGTGATATCACAGTTTGTGATGTTTCAATGACATGACTGATCTTAATTGGCACTAGTTCACAATGAGGTTATGGGTACACAAAAGGACTAGGATTTCACAAAAGCAATGTGTTTTTTCAAAGCTGCTGAGTTCATATGTGTGGGCTATCACAATGTGACCATGATGTCACAAAAATAGATTTTGAGCTTACAAAGTTCTTAAGATACCACAATGGTGGCATGTTACAAGAGTTATGAAGACAAGACAGGTTTGTGATATAACAGTGGGTTAGTGATATCACAATGTCAATGTGATTTCTTAAAGACATTGTGATGTTACAATGATCATTGGTCACAATGGGTTTCTGACATCAAGCCACATGCAAACTGTGAAATAGAATGAAATCATAGAATAGGCATTTAACCTGTGTGTATGATGTCAAAATGAAAATGATGTCATTGTGATTTCATGGTGTCACAATGGTATTGGCCATGTGATGCCACAATGTTTCTGTGATGTCACATTGGTGTTGATGTCACCATGAATTTTACAATGAATTTATAATATGACAATTACATGGCCAATTTCAATTTTTAGTAGTTCACAAGGAGGACAGTATTTCACAGAAGAAGCTAAAAATTCCAAGGCCATGAATTTTCTAAAGCGTTACTAGGTTCTACTAGGTTTGTGAAAATCCAATATGACAATGGTATCACAATGGCAATGTGATGTCACATTATCATGTCATACTAATGTTTTGATGTCACAATTATTTGGTCATGCCATAATGATGATGTTGTCATTATAGGATTGTGATATTATAATCAATTATTGTCACAATGGCATACGGTTTCTCAACTGTCATTAAATTGCATTGAGTACGTGAGTTCACAAAGAGAGTATGATATCTCGAAAGCATGTGTTGTCACAAACCTGATGAAGTCCTAAGTGATTTGTGATATCACAATATAACAAAATGCTTATGACTTCTGGCAGTGTGATGTCACAGTTTTCATGATGTCACATTGATTTCTGATATCACATGTCATACCTGAAATATGAGTTCCAAAACAGATTATGAGTCACCAAGAGCCTAAGATATCACAACTACATATCACTACTAAGTTCAACAAATAACTGAAAAGTCATTCACTATGATCAAGTTGTTTTTTTTCCCAGAGATGTAAGGCTGGTTTAAGTTAGTTAATTAATAAATATAACAACACACATTAGCAGGGCCAAGTTACAGGTTCATCTCAAAAGATGCAGACAAAACCCTTTGTCAATATTCAACAGGAGCTGTGGAGATTCTAGGAACAGAATTAACATATATAAACCTACATCCTAAATGGAAAAAAAATTAAAATCATTTCTTCTAAAAGCAAAACAAGAGGTTTATTTTTTTTTGTATTGTTCACACTGTGGATTTCTTTTCTTTTCCTTTTTCCCTTTGGTTTGTTCTCTTTTGTCACTGTTTGTGATTTCTGTATTTATTAAATAAATACAATAAGATACTTGGCAAGAATATATTCTTTTCCCATGTAAGTCAGGGTACTATATAGACATTTGAACATCCATCTTCATTTCTTCTCTATTAAACATAGCCAAGGCGGTTCCGGGAAGATGGCGGAGGAGAAGCTGGAATCTGAACAAGCTCTCGCATAGAAAGGAGTTTTAGAGTTCCAGTGAACAGTCCTAAGCCAGAGAATCACACCAAGTGTGTCATCAAAGGACAGAGAGTTAGACAAGAGAGGGGAAGGCAAGGAAACGCACCAGCTGCCGCTCCGGCAGCGGGGCCGCGGCGGCGACCGCGGAGTCATACCTGAGACACAGAGAGTCGGGGACAAAGGAGCCAGACGCAGAGGACGAGTGGATTCTACTCAACACCAACAAGAACCGACAAGGAGCGAACATCTTCATCCTGCTGTTTGCAGAACAGAGACGACCCAGGATCCAAGACTCAGCGTGAGTACAAGCCTGACATCCTCACTCCTCAGGGAGCAGAGGAGGGAAGGCCACCCCTCCCCCCCCAGCACCGGTGATCTCCATCTTGGATACCGACAAAGCTCGGAGGAGCTGCTAGCTCCAGCTCAGGCCTTGGAATAAAATGAGTCATTTAGCAGGTCACAAGAACTTAACGGCGAAGTGACCTGACAGACTCAGCTCCATCCAGGGAAAAGTCACCCAGCTCAGGCACCAGCCATTGGAGTGGCTTTCCTCACTGGGTAACCAGAGCCAGAGGCTGCCCCTCCCTCTAGCAGCCACCACAATCAATTGAAAAACAGAAACCCGGAGAATGGCTCCAGGCTGGGCACTGTGAGCTTTATCAAAAAATAGCCCCAGGGAAAAGCTACTGTTTGTTGAAAGGCCTCAACTCTACCCAGAACCTAGCTTCATCACCACATCCCCCTCTTTTGTGACTCTCAAAGCAGACCACCCTCCCAGAAAACTAACCTGGGAGGGGGATCTCAAAATCTTGGGTAAAGCAGAGCATTTTTCTACCTCTTCCAACCAACCGACTTAAGAAACCAATCAAGCCACAGGACCTCAAGCTGACCAGAGACTCCAACAAGAGACTGGTTGCAGACAAAAGGGAGATACAGGATTCTTCCCACTCCTCCCCCCCAAAAAAAAAAATCAAAAGACTTTTTTTTTCTTTTTTTTTTTCTTTTGTTTTTTTCTTTTTTTTTTCTTCTTCTTCTTTTCTTTTTTTTTGCTTGTTTTTTGTTTTTTGTTACCATATATATATATATATATATATATATAAATTTTTTCCCTTCTAAAACTTTTATTAATCTTTAATTTTTGCCTCTTCTGAAAAAATAATTGTTTTCCAGTAACTTTTTTTTTCTCATCTTATAATTTTTATTTTAGGAATACGTGAATGAGAGTTTTCCTTTCTTTTCTTGTCTTCTTTCTCTTTTTCTTTCTTTCTTAATTATCTTTTTGTTTTTTATCTAGCTCTACTGAACTGCTGATCTTTTCTTCTCCCGTTCCCATCCTTAAAGCTTTTCACATCTCCTCTATGTCCCTCCCCTTCTCTGAACATATTCACATTCCTCTCTAAATAGACGGTCTTTGAACCTCTATAATAACATTAATTTTTACGTTTCTATTCTTTTTCTGGACTCTCTTTATTCCCCTTTCCGTCTCTTCTTTTGCTCTCTCTCTCTACTTGCATCCTACCCAACTCATTTCCTTCATTGTGATTAGGACATAGTTAACTCTCCCTGTGCTTCCCCACACCAATCTATTCCTATTTTTTACCCACATCTCTCCCTAATCCTAATAATTTCTGGTTTTCCAAATTCTTTTCTGCGGTTCGAAGTCCTTTAACATATACTCGTTTGATGTTGAATAGATGTATCTGTTGAACTAGATTGTATCTGTAGACTATTGACTGTACAAATGCAAACTTTGGTTGATGGTTGCCTTAAGATAGTGTTCTAGCACAAAACTGGTGCAATCTTTATCTCAAATGGGCCGAGTAAGCCGGAAAAACACACAAAAAAAGGCAAATTCGGGTATCTCAATTCCCAACCTTGATAATCAGGGATTAGAACAGATAAAGAATAATCCAGAGGAGAGTTCCCAAATAGCTCTACAAACACTAATAGCAAACATGATAAATGAGAAGTTTGACAATGTACAAAGAACTCTGTATGAGCGTGATAGGGAGAGAGAGGAGGCATCCCAGAAGTTTATACAGGAATATCATAAGCGTGAGAAAGCTTCTCAAAAACTGATACAGGATTTGCATGAACAACTTGAGAATACTCAAAGAGAAAGGGAGGAATGGCGTGAGCAGGCAGAGAACACTCAAAGAGAACTGCAGGAATCCCACAGAAGGGAGGAAACTAATCAAAGAGTAATTCACGAATTAAGAGACCAGGTAGAGAATACACAAAGATCACTAAAGGCATTCATGGAATCCATTAACAAAGAGCTGAAGGAAGTCAAGGAGACCACAAAGGGAATGCTGAATGGAACCCAACAGAAGGAATGGGAGTCCAAAGAAACCATAACCAATCAACTAAGTAATCTGAGAACAAACACTGAACACCAAATTAAGGAAGTAAAGAAATTCATAAAAGACCTAAAACAGAGCTTCAACAAAGAACTTGAAGCCATCAAAGCTGACCAATTAGAAGGAAAAGAGATAAAAAACAAAGTAGAGAGTCTTGACAGCAGGTTAGACCATGCAGAAGATCGAATCTCAGGGATTGAAGACAGCCTAGATATTATAGAGAAAGAACATACAACCATCCAAGACAAGTCCAAGAAATATGATAGGTCTATCCAACACCTGGAATACACCACCAGAAGGCCCAATCTAAGGATAATGGGTGTAGAGGAGCACCTAGAAACAGAAGTTAATGGTCTAGGAAATTTGTTTAACAGGATCCTAGGAGAGAACTTACCAAACATACAAAAAGATAGGCCTATTCAGATACAAGAAGCTTTTAGAACTCCAAATAGACCAGACCAGAATAGGACATCCCACCGTCACATTATAATCCACACAGGATCAACCCAGACCAAGGAAAAGATCCTTAAAGCTGTCAAGGAGAAAAGGTTAATCACCTATAAAGGGAAAACAATCAGAATTACCTCAGACTTCTCAGCAGAGACAATCAAAGCAAGAAGAGCCTGGAATGACGTATGCCATGCCCTAAAAACAAACAATTATCAACCAAGAATACTGTACCCAGCTAAACTCTCCTTCATAACTGAAGGCCAAATAAAAACCTTCCATAGCAAAGAAAAATTGAAACAATACATCTCCACCAAACCAGCCCTGCAAAAGATTCTTAAAGATGTCCTACACATAGAAAACCAACAATAACGCAACAAAGGCCAAGAAACTACACCCAAACTGAGAATCCAAGAACCTTAGGAAGAACCCAGTTTTCACAGCCCCCAAGAAGGTGGATAACATGACAGGAACCCCCAAATACCTCTCAGTCCTATCTCTTAACGTTAACGGACTGAACTCTCCAATTAAGCGACATAGACTATCTAGTTGGATTAAAAAACAAGACCCTTCTATCTGCTGCCTGCAGGAGTCACATCTTGCCTATAAAAACAAACATATTTTCAAGGTTAAAGGCTGGAACAAAATCTACCAAGCAAACGGCCCTCATAAACAGGCGGGAGTTGCAATCCTAATGTCAGATAAAATAGACTTCAAACTAAAATTCGTGAGAAGAGATAAAGAAGGTCGCTACATACTAATTAAAGGATCTCTCCTACAGGAGGATATTACAATTCTAAATATCTATTCGCCAAACAATGGAGCACCCAAATTTATCAAAGAAACACTACTTTCCCTCAAATCCCATATAGATCCAATGACATTAATTGTTGGGGAATTTAACACACCACTCTCCCCACTTGATAGATCAACTCAGCAAAAACTCAACAGAGAAACCGCAGATCTAAACAGCTGCATAGATCAACTAGACTTAACAGACATTTACCGAACATTTCACCCAGCAGCAACAGAATACACATTCTTCTCAGCAGCACATGGAACGTTTTCTAAAATAGACCACATTTTAGGCCACAAAGCAAACTTGTCTAAATTCAGAAACATTGAAGTTATACCTTGCATTCTCTCTGACCACAAGAGAATAAAATTAGATCTCAACACCAAAAGCCACCAAAGAAAGTGCAGTATTACATGGAGGCTGAACAACACACTGCTGAATCATGAGTGGGTCATGGAAGAGATTAGAAAGGAAATTCAAATGTTCATGCTATTCAACAAAAATGAACACACAAATTACCAGTTCCTCTGGGACACAGCAAAGGCAGTACTCAGAGGCAAGTTTATACCTCTGAGCTCCTACATCAACAAATTGGAGAGATGTGAAACTAGCAATTTAATGACACATCTAAACCTCCTTGAAAAAGAGCAGCAAGATAAACCCCAATCCACTACACGGAAAGAAATAATCAAAATTAAATCAGAATTAAATGAATTAGAATCCAAAAAAACTATAGAAAGAATCAACAAAACAAAGAGTTGGTTCTTCGAAAAACTTAACAAAATTGACAGACCCTGAGCAAACCTTATCAGAAAAAGGAGAGAACACACCCAAATTAATAAACTCAGAGATGAGAATGGAAACATCACCACGGAAACAACCAAGATTCAGAACATTATAAGGGAATACTTCTCAAAACTTTATGCTAATAAGTTTGAGAACTTGACAGAAATGGACCTTTTCCTAGCAAATATTGACATGCCAAAACTAAACCAAGATGAGTTAAACCAGCTTAACAGGCCCAAAACAAGCATTGAAATAGAAACAGCAATAAGAGACCTCCCAGCTAAGAAAAGTCCAAGACCAGATGGCTTTACAGCGGAATTTTACAAGGCCTTCAAAGCAGAGCTCACACCAATACTCCTCCAACTCTTCAATGAAATTGAAAGAGAAAGCTCACTACCGAACACATTCTATGAAGCCATCATAACCCTCATCCCAAAACAAGGCAGGGACTCATCAAAGAAAGAGAACTACAGACCCATTTCTTTGATGAACATTGATGCAAAACTTCTCAACAAAATTTTGGCCAATCGACTTCAACAATTCATCCAAAAAATCATACACCATGATCAAACAGGATTCATTTCAGAGATGCAAAGCTGGTTCAATATACGCAAATCAATTAATATTATTCATCACATCAACAGGAGCAAGAATAAGAACCACATGGTTATCTCAATAGATGCAGAAAAAGCATTTGACAAGATCCAATACCCCTTTATGATGAAGGTTCTGGAAAAATTAGGAATCCATGGAACATTCCTCAATACAATAAAGGCTGTATATGACAAACCTACAGCCAGTATTATACTCAATGGTGAAAAACTAAAGCCATTTCCTCTTAACTCAGGAACAAGACAAGGATGCCCACTCTCTCCACTTCTCTTCAATCTAGTATTAGAATGCCTAGCTACAGCAATAAGACAAGATGCAGACATAAAGGGGATCCAAATAGGGAAAGAAGAAATAAAACTCTCCCTCTTTGCAGATGACATGATCTTGTATTTAAAGAATCCCATAGACTCCACTCCCAAATTACTCAAGCTGATTCAAAACTTTGGCAAAGTAGCAGGGTATAAAATTAACCCCCAAAAATCAATGGCTTTTCTATATGCCAACAATGAGATAAGTGTGGCTGAAGTTAGGAAAACAACTCCATTTGTAATAGCCCTTCAAAAAATAAAATACCTAGGAATTAACTTAACCAAAGAAGTGAAGGACCTCTATGATGAAAACTTTAAAATATTGAAAAAGGAAATCAACACAGAACTTAAAAAATGGCAAAACCTCCCATGCTCCTGGATCGGAAAGATTAACATCGTGAAAATGGCAATACTTCCCAAGGCTATCTACAAATTCAACGCGATACCTATCAAAATTCCACCCTCATTCTTCAAGGAAATAGAGGAGGCAATCCAAAAATTCATATGGAACAATAAAAGACCCCGAATAGCAAAAACGATCCTCAACGGAAAGAACACTGCTGGAGGAATATCAATAGCAAATTTCAAACTCTACTATAAAGCCATAGTAATCAAAACAGCTTGGTATTGGCATAAGAACAGACCTCAGGACCAATGGAATAGAATTGAAAACCCAGAAATGAACCTACAGACCTATAGCCATCTAATCTTCGATAAGGAACCTAAAACACTAGAATGGAAGAAAGACAGCCTCCTCAGTAAATGGTGCTGGCAAAATTGGTTAACTACATCTTGAAAACTAAAGCTAGATCCTTATATATCACCCTGCACCAGAATCAACTCCCAATGGATCAAAGACCTTGAACTCAAAGCAGACACTCTGAAAACATTACAGGATGGAATAGGAGAAACTCTAGGTCTCCTTGGCTCAGGTCGAAATTTTCTGAATAGAGACCCGGAAACACAACAAATCAAAGAAAGGTTGGACAAATGGGATTGCATACGGTTGCAGAGCTTCTGCAGGGCAAATGACATAGCTGGCAAGATCAATAGAAAGCCCACCGATTGGGAGAAGATCTTTACTAGCCATACAACGGACAAGGGTCTCATATCTAAAATATACTTGGAACTCAAAAAATTAAACCACCCAACAACAAATCCTCAAAGAAACAACTGCCCAATAAATAAGTGGGCGAAAGACTTAAAGAGAAGCTTCTCTGAAGAAGAAAGAAGGATGGCCAATAGACACATGAAGAAATGTTCAACATCCCTAGCCATAAAAGAAATGCAAATCAAAACAACATTGAGATATCACCTCACTCCAGTTAGAACAGCAAAAATCAAGAACTGTAACAACAACAGATGCTGGAGGGGATGTGGACAGAAAGGAACCTTACTTCATTGTTGGTGGGAATGTAAACTTGTTCAACCACTTTGGAAAGCAGTATGGAGGTTCCTCAAAAGACTTCACATAGATCTCCCCTATGATCCAGCAATCCCACTTTTGGGCATTTACCCAAATGTTTACAAACAAGACCACACTAAAGCTACCAGCACAACTATGTTTATTGCAGCATTATTTACCATAGCTAAGATATGGAACCAACCCAGATGCCCCTAAGTAGATGAATGAATCAAGAAAATGTGGTATATATACACAATGGAATTCTATGCCTCCATCAGAAAGAATGACATTTCCCCATTTGTTAGGAAATGGAAAGGTTTGGAAAAAATTATATTAAGTGAAGTAAGCCAGGCCCAAAGAAGCATAGGTCCCATGGTTTCCCTTATTTGCAATATCTAGTATAGGTATGAGTCAAGCAGAAAAGTTCAGATAATGTGATGTTAGGAAAATGAACCCTTAAATATGTATTTTAATGTTTTCGTTTCTTTCATGCATGTGTTTCTAACGCATTTACAAGATTATTTCTTTGTTGCTTTGTATGTCCATCCCCCACAGTGTAACCCCCGCTTTCACTATATTTGATGTCAGTATAACATGTGGAGGAGATGGGGACAAACAAGTCATTTAAGGATTCAGGTGGACCTGTTGCAACAATGAGAAGTACAAAATGTCATGTCAAAACCAGCTTTACAATGTCGGAGTGGTGGGGGAGGGGGGTATAATTGGGTGGGGGGAGGGGGGTAAAATTGGGTGGGGGGAGGGGGGAGGCGGGGAAGGGAAGTGAAGGGTAAACAAAGGAGGAGGCTGCAATGCTTGGTAAGAAATGTATGCATTATCCTGCCCATGTAATTGTAGTCCCTCTGTACAGTGTGTTCCCATATAAAATAAAATACAATTAAAAAAAAAAACATAGCCAAGATGTGAAAGAGCCCAGTTGCTGTACACAGTGTGTGTGTGTGTGTGTGTGTGTGTGTGTGTTTGTGTGTGTGTGTGTGTGTCTGTGTCTGTGTATGTATGTGTGTGTGTATTAAACTCATTTATTGGAAAGAACATTTACAAAAATGTTTGGGCTAATATCACATTAGTTAAGTAACAGGCTCAGGAAAAGAAAAGGTACATGATTTTCTGTAAAATGTGCATGACAGAACTAATTGTAAATTTGCTCACATATATAGTTATGTGTGTATTTAAACAAAAGATTAAAGGATGGTATAATTACAGGAGAATTTTATTAATGTCACTACTCTGAACAATTAAGGAACTATATAATAATGAAAACTAAGAAGCTGAAATACATTTTGTCAAGTGAGGTGGTAGGTAGATAAATATATGGAGAAATGGTGGACAAATACAGTCATTATATTCAATATATGTGAAGATATGGAAATTTTTTCTAAGGAAAATAATCCTAATTCAAGCATCAGCATGAGCCAATGACATGTTGTTGTTCATTGCTCCTCTTCAAAATCATCATTTTAATAATAATGATGTGTTGTCCAAGTGGTGGAAAACCAGCAAAGCACCAGTCAGATCAAGTGCTAGGTCATGATATTAAAATACAGTACTATTTAAAAACATAAAGCCGGGCACCACTGGCTCACACTAGTAATCCTTAGCTACTCAGGAGGCTGAGATCTGAGGATTGTGGTTCAAAGCCAGACCAGGCAGGAAAATCTACGAGACTCTTATCTCCAATGAAAACCACTAGGAAATTGGAAGGGGAGCTGTAGATCAAGTGGTAGAGTTCTAGCCTTGAGTGAAGAGCAGAGTTAAACACCTACGCTCAGAGTTCAAGACCACTATCGAAAATAAACAATCAAAACACCATGAAAACCAAACAATACACTGTTGAGCAAGCAGTGGGCCAATGAAGAAAGAAGAGGAGAAATTAAAATAAAAAATATAAGATTAGTAAACTAAATTTTTGGTGATAATAATGAAATGAGGGCAGAAAGCTTTTTTTAATGATCTAATTAATTGACATTCTACATGGATGGAATTCTGGTTACGCCAATCTTTATTGAGCAAATAATGTTAGAAACATTGATGGGTCTTTCCACAATGTCAGAATTTATTAGATAAATACAACCAAGATACTGATAATACAAAACTCTTTTTTTCCAATCATAATTGCTAGTATTACCTCTAAGATCAGAAAGTACAATTCACAATAATATAGAAGCTATAGTATACCCAGAAAGATCTAAAGTAGCTGCAGAGTCAAAAGTGAAATTACTAAAGCATAGAGACTGAATACAGGTACCAAAATCTTCACTGCAGGCAATACACTGAGAAGGAATCTAATCACAAGCTATTGAAGCCCAGCTCCAAAGTGGTTTTTTCAATAATCAGAGCTTATTTTGTCAGAGTTGAGTTCGGAACAAAGCCAAATATCAGGTTTACTGGATCTTGATGAATTTTAACCAGGGGATTTTGATGAGCAGAATTCCCAGGGATGGTTAGGATTTCATATCTGTGACACTGTTCAAAAGGAAATATACTTATGATCTGATATATGTAACTTCAATACCTATGTACACATCTTTACAACAACAATTTTTGAAAAAGAAATACATCTAATCAAATACATAAGAAGCCATGCTAGTGCTGGCAATAATTGATGTTATAATTTTTAGCAAGCAGCATTGAATTGTATTAGAGTTTGTGTATACCAATTGTTGTGCATGTGGCACCCAGAAATACTTTTCACAGAATATATAATTTGACTAAAGTTGTCTTTGTGTGGTGTTATGTAACATCTGAAAATTAGGTTCATTAGGATGGAAAAAATCACATCTAAATGAAAATTTCTATTATACCAAGGGTCCTATTTCTGTGCAAGCTGTGGGTTCAGGGTTGCTAGCATGAGGTTGGTAATAACACTGCATTCGAGGGCATGGCTAGTGGAATGTGGTTAACTATGGTGGCATAGAAAGTTTGCATAAGAAGCTATAAGGCTGACAGGTCAGACAGTTTTATCATGGACTAGATATTCGTGGTCTGACAAAATATGAATGCTACAGTTTGCACCAAAGACTGCAATTGCTAACCTTCCTATTGGATTCTGTTCAGGGTGTGAAAGTGTGGCTGTTGTTTCTGAGGCAGTAGTCAAGATGGCATTGGCTTCAGAGTAGACACTGAATTGTTCATTGTGAACCTACTTATTTGGGCTGTCATTACTAATTTTCCATTGTACTTCTGTCTTGTGTCCTCTTGTCTAAAAGATATTTTCATCTCTTGTTGCCCAGATTGATGGTGGACATACTGTAGGTTAATTCATGTGATTTCTTTGTAATTTTATGTGTAGATATTGATATATTTAAATTAATTCCTTATTTAAATATAAGGAATGTGATTTGTCCAGTAAATAATTCTATCCTGTATTTGTTGTTGACTAATGTCAATTTTTTGACCAACTAAAAAATTGAAACTAAATTAAATCGACTCATTTAAGTTTTTATTTCAAGTTCTTTTAAATGATCATTGTGTAACTCAGTATGTAAAGCTATAATACTAACTGTGGCTGTCCACATATTTCTGTTCTACAAAAGCCTTCTAAGATACAATGCTGAAGAAGACAGTATATGAAGCTGGTTCTCCCTAAGTTTATGATACCACACCAAATAAACATGTGCCGATGTAGTCATAATTGCAATGGCATAAGCTTAGCAGCACTAACAGTGATGTCAGTCTTAATAAGCTAAAATGTGTTTGCCATATAAATAACTTGATAGTTTAATCTGCTACTGCTTTAAAATTTCACCATGGTTATTTTTAAGTTTTTTCCCATTGCAGACTTAATCCTCTAATATATTTTTAGAGAACCACAGAGGGATGGCTCTTCCTGTATCCCTTTTTGCTACTTTTGTACAAGCACAGTCATGAAGGGCTTCACCTACAACAGTACTAACTATTCACTATGCTCCCAAAATAATCAACATACCTGTTTCAACCCTAACTACCAAGCTCAAGAACAATAATTAATTGTCAATATAACTTTTTTAGTGACTCAAACAAACCTGGGTATAAGATCTAAAAACATTGCTGTTTGCCTAACCTGGAAAATGATCCATAAGAAATGATACTATATGGGTGAAGAGAATACTAATTCTTAGATTGGCTATGCACACTATGAAGATTTCTACTGCCCCTAAATTATACAAAATGGAAAAATTGGCAGGGAAAACAGGCTATTGCCCTTTACCAGAAAAAAAGAAGGAACTTCTGACTACACACTAACCACCTGCAAATTTTACCCAAGCAGGGGACAAGAAATTCTATTGGCATTCAAATTGATTTTTTAAGTGGGGGGTACAGACCTAATGTGAGGCACCTGCAGCTCAGGTCTGTAATCACAGCTACTCAGAAGGCTGAGATCCTCAGATCTCAACTCAAAGCCAACGTGGGCTTTGAGAGTTCTGCAGACTGTTATCTCCAATTTACCACCAAAGTAGTGCTGTCAATAGAGCTGAGGCTCAAGAGGTTCTAGCCTTGAGAGCTCAGGGACAGTACCAACTCCCTGAGTTCCAGCCCCAGGACCAAGTAAAGGGACAATGACCTTACTATACTTCAAACTTGTCACAATCATCCATGGGAATTCTTAATGCAAAATCTTTCCATCATTTTATTAAAAATTGTGGTGTGATTTTCTTATCTGTATCAAGGCTAAAGACCTGTTCTCACCATCTAAGTCCATAACCAGACACTGAAAGTCACTGTATGTTATCTTTGTGGGGAAACCAACCTGGGAGGCTATTTTCCCTGGACAAAGAAAGAGCTGGATCATAGCACCCCTAATAATCACCTGCCCCAACCACGAAAAAGTGTCTGATTTTAAAACTTCTATTATCAGAAATTACTGTACATTTTCTGCAAAAAGCCAGTTCAATACTCCAATGAGAGACAAAAATTTTATAACAACTATGGAGAATTCCAAATCACACAGGAAACCCTAAGCTCACGCTCTAGCTAATTTCCCCAACCTCCAGGCAGCCTGGAATAATTTAACCATAAACATATAGATGAACACCCAGTGGATGCACTCTTACATGCTTTTTCTCAGCAGCTGATTTCTTGCATACTATACACAATTAGTCTGTTCTTCTACTTGCTTGCCTCAGACAATGTAAAAAGTTGGAAGTTCTCATATATGAAGAAAGAATAAAAGGACAAAAGTGGGGTTCCCATCAAATTAAAAACAAAATATAATGAGCAATTCATTCAGTATCATGGTCCTGCCTCTTGGGAAGAACAGACATGGGGCTGTTGTGCCCTGATTTGCATGCACAATCACATTATTTGGCTCGAAATGCAAACTGTGATTAAAACTAAAAGCCCTTAAGGCATATGCAAAAAAATTAGCAAAACAAAGCAAGCAAAGTAACATACCAAAAGCCTTTAGCCTTACACTACTTACTTGCCTCTGAGGAGGTGTATGTAAGAAATTCAACTGAAATAACTATTATTTACAAATTAATAATAAAGGTTATTTAAAAATCACAGACAAGATGATGAACACTGCCCATGTACACCAATTTGTAAAGTATGAAATATTAATTATCTGCATGGAGGGTAGTTCTCTGCCTTGGATAGATTAAATAACCTAATACAAGCAATGATCCTTGTGTTGGAAGTGGGTATAATTGTTACACTATTCAGTTCCCTTGATAGTGTGATCAATCAAAAACCATTATGAAGGTCATTATAAATAGACAGCCCATGTATTGAAGCTATGAAAATAGCCTCTAGATAGCCCCTAAATCAGGATGATGATCTTTGATACTAGTTAGGCTGAGGCATGAAGGGGAAAATGTATTAGGGTAGAAGGTCTAGGGACAGGGAACAAGTTCCCCTTGTCAAGACTAGGAACTATTACAAATTGTCCTTTGTTCTGCTAGACCTAGCCAGCACTTAACACCACCACCTCACACTTTCAAGACTTTCATGAGTTAGAAAATTTCCACTGCTAACCATACTGTTCTTTGATAATCTCAATAAACCATTTTGTCTTTCTTCAGTAATTGGCTTAAAAAGATATTTAATTAAGGCAAATATCAGTTGTACTCAAGCCTCAGCATTTGGACACAAGACTGCTTGGACCTCTGTCACACCAGTAAAACTTGCTTCCCAAAAAACCTTGGTACCCCATATCTCTGGAGTTCCCACAACATCACATACACTGGTTGTATTAGGTAAGATCTATTTTTATTGATATGTCCTTTATTAAATTTGATCAAAATGATTTTTTGGCAAACTCTCTCTCCCATTTGACTTGTCAGTCTCTCACATCCAACATGGGATCACACTAGCTGGGATATTTTACCTCAGCAACAAACAAAAACACTAACTGGAACACTACACCAGCAAGGAGGACAGCTCTACTAAGAAAAAGTTTTATTTTAGAAGTAACTGTACCAAGACACATGGGAAAAAAAGCTCAAATAAGAATGGATGCTGTTAGTTGGTTTTTTAAAAACTACTAAAGCCAAGAGTTTAAAAAATTAAGGTCCAGTACTGGTGGCTCATGCCTGTAATCCTAGCAAATTAGGTGCCTGAGATGTGAGGATCACAGTTCAGAACCATCCTGGGCAGGAACAACCATGAGACTGTATCTCCAATAAATCACTGGAAAACCAGAAATGGCACTATGTCCCAAGTGGTATAGCACTTGCCTTGAGCTGAAAAGCTAAGGAGTCCAAACCCCACGACCAAAAATATGAAGTCACTAAATATCATGGAAGGTTGTCAACCTTCCATGTGACCTTCCATATGTATTTATGTCATCTCCTATTTCTAAAGCTAGGTTTCAGTAAAAAAAAACAAAAAAACAAAAAACAAAAACAAAAACAAAAAAACAAAAAAAACTAGATATCTCTTCCCATGTATGGACATATGCACCATTTTAGAAGAAGGATATGTAATTTGGAATACATTGGGCCTAGATCCAGAATCATAGCCCCGATGTTTATAAACCTATAAGGACACATTGACTCCCTAACAACTGTGATTTCACAAAATAGAATACTTTTAATATATTCAATGGGGAAAGGGCTTGTCCATACTAAGGAACACTTAAAAAATAGTAACATATCATTACTGGTCCAAACTAATATCCACATTAATTCAAGAGGCATCTCAAATTACAAAATATGCTATTAAGGATGGCATTTATGAGAACACACTTGATTCTGGTTCTCTCCATTGCCATCTTCCCTAGAATCCCTATTTAGTATAAAAACTGTTAGGATTTAGTCCCTGTATTCTTAACCTGCTTTTTATGTTTGTTTCATCTACATTGGAGTCCATCAACTTACAATTGGCCATTAAAATAGCTTTATATAAACTTGTCTACAAGGCAAGCTTCTACCACTGAGCCACCTTCACATAGAGCTCCCCTATGACCCAGCAATCCCACTTTTGGGCATTTACCCAAATGTTTACAAACAAGACCACACTAAAGCTACCAGCACAACTATGTTTATTGCAGCATTATTGACCATAGCTAAGATATGGAACCAACCCAGATGCCCTTCAGTAGATGAATGGATCAAGAAAATGTGGTATATATACAAAATGGAATTCTATGCTTCCATCAGAAAGAATGGCATTGCCCCATTTGTTAGGAAATGGAAAAACTTGGCAAAAATTATATTAAGTGAAGTAAGCCAGGCCCAAAGAAACACAGGTCCCATGGCTTCCCTTATTTGCAATATCTAGTATATGTATGAGTCAAGCGGAAAAGGTCAGATAATGTGATGTTAGGAAAATGAACCCTTAAATATGTATTTTAATGTTTTCGTTTCTTTCATGCATATGTTTCTAACGCATTTATAAGATTATTTCTTTGTTGCTTTGTATGTCCCTCCCCCACAGTGTAACCCCGCTTTCACTATATTTGATGTCAGTATAACTTGTGGAGGAGATGGGGAAAAACAATTCATTTAAGGATTCAGGTGGACCTGTTGCAACAATGAGAAGTACAAATTGTCATGTCAAAAACGAGCTTTACAATGTCAGTGGGGGGGAAGGGGGAGAAAGGATTGGGTGCGGGGGTGGGGGGAGGCTGGGAAGGGAGGTGAAGGGTAAACAAAGGAGGAGGCTGCAATGCTTAGTAAGAAATGTATGCATTATCCTGCCCATGTAATTGTAACCCCTCTGTACAGTATGTTCACAAATAAAATAAAATAAAAAAAACTTGTCTAGCAGTTTTACTGTCGTCCACTTGAATAACACATAAACTACCTGCTGTCTGAATAAAAGACCCTTCCTGGAAGATCCTAGACTTACCTTAACCACTCTGATATCTCTTAGCAGAAAGAAGAATAGTCATTGTCCCTGTTTTCTAATGACACGTATGGGTTCCAAAAAAGGACTGAGAAAGGACGGTAAGAAATTAAGGGCCATAACACACTTACAGATACCATGTGTCCCAGCATGGAGTTTTATTCCACTAGTTCCTTCAGCTTCTGATAAAATACTTATTCCCATTAAAGCTGTATTACTGCTCAAATGCTGTGTTCCTGCTAATCTAGTGCAGAGACAAAAAACATATGTATAAGGCATTAACCCATCCATTTAAATACAGAGTAGAGATAAGGGAGGAGCTCAATATTACAAAACCCTCTGCAAAAAAAACAATCAAAATTAAGAAAAGTGAGGGAAAGAATGGGTTGAACTAGGTAGGACTAATCAAGACATATTATATTCATAAACTCCCTTTGTACAACTATTTAAGAAAAAATACAAAAATAGTTTTTTAAAAAATAATCCAAATAAGAAATGTGAAGGATAGGGGTGGATTGGGGAGTGATGGATGAGATGTTGCAAGGGGTAACTGAGCAAGATATATTATATGCATAAACTGCTTTGTTAAATGGGAAGTCCTTTGTACAACTACAATAAGATAATAAAAGGAAAAACAAGGGATAAAAGCCCTCAGAGAAGTCTTTATTAGTCTTCCCTCTGCAGACAGATAATCTCCTTACTTTCATGTCTTATCTTTTACTTTTAAATAAACTTACTCTGTTTACTTTAAATTAGGTCTTGCCTTTTAATTCTTTTGTAGGTGGAGAAAAAAAAAACATTCCCTTATACAGCATCAGTTTCCTGCATCTCCAAAAATACACTACTGGATGAGTGCACAAGGCTGTTAATGGTTTCATAGTTACCTTGTTGATAGCCAGTAAACCAAATACACACCTCCTCCAAATTTGTGCTTCCTCTTTTTCCCCTCAATTTATTTTATTCTTATATTACAATCTTCCCTTATATAATAAAACATGTTTCTTTTCTCAGTTAATATCTTATATAACCTTCACAATAATAAATGTTCCAGTTTTTAATCTTTTTTAAAAATTTATTTCACCCTCATAGGTGAAAGTTTGTAGGTTTCAACTGAAGGATAAGCTTGCTAAAGTCATAGTCTAGGTAACACTAATACTAATATAAAATTTCTGGAATAATCAATAAAGGAAGAAATATAGGAGATTCCTTGAAACAAGAAGAGGTACAGAAGTTTAACAGGGATGTTCAGCTTAAGCCAAGATTGCATACAAAGGATAAACAGTCTAGTAGACATTACATATTGAATGTTATGCCTCCAAAAAGTGGAGACTAAAACAAACCAAGCAAGAAATTTTTACACAGATACTGATAAGGTTAGAGATCTGCTGCAATGACTACAGGCATAGATTTAGGTATTTTTTCTTTTTAAATATCCCAGTGAACCCATTCATCTTCCACATTTGAAAAAGCAACCAAAAACAGCAAGATAACATTTGTAGGTATGAGAAAATTTAGTGTCACAGACTGTAACAGTTATTCACTGAGAGCAGTAAACAAAGGAACTGTATACTCTACCCAAAGAGACTCTCCAAGCTACAAGAAAAGAGTCATGCCAATATTTAAGGCAAGATCTACAGATCCAGAGACAGATCTGTTATAAATTCACAGAACACAAAACTGAACTGACTTAGTGATTCCCAGCAGTTATCACTTACAAATAAGGTTATAATTCAGTTCCTCACAGAACATATTACACGTACAGTACAATTGGGCAATTTCAGAGGACATTATAAGACTTTGGTAGAGGCCTATTTGCATAGCACTGAAGGGCAGAGATCTCAGACTATTGGATGAGCCTCTTATAGAGTAGGACTGACTGGAAACAATATAGCACCAGTAGTTTCTCCAGCACACAAACAGCAACTTTAGAGATTTCCTGGTATTCACTTCATTCTAGAGCATTGCAAATTCATACATAAGATCCTGAAAGAGGGAGGTTTCAAAAGCATCACAGCACTTCCTCCTTTACTGAAGGTATTACACTAATTCAAGTGGATCTTGTGACTGGGAGTGGATGTCATCTTTTTTATTTTTTTGGTTGGTCATGGGGCTTGAACTCTGGACTTGGGTGCTGTCCCTTCACTCTTCAGCACAAGGCGAGCACTCTACCGCTTTAGCCGCAGCTCCACTTCTGGTTTTCTAGTGCTTTATTGGAGATAAGAGTCTCAGGGACTTTCCTGCCCAGGCTGGCTTTGGGCCACAATCCTCAGATCTCAGCCTCCTAAGTAGCTAGGATTACAGGCATGAGTCACTGGCGCCCAGCTGGATGTCATCTTAAAAAGAGAATTTAGTGGACAAGACATTAGATCTTAACCTGAACAAAGACAGAATGTGAAAACTTTGGGGTTTTATTTGTGTGTGTGTGTGTGTGTGTGTGTGTGTGTGTGTGTGTGTGTGTGTGTGTGTGTGTGCTGGTTATTGGGCATGAATTCTGGCCCTGGGTGCTGTTGCTGGGCTCCTTTTGCTCAAGGCTAGTGCTCTACCACTTGAGCCACAGGGCCACTTCCTTTTTTATCTGTGATTAATTGGAGATAGGGTCACATGGATTTTCTTGCCAGGACTGGCTTTGAACTGTGATTCTCAGATCTCAACCTCCTAAGTAGCTAGGATTATAGGTGTGACATACTGGCATGCAGGGTAGAATTTTTGCTTTTACTATAATGTGTCTATCAGGGTTTTTGATTGATATGTTTTGAGTTGTTCTTATTGGGTAAGGGGGTAAACGAGTTAACTTTTTAAAATTTTGTATATTCGGGTTGCTAAATATTTGCTATATTACTATTTCTTCCTATTTTGGCGGGAGGGGTCCAGTCGTGGGCCTGAACTCTGGGCATGGGCTCTGTCCATCAGCTCTTCAGCTCAAGGCTAGTGCTCTACAACTTGAGCCACAGCACCACTTCCAGCTTTTTTCTTTTTTCTTATGTGGTGCTGAGGAATCGAACCCAGGGCCTCAGGTATGCAAGGCAAGCACTCTACCACTGAGCCACCTTCCCAGCCCATCTTCCTATTCTTTTCTTTTCTTTTTTTCTGTTTTTGGATCCTCCGTTCTATTTTTGGGAACTAATGCCACTTCACAGTTACCTTATCCTAGAACCTTCCTCTTTCATACAAATATCTAATGCCTGACATCACTACTTCTCTCTCAAGTGACCTATATACCTACATGGAACGTATTCTGATCTATATAAACCAGTATCTTCTTTCTGCATTTCTTAAATCATAGTTTTTCCCTCAAATGGCTTAGATCTAACACTTACAATATCATACAAAAACCAAGCTTCACTGCCTACAATAAAACTGAATTATCTTACTCTACCTACATATTTAACTAATTTTTATTTGCCAATATATGAAAGCTAAGATTGCACAAACCACTGAACTAGTTCACTGAGAATACTGAAACTTCAATTCTAAAGCCCTTAAAAGATCTAACAAGCAAAGAAATACAAAAAAAAATTATGAGAAAGCTGGAAACACAAAACCTTTAGAAAAAATCATACAAGAAGAAACAAAATGTTAATGAAGTAGAGAAAACTTCATACACTGGGGTCAAAAAACTATTGAAACAAATCTTCAGTGATTGAAGCCAAAGAAAGAAATAATTTCAGTGAGAAAGCAGATAAACTGCTAAAGAAAACCCAAGTGACTTCAAAGAAGTGAGTTCAAAGGGAATAGGGCCACACAGCTAAAATATATCAAAGAAGGCACAGATAAACTGAGTTAAGAAGTCATCATCTGAGGACATTAAACATATTCCTGAAAAACAATCAAATAAAAGACAGAGGAAATTAAAAGACAGGAAAAAATGTGGAATATTTCACCAGCAGAACAGATGATATTAAAGACCAAACTTCTGAGCTTGAAGACAGAGTAGATATAAAAAAGAAGAGGTAGTAAATACACACACACACACACAGACACACACACACAGACACACACACACAGACACACACACACAGACAGACACAGACACAGACACAGACACACACACACACACACACACACACACACACACACACACACACACACACACACACACACGAATCCAAGAATTGTGAAAAAAAAGATTGCAAGAACTTTAGGACTCAATTCAAAGACCAAATTTAGTAATCAATCTTAAGGAAGGAGAAGAACAGATAAAGTCATAGTAAATATATTTAAGAGAAAACTTCTCAAGCAATAAAAAAATAAAGCTCATGAAGTCCAAGAAAAATTTAAAATACCCAGAAGACTAAATCAGAAAATAATCTTTTCACTCCATATTATTAATCTTTAAACTCAGATAAAGACTATAATTCTGTACATGAGAAAGACATACCACTTACATTATAAAACAGTATAATAAAGGAAATTTCTTAAAACACACATGAAAACAAAGATTTTAATTTGTGAAAATAAAGAAATGCCAACCCAGAATACTGTACCAGGCAAACCATTAATCAACCAAAAGATAAACATATTTAATGATAAAACTAATTTCTCACTACGAAAACACTACTAAGCAGGTGTATCTTACACATAATAAATCATCATGAATATTTTAAAAGAGGGAGAACTGGGCCTGAGACAGGACATGTTCTTTGTGCCAAATGTTCTTTGTGTTTCACATGATTCCTAGGAAGAGACATGAAGTCAATATCTTGAGAGTGCTTCAGTGGGTTCAAAGGCATTAAAGGCAGTCACAGTCAGCCTGTGATCAAGACATTGACCTATCTTTAAGCAGCTCAAAAAAGTCAGGTTTGTAAGTTCCACCCTGTGAAAGTAGGGCAGACACCTCCCTCCTCTTGGCTAAGTCACCCAGTATCTATGTCACCTAGATTACTGGCACACCCGGAAGCAGTCATCTCTCCTTCCTTCAAGGTCACATACTGGACAGGCCTGTCACACCTCCCATTTACTGTGGAAGGGTCCCAGGTGCTGAGGTCACATCCATATCCATTGTGGCCATACCTCCCCACCTGCCACACATGGCTGCATCTTCTCCCTACTTAACCCAGCTAGACCATTGCCTCCTCCCTTACTGCCATGTGCTCTCCATCAGACACTGCAAGGGCAACAGTTCTGTAATAATAAAACCTCTCTCATGCCTGAATACCTATGGTGTTCTCTATATCAGCTAACTAATTAAACCTACTTATTGAATTACAAGGTTAACTTCCACAGGAACCACCAATCACCACAGCTTACAAAATTGCCTGATCTGCCCAGTAGGACAGCAAGGACTTCCAGGAGTCTGACTGGGTCCTACTGTGGAAAGTGCTCAGGGATCCCAGAAACCTGGGAAGGAGGTTCATAGACACTGTACAGAAACCTAATAAGACCACTGGCAGACAGTGCCCCCAAGATAAAGTCTTGGTAAAATGTAGTTCCCTCTGTCCCTGATAAAGGTGTCATGAAGAAAGCTGCAGCTATTAGGTGCAGGCTAAGAAATTATCCAAAAACACAGGTTTGGGAATTCCTATTGAGAAGAAAGATATAAATGTCATTTATGGAGGAATAAAATTCCATTCTGCATATGTACCACATTTTCTTGATCCATTCATCTACTGAGGGGCATCTGGGTTGGTTCCATATCTTAGCTATGGTAAATAATACTGCAATAAACATAGTTGTGTTGGTAGCTTTAACATGGTATTGTTTGTGATCATTTGAGGAAATTCCCAAAAGTGGGATTGCTGGGTCATAGGGGAGCTCTATGGGAGTCTTTTGAGGAACCTCCATACTACTTTCCAAAGTGGTTGAACAAATTTACATTCCTACCAAAAATGCAGTAAGGTTCCCTTCTGTCCACATCCCCTCCAGCATCTGTTGTTATTGGAGTTCTTGATTATAGCCATTCTAACTATGGTGAGGTGGTATCTCAAGGGTTTAAATCTTCACTATTTAATATAATATTGCCTGTAGGTAGTCAAGACACACTTTTTTATGTTCAGGTATGTACCTTCTGTTGGAACTTCAACAGAGCTTTTATCATAAAGATATATGTTGGGTTTTGCTAAAACCCAAGTATTTGGCAAGTATTGAGATGATCATGTGATTCTTCTCTTTTGTTCACCATATATGCCTTGTAAAATTTATGCATTTCTTTTAAATTATCCAATTTATTTGAGCATAGCTTTTTTAATGAATATTTTATGGACTTTAGTATTTCTTTGACATTTGTTGTCATGTTTATTTTTTCATATCTCCTTTTTTTGTTAATTAATTAATTTTATTTGATTTTATTTGTGAACATACTGTACAGAGGGGTTACAATTACATGGGCAGGATAATGCATAAATTTCTTACCAAGCATTGCAGCCTCCTCCTTTGTTTACCCTTCACCTCCCTTCCCAGCCCCCCCCCCAGCCCCCCAGATAATCCTACCACTCCTTCCCCCCACCGACATTGTAAAGCTCGTTTTTGACATGAGAATTAGTACTTCTCATTGTTGCAACAGATCCACCTAAATCCTTAAACGAATTTTTTCCCCATCTCCTCCACAATTTATACTGACATCAAATATAGTGAAAGCGGGAGTTATACTGTGGGGGAGGGACATACGAAGCAACAAAGAAATAATCTTATAAATGCGTTAGAAACACATGCATGAAAGAAACAAAAACATTAAAATACCTATCTAAGGGTTCATTTTCCTAACATCACATTATCTGACTTTTTCCGCGTGACTCATACATATATTAGATATTGCAAATAAGGGAAACCATGGGACCTAAGATACTTTGGGCCTAACTTACTTCACTTAATAAAATTTTTTCCAAGTTTTTCCATTTCCTAACAAATGGGGCAATGCCATTCTTTCCGATGGAGGCATAGAATTCCATTGTGTATATATACCATATTTTCTTGATCCAGTCATCTACTGAGGGGCATCTGGGTTGGTTCAAAATCTTAGCTATGGTAAATAATGCTGCAATAAACATAGTTGTGCTGGTAGCTTTAGTGTGGTCTTGTTTGTAAACATTTGGGTAAATGCACAAAAGTGGGATTGCTGGGTCATAGGAGAGCTCTATGTGAAGTCTTTTGAGGAACCTCCATAGTGCTTTCCAAAGTGGTTGAACAAGTTTACATTCCCACGAACAATGAAGTACGGTTCCCTTCTGTCCACATCACCTCCAGCATCTGTTGTTGTTAGAGTTCTTGATTTTTGCCATTATAACTGGTGTGAGGTGATATCTCAGTGATGCTTTGATTTGCATTTCTTTTATGGCTAGGGATGTTGAGCATTTCTTCATGTGTCTATTGGCCATCCTACTTTCTTCTTCAGTGAAGTTTCTCTTTAACTCTTTCGCCCACTTATTTATTGGGCAGTTGTTTCTTTGAGGATTTGTTGTTGGGGGATTTAATTTTTTGAGTTCCAAGTATATTTTAGATATGAGACCCTTGTCTGTCATATGGCTAGTGAAGATCTTCTCCCAATCCGTGGGCTTTCTATTGATCTTGCTAGCTATGTCCTTTGCCATGCAGAAGCTCTGCAACTTTATGCAATCCATTTGTCCAACCTTTCTTTGGTTTGTTGTGGTTCTGGGTCTCTATTCAGAAAATTTCGGCCTGAGCCAAGGAAACCCATGGTTTCTCCTGTTCCATCCTTTAATGTTTTCAGAGTGTCTGTTTTGACTTCGAGGTCTTTGATTCATTTGGAGTTGATTCTGGTACAGGTGATATATAAGGTTCTAGCTTTAGTTTTCTACATGTAATTAACCAATTTTGCCAGCACCATTAAATGAAGAGCCTGGCTTTCTTCCATTCTAGCTCCCTTATCGAAGATTAGATGGTTATTGGTCTGTAGGTTCATTGCTGGGTTTTCAATTCTATTCCATTGGTCCTGAACTCTGTTCTTATGCCAATAACAGGCTGTTTGGATTATTATGGCTTTATAGTAGAGTTTGAAATTTGGTATTGATATTCCTCCAGCAGTGTTCTTTCCGTTGAGGATCGTTTTTGCTATTCGGGGTCTTTTATTGTTCGATATGAATTTATGGAATGCCTCCTCTATTTCCTTGAAGAATGAGGGTGGAATTTTGATATGTATCGCGTTGAATTTGTAGATAGCCTTGGGAAGTATTGCCATTTTCACGAGGTTAATCTTTCCAATCCAGGAGCATGGGAGGTTTTGCCATTTTTTAAGTTCTATTTTAATTTCCTTTGTCAAGATTTTAAAGTTTTCATCATAGAGGTCTTTCACTTCTTTGGTTAAGTTAATTCCTAGGTATTTTATTTTTTGAAGGGCTATTACAAATGGAGTGGCTTTCCTAATTTCAGCCACACTTTTCTCATTGTTGGCATATAGAAAAGCCATTGATTTTGGGGGGTTAATTTTATAACCTGTTACTTTGCCAAAGTTTTGAATCAGCTTGAGTAATTTGGGAGTGGAGTCCATGGGATTCTTTAAATACAAGATCATGTCATCTGCAAAGAGGGAGAGTTTTATTTCCTCTTTCCCTATTTGGATCCCCTTTATGTCTGCATCTTGTCTTATTGCTGTAGCTAGGCTTTCTAATACTAGATTGAAGAGAAGTGGAGAGAGTGGGCATCCTTGTCTTGTTCCTGAGTTAAGAATAAATGGGTTTAGTTTTTCACCATTGAGTACAATGCTGGCTGTAGGTTTGTCATATACAGCCTTTATTGTATTGAGGAATGTTCCATGGATTCCTAATTTTTCCAGAACCTTCATCATAAAGGGGTGTTGGATCTTGTCAAATGCTTTTTTATGCATCTATTGAGATAACCATGTGGTTCTTTTCTTGCTCCTGTTGATGTGATGAATAATATTAATTGATTTGTGTATATTGAACCAGCTTTGCATCCCTGAAATGAATCCTGTTTGATCATGGTGTATGATTTTTTGGATGAATTGTTGAAGTCGATTGGCCAAAATTTTGTTGAGAAGTTTTGCATCAATGTTCATCAAAGAAATGGGTCAAGAATGGGTTATGGTTTCTTTGGACTCCCATTCCTTCTGTTGGGTTCCATTCAGCATTCCCTTTGTGGTCTCCTTGACTTCCTTCAGCTCTTTGTTAATGGATTCCATGAATGCCTTTAGTGATCTTTGTGTATTCTCTACCTGGTCTCTTAATTCGTGAATTACTCTTTGATTAGTTTCCTCCCTTCTGTGGGATTCCTGCAGTTCTCTTTGAGTGTTCTCTGCCTGCTAACGCCATTCCTCCCTTTCTCTTTGAGCATTCTCAAGTTGTTCACGCAAATCCTGTTTCAGTTTTTGAGAAGCTTCCTCACGCTTATGATATTCCTGTATAAACTTCTGGGATGCCTCCTCTCTCTCCCTATCACGCTCATACAGAGTCCTTTGTACATTGTCAAACTTCTCATTTATCATGTTTGCTATTAGTGTTTGTAGAGCTATTTGGGAACTCTCCTCTTGATTATTCTTTATCTGTTCTAATCCCTGATTATCAAGATTGGGAATTGAGATACCCGAATTTGCCATTTTTCTAGTGTTTTTCCGGCTTACTCGGCCCATTTGAGATGAAGATTGCACCAGTTTTATGCTAGAACACTATCTTAAGGCAACCATCAACCAAAGTTTGCGTTTGTACAGTCAATAATCTACAGATACAATCTACTTCAACAGATATGTCTATTCAACATCAAACAACTATATGTTAAAGTACTTCGAACCACAGAAAAGAATTTGGAAACCAGAAATTATAAGCATTAGGGAGAGATGTGGGCAAAAAATAGGAATAGATTGGTGTGGGGAGGCACAGGGAGAGTTAACTATGTCCTAAACACAATGCAGGAAATGGGTTGGGTAGGATGCAAGTAGAGAGAGAGAGAGACCAGAAAAAAATAGAAACATAAAAATTAATGTTATTATAGAAGTTAAAAGACCGTCTATTTAGAGAGGAATGTGAATATGTTCCGAGAAAGGGAGGGACATAGAGGAGATGTGAAAAACTTTAAGGATGGGAAAGGGAGAAGAAAAGATCAGAAGTTCAGTGGAGCTAGAAAAAAAAACAAAAAGATAATTAAGAAAGAAAGAAAAAGAGAAAGAAGACAAGAAAAGAAAGGAAAACGCTCATTCACATATTCCTAAAATAAAAATTATAAGATGAGAAAAAAAAAGTTTCTGGAAAACAATTATTTTTTAAGAAGAGGCAAAAATTAAAGATAAATAAAAGTTTTAGAGGGGGAAAAATATATAAGGTAGCAAAAAAAAAAACAAGCAAAAAAAGAAAAGAAGAAGAAGAAAAAAAAGAAAAAGAAAAAAGAAAAAAAAGTCTTTTTATTTTTTTTTGGGGGGGGGGGGAGTGGGACGAATCCTGTATCTCCCTTTTGTCTCTAACCAGTCTCTTGTTGGAGTCTCTGGTCAGCTTGAGGTCCTGTGGCTTGATTGGTTTCTTAAGTCGGTTCGTTGGAAGAGGCAGAAAAATGCTCTGCTTTACCCAAGATTTTGAGATCCCCCTCCCAGGTTAGTTTTCTGGGAGGGTGATCTGCTTTGAGAGTCACAAAAGAGGGGGATGTGGTGATGGGGCTAGGTTCTGGGTAGAGTTGAGGCCTTTCAACAAACAGTAGCTTTTCCCTGGGGCTATTTTGTGATAAAGCTCACAGCACCCAGCCTGGAGCCATTCTCAGGGTTTCTGTTTTTCAATTGATTGTGGTGGCTGCTAGAGGGAGGGGCAGCCTCTGGCTCTGGTTACCCAGTGAGGGAAGGCACTCCGATGGCTGGCGCCTGAGCTGGGTGAATTTTCCCTGGATGGTGCTGAGTCTGTCAGGTCACTTCGCCGTTAAGTTCTTGTGACCTGCTAAATGACTCATTTTATTCCAAGGCCTGAGCTGGAGCTAGCAGCTCCTCTGAGCTTTGTAGGTATCAAAGATGGAGATCACTGGTGCTGGGGGGGGGAGGGGTAGCCTTCCCTCCTCTGCTTCCTGAGAAGGAGTGAGAATGTCGGGCTTGTACTCACGCCGAGTCTTGGATCCTGGGTCGTCTCTGTTCTGCAAACAGCAGGATGAAGTTGTCCATTCCTTGTCGGTTCTTGTTGGTGTTGAGTAGAATCTGCTCATCCTCTGCGTCTGGCTCCTTCGTCCCGGAGTGTCTGTGTCTCAGGTATGACCCCGCGGCGGTGGTTGCCGCCGTGACCCTGCCGCCGTAGCGGCAGCTGACGTGTTTCCTTGGCTTCCCCTCTCTTGTCTAACTGTCTGTCCTGTGATGGCACACTTGGTGTGATTCTCTGGCTTAGGACTGTTCACTAGAACTCTAAAATTGCTTTCTATGCGAGAGCTTGTTCAGATTCCAGCTTCTCCTCCGCCATCTTCCTGGAACTCCTCAAGCTAGGCATTCTAATACTAGATTGAAGAGAAGTGGAGAGAGTGGACATCCTTGTCTTGTTCCTGAGTTAAGAGCAAATGGCTTTAGTTTTTCACCATTAAGAATAATGCTGGCTCTAGGTTTGTGATATACAGCCTTTATTGTATTGAGGAATGTTCCATGGATTCCTAAGTTTTCCAAATCTTTCATCATGAAGGGGTGTTGCATCTTGTCGAATGCTTTTTCTGCATCTATTGAGATAACCATGTGGTTCTTATTCTTGCTCCTCTTGATGTGATCAATAATATTAATTGATTTGCGTATATTGAACCAGCTTTGCATCCCTAAAATAAATCCTGTTTGATCGTGGTGTATGATTTTTTGGATGAATTGTTGAAATCGATTGGCCAAAATTTTGTTGAGAAATTTTGCGTCAATGTTCATCAAAGAAATGGGTCTATAGTTCTCTTTCTTTGATGAGTCCCTGCCTGGTTTGGGGATGAGGGTTATGATGGCTTCATATAATGTGTTCGGAAGTGCACTTTCTCTTTCAATTTCATTGAAGAGTTGGAGGAGTATTGGTGTGAGCTCTTCTTTGAAGGCCTTGTAAAATTCCGCTGTAAAACCATCTGGTCCAGAACTTTTCTTAGCTCAGAGGTCTCTTTTTCGTATTTCTATTTCAATGCTTGATATGGGCCTGTTAAGATGGTTTAACTCATCTTGGTTTAGTTTTGGTACGTTACTATTTGCTAGGAAAAGGTCCATTTCTGTGAAGTTCTCAAATGTATTAGCATAAAGTTTTGAGAAATATTTCCTTATAATGTTCTGAATCTTGGTTGTTTCCGTGGTGATGTTTCCATTCTCATCTCTGAGTTTATTACTTTGGGTGTGTTTTCTTTTTCTGATAAGATTTGCTAAGGATCTCTCAATTTTTTTAAGTTTTTCAAAGAACCAACTCTTTGTTTTGTTGATTCTTTCTATAGTTTTTTTGGATCCTGATTTAATTTTAATTATTTCTTTCTGTCTACTGGATTGGGGTTTATCTTCCTGCTCTTTTTCAAGGAGGTTTAGATGTGTCATTAAATTGTTAGTTTCAGACCTCTCCAATTTGTTGATGTAGAAGCTCAGAGCTATAAACTTGCCTCTGAGTACTGCCTTTGCTGTGTCCCAGAGGAGCTGGTAATTTGTGTGCTCATTTTTGTTTAATAGCATGAATAATTGAATTCCCTTTCTAATCTCTTCCATGACCCACTCATTATTCAGCAGTGTGTTGTTCAGTCTCTATGTGATACCGGACTTTCTTTGGTGGCTTTTCGTGTTGAGTTCTAATTTTATTCCTTTGTTGTCAGAGAGAATATAAGGTATAAATTCAATGTTTCTGAATTTATACAAGTTTGATTTGTGGCCTGAAATGTGTTCTATTTTAGAAAACGTTCCATGTGCTGCTGAGAAAAATGTGTATTCTGATGCTGCTGGGTGAAATGTTCGGTAGATGTCTATGAAGTCTAGATGATCTATGCAGCTGTTTATATCTGGTGTCTCTCTGTTGAGTTTTTGCCGACTTGTTCTATCTCGTGGGGTGAGTGGTGTGTTAAAATCCCCAACAATTAATGTCTTTGGATCTATATGGGATTTGAGGGAAAGTAGTGTTTCTTTAAAAAATTTGGGTGTTCCATTATTTAGGGAATAGATAATTAGGATTGTAATATCCTCCTGAAGGACAGATCCCTTACTTAGTATGTAGCGACCTTCTTTATCTCTTCTCACGAATTTTATTTTGAAGACTATTTTATCTGATATTAGGATTGTAATTCCTGCCTGTTTATGGGGGCCGTTTGCTTGGTAGATTTTGTTCCAGCCTTTAAAATTGTATATATGTTTGTTTTTATGGGCAAGATGTGACTCCTGTAGGCAGGAGATAGAAGGGTCTTGTTTTTTAATCCAACTAGACAGTCTATGTCGCTTAATTGGATAGTTCAGTCCATTAACGTTAAGAGATAGGACTGAGAGGTATTTGGGAGTTCCTGCCATGTTATACACCTTCTTGGGGGCTGCGAAACCTGGGTTCTTCCTATGGTTCTTGACTTCTCAGTTTGGGTGCAGTTTCTTGGCCTTTATTGTGGTCTTGTTGGTTTTCTATGTGTAGGACATCTTTAAGAATCTTTTGTAGGGCTGGTTTGGTGGAGATGTATGATTTCAATTTTTCTTTGCTATGGAAGGTTTTTATTTGGCCTTCAGTTATGAAGAAGAGTTTAGCTGGTACTGTATTCTTGGTTGATATTTGTTTGTTTATAGGGCATGGCATACATCATTCCAGGCTCTTCTTGCTTTGATTGTCTCTGCTGAGAAATCTGAGGTGATTCTAATTGGTTTCCCTTTGTAGGTGATTAAACTTTTCTCCCTGCCAGCTTTAAGGATCTTTTCCTTGGTCTGAGTTGATCCTGTGTGGATTATAATGTGACAGTGGTATGTCCTATTCTGGTCTGGTCTATTTGGGATTCTAAAATCTTCTTGTATCTGAATGGGCCTATCTTTTTGTATGTTTGGGAAGTTCTCTGCTAGGATCCTGTTAAACAAATTTCCTAGACCATTAACTTCTGTTTCTAGGTGCTCCTCTACACCCATTATCCTTAGATTAGGCCTTCTGATGGTGTCTTCCAGGTGTTGGATAGACCTATCATATTTCTTGGACTTGTCTTGGATGGTTGTATGTTCTTTCTCTATAATATCTAGGCTGTCTTCAATCCCTGAGATTCAATCTTCTGCATGGTCTAACCTCCTGTCAAGACCCTCTACTTTGTTTTTATCTCTTTTCCTTCTAATTGGTCAGCTTTGGTGGCTTCAAATTCTTTGTTCAAGCTCTGTTTTAGGTCTTGTATGAATTTCTTTACTTCCTTAATTTGGTGTTCAATGTTTATTCTTAAATCACTTAGTTGATTGGTTATAGTTTCTTTGGACTCCCATTCCTTCTGTTGGATTCCATTCAGCATTCCCTTTGTGGACTCCCTGACTTTCTTCAGCTCTTTGTTAATGGCTTCCATGTTTCCCTTAATGATCTTTGTGTATTCTCTTCCTGCTCTCTCAATTCCTGCATTACTCTTTGATTAGCTTCCTCCCATTCGTGTGATTCCTGCAGTTCTCTTTGAGTGTTCTCAGCATGGTCACGCCATTCCTGCCTTTCTCTTTGAGTATTCTCAAGCTGCTCTCGCAAATCCTGTATCGGTTTTTGAATAGCTTCCTCACGCTTATGATATTCCTGTATAAACTTTCAGATTGCCTCCTCTCTCTCCCTATCACGCTCACACAGAATCCTTTGTAATTTTTCAAACTTTTCATTTATCACGTTTGCCAGCAGTGTTTGTAGAGCTATTTGGGAACTCTTGTCTGGATTATTCATTATCTCTTCTGTCCCCTGATCATCATGATTGGAAATTGAGATACCCAGCTTTGCCCCTTTTCTTGTGTTTTTCCGGCTTACTCTGCCCATTTGAGATGAAAATAGCACCAGTTTTGTGCTAGAACAGTATCTTAAGGCAACCATCAACCAAATTGTGAATTTGTACAGTCAATAGTCCACAGATACCATCTAGTTCAACAAATATATCTATTCAACATCAAACAACTATATGTTAATGTTACCACAGAGAAGAATTTGGAAGACCAGAAATTATTAGGGATAGGGAGAGATGTGAGTAAAAAATAGGAATAGATTGGTGTGGGGAGGCACAGGGAGGGTTAACTATGTCCTAATCTCAAAACAGGAAATAGGTTGGGTAGGATGCAAGTAGAGAGAGAGAGAGAAAGAAGAAAAGGAAAGGGAAATGAAAAGAGACCAGAAAAAATAGACAAGTAAAAATTTATATTTTGGAGCTCAAAAACAATCTATTTAGAGAGGAATGTGAGTATATTGAGAGAAGGGGAGGGACATGGAGGAGATGTGAAAAACTTAAAAAAATGCTTAAAATATTATATAGGTTATAAAGAGGTAGTACTGCTATTAAGGAATTTAAGTCTCAGAGGTTTTGAATTGAGTAATAAATTTGTGGATTAAGTGTGTACATAATGGGGTATAGGGTGTACTATTTAACTACTGGTTTGTCTGAGGATGTCTAGGACAAGAGTTAAGTCATATAAAGAAGGACCAAGGAGAGGAAAAGGTGAAAAGGCTAAGAAACAGGGAATAAAAAGATCAGAAGTTCAGTAGAGCTAAACAAAAAAGAAAAAATTAAAAAAGGAAAAAAAGAGAAAGAAGACAAGAAAAGAAAGAAAATGCACATTCATGTATCCCTAAAATAAAAATTATAAGATGAAAAAAAATTACTGGACAGTAATGTTTTTCAAAAAAGGCAAAAATTAAAGATTAATAAAAGTTTTAGAAATGAAAAAAAAATTTATATATAAGGTACCAAAAAAATGAAAAAGAAAAAAAAGAAAAAGAAGAAGAAAAAAAGTTCTTTGATTTTTTTGGGAGGGGTGGGAAAAATCCTGTATCTCCCTTGTGTCTGTAACCAGCCTCTTGTTGGAGTCTCTGGTCTGCTTGAGGTCCTGTGGCTTGATTGGTTTCTTAAGTCAGTTTATTCGAACAGGCAGAAAAATGCTCTGCTTTACCCATGATTTTGAGATCCCCCTCCCAGGTTAGTTTAATGGGAGACAGATCTGCTTTGAGAATTACAAGAGGGGGATACAGTGATGAGGCTAGGTTCTGGGTAGAGTTGAGGCCTTTCAACAAACAGTAACTTTTCCCTGGGGCTATTTTGTGAAAACCTCACAGAGCCCAGCCTGGAGCCATTCTCAGGGTTTATGTTTACTGATTTTCAATTAATTGTCGAGGCTGCTAGAGGGAGGGGCATCCTCTGGCTCTGATTACCCAGTGCGGAAAGCCACTCCCATGGCTGTTGCCTGAGCTGGGTTACTTTTCCCTGGATGGAGCTGAGTCTGGCAGGTCACGCCGCCGTTAAGTTCTTGTGACCTGCTAAATGACTCGTTTTATTCCAAGGCCTGAGTTGGAGCTAGCAGCTCCTCCGAGCTTTGTCGGTATCCAAGGGTATCCAAGATGGAGATCTCTGGTACTGGGTGGGGGAGGGGTGGCCTTCCCTCCTCTGCTCTCTGAGAAGGAGTGAGGACGTCAGGCTTCTACTCATGCCGAGTCTTAGTTCCTGGGTCGTCTCTGGTCTGCGAACTGCAGGATGAAGTTGTCCATTCCTTGTCGGTTCTTGCTGGTGTTGTGTAGAATCCGCTCGCCTGCCACGTCTGGCTCCTTCATCCCGGACTCTCTGTGGCTCAGTTATGGTGCCCTGTGGTCGCTGCTGTAACTGTTGCCGCCGCCAAGGCGGCTGCTGGCAAGCGCTCTTATGTGTCTCCTTGCCTTGACTTCCTCTCTCTTGCCTAACCTTCTATCCTGTGATGGCACACTTGGTGTGATTCTCTGTCTTAGGACTGTTCACAGGAAATCTAAAACTGCTTTCTATGTGAGAGCTTGTTCAGATTCCAGCTTCTCCTCCACCATTTTCCCAGAACCCTATTTTCTCATATCTCTTGTTTCCTTGGGTCTCTAATTATTTTTATAATCATACTAGATTAAAGTTACTAATCTTATTTTTTTTCAGAAGCAGCATTGTTTTTAGCTTGCTGAATGTCCTAGGATATAATATTTTTGTAAAAAGTTCAAATAAGTATTGGGAATTTAGTAAAAGAAATGTTTATTATATTAAATGTTATATTAACATTTATTTTTGCTAGTTTATTATGTTTTATTTACTTAATGCATCTTTTGTAGAGTGAAGCATGGAATTCTCCATAAAATGTGGAATTTATCAGCACTTGTAAGTCCATGAGTGAGTATTTAATGAATTTGAGTGTGCCACTGTTACCTGCATATACGTTGACCACTAAAATTACTTCTTCATGGATCAGTCCTTGTGCTTATATGAGCCAACTTTCTTCGTCTCCTCTTACTGATTTTGCCCTGCAATTTTTTTAAATCACAGGATGAGTTTGCTTGGAAGGTCTTTATCTGTCCTTTCACTCTGAATTTGTGTTTATCTTGGATGATGAGATGTGTTCATTGTAAACAACAAAGAGTGGAAATAAAATAATGCTGTGCACACAGATAAATTCAATTTTGTATTAATATTAGTTCAAGGCAATAGAAGTTGTGAAAAGCAAAAAAAAGAGCAACATAGAAAAGAGACAGGTAAACTCTCTAACAGGGAAAACAGCATAAAGAACAAAAAATATATCATCTACAAATAGCTTAAAATAACAAAAATATGGTGCTATTATTTTACTTACTAGTATATATTTGAGTATTGGAAATTAGGTTTTTTGAGAACAGTAGTAAGAAATACATGGAATAGTAAGGAATTCCATTACTATTTAGTGGTATAGATGAAGAGAGGTTTAAATAGGATTTAGGTATGAGGGTTTCAGAAGAAAAAGATAAATGCTAGAATTATATGGAAAGGATTTATGGGAGAATTTGAAAGATAAATGACCTTTTCTGATTTACAACTGAAAAGAAAACCAGTTGAACAAATACAACACTCACAACAACCATAAGGCTTATAGTCTTATAGACTGATACCAGCAATTTTGAAGTTGTGCTTTTTATTCTATAAAAATTTAAATTGTTAGCCGGGTGCCGGTGGCTCATGCCTTTAATCCTCTCTACTCAGGAGACTGACATCTGAGGATCACAGTTCAAAGCCAGTTCAGGAAGGAAAGTCCCTGAGACTCATATCCAATAAACCACTAGAAAACCAGAAGGGGTGCTGTAACTCAAGAGGTAGGGCACTTGCCTGGAGTTGAAGAGCATAAGGACAGTGCCCAAGCCCAGAGTTCAAGCCCCAAGACCGACAAAAAATAAAAATAATATAAATAAATTGTTATAAAGATGATGTATGATAGGCTTACAGTTACATAAGACATAAGTCAGGTAAGTACATTTCTTTTTGGAAAATACCACCCCATCCCTTGATCTGTTCCAGTTTTTCCCTCCTATGCCTACCCATAAGTTATATAGTTTATTTTCAACATACTGTCCAGTGAGTACTTTACCTTTTTTTCCCTCTATTTCTGTAGAAGTCCTGCTTTTTATATTGCACTATAGCCACTGGGTACAATAATATTGGATTTTGCCCCCCTCACAGGACTTTTATGTGGGGGGAAGAGCCTCAAGGATAATCTCCTATCTGGTACTTTCTGACTGAATTGAGTTCAGCAGGGATTCCCAAGCTTCCTTAGTCAAAAAATCAGCCTCAGTCCTCTTATCAAATGGTTCCCTATGGTGTATTTATTTGAGCTATTTTACTCATACATGCTGAATGTTTAGGTATGAGCCACAGTAACTCTTCATATATTTCTTCTCAATAGGAATTCCCAAAACTGTGTTTTTGGATATTCTATTTTGTCATAGATAGGGAAAAATCCTTTGTCTTTCAATCAACTTACCATGAAACACTGTGCAGGCCTTTATTACATAGTGAAATCTCTGGTTGTCATTGATGATATCTGAAAGACACAGTACTTGTATTGGCCAACAAAAGGAAAATGAAGTAGTAAACAAGTACACACATGTAAACATTATAATTTCTTTCCCTTCTATAAGTTGTCCCTGTCTCAATTGCTAACCAAATTTACATATTAATTTTCACTTTCTGTATCTAGTAAGGTAATTTTCCCAACAAATGAGTGAACTCAACTTGGCTACCAATTCTGTTTTTGTTACTATCCCTATATTTAGGTAATTTTCCTATACATTCTAAAATTCAAAAAAATAATTAAGACTTTCCCAGTAACAAGAATACTTCTTCAGAAAGACATCATGAAACAAGGCATTGGTAATTCTAGCCATAACTTCAGCTTTCAGGAGACTGAGACCTGAAGTTCACAGTTCAAACTCAACCTAAGTGAGAAAGTCCATGAAAGACATATTCCCTTTTAACTATCAAAAAACAAAAACATTCCTCAATAAAATAAAGGCTGTATATGACACACCTACAGCCAGCATTATACTTAATGGTGAAAAACTAAAGCCATTTCCTCTTAACTCAGGAACAAGACAGGGATGTCCACTCTCTCCACTTCTCTTCAATCTAGTATTAGAATCCCTAGCTACAGCAATAAGACAAGATGCAGACATAAAGGGGATCCAAATAGGGAAAGAAGAAATAAAACTCTCCCTCTTTGCAGATGATATGATCTTTTATTTAAAGAAACCAGTAAATGGTGCTGGCAAAATTGGTTAACTACATGTAGAAAACTAAAGCTAGATCCTTATATATCACCCAGCACCAGAATCAACTCCAAATGGATGAAAGACCTTGAACTCAAAGCAGACACTCTGAAAACATTACAGGATGGAATAGGAGAATCCTTAGGTCTCCTTGGCTCAGGCCAAAATTTTCTGATTAGAGACCCGAAAGCACAACAAATCAAAGAAAGGTTGGACAAATGGGATTACATACGGTTGCAGAGCTTCTGCAGGGCAAATGACATAGCTAGCAAGATCAATAGAAAGCCCACCGATTGGGAGAAGATCTTTACTAGCCATACAACGGACAAGGGTCTCATATCTAAAATATACTTGGAACTCAAAAAAATAAACCACCCAACAATAAATCCTCAAAGAAACAACTGCCCAATAAATAAGTGGGCGAAAGACTTAAAGAGAAGCTTCTCTGAAGAAGAAAGAAGGATGGCCAATAGACACATGAAGAAATGTTCAACATCCCTAGCCATAAAAGATATGCAAATCAAAACAACATTGAGATATCACCTCACTCCAGTTAGAACAGCAAAAATCAAGAACTCTAACAACAACAGATACTGGAGGGGATGTGGACAGAAAGGAACCTTACTTCATTGTTGGTGGGAATGTAAACTTGTTCAACCACTTTGGAAAGCAGTATGGAGGTTCCTCAAAAGACTTCACATAGATCTCCCCTATGATCCAGCAATCCCACTTTTGTGCATTTACCCAAATGTTTACAAACAAGACCACACTAAAGCTACCAGCACAACTATGTTTATTGCAGCATTATTTACCATAGCTAAGATATGGAACCAACCCAGATGCCCCTCAGTAGATGAATGGATCAAGAAAATGTGGTATATATACACAATGGAATTCTATGCCTCCATCAGAAAGAATGACATTTCCCCATTTGTTAGGAAATGGAAAGGTTTGGAAAAAATTATATTAAGTGAAGTAAGTCAGGCCCAAAGAAGCATAGGTCCCATGGTTTCCCTTATTTGCAATATCTAGTATAGGTATGAGTCAAGCAGAAAAGTTCAGATAATGTGATGTTAGGAAAATGAACCCTTAAATATGTATTTTAATGTTTTCGTTGCTTTCATGCATATGTTTCTAACGCATTTATAAGATTATTTCTTTGTTGCTTTGTATGTCCCTCCCCCACAGTGTAACCCCGCTTTCACTATATTTGATGGCAGTATAACATGTGGAGGAGATGGGGGCAAACAAGTCGTTTAAGGATTCAGGTGGACCTGTTGCAACAATGAGAAGTACAAAATGTCATGTCAAAACCAGCTTTACAATGTCGGTGGGGGGGTATAATTGGGTGGGGGGAGGGGGGAGGCTGGGAAGGGAGGTGAAGGGTAAACAAAGGAGAAGGCTGCAATGCTTGGTAAGAAATGTATGCATTATCCTGCCCATGTAATTGTAGCCCCTCTGTACAGTATGTTCTCAAATAAAATAAAATAATATTAAAAAAAAAAAGAAACCCATAGACTCCACTCCCAAATTACTCAAGCTGATTCAAAACTTTGGCAAAGTAGCAGGGTATAAAATTAACCCTCAAAAATCAATGGCTTTTCTGTATGCCAACAATGAGAAAAGTGTGGCTGAAATTAGGAAAGCAACTCCATTTGTAATAGCCCTTCAAAAAATAAAATACCTAGGAATTAACTTAACCAAAGAAGTGAAGGACCTCTATGATGAAAACTTTAAAATCTTGACAAAGGAAATTAAAATAGAACTTAGAAAATGGCAAAACCTCCCATGCTCCTGGATTGGAATGGTTTATAGCGTGAAAATGGCAATACTTCCCAAGGCTATCTACAAATTCAACGCCATACTTATCAAAATTCCAACCTCATTCTTCAAGGAAATAGAAGAGGCAATCCAAAAATTCATATGGAACAATAAAAGACCCCGAATAGCAAAAATGCTCCTCAATGGAAAGAACACTGCTGGAGGAATATCAATACCAAATTTCAAACTCTACTATAAAGCCATAGTAATCAAAACAGCTTGGTACTGGCATAAGAACAGACCTCAGGACCAATGGAATAGAATTGAAAACCCAGAAATGAACCTACAGACCTATAGCCAAGTAATCTTCAATAACGGAGCTAAAACAATAGAATGGAAGAAAGACAGCCTCTTCAGTAAATGGTGCTGACAAAATTGGTTAACTACTTGTAGAAAACTAAAGCTAGTTCCTTATATATCACCCTGCACCAGAATCAACTCGAAATGGATCAAAGACCTCGAAGTCAAAACAGACACTCTGAAAACATTACCGGATAGAATAGAAGAAACCCTAGGTCTCCTTGGCCGAAATTTTCTGAACAGAGACCCAGAAACACAAGAAATCAAAGAAAGGTTGGACAAATGGGATTGCATGAATTTGCAGAGCTTCTGCGTGGCAAAGAACATAGCTAGCAAGATCAATAGAGCCCATGGATTGGGAGAAGAACTTCACTAGCCATACGAAAGAGAAGGATCTCATATCTAAAATATACTTGGAAATCAAAAATTAAATCCCCCAACAACAAATCCTCAAAGAAACAACTGCCCAATAAAAAAGTGGGCTAAAGACTTAAAGAGAAACTTCTCTGAAAAAGAAAGAAGGCAGGCCAATAGACACATGAAGAAATGCTCAACCTCCCTAGCCATAAAAGAAATGCAAATCAAAACAACATTGAGATACCACCTCATCCCAGTTAGAATGGCTATAATCAAGAACTCTAACAACAGATGCTGGAGTGGATGTGGACAGAAGGGAACCTTACTTCATTGTTGGTGGGAATGTAAACTTGTTCCATCACTTTGGAAAGCACTATGGAGGTTCCTCAAAAGACTTCACATAGAACTCCCCTATGACCCAGCATTCCCACTTTTGGGTATTTACCCAAATGTTTACAAACAAGACCACACTAAAGCTACCAGCACAACTATGTTTATTGCAGCATTATTTACCATAGCTATGATATGGAACCAACCCAGATGCCCCTCAGTAGATGAATGGATCAAGAAAAGGTGGTATGTAGCCACAATGGAATTTTATGCCTCCATCAGAAAGAATGACATTGCCCCATTTGTTAGGAAATGGAAAAACTTGGAAAAAATTCTATTATTTGAAGTAAGCCAGGCCCAAAGAATCTTAGGTCCCATGGTTTTCCTTATTTTAAATATCTAGTATATGTATGAGTCAAGCAGAAAAGGTCAGATAATGTGATGTTAGGATAATGAATCCTTAGATATGTATTTTAAAGTTTTTTTTCCTTTCATGCATTTGTTTCTAACGCATCTATAAGAGTATCTCTTTGTAGCTTTGTATGTCCCTCCCCCACAGTATAACCCCTACTTTCACCATATTTTATGTCAGTATAACTTGTAGAGGAGATGAGGAAAAACAAGTCGTTTAAGGATACAGGTGGACCTGTTACAACACTGAGAAGTACAAGTTGTCATGTCGAAAACGAGCTTTACAATGTTGGTGCGGGGGGAGGGAAGCGGGGAGGATTGGTTGGGGGGATAGGGGGAGGAGGTTGGGAAGGGATGTGAAGGGTAATCAAAGGAGGAGGCTGCAATGCTTGATAAGAAATGTACACATTAACCTGCCGTGTAATTGTAACCCCTCTGTACAGTGTGTTCACAAAAAAAATAAAATAAAAAAACAAGAATTGTAGCTGTGACTCAAGTGGTAGTGCGTTAATCATCAAAATAAATACTCAAAAACCTCAAGGATAATGTACAGGCACTTAGTTCAATCCCAGAACTTGTTCTCTACACCCCCCCAACACACAAATAACAAGAAAATATAAACATCACAATCTAGAGGAAAACCACTGGCCCAGAATATTAATTTGGGCATATGAATTTAATACCAGCTCAGAAAACGAAAATCGCTGAAGCAGAACACAGCCATTACAGTACTTGGGAGGAAAGTAGTGAATGATCATTTTTGGTTCTTTGGGTAGTATCTGAGAGAAAATCATCAATTGCAATATGACTCAACTGACAAATTCTCAAACAATTCATCTGCCTGCTTATCAAGAAAATTTTTTACTATTAATATTGTTTCCCAAATATCTCAAACCCAAGTACATGTATGCCTTTAGTGGTGGGATAAAATCATTCCTATTTACAAAAATAAACATTCTTCATAGTATATTAATAAGTTATCATTTTAGTTCACTCATTTGTTTCTTGCTAAAGTGATTTTATGATTGGTGGAAGTCCAGATTCTGACGTTTAAAGATTCAAGTTTCACTATGAAGACACTTTTTCTCTCTACTGTCCCCCTCTAGTTCCTATGGCATGTGTTTTATCTTTTTCAAATATAAACCATGGTCCTTCCAATTATAAAACAAACATTAACAAGCAAGCTGAGAAAATGAGTAATTCTTAGTAAATGTTAAAAAGTGTTAGAGCACTAGCATCAAGCAAAAAGTGCTGAAGGATGGTGTCCAGACCCTTTAGTTCAAGACCTTGGACCAGCACACACACAAACAAATGTCTTTCAAAACTCACTAAAAAGAAATTTTCCTAGGCTCATAGTAGTAGCTCATACCTCCAATCTTAGCTACTCAAAGACAATTAAAGCAAGAAGATCCTTGAGCCTTATAGGTAAATAAAAGAAACTTAGAAGAAGAGCTGCAGCAATAAACAGTACAGGCACAAAAGGCAAAACAAACCTTGTGTCAGTCAAACAATCTCATATATAAAAATGAGAGTAATATAAATTGCCACAAAGAACTTTTGAAAATATATACAAAAGCATTAAAAGTCAAGTACCCTTTAACCTAATGGCAGTAACAAAACAAAAAATGAGAGGCAACTTGATAAGCTAAGATGATGTTTACCATGCTAATTGATAACTTTAAAAGAGGAGACACATATAACCTAGCTGGTAAGTGATTGAATAATACAATAATTTTTATCATGACTTTCAAATATCACAATGATAGCCTATATATATTTATGTAAATAGATGATAAATAACCAAATAGGCAGACATGTATAAGTAGAAATGCAATTGCTGCTAATTATTCAATAGTAAAAGCCTCCACAAGCATTTATACATCCCTATTCTAAATTCTTGTTCCGTGACTCAACATAAAAGAAAAATAAAGATCCAAAAGTAGCACTTTACTTTTATAGGAACTCAGCACAAGCTCCTCAAACAGCTGACTCCATCTTTCACCACACAGTCAAGCTTTCTACTTTTTAAATTCACATATCTCCTTTTTAAATTTAGAATTCTTACCTCTCCTCCTCTCTCTATGTGTGTGTCTCTCTCTCCTGACAACTAAAATCTAAATGTTATTCATCTTTCTGAAACACTCTCACTGAAGCCAGCACCAATCACCTTCTTTGTCTCACTGTATTTTCAAAAGAAAACTTCCAACTCTGAAACCAGAGCCTATAAAAAGCATGTACATGTTCTGGGAAGATGGCGGAAGAGAAGCTGGAGGCTAAACAAGCTCTCGCATAGAAAGCACTTTTAGTGTTCCAGTGAACAGTCCTAAGTCAGAGAATCACACCAAGTGTGCCATCACACTCGGTACAGAGGGGAAAATCCAGGCAAGGAGACAGATCTGAGCACTTGCGAGCAGCTGCCGCTGGTGGCAAAGAAAGAGAATTATATACCCATTTCTTGGCTGAATATTGATGCAAAACTTCTCAACAAAATTTTGGCCAATCGACTTCAACAATTCACCCAAAAAATCATATACCACGATCAAACAGGATTCATTTCAGGGATGCAAAGCTGGTTCAATATATGCAAATCAATTAATATTATTCATCACATCAACAGGAGCAAGGATAAGAACCACATGGTTATCTCAATAGATGCAGAAAAAGCATTTGACAAAATCCAACACCCCTTTATGATGAAGGTTTTGGAAAAATTAGGAATCCATGGAACATTCCTCAATACAATAAAGGCTGTATATGACAAACCTACAGCCAGCATTGTACTTAATGGTGAAAAATAAACCATTTCCTCTTAACTCAGGAACAAGACAAGGATGTCCACTCTCTCCACCTCTCTTCAATCTAGTATTAGAGTGCCTAGTTAGCTACAGCAATAAGACAAGATGAAAACATAACTGGGATCCAAATAGGGAAAGAAGAAGTAAAACTCTCCCTCTTTGCAGATGACAAGATCTTGTATTTAAAGAATCCCATAGATTCCACTCCCAAATTACTCAAGCTGATTTAACCACTTTGGAAAGTAGTATGGAGATGTCTCTAAAGACTCCACATAGCCGGGCGCTGGTGGCTCACGCCTGTAATCCTAGCTACTCAGGAGGCTGAGATCTGAGGATCACGGTTCAAAGCCAGCCCGGGCAAGAAAGACCATGAGACTCCTATCTCCAATAAACCACCAGAAAACCGGAAGTGGCACTGTAGCTCAAGTGGTAGAGCGCTCGCCTTGAGCTGAAGAGCTGAGGGACAGCGCCTAGGCCCAGAGTTCAAGCCCCACGACCGAAAAAAAAAAAAAAAAAGACTCCACATAGAGCTCATCTATGACCCAGCAATCCCACTTTTGGACATTTACCCAAATGTTCGCAAACAAGACCACACTAAAGCTACCAGCACGACTATGTTTATTGCAGCCTTATTTAACATAGTTAAGATATTGAAGCAACACAGATGCACCTCAGTATATGAGTGGTTCAAGAAAATATGGTATATATACACAATGGATTTCTATGTCTCCATCAGAAAGAATGACATTGCCCCATTTGTTAGGAAAGGAAAGACTTGGAAAAAATTTTATTAAGTGAAGTAAGCCAGGCCCAAAGAAACATAGGTCCCATGATTTCCCTTATTTGCAATAACTAGTATATGTCTGAGTCAAGCAGAATAGGTCAGTTAAGTTGATGTTAGGGAAATGAACCCTAAGATATGTATTCAAATGTTTTTTTTTTCTTTCATGCGATTGTTTCTAACAAATTTATAAGATTATTTCCTTTTTGCTTTGTATGTCCCTCCCCCAGTGGCTAACCCCTGTTTTCACTGTATTTGATGTTGTTATAATTTGTGGAGAAAGGGAAAAAACAAATCATTTAAATAAGGATACAGGTGGACCCATTGCAACAATGAGACATACAAGTCGTTATCTCGAAAATGAAATTTACAACTTTGGTAGGTGTGGGGGGGAGGAGGGTTGGGTTAAAGGGTGGGAGAGGGAAGATGGGATGGGAAGGGGAAACAAAGGATTGATAAGAAATGTACTCATTATGTTGCCCATGTAATTGTAACCCCTCTGTACAGTATTTTCACAATAAAAAAAGGATCTCACAAACTCTACTTCTAAATTACTCAAGCTGATTCAACACTTTCGCAAAGTTGCAGAGTGTTAAATTAAGCTTCAAAAATCAATGGCTTTTCTGTATGCCCACAATGAAAAAAGTGTGGCTGAAACTAGGAAAGCAACTCCATTGTTATTCGCCCCACAAAAAAGAAAATACCTAGGAATGAACATAACCAAAGAAGTGAAGGACCTCTATGATGAATACTTTTAAAACCTGAAATAGGAATTCAAAACAGAATTTAGAAAGTGGCAAAAACTCCTATGCTTCTGGATTGGAAAGATCAACATCGTGAAAATGGCAATACTTCCCAAGACTATCTACAAATTCAATGTGATACCCATCAATATTCCTACCTCATTCTTCAAGGAAATAGAAGAGGCTATCCAAAAATTCATATGGAACAATAAAAGACCCCGAATAGCAAAAATGATACTCAACAGAAAGAACACTCAAACTCTACTATAAAGCCATAGTAATCAAAAAAGCTTGGTACTGGAACAAGAACAGAGCTCAGGACCAATGGAATAGAATTGAAATCCAGAAATGAACCTACAGACTTATAGCCATCTAATCTTCGATAAGTTAGCTAAAACAATAGAATGGAAGAAAGACAGCCTCTTCAGTAAATGGTGCTGTCAAAATTTGTTAACTATTGTGGAAAACTAAAGCTAGAACCTTATATATCACCCTGCACCAGAATCAATTCCAAATGGATCAAAGACCTCAGAGTCAACGCAGACACTATGAAAATATTACAGGATGGAATAGGAGAAACCCCAGGTCGCATTTGTGCAGGCAGAAATTTTCTGATTAGAGACCCAGAAACACAACAAATCAAAGAAATGTTGGACAAGTGGGATTGCATGAAATTGGACAGCTTCTGCATAGCAAAGACTATAGCTTGCAAGATCAATAGAAAGCCCACGGATTGGGAGAAGATCTTCACTAGCCATACAATGGACAAGGGTCTCATATCTAAAATATTCCTGGAACTCAAAACATTAAATCCTCCTACAACAAATCTCCAAAGAACCACAGCCCAATGAATAAGTAGACTAAAGACTTAAAGAGAAACATCTCTGAAGAGGAAAGAAGTATGGCCAATAGACACATGAAAAAATGTTCAACCTTTCTAACCATAAAGGAAATCCAAATCAAAACAACATTTTGATTCCACCTCACCAGAGTTAGAATGGCTATAATCAAGAAATCTAATAACAACAGATGCTGGAGGGGATGTGGACAGAAGGGAACCTTACTGCATTGTTGGTGGGAGTGCTAACTTGTTTAACCACTTTGGAAAGCAGTATGGAGGTTCTTCAAAAGACTCCACATAGAACTCCCCTATAACCTAGCAATCCCACTTTTGGGTATTTACCCAAATGATCACAAACGAGACCATACTAAGGCTACCAGCACAACTATGTTTATTGCAGTATTATTTACCATAGCTAAGATATGGAACCAATCCAGATGTCCGTCAGTAGATGAATGGATCAAGAAAATGTGGTATATATACACAATGGAATTCTATGCCTCCATCAGAAAGAATGACATTGTCCCATTTATTAGGAAATGGAAAGACTTGGAAAAAATTATTAAGTGAAATAAGCTAGGCACAAAGAAACATAGATTCCATGGTTTCCCTTAATTGCAAAACTAGTATTTGTCTGAGTCAAGCAGAAAAGGTCAGATAAGGTGATGTTAGGTAAATGAACCCTAAGATATCTACTGAAATGTTTTTTTTCTTTCATGGGATTATTTCTAACATATTTATAAGATTATTTCTTTTTTGCTTTGTATGTCCCTCCCCCCCAATACAACCCTGTTTTCACTGTATTTGATGATGTTATAAAGGGAAAATACAAATCGGTAAAACAGGGATATAGTTGGACCCATTGCCACAATGAGATGTACAAGACTTTATGTCAAAAAAATGAACTTTACAAGTTTGTTGGGGGAAAGGGGGGTGGACGATTCGGTGGGGGGGTGGCAGGGAGGAGGATGGGAAGAGGAAACAAAGAAGGTGGCTACAATGCTTGATAAGAAAGTTACTCATTATCTTGCCCATGTAATTGTAACCCCTCTGTACAGTATTTTCACAATAAAAATAGAATAAAATAAGGAACCTTAAGTAGTCCAATAGGATAGCTTCAGAACAGAAATATCTTTTCTCAGTTATCCCCAATACTGAAGAATTCCACAGCCAGCGGCTATGTGGAAGCTGAGCAGGCAGCATTTCCTGGAGCAAGGACCATCCTTCCTGCATCGTTTACACAGTTATATTCAAAGCACAATAAAACTTCATTAAGAAAAAAAAATATATTTTCTCATGATCCTTGTCTAGGTGGAGGGAAGCTACACAAAGTCCATGAAAAAAACATGTCTTAGTTATTCTAAGTAAGAAATCCTTTCCTTGATGTGCTTCACCATCCAGGCTTCTCTAGGGTGGACTCCATTTTGATTATTCCCAAGAGGATAGAGAAGCCGTGAGTCAGGAGCATGGATGTTTTCCAGAAAAAGAACTGCCAATTTCCTTTAGGCAGAAAGAACAAAGTAGTTCAGGGGGAAAGTGTGTTCAGAAATAAGGTGAAGACTGTGTTTTCTCATCAGTGGAATGTGCTTACAGCCATGAAGGGCAAGCCATGTATAAATGCTGTACTATGAAGGAAACACCAGAAATGACAACAATGAAAGAATCAAGGTGTAAATGCCCACATCTACCTTAGTATTTTCATATCCAGAAGGCAGATATATAAAGAAAAACAAATAGCAGTCTATTTGTCTATGTACAAGTGAGGATTGGCTATATTAAACTATTGGCTATAAGGTCATATTATGGAATGATTTAAAAGGAAATTTTAAATGTCATTGGAACAAGGCACCAGTAGCTCAAATTTAATCTTAGCTACTTAGGAGACTAAAATCTAAGGAACTAGGTTCAAAACCAGCCCAGACAGGAAAGTCTGTAAGAAGCTTACTTCCAATTAACCACTAGTAGGTGGATGTGGATCAAACACACACACACACACACACACACACACACATGCGCACACACACACACACACACACACACACACACACACACACACACACACACACACACACACCATAGGATTGAGCCAAAGAGTGGTAGGAGGTGTGCCTATAGTCCCAGGGGCACAAAACCTGAGGCAGTAGAAATCAATTGGGACCTTGTACTAAAACAAACAACAAACAGAAGGCATTAATTGTTCCCGAACCTCAGGCTGGAGAGCCCTATGACAATAGTTTAGATAATAGTCTAGATTTCTAACCATTTCAACTCAAATACTACACTTGTGAGTCTTTAGATGATTACACATGGGGCCTTCAATCACAGTATGTATCAGAGTATGTATCAGCCTGCATTAGTGATGCAGCACTACAAATGCACCCTTATGCACTTCTAAGCTGGCAAAGCTTTCAGATCATGCAGCCCAGAAAATATTTGATAGCCACTGTCTAGAAACCCACTAAAGTATCAAGTCATACCTGTTTTGAATTTCTGACTCACAAAATTATGAGCAAATATTGTTTTAAGCTGCTAGGATTGGGGTACTTTGTTACATAGCAGAAGCCAGATGAAGGGAAATAGTGTAGAGAGGAAGGTTAGCCATGAGTTAAATCATGACAGCTGAGATATAGGGTTTATTATAGTACTTCACTACTTCTGTTAACACCTCAATTTTGGCTTTATAAAACCCACTGACATAATCATATTATATAGATCATATAACAATGTAGTACACAATTATAATCACCATATTTTGATTATAACCAAAACTATAATCAGCCTATTTTAGAATGTTGCAAATTCTACCAACATTTCAGATTTCTGCAACAAGTAAAAGATAACAAAGGAGAACTGTTATGAAGAATCTGGGCTAACTAGGATTCAAATCCACTGGGTGGACCTGGTATAAGGTATCTTGAAGAATAAAGTTAGGTAATAATAATAATGATAATAATAACAAAATAATAAAGAGTTGATGTTAAGGTGGAGCCATAGCACAGAGGAAGTCATTGACTAACATACAAGACTGTGCGTTCAATCCCAATACCACAGTATATGTGTATGTGTGAGTGTGTGTGTGTGTGTGTGTGTGTGTGTGTGTGTGTGTATTTCATCATTGGTTGAAACTTGATGAAACTAGGTGAAAGCGTTAGTCCACTTTGGATTATATTTTCATTTCATTACATTTATATTAATCATAGCTGTATAAAGATACTAAAAATAAAAATTTGAAATTATAAAAAGAAAAATAGTAGACAATTTTCAATTGTGCTATATGTTCTAAAAAATACAAGATTACTTGAGAAGATGTAATAGAGATTCCTTCACTTTCAAGGATCCACAGATTCCCAGAAAGAAGTAAACTAGGAATTAAAAAAGAAGTAACAATGACGATGGGAAGGAAGATTAAGAGAAAAAACAGGAAATAAGAGATAAAGGACTGACTGTATTGGTTTATAGAATATGCAAATACAAAGTGAGAACTTGACATGAACAGAGGAAAGTTTCTATCAAGATATGTCTTTGTCAACTGGAGATTTGATAGGTTAAATAAACTTGATGGATCAATACCAGGGTACCAAAATCAAATACAATGACAACAGGCGATGTAACATGGGGAAAGAACATAAAAAAGAAACACAAATCACATAGTACATTAAAAACAATGACAAAGAAAAGCAATGTGAGTCCATGTCTTGGAATTCAACACTTAGCATTATCTTATATGGTCATATGAGCATAGCTATTGGGATGCTCTTCTTATTTAGTGGAAATAAAGGAAATCATTGGTCGTATGTTTCTTTGGGTGTGGCTTACAAATGGTGGAAGCAAAGAATTCATATATATATATATGAATATATATATATGAATATATATATATATATATATATATATATATATATATATATATATATATATATATATATATATATATATATAACTATCTTGAACCATTCATGTACGGAGGAGCATCTGGGTTCATTCCACATCCTAGCAATGCTGAATAATGCTTTGATAAACATAGTTATCCTGGGAGCTTTAGTGTGGCCTTGTTTGTTGTATAAATGCCCAGAAGTGGGATTGCTTGGTCATAGGGGAGTTCTATGTGAAGTCTTTTGCTTTCCAGAGTGGTTGAACAAGTTTACGCTCCCACCAACAGTGCAATAGTGTTCCCTTTTGGCCACATCCCCTCCAGCATCTGTTGTTAGATTTCTTGATTATATTCTAACTGGGTTGAGGTAGAATCTCAATAAAGTTCTTCTTGGGTGGTAGGGGAAGAGCTACCTCCCAAATGCTGTTCTGTGAGAAGGAGTGGGAATGTCTTTTGTGTACTCACACCTTTCAAACTCCTCTCAACAGTTACAGCTTCCTTTTCTTTCTAAATACTTTCTTTTATTTTCAAAGATTTTTAAAATGTTTTATTGTAAAAATAGTTTGTACAGAGGGTTAACAGTTACATGAGCAAAGTAATAAGTACATTTTGTATAAAGAATTGTTACCTGCTCCTTTGTTTTTCCATGCCATCCCTTTCCTCCCACCTCCACAACTACACTCGTCCCTCCTCACCCACCCCAAGCCTAAATTGTAAAGTTCGTTTTTCAACATAGTATCTTGTACATCTCATTGTTACACTGGGTGAGCCTGTATATCTCTATTTAAACATTTTGTGTTTTCTCTTCCCCTCCCCAAATATGAAAAGTGCATATCCAAGATGCAGGGCACTGAAATCGAATATAGTGAAAACAGGGGTTATACCATGGGAGAGGAACATAAAAAGCAACAAAGAAAACAAATGTTTCATTATAAATATGTTAGAAACAATACCAACAAAGAAAAAACCACTTGTGTCCCTAGGTGGGGTTCATTTCGCTTAACATCATCTTATTTTGTCATGTGTACATAGCTTTTGACCTTTATTTGCAACGTATATGTATATGTATATACATGGGACAATCTTTCCTTTTAGAATAACTGATTAATGAAATGAATTAAAAATCAATCTCAAGTGTTTTTTTTCATGAAATTGTTTCTAACATATTTATAAGATGATATCTATGTTGCTTTGTATGTCCCTCCCTGACGGTATAACCCATGCTTTCACTGTATTTGATGTTGGTATAATTTGTGCAGGGGAAGGGCAAAAACAAATCATTTATCTAGGGATACAGGTGGACCCATTGCAACAATGAGATGTACAAGTCATTATGTCAAAAAACAAACTTCACAACTTTGGTGGGGGGGAGGATTGGATGGGAGAAGATGGGGGAAACATGGGAAGGGAGGGGAAGGAGAAACAAAGAGAAGGCAACAATGCTTGATAAGAAATGTACTCATTATCTTGCCCATGTAATTGTAACTCCTCTGTATGGTATACTCACAATAAAAAAAAATAAAAATCAACTTTAAGGAAATTATGAGTGAAAAGTATTGTCTACACTTCTCTAGAAGACAAAGCCAATTTCAATGTAGAACTTGTCTGGTGTACAACAAATGTGTACAGTCTTATTGGATTATTTCAGTACTATAATATCCTAGGTGTTATACATAGACGGCACATAGGATGCCATTTCAAACACATCTATCCTCCAAAGCTTACTCATGGCTGCACATTGGTGGATATCCAGAAAGTCGGTAAATAGCTCCCAAGAAAATTCCACAGCAAAGTCAGACCATGCTCAAGAAAACTCTTATTGATATCTTATTGATATTTTTGTTTCATTTGTCTGCAATACTATTTCCAAGGTCCTTCAAAACTTTTCCTTGTCCTTTGGTTGTCAGGTAATTAAAACTATTAGTTAATGCACCTAATTCTATCTTTAGGAGTCTATGATCACAAATTTAGAAGAGATGTTATGGGTTTTCAATACATTTTCCTAAAGTCGAACTATATACTATGGATAATAATAATAATAACAGGAAAGTCTCCAATCTTGGGCCAACCAAATTACTTCCTAAAATTTTCTGGTGTCAAGACTATTTAGAAGGACCTATATAATCTATTCCCTGAAAGCTCGTACCTTCGGATCTAATCTTACCATTTGAAGCAATATACCTAAAAGAAAATATTATATTCTATAAATTTGGTTTCCTAAAATTTCAGAAAATATAAAAATTCCAGCTTCTTTTCCTGTAGCACAACTGGAAATTCCTTCCTATCTTGATTTTATTCCTCTGAATATTCTGAGACTATTTTTATATTTTTTCACTAAAGGCTATTGAATAGGTTGAAACTCATTGCCATCCCTTTCACCTATTAGACTCATTTTTGTAACTTGATTGCACATTTACTTTTTTTAATTTTATTTAATTTTATTTGTGAACATACTGTACAGAGGAGTTACAATACATGGGCAGGATAATGCGTACATTTCTTACCAAGCATTGCAGCCTCCTCGTTTGTTTACCTTCACCTCCCTTCCCAGCCTCCCCCCTCCCCCCCAATCCCAATCCCAATCCTTCTCCTTCCCCCCCCCCCCCCGCACCGACGTTGTAAAGCTCATTTTGGACATGATAACTTGTACTTCTTACCTGTATCCTTGTATGGGTAAGCCCAGGATATTTTTGATACTCGGTGCTAAGTAAAATTATTCTGCTCCACAATGAGTGAGAGAGTTAATAGTTCTACTGTCATACATCTTATGTATACGTAACGTAACCTGTTACCACTACAAAAGTTAGTCATTTCAGCCTGTTCAAATATCTTTAAATTCAAATTCTGTAATCCAGCATTAAAAAAAAGTAAACACCTGTTTAAACTTACTGGGTTGGATTTGCATAAATAAGTAAAATGTCCATATATGTACTGTGTGTGTATGTGTGTGTGTGTGTATTTTAGGAAACATTTTTGCCTCTTCTAAAACTCCATTATACATGCCTAAAAATATTATTTTTAAAATACACCATCAAGTTTTCTATTTTAAAATCTATCAACCAGAATTTACCAACTAAAATTCCAAAATAGGAGAATAAACAGGAGAAGATTCTAAAAATCTATTGGAACTATAACCCGTGTTATCACAGCTTATTCCACTAGCATATGAATAAAGTTTGATTTTAGGGCTAGCCCATCCATTAAACAGATGATACATTAAACATAAAATTGTTGAATAACAAAGTATTTGTGTCACTGGGTGTTCTGTTATAGTAAATACACACTATATTCAGTAGGGTTAAACAATAAAGATTAATTTGTACTCTAAGTCATAGTTCCAGAAAGTTCTCATTCATCTTAATGGAGACTTACAGAGACAGGATTCTTCTATACTGCAGTTTGCCATTTGGAATATGCAATTTTTGTGGTTGCCACAAAAGTATAAAATACAGGATTTTATGGACAGAGCTAGAAATAGCATATACCATTTACACCTATGTGCCTTTGTGCCTTGCTTCAAGAATGCCTTAGAAATATAGTTTGTGTACCTAGGAAGACAGCATGAATTGGTGAACATGACAAATGCTGCTACAGTTTGATGTTAACTGTTCTGATATTTATCTTGGTAGAACATATTTACTGTGATGATATCTTTATTTTTCTTTATGCCTCAAATTAATGTGGCAAAGGATCACTCACTTCTCTAAAGCCATGTTCCTATTCTCTTTCCTCAGTGTTCCCACTGCCAATATATATTCATGTGGCTCATGTTTTTCAGCCTATGCCTTTATCACACCGACCATCAATTACCCTCTGCTAGAAAGAAATCTCTGCCTCCACTCTGATCTGACCTCAAACACAATTTTCCCACCCGATCCATTGACACCTCCACTAACACAGAAACAATACCAAATTTTCATTATCCTAAGACATAGTATCACTGTCCATACCTACACACCTCAGTAGGTTTACTTCAGGCTCTATAAACTGTGACTATGTAACTTTCTGAGCCTTTTGCTCAATATTACACTTCAACCAGGTATGTTATAGTCTACTTCCTTGATGTCTTTCTTGTCCTACTTTCCAGTCTCCTGTGTTCTATTAGTTAAACATAGGCTTCTATGACAGAAAAGCATAACCATTTCATTCTGCTGAAAAATTTCAAGCTATTTTCTTCTAATTTCTTGGAATAACCAATAAATTCTCCTCATCTAAATCACCCATCTCTGTAATGTAACACCAGAATTTCTTGTTTAACTATAAGTTCGTACTTACTTTTGAGCCTTTCTCTATGGTCACATTCTCCTTATTCTCCCCAAACTCTGGTAACCACCATTCTACTATCAATTATGACATCAGCTTGGATGAGGTGGGGAAGTGGAAGTGGGGGTGGGGAGGATTTTCCTTTTCATCTTCTTATAAGTTAACATGATGTACTCAATTTTGTTTTAGAATACTATGTTGCTTTGACTAATAAACCAAATTAATTAAAAGCATAATAATAATAATAACACATGAGATTTGCAGAACAAAAAAGAATCAGTGGCTTGACAGAAATTTCTTTACTCCTACAGTCCAAATTAGGTATTCAAGATAGTCAAGTAGCTCTTTTCTTGATGCAGGAATACAGATTCTTCCATGGATACTGTTTACCTTTGATACTTGGCTTCCAGTATCACTAATGCAAGAAGAGAAATGATAATGATTAGAAGAGTTTTATAGAATAGGCCTGCAAATAGCATATATCATGAAGCTGACAATATTACATGGCTAGAACTAATTTACATGGCTAAACTTAAAACTCAAAAAGCATGTGAATTCAAAGGAGAATGGCTTTTAAAAAATAGCTTTATATTGACTATTTTTCTATCACTCCAGGTCCTTCCTCCTCTACATGTTTCTAGAATTTTCTAGTACTTTCTTGATATGCTGCATCAAAGTTTGAACAAAAAATACCTATCACTGATTATGGGGAAATACATGTTCATAGAAACCTGACAGTTATAAAATAAGAAACAATTTGGGCATAATAGCATACACCTGAAATCCCAACTTTGGAGGTAGAACAGGAAGATGAAGCCCTGTACTCCAGAATTTTAGAATGTAAATAATCAATAATATCAATAATAACAGATTCTATCATGGATGTGAGTGAAAAGGAACTCTAGTACAATGTTGGTAAGTATGTAAACTTGTTCAGCCACCCCAGAAAGCAGTATGGAAGTTCCTCAAAAATCTAAACGAAGAACTACACTAAAATCCAGCATTCTACTCTTAAAGATTACCAATTAGGATACAGAAAAGCCACCTGCACAAAAATGTTTATTACAGCAGTGTTCACCATAGCCAAGGTATGAAATCAGCCCAGGTGCCCTTCAATAGATGAATGGGTAAAGAAATTTATATAACTGAGTTTTACTCATCCTTTAGAAAGAATGATATTGTATCATTTGCAAAGAAATGGAAGAACCTAGAAAAAATCATGCTAAATGAAGTCAGACTAAGAGAGTCAGAGATGTGTTTTCTCTCATGTATGAAAGCTAGAATTCATTCATAAATGTATGTAAACACTTTCAGTGGTATGCAAATGTACAAACATGTATCAGCAAAAATCTGGTGAAGTCAGGAAAAACAGTGTAATTCCTAAGAAAGGCAGACTCACAGTTCAACAAAATAAACAGGAAATGAGTGCTCAAAAAAGAAAAGGATCAAAGAGATGGAGCTAGACAAATGAAGAAGAAGGAAAGAATGCAGTCATAAAGTTTGGTGCTTATCCTACAAAACTGAGAGAATGGGTGAAATTGGGTAGGATGGGGAAAATGATGAAAGGGATGATATTAATCAAAATGCATTGTATTCATATATTGATTTGTGGAATAGCAATTCCTTAATACAACTACTTTAACATACTAAAACTACACTAAAAATAAAAAATAAAATAAACATATACAGAAAGTAATGAGTAGAGTTGCACTAAAATGTATTACAATAAAATTATAACAACTAAGGTTGGTCGAAGTGGCTAAACCAGTTCCTGAAGTATTGTTAGTGAAGGCAGATGTGGTCCAAGGTAGAGATGTTTCTGTGTAGTACAGAAGGCCACCCAGAACAAGAGCTTTTTGAAGATTTGTCCTGTAGTTAATAATCATGAAGAATCTCAAATCACATTCTAACCTAAAAATATCAATAAGTATTTTTATTTTTCCCTTAAATCTGGTAACTAACAGAAAGGTAAAAAATAAACTTGGAAGATATTTACTTGCCAAATAGCAAAAAGTTATCAAAGAGTACTGACATAAAGTCTGGGTGAAGTGGCTCATGTCTGCAACCTACTCATCAAGTTGAGATCAAAGGATGATGGTTATAAGCTAGCCTGGACAGAAAAATCCATCACACACACACACACACACACACACACACACACACACACACACACACACACACACACACACACACAATCCATGACACAGTTACCTCCAATTAACATCACCAGAAAACAAGAAGTGGTAGTATGGCTCAAGTGGTAAATTGCTAGCCTTGAGCAAAAATGCTCAGAGAGAGTGCTCAGGCCGTGAGTTCATGCCCTAGGACCAGCACACAAACAAAAAAAAACAAGCAAAAACTAACATTGTGTCAAGGTGATTCAAGAGCAAGTGAAGGTCTTGAAGTGTGCTGACTAGAACATAAGCACATCGATAAATACAAATGGATTAAGATACATCAAATTTATTTAAATCTCATGAGATCCTGTGATATTCAAGGGTCCCTGCAGAAACTAATGATAGATGATAGATAGATAGATAGATAGATAGATAGATAGATAGATAGATAGATAGATAGAAATTAAAAATTACTATAAAAGTTCAGCTAAACATGGAGAAGTCTTACAATCTAGCCAGCCATAATGGTACAAGGTTGTGACACATGAGAAGCTGAGTCATGAGGATCACTTGGGAATCTATAACAAGATCCTGTTTCAAATAAATACAAAAAATAATAAAAAAAAGTCACAACCTGACATTTAAAATCTAGAGGTCCAGGAAAGCCAGTGGTGTAATCCAAGTCCAAACTGAAAATCTTGAGAACAAGGTGATCCCCTTCTATTACGTAATTTCCAGTCTGAATGTCCAAGAACCAGAAATGCTAAATGTAAAGTCAAGAGAAGATGAATATCCCAGCCTAAAGAGTAAAATTAACCCTCTTACTACCTTTTGTGTTATTCACTCTCTCAGCAAACTAATGATGCCACCAAAACTTTGATGAGAGTGATCTTTAATCTACATATCAAATTACTAATTTCTTCTGGGAACATCAACACATTCACCCAAAAATAGCTTTGCCACTTATCTGGAAATCCTCAGCCCACTTAAAATGATGCATAAGATTAGTTATCATAAGAAGATATGGTAAGAACTTTTTTTCCTTTTGAAGAATAATAGAGAAATATATCATTCTAAAACTTGTCAAAAAAGACAAAACTTAAATATTGCCCCTCTCTTTTTATTCTGTTGGTCATGGGACTTGAACTCTGGGCTTGGGGACTGCCCCTAAACTCTTCAGCTAGAGGCTAGTTCTCTACCCACTTGAGCCTCAGTTCCACTTTGGACTAGCCCAAAACAAAACAAAACAAAACAAAAGGAGTTAACCTTATTTCGGATTGTCATTACTATACATTTTCCTGCCCTAGAACTGTCCAGAACTATAACAGAGCATGTTAAAGAACAAATCATTTTCTAAAAAATTTTTCATATAAAGTTTTCTGACAATCAGAACTGTCCATTTATTTTTATCTTCCTTTATTGCTATTCCTATTTGTTATTCTGTATTCTAATAAACACAAATTCATAAATCATGCTCACAGTCTGTAATCAGGAAATGTATGGAATTCCTCAAAACAGCGTGAAAAAATGTTCACCAGTACTAACACATACCAACACCCATACTTTTCAGGCTGTACCTCTGTGAAGTACACTGCCTCAAACCTCAGCTGAAGTTCCTCACATATGCCCTCTCCACATGTTACAGCTTTCCAGCATTTACCTGTTGGCAACTTTAAACACAGGTTACATGTTCTTGACAGGCTGAGGCCCCACCAGTTATTTTTCCAAACACTTTTTGAGACCGTTTTAGGCAGTGGCCCAGGGCAAGTTACCAGGGTGACGAATAACCAGATAAAAACAGACAGAAGGCTTGGACTGTCAGCATTTTTCACAAGTTCAATCCCTACATTTATACACTTGTTGCCACTGATTTGCTTCTTCCTTTAATGTTATCCAATAGCAACTCTAGAGGTCTCACTGATTTAGCTTGGTCTCCCCGTCTATCCGATCAGCTTGGTTTGTTCCCTGAAACTCAGGGGTCTCTATTTTCTGTAACTCCGGTTTAGAACTCTGAACCTCAGTCTGGAGCTTGGAAACATCTTCCATTTTCTCCTCCTCCTTTTCTCTCATGAAAGCATGTTCTCATGATCCCAGTCTCCTTCTCAGAGTCCTCCTTAACCTTCAAGTGTTCTGCCAGGGTCACAGGAGAGTTTTTTTTTGGGGGGGGGTCCGGTCGTGGGGCCTGAACTCTGGGCCTGGGCACTGTCTCTCAGCTCTTCAGCTCAAGGCTAGCACTCTACCACTTGCGCCACAGCACCACTTCTGGCTTTATTCTTTTTGCTTATGTAGTGCTGAGGAATTGAACCCAGGGCCTTGAGCATGCAAGGAAAGCGCTGTACCACTGAGCCACCTTCCCAACCCAGGAGAGTTCTTTTGAGTGTCCAACTGCTAGTCCTTCTCACAGCACCTTTGCTTGCTCTTCATCTCCTCCTTTACTTTCTCAATGGTTCTATTGAGAGGGATTTTCCATACTTCCTGTTGTTCAAGTGGGACATGTTGCTTCTGCAATACATTTATGTTGGAGATTACAGCAATCTGTTTGGCATTTTCATCAAGTAGCTTGTCTTTCTTGTTTTTCACTTCAGTGGATTTTTGTGACAGATCTTTCAATTGTTATTCTCTTCTGTTTTTCTGCCTAATGCTGTTTCCTTTTTCTGGGCATTTCCTATAAGAGCATGTGTGTCCTTTAACACTTTCTGAAGAGTAATCAACTCTTCCTTGAGTCTGATATTTTCCTGTTCACTTTTTTGGCCTCCTCTTCTATGACACTGCACTTCTGTGTCTGCTCCACTAACTGCTCTTTCAGTTCTTTCTCTGTTGCTTTGAATTACAGCTCACATTCTTCAAAGCTTTTATAATAAGTTATTGTAACTTCAGCCTAATACATTCTTGTAGCATGTCCAGCTCCTTTATCTAAGCCTTGTTTTTCCAGTGTAATGTCAAGATCTCCTCCTGGCTTTGCTTGTAGTCAGCAAAGATGGCAGTCTTGGCATCCTGTGCCTCTTCAGTCTATGACCTGTGGGCCACAGCTTTGCCTCATGCTCAGTCAGCCTGCTGTACTTGGATTTCATTAGATTCTGAATGTTTTCCAGATTTAATTTGATGATCTTGTTCTCATTTTTGAGTCTCATAAGTTCCTGATTTATGTCTTCAAATCTTTTACAATCTTCAAATGCTTGACAATTTTCTCTTTGCTTTCTCCAGTATGCTGTTGAATGTGTTTTTAACCTCTTGGTGGGTTTTGACAGGAGATTCAGAGTAATTTTTAAGCTTGTGTTTTCAGACAGAAGTGTGAGAAGTTTTTCCTCACCCCATTTCTTGTTAAGTTCAGAGGGATGATTTTAAATTTGAACACAATTGGATTTCAGAGCCCCAAGCTCCTTTCCATGTTTCTCAGGAGATATAAACACAGGTGGGTAAACACATTCCCAGGTGGATAATGGCTTACTTAACCTGTCATTTTTTTTATCCTTCACTAACTTGGACATTATTTTTACCAATGTCCACTTTGCTTCAATAAGCACACTGATCAAGTCCTAGAGGCTCTCTAATGCCATTTGCAAGTGAATTATATACTCTCTTTCCCCAGAGTTTCCCAATCCCTGTCCTGGTGCTAATATAAAACTCCAACTCCCTTCTTAGTCTGCTTTGCTTCCAGGGTATTTCTGTTATCAAATACCAGCTGTGCAACCCCTACCAACTCAGATAACACCTTTCTCTCACAACCTTCTAACTTTTGAAGCTCTCTTCTAATATCTGGGTCCAACTGGGTAACAAAGACCATTTTTAGGGCTTTTTGATTCTCAGGGATCTCAGGTTCTATAGGCATATAGGTCTGATAAGCCTCTAGGAGCCATTCCAGAAAAGCATTAGGGAACTCACTGAGGAGCTCTAAATTCTCACTCACCTTAGTTCAGTGAGTTGGCTTTCTAGCCACTGCCCGCATCCCTTCCAACAGTCTGGCAATAATTGGTAAGCTCCTCCTTATATCTATCTCTGTTGTAATCCCAATTTGGGTGAGATTAGAGAAAGACTTTTCCAAATGGATTGGGTTATCAGTACTGGAACCATCTGGTCCAAAGATTGCCTTCAAGGCCCTGCATGGGATTTGCTCCCTTTCCACATAGGGGAAAAGCACCTGTAAAGGTTGCTGACAAGCCATGCACTGGTGGCTCATGCCTGTTATCCTAGCTATTCAGAAGGCTGAGTTCTGAGGATCATGATTCAAAGCGAGCCTGGGCAGGTAGGTCCATGAGACTCTTATCTCAAATAAAAACCACTATAATACCAGATGTTGCATTGTGGCTCAAGTGGTAGAGTGCTTGCCTTGAGCTGAAGAGTAGAGAGATAGCACCCAACCTCAGAGTCGAAGCCCCATGACCAACCAAAAAAAACCTCCTGACAATCATCCCAGGTGGGATAGTGTGTGAAAATTGCTGTCTCTAATAAGGAGATGAGACCCTGGGGACTAATTACAGTTAAAGCAGAAAATATAGGTATCTATGGGAGTATTCCATAGTATCTAGAAAGGATGTTTATTTTCAAGGTATTGTCTGAAGAGTTTTCTGGCATAAATAAATCACTCTTGTAGATATTGTTAAACACTATCATTGCTAATTTTCTGCCTTTTGTTCTGGCATATCTGTAGTTACATTGAAATTTTCAAATAAATTCATAAACTTGTATGCTCTTTTGTTGTGTAAGGTTTCCTTCTTGATTAGAAGTTGTGGTTTTCTAACAAGAACTATTAGAGCTATATCATCTTTAAATAGAATTTAAACAGAAGTTGGGCAATGTCTCCTCATGTCTGAAATACTTGCTACTCATGTGATACTGATCTGAGGAATATAGTGCAAACCCACCATAGTCAGGAAAGTGCATATGACCATGACCCATATCTTGAATTAGCTCCCAGAAACCTGAAGGCAGAGTGGTGTTTCAAGTTGTACAGTACTAGCCTGGAATGAAACAGCTAAGAGACAAAACCCAGGACCTAAATTTGAGAAATAGTACTGGCACATATACACAGTGAGAGGGAGAGAGGGAGAGAGAGAGAGAGAGAGAGAGAGAGCGAGAGAGAGAGAGAGAGAGAGAGAGAGAGAGAGAGAGAGAGAGAGAGAGAGAGAGAGGAGAGAATATGAACAGAAAAGGATAGCAAGTTCCTGTAAATCCACCATTCCTCACATACAGTGTTCCAGTGAGGCACTGCTATGTGACACCCATTAAGAACATGACACAATGTATGAGCCAAAATCAACATGTCTTTGGAGGCTGCTCTCAACCAGAGCCAGTCTCTGTGCAATAAAAAGAGGACTAGGGTCACAACTTGTTCCCCTGCACAGACTCAAGGAGGCTGGAAGGCAGGGGCCACAGTGTTCCCGGTAGACCCTCGGATTGAGTGCATAGCTCACTTCTGAGAGTGAACGAAGTCGAGGCAGATCTGGTGCAAAAACTAGTGCCAGCTGTGTCACCAATCCAGCCATTTTCACTGAGTCCACTCAAGAAGCTGGGGTAACAAAGTGCTGTCCAACATTGAAGCTTCAAATTTCACAAGGTTTCAGACCCACTCAGGTAGGCTGTTGAACCATGAACAGATGACCTTTTCCCTACCACCTGTGCCAGGAAACTCTGCACCCCTGGAAGAGGGACAAGGGGAAGGGGCAGCTTGCCCTTTCTTCAGAGTGGACCTGAAGGTGCTGTTGTACTCCAGACCTAATCAGGGGTCTCTGGATCCATTGTATCTGCAACACTTCCGTGAGCTCCCTCAACAGAGTGCTCCAGCCAGTCCCATGCTGCTTTGCATTCTCCTCACACCCGTTTCCAAGAGTTCTACCCCTGCTCTGCACCACCATTGAGGGAATGATCACCAGAGGACCATGGCACACAGCAACACAAACAAGCTGTGGTAAGTCTGCTGTCACAAAGAATTCCAGAAAGAAAAAAGGCGAGTCCTCGTGGGAGTTTTTTCTGCAGCTTTGGCAAGACCCAGAGCAGCATCTGCAAATAGTGAGTGCCAGCATCCAGGCTGCACGAGTCAAGAGGAGCCAAGGCCAAAAGGCACAGATGCTCATTTGGCAACCACAGGAAAAGCCTCCTTGCTGAGGTTCAAGATCCGGGCCCGGGGCACTGGGGAACCTATTTCCCAAGGAGATGAGCTACAGCTGGACCTGGGAGGCACAGGGAATGCCCACATCTCCACTTGACTAGTGGGTGCTGCAGAAAACACTCCTCAGCAAGGAGCAGGAAGTATAAGAGGAGGAATGGTTGGTGGTGGTTAGGTGCTGGTTGTGCTGCTGGTGGTGGTGTTGGCAGCAGAGGCAGAAAGTTTCATCCACCAAGCCACACAACAGCCTGTGCCCTTTCCAACACCACAACGGCTTCCCTCATGTCCATGTTACCAACAGAAAGGCTGCTGCTAAGAATACTGCCCTCTCATGTCAAAGACCATTGGAGATTACAGCCATTATAAAGGCAGGTTCACTGGACATGACCGCAAAAGGCCTAGAGCACCAGTGGGATGTCCAAAAGACATTTCTGGCTTTCCTGGGCCTCCTCTGGGTCCACCAGCTCTCAACACTCTTAATTTGCCTTTGGGATCCTAATACCTTGTGGCTACTCCACACTCCTGAACTCCTACCCTTGTACAACTTGAAGCAAGGTGGCCTAAGAAATACATATCCTACTTGCACTGGGCAGAGTAGGATTTTTCTTCAAAGTTCAGGGAACAGTTGTATAGTTTCACAATCTGCACACTCACAGAACCTATTAGTGCACAAATTGTGCAGATGGGCTGTGCATAGGAGAAAGCAGTCAAATGTAGTCAAAATTTGTAAAATGAATTTTATGCCAATATATAAATGAAGAAATATATTCTTGGGGGATTTCAAACTCTCTGTCCCTCTCTCTCCCTCTCGCCCTCAGACTCAAGTGAAGAATAGACCCCTTAGTTGGCCTCTGGATAGGGGAAAGTGATGTGTTCAAAACACAGGAAAAGGTAGAATACCTCTGTCTCAAGATTGCCATTCTTGCTACTCAGGGAATTGGGATCTGCAGAACATGGTTCTAACAAGACAGAGCAGGATAGTGCAGGAGCCAGTTATCTCCAATGAACTACTCTTCCTGAAATCCATGCCCTCTCAAAAAATGATTGCCACAAGTGAAACTCTGGCTCAAGTGGTAGATCACTATCTTTGAGGAAGGAAACAGCAACAAAGTCACTCAGTCCCCAGAGAAAAAAAGAAAAATATTATATTTACATAGTGACAATTTTTTAAAAAAATTGTAGAAATTAACAAATGTAAAAAATATTTTAAGAATGTCTATGGGAAAGATGATTCCCAGAAAAGCAAATGGTCAAGTGTTTTTGCCCTCAACCTGGGCTGCAACTAGTGAGACAGCTAGAGAAGCACACTGAAGCCAAAGGGTTTATTTCTAGGCCACTTGAGAAGCCAATACTTCATGTTCAAGGAAGCATTGGAAGGAAGGTCAGAAGGAACAGGAGGAAGAAGCAGAGAAGCACCACCTGTGCTAAAACTGGCACTATTTCCAGGTGCTGGACAAACTGGAAGCGATCACACCTGTCATCACCACAGTATTTACATGGAGGGAGAGGCTCTATCATAGCAGTGGGTAGTTCTTTGAATCAATCTTCAAGCTCACTCAGCCCATCAAACCATAAACTCTGCAGATAGCAGCATTGTACCTCCAAACCTCACCTCTAGTTTCATGTTCCCTAGAGTGTTTGAGATTGGGTGATTGGACTCATTCCCAGCTGCCCCTAAATAATGCTCCAGAGTATACAACATAACCCAGGATACAAGCCAGGGAGGTTGTTCAAACCACATGCAAAAGGAAATTCCTCCAGTCTGCTCGGCCTGCTTTCCACTATGCCCAAAGCAACAATCCTGGATCAGAACACACCCTAACTGTGGGTTATGCATGAGGTGGAGGGAGGGTAGGAAGTTAGAAAATTGGTGTTGGTAACACCTGTGGGCCAAGACTAACAGAGGCACACAGGGTTCCAATGCTAAGTTCAACCTGGAATTCCCTTGGGACCCTGTCTCTGAAACCCATAAACAAACAAAATGGTTCTCAAGAAAACCAGCCAGCCCACAACCTCACCAAGACCCAATAAAGAGGAAGTAAAAGCTGGGAAATGACACTTGCCTGTATAAAAATGCATGCATAGGATATATGTATATTTGCATATATACACATATATGTATCTATGTGTGTATATATGCATATTTATTTATTTACTTATTTATCTTGAGAATACAAATGGCCTCTGCCTTCAGTTGGATTGGTGCAGAGTTGATCAGGGATTTACCATACAATTATATAACACAGGAATTGCCAACACACATCAGGAGATGATGAAGGATATTGAGGGACTCTCTCCAATATACTCAGCCTGCTTTCTACCATATTGGAAGGAAAAAGATAAGAAACAACTCCAGATCAGAACACACCCTAACCATGTACTGTGGGGGGAATGGGAGAGGGAGGAAATCAGTGTTCATGGGAAGCACAAACACCAGTTTCCAAAGCCCAAGGCCAACGTGGGAACTATCTCTAGCAATAATTCACTTAAACTATTCAAGATGTAGAATATCCACCTTGGATCAAGGAGAGACAGACAAATATACTCTTCAGAGGAATTTTTCCTGGAGTGTAATTTCCATACAATTTTAAGGCCCTTTCCTTCCCAACTTCACTCAATCTTTTGTAAGATTTTTAGTTTGTATATATTGAAATAAATTTTCACACATAATGATTTTTCCTTTGTCTGGCTTCTCTTAATGATTTACTGTGTTATTGGGCTCTCATGTTTGCACTATGCAAATATTTCTGATATTAATATCATTAGAACTTTATTTGATCTGTGATAATTAATGAATTCCTAGGCTTCCAGAAGCATCTTCTCTACAATCTGCAAACAGTATTATCCTTTCTTACTTTACTGCCCTACTTAATTGAGAATTCTTTTTACACTTTGTTTTTAGTATTAATGTTTTATTCATCACCCTGGATTTTAGTTCAACCTCAGGATGCAAGGTGATATCATTGAGAAAAGTAAAATATTCATTTGAAACTATTCTCAATCAGTTTGTCTAAGTTTAAGAAAAGAAAATCAGAAATTACCTTGAATTAAATGTGATCCTCATGATTTTTTTTTAAATTTAAATGTTCACATTCATTATAAAAACAATAAATGCCAAGCCTAATAGATGACTCCTCTATTCATCTATGGTTGTATACCTGCGTTGACCACATTTAGCATATAATGACACATCTGTTTCCAATTTGAATCGTGTATTATTCAATGTAGTCCAGTTATTGTTTCATGTAGGTACTCATCATTCTTGAGTAAGTGAAAGAATGCTGATATTTATATTGGAGGCTTTTATGAGGTAATAGTTCATTTTTTCTTCTGTGTTTTTCTGTAAAGTGTAGGTGTTTTTAAAAAGTTATAGCATTTTACAGTGAACAATGTTTACTCTATGTTTATCTTTATGATTATTAACATTTATAAAGAATGAATTTACATCATTTTCAGAGTAATAGCTGGAACTGGTAATCATTATGTTCAGTAAAATAATTCACACTCAGAGCCAGAAAAACATGATTTGTCTCACTGGGGATATTTAGATTTGTTTCATGGAAGGAATATATAAATCTAGGTGTCAGTGAATCATGCCTATAATCCTAACTACCCAAGAGACTGAGAGATGAGGTTTGTGTTTCAGAGACAGATTGGCAGGAGAGTCTATGAGATTGTCAATTCCAATTAGCCATCCAAAAGCTGGAAGTGGAGATGTTGCTTAATAGGTGGAGTATTAGTTTTGAACAATAAAAACTCAGGGACTGTGTCTATTCCCTGAGTGTCAGCCGAAGGACTGGAAAAAATAGAAAATGCATTACAATAGATAACAAACACCTTGGGAATTGGAAGCAGTAACTCAGGATGGACAGGGAGAGAAGGTGGGGGAATCAGCAGAGTACACTGTGTATACTTATGAAAATGTCATGATAAAACCCATTATTTAATTAATGTAAAGCTAATTCATGGGAGAAATTTCAACATATGTAACAAAGGAAAAACCAGCACAAAGAAAGCGATAATTTCTCTATAAAAACAGGAACCATGTACTAATGGATGTAAGGGAAATATACACAATAAACAACAATAGATTGCTATTAAAGAATAACGATCAAAAAGGAAAATGTAATTTATATTAAACTCAGTATTTTTTTATTGTATACCTTTGAAATAAACACTGAAAATATACATTTGAAAATTCAGTGTTATCATGAATTATAAAGCAATTAAATTTTACATTACAATAGTTCACAGCTTGGTGTTTTGACTAATATATGTATATACATATGTAATCAGCAGAACCTTTTTTCCTGAAATATTTCTTCTTGTATGGATATTATCTATCTACATTTCCTTATAGATAATTGAACTGAGGACTTCAGTTACTGTTGAAGTTTATCTCAGTTTCTTAACATAGCATGTTCTTCATGGGGCAGTTCAATGTATACAGGTTGGCTACTGGGTGCATGCCCCAAGCCAGAGAGAAAGAAGCCAATCCACACTCCAAAACACCAAATACAGACCACAAGAGCTTGCCACATCAAAACATGTGCATGTCCTACTTGGAAATTTTTCAATTATTTTGGTAAGTGAACATCATTCGGATTTGGATTTTTATTCTTTCATGTATTTTCTCCTCCATAAATTCCCTATTGAATAGAAACTCTATTTGTATTTCTATTTGTTTTAAAGAACATAATATGGTCCTTCAGTTCAGAGAAGCTTCAGCTCGTCATTTATTTAGACATTTTTATTGTGATTTCCTTATTTCACTTTTCTTTGGCAGTATCTATTCTTCAGTTTAGGCCCATTCACTTAATTCTTCCACCTGTTACTGCATTTTTCAAGCTGTGTCCTATGTATTTATTTATTTAAACTACATCTTGTGTTCCTTTGTGAAACCGTGTTTTCATTGAAATTCTTAAGCATTTTAGATTTACTATCTTTCAAGGTTTTCACTTAATTTTCTTTCTGCCATTTCTGTATGTGGCCTCTCTTGACTGTTTTTCCTTTTGATTTTGATATGTTATCCACTTTCTTAAGGAACTTAATTTCTGAATATATATTTTTTTTGTAAAGTTTCAGTACAAAGGGATTAAGGTTACATAAGTAGATAATGAGTACATTCCCTAGGGAGCATTGTTACTACCTCCTTTATTTTTCCCCTACCGTCCTTTCTCTTCCTTCCTCCCCAACTCTTCTTTCCCTCCCCTGTGAAGTTGTAAAGTTTGATTTCACATACTGTCATGTACATCTCATTGCTACAATGAGTCAACCTATATCCTTATTTCAGCATTTTGTTATTTCCCTTCAACTCCACAAATTAGAAAAAATTATATACAAGATGCAGGGCACTGGAATTAAATACAGTGAAAACCGGGGTTATAGAATGTGGGGAGAACATATAAAAGAAACAAAAAAAATCACAGTACATTGTAAGTATATTAAAAACAACAGCAAGAAAGATAACCAACCACTTGTGTCCCTATCTTGAGGTTCATTTCACTTAACATCATCTTAAATGATCATATGTACATAGCTTTTGAATTTTTGTTTGTCCTAGACATATACTAGTTATTGCAGATAAGGGAAAATATGGGACCTATGTTTATTTGGGCCTGGCTTATTTCACTTAATATATTTATTTCTAAATCTTTCCATTTCCTAACAAATTGGGAGTGTCATTCTTTCTGATAGAAGCATAAAAGATATATATTTCATTTTCTTTTTTATCATTAATTATTTTTTATTCTTACGAAAATACCATACAGAGGAGTTACAATTACATAGGCAAGATGCATTTCTTATTAATTATTGTTGCTTCCTTCTTTGTTTCCCCTTCCTATCCCTATCCATATACCTCCAGGACCACCCATAACCCACCCAACACTTGCCCCCAATCCCCCCGCCGCCAAAGTTGTAAAGTTCGTCACGGCTTATACATGTCATTGTTGCAATGGTTCCACCTGTAGCCCTATTTAAACGGTTTGCCTTTGCTGTACCCCTGCACAAATTATACCAACAGCAAACACAGTGAAAGCAGTGGTTATATCATGGGGGAGAGACATACAAAGCAACAAAGAAATCATCTTATAAATATGTTAGAAACAATGGCATGAAAGAAAAAACAACATTTGAATACTTATCTTGGGGTTCATTTTACCTAACATCAACATATCTGACCTTTACTGCTTGACTCAAACATATACTAGTTCTTGCAAATAAGGGAAAGCATAGGGCCTATGTTTCTTTGGGCCTTGCTAACTTCACTTAATATAATTTTTTCTGAGTCTTTCCATATTCTAACAAATGGGGCAATGCCATTCTTTCTGATGGAGGCATAGATTTCCATTGTGTATATATACCACATTTTCTTGATCCATTCATCTACTGAGGGACATATGGGTTGGTTCCATATCTTAGCTATGGTAAATAATACTGCAATAAACATAGTTCTGCTGGTAGCTTTAGAATGGTCTCATTTGTGATCATTTGGGTAAATGCCCAAAAGTGGGATTGCTGTGTCATAGGGAAGCTCTATGTGGAGTCTTTTGAGTTACCACCATACTACTTTCGAAAGTGTTGAAAAAGTTTACATTCCCACCAAAAATGCAGTAAGGTTCCCTTCTGCCCAAATCCCCTCCAGCATCTGTTGTTATTAGAGTTCTTGATTATAGCCATTTTAACTGGGGTGAGGTGGTATCTCCTTGTTTTGATTTGCATTTCTTTTATGGCTAGAGAGGTTGAGCATTTCTTCATATGTCTATTTGCCATCCTTCTTTCCTCTTCAGAGAGGTTTCTCTTTAAGTCTTTAGCACACTTATTTATTGGGCAGTTGTTTCTTTGAGGATTTGTTGTTGGGGGATTTAATTTTTTGAGTTCCAGGTATATTTTAGCTTTGAGATTCTTGTCCATTGAATGGCTAGTGAAGATCTTCTCCCAATCCATGAGCTTTCTATTGATCTTGCTATCTATTTACTTTGCTATGCAGAAGTTCTGCAATTTCATGAAATCCCATTTGTCCAACATTTCTTTGATTTGTTGTGTTTCTGGGTCTCTAGTAAGAAAATTTCAGCCTGTGTCAAGATGATCTAGGGTTTCTCTTTTCTATGCTGTAAGTTTTCATCGTGTCTGCTTTGACTCCGAGGTCTTTGATCCAGTTGGAGTTGATTCTGGTGTAGGGTGATATACAAGGATCCATCATTAGATTTCTACAGTAGTTAACCAATTTTGCCAGTACCATTTACTGAAGAGGCTGTCTTCCTTCCATTCTATTTTGCTAAGCTCCCTTATCGAAAATTACATGGCTATAGATCTGTAGGTTTGTTTCTGGTTTTTCAATTCTATTTCATTGGTTCTGAGGTCTCTTCTTGTGCCAGTGATTACTGTGGCTTTGTAGTAGAGTTTGCACATGGTATTGATATTCCTCCAGCAGTGTTCTTTCTGTTGAGGATAGTTTTTGTTATTCGGGGTTTTTTATTGTTCCCTATGAATTTTTGGATTGCCTCTTCTATTTCCTTGAAGAATATGAGGTAGGAATATTGATAGGTATCACATTAAATTTGTAGATAGTCTTGGGAAGTATTGCCATTTTCATTATGTTGATCTTTCCAATCCAGGAGCATGGGAGGTTTTGCCACTTTCTAAGTTCTGTTTTGATTTCCTTTTTCAGGTTTTTATTTATTTATTTATTTATTTATTTATTTATTTTGGATTCTCATTCTTTATTAAGCTTACTGAGTACTAATGGGATTCTAAAACACAAGAAAGTCTTAACTTTTCCACTAATTTTTTAAATGCCTCCTGTAAGAAGAATCAAAATTAATGAAAGAAATAAATTAGAAACAATATAAAGATATTTGTGGTGTATTGATACCAGGAGAAATTGAAATGTCACATGTAAATACCAAATGACATTTACAAATCACAAACCATAATTATTCTATGAGCGAATGTGATACTTACAGATTTATACTTTCCAAAAAAATCACCATTGAGAATACCACAGCCAATTTCAATCACAGAAGCAAAGCTGCAAAGAATTGCTGAAATGTTCTCCTATTCAGTCCTAAAATTGAGAGGGTTGATTCTGTTCACATTGTTGGTTTGATCCTCTTCCTCCTCAGAAATGAATGTGCCTATGTAGAACAATTTATAACTATATTTTAACTTTACCGTTGTCTTGCCTTTCTGGTCTGATCTTCAGTCTGAGTACCGCTATTGAGCATATGTAGTTTATAAACATGGGCCATCCCTTAACAAGCAGAAGCATGCTCTAAAACATTTCTAACAGAAAATATGTGATAATGGCAATATTCTATACATGTATTTTCTAACAGACTAGCCACTGGCTACAATATCAAATGTGAGTATCAAATGTGAATAGTGTCAGAAATTAATTCTTCCAATTTTAGTTAAGTTAAATGAAATTTTAAATAGTGAGATTCATCTACTCACTGTTAGCTGGACAGCTCAGTTTCCAAATAAGGAAGCTGAAGTTCTCACAAAGATAGGGATAAAATATACTCCAAGCTAGGTAAAGGTGGCTAACACATGTAATCCTAGTTATTCAGGAGGCTGAGATCTGAGAATCTCGGTTCAAAGCCAGCCCTGGCAGGAAAGTCCGTGAGGCTCTTATTTCCAATAAACCACTAGAAAACCAGAAGTAGCAATGTGGCTCAAGCAGAAGAGTACATGCACTGAGCTAAAGAGTGCAGGAACAGAACCCACGACCAAAGTTCAAGGCCCACGGCCAACCAAAAAACAACAACAACAACAACAACAACAAATATATATATATATATATATATATATATATATATATATATATATATATTCCAAGTGAAGAAGGTTCCATTGGATTCTAACTGCATGTCTGTGAATTATCTGAAATTTTCTTTTTTTTAATTTTAATTTTAATTTTTTGTGAACATCCTGTACAGAGGGGTTACAATTACATGGGCAAGATAATTAGTACATTTCTTATCAAGGATTGCAGCCTCCTCCATTGTTTACCCTTCACATCCCTTCCTAACCTCCCCCTACCCTCCAACCATTTCCCACCCCAACCCCCCATCTGCCCACCAAAGTTGTAAAGTTCGTTTTCGACATGACAACTTGTGCTTCTCGTAGTTGCAACGGGTCCACCTGTATCCTTAAATGACTTGTTTTTCCCCACCTCCTCCACAAATTATACCAACATCAAATATAGTGAAAGCAGGGGTTATACTCTGGGGGAGGGACATACAAAGCAACAAAGAAATAATTTTACAAATGAGTTAGAAACAAATACATGAAAGAAAAAAATTAAAAACCAACCTAATGGTTCACTTTCCTAACATCACTTTATCTGACCTTCTCTGCTTGACTCATACATTTACTAGATATTGCAAATAAGGGAAACCATGGGACCTAAGATTCTTTGGGCCTGGCTTACTTCACTTAATATAATTTTTCCAAGCCTTTCCATTTCCTAACAAATGGGGCAATTCCATTCTTTCTGATGGAGGCATAGAATTCCATTGTGTATATATACCACATTTTCTTGATCCATTCATATACTGTGGGGCATCTGGGTTGATTCCATATCTTAGCTATGGTAAATAATGCTGCAATAAACATAGTTGTGCTGGTAGCTTTAGTGTGGTCTTTTTTGTAAACATTTGGGTAAATGGCCAAATGTGGGATTGCTGGGTCATAGGGGAGCTCTATGTGAAGTCTTTTCAGGAACCTCCATACTGTTTTCCAAAGTGGTTAAACAAGTTAACACTCCCACCAACAATGAAGTAAGGTTCCTTTCTGTCCACATACCCTCCAGCATCTGTTGTTGTTAGAGTTTTTAATTAATTATATCCATTCTAACTGGGATGAGGTGGTATCTCAATGTTATTTTGATTTGCATTTCTTTTATGCCTAGGGAGGTTGAGCATTTCTTCATGTGTCTATTGGCCTTCCTTCTTTCTTCTTCAGAGAAGTTTCTCTTTAAGTCTTTAGCCCACTTATTTATTGGGCAGTGGTTCCTTTGAGGATTTGTTGTTGGGGGATTTAATTTTTTGAGTTCCAAGTATATTTTAGATATGAGACTCTTGTCTGTTGTATGGGTAGTGAAGATCTTCTCCCAATCCGTGGTCTTTCTATTGATCTTGCTAGCTATGTCCTTTGCCATGCAGAAGCTCTGCAACTTCATGCAATACCATTTGTCCAACCTTTCTTTGATTTGTTGTGTTTCCAGGTCTCCGTTCAGAAAATTTTGCCTGAGCCAAGGAGACTAGGGTTTCTCCTATTCCATCCTGTAATGTTTTGAGAGTGTCTGCTTTGACTTCGAGGTCTTTGATCCATTTGGAGTTGATTCTGGTGCAGGGTGATATATAAGGATCTAGCTTTAATTTTCTACAAGTAGTTAACCAATTTTGCCAGCACCATTTACTGAGGAGGCTGTCTTTCTTACATTCTATTTTTTTTTTAGCTCAGTTATTGAAGATTACTTGGCTATAGGTCTGTAGGTTCATTTCTGGGTTTTCAATTCTATTCCATTGGTCCTGAGGTCTGTTCTTATGCCAGTACCAAGCTGTTTTGATTACTATGGCTTTATAATAGAGTTTGATATTTGGTATTGATATTCCTCCAGCAGTGTTCTTTCCGTTGAGGAGCGTTTTTGCTATTCAGTGTCTTTTATTGTTCCATATGAATTTTTGGATTCCTCTTATATTTCTTTGATGAATGAGTTTGGAATTTTGATAAGTATCCCATTGAATTTGTAGATAGCTTTGGGAAGTATTGCCATTTTCCGATGTTAATCTTTCTAATCCAGGAGCATGGGAGGTTTTGTCATTTTCTAAGTTCTGTTTTTATTTATTTCAAGATTTTAAAGTTTTCATCATAGAGTTCCTTCACTTCTCTTGTTAAGTTAATTCCTAGGTATTTTATTTTTTGAAGGGCTATTACAAATGGAGTTGCTTTCCTAATTTCAGCCACACTTTTCTCATTGTTGGCATACAAAAAGCCATTGATTTTTGGGCGTTAATTTAATACCCTGCTACTTTGCCAAAGTTTTGAATCAGCTTGAGTAATTTGGGAGTGGAGTCTATGGGATTCTTTAAATACAAGATCATGTCATCTGCAAAAAGGGAGAGTTTTATTTCTTCTTTCCCTATTTGGATCCCCTTTATGTTTGCATCTTGTCTTATTGCTGTAGCTAGGCATTCTAGTACTAGATTGAAGAGAAGTGGAGACAGTGGACATCCTTCTCTTATTCCTGAGTTAAGAGGAAATGGCTTTAGTTTTTCAACATTAAGTATAATTCTGACTATATATTTGCCGTATACAACCTTTATTGTATTGAGGAATGTTCCATGGATTCCTAATTTTTCCAAAACCTTCATCATAAAGGGGTGTTGGATTTTTTCAAATGCTTTTTCTGCATCTATTGAGATAACCATGTGGTTCTTATCCTTGTTCCTGTTGATGTGATGAATAATATTAATTGATTTGCGTATATTGAACCAGCTTTGCATCCCTGAAATGAATCCTGTTTTATCGTGGTGTATATTTTTTTGGATGAATTGTTGAAGTCGATTGGCCAAAATTTTTTGAGAAGTTTTGCATCAATGTTCATCAAAGATATGGGTCTATAGTTCTCTTTCTTTGAGGAGTCCCTGCCTGGTTTTGGGATGAGAGTTATGATGGCTTCATAAAATGTGTTGGGTAATGAACTTTTTCTTTCAATTTCATTGAAGAGTTGGAGGAATATTGGTGTGAGCTCTGCTTTGAAGGCCTTGTAGAATTCCGCTGTAAAACCATCTGGTCCGGGACTTTCCTTAGCTGGGAGGTCTCTTATTGCTGTTTCTATTTCAATGCTTGATATGGGCCTGTTAAGCTGGTTTAACTCATCTTGGTTTAGTTTTGGCATATCAATATTTGCTAGGAAAAGTTCCATTTCTGTCAAGTTCTCGAACTTATTAACATAAAGTTTTGAAAAGTATTCCTTTATAATATTCTGAATCTTGGTTGTTTCCATGGTGATGTTTCCATTCTCATCTCTGAGTTTATTTATTTGGGTGTGTTCTCTTCTTTTTCTCATAAGATTTGCTAAGGGTCTGTCAATTTTGTTAATTTTATCGAAGAACCATCTCTTTGGTTTTTTTTTTTTATCCTTTCCATAGTTTTTTGGGCTTCTAATTCATTTCATTCTGATATAATTTTAATTATTTCTTTCTGTCTACTGGATTGGGGTTTATCTTGCTGCTCTTTTTCAAGGAGGTTTAAATGTGTCAATAAATTGTTGGTTCAGATCTCTCAAATTTGTTGATGTAGGACCTCAGAGCTATAAACTTGCCTCAATACTGCCTTTTTTGTGTCCTAGAGGAGTTGGTAATTTGTGTGCTCATTTTTGTTGAATAGCATGAACATTTGAATTTCCTTTTTAATCTCTTTCATACCCACTCATGATTCAGCAGTGTGTTGTTCAACCTCCGTGTGTTACCGGGCTTTCTTTGGTGGCTTTTGTGGTTGAGTTCTAATTTTATTCCTTTGTGGTCAGACAGAATGCCAGGTGTAAATTCAATGTTTCTGAATTTGGACAAGTTTGCTTTGTGGCCTAAAATGTGGTCTATTTTAGAAAATGTTCCATATGCTGCTGAGACAAACGTGTGTTCTGATGGTGTTGGGTGAAATATTCTGTAGATGTCTGTTAAATCTAGTTGATCTATGCAGCTGTTTAGATCTGCAGTTTCTCGGTTGAGTTTTTGCTGAGTTGATCTATTTAGTGGGGAGAGTGGTGTGTTAAAATCCCCAACAATTAATGTCTTTGGATCTATATGGGATTTGAGGGAAAGTAGTGTTTCCTGTATAAATTTGGGTGTTCAATTGTTTGGCGAATAGATTTTTAGAATCGTAACATCCTCCTGAAGGAGAGATCCCTTAATTAGTATGTAGCAACCTTCTTTATCTCTTCTCACTAATTTTAATTTGAAGTCTATTTTATCTGATATTAGGATTGCAACTCCCGCCTGTTTATGGGGGCTGTTTGCTTGGTAGATTTTGTTCCAGCCTTTAACATTGAAAATCTGTTTGTTTTTTCGGGCTAGATGTGATTCCTGAAGTCCGTTAATATTAAGAGATAGGACTGAGAGGTATTTGGGAGTTCCTGCCATGTTATCCTGCTTCTTGGGGGTTTTGAAAACTTAGTACTTCCTATGGTTCTTGGCTTCTCAGTTTGGGTGCAGTTTCTTGGCCTTTATTGTGGTCTTGTTTGTTTTCTATGTGTAGGACATATTTAAGAATCTTTTGTAGGGCTGGTTTGGTGGAGATGTATGGTTTCAATTTTTCTTTGCTATGGAAGGTTTTTATTTGGCCTTCAGTTATGAAGGAGAGTTTAGCTGGGTACAGTATTCTTGGTTCATAGTTGTTTGTTTTCAGGGCTTGGCATACATCATTCCAAGCTTTTCTTGCTTTGATTGTCTCTGCTGAGAAATCTGAGGTGATTCTAATTGGTTTTCCTTTATAGGTGATTAATCTTTTCTGCTTGACAGCTTTAAGAATCTTTTCCTTGGTCTGAGGTGATGCTGTGTGGATTATAATGTGACGGTGGGATGTCCTATTCTGGTCTGGTCTATTTGGAGTTCTAAAAGCTTCTTGTATCTGAATAGGCCTATCTTTTTGCATGTTTGGGAAGTTCTCTGCTAGGATCTTGTTAAAAAAATTTCCTAGACCATTACCTTCTCTTTCTAGGTGTTCCTCTACACCCATTATCCTTAGATTAGGCCTTCTGATGGTGTCTTCCAAGTGTTGGATAGATCTATCATATTTCTTGGACTTCTCTTTGATGGTTGTATGTTCTTTCTCTATAACATCTAGGCTGTCTTCAATCCCCAAGATTCGATCTTCTGAATGGTCTACCCTGCTGTCAAGACTTCTTACTTTTTTTTAAATTTCTTTTCCTTCTAATTGGTCAGTGTTGATAGCTTCAAATTCTTTTTTGAAGCTTTGTTTTAGATCTTGTATGAACTTCTTTACTTTCTTAATTTGGTGTTCAGTGTTTATTCTGAAATCACTTATTTGATTGGTTACTGTTTCCTTGGACTTCCTTTCCTTCTGTTTTGTTCCTTTCAGCATTCCCTTTGTGGTCTCCCTGACATCCTTCAGCTCTTTGTTAATGGATCCCATGAATGCCTTTATTGATCTTTGTCTATTCTTATCCTGCTCTCTCCATTCCTCTATTAGTCTTTGCTCAGCTTCCTCTTGTTCATGCCATTCCTGTAGTTCTCTTTGAGTGTTCTCAACCTGTTCATGCCATTCCTGCCTTTCTCTTTGAGTATTCTCAAGCTGCTCACGCAAATCCTGTATCAGTTTTTGAGTAGCTTCCTCATGCTCATGATATTCCTGTATAAACCTTTGGATTGCCTCCTCTCTCTCCCTCTCATGCTCATACAAAGTCCTGTGTAGGTTTTCTATCTTTTCCTGCATTGACCTTTTGTTTGCTTCCTCTCTGTCCCTATTACGCTCATACAGAGTTCTTTGTATGTTTTCAATCTTTTCACTTATCATGTTTGCCAGCAGTGTTTGTAGAGCTATTTGGGAACTCTCCTCTGGATTATTCATTATCCGTTCTGTCCCCTGATTTTCATGAGTAGGAGTGGAGATACTTGGACTTGCCATTTTTCTTGTGTTTTTCCGGCTTACTCTGCCCATTTGGGATGAAAATAACACCAGTTTTGTGCTAGAACACTAACTTAAGGCAAGCATCCACCAAAGTTTTAATTTGCACAGTCAATAGTCTGCAGATACAATCTAGTTCAACAGATACCTCTATTCAACATCAAACAACTATATATTAATGGGCTAAGAACCACAAAGAGGAATTTGGTAAAGCAGAAATTATTAGGGTTAGGGAGAGATGTGGGTAAAAAATAGGAATATAGTGATGTGGGAAGGTACAGGGAGAGTTAACTTAACTAAGTCCTAGTCTCATACCAGGAAATAGTTTGGATAGAATGAAAGTAGAGAGAGAAAAAACAAGAAGAAAGAGAAAGGAGAAAAAAAGAGACCAGAAAAAATAGAAAAATAAATATTAATAATATGTAGATTTGAGAACAAACTATTCAAAGGACGTGACTATAATGAGAGAAGGGGAGGGATATAAAGGAGATGTGAAAAACTTAAAAAAAATAAAACTACTTAAAATATTATATAGGTATAAAGAGGTAGTACTGTTTTTAAGGAATTTAAGTCTCAGAGGTTTTGAATTGATTAATAAATTTGTGGATTAAGTGTGTACACAATGGGGGATAGGGTCTAATAGTCAACTACGGGTTTATCTGAGGATGTGCAGAACAATAATTAAGTCCCATAAAGAAGAGCAAAGGAGAGGATGAGGTGAGAAGGATAAGGAAGAAAGAAAAAAAAAAGATCAGAAGTTCAGTTGAGCTAAGCAAAAAACAAAAGAAAAAAAATTTTTAAAGAAAAAAAGAAAGAAAGAAAAATGCACACATGCATGTATCCCTAAAATAAAGATTATAAGGGGGAAAAAGTTACTAGAAAACAATTTTTTCAAAAAAGGTAAAAATTTAAAATTAAAAAGTTTTCGAACAGAAATTTTTTTTTTTTTGTAAAAGGTATAAAAAGAAGAAGAACAAGAAAAAAAGTTCTTTGATTTTTTTTGGGAGGTTTGGGAAAAATCCTGTATCTCCCTTGTGTCTGTATTCAGCCTCTGGTTGGAGTCCCTGGTCTGCTTGTGGTCCTGTGGCTTGCTTGGTTTCTTAAGTCAGTTTTTTGGACAGGCAGAAAAATGCTCTGCTTTACCCAGGATTTTGCGATCCTCCTCCCAAGTTAGTTCAATGGGAGGGGGGTCTGCTTTGAGTATCACAAAAGAGGGAGTTGGCTTTTTCCTCAAGTTTGGAGATGCTGTGATGAGGCTAGGTTCTGGGTAGAGTTGAGGCCTTTCAGCAAACTGTAGCTTTTCCCGTGGGCTAGTTTGTGAGAAACTCACAGAGCCCAGCCTGGAGCCACTGGCAGGGTTTCTGTTTACTGATGTTGAGGCTGCTAAAAGGAGGGGCAGACTCTGGGTCTGATTACCCAGTGAAGAAAGCCAGTCCTAGGGCTGGCGCCCAAAATGGGTGACTTTTCCCTGGGTGGAGCTGAGTTTGGCAGGTCACGCCATTAAGTTCTTGTGACCTGCTAAATGACTCCTTTTATTTCAAGGCCTTAGTTGTAGTTAGCAGCTCCACCGAGCTTTGTCAGTATCCAAGATGGAGATCTCCAGTACTGGAGGGCAGGGGTGGCCTTCCCTCCTCTGCTCCCTGAGAAGGAGTGAGGACATCAGGCTTCTACTCACGCCCAGTCTTGGTTCCTGGGATGTATCTGGACTGCGAACTGTAGGATGAAGATGTCTGCTCCTTGTGGGTTCTTGCTGGTGTTGAGTAGAATCTGCTTGCCCACCCAGTCTGGCTCCTTCCTCCTGGACCCTGTTTCAGGTAGCTGCTGGCAAGAGCTCAGATCTGTCTTCTTGCCTAGATCTGCCCTCTCTGGCCTAACTCTCTGTCCTGTGATGGCACATTTGGTGTGATTCTCTGGCTTAGGACTGTTCACTGGAACTCTAAAACTGCTTTCCATGCACAAGCTTGTTTAGTCTCCAGCTTCTCCTCCGCCATCTTCCCACTTTGAGGTTTTTAAAGTTTTCATCATACAATACCTTCACTTCTTTGGTTAAGTTAATTCCTAGGTATTTTCTTATTTGTGGGTCTATTACGAATGGAGTTGCTTTCCTAATTTCAGCCACACTTTTCTCATTGTTGGCATACAAACTTGACATTGATTTTTGAGGGTTAATTTTATAAACTGCTACATTGCCAAAGTTTTGAATCAGCTTGAGTAATATGGGAGTGGAACCCATAGAATTCTTTAAATACAAGATCATGTCATCTGCAAAGAAGAGAGTTTTACTTCATCTTTCCCTAATTGGGTCTCCTTTATTTTTGCATCTTGTCTTATTGCTGTATCGATGTATTCTAATACTAGATTGACGAGAAGATGGAGAGAGTGGATATCCATGTTTCATTCCTGAGTTAAGAGGAAATAGCTTATTTTTTCACCATAAAGTATAATGCTGACTGTAGATTTGTCATATACAGTCTTTATTGTATTGAGGAATGTTCCCTGGATTCCTTAATTTTTCAGAACCTTCATCATAATGGGGTGTTGGATTTTGTCAAATGCCTTTTCTGCATTTATTGAGATAACCATGTGTTTCTTATCTTAGCTTTTGTTGATGTGGTAAATTATATTAATTTATTTGCATATATTGAACCTGCTTTGCATCCCTGAAATGAATCCTGTTTGTTTGTGGTGTATGATATTTTGGATGAATTATTGAAATCGATTGGCCAAAATTTTGTTGAGAAATTTTGCATCGATGCTCACCAATGAAATCAGTTTACAGTTTTCTTTCTTTGATGAGTCCCTTCCTGGTTTTGGGATGAGGGTTAAGATGGTTTCAAAGAAAGAGTTTGGTAGTGAACTTTCTCTTTCAATTTCATTGAAGATTTGGAGTAGTATTGGTGTAAGCTCTGCTTTGAAGGCCTAGTAGAATTCTGCTGTAAAACCATCTGTTCCTGGGCTTTTCTTAGAGGGGAGGTCCCTTATTCCTCTTTCTTTTTCAATGCTTGATATGGGCCTGTTAAGATGGTTTAACTCATCTTGGTTTAGTTTTGGCATGCCAATATTTGCTAGGAAAAGGTCCATTTCTGCCAAGTCCTCAAACTTCTTAGCATTAATGTTAAATACTACCTTATAATGTTCTGAATCTTGGTTGTTTCTGTGGTGATGTTTCCATTCTCATCTCTGAGTTTATTTATATGGATGTGTTCTCTTCTTTTTCTGATAAGATTCGCTAAGAGTCTGTTAATTTTGTTAATTTTTTCGAAGAACAAACTGCTTTGTTGATTCTTTCTAGGTTTTTTTTTGGATTCTAATTAATTTAATTTTAAGTATTTCTTTCTGTCTACTGGATTGGGGATTATCTTGCTGCTATTTTTCAAGGAGGCTTAGTTGTCTCATAAATTTGTTGGTTTCAGATCTCTCCAATTTGTTGATGTAGGAGCTCAGAAGTATAAACTTGCCCCTGAGTACTGCCTTAGCTGTGTCCCAGAGGAGCTGGTAATTTGTGTGATCATATTTGTTGAATATCATAAACATTTGAATTTCCTTTCTAATCTAATCCCTGATTCAGCATTGTGGTTTTTACCCTCTATGTGTTACAGGGTTTCCTGTTTTTTAAATTTTTATTTATTTTTAAATTGTTACAGTTCTTTCTTTGGTGGCTTTTGCTGTTGAGTTCTAATTTTATTCCCTTTTGGTTTGAGATAATGCAAAGTATAACTTCAATTTTTCTGAATTTGAACAAATTTGCTTTGTGGCCTAAAATGTGGTCTATTTTGGAAAATGTTCCATGTGCTGCTGAGAAAAATGTATATTCTGATGCTGCTGGGTGAAATATTCAGCAGCTGTCTTAGATCTAGTTGATCTATGCAGTTGTTTAGATCGGTGGTTTCTCTGTTGAGTTTTTGCCAAGGTGATCTATCTAGTCAGGAAAGTGGTGTTTTAAAGGCCCCAACAATTAATGTCTTTTGATCTATGTGAGATTTAAGGGAAAGTAGTGTTTCTTGGATAAATTTGGTGTTCCGTTGTTTGGCGAATAGATATTTAGAATTGTAATATCATCCTGAAGGAGAGATCCCTTAATTAATATGTAGCAACTTTCTTTATCTCTTCTAATTTTAATTTGAAGTCTATTTTATCTGATATTAGGATTGCAACTCCTGCCTGTTTGTGGGAGCCATTTACATGGTAGATTTTTTTCCAGCCTTTCACATTGAAAATGTGTTTGTTTTATAGGCAAGATATGACTCCAGAAGGCAGCAGATAGAGGGATCTTGCTTTTCAATCCAACTAGACAGTCTATGTCGCTTAATTGGAGAGTTAAGATTGTTAATGTTGAGAGATAGGACTTAGAGGTATATGGGAGTTCTTGCCATTTTATCCACATTCTTGGGGGCTGTGGCAACTGAGTTCTTCCTGTGGTTCTTGGATTCTCAGTTTGGGTGCGGTTTTTTGGCCTTCATTGTGGTCTTTTGGTTTTCTATATGTAGGACATCTTTAAGAATCTTTTGTAGGGCTTGGTTTGGTGTAGATATATTGTTTCAATTTTTCTTTGCTATGAAAGATTTTTATTTGACCTTCAGTTATCAAGGGGAGTATACTGGGTACAGTATTCTTGGTTGAAAGTTGTTTGTCTTTAGGGCATGGCATACATCATTCCAGGATCTTCTTGCTTTGATTGTCTCTGCTGAGAAATCTGAGGTGATTCTAATGGGTTTCTCTTTATAGGTGATTTATCTTTTCTCCTTGACAGCTTTAAGGATCTGTTCCTTAGTCTGAATCGATCCTGTGCAGATTTTAACGTGATGGTGGGATGTCCTGTCCTGGTCTGGTCTATTTGAGGTTCTAAAAGCTTCTTGTATCTGAATAGGCCTATCTTCTTGCATGTTTGGGAAGTTTTCTGCTAGGATCCTGTTAAATAAATTTCCTAGACCTTAACTTCTGTCTCTAGGTGCTCCTCTACACCCATTATCCTCAGATTAGGCCTTCTGATGGTGTCTTCCAAATATTGAATAGATCTATCATATTTCTTGGATTTGTCTTAGATATTTGTATGTTCTTCTCTATAATCTCGAGACTGTCTTCAATCCCCGAAATTCTATCTTCTGCATGGTCTAACCTACTATCAAGACTTTCTACTTTATTTTTTATATCTTTTCCTTCTACTTGGTCAGCATTGATGGCTTCATATTCTTTGTTGGGGCTTTGTTTTAGATCTTGTATGACCTTCTTTGCTTCCTTAATTTAGTGTATAAGGAAAATGGAAAAACAAAAATTTAAATTTAAAAAGTGAAACACTTAAAAGTTATGCAAGTTTAAAGAACTAATATAGAGAGAACTGGGATAGAATGAGAGGAGGGGTCAGATAGAAAGGACACATGAAAAACTAAAATATAAAAATGCTTAAAATACTGTATAGGTGTAGAGTGAAACTGCTATTAAGGAATTTAAGCCTAAGAGGTTTTGAATTCAGTAATAAATTTCTGCATTGTGTATACACAATGGGGGATGATGTCTAATAATCGATGATGGGTATATCTGAGGATGAGCACAACAACAATTTAGTCACACAAAAAAGAAAGAGAAGAAAAAGTAAAAAGAATGAGAAAGAAAGAAAGAAAAATGGACCAAAAGGTCAGTAGAGATTTTTTTAAAAAATGCACACACACATGTACACCTTAAATAAATTTGTAAGAGGAAGAAAAAAAGGTTAATAGAAAAGATTTTTTAATTAAAAATTAAAAAAAGATACAAAAGAAAGTTTTCTGATTTTTTGGGAGAGAATTAGAAGATCCTGTATCTCCTTTGTGTCAGTAACCAGTGCCTTAGTGGAGTTTCTGATCTGCTTTTGGTGTTTGCTTTTCCTGTGACTAGATTGGTTTCTTAAGTCAGTTTGTTTGATCAGGCAGAAAAAAATGCTCTGCTTTACGCAGGGTTTTGTGATTCCTCTCCCAGGCTAGTTCAATGGGAGTTAGATCTGCTTTGGGTATCACAAAAGAGGGAGATGGCTGTTTCCTCTAGTTTGGAGATGCTGTGATGAAGCTAAGTTCTGGGTAGAGTTGAGGCCTTTCAGCAAACAGTAGCTTCTGATGAGCTAGCTTCTGAGACACTCACAGAGCCCAGACTGAATCCATTCTCAGGGTTTATGTTTACTGAATTTCAATTGATTGTCTAGGCTTCTGTAGGGAGGGGTAGCCTGTTCTCTGTCCACTTCTCTGGGGGTGGACCTCTCTTTGCCTGGGCTGGGTGACTTTTCCCTGGGTGGAGCTGAGCCTGACAGGTCAGGTCAGGTTTCTGTGACCTGCTAAATGACTCTTGTTTTCTTTCAAGGCCTGAGTTGGAGCTAGCTGCTCAGCCAGGCCTTTTCAGTAGCAAAGATGGATATCTCTGGTAGTGGTCGGAGAAGAGGTGGCCTTCCCTCCTCTGCCCCCTGAGAAAGAGTGAGGACATCAGACTTCCACTCACGCTGGAGTCTTGATTTCTGGGTTGTCTCTGGTCCTCGATCTGTAGGATGAAGATGTCTGCTCCTTGTCACTTCTTGCTGGTGTTGAGTAGAATTCACTCTCATGCCTCATCTTTTGCCTTGGTCCTGGTCTCTCTGTGTTACAGGTATGACGGGTATGGCCGCTACCGTGGCCACAACCGTGGCTGCTGTCAAGTGCTCAGATCTGTCTCCTTGACTGGATTTTCCCTCTCTGGCCTAACTCTCTGTACTGTGATGGCACACTTGGTGTAATTTTCTGGCCTAGAACTGTTCACTGGGACACTAAAACTGCTTTCTATGCAAGAGCTTGTTTAGCCTCCAGCTTCTCTTCCGCCATCTTCCCGGAACTCTCATGTCACATTTTCTTGATCGATTCATCTACTGAGGTGCATCTGATTTGGTTCCTTATCTTAGCTATGGAGAATAATACTGCGATAAGCATAGTTGTGTGGGTAGTTTGTTTGTTTTCATTTGGATTAATGCTCAAAAGTGGGATTTCTGGGTCATAGGGGAGCTCTATGTGGAATCTTTTGAGGACCCTCCATACTGCTTTCCAATGTGGTTGAACAAAATTACACTTCCATCAACAATGCTCAATGTTGGTTTGATTTGCATTTTTTATGGTTAAAGTTGAGCATGTTTTTATGTGTCTATTGGCCATTCTTATTTACTCTTCAGAGAAGTCTCTAAGTCTTTAACCCACTTTTTAATTAGTGGTTATTTCTTGGAAGTTTTGTTTTTGGGGGATTTAATTTTTTGAGTTTTAAATATGTTTTAGGTATGTGTCCCTTGTTTGTTGTGTGACTAGTGAAGATCTCCCGATAGTTAGGCATTCTCCTGATATTACTAGCTATATACTTTGCCATGCAGAAGCTCTACCGTTTCATGTAATCTCATTTGTCAAACCTTATTTTGAGTTGTTGTATTTTTGTTTTTTCATTAAGAAAGTTTTAGCCTGTGCCAAGGAACCCTAGAGTTTCTCCTATTCCTTTCTGTAATGTTTTTAGAGTGTCTTTCACTTTAAGTCCTTTGATCCATTTGGAATTTATTCTGGTGCTGGGTGATATCTAACGTTCTAACTTTAGTTTTCTACAAGTGTTTAACCAATTCTGCCAGCACCATTTAGAAGAGGCTTTCTTCGGTTCTATATTTTTAGCTCCCTTATTGAAGACTAGGGGGCTATAGGTCTGTGGATTCATTTCTGGGACTTCATTTGATTCCATTCATCCTCAGATCTGTTCTTGTGCCAGAACCGTATTCTTTTGATTAGTATTGATTTGTAGAAGAGTTTAAAATTTGGTATTTATATTTCTCTAGCACGGTTCTTTCTGCAAAGAATTGTTTTTGCTCTTTCGGTTCTTTTATTGTTCCATATGAATTTTTGGATTGCTTCTATTTCATTGAAGAATGAGGTTGGGATATTGATGGGTACCACATTGAATTGGTAGATCCCTTTGGAAGTATTGCTATTTTCACAATGTAAATCTTTCCAATCCAGTAGCATAGAAGGTTTTTCCACTGTCTTAGTCCCATTTTAATTTCCTTTTTTAGGTTTTTAAAGTTTTCTTCATAGAATTTGTTTACTTCATTAGTTAAGTTGACTCCTAGTATTTACTTTTTTGTGGGGATAGTACAAAAGGAGTTACTTTCCTGATTTTAGTCTGGCTCTTTTCATTATTGGCAAAAAGTAAAACCATTGATTTTTGAAGGTTAGTTTTATACCCTGCTCCTTTGCCAAAATTTTTGATCAGCTCAGGTAACTTAGGAGTAGAGTCCATGGGGTTCTTTAAATACAAGATGATGTCATCTGCAAAGAGGGAGAATTTTACTTCACCTTTCCATATTTGGATCCAATTTATCCTTGCATCTGGTCTTATTGCTCTAGCTAGGATTTCTAATGCAAATTAAAGAGAAGTAGAGAGAGTAAACATCCTTGCCTCATTCCTGAATTTAGGGGAAATGGCTTTAGCTTTTTGCCATTCAGTATAATACTGGCTGAACGTTTGTCATACACAGCCTTCATTATATTGCAGAATGTTACATTGAACGGAATTTAATTATTGAATACTAGATACTGAGAAGGCCTAAAATTTATTTTCATAGTGGAGAAATCTCATGGTGTAATTTCTTTGACTACCTAATGAATCATTTAACCAAAATAGACAGAGAGACAGACAGAAAGAAATATATGACTGGATATAGGAAAGATGAGCAAATATAATCATCCTGTTCAATGAACATTATATGAAACTTAAATTATATAACTTGAGACTGGAAATGGGATGGGAAAGATGAGAGAGAATGATGAAAGAGGTGACTATTGATGACCTGATAATTTATTACCTGACTCTTGTAATTGAAACCAAATTGTACATTTTCTAAATGAAAATAAATATATATTTTTAGAAATACCTTGTGATTGATTTTTTTCTGTTTTTCTTGTTTGTTTGTGTTTTTCTGGTAATAATTTTGGAATTCAGTTGCTTTACCCCTTGAACCATAACTCCAGCTAGGATGTGTCTGGTTATTTTGGATGTGAAGTCTCAGGGACTTCTCTTCCTTATATTTTTTCAAACCAACATTCTCCTGATTTTAGGCGCCTTATTAACTTAAGTTACATGAGGAAGCTACTGTTGTCTGTATTGTGAATAGTTTTGCAAATAGGTTAAATACTTGAAATTGAGTTTTAGCCCATCAAAGCTTGTGTTTAAGCTTTATTAGGGAAGCAGTATCAGAAGTATGCTTTTAATTAGGATAGTGGGCGTTGTGGCAGTATAGCCTTGCTTTCATTGTTCTAGAGTCCTTTGGAGGTCTCTAGTCTCTGATGTTCCACAAGAATTTTCTATACCTGTTTGATCAGAGTTAAAATATGAGTGTGGGTAGGTGTTCAGTTAATATCACTTGATTACTGGTCTTCTTTGACTTCATAAGGGTTTAATCTGTGTATGTGCCACTTTCTATTCAATTAAAAATTAAGTAGTGAACTAGTTGTTTGCATAGCTTCTTTGTGCATCTCTTTTCTTACAATTGTAACCACTTATTTTCCCAACCTTCCATCTGTTCCTTTCTGCAAAATCACCATGTTATTGGTTTTTCCTTCGTTTGCCAGATTGTGCCTACTGCTTCCAAATGGAAAGCCTGTTATGTCCTAAGTCAATAATGCAGTGTTTATCCAACTCAAGTTTTCTAATTACTTACAACCTGAATTCAAATATAGGTCTCACCTTGTGGTGAGATTTTTAGTTTTGATATTTATAAGTAAAGACTAATCATGCTATTTTTATGAAAGAAAGCAAATATAAATGTTTTGTTTTTGCTTTTGTTTTTAAAAAGTTAAAGAATTTATGTAATATGAATGTAACGTTAGAAAAGTCTCCCAGGTCCTCTGATCAACCTGTCTTGTTCCACTTACAAGAATATGGCTCAACAGCAGCCACTGGTTTTTAAAGATACCAATATGGGTTGAATGTTGGTGGCTCATACCTGTAGTTATTCATGCCTATCTATTCAGGAGGATGAGATCTAAGGGTCATGGTTCAAAGCCAGCCAGGGCATGAAAGTCTGTGAGACTCTTTTCTCCAATAAACCACCAGAAAACTGGAAGTGTCACTGTGGTTCAAGTGTAGACTGCTAACCTTGAGATTAAGAGCTGAGGGCAGTGCCCAGGTCTAGAATTCAAGCTGCATGAATGACCAAAAAAAAAAAAAAGATACCAACATGCTGTAACACTGCTCATTAGTGAAATGATTAAACTCTTTTGTGTAAGAAAAAAGATAAATGCTTATTTATGGATCATTTATTTTGTAGAACTTTGAAATACTCATGGCTATTGGTAATTCAGTTGATGTTTAAAAGTTTGACCATTTAAAGTTTAGTTGCCCTCCATTATTTGAGAAAAAATAGTGGTGTGATTAAATTATCAAGTAAACTGTTTTTTTAGAGGCTCAAACAATTATTAATAGCTAAGGCATTTAACACCATTCATTTGAAAATGAATTAACTGCCTCATTAATCAGTAAACGTGTTTTAACAGATAAGGCTCAGCCTAGGAAAGTAAGAAAACAGTAACCTTTTAATCTTACAGGAGAAGAAGCAGATTGCCTCCTTAATGTGCAGTGGCCTTATCTAATCAGCTGATTAGATTAGAATAAATAAATGTGACGTGGCTTTATGATTATATTTGGTACATATGAACACATGGTATGATTATAGCATTCCTCAAATTATTCTTTTCCATTAATATCAGCCATCATTTGTTTTAAATTTTTCATCAACTTAAAATTAGAAGCTGCGTGCTCATAGCTAATGTGTGGGATCCTAAGTGCTCAGTAAGATGAGATCTGAGGATAGCAGTTTGAAGGTAGCCTAGGTAGTAAAGTCCAGAAGTCTCCAATCTCCAATAAAGTACTCACAAAATATGGAAGTGACAGGATAGCTCAAGTAGCAGAATGCTAGCCTTGAGTACAAAGAGGCTCAGAGACAGCACTCTGATGTGAGGGCTAGCCCCAGCACTGGCAAAAAGAAAAGGAACAGAAAAATATAAGCAATTGTGCATCAAAGCTTATTTGGCCTTAGAGGTTTCTTATATTCAGGTTGAAAAAACAAGTGAAAGAGATGTAGAGTTTAGACACAGTATTATTTGTAGGTTCCTCTTCCATGTATAACCCCTGTTTTCACTGTATTTGATGTTGGTATAATTTGGGGAGGAGAAGGCAAAAAACAAAATGTTTAAATAGGGATAAAGGTTGACTCATAACAGTGAGATATACAAGACACTGTTGAACAATGAACTTTACAATTTAGGTGGATGGGTGAGTGTAGTGTAGTTGGGGAGGTGGGAGGGAAGGGATGGTAGGGGAAAACAAAGGAGGAGACAATGCTTGATCAGAAAAGTACTCATTACCTTGCTCATGTAACTGCAACCCCTTTGAACAGTATTTTCTCAATAAAAAACATAAAAAAAAATTGCAGAAAGAGGTCTGGGTTGCAGCACAGTGGCTTTATGATCATCTTGCAAGTGCAACTTTATTGGCTTTGATCCACAGTATCAAATGAGACAAAAAACACGATAAGACAAAATAATGAATCCAAAAATTACTACTTTAAAGAAACCAACTTCATTAGAAGTATAAAGAGCATTGAAAAACAAATCTGTATTTATCAGGGTGATCAAGAGACTGAATCAATAACACACATGCACACACAGACACACAAAGTCATCCATTGGAATACATAAGCCCCTTCAGATACCGAAAAATATGCATCTTAAATCTTATTTGCGGGGCTGGGAAGGTGGCTCAGTGGTAGAGTGCTTGCCTTGCATGCATGAGGCCCTGGGTTCAATTCCTCATCAACACATCAGCAGAAAAAGCCGGATGTGAGCGCTGTGGCTCAGGTGGGAGAGCGCTAGCCATTAGCTGAAGCACTGAGGGATAGCACCCAGACCCAGAGTTCAGGCCCCATAGCCAATAACAAAAAACAAACAAAAAACAAAAAACTTATTTGCATGTAACCTACACACATTCTCCAATATACTTAAATTCATTTCAACATAATTTTTAATACCTAATAAATATATGCTCAATGCAAATAAATATTGATTATATGTTAACAAGAATTTAAGAATTGAATGTATAACTAACATTTATAACAATGTGATTATTTAGGGCTATGGATTTTGAACCTGCAGTATGTGTTATACAATGCAAGTTTCAAGCCCCTATCCCAGAGTTTGTTCTGTAAGATATGGTAAAGGTCAAGAATCTACTTTATTAAACATATAGTAAAAGCAACCCTTTGCTTCTACTGCAAACAATACAGGTTCAGATTGGAATGGATATAAGTGCCACTCATAGTTATGGAGGAAAAAATGATATATAGACAAATCTTTGTAGAATTTGTAGAGAAATAAGCAGTAACTGGCAGATAAAGATAATAACAAATGAATTATATTGCTGTTACTAGTTTTTTTCAAGATGGTAGGAAATATTACTTTGCTATACAAACAATCACCTCTTAAACATTTTCAAAATAAATTGCACATGATACACTATTTTAATCCCAGCAATATATAATTTGAAAGGTATCCTGGGTTATAAAGCAAGTGTAAAGACAGGTTGGGTTCATGCATAAATATGCTTCAAATTTTGCCCAAATTAGCCTATTAGAATTTCCAAGAGTAGGCTCAGACCAGGTTGACTCATTGTAACAATGAAATGTATAAGACACTGTGCTAAGTTTTCTTTTTAACTTTTAATTTTATTCATCCTCTCCCAATTCAAATCACTGTTTTTTCACTCCTCATAAAACATGCTTCCAATTCCTTTTCCATGTTGTGGGCAATAATCCTAGTGTATAAAACATGCTACATACAGGGGCTGCATGTAGGCTTAGTGGTGGAGTACTTGCCTCACATTCATGAGGCCCTGGGTTTGATAATTCAGCACCACCTAAGCACAAAAAGCTGGAAGTGGTGTCGTGGTTCAAATAGTAGGCTGGTAGCCTTAAGCTTAAAAGCTGAGGGACAATGCCAGCACCCAGAGTTCAGGCTCCATGACTGACAGAAAACAAACAACTACAAAAGAAGCTACATGCAAATGAAACCCACAAAACATATTTTAAGGTTAGTGTAATTTTCATTAGAAAAGGATTACATTTAAACATGGATTATACAATGGAGGAGGGACATACCACTGTATTTGATGTTGGTATACTTTGTGGAGGGGAAGGGAAAAAATAGGGATACAAGTGGACCCATTGCAACAACGAGATGTACAAGAAGTTATGTCGAAAAACGAACTTTACAACTTTGGCAGGTGGGGGGATATGTGGGGGATGGGGAGAAGGGAGGGGAAGGGTGGGAAAGGGAAACAAAGGAGGAGGCAACAATGCTTGATAAGAAATATACTCATTACCTTGCCCATGTATTTGTAACCCCTCTGTCTGGTATTTTCACAATTTTTAAAAAAAAGAAATAAAAAAAAGGATTACAGTCCCTTTCATTATTTTCACATGCGAAACTGAAGCAAAGAGGAGAATTTAAATGCCTCAAATTTCTAGCCTCACTTTTTTGAGTCTGGACCAAAATCCAGGATTTGAACTGCAGGTCACTGCTTTTCTGCCTTTCATCTGTCTTATTTTAACCACCCCATAATCTCTAATCAAGATTCAACCTAATAACTCCCTTCAGTATTTAACTCTGAAGAGAAACAAACCACCTCTGTGATCCTTCTGCTGCCTTCTGGGTCACACCTTACCCAAAAAAGGAAACACATTTTGAAAGAGAAAGGCTGGAACAAAATCTATCAAGTAAATGACCCCCATATGACTATAATATAAATAACTTTTTTTCAGCACTAGAAGCTGAACATAGAGCCTAGCACTTGCTATGCAATGCTTTACCACTTGAGTCATATCCCCTTTCCTTTGGTATTTCATTTCAACACACCCCTTAGCTGTAAAGGCGTTGAAAGGCTAATATTGTAATATAAGTTGACATCAGTGCATAGTGAGCTTCTAGAGATAAATCCTTTGGATTTGGTAGTAGTGGCTTTTCCCTAGAGACTGATCTCCTTCAGGACATTCACTTGGGGGCAGTTTCAGACTTGGAATTGTAGGTTATTCTGAGACCTTGGGAAAAAAGCCTCATATGGTGAGCTAGTTCAATGTTGATTTTCTAAAAAAAAAATTTGCATTCTTTATACAATATTGGGGGCATTTTAAATTCTTTTTGTATACATTGTATCATTTTATTTTTTGTAGGCTTCTTTTTATAATTTGGCTGAAAAATGATAGATGCAGAAATAAGATGTTGGCAAACCTTGGACATTTTCCTCATTCCAAGTTCCTGAATTTGTACCTTGGGTGCAAACAGTATCTGATTCCCATGTATTAGCCTGGCCCTGTCTTCCTCCTTTATTGAAATATGTTTCTTCATGAACACAGGGAATGGAATTCTATCAGAATGGTTGCAATTTACCTGAGGAATAAACAAAGAGGGCCTATTGAGTACAGAAAGAAGCATGTATGTATATGAAAAGCCAGGTAAATTTAATCTATGTATAGACAGGGTTAGATCTAAGCCAAGAAATAAAAGCAATATTGCTAGACTTGGTTATTGGAGTGTGCAGCTGGCCACGTTTGTCAGGTATGAGGATTGGATCATTTCACATAGCCAGTCATTAAGGGCTTTCTTAGCTCCAGAACTGTTCAGTTAGGAGTGCCATTGGAAAGTAAGCAAAGTGCAGTTGCTTCTTGTTCTTGGTGGTCATGTTTGCTCATTTCTGGTGCTCAGTGTGGCCTGAGATGGAAGAACATGGAGACTCTGTTACCATTAAGACATTGGGAACCCTCCGGGGAAACATAGAATTGGTGAAAAGAAGGCAATGGTACATGCGGGAAGGAAACTGGGGTCATGGAGTTTGTGCTGTGGGAACCAGATATATAGCTCCCTTTGGTCTCCTCTGTAGATTAGGCGTCAGTCCTTGGGGCCCTGGTTCCCCTGCAATGCAGGGTAGGCCTGGGAAAGCAGTTGAGAGTCCTTTGCCATGTCTGTTGCCTGTCTTGCTTTCTGCAGGTCTCTGATGCCACCTGGCAGCTCAGCAGCCACTAAGAATATCTTATCAGAGATTTTCAGGCCTGCCTATGCACATGGAATGGAGAAAAACTTGCAGTGATGTTGATCCAACACTCTTTCTTGGGACATTTTTTTTCCCTAAGTATTTCAGTGTATCCATCAGGACTTGCTGATCAAGATCCAGAAAATCATGTTTCCCCACATTACTGATTCCTTCACAAAAGGGGATCCAGCACACTTGAGTAAGGTCAGACTGGAAAGAGAGGCAGTCACTTCTCTGACTTGTTAGGCCTACAGATTCTTTCTAGACATACTCTTTCAAAACCAAACTGTTAACTGATGTCAGATGATGGAATGGGGCAAAATCAGCTTTTGTTCAGTCTAGAAAATCGTTTTTTCCCTGTGATCATCCTGTGATAGGGTGAGACTAAAGGATAGGTTTGATGTTTTTGGCTTTTGGTTGAGGTAGATACCAGTTATTTAAAAAATTCAAGGATAAGTTTTCAAAAATTAACCTTTGAGCTTTATTAGCGCTAACTTTGTTTTTCTCTTTTTTATTGTAAAGATGTTGTGCAGAAGGGTTACAGTTACATGAGCAAGGTAAGATATTTCATGTCCAGCATTTTTACCCCCTCCTTTGTTGTTCTCCTGGTATCCATTCCCTTTCCCATGGGGGAGTGCTGACTTTAAAGTTGTTCAACTGATTATTTCAACCTTCAGTTCACATAAGAAAACTGGAAAATTTCAAAGAATAGGGATAAAGTGGGGTGGGGGGGTTCCTGTAACTTTTTTGGCATGTTTGGTAGCTCCAACACTTTAATGCAGAAAGGCTGGAATCAGAATTCTGTAGTCATTGCTGCTTACTCAGATGGATTACAGTAGTTGAGAAAGTTATTTCACCTTTTCTGTTTTGTCTTGAAGTAGTTGTTCTAGACAGTGCATTTTTTTTGCAATTTAGAATGGCTGATAAAGTCAGTCTGAAATATATCTCGAGGTTCTGTCTAATGAACAATAGATTTTTATATTTGATAGTTGATGTGGAGGTGTAATAAGATATATAAGGACTAGTCTATATGGGAGGTCCAGTAAGTTACTTTTTAAATAAATATGTTTTTATTGTAAAAATACTGTACAGAGGGGTTACAGTTACATGAGCAAAGTAATGAGTGCATTTCCTATCAAGCATTGTTACCTCCTCCTTTGTTTTTCCCCTACCATCCCTTCCCACCCACTTCCACAACTACCTTCCCCCCCAAATGCCCTTCCTCCTCATCCCCAACTAAATTGAAAAGTTCTTTTTGCTTAAATAGGGATACAGGTTGACTTGTAACAATGAGATGTACAAGACAATGAGTAGTATGTTCTTTAAATACAGCATGATGTCAACCTTGAATAGGGTGAGTTTTACTTCTTTCCATATTTGGATTCCTTTTTTATCTCTGCCTTATTACTCTGGCTAGGAATTCCAAAACTATATTGAAGTGGAGTGGAGGGAGGAAGACATTTTAGGGGTAATGGCTTTAATTTTTCATCGTTAAGTACATTGGTATTTGCAGGTTTGTTATATACAGCTTTTATTACAATGAGAAATGTTCCATGGATTCCTAGTTTTTCTAGAGTGTTCATCATAAAGGGGTGTTGGATCTTGTCAAATGCTTTTTTTTTGTATCTAATGTGATGATCATGCTGTTCTTATCTTTGCTCCATTTGATAAATTGAATGACATTAATTAACTTGCATATGTTGAACCAGATTTGCATTCCTGGAATGAATCCTGTTTGGTGATAGTATTTGAAACTGTTTATTAGATATTGTAGTCTGTGGGCCAGAATTTTATTGAGAAGTTTTCATGAATGTTCATCAAAGAATTTGGTTGATGGTTCTCTCTCTTTTATAGGTCCCAACCTGGTTTGGGAATGGGGGTATGCTGGCTTCATTGTGCGGATTTGGTTATGTTCCCTGGCTTTAAAGTTCATTGAAGAGTTTGAGGAATATTGGAGTGAGTTCTCCATTAAAAGCTTCTTATAGTTCAGCTGTGAATCTATCTGGTTCTGGGCTTTTTTTGGATGGAAGGTCTTTTACTACCATTTCTATTTCAATACTTGATATGGGTCTATGTAGTTGATTTTAATCTTGGTTCAGTTTGGACCTATCAATATTTAGTAGAAATTCTTACATTTCTTTTATATACTCAAATTTGGTATCAAAAGTTTAGAAAAGTATTCCTTACAGGGTTTTCTGACCATTTGAAATTTAATATTTCAGATATTTTTTCAAAACCTATCAAACTATACTTGTCTAAAAGTCTGTGACTTAATTTAGACATATATTAGACATCTTATGCTCATTTTTCAAAACAGGCCAGCAATAAGGAAGAAATCTATTTGAAGGTTCTATAAATCCTTTTAGCTACAATTAACCTAAACATGCTTATAGCTAAACTGCAAATTATCCTTTTCACTATGAGATTTTTTAAAGTAATAGCAAATGATTACCTGCTGTACTGAATTATCCATAATTTTCATAGGTGATCTTGTTTCATTCTATGTTATTAAAAATTTAGTGTACTCAAACTATAGACATTTATAAAATTTATGGGAGTGGAAAACTCTAGCTAGGCAACTGAGGATTGTCTCATTCATGACATCTCATTGATGTGAAATTGGTTTCTCATGAAAAGAGTTCTTATACTCCTTCCTGAGTGACCAGATTTCAGAAGGATTATTTTTAATCCTCCATAAATTCTCTTCTAGAATACTTCATTAGGATTTTCTGCTGTTCTTGACTTTTGCATCAGAAATTAAAGGAATCAGAAGCTTTTCTTAGTTTAAGTTTTCTATATTAACACTACCATTTACTACACTCTAAGATGATGTATTATTTTTAGATACATCATTTTATGTAGAACAGCCAATTTCATAATCCTGCTGGAGATAATGTGATTTTGCATGATAAAAGGAAGTAAGGAATAGAGTATGAAATTGTTAACCTTTGGAATTCTCCAGAAGGTCTTCAACTTGATGTGAAACCAGGAAATTACCTCTTACCACTATCCATTAAGATAAATTTCAATTCTAACAAATTTAGCATGGATCTTAACTAGGAGAATATTCCTCTTAAAAGTTCCATTTTGTCCATACAGAAAGCATCCATCTTGCAGATCTTTATGTTTCAGTGCCCAGAATTCTTCATGACACAAAGCAAGGCTTCTGACACTTGTATTTGGTTTAAAAACTGAGGAAGAGTGTTGTATATAGCATGACTCTACAAAGTTAGCGTGTTACCAGTATTCCCATTATTGTACAGATGAGGAGAGAGAAATATAATGAGATAAATTCAAGGATATATCACAAAGGTTAAATTAATGTTTCATAGAGATATATTAAAAAGTATAAAGTACCACTTAACAGTTTTTGACTGTTTAGTTGGAGATAAGAGCCTCCATGGGGACTTTTCTGCCTGAGCAGCCTTAGAAGCACCATCCTCAAATCTCAGATTCTTGAGTAGCTATCACTGCATACATGAGCAACCTGTGCCTGGCATTTTTAACATTTTTTAGTATCTTAACTTCCTGCTTGCACACCATCATATTCCAGAGTACTCTAATAAATTTCATTGATCTTTTCCTATTCACTAATTTCAACTGTTAGTGAGATTCTTAGGTCTTGTTCAATACTTGTATGATTCCACTTACCACTGTACTTTTTGCAATAATATTGAGTATCTTTTATGGGACCATTCTCTATGTCTATATCTGTCTCTATTTCTATTTTTTCCTTCTCCATCCATTCTCTCACTCCTATTACCTATCTTTTTATTTCTCTGTAGTGGCTTTTACAAGTTACAAAAATAAAGTTTAATTTAAGATTAAATTGTATAAAAATTTTTACTTCTATTCATAGAAAAATTGATAATGCATAATAGTTACCTTCTTCAATAGAATACCTTTCAATTTACCAGCTAAGAAAAGTCAAGGACCAGAGAGTGGAATTCTACAAGGCCTTCAAAGCAGCGCTCACACCAATATTCCTCGAACTCTTCAATGAAATTGAAAGACAAAGTTCACTACCGAACAAATTCTATAAAGCCATCATAACCCACATCCCGAAACCAGGCAGGGACTCATCAAAGAAAAAGAACTATAGACCCATTTCTTTGATGAACATTGATGCAAAACTTCTCAACAAAATTTTGGCCAATCGACTTCAACAATTCATCCACAAAATCATACACCACAATCAAAGAAGATTCATTTCAGGGATGCAAACCTGGTTCAATATACACAAATCAATTAATATAATTCATCACAACAACAGGAGCAAGGATAAGAACCACATGGTTATCTCAATAGATGCAGAAAAAGCATTCGACAAGATCCAACACCCCTTTATGATGAAGGTTTTGGAAAAATTAGGAATCCATGGAACATTCCTCAATACAATAAAGGCTGTATATGACAAACCTACAGCCAGAATTATACTTAATGGTGAAAAAAAAAGCCATTTCCTCTTAACTCAGGAACAAGACAAGTCTGTCCACTGTCTCCACTTCTCTTCAATCTTGTATTAGAATGCCTAGCTACAGCAGTAAGACTAGATGCAAACATAAAGGTGATCCAAAATGGGAAGAAGAAGCGAAACTCTCCCTCTTTGCAGATGACATGATTTTGTATTTAAAAAATCCCATAGCCTCCACTCCCAAATTACTCAAACTGAATCAAAACTTTGGCAAAGTAGCAGGGTATAAAATTAACCCCCGAAAATCAATGGCTTTTCTGTATGCTAACAATGAGAAGAAAAGTGTGGCTGAAATTAGGAATGAAACTCCATTTGTAATAGACCTACAAAATATAAAATACCTAGGAATTAACTTAACCAAAGAAGTAAAGGACCTCTATGATGAAAACTTTAAGAACTTGAAAAAGGAAATCAAAATAGAACTTAGAAATTGGCAAAAACTCCCATGCTCCTGGATTGGAATGGTTTACATCGTGAAAATGGCAATACTTCCCAGAGCTATCTACAAATTCAACTCAATACCTATCAAAATTGAACCTCATTCTTCAAGGAAATAGAAGAGACAATCCAAAATTCATATGGAACAATAAAAGACCCCGAATAGAAAAACGCTCCTCAATGGAAAGAACACTGCTGGAGGAATATCAATACCAAATTTCAAACTCTACTATAAAGCCATAGTAATCAAAACAGCTTGGTACTGGCACAAGAACAGACCTCAGGACCAATGGAATAGAATTGCAAACCCAGAAATGAACCTAGAGACCTATAGCCATCTAATCTTCGATAAGGGAGCTAAAACAATAGAATGGAAGAAAGACAGCCTCTTCAGTAAATGGTGCTGGCAAAATTGGTTAACTACTTGTAGAAAACTAAAGCTAGATCCTTATATATCACCCTGCACCAGAATCAACTCTAAATAGATAAAAAAAACCTCGGAGTCAAAGCAGACACTCTGAAAACATTACAGGATGGAATAGGAGAAACCCTAGGTCTCCCTGGCGCAGGCTGAAATTTTCTTAATAGAGACCCAGAAACACAACAAATCAAAAAAGTTGGACAAATGGGATTGCATGAAGTTGCAGAGCTTCTGCATGGCAAAGGACATAGCTAGCAAGATCAATAGAAAGCCCAAGGATTGGGAGAAGATCTTCACTACCGATACAACAGACAAGGGTCTCATATCTAAATATACTTGGAACTCAAAAAATTAAATCCCCTAACAACAAATCCTCAAAGAAGCCACTGCCCAATAAATAATTGGGCTCAAGACTTAAAGAGAAACTTCTCTGCAGAAGAAAGAAGGTTGACCAATAGACACATGAAGAAATGCTCAACCTCCCTAGCCATAAGAGAAATGCAATTCAAAACAACATTTACATACCACCTCACCCCAGTTAGAATGGCAAAAATCAAGATCTCTAACAACGACAGATGCTGGAGTGGATGTGGACAGAAGGGAACCTTACTTCATTGTTTGTGGGAGTGTAAGCTTGTTCAACCACTTTGGAAAGTAGTATGGAGGTTGCTCAAAAGACTCCACATAGGGCCCACCAATCCCACTTTTGGGCATTTACCCAAATGTTTACAATCAATTTACTATAGTTTAATCACTATTAAAATGATGCATTGAAATTGTTATATTAAATATATTTTAGATTTTTTGTTGTAATATTATCACTTTTGCCACCTGTTAAAATACAAGAACGTTTGTAGTCACATTCCAAAACTAAATTTCTTAAGGAAAGCATTATTTGGTGTTTCCAATAAATTAAATTGTTGGATTATATAATATCTTTACAAAATCATGTAAATATTTCAGACATATGAACACAATTGCAGTCATTTCTTCTTTCTTTTAAATTTACTTCATGTTTCTTCTTTTATTTAGTTAATTTTATTTGTGCATGCTGGTACCGGGGTTTGAACTCATAGACTCATCTATCTCTTAGTTATTTCACTCAAGGGTGCTCTGTCACTAGAGCCACAGCTCTACTTATGGTTTTCTGGTAAATGGAAATAAAAGTCTCATGGAAGTCTCATGGAATTTCCCACCAATGATAGATTCAAACTTTGATCCTCAGAGCTTAGTATAATCTCACATCTACATTGCTAATAGATAAAGGAGGATGCAAATGAATACAGATTTACTAAATATATTTTTAGTTTAAAATACAAGAATATATTTGCATAAGAAGATTGTATGCTTGTTTTATTTAGGGCATGCCTTTTAACAAAGAAAAATATGTAATTGCATTTCCAAACATGAAGTATATTTATCTAGACATGATAAAAATATTTCTCACTTTTTATATTGAATGCAGTTATCTATCTTCCCTCTTTATTTTAGCAATGTCATTAAAAGATTGAATTTATAATTCTAAGTAAAATACTGAATCTTTATTTATGATATATCCATGAAGTTGTTGGGAGAATATTTGATTTTAATGTTTTGTGCTCCTTTCTAATTTCTTTTAAATTGGTTTTCTAACTAACACAACATCTTTTACTCTTTGCTAAAGGAATGAGCAGAATCTACAAATGGATGGACTGATGTATTGAAGGAAGGGTGTATGAATGGAAGGCAGGGGGATGTTAGAATCACTTAAAATTTAATAGGTAAGTACAGATAGAGGGACAGAGGCAAGAAAAAGGGAACAAGCAAAATATTGTGATATGAGTGGTTTATCTGATTTTCTGTTGCTTCCAAAAGGTCTAGATACATCCTACCAAAACAGAAATTTCATATGTATGAACAAAAATGAGACAATAGAGGACATTTACATATTTAAAACTTTTTAGAGTAAGTAAAAAAGTAAAAAAGATATAGGTGCGTTTGATCAAGAGACTCTATGCAGTTATCAAACAACCAGAATAAAATACATTCATATCATATATAAAGTAAAATTTAATATGTAATATATTTAGAGTTCTTTTTTGTCTGTTTGGCCCAAAGGCAAGTTTTTTCAATCTATTATGATTTAAAAATCTAAAGATTAGCCCACAGTTCATTTAATTTACATGTCAGCTTTCCTAACAAAAAGGACATAGAACTCTAAACCTACAGGATGCATAAAAGACCAGAAACTTAATAAGAACCAGAAAATGGAAGGATTTCCTGTATTCACAAATTGGCAAAACTAAAACGATGAAAGTGGTTGTATTCCTAAATGTACTCTATAGATTCAATGCTATATCACTGAAAATTCTATTGCATTGTTTTTTGAAGAATAGAAAAATTAATTATAAACCATCAACCAATGGTAAACAATTATAATACTAGTTGAGAATAAGAACATTGTTGTATGTATCCAGGATGGGGGAAAAAGTTTATGGGATTTCTTACCTGGCAGCATATCAGATGTCTCATTCTAACTCTGTAGGAGGTGAAGATTGAGGAAATCATAGTTCCAGTCCAGGTCTGTGCATGTTAATGTCAATACTGGTACATGCCTGTAATAATAGCTACTTTTGGAATGTAAAAATGGATTAAAGTCCATTTGTTCTCAGAGTCAGGAAGTGAAAATTTATTACAAAAATGTGGAGTCAGCTGGGCATTGGTGTCATGGCTATAATCCATGCTACTCAGAAGCCTGAGATCTGTGGATGGCAGTTCAAAGAAAGCCCAGGAAGGAATGGCAATGAGACTTTTATCTACAAGGAAGTACCCCAAATCCAGATATGTCACTGTGAGTCAAAATGGTAGATCACTCACCTTGAGCAAACAAAGCAGAGGAATGGTACCAAGGTCCTGATTTCAAGCTCCAGGCCTTTAGAAAATAATACACAAAGCAGAAGAGACGTGACTGGATTTTGATGGGGGTGACATTACCATTTGGCATTCCTTTTGGGAATACTCCAGTAAACAAACTAGTCTTACATAAAACTCACAACATAGGTGTTAAGAAAATGAGGGCTGGAGGCAAAGTAGTTTGAATTAATGAAAATCCCAGGAGTATACATCATGACACAAAGACCAGGGACGATATTTCATGCTAAGAACTCCCAACGATGAAGAAAATTCAATATATCCTCATACAAAGACTTTATCTCAGCAGAGAAACAACAGATAAACCTACATAATTCTGTTCATGAGGCAAATGTTAGGTTTGGTGGCAGGACATTGGATTCAAATGTATCTATAAGCTTTCCCTTTAGCTGTAGTTGGAATTCCAGCTCAGCAGCTTTGAAAGTGGAAAACACTGGCCAAGACCAAAATAAACTGTGCGTGGATGGCAGGATTGGGTGAAGGAGAAGCGAGAAACTTGGAAAGAATGGTGTGAGGAGGCGAGGTGCTAATAGATGAGGCCTCTAACACTTACTTAAAAAAATTATTGGAAAGATGCTGCACAGTTACATGAATAAAGCAATGAGTACCTTACTTGTCTATCATTGTTACTCCTTTCCTTCTTGTTCTCCCACTATCCCTTCCTCCCCCACCTCCCACACTCCTCCCCACCCACATCATCCACAACCTGAAGTTGTAAAGTTCAATTCCACTATACTGTCCTATGGGTATCATTTTGACAGTGGGTCATCCTGTGTCCTGTTTCAGCATTTTGTTATTCCCCTTCTGCTCCCCCTATTAGATAAAAGTATATAGAAATGCAGGGTACCGAAATCAAGTACAGTGACAACAGGGATATGCCATAGAGGGAAGGATATACAAAGGAAAAAAAAAAATCACAGAATACTTTTTAAACAATCACAATAAAGACAGAACTCTGATGTCCATATCTTGAGGTTCATTCACTTAGCATCATAATATATGGACATATTTAGAAAGCTTTTGAGCTATTCAGCTTATCTGAAAAGATTATCCTATATGTATACTAATTATTGCAAATAAGGGAAACCATGGAACCTAAATTTCTTTGGGACTGGCTTACTTCACTTAATCTGAATTTTTCCATGTCTGTGGATTTGTTAGCAAATGGGGCAGTGTCATTCTTTTTGATGAGAGCATAGAATTACATTCTGTGTGTGTGTGTGTGTGTGTGTGTGTGTGTGTGTGTGTATGCATGTTTATATAAATATATATAGTATATATATATTGTGTGTATATATATATATACATATATATATATATGCTCATATATATATATATATATATATATATATCACATTTCTTGATCCATTCATCTACTGAGGGACATCTGGGTTGGTTCAATATCTTAGCTATGGTAAATAATGCTAAAATAAACATAGTTGTGCTGGTAGCGTCAGTTTGGTATTGTTTGATATCATTTGGGTAAATGTCCAAAAGTGGGATTGCTGGGTCATAGGGGAGCTCTATATGGAGTCTTTTATTTTTTGGCAGTTGTGGAGCCAGAATTTTGATCCTAGGTTCTGTCCCTCAGCTCTTCAGCTCAAGGTGGCACCCTACCATTTGAGCCACAATGCTACTTCCATCTTTTTTCTGCTTATGTGGAGCTGAGTAATGGAACTCAGGAACTCATGCATACAAGGCATGTACTCTACCACTGAGCCAAACTCTTAGCCCTATGTGTCGTCCTTTGACGAACCTCCATACTGCTTTCCAAAGTGGTTGAACAAGTTTACACTTCCAGCAGCATTACAGAAGGGTTCCCTTTTGGGCACATCCCTACAGGAATCTGTTGTTAGATTACTTGACGATAGGCATTCTTACTGGGGTGTGGGGAATCTCAGTGTTGTTTTGATTTGCATTTCTTTTATGGCTAGAGAAATTGGCATTACTTCATGTGTCTATTGGCCATTATTATTTCCTCTCAGAGAAGTCTTTACGTCTTTAGCCCACTTATCAATGGAGTGTTTGTTTCTTTGAGGATTTCTTTTTCTAGGATTTAATTTTTTGAGTTCTAAATTCTTAAATATGAGACCCTTGTCTGTTGTATAGCTAGTGAAGTTCTTCTCCCAGTCCTTAGGATTTCTACTGATCTTACTAGCTATGTCATTTACCATGCGGAAGCTCTGTAGTTTCATGCAATCTCATTTGTGCAACATTTCTTTGATTTGTTGTGTTTCTGGGTCTTTATTAAGAAAATTTTGGCCTGTGCCAAAGAGCCCTAGAATTTCTCCTATTTCTTCCTGTAATGTTTTCAGCATGTCTGCTTTTACTTCGAAGGGACTACTAAAACTTTCACTGGAGATGTTAGATTCGGTTCAGAGAATGTGAAACATAGGAAGCTCCTACAGCTCTTCAATACGTAGTATGAATTTTTTAAAATACATTTTTTGTTGTAAAAATACTCAACAGATGGTTCAGAGTTACATGAGCAAGGTCATGTGTACATTTTCTATCAAGCATTGTTACCTCCTCCTTTGTTTTTTCCATACCCTCTCCTCCCACCTCACAACTATACTCCTCCTCCTCCCATCCCCCACTCACCTAAATTGTAAAGTTAGTTTTTCAACAGAGTGTCTTCTACATCTCATCGTTACAATGGCTCAACTTGTATCCTTATTTAAGCATTTTTTTTCACCTTCGCCTCCCCTAATAATTTTTTTTTGTACTGGGTTTTCTTGGACATTATCAGCCTGTAGGAAAAAACCAAATGCTAGAGCTGTAACTCTGCAATAATGCAAGCTTTTACACTTGAAGGATAAATACTTTTGCAATTTCTCTTTGTCTGTACCAAAAAATGAATCTCTCAGTTGAATGAATATCAGAATTGAGTGTTAAGATGAGACTAATAATGGTTCTATGGTACTAAAGGCCAGAATCCGTGATGTAGCAAAATCTCTCTCTCTGGCCTTTGATTCAGAATGAGTCCTGGGCTGATGATAAAGCTGCAAGAGTCAAGAAAGTGCTATCTATACATAACAGTTTGAAATCTTTGCAAAGACAAATAAATGCTTGATCCTTATAATAACCCATCTGTAGCCAACAATAGAGAAAGTTCTTCAACTTCCCTCTTTTGTTCTTTAGGGTTCATTTACTCCTGGCCCAAGGACAGTGTTTAAGTCTAAAGCCAGTGCTGCCTTAAATGGTAGATGCCAGAATATTCTTTCTTCTTTTTTTTTCTCCAGGTTCTGAACTATCAGGCTTGGCTTTACTAGGGTCTTGGACCTCCATCTCTGCCAAAGGAAGGAGAGCATGGCATTCCAGGTCTGACCCAGAGTGTCAGCGGAGGCATTCCCAGATTTCTCAATAATCATCCTGCCAGGTAGCCAGGATATAGGTGATGGCATTTGAGGTAGATAGGAGGGAACCTGAATCCAATAAAAACCCTATAATTTTCTTCTATTATCATCCTGTGGTTGCGAGTGGTCGTTGCTTATTGGTGTCAGTTCAAAGGCCAGCACATCAAAGCTGGCTGCCTAGGCAGTGACATTATCGAAAGACCAAACAGCCTCCAGGGGGAAAGCCAGAGACCAAGTGTTCTTAGTTGCTCTGCCCTTTTATTGAATGTTCCATAGCCTCCTTTTGCTCTTAATATAATGGTGTCATAGAACTCAGCTCTGAGCATAAATCTCAACTGGATCTCAAAACAATGTCTACCATCCTATATTTTCTTACTGTTATGGAGAAAGCCCCTCATAGCACACTGGGGCCCATCACAGATATCACCATGATGAAGAAAAATTCTCTCTCTACATTGTAAAACACTTACTTTATGAATTGTTCCTGTTCAAACTGGAGGTGGGAAGAATTACATCATGCCTAGAATCCATGAGGGTTTCATTCCTACTGAACCTGTTTAGGAATTCTAGTGTTAATGACCAGCAGAGCTTGTGGCTTCATCATCTCAGTAAACTATGCTCAGTTGCTGGAGTAAGGCTGTTACTCTATAGGTGGTTCATATCGATCAAATGCAGGACAGCCAACTCCTTTCCAGATAATCCAAGGGATTAGAATGTCTCCGTTCTATGTCAACCTTGATTGTCTATATGTAAGATAGGGATACACCTTTCAGACAAAATCTGGTGCCCCTTTCATTAATTATTCATTTTCTCATGCATCAAGTAATTGAAGCTGGATCCACAAAATGTTAACTGCGTGAGGAAATAGAGACACAGAAAATATGCCATAGCCATGCCTGTGCACTCCACAGGGCCAGCTTAACTCAGCACTTCTCTGGTCTCTGTCATATATTTCTGGCAAAAGCCAATGTGGTGCTTCTCAGAACATCCCACTTTCCAGACTGTTTCTGAGGCTTCACTTGCATGTGAAGAATCTCCTGTTATTAGAATTTGAACAGTTGTTTCAGTGCATGGTAGTGTTTGCAAACAACTGATAGATGGATAGGTAGGGTAGATTAAACATTTTGAAGAATTGGCCAACTCCAACAAGTGAAGTCTAGTTATGGAAAACCATGTAAAAAGCTCATCAGTATCCCAAGTCACAATGGCAATACTTTGTACCATGACATAGAAATGGCATCAGGGATGATAATGTATACATACAATTATTCTAAGCACAGAGATGCTGCATCTGTTACTCAAATAACCAATAAAAATCTTTCATGTATTAATCATTGAGGTAGGTTTTCATTAGTGTATGTGGACACTTTGGAAACTAATACAGTGTAAATTCTTTTTCTTTTCTTTTTTTTTTGCAAGTTCTGGGCTTGAACTCAGGGCCTGGACACTGTTGCTGAGCTTCTTTCGCTCTACCACTTGAGCCACAGTGCTACTTCTGGCTTTTTTCTTACATTATAAATTCTTGAAAGCACTGAATGCAGAAATGCTTTACAAGCTTTCTTTCTGTCTCCTGGGAGCAACTTCTGGTTATAGGGTGATTTCTCGTCTATGAACCAGGTAGGAACATTGGTTGCAAAGACTCACCATGTGCACATACAAGGACATCACATGTTAATTAAATGATTTTACTCACAGAGATTGTCTCTCTATGACCACAATTCCAGCTATCCTCTCATTAGTTCATATTCCCACATACCCTAACTTGTGAATGATCCTTGTTTTTTTTAGACCCCAGAAATTTAAGAGCTAAATCTTAAGATAAATTACTATATTACTGATAAAAAAGTATGAAACATTTTGTTTAGGTAGCAACCTCCTGATTAAAACTTCAAAGAGTTTAGTAAGTGAGAGCAAGAATTGACAAATGGATTACTCTGAATTAAAACCTTCAGTGCAACAAAGTAAACAGTCATTAGAGTAAATAGGTGGTCTACATAATTAGCTAATTAATAACCAGAATATACAGGAAATTCAGAAAATTAAACTTTTATGGAATCAACACATTGCCCAATATATATTTCTCAAATCCTGAAATTATGTGGATATTAAAAATACACAAAGAGATTTTCAACATCGTTGGCATAAAGGAGAAGCAAATCCAAATGATGTTGGATTTTATCATACTCTAGTAACAATGTCTATCATCAAGATCACAAATAACAAATTCTTGCAAGAATTAGCAGGAGGGAATACTTACACAAAATTTATAGGAATGTCACTAATGGAAATGTATAAGGTTTCCTCAAGAAACTATAAACAGTTTTATGATATGAACTATTGACACTAGCTTGTGATACTGAGGTTCATCCTATCCATAAACATACACGTGGAAACAAAACCTTTGAGACTAAAATATGCTACCAAGAATTTAATAAGTAAATGAGAAAATCCTATACAAGGTAACAAGTATACAATATAAAATGCCAATGGAAACCTTATTAGCAAGTTTTTCCTAATACTCTTTTAAAGTACATATGCTCTTTGTTTTTGTTATTGTTTTATAATTGTGAAAATACCATATAGAGGGGTTACAATTACATGAGAAAGTAATGAGTACATTTCTTATCAAGCATTGTAGCTATCCTTTGGTTTCCATTACAGCCTTTCCACCACTCTTCTATCCCCTACACTATCCTCCTCCTCCATGCCAAAGTTGTAAAGTTTGTTTTTGCGACATAATATCTTGTGTATCTCATTGCTGCAGATGGACCCACCTGTATCCTTATTGAAACAATTTGTTGGACTGGGAAGGTGGCTCAGTGATAAAGCACTTGCCTTGCATGCATGAGGCCCTGGGTTCGATTCCTCAGCACCACATAAGCAAAAAGAAAAAAGCCAGAAGTGGCGCTGTGTCTCAAGTGGGAGAGCACTAGCCTTGAGCTGAAGAGCTGAGGGACAGTGCCCAGGCCCAGAGTTCAGGCCTCACAACTGGACCCCCCAAAAAAAAACAAAACAAAACAAAAAACAACTTGTTTTTTCCCTTACCCTCCACAAATTATACCAACATCAAATCCAGAGAAAACAGGGGTATATCTTGGGGGAGGGACATACAAAACAACAAAGTCATCTGATAAATATGTTAGAAACAATAGCAAGAAAGAAAAATCATTTGAGTCCTTATCAGGACTCATTTTGCCTGACATCTTATCTGACAGTTTCTGCTAGTATCAGACATATACTAGTCATTGCAAATAAGGGAAACCTTGGGACATATGTTTCTTTGGGCTTGTCTTACTTCACTTGGTATATTTTTTTCCAAATCTTTCAAACATAAAAGGGATTGAAATAGGGAAAGATGAAGTAAAACTCTCCCTCTTAGCAGATGACATGATCTTGTATTTAAAGAATCCCACGGGGTTCTGGGGAAATGGTGGAGGAGAAGCTGGAGGCTAAACAAGCTCTCATATAGAAAACAGTTTTAGTGTTTAGTGAACAGTCCTAGCATAGAGAATCACACCATATGTTCCATTACAGTACAGAGAGTTTGGCCAGAGCAAAAAAATACAGGCAAGGGGACAGATCTGAGCACTTGCCAGCAGCCACGGTTGGGGCTACAGCAGCAGCAGCAGTGGCCATAGCCCCCATACCTACAACACAGAGAGTCTGGGACAAAGGCGCCAGATGCAATGGGCAAACGGATTTTACTCAAAACCAGCAAGATCTGACAAGGAGCAGATATCTTCATCCTGCAGATCACAGACCAGAGATGACCCAGGAACCAATAATCTGGCATGAGTAGATCCCAGACATCCTCACTCCTTCTCAGGGAGCAGAGGAGGGACTCCCACTCCTCCCCCTACACTGGATATCTCCATCTTTGATATTGACAAAGGCCTGGCTCAGCAGCTAGCTCCAACTCAGGCCTTGAAAGAAAACAAGAGTCATTTAGCAGGTCACAGAAACGTGACCTGACCTGTCAGGCTCAGCTACACCCAGCAAAAAGTCACCCAGCCCAGGCAGAGATAGATTTGCCCCCAGAGGAGTGTCTTTCTTCACTGGGTAAACAGAGCCAGAGGCTGCCACTCCCTACAGCAGCCTAGAAAATCAATTGAAATTCAGTATACATAAACCCTGAGAATGGTTCCAGGCTGGGTTCTGTGAATCTCTCAGAAGCTAGCCCCTCAGGGAAAACTGTTTGCTGAAAGGTCTCAACACCAGCCAGAGCCTAGCCACATCACAGCATCTCCAAACTATAGGAAACAGCCATCTCCCTTTTTGGTGATACTCAAAGCTGATCTCCCTCCTACTGAAGTATCCTGGGAGGAGGATCACATTTTTCTGCCTGCTCAAACAAACTGAATTAAGAAACCAATCAAGCCACAGGAAAAACAAGCACCACAAGCAGACCAGAGACTCCACCAACAGACTGGTTAGGACATAAGGAAGATACAGGATCTTCCCATCAACCACCCCCGCCAAAAGAAAAAGGATCAAATAACTCTTTTTTTACCTTCTTTTAATTTTTAATTTTTAAATTAAAAATGTTTTCTATTAATCTGTTTTTCCTTGCTTATTTTTATTTTAGGTGTATGTGTGTGTGTTTTCATCTCTACTGACTTTTTGGTTCCTTTTTCTTTTTTCTTTTTCTCTTCTTTTTTTATTCTTTTCATTTTTTCTTCTCTTTTGTTCTTTTGTTTTATGTGACTTAATTGCTGTTCTGCTGATCCTCAGATATACACCTGTCATCATTTATTAGATCTTATCCCCCATAGTGTACATACATATCCCAGAAATTTATTAGACAACTCAAAACCTATTAAGCTTAAATTCTTTAAAAACAGTGTTATCTCTTTCTACCTATATAATTTTTTAAGGAATTTTATTTTTAGTTTTTCATGTCTCTATCCCTCCCTTACTCTCATCCTATCATTTTTCTCTCAATATCACTTCTTTACACTTGCATAATTTTTAAGAGTATCACTTTTTAAATTTAAATTTTTGTTTTTCCATTTTTTCTCGTTTTTTTTTTTTAAATCTGTCTCCTAACATTCGTTCCAATTCATTTCTATCTCTGAGATTAGGACTTGGGTAAATTCACTCTCCTTTTACTTCTCCACATCCCTCTAATCCTATTTTCCCCCACATTTTTCCCTAAGCCTAATAGTTGATGGCTTGCCAAATTCTTCTTTGCCCATTGATCCATAGTTGTTTGATGTTGAATATTGTATATGTTGAACTAGATGGTATCTGTAGCCTTTTGACTATGAAACTACAGGACTTTGGTGGATGCTTGCCTTAAAATAGTGTTCTAGCACAAAATTGGTGTTACTTTCATCCCAAATGGGCAGAACAAGCCAGAAAAACAAGAAAAATGGCAAGTCCGGGTATCTCAAGTCCCACTCATGATAATCAAGGGACAGAACATATAATGAATAATCCAGAGGAGAGTACCCAAAAAGATCTACAAACACTATAAGTAAAAATGGTGAATGAAAAAATTGAAAACCTGCAAAGAACTCAGTATGAGGGTGCTAGAGAGAGACGAGGCAAACCAAAGATCAATTCAGGAATCTCATGAGCGTGAGGAAGTTACTCAAAGATTAATACAGGAATTGTGTGAACAAGTTGAGAACACTCAAAGAGAAGTACACAAATCACATGAGCAGGATGAGAACAGTCAAGGAGAAGTATAGGAATTGTATGAATGTGAGGAAGCTAATCAAAGAGAAATACAGGAATTATGAGAACAGGATGAAAATAGACAAAGATCAATAGAGGCATTCATGGACTCCATAAATGGACAGCTGAAAGAATTCACGGAGAACACAAAGGGAATGCTGAATGGCACCCAACAGAAGGAATGGGAGGCCAAGGAAACAATAGCCAATCAACTAAGTGATTTGAGAATAAACACTGAACCCCAAATTAAGGAAGTAGAGAAGTTCATACAAGATCTAAAACAAATATCCAACAAAGAATTTGCAACCATCAAAGCCAACCAACTAAAAGGAAAAGAAATAAAAAATAAAGTAGAAAGTCTTGACAGTTGGTTAGAGCATGTAGAAGGTTGAATCTCAGGAATTGAAGACAGCCTAGATATTATAGAGAAAGAGCATACAACTATCCAAGACAAATCCAAAATATATGATAGATCTATTAAACATTTGGAAGACACCATCAGAATTCCTAATCTGAGGATAATAGATGTAGAGGAGAACCTAGAGACAGAAGTTATGGTCTAGGAATTTGTTTAAGAGGATCCTAGCAGAGAACTTCCCAAACATGCAAAAAGATAGGCCTATTCAGATACAAGAAGCTTTTAGAACTTCAAATAGACCAGACAAGGACAGGACATCCCACCATCACGTTAAAATCTGCACAGGATCGATTCAGACCAAGGAACAGATCCTTAAAGCTGTCAAGGAGAAAAGATAAATCACCTATCAAGAGAAACCAATTAGAATCACCTCAGATTTCTCAGCAGAGACAATCAAAGCAAGAAGATCCTGGAATGATGTATGCCATGCCCTAAGACAAACAACTATCAAACAAGAATACTGTACCAAGCTAAACTCTCCTTCATAACAGAAGATCAAATAAAAACCTTCCTAGCAAAGAAAAACTGAAACAATGTATCTCCACCAAACCAGCCCTACAAAAGGTATTTAAAGATGTCTTACACATAAAAAAACAACAAGACCACAATAGGTGCCAAGAAACTACATCCATACTGAGAACCCAAGAACCAAAGGAGGAATCCAGTTGCCACATCCTTCAAAAGATGGACAAAATGGCAAGAACTTCCAAATATCGCTCAGTCCTATCTCTAAACATTAACTGACTTAACTCTCCAATTAAGTGACATAGAGTATCTACTTGGATTAAAAAGAACGATCCTTTTATCTGCTACGTTCAGGTCTCACAATTTGCCCAATCTCCCCCATAAACAGGCAGGATTTGCAATCCTAATATCAGATAAAATAGGCTTCAAATTAAAATTAGTGAGAAGAGATAAAGAAGGTTTCGATATAGTAATTAAGGGATCTCTCTTTCAGGAGGATATTACAATTTTAAATATTTATTCGCCAAACAAAAAAGCACCCAAATTTATCCTAGAAACACTACTTTCCCTCAAATCCCACATAGATCCAAAGCCATCAATTGTTGGAGACTTTAACATATCACTTTCCCCACTAGATAGATCAACTCGGCAAAAACTCAACAAAGAAACCGTAGATCTAAACAACTGCATAGATCAACTAGCTTTAATAGACATCTACCGAATATTTCAGCCAGCAGCATCAGAACAGCAGCACATGGAACATTTTCCAAAATAGACCACATTTTATGCCACAAAGCAAACTTGTCCAAATTCAGAAACCTTGCATTCTCTCTGACCAAAGGGAATAAAATTAGAATTTTAAGCCACCAAAGAAAGTCCTGTAACACCTGGAGGCTGAACAACACACTGCTGAATCACGAGTGGGTCATGGAAGAGATTAGAAAGGAAATTCAAATGTTCATGATATTCAATAAAATTAACACACAAATTACCAGCTCCTCTGTGACACAGCAAAGGCAGTATTCAGTGGCAAGTTTATAGCTCTGAGTTCCTACATCAACAAATTGGAGAGACCTAAAATGAACAATTTAATGAGACATCTGAACCACCTTGAAAAAGAGCAGCAAGGTAAACCCCAATCCAGTAGAAGCAAAGAAATAATTAAAATTAAATCAGAATGAAATGAATTAGAATCCCAAAAAACTATAGAAAGGATAAAAAAAAACCAGAGTTGGTTCTTCGAAAAAATTAACAAAATTGACAGAACCTTAGAAAATCATATCAGAAACAGAAAGAGAGTACAACCAAATAAACTCAGAGATGAGAATGGAAACATCAGCACATTAACACCCAAGATTCAGAACATTATAAGGGAACACTTCATAAAAATTTATGCTAATAAGTTTGAGAACTTGGCAGAAATGGACCTTTTCCTAGCAAATATTGACTTGCCAAAACTAAACCAAGATGAGGTAAATGATCTTTACAGGCCAATATAAAGCTTTGAAATAGAAACAGCGATGAGACCTTCCATCTAAGAAAAGCTCAGGAACCGATGGTTTTACAACATAATTCTACAAGGCAATCCAAAAATTTATATGGAACAATAAAAGACCCCGAATAGCAAAAATGATCCTTAAAAAAGAACAGTGCTGGAGGAATATCAATACCAAATTTCAAACTCTACTTCAAAGCCATAGTAATCTAAACAGCTTGGTACTAGCACAAGATCAGACCTCAGGACCAATGGAATAGAATTAAAAACCCAGAAATGAACCTATAGACCTATAGCCATCTAATCTTCGATAAGGGAGCTAAAAAAATAGAATGGAAAAAAGACAGCCTCTTCAGTAAATGGTGCTGGAAAAATTGTTTAACTCCTTGTAGAAAACTAAACTAGATCCTTATATATCACCCTGCACCGTGCACCTCCAAATGGATCAAAGATCTTAGAGTCAAAGCAGACACAATGAAAACATTGCAGGATGGAATAGGAGAAATCTAGGTCTCCTTGGCACAGGCCAAAATTTTTTTAAAAGAGACTCAGAAACACAACAAATCAAAGAAAGGTTGGACAAATGGGTTTGCATAAAATTGTAAGCTTCTGCATAGCAAAGGACATTGTTAGCAAGATGAACAGAAAGCCCACGGATTGGGAGAAGATCTTCAGTAAACGGACAAGGGTCTCATATCTAAAATATCAAAAAGTTAAATTCCCCAAAAACAAATCCTCAAAGAAACACCTGCCCAATGAATAAGTTTGCTAAAGACTTAAAAACTTCTTTGAAATGGAAAGAAGGATGGCCAATAGACACATGAAGAAATGCTCAAGCTCCTTAGCCATAAAATCAAATCAACATTGAGATATCACCTCACCCCTGTTAGAATGGTTGTAATCAATAATTTTAATAACAGCAGATGTTGGAGTGGATGTGGACAGAATTGAACCCTACTGTACTGTTGATAGGAATGTAAAGTTGTTCAACTACTTTGGAAAGTAGTATGGATGTTATTCAAAGACTCCACAAAGAGCTCCCCTCTGACCCAACAATCCCACTTTTGGCCAGTATGGATGTTATTCAAAGACTCCACAAAGAGCTCCCCTATGACCCAACAATCCCACTTTTGGCCATTTACCCAAATGATCACAAACAAGACCATACTAAAGGTACCAGCACAACTATCTTTATTGCAGCATTGTTTACCACAGATAAGATATGGAACCAACCCAGATGCCTCTCAGCAGATGAATGGATCAAGAAAATGTGGCATATATACACAATGGAATTCTATGCCTCCATCAGTAATAATGGCATTGCCTCATTTGTTAGGAACTGAAAAGACTTGAAAAAATTATATTAAGTGATGTAAGCCAGGCTCAAAGATACATAGGTCCCATGGTTTCCCTTATTTGCAATAACTAGCATATGTCTGAGACAACCAGTAAAGGTCAGATAAGTTGGTGTTAGGTGAAATCAACTCCAAGTTAAGTATTCAAATGTTTTTTTTTCTTTCTTGCGATTGTTCCTAACATATTTATCAGAGGATTTATTTGTTATTATCTATGTCCCTCCCCCACGTAATAATGCCTGCTTTCATTGTATTTGATGTTTGTATAATTTTTGGAGGGGAAGGGCAAAAACAAACTGTTTAAATAGGGATACAGGTGGACCATTTGCAACAATGATATGTAGAAGTCGTTATGTCAAAAAACAAACTTTAAAACTTTGGCCGGAGGTGAGGGATGTGTGGGAAGGGCTGGGAAGGGGAAACAAAGGAGGAGGCAACAATATTTGATAAGAAATGTACTCATTACCTTGCCCATGTTATTGTAACCCCTTTGTAAGGTATTTTTACGATAAAATTTTTTTTAAAAAGAATCCCACTGGTTCCATTCTCAAATTACTCAAGCTGATTCAAAACTTGGGCTAAATGTGTTTCTAACGCATTTATAAGATTATTTCTTTGTTGCTTTGTATGTCCCTCCCCCACAGTGTAACCCCCGCTTTCACTTTATTTGATGTCAGTATAACATGTGGAGGAGATGGGGACAAACAAGTCGTTTAAGGATTCAGGTGGACCTGTTGCAACAAGGAGAATTACAAAATGTCATGTCAAAGCAAGCTTTACAATGTCGGTGTGTGGGGGGGGAGGGGGTATGATTGGGTGGGGGGGAGGGGGGAGTGTGGTAAGGGAGGTGAAGGGTAAACAAAGGAGGAGGCTGCAATGCTTGGTAAGAAATGTATGCATTATCCTGCCAATGTAATTGTAACCCCTCTGTACAGTATGTTCTCAAATAAAATAAAATAAAATTTAAATTAAAAAAAAAAACTTTGGCTAAGTAGCAGGGTATAAAATTAACCCTCCGTGGGAGGAACCAAAAAAGACCCCCAAGAGCAAAACGATACTTAACAGAAAGAACAATGATGGAGGAATATCAATATCAAATTTCAAACTCTACTACAATGCCAGAGTAATAAAACATCTTGGTACTGGCACAAGTACAGACGTCAGGACAAATGGAATAGAATTGAAAACTCAGAAATGAATCCATGAACCTATAGCCATCTAATCTTCGATAAGGGAGCTAAAAAAATAGAATGGAAGAAAGACATCATCTTCAGTCAATGGTGCTGGAAAATTTGGTTAATTACTTGTAGAAAACTAATGCTCTTTGTTTTTACTTCATTGTGTTTGTGTTCCCACAATTGCACTCTGGGGTAGAGTATGTTCACTGTCCTGAAGTAGCTGTGTTGCATAGACATTGAGGTCTCAGCATGGAATTTGGGTCTAACCTATGATGACAAGTAGCAAACACAGTTTGTTTTGATATTGTTGAACGTTTGAGACATAGACAAATTTCCTCTATTGCCACTTGTTTGCAGACCAGGACATCATTAAAAAATATCTTGATCTCTTTTAGCATGTTTGGTAAAAAATTCCTGTGTGAAGGTACAAGTTTAGCCTGTATATGACAAATTCATTGACCTTGACTTATTGAAATTACGTAATTGATAATATTTGTATGATATATTGATCTGTGAATTTGTGAGAATATATTAGACACAAATTACATGAAGAGACTTCAATAAGATGCTGCAGCTTTCAACAACATCATTGCTTCCCAGCGAAAAGTAAGCAGGTGCATTAGTGGAGGCCTGTGCACATGGGATTTTAAGGGAAGTATCTATGGATCAACTGGAAATGTACTGTGGCTGTTGTTAATATTCACTTTCTGAACTGACCAACAAGTTTTGATGCCTTAATAACTTAGGTTGATATTCCACTGAGATACATTTCACCAAGCCACTGACTTGGCATCCTCCGATGAAATCCAGTTGCTTCATTCCCAATGGTTTTCATGCAATTAGTTTCTTGACACTGATGTTGAATCAGATATATCAAAGGTAAAATTTGTCCCTACGGCCTCACTATCTGTGGTCTTGGAGAAAATAATAAAAACTGTAAGAAGGACAATTTTTAAACATGTTTTCCAACTTATGTTTTCCTCCTGGATACAAAGTCTCAGATGCAGAGCTCCAAGGAAGAATTTACACATTCTTCCTGGGGATTCACAAAAGGTTCCAAGAAAAGTGGGCTACATTACACATCTCTGTCAATTAAAAGACATATGTTCACCCATGCAAAGACACATGAATATATATTCCTGAAACTGTGGGCCTCACTTCGCCCCAGAATTTCACCTTGGCAGATGCTTCAGGTATATGCCCTTTGACTTTCACATTTCTTCTCCTCCAGCTTCTTCTCCTTGACAGATCATTTGCTGACACTAGCTGCTTTTTCTACAACGAAGCACAGAGCACTGATGGATGGAGATGTGATGAAAGCTGGGTTTTTCCCTCTCTACCATTTGGGAATAAATGACAATAAGCTGAGGCTTCTGAACATGGAGAGGACAAACTGTAAGTAACTCATCAATTTATTTCCATTTACTCTGTTTTTTTCTCAGGCTAGGCAATGGATGAAAGATCTGTGGATGGACTGGTAAATGTTCTCTGTGTTCTCTACACTGATAACCCATCCCTATTGCATCAGAAAAAGCTCAGTTTCATTATTATATCTTTCACCTGTTTACTGTTGAGTAAATTTCTACCTGTTAGTAGAAAAGGACTACTGTTACTTTCCTTATAGCCCTCTTCCCAGGGCTCTAAGCACTTCACTTTACTCCAACATCCTTGTATCTTCTCCATTCCTGCTGTCACTGCTGAGTATGAAGTGATGTTACCACAAAGAAGTTGAATCAGTGTCACAAGTACTGTATTAAAAGGCTACAGACATTTCTTTCCCCATTGGCCAGTGGTCTGAGAACTTTTCCTTTGTAAAACTTATATTTTGAGGACATTGATAAAATTTCTTATGAGGGGCTACTGGCTCAAGACTGAAGCCATCCCAGGCATAAAAATCACTGAGAATTTTATTTCCATTTTATCAGCTAAAGCTCGAAGTGGAGTACTGTAGCTCAAGGAGAAGAGTGTTATTCTTGATTTAAAAAGCTAAAAGACAGTGTCCAGGTTCTGATTTCAAGCCCTAGGACATGAACACATTGACACACACATTCTCTCTTTTGCTCTTTCACTCTATCTTTCTCTCTGCCTCTCTGATTTTGTATCACTGTCTCTGTTTTCTACTGTAGAAACATATTTACTGTAGTGTGGCCTGAACTCTAGGCCTGGGTACTGTCCCTTAGCTCTTCAGCTAAAGGCTTGTGCTCTACCTCTTGAGCCATAGAGCCACATCCAGCTTTTTTTCTCCTTACGTGGTGTTGAGGAATCGAACCCTGTGCAAACACTCTAGGCCTGAGCCACATTCCCAGCTCCAATATTTGTTCTTTCAATGTAAGAACTGTGTCATTATTTCATGTCACACATGCTCCACAATCCAGATGTTATGAAGCAGGTCAGCCTTATCTGCCCTAACTGTTTTACTTGTGCACATGCATATCCTTGCCTTTTCATCTGATACCAAGTGTCTCACTAATAAATTGCTATAAAAAAGGAAAAAAGGAAGAAAAGTGGCTATGCAGAGCTCCAAGATCCTATAGCAGGCAATTTGATTCCTAAATCCAGAGTAAATGTCATTGCCTCTATCATGTGCACTCCTTTTCAAGTGCTGGCATGAGAGGTATAGTCTGAGATAGCTGTCCACAGATAGGAGCTGAGATGGCAGGAGTAGAAATTACTCTCCTCCCTGCTATAGAAGTTATATAACCTTATCATTTATCACTGGCATGGTTGCTTTTTTGTTTTCTGCTTTTGTGCTTCTCCTAGGAACTCAGGTCATGGGCATGGCCTGTGATCTCTTTGCTCAAGGCTAGTGATCTACCACTTGAACGACAGCTCCACATCTGGTACTTTTTGGTTGTTCAGTAGAGATAAGAATCTCACAGACATGGACTTTTCTCCACCAGTTGGCTTTGAATTAGGATCCTTAGGCATCAGTATCCCGATCATCTGCAATTTAGGAATGAGCCACCAGAACAGGTAATCTTAGTTGTTTTTTTTAACATATATCCAATCTTCAAGTTTATATAACGTTACCCACACTGCAATTTTAGGGGATTTAAAAAGTATTTTTAATGTATACAACCTATATTATGATGGTGTTCCATTGTGATATTTCTATACACAAACAGTGTATTTGAAATAAATTTACTTGCTACTTGGATTTTCTACTGAAGAAATTCAGCAATAATTTTCAAGAGTTAACTCTGTGTTACAGATCATCCACATATAGATTTTTTTAAAGAAATAGGTCAGGAAGAAATGTGCATAAATGACGAATATGAATTGTACACCTATGAATATATCTGATAAGTTATCACTGAAATAAGTTATCACTGAGAAGCCTTTAGTTCCCATGGCATTAAAAAAATCTGTACCCAGATAGAAATAAAGAATGAAAATGCAAACTCATTCTATCTCAATTGAAAGACCCTTTAAGGCACTAATGTTCAGGCTCTTTCCCTACAAAGGGTTCATTTTTTTCAATGTATCTTGAAGGCGGTTAATTAACTAACAAATTAGTATATACAAAATACCTGCTTCTTAACTTCTACTATAGGGGAACAGCATTTAAATACCATGTTTCTAGCAGACATCTCCAGTTCAGACCTCAACCACTGCTTTTATGTGCTTGATACCATCATTGAACAATGTATATTCTTTCTGCCCACACTGCCATTTCCCAATTCAATTTAAACTTCTCTGGACCAAAATTTGCACTGTTATATTTTCTATTCTTTCATTGTTCACATAAACACTTTTCTACTTCTGGCTTAATGAGCAACTCATCCTAGCTTTGATTTTTATTATTCTGATTGAACAAATTGTTTAACAATTTTTTCTGTATTTGTTTTATATTTGTAATTTTTAATTTGTAAACTTTTTGTTTCTTAATTGGATTTTATCCTACTGGTATTTAAATTTCAGAATTTCTTTACACTAAATTACTAATCCTCTGTGAGATGAATAGGTAGCAACAGTTTCAAGGATTCATTTGGCTATCCCATTGTTTCATTCATTGTGCTGAAACTTTTCATTGTTTTATAAACAAAGCTATTTTATTTTTCCAGGGTTGGGTGGAATTTAAGGCCTTGTGAAAGAGAAAGCATTTCCAAATTCAGAGCTAGTTCTTGATAGGTTTGAGTTTTATTGAAGTTAGCTGTGTATGTATATTGGATCTCATTTGCTCTAATACTTGCAAAATTCCAATCTCTTATTAAGAACTGATCAATATTGAGTTGGAAAAACACACAGAATGAAGGACAGGGTCCAGTTTCAGTGTCTGACAAATCGATACATAGTTGTTTACAGAGTCATGCTTTACTTTTGGTTCCATCTCTAGGCCATAGAGTTTCTGTCAACTTCTCCAAGAAACATACATATGTAGTTGTTTAAAACTTAGTCATAAATTTCATTGATCTTTGAGACTTTTTGTATCACAGTAATTTCTGCTTCTTGGCACCATAATATAAGGGAAAGATAATCATAGTGTTAATTCAGTATTGTTCTTGTGTCTTAAGATAAGTCCAAAAACAGCTTGGTACTAGCACAAGAGCAGATCTAAGGACCAATGGAATAGAACTGAAGACCCAGAAATGAATCCACAGATCTATAGCCAGGGAATTTTCGATGAAGGAGCTAAAAAATAGAATGAATGAAATAAAAACTCTTCAGTAAGTGGTGCTGGCAAAATTGATTTAATACCTGTAGAAAACTAAAACTAGATCCATGTATATCACCCTGCACCAGAACCAACTCTAAATGAATCAAAGATCTCGAAATAAAAGCAGACACACTGAAAACATTACAGGAAGAAATAGGAGAATTTCTAGAGCTCCTTGGCACAGGCCAAAATTTTCTTAATAAAGACCCTGAAACACAACAAATCAAAGAAACGTTGTACAAATGGGAATATGTGTACCAGCAGAGCTTCTACAAAGCAAAGGACATAGCTAGCAAGATCAATAGAAATCCCATGGACTGGGAGAAAATCTTCACTACCCATAAAAGAGACAAAGTTCTCATATCTAAAGTATACTTAGAACACAAAAAAACTAAATCCCTCAACAAAAACCTCCAAGAAACAACAGCCCGATAAATAAGTGGTCTAAAGACTTAAAGAGAAACTTCTCTGAAGAGGAAAGAAGGATGCTCAACCTCTCTAGCCATAAAAGAAATGCAAATCAAAACAACATTGAGATACCACCTCACCTCAGTTAGAATGGCTATAATAAAAAACTCTAACAACAATAGATGCTGGAGGGGATGTGGACAGAAGGGAACCTTACTGCATTGTTGGTGGGAGTGCAAACTTGTTCAGCCACTTTGGAAAGCAGTATGGAGGCCCCTCAAAAGACTCCACATAGAGCTCCCCTATGATCCAGCAATCCCACTTTTGGGCAATTACTCAAATGAGCACAAATGAGAGTATATACTAAAGCTACAGCACAACTATATTTATTGCAACATTATTTACCATAGTTAACATATGGAACAAACCAAGATGCCCCTTAATAGATGAGTGGATCAAGAAAATGTGATATATGCATTCCTTTTTGTTTTTGTTTTACATTATTTTTAAATGTTTTTATTGTAAAAATACTGTACAGAGGGGTTACAATCACATGAACAAGTAATGAATACATATATCAAGCATTGTTGCTTCATCCTTTGTTTTTCCCCTACTATTCCTTCCCTCCCAACTCCACAATAAATTTCCTCCCTCCCTGCCAAAATTGTAAAGTTCGTTTATTGACATAGCATCTTGTACATCCCATTGGTTCAATGGGTCAACCTGTATCACTATTTAATCAATTTGTTTTATCCCTTCTGCTCCCCAAATTATACCAACAACAATTACAGTGAAAACAGGTGTTACACCATCGGGGAGGGACTTACAAAGCACCAAAAAATTACATGGTACCTTATAAATATGTTAGAAACCATAGCAAGAAAGAAAAAAGACACTTGAGTCCTTATCTTAGGGTTCATTTCACTTAACATCATCTTATCTGAGCTTTTCTGTTTGTCTCAGACATATACTAGTTATTGCACATAATGGAAAGCAAAAGAGCTTTGTTTCTTTGGGCCTGGCTTACTTCACTTAATATTATTTTTTCAAGTCTTTGCAGTTCCTGACAAAGGGGTCGATATCATTCTTTTGTTCATCCAGAATCCTGGGAGGTGTGTGCTAATATGTGTAATTGTATTGATTTCTGCTGTGATTGTTCCATGATTTTTAACTCAGCTTTATCAATTTTTGCTTTTAGTTCAACCTCCTGTTCATTCATTGTATAATGCTACTATATTTTATTCCATATATCTTTTTTTTCTTATTTTTAATATTATTTTATTTTATTTGAGAACATACTGTACAGAGGGGCAACAATTACATGGGCAGGATAATGCAAACATTTCTTACCAAGCATTGCAGCCTCCTCCTTTGTTTACCCTTCACCTCCCTTCCCAACCCCCCCTCCCCCCACCCAATTATACACCCCTCCCCCCCCCAAACCGACATTATAAAGCTGGTTTTGACATGACATTTTGTACTTCTCATTGTTGCAACAGGTCCACCTGAATCCTTAAATGACTTGTTTGTCCCCATCTCCTCCACATGTTATACTGACATCAAATAAAGTGAAAGCGGGGGTTACACTGTGGGGGAGGGACATACAAAGCAACAAAGAAATAATCTTATAAATGCGTTAGAAACACATGCATGAAAGAAACGAAAACATTAAAATACATATTTAAGGGTTAATTTTCCTAACATCACATTATCTGACCTTTTCTGCTTGACTCATACCTATAATAGATACTGCAAACAAGGGAAACCATGGGACCTATGCCACTTTGGGCCTGGCTTACTTCACTTAATATAATTTTTTCCAAACCTTTCCATTTCCTAACAAATGGAGAAATGTCATTCTTTCTGATGGAGGCATAGAATTCCATTGTGTATATATACCACATTTTCTTGATCCATTCATCTACTGAGGGGCATCTGGGTTGGTTCCATATCTTAGCTATTGTAAATAATGCTGCAATAAACATAGTTGTGCTGGTAGCTTTAGTGTGGTCTTGTTTGTAAACATTTGGGTAAATGCACAAAAGTGTGATTGCTGGATCATAGGGGAGATCTATGTGAAGTCTTTTGAGGAACCTCCATACTGCTTTCCAAAGTGGTTGAACAAGTTTACATTCCCACCAACAATGAAGTAAGGTTCCTTTCTGTCCACATCCCCTCCAGCATCTGTTGTTGTTACAGTTCTTGATTTTTGCTGTTCTAACTGGAGTGAGGTGATATCTCAATGTTGTTTTGATTTGCATTTCTTTTATGGCTAGGGATGTTGAACATTTCTTCATGTGTCTATTGGCCATCCTTCTTTCTTCTTCAGAGAAGCTTCTCTTTAAGTCTTTGGCCCACTTACTTATTGGGCAGTTGTTTCTTTGAGGATTTGTTGTTGGGTGGTTTAATTTTTTGAGTTCCAAGTATATTTTAGATATGAGACCCTTGTCTGTTTTATGGCTAGTAAAGATCTCCCAATCGGTGGGCTTTCTATTGATCTTGCTAGCTATGTCATTTGCCCTGCAGAAGCTCTGCAACCGTATGCAATCCAATTTGTCAAAACTTTCTTTGAATTGTTGTGCTTCAGGGTCTCTATTCAGAAAATTTTGGCCTGAGCCAAGGAGACCTAAGGTTTCTCCTATTCTATCCTGTAATATTTTCAGAGTGTCTGCTTTGAGTTCAAGGTCTTTGATCCATTTGGAGTTGATTCTGGTGCAGGGTGATATATAAGGATCTAGCTTTAGTTTTCTACATGTAGTTAACCAATTTTGCCAGCACCATTTACTGAAGAGGCTGTCTTTATTCCATTCTATTGTTTTAGGTTCCTTATCGAAGCTTAGATGGCTATAGGTCTGTAGGTTCATTTCTGGGTTTTCAATTCTATTCCCTTGGTCCTGAGGTCTGTTCTTAGGCCAATGCCAAGCTGTTTTGATTACTATGGCTTTATAGTAGAGTTTGAAATTTGGTATTGATATTCCTCCAGCAGTGTTCTTTCCGTTGAGGAGCGTTTTTGCTATTCGGGGTCTTTTATTGTTCCATATGAATTTTTGGATTGCCTCTTCTATTTCCTTGAAGAATGAGGGTGGAATTTTGATAAGTATTGCGTTGAATTTGTAGATAGCCTTGGAAAGGATTGCCATTTTCACGATATTAAACTTGCCAATCCAGGAGCATGGGAGGTTTTGCCATTTTTAAGTTCTGTGTTGATTTCCTTTTTCAAAATTTTAAAGTTTTCATCATAGAGGTCCTTCACTTCTTTGGTTAAGTTAATTCCTAGGTATTTTATTTTTTGTGGGGCTATTACAAATGGAGTTGCTTTCCTAATTTCAGCCACACTTTTCTCATTGTTGGCATATAGAAAAGCCATTGATTTTTGAGGGTTAATTTTATAACCTGCTACTTTGCCATAGTTTTGAATCAGCTTGAGTAATTTGGGAGTGGAGTCTATGGGATTCTTTAAATAAAAGATCATGTCATCTGCAAAGAGGGAGAGTTTTATTTCTTCTTTCCCTATTAGAATCCCTTTATGTCTGCATCTTGTCTTATTGCTGTAGCTAGGCATTCTAATACTAGATTGAAGAGAAGTGGAGAGAGTGGGCATCCTTGTCTCGTTCCTGAGTTAAGAGTAAATGGCTTTAGTTTTTCAACATTGAGTATAATGCTGGGTGTAGGTTTGTCATATACAGCCTTTATTGTATTGAGGAATGTTCCATGGATTCCTAATTTTTCCAGGACCTTCATCATAAAGGGGTGTTGGATCTTGTCGAATGCTTTTTCTGCATCTATTGAGATAACCATGTGGTTCTTATTCTTGCTCCTGTTGATGTGATGAATAATATTAATTGATTTGCGTATATTGAACCAGGTTTGCATCCCTGAAATGAATCCTGTTTTATCGTGGTGTATATTTTTTTGGATGAATTGTTGAAGTCGATTGGCCAAAATTTTTTGAGAAGTTTTGCATCAATGTTCATCAAAGATATGGGTCTATAGTTCTCTTTCTTTGAGGAGTCCCTGCCTGGTTTTTGGATGAGAGTTATGATGGCTTCATAAAATGTGTTGGGTAATGAACTTTTTCTTTCAATTTCATTGAAGAGTTGGAGGAGTATTGGTGTGAGCTCTGCTTTGAAGGCCTTGTAAAATTCCGCTGTAAAACCATCTGGTCCTGGACTTTTCTTAGCTGGGAGGTCTCTTATTGCTGTTTCTATTTCAATGCTTGGTATGGGCCTGTTAAGCTGGTTTAACTCATATTGGTTTAGTTTTGGCATGTCAATATTTGCTAGGAAAAGGTCCATTTCTGTCACGTTCTCAAAATTATTAGCATAAAGTTTTGAGAAGTATTCCCTTATAATGTTTTGAATCTTGGTTGTTTCCGTGGTGATGTTTCCATTCTCATCCCTGAGTTTATTAATTTGGGTGTGTTCTCTCCTTTTTCTGATAAGGTTTGCTAAGGGTCTGTCAATTTTGTTAAGTTTTTCGAAGAACCATCTTTTTGTTTTGTTGACTCTTTCTATAGTTTTTTTGGATTCTAATTCATTTAATTCTGATTTAATTTTTATTATTTCTTTCCGTCTACTGGATTGGGGTTTATCTTGCTGCTCTTTTTCAAGGAGGTTTAGATGTGTCATTAAATTGTTAGTTTCAGATCTCTCCAATTTGTTGATGTAGGAGCTCAGAGCTATAAACTTGCCTCTGAGTACTGCCTTTGCTGTGTCCCAGAGGAGCTGGTAATTTGTGTGTTCATTTTTGATGAATAGCATGAACATTTGAATTTCCTTTCTAATCTCTTCCATGACCCACTCATGATTCAGCAATGTGTTGTTCAGCCTCCATGTGATAACAGACTTTCTTTGGTGGCTTTTGGTTTTGAGTTCTAATTTTATTCCCTTGTGGTCAGAAAGAATGCAACATATAATTTCAATGTTTCTGAATTTAGACAAGTTTGCTTTGTGGCCTAAAATGTGGTCTATTTTAGAAAACGTTCCATGTGCTGCTGAGAAGAACGTGTATTCTGATGCTGCTGGGTGAAATGTTCGGTAAATGTTAAGTCTAGTTGATCTATGCAGCTGTTTAGATCTGCGGTTTCTCTGTTGAGTTTTTGCCGAGTTGATCTATCTAGTGGGGAGAGTGGTGTGTTAAAATCCCCAACAATTAATGTCTTTGGATCTATATGGGATTTGAGGGAAAGTAGTGTTTCTTTGATAAATTTGGGTGCTACATTGTTTGGCGAATAGATACTTAGAATTGTAATATCCTCCTGAAGGAGAGATCCTTTAATTTCTATGTAATACCTTCTTTCTCTCTTCTCACGAATTTTAATTTGAAGTCTATTTTATCTGATATTATGATTGCAACTCCCGCCTGTATATGAGGGCCGTTTGCTTGGTAGATTTTGTTCCAGCCTTTAACATTGAAAATGTGTTTGTTTTTATGGGCAAGATGTGACTCCTACAGGCAGCAGATAGAAGGGTCTTGTTTTTTAATCCAACTAGACAGTCTATGTCGCTTAATTGGAGAGTTCAGTCCATTAACATTAAGAGATAGGACTGAGAGGTATTTGGGAGTTCCTGCCATGTTATCCACCTTCTTGGGGACTGCGAAAACTGGGTTCATCCTAAGGTTCTTGGCTTCACAGTTTGGGTGCAGTTTCTTGGCCTTTGTTGCGGGCTTGTTGGTTTTCTATGTGTAGGACATCTTTAGGAATCTTTTGTAGGGCTAGTTTGGTGGAGATGTATTGTTTCAATTTTTCTTTGCTATGGAAGGTTTTTATTTGGCCTTCAGTTATGAAGGAGAGTTTAGCTGGGTACAGTATTCTTGGTTGATAGTTGTTTGTTTTTAGGGCATGGCATATGTCATTCCAGGCTCTTCTTGCTTTGATTGTCTCTGCTGAGAAATCTGAGGGGATTCTAATTTGTTTCCCTTTATAGGTGATTACCCTTTTCTCCTTGACAGCTTTAAGGATCTTTTCCTTGGTCTGGGTTGATCCTGTGTGGATTATAATGTGATGGTGGTATGTCCTATTCTGGTCTGGTCTATTTGGGGTGCTAAAAGCTTCTTGTATCTGAATAGGCCTATTTTGGTATGTTTGGGAAGTTCTCTGCTAGGATCCTGTTAAACAAATTTCCTAGACCATTAACTTCTGTTTGTAGGTGCTCCTATACACCCATTATCCTTAGATTGGGCCTTCTGATGGTGTCTTCCAGGTGTTGGATAGACCTATCATATTTCTTGGACTTGTCTTGGATGGTTGTATGTTCTTTCTCTATAATATCTAGGCTGTCTTCAATCCCTGAGATTTGATCTTCTGCATGGTCTAACCTGCTGTCAAGTCTCTCTACTTTGTTTTTTACCTCTTTTCCTTCTAATTGGTCAGCTTTGATGGCTTCAAGTTCTTTGTTGAAGCTCTGTTTTAGGTCTTGTATGAATTTCTTTACTTCCTTAATTTGGTGTTCAGTGTTTGTTCTCAAATCACTTAGTTGATTGGTTTTGTTTTCTTTGGACTCCCATTCCTTCTGTTGGGTTCCATTCAGCATTCCCTTTGTGGTCTCTCTGACTTCCTTCAGCTCTTTGTTAATGGATTCCATGAATGCCTTTATTGATCTTTGTGTATTCTCTACCTGGTCTCTCAATTCCTGAATTACTCTTTGATTAGCTTCCTCCCATCTGTGGGATTCCTGCAGTTCCCTTTCTCCCCGTTCGTGGGATTCCTGCAGTTCTCTTTGAGTGTTCTCTGCCTGCTCACGCCTTTCCTCCCTTTCTCTTTGTGTATTCTCAAGTTGTTCACGCAAATCCTGTATCAGTTTTTGAGTAGCTTCCTCATGCTTGTGATATTCCTGTATAAACTTCTGGGATGCCTCCTCTCTCTCCCTATCACGCTCATACAGAATCCTTTGTACATTGTCAAACTTCTCATTTATCATGTTTGCTATTAGTGTTTGTAGAACTATTTGGGAACTCTCCTCTGGATTATTCTTTATCTGTTCTAATCCCTGATTATCAAGGTTGGGAATTGAGATACCCGAATTTGCCATTTTTCATGTGTTTTTCCAGCTTACTTGGCCCATTATAGATGAAGATTGTACCAGTTTTGTGCTAGAACACTATCTTAAGGCAACCATCAACCAAAGTTTGCGTTTGTACAGTCAATAGTCTACAGATACAATCTAGTTCAACAGATACATCTATTCAACATCAAACGACTATATGTTAAAGGACTTCGAACCGCAGAAAAGAATTTGGAAAACCAGAAGTTATTAGGATTAGGGAGAGATGTGGGTAAAAAATAGGAATAGATTGGTGTGGGGAGGCACAGGGAGTGTTAACTATGTCCTAATCACAATGCAGGAAATGGGTTGGGTAGGATGCAAGTAGAGAGAGAGAGAAAAAGAAGAGACGGAAAGGGGAATGAAGAGAGACCAGAAGAACAATAGAAAAAGAATAATGTTATTATAGAGGTTAAAAGACCGTCTATTTAGAGAGGAATGTGAATATGTTCAGAGAAGGGGACGGACATAGAGGAGATGTGAAAAACTTTAAGGATGGGAAAGGGAGAAGAAAAGATCAGAAGTTCAGTAGAGCTAGACAAAAAACAAAAAGATAATTAAGAAAGAAAGAAAAAGAGAAAGAAGACAAGAAAAGAAAGGAAAACACTCATTCACATATTCCTAAAATAAAAATTATAAGATGAGAAAAAAAAAAGTTACTGGAAAACAATTATTTTTTCAGAAGAGGCAAAAATTAAAGATTAATTAAAGTTTTAGAAGGGAAAAATTTTATATATATATATATATATATATATATATATATATATATATATATGGTAACAAAAAACAGAAAACAAGCAAAAAAAAAAAAAGAAAAGAAGAAGCAGAAAAAAAAAAGAAAAAAAATTCTTTTGATTTTTTTTTGGGGGGAGGGAGGAGTGGGAAGAATCCTGTATCTTCCTTTTGTCTGTAACCAGACTCTTGTTGGTGTCTCTGGTCAGCTTGAGGTCCTGTGGCTTGATTGGTTTCTTAAGTCTGTTGGTTAGAAGAGGAAGAAAAATGCTCTGCTTTACCCAAGATTTTGAGATCCCCTCCCAGGTTAGTTTTCTGGGAGGGTGATCTGCTTTGAGAATCACAAAAGAGGGGGATGTGGTGATGAGGCTAGGTTCTGGGTAGAGTTGAGGCCTTTCAACAAACAGTAGCTTTTCCCTGGGGCTATTTTGTGATAAAGCTCACAGCACCCAGCCTGGAGCCATTCTCAGGGTTTCTGTTTTTCAATTGATTGTGGTGGCTGCTAGAGGGAGGGGCAGTCTCTGGCTCTGGTTACCCAGTGAGGCAAGGCACTCCAATGGCTGGCGCCTGAGCTGGGTGACTTTTCCCTGGATGGAGCTGAGTCTGGCAGGTCACTTCGCCGTTAAGTTCTTGTGACCTGCTAAATGACTCGTTTTATTCCAAGGCCTGAGCTGGAGCTAGCAGCTCCTCCGAGCTTTGTCGGTATCCAAGATGGAGATCACCGGTGCTGGAGGGGGAGGGGTGGCCTTCCCTCCTCTGCTCGCTGAGAAGGAGTGAGGATGTCGGGCTTGTACTCACGCGGAGTCTTGATTCCTGGGTCATCTCTGGTCTGCAAACAGCAGGATGAAGTTGTCCATTCCTTGTCGGTTCTTGTTGGTGTTGAGTATAATCCGCTCGTACAGCTGCATCTGGCTCCTTCGTCCCGGACTCTCTGTGTCTCAGGTATGACCCCGCGGCGGTGGTCACCGCCATGACCCTGCCGCCGCAGCGGCAGCTGATGTGTTTCCTTGGCTTCCCCTCTCTTGTCTAACTCTCTGTCCTGTGATGGCACACTTGGTGTGATTCTCTGGCTTAGGACTGTTCACTGGAACTCTAAAACTGCTTTCTATGTGAGTGCTTGTTCAGATTCCAGCTTCTCCTCCACCATCTTCCCAGAACTCTCCTCCATATTTCTTTTTTATGCTTGATTTCATTCCTTCTACTGATCTTGGGGTGGTATTTTTAGTTCTTTGGGGGGCTGGGTAAGTTCTTCTTCAGTGTCTTCTCTCTTGAATTAAACAAAATTGTTAGGTTCCTCCACTATCTATACCCACAAATTGATCATATTCTATTGTCATTTTCATTTGTTCCAAGGATCAGTTTATTTCTTGTAACTTGCCATCAAAAACAGTTCATGCATTAATCTTCAATTAAATAACTTTAATTTAACTATTTTGTAAGTATTTAATAATGGTTGGAAAATCATTGGATTTTCATGTTATGTTCCTATTTTCTGTTTTGATTTCTAGCATTCCTACAGTGTAATCTGCATGTATTCCCAATATATTTTCAAAAAGTTTTAAAACTTGGCACGTGTTTTGTCTTAGCCCATCATCTCTCGTAGAGGAGGCTTTGTATGTTGATGGGTGGTTTTCTTCAATTAAAGATGGCTGAATTAGTCTTTTATTGAATATGAGGCTCATCTAATCAAGGGAGAAATTCAATTCTGATGTCTCTATTGTTTTGGTCTTGACTGTCTATGAAATCCTTAGCTATTATTGTACTGAGGACTATCTCAAAGTCTGTTAATATAGTTCAGTGCTTGCATAGTGTGAACACAAACATTTAGAATTACTGTTTCATCTTGTGGATTTGATCCCTTAGTCATGGATTTAAAAATTTGTCACTTTTTGAGTCTTTCATTAACGTCTATTCGACATGATATGGTATAGATACTACTGCTTTTTTCAGCCTTCATTTGCATGGAGTGCCTTACTTTATTCTTTTTTCTTTTTCTTTTCTTTTCTTTTCTTTTCTTTTATTTTTTGTGAACATACTGTACAGAGGGGTTACAATTACATGGGCAAGATAATGAGTACATTTCTTATCAAACATTGCTGCCTCCTTCTTTGTTTACCCTTCACATCCCTTCCCAGCCTCCCCCCTGCCTCTCTACCAAATCTCCCTCCCCCCCACCAAAGTTGTAAAGTTCATTTTCGACATGACAACTTGTACTTCTCATTGTTGCGACGGGTCCACCTGTATCCTTAAAGGACTTGTTTTTACACTTCTCCACAAATTATACCAGCATCAAATATAGTGAAAGCAGGGATTATACTGTGGGGGAGAGACATACAAAGCAACAAAGAAATAATCTTATAAATGCATTAGAAATAAATTCATGAAAGTAAAAATAACATTTAAATACTTATCTAAAGGTTCATTTTCCTAACATCACTTTATCTGACCTTTTCTGCTTGACTCATACATATACTTGATATTGCAAATAAGGGAAAACTTGGGACCTATGTTTCTTTGGGCTTGGCTTACTTCACTTAATATAATTTTTTCCAAGCCATTCCATTTCCTAACAAATGGGGAAATGTTATTCTTTCTGATGGAGGCATAGAATGCCATTGTGTATATATACCACATTTTCTTGATCCATTCATCTACTGTGGGGCATCTGGGTTGGTTCCATATCTTAGCTATGGTAAATAATGCTGCAATAAACAAAGTTGTGCTGGTAGCTATAGTGTGGTCTTGTTTGTAAACGTTTGGGTAAATGCCCAAATGTGGGATTGCTGGGTCAAAGGGGAGTTCTATGTGGAGTCTTTTGAAGAACCTCCATACTACTTTCAAAGTGGTTGAACAAGTTTATACTCCCACCAAAAATGAAGTAAGGTACCCTTCTGTCCACATCCCCTCCAGCATCTGTTGTTAGACTTCTTGATTTTTGCCATTTTAAGTGATGTGGTACCTCAATGTTGTTTTCATTTGCATTTTTTTTTATGGCTAGGGAGGTTGAGCATTTCTTCATGTGTCTATTGGCCATCCTTTCTTCTTCAAATAAGTATCTCTTTAAGTCTTTAGCCCACTTATTTATTGGGCAGTGGTTTCTTTGAGGATTTGTTGTTGGGGGACTTAAGTTTTTGCATTCTAAGTATATTTTAGATATGAGACCCTTGTCCATTATATGGATCGTGAAGATCTTCTCCCAATCCTTGGGCTTTCTATTGATCTTGCTAGCTATGTCCTTTGCCATGCAGAAGCTCTGCAACTTCATGCAATCCCATTTGTCCAACCTTTCTTTGATTTGTTGTGTTTCCGGGTCTCTATTCAGAAAATTTTGGCCTGAGTCAAGAAGACCTAGGGTTTCTCCTATTCCATCCAATAATGTTTTCAGAGTGTCTCCTTTGACTCGCAGGTCTTTGATCCATTTGGAGTTGATTCTGTTGCAGGGTGATATCCTATAATGTTTTCAGAGTGTCTGCTTTGACTCCGAGGTCTTTGATCCATTTGGAGTTGATTCTAGTGCAGGGTGGTATATAAGGATCTAGCTTTAGTTTTCTACAAGTAGTTAACCAATTTTGCCAGCACAAGTAGTTAACCAATTTTGCCAGCACGATTTACTGAAGAGGCTGTCTCTCTTCCATTCTATTTTTTTAGTTCCCTTATCGAAGATTAGATGGCTATAGGTGGGTAGGTTCATTTCTGGGTTTTCAATTCTATTCCATTAGTCCTCAGGTTTGTTCTTGTGCCAGTACCAAGCTGGTTTGATTCCTATGGCTTTATATTAGAGTTTGAAATTTGGAAATTTGATATTGATATTCCTCCAGCAGTGTACTTTCCATTGAGGACCGTTTTTCTATTCGGGGTCTTTTATTGTTCCATATGAATTTTTGGATTGCCTCTTCTATTTCCTTGAAGAATATGGTTGGGAATTTTGATAGGTAAGGCACTGAATTTGTAGATAGCCTTGGGAAGTATTGCCATTTTCACGATGTTAATCTTTCCAATCCAAGAGGAGGGAGTTTTTTCTATTTTCTAAGTTCTATTTTGATTTCCTTTTTCAATTTTTAAAAGTTTTCATCATAGAGGTAGGTCCTTCACTTCTTTGGTTAAGTTAATTTCTAGGTATTTTATTTTTTGTGGGCCTATTACAAATGGAGTTGCTTTCCTAATTTCAGCCACAATTTTTTTATTGTTGACAAACAGAAAACCATTGATTTTGGGGGGTTAATTTTACACCCTGCTACTTTGCCAAAGTGTTGAATCAGCTTGAGTAATTTGGGAGTGGAGTCTATGGGATTCTTTATATATAAGATCATGTCATCTGCAAAGAGGGAGAGTTTTATTTCTTCTTTCCCTATTAGAATCCCCTTTATGTTTGCATCTTGTCTTATTGCTATAGCTAGGCATTCTAATACTGGATTGAAGAGAAGTGGAGACAGTGTGCATCCTTGTCTTGTTCCTGAGTTAAGAGGAAATGGCTTCATTTTTTCACCATTAAGTATAATGCTGGCTGTCGCTTTATCATATACAGCCTTTATTGTATTGAGGAATGTTCCATGGATTCCTAATTTTTCCAAAACCTTCATCATAAAGGGGTGTTGGATCTTGTCGAATGCTTTTTCTGCATCCATTGAGATAACCATGTGGTTCTTATCCTTGCTCCTGTTGATGTGATGAATAATATTGATTTGTGTATATTGAACCATCTTTGCATCCCTGAAATGAATCCTGTTTGATCATGGTGTATGATTTTTTGTATGAATTGTTGAAGTCGATTAGTCAAAATTTTGTTGAGAAGTTTTGCACCAATGTTCATCAAAGAAATGGGTCTATAGTTCTCTTTCTTTGATGAATCTCTGCCTGGTTTTGGGATGAGGGTTATGATGGTTTTATAGAATGTGTTCGGTGGTGAACTTTCTCTTGTATTGGTGTGAGCTCTGCTTTGAAGTCCTTGTAAATTTCCGCTGTAAAAACATCTGGTCCTGGACTTTTCTTAGCTGGAAAGTCTCTATTGCTGTTTCTATTTCAATGCTGGATTGGGCCTGTTAAGCTGGTTTAACTCATCTTGGTGTAATTTTGGCCTGTCAATATTTCCTAGTAAAAGGTCCATTTCTGTCAAGTTCTCAAACTTATTAGCATAACGTTTTGGGTAGTATTCCCTTATAATATTCTGAATCTTGGTTGTTTCCCTGGTGATGTTTCCATTCTCATCTCTGAGTTTATTTATTTGGGTATGTTCTCTTCTTTTTCTGATAAGATTTGCTAAGGGTCTGTCAATTTTGTTAATTTTTTCGAAAAACCAACTCATTGTTCTGTTGATTCTTACTACAGTTTTTTTTTATTCTAATTCATTTAATTGTGATTTAATTTTAATCATTTCTTTTCATCTACTGGATTGGGGTTTATCTTGCTGCTCTTTTTCCAGGAGGTTTAGATGTCAGATTAAATTTTTGGTTTGAGATCTGTCAATTTGTTGATGTTGCAACTCAGAGCATAAACTTGCCTCTGATTACTGTCTGTGCTATGTCCCAGAGGAGCTTATAAGTTGTGTGTTCATTTTTGTTGACTATCATGAACATTTGAATTTCTTTTTTAATCTCTTCCATGACCGACTGGTGATTCAGCCGTGTGTTGTTCAGCCACCATGCATTACAAGACTTTCTTTGGTGGCTTTTTCTCTTGAGTTCTAATTTTATTCCCTTGTGGTCTGAGATAATGCAGGGTATAACTTCATGGGTACTGAGTTTGGACAAGTTTGCTTTGTGGCCTAAAATGTGGTCTATTTTGGAAAATGTTCCATGTGCTGATGAGAAAAATGTGTATTCTGATGCTACTGGGTGAAATATTCTGTATGTAGTTGTTTAGATCTCTGGTGTCTTTGTTGACTTTTTTGCTGAGTTGATCTCTGTATTGGGGATAGTGGTAGGTTAAAGTCTCCAAAAATTAATGTCTTCGGATCTATGTGAGATTTGAGAGAAAGTAGTATTTTTTGAATAAATTTGGATGCTCCTTTTTTGTTGAATAGATATTTAGAATTGCAATATTATCCTTAAGGAGAGATCTCTTAATTAGTATGTAGTGACATTCTTTATCTCTTCTCAGTAATTTTATTTATATCTATTTTATCAGTTATTATGGTTGCACCTCCTGCCTGTTTATAGGGACCTTTTGCTTGAGAGATTTTTTCCAGCCTTACACTTTGAAAATGTGTTTGTTTTTATGGGCAAGGTGACTCCTGAATGCAACAGATAAAAGGTTCTTGCTTTTAAATCCAACTAGACAGTCTATATCTTTTAATTGGAGAGTTTAGACTTTTAATGTTGAGTGTTAGCACTGAGAGATATTTGGGAGTTCCTGCTATGTTATCCACCTTCTTGGGTGCTGTGACAATTGAGTTCTTCCTATCTTTCTTGGATTCTCATTTTGGGTGTGGTTTCTTGGCCTTTATTGTTGTCTTGTTGATTTTCTATGCATAAGACATCTTTAAGTATGTTTTGTTGGCCTGGTTTGGTGGAGATATATTGTTTCAGTTTTTCTTTGCTATGGAAGGTTTTTATTTGACCTTTGGTTATGAAGGAGGGTATAGCTGGCTACAGTATTCTTGGCTGATAGTTGTTTATTTCTAGGGCATGGCATATATCATTCCAGCCTCTTCTTGCTTTAATTGTCTCTGCTGAGAAATCTGAGGTTATTCTAATTGTTTTCCCTTTATAGGTGATTGATATTTTCTCCTTTAGAGCTTTAAGGATCTTTTCCTTGGTCTGAATTGATCTCCTGTTCTGGCCTGGTCTATTTGGGGTTCTAAAAGCTTCTTGTTCCTGAATAGGCCTACCTTTTTCATGTTTGGGAAGTTCTTTGCTAGGATAATGTTAAATAAATTTCTTAGACTATTAACTTGTGTCAAAAATGTTCCTGTGAATGTATTATCCTCAGATTAGGCTTTCTGATTGTGTCTTTCAAATATTGAAAAGATCTATCATATTTCTTGGATTTGTCTGGGAGAGTTGTATATTCTTTCTCCATAATATCTAGGCTGTCTTCAATCCCCCAGATTCGTCTTCTGTATGGTCTAACCTGCTGTCAAGACGTTCTACTTTGTTTTTTATTTCCTTTCCTTTTAGTTGGTTGGCTTTGATGACTTTGGATTCTTTGTTGGAGTTTTGTTTTAGATCATGTGTGAACTTCTTTACTTCCTTAATTTGTGTTCAGTGTTTTTTCTCGTCACTTAGTTGATTGGTTATGGTTTCCTTGGACTCCCATTCCTTCTGTCTGTCTCCATTCAGAATTCCCTATGTGGTTTCCCTGAATTCTTTCAGCTGTCTGCTTATGGATTCTATGAATGCCTCTATTGATCTTTTTCTATTCATATGCCACTCTCACAATTCCTGTGTATCTCTTTGACTGTTCTCAATCTGCTCATACAATTCCTGTATTAATCTTTTGGTAGCTTGCTAACGCCCACCAGATTCTTGTATTAATATTTTGTTTCTTCCTTTTACTTCCAGTCACATTTATACTGGGTCCTTTGCAGTTTTCCAGTCTGCTCATTCAACATGTTTATCAGTAGTGTTTGTTGAGCTTTTTGAGAACACTCCTCTGGATTATTCATTATCTGTTCTGTCACTTGATTATCATGAGTGGCAGTTGAGATACCTGGACTTGCCGTTTTTCTTGTGTTTTTTTTTGTTTTTTGTTTTTTTTTTTTTTTGGCTTGTTCCTCCCATTGGTATGAAAGTAACACCAATTTTGTGCTAGAACACTACTTTAAGGCAAGCATAAAACAGAGTCCTGTAGTTGGTCAGCCAAAATGCCTTCAGATACCAACTAGTTCAACTGAAACAATATCCAACATGAAACAACTATGGATTAATGGGCTAAGAATAGCAAAGGAGAAGTTGGCAAACCAGAAATTATTAATTTAGGGAGAAATGTAGGAAAAATAGGATGTGGAGAGGTAAAAGAAGAGTCTTAATCGGAGAAAGGGAAAGGGATTGGACAGAATGATAGGAGAGAGATTAAAAAAATAAGAAAAAAATGGAAAAACAAAAATTTAAATTTAAAAAGTGAAACACTTAAAATTATGTAAGGATAAAGAAATAATATTGAGAAGAAAATGATAGGATGAGGTGGGGAAGAATAGAAAGGGGACATGAAAAACTAAAAAATAATAAATCTTAAAATTAATTTCTTGAAAATTATATAAGTATGTGGAGCTAACACTGCTATTAAAGAAGTTAAGCCTAACAGGTTGTGAATTGAGTAATAAATTTCTGGATTAAGTATGTACATAGTGTGAGATAAGGTCTAATAATCGATGAGGGGTATATATCTGGGGATGAGCAGAACAGCAATAATAACATGCATAAAAGAAAGAAAAAAATTGAAAAGAATTTTAAAAACGGCCAAACGGTCAAGAGATTAAAAAAGATTTTTAAACACACACATGTACACCTAAAATAAAAATTATGAGGAAAAAATTATTAGAAAACAATTTTAAAAAACATTTTAAGAAAAGGTACAAAAAAGAGTTCTTTGATATTTTTTGGAGGGGGGGAATGGGAAGATCCCTGTGTCTGTAACCAGTCTCTTGGTAGAGTCTCTTGTCTGCTTGGGTGTTTGGTTTTCTTGTAGCTTCATTGGATTCTTAAGTCAGTTTGTTTGAGCAGGCAGAAAAATGCTCTGTATTACCCAGCATTTTGTGATCCTCCTCCCACGATATTTCAATGGGAGGGAGATCTGACTTGTATATCACAAAAGAAGGAGATGGCTGTTTCCTCTAGTTTGGAGATTCTCTGATGTGGCTAGTTTCCGGGTAGGGTTAAGGCCTTTCAGCAACAGGAGCTTTTTCCTGAGGACACTCACAGAGCCCAGACTGAAGTCATTCTCAGGTATTATGTTTACTGAGTTTCAATTATTTGTCTAGGCTGCTGTAGGGAGAAGAAAATCACTCCTACAGTGGCAAAGCTTCTTCTGCCTGGCCTGGGTGACTTTCCCCTGGGTGGATCTGAGCCTGGAAGGTCAGGTTAGGTTACTGTGACCTGGTAAATGACTCTTTTGTGTTCTTACAAGGCCTGAGTTGGAGCTAGCTGGTCAACTGGGCCTTTGTCAGTATGAAAGATGGAGATCTCCTGTGGTGGGGGAGGGGCAGCCTTTCCTCCTCTGCTCCCTGACAAGGAGTGAAGATGTCAGGGTTCTACTCACTTCAGAGTCTTGATTCTTGATTCATGGTTCATCTCTGGTCTGTGATATGCAGGATGAAGATATCTGCTCCTTGTCAGTTCTTGCTGGTGTTGATGCCTTTGTCTTGGACTGTCTCTATAGGTTTGGTGGCTATGGCCACTGCCGCAGCCGCCACCACAGCCATGGCTGCCAGCAAGTGCTCATATCTGTCTCCTTGCCTGAATTTTCCCTCTCTGGCATAACTCTCTCTACTGTGATGACACACTTGGTGTGATTCTCTAGCTTAGGACTCTTCACTTGAACACTAAAACCGCTTTCTATGCGAGAGCTTGTTTAGCCTCCAGTTTCTCCTCCAACATCTTCCACTGACCCAAGTATATTTCTTATCCAGCATTGTTGTCTTATCCTCTGTTTTTTCCCTACTATCTCATCCCTCCCACCTCCTCAACTACTGCCCCACCCCCACTCCCACCCTAAATTGTAAAGTTCATTTGTCCACATAGTGTCTTGTACATCTCATTGTTACAATGGGTCAATCTGTATCCCTATTTAAACATTTTGTCTTTTTCCCTTCCCCTTATATTATTATACTGACCACAAATACAGTGAAAATGGGTGTTATAACATAGGATAGAAACATAGAAAGCAACAAAAATCACATTGTACCTTATAACTATGTTAGAAACCATAGCAAGGAAGATAAAACCATTTGTGTCGCTATCTTGGAAATCATTTCTCTTAACACCATCTTATTTGAGCTTTTCTGCTAGTCCTAGACATATTCTTGTTAATGCAAATAAGAGAAACCATGGCAGCTGTGTCTTTGGGCCTGGTTTACTTCAGTTAATATAATTTTCTTCACTTTTTAAATTATTGCAGTTTTAGATTTATTCCTTAGTTACCCAGCTTTGCTGGGTACATTATACGTGTTCAGTAGTTGTTTGCATATAAGATATGGCATATGCACTTACAGGCTCTTCATGATTTCATATCCTCAGATGAGAAATTTGTATTTATTCTGACAGCTTTTCCTTCATCAGTAATCAATTGTTTTTCTCTGAGAGTTTCAAGGATTCTTTCTTTGGTCTCAACTGATCCTGTGGAAATTAAAACATAGTAATAGGATATTCTTTTCTTTTCTGGTCTGTTTGGAGTTCTATTACTTCTTGTATCTGAATGTGCCTGTAATTTTCCATGGTCAAGAACTTCTCTGATAGAATTAGCTTAAATACATTTACTATCTCTTCCCTTGTGTGGTCTTCACTTTCCTGAATATGTAATCTTAAATTAGGCTCTTTGATCCTTGAAGTTCTTGCAAGATCAATTATTGTTTCTTGGATTTGTTTTAGAAAACTATCCTTTCTTTATACTCTGCTATGTCATGTATTCCTATGTCAAGGATTTTTAATTAATGTTTATATTCCTATGATGGTTTTCCATATATGTTTATATCATAGTTTTTGTTCATGTTTATATGATTGCTACCCTAGGTGAAGACAACAGAATATTTGGTGACTCAACAAAGCCTATTCCATGTTCAATGGAAAGTGTATGTAATAGTGGAGATAAAGGAAGCTCTCTCTCTCAGCATACCTATGTTTCAGAGTATCATTAATGACAAATTCCTTTTGTCCTTAAATAATATTATGTATAAGCAAAAGACACTAAATTCAAATTCCATACTAATTGCAGTTAATGTTTTAATGTGCTCATTGACATAGACATAGCATTCAATTTCACAGAGTCATAAATTTCAAATAGTATTCCTGAATTTCTATACTCACTATGTAGGCTTACCTTGATCTTTTGCTTTTTGCTACTGAAGAGATCAACAAAAATCCAGATCTTTTACATAACTTGACTGTGGGATTTGATATCTATGATGTTCAATATGGAAGTAGGACAACATTTAAAAATCCCTTCTTTTCCTCTTTGGAAATACGAGATTCTGAACCAAAACTGTGTAAAAGAGAGGAAAAATATTGCAGTGCTTTCAGGAATTTCAGGAGCATTATCTTCCTAAATTGGAACACTGCTGGTCGTCTACAGTTTTCCACAGTTGGGAGTCGGAGGTGCAGGGGATATTAAAAGTGTCTAATTTGGTGCTAGTTCAAGTGTTGGAAGAGAATGATAGAAAGAGACTGTGTTTATAAACCTATCAAATTTTGTCCTATGAAAGAGTAAGTATTCAAAGAGAATGTGCTATCTATAGTCACACTAGTTTGGAAAAGGGAATGGAAAATTTATAGTAGGCAAAGGTTTTATTTTAGGATTAAGCCTTATCATTTATTTTATTTCAGAAATCATGAATTTGAAAAAATTTTCAAATGTCAAGATGTGTCAGCCTGGGTGCTATTTGATCATACTTGTAATGCTAGAGAATCTGGAAACATTTCTAATTAACCAGAATGTAGCTGACAATAATGTGTGGTTCAAGTGGTTGAGTAGAACCTTTGAAGGAAAAAGCCAAGAAGTGCATGAGATCCTGAGTTCCTGGGATTGTACTAAACACGCATGCATGCACACATACACGCACGTACACACACACACACACACACACACACACACACACACACACACACACACACACACACACACACACGCTCTTGTGTAAGATCCACTGAATGAAGTAAGTCAGGCCCAGAATGAGAAAAAAATGTTTGAGATCTCTCATGTGTAATCTTAGTTCTAAAATAGGAACATGAAATATATTTTTAAAAGTATGTAACAAACATATCAACACACAGACACATATTATCAATCTGATTAATTAAAGGTATATACTGGGTAGGATTTAATGGTATAAGCTCTCTGAAAAACAGACAGTATGAAAAATGAACACCCCAAACTGAAGCATATCTTCTGTGAGGGAGCTTGGGGAAGAGGAATAAATAGTAGATGGGTAGAAAAATGTAATGTACAATGTTCATATTTAAAAATGGAATTAGGCAAGTCTGTAAATATGTGTGAAGGATACAGATGGCAGGAATTGATGGAAACTGAAAAAGATCAAGAGACATTGAGCTAACAAATTGATAATTTGTACAATAATTAAGTTTTTCTACCTTTTTATTGTCAAGTGATGTACAGAGGGGTTACAGTTACATATGTGAGGTAGTAAGTACATTTTTGTCAAACTAGTTACCCTTCCTTCATTTTTCTCCCACTCTCCTTCCCCCAACCCCAATCCCCAATTTGTACACATGATGTTCAACATATTTTGTTGTGTACAATGTTGTTTTGGTTCCTCTCTGTCCTTTGTCTCACCATTTTGATGTTCCCATTTTTTTCCTGATTCAAATAAATGTATATGCAATACCAGGGTTGATTAAAACCAAATGCAGTGAAAACAGGGGATATACAATAGAGGAAGAATATACATAAGAAACAAAAAATCAAATAGTACATTAAAAGCCACAACAAAGAAAAATCTCTTGTGCCCATGTCATGGAGTTTATTTCATTTAGCATTATCTTATTTGGTCATAGGCACATAGCTATTTAGCTATTCATCTGCTAAGATTATCCTAAATGTATACTAATTATTGCAAATAAGGGAAAAGATGGGATCTGTGTTTCTTTGGGTCTATTTTACTTCATTTAACAGAAAGACATGGAAGTTATTTTATTTTTTTTTCAAAAACTGAAAGAACAGCTTGCCTTCAATCTACTTCACATGGTTATTTACATTATGACTGATATTTTGATACACGGAAATCTTCTCAATTATGTAACATCCTATTTTAATTCTCTTTTGCTTACCTTTGGGCCTTTTGATCATGCCCTTAGTGACAATAACAAGCTTCCTGGTCTCTATCAAATGGCCCCAAAGGACACATCAATAGCCAGTGCCATGGTTTTATTATTGCTTCACTTCAGCTTGAATTTGGTGGGACTATTAACTTTACAAGATGAGAATGGTTTGTGGATTCTTCCTGATTTGAAAGAAGAGATGGCCAACAAAAATGTTTCTGTAGCCATTGAGTTAGCATTTCCAAACTTGGCCGTGTCAAATATTTACAAACTCATGGCACATCATAATGAGATAAATAAATCTTCAGCAAATGTCATTATCATATATTCTTATAATAAATTCCTACATTATTTAATAAGGTGTGTTGAGCAATTTTTATTAAAAGGCAACGTTTTTTAAATCATGATCTCACAGTGGGATTTAAATTCAAAGAGCCATTTTATTCTAGGTTCATTCCATGTACCTTTCATTTTTTTTCACACCATCACCGAGATGTTCCAGGAATCACAAATTTTGTGAATTCAGTTAACCCTTCCATATGCCCACATGACTTTTTTCTTATAAGGCTATTTTTTCTCTCTTTTAATTTCTCAGATTCTGATTCTGACTGTGTAACGTGGGAGAACTGTCCTCATAATGCCTGCTTGGTTTGGTTGCTGGGGCACATTTTTGACATGACTATGTCTGGATACTGTTACAATATATATAATACTTTGTATGCTTTGGCCCTGGCTCTCCATGAAATGCTTCTTCATCAAACTGAAGTATAGACAATGGAAAATAGAAAAGCAGTGGTTCGTTACCCTGCACAGGTAAGGCCTTCTGTGTTGAATGGCATAAACCAAGAAATATGTAACTTCGTAGAGAAGTATCTTATGGTATGAAATTAAATATGTTAAATATTTTTCCAAAACCCAAAGTACTATACTTCTTTAAATATCTGTGAGATTCTCTAAACATGTGTTCATATGCTCTTTAGGAAAAAGAGTAGGAACAAACACAAGACATATTCCATGTTTCTAAAATTTTTTTGTTACAAGTAACAACACGTGTTAGTTGCTAATGTTTTGAAAATTTTACGATTACCATTTCTCTAGGCATTTCTTAAGTAATTGCAAACGATGACATCCTCCTCTATTTCTCATAAGTGATAAAATTTTGTTCAACTTAACGTGCTATAAATTTACCAAGCTCAAACAATAGATGTTCACAAGGTTAGTGGTTGTAGAGAGCTGTAGCTAAGTGACTGAAAATTGTCTCACTCATAAATATTTACATGGAATGAGTTTCTGTTGAAATGAGGCCTGCTATTTCCTTGCTGAATGACCAGGATTCAGAAAGATTTTTATTATTCCATAGATTTTTTTTCTGGGACACTTCATTACATGTCTCTGAGATTCTTGAGTTCTCAATCAGAAATTAAGGGAATCAGGGGCTTTACTTATGTCAGACTTAGGTTTTCAATCCCAGGTACTCTGGCATATACTTCAGCATAATTTGATGTATCTCTTTTAGCTGCATCCTTTTCTGAAGGACATCCAGTTTCACAATGCTGCTGGAGATGAAGCTATTGTGTATGAGGAAAGCAAAATTGAGTCATAATACAACATTTTGAACATTTGGAATTTTCCAGAAGGTCTTGAACTTGAAGCGAAAGTGGGAAAATTTTCTCCATATAATTTACAGCCCGATCAACTATCGTTTTCTAAAGATATGGTAGAATAGGCCATAGAAACTACAGAGGTGTGTAGTGTCGCTTTCTAATAATAGTCAGGACATATAAAGAAGCAAAATTCCCTCTTAAAGTTTGAACCTCATTGGGTGCCAGAAACTTATACCTTTAATACTAGCAAATTAGCTGGTTGAGATCTGAATATCATCTTTTCAAATCAATCCTAGTGGGAAATGGTATTCATCAAGCATTAGGGTGCTATCCTTATCCAACAAATCTCAGATACGTAGCTCAGGCTCTCAGTTCAAGACTTAGTTCTGGCACCAACCCACCCCCACCCACAAATTTATGTGCTTATTGACAACCAATATTGTACATTTAAATATTAAATATTAAGGAATTGTCATGATTGACAATTGGATAGCAAAGGAAGAATAATTTAACAGAGCTGGGCTCTAGTGGGTCATGCTTTTGTCCTATCTTCTCAGGGGATGCCAGCCTCAAATCTAAGATTACAATCAGTGTTAAATCTCTATTGGGTAGAAATGTCCGTGAGACTATTATCTTAATTAACTAATAAACTGCTCAAGTGGAGATTGGGCTCAAGTGGTAGAATGCTAATCTTGAGCAAAACAATCTCAAAGGCAGTTCCCAGACTCTGATTCATGCTCCAGGACAAGCTCAGAAAACAACCAACCCCCACCACCACCCCGGGCAAAAAAAAACAACAACAAAAAACAAAAACCAGGCACAGTGTATTTGTAAATGATCATTGAGAATGTTATCACAAAATCTAAATTGCATTTTTCTGTGACAAATATCAGAGCATACACTTCATGTGATTTTGCTCCATTGTGGAAGTCCCAATCAATTTTGGCATCTTTGGTGAGAAGAATCAGTGAAGGAGAATGAGCAAAATAAAGATTCTCAATGCATGGCCACTGGATAAATGAGAAGATATAATGAGCCTGAGGTTCAATAACGCTAATGAAGGGAGACTTGTGTATTATCACGCAGTATAGTTTTAAGGCTTCAAAAATAATTTTTCTCCTTAATCCTCATCATTCACAAATGAGTTGGAGATATCAAATAATGACAGAAAATTAAAGGAAATTTCATAGGGTTGGCCATTAGGAGTTACTTTCTCACCAGTATTCTCCAACTTTTAAATGTATAACACTTCTCAATAGTTTCACACAATAGATAGAGATCAAGGTTATTGAATATAAGCCTTTTGTGGCATGTGGAATCCATATCAATAATTAACTGACCAAGTTTAGGTGCATAAAATACTATGATTAATGATCCTATTCTTTAAAATAATGGAATTTTGGAGTGTCAGGTGAAAGTATGAACATTTACTGACAAAAATCTGATTTTTCCTCAGCCTCCTCACTCAGCAGCAATAGTTGTGGTCCTGGATTTAGGAAGTGCCCTCAGGAGGAAAAAGCTACCTGTTGCTTTGTTTCCCTTGCTTAGAGAATGAGAGAGCTAATGGGACAGTAAGCTTATGACTTAGAGAGAAATTCATGTTCTCTATTTAGTGTCCCCAAATCCATGGAAGGCAAAAGTTGTGTATTAGGATTGCACAATCAAAGTCTGTCTTCCTTCACTTAATAATTTAATTGTGAGCATAGAAGATGCCATTTCTTGAAAAAAAAAACCAACCACGGGCTCTGAATTACATGTAGGATTAATTTTTGGGGGGGGGTCCGTTTGTGGGCCTGAACTCTCAGCGTGGCCTCTGTGCCTTAGCTCTTCACCTCAAGGCTGGCGCTCTACCAGTTGAACCACAGTGCCACTTCCGGCTTTTTTTTCTCCTTATGTGGTGTTGAGGAATCGAACCCAGGGCCTCATGCATGCAAGGCAAGTGGTCTATCACTGAGCCACCTTCCCAGTCCAGGATTAATTTTTAAACCTCTGTTGTATGCATGTTTATTCAAGTAATCACTAATCAAAGTTTTACATCCATTATATTAAATGCAAAGAGTTTTAAAAGATGAGGTTTCCATGTTCTTCAAAATTAAATTTAAAATACAAAGAAACAGAGCTTGCACATTTTTATTCCTAGTCCCAGAAATATTCTTATAAAAGAGCAAGTGCTGTGGGTTGAGTATTGTGTAAGAAGCAGGCAGAAGGGTTGTGCACAGATGACTTTAGAGCTTCAAAGAGTGATTTGATTTTATGTTGCCCAATGCTTGGCAAATAAGAGAGAGAAATATAACAACTGCAAGGAATGGCTATAGCACTCCTATTTATATTGTCCAGACACACAAAGGGAAGTACAAACCTTATAATGCATATTTTTGGAAGGTGGGTTTGAAAATAGCTATGGCAAGATGAAAAGGTGTACAAATTTTTGGGATATTAGAAATGGCAAGAAATACAACATTCTATAGACACTTTGGTATAAAAAAGGAGAAAGTTGCTACAAATATGGATTCGGGGTAGAGTGCTTGCCAAGCATTTATACTGTCCTGGGATCAATACATCAGTAACACATAAACAGAAAAATCCGGAAGTGGTGCTGTGGCTCAAGTGATAGAATGCTATTCTTGAGCAAAGGAAGATTTGGGATTGCCCCGTCCCTGAGGGAAAGCCCCAAGACTGGCAAAAAAAGAAGAGAAAGTAGGAATGTGTGTGAATATGATAAAGACTTAAATAATACTGAATATGTCTGGGAATTTGGGGTAATATTTGCTTTTATTGCTAGTATTGACATGTTAGTATTACTCTACATAGAGATTTCTAATTTTCTTTTAAGTAGTGAAAAGGGAACTGATGGTTATTTGACTCTTCACCAGATGTGGAGCAGTGCATGAAGTGTCCTGATCATCAGAATAGCCATAGCCTCCGAAGAGCTGAAAGTTTCCTGGCTTATGGAGAGCCCTTGGGGATGGCCTTGACTTACATGGCTCCATGTTTATGTACTTTCACAGCAGTTGTCCTTGGAGTCTTTGTGAAAAATCAGAACACCCCATTGTCAAGGCTAATAACCAGGCTTTCAGCTACCTCCTGCTCATTTCCCTCATCTTCTGTTTTCTCTGCCGTTTGCTGTTTATTGTTCCTCCCAACACAATCACCTGCATTCTACAGCAAATGACATTTGTAGTTGCATTCACTCCAGCAGTTTCTGCTCTAACTGTGGTTCTGGCCTACAAGATCACTTCTCTAGGGATAAAGATGAAGTGGCTTTTTCTATCAAGATCTTGTAACTTCATCATTCCCATCTGTACTCTGATCCAGGTTACTCCCTGTAGATTCTGACTAGGTACATTCCTCCCTTCCTTGACACAGATATACACTCGGAACAGCCATATTATCATTCTGTTTAACAAGGGATCCATCACTGCTTTCTACTGTGTCTTGGGTTACCTGGGCTCCCTGACCATTGCCAGCTTCACTGTGGCTTTCCTTGGCAGGAACCTTCCTGACTTCTTCAATGAAGCCAAGTGCCTGACTTTCAGCATACTGGTGTTCTCTAGAGTCTGACTCACATTCCTGAGCATCTACCACAATGCCAAGGGGAAAATCAAGGTGGCTGTAGCAGTTTTCTCCATCGTGGCTTCCAGTGCAGGGCTCCTGGGCAGCATTTTTGTCCCCAATCTCTACATAATCTTCTTAAGGCCATATAGAAATTTTCTGCATGGCTTCTGGGACAAAACACACACCAGGAAAAGTGAGCCCTCATGAGGAAACATACATGTTGGATCAAATGCATAGAAGTTTGAGAGTAAATTCTACATTTTTATTAGATATTAGTTTATATTAGTGGAATCAATTTAATGGCTTAGTAAGTCTTTCTCATTTCTCTAGAGATGGTATAGTCAAAAGTTGTAGCGAAAGCCAGGTAAATTTGTATTTCATTTTATATATTTTGGTTCTTTCTATTTACTCTGGTTTATCCAATTTTAGCCATTAGTATATTTTCTTTTTATCACATTTTATATATTGTAATATTTTTTATTTTATTGTAAAGATGTTGTACAGTGGGGTTACAGTTACATGAATAAGGCAATGAGTACATTTCTTGTCCAACATTTTACCTCCTCCTTTTTAATTCTCTCTTATAACTTCCCACTTACCCCCACTTTCTCACTCTTTCCCCCTCCTAAAGTTGTAAAATTAATTTCCAATAAATATATACTGTCTTGTGGATATCATTGTTGCAATGGATCAGCCTATGTCCTCAGCCTGTGTTTGCATTTGGTTATTCCCTCCAATTGTATAATTTCTTTGTTACTAATTTTCAAATTGGTTGTCGTAATCATTTGCATAAAAATATTTTTTTTTGTTGCCAGACATGGTTCTTGATTTTAAAGCCTGGGTAAATCCTTGGGTTTATTTATTTATTTATTTTAATTTATTTTTGCTCAAAGCTGGTGTTTTACACTTGAGCTACAGCTCCATTTTTGACTTTGTAGTTGTTAACTAGAAATAATATTCTCTTGACATTCTTACGCAGGTTAGCTTAAAACTCAGGTTAGCTTTAAATCAGGATCACCATTTCTCAGCTTCGTGTGTAGCTGAGTTTATAGATATTTTTCTAAATGTTAAAGTATATTATCTTTGTATTTGTACATCACTATTCTTAATCACAAGTTATTCATTTTTTCCTTTTTAAAAACGTGGTTTATATCTGTTCAATTGAGTTTATTTTGCTTCATAGTTGTATATTCCATTAACATATCTGATTTTTCCATATTCCTCAATCAGTTTTTTTTATCAGTCCCCATCATGTCTGATTTCATTCCCTCTCCCTATTCTTTCAATTCTTTTCTTCTTCCTTCTCCATCTCTGCTTTTTCTATATTGTATTTGATTTTATATCATAATATATTGGTCTTATGAAGTAATAGCTGAGAAAAGTAGAGATTCTAAGACATGGCTTTACAAGCTAATCTATTATTTTAGTCAGTTTAAAAATATTATCCCTGCAAAATTAATATGTTTTATCTGTCTCCATATACTTTTTCTTTTTATGTTATATCTGTTGATAAGAAGTAAATGTTACAATTCTAATAACTTTATAAGAAATGTTTTATTCATTATTAAAGAGTGAACTCTTAGGTTCTATACTATTTTTAAAGACATATGGTAACATATGTATATGCATTTCTGCTCTCTAATTTTGTTTATTGCACCTTTATTTTTTCTGATATTTGTATTCCTTTATGTGAAAATTTTTCTACTATCAAGTTCTTCTATAAAAGTTTTCACTTCAATATATCAATTTATATTTATAATGACATTTGATGTACTACAAGCATGATTATATAGTAAAAATGAACTTCCATTACTTTAGTTTTAATTTGGAATAATTGGCCAAAGAAAGCAACCCACATTGTGTTTATTTTCCTTGCAAAAGGAATGCTACTTACCAAATAATCCTAAATTATTAATTTTTTTATTGACATGAGAAAAATATCTTTGTTCCTTTTAATGTTCACATTTTATCTGTCTTTGTGATTTAAGAAATTTCTTCAATATAGTTGGAACTTTATTTGTGATTAAAACACTGATTACCCATTCAGTTAACACTTGTCACAACCTAAGAAGTCCCCCACAATTGATTATGCAGAAGAGAGAGTGCACTTCAGCTAAGAGGAAGGAGAATAAATTATCAAGTTTGAAAGAAAAAAGAGATAAGGGCTGATTGTTAAGACTTCCTTTCAATGTTGTGCAAACTTTGTAGTCAATTGCTGAGTGAGATTGTGGTGCTGACCTTGGTGATAGATGATATTCAAAGGATGAAATACACAATTTATATTAGGAGACATGAGGAGATGATCAGAGCTCTCAAACTGGTAGCAAATATCTGAGAATAGTACATATTAAATATACACATATAATATTTTATGTATGTATAGTGAGTATTCACTTATTGGGGCAGAAGTGTTGATGGTCTCAGCCCCTCACACCTCCTTAGGATGATGTTCCTAGGCTTTTGATCACCTTATCTTCATTTAAGGCAAAAAAAAGTGAAACTCTGTTGCCATCATGGGAAAATGATATCACACACTTTGGCTTTATAGTTCCTACTGGAAAGATACAGAAGGCCATATTATCATTCTCTCTCTCTCTCTCTCTCTCTCTCTCTCTCTCTCTCTCTCTCTCTCTCTCTCTCACACACACACACACACACACACACACACACACACACAAGCACTAAAAATAAAGATAACTCAAAGATGTAAAGAATTAAGATAAAAGACAATCCATTTTTACTGGTGATAGAAACAAGACTCAGTCAGAAATGGTAGCTTAGTTTAATCCAAGCTATACAGGATGCTGAATTCAGAAGTTGGGAGTTTCAGCCATCCCTGACAGGAAATCCATGAAACACAAATCTCGAGTTAATCACCAGAAAACCAATTTGTTAGAGTGCCAGCCTTGACCATAAAGAGATCAGGGACAGTATCTATGTCCAGAACTCAAGCTCAAGCTCCATAACCTCCTACGGGCAAAAAAACCTCATAAAAGCACTAAGCACTAAGTTATTTTATATGAAATCTCTAAATAGAAAATAGAAAATCAAATGTGCTTTGGAGGTCTGCTGAAGGCAGAAAGAAAACAAAATGAAAAACAGTCCAGGATGCTTGGGGGTACTTTTTAAAGACTCTAAAAAACTACAAGACCCACACACAGCTTAGTGAATGCTGGAATATACCCCGGTTATGGGCTGCAGAACTCCTGATATGGTTATTTTTAGATAATTATGTTACCTGTTTGTTAATAATCTGTTGTCAAAGAAAATCTTGCAAAGGACCACTACATAACCGCAGTTCTCTAAGTAAATATATGTCATCACATTAGCTTCTACTTGTCTAGTTCTTAAAAGAAGACCAATTACTCATAATATTTCCTATTAGACCAGGACCAGCTATAACACACTTAAAAAGATCTTTAGACAATTTAAGCAAGACACACAGTTTTTTTGTTTTTGTTTTCATTTTTTGCTGGTTCTGGGACTTGAACTCAAGTCTAAAGCACTCTCCCTGAGCCTCTGTGCTCAGTGCAAGTGCTCTACCACTTGAACCACAGTGCCAGTTCTTGCTTTTTCTGTTTATGAGGTACTGAAGAATTGAAACCAGGGTTTTATCGATACTAGGCAAGCACTCTAACACTAAGCCACATTCCCAGCCTGGCAAACAGTTTTGAGAGAATTTTCACTTCTCTTTAAAATCTGCTGCTCAAATGATGAATATTCCACATATAGTATATTTCCTAGAGGGTGGTTGTTGGAAATGAAAGGACACATTGTCTATTAGCTCTCTAGTCCACAAGAAAAAAAATGTAAACTTGTTCATCCACTTTGGAAAGTAGTATGGAGGTTCCTTAAAAGACTCCATATAGAGCTCCTCTGTAACCCAGCAATCCCACTTTGGGCATTTACCCAAATGATCACAAACAAGATCATACCAAAGCTAACAGCACAAGTATGTTTATTGCAGCATTATTTACCATAGCTAAGATATGGAACCAACCCAAATGTCCATCAGAAGATGAATGGATAAAGACAACGTCCTATATATACACAATGGAATTCTATGCCTCCATCAGAAAGAATGACATTGCCCCATTCGTTAGGAAATGGAGAGACTCAGAAAAAAATTATATTAAGTGAAGTAAGCCAGGCCCAAAGAAACATAGGTCCCATGGTTTCCCTTATTTGCAATAACTAGTATATGTCTGAGACAAGCAGAAATGGTCAGATAAGTTGATGTTAGGTGAAATAAACCCCAAGATAGGTATTCATATGTTTTTTTTCTTTCTTGCTATTGTTACTATTGTATTTATAAGATGATTTCTTTTTTGCTTTCTATGTTTCTCCCCTATGGTATAACCCCTGCTTTCATTGTATTTGATGTTGGTATAGTTTGTGGAGGGGAAGGGCAAAAACACCGTTTAAATAGGGATACAGGTGGACCCATTGCAACAATGAGAAGTACAAGTCCTTATATCGAAAAACGAACTTTACAACTTTGGCCGGGGCGTGGGGGAGGGAGGAGGAGATGGGAAGGGATGGGAAGGGGAAACAAAGGAGGAGGCAACAATGCTTGATAAGAAATGTACTCATTACCTTGCCATTGTAATTATGACCCCTTTGTACGGTATTTTCACAATAATAATAATAATAATAAACATGGAGTGAAGGCAACCTTTTAGCTGTATTACTCAAAAGTAAAGATGGTAAAAGCATAGTAGAATGGCTGTGGACAATGAAACAATACAATACAGCCATGTAATAATACATTAATCCATCACAACTACCTTATTAGGACTGAAATAAAGTAAAAATTAATCAAGTAAAATTAAGTTACTCAGAGTACTTATAACCTGAAAGTAAATACTACAATCTGACATACATCTTTTGAAGTACCTTAATACAAAACTTTTGGTCATTCTGTCACAGAAAATCAAAGAATATATTTTAAGAATCCTTGGACGAGAACTAAAAGTACCCTAAACAAATGTGACATTTCAAAAGTATGATTTTAATAGTCATAGTAAGAAATTATCATCTGTCAAATATTAACATAACTATTTTTTACAGAAAAAATAAAAATAAAATCTGCAAAACATACGACCCAATTTCAAAGCAAACTGTACATCATATGATTTGGAGAATTAGAGCTTTGAGAAACAAAGAACCCATTCTTTGTTGCTTAGAATATTTTGTTTAAAGAGATAACATGGATAAGCAGAGGCAGCAAGGCTCCTGGGCTTATTTGTGAGTGCTTTCAGCACTTTAAACAACATAAGATTCTAGAATATTCTGCTTAAGGTAACAGAGATGAACTTTAATACAATTCCCATCAAAAATAAAATAAGCACTCTCTTTAAAGTAATTCAGATGCTAGAAAATTCAATTTTGCATAAATACATTTCTTTAAGGAAAACACATCAAGTATAATATTAAAATAAGTGATTACTAATTAAAATCATTATAATAGCATGACACTAAAAGTTACAATTTTTAATACAATATTTATATTTCTGAAACAGTTCATTCAATATATACAGTATACAAGGCATACACAGACAAGGGAAGACAATAGACAGTCTCCTCATCAAACACCTAAAAGTACTTTTTTCTCATTATTTTCTCATGACAGACAACTGTCACATTCTTTTGATATTCTAAATTGATTCAAAAACCTTAAAAAGGTCCATATAAAAACACTTTTATCTTTGTAATAGTGATCTCAAACTAAATAACTAAATGTTCTGTTTACCAATGTATAATTGCATAGAAGTAGTTACATAAAATACATTATTAGGAAAGTAGTAAGCTAGTTTTTAATAGCTGCCATAACTACAAGTTGGTAAGTCAATTTTTATTAACTTTTAAATTATACATTCTGCAGGTATAACATTTTTAAAAATACATTCAACTTAATTTTTAAAATACTTTCTAAATTTACAATTTCAAACATTGCTATAATTTCTATAATAGCTAGCTTATAGATATACTTAGCCAAAATAAGTTAATTTTTAAAAATCAATAATATATTATGCTCACAAGATATTGTCTTTCAAATAAGTTGGAGTCATTATAAAGTCAATGTACTAAGCTTGCTACTACAAATAAATACATCACAAAACACAAGAAAATGCACAGACCAAATTTTAAACATCCAAGTCATTAGTGCAGAAAAAGGCACTTGATCCCTTATGGAGTTAGAAGATTTCAATTTAAATTGCAAATTTTCATAAGGGCTATCATGACTATTAATCAAAAAGAAAAATCTATTATTTCTACAGAGATGTTTCTACAGTGCTTCTATTCAAGGGTTTTGGGTAATTTCTCCTTTAACCTACATGCTCTTTCCCTGAAAGATATCTGCAAGTTAATAATTTTGGCTTGGTGACATATATACCTTAGAAAATGTGTGTGATTCTGTATTCAATCCCCCTTCTCTCAACTCTAATACATTATACATATGTGAACTTATAAATATATAGATTTTTAGGATTATAAAATATTTAATTTTAAGTTTAAATGTTAATACAGAATACATTAAGATTTGTATTTTACTTTTTGTTAATAAGGTTCTATTTATAAAGATGTTTTTTATAGAAGCATTTGCATTGCAAATAAAATATGACCAAATAATGTAGCAATGTACAAGATTTCTACTTCAAATCAGTCTGAGCAGCTCAATGTTCCTCTGAAAGAAACATCTTTCCCCAACAACACAGGAGTACTCATAGAAAATAAAACCTGAAGTAGCCAGTGACCTACCTTAACCTTCTAAGTGCATGTGATAGTTACCACCATAAAGCTGGCAAGGTTCCTTAAAATATCCCCAAATGTCCAAGTTAGCTTTACTTCTAGACATTTGGTAACAAAATTGGTCAAAATTATATGAATGGACAATGTTTCAAATTGAATCATATGAACTTATTAGACAGTAAATGAAGGCCTCTAGAGAAAAAAAAAACTTTTGAGAGGTATGAGAAAGAAAATGAAGACTAATTAGAAACTTTGACATTATTAAAAACCAAAGAAAAGTCAGTCTGAAACAGAACTCATATTAAGCTTGTTTTTGTTGAGCTCCTGCTTCAGGTTACCAATCAAAGTATCAATGCTTTCTTGTAGATCTTTGAGATTAACTTTTTAATTGACTGTAGATTCAATGGTCTGCATTGTCAAATATATCTGAAATGTTTACTCATTAGACATGGGAACTGGCTTTTCAATGATCATTTCTGCTGCATTAATTTTGTTATAATCTTCTCCATCCTCTATCTTCTGAAGGTACATCATCATTTAAAATTTCTTTTGTAGTTACAAAGTAGTTTTCTCCACAGCTGCTCCAATCTCCAGCATATGAATTGTAAAATGTTCTATCTGCTTTGGTCTGCTTTGGTCTAAGTATTCCTGATGAATCAGTAGTTTTAAATGTAAGGTTGTTCTTTCTTCCACCTCACATAAGTCAAAGAGGACAAGTGCTCTGGGAAAAAATTGTCTTTTGATTCATTGACAGTTAAACATTGTACTGGCCAAAGCTGGAGCAAGTAATGAAGAACTTCAAGATGTTTGTGTGTGTGTGTGTGTGTCTGTGTTTGTTTTGTTTTTAAATCCAAAGCATTTACAACTTCTTCAGAATCAGTGAAGTCTCTGTTGGTATGGGTAGAAATCTCTTGCCTCTGACTTAATAATACTGGTCTGAATCACACTGCTAAAATCTGGCAGGTCATCTTGTTCACCTCCTGGTAAGAAGTCATCAATTTTAGATGATCCAACAACATCTTTAGAGTTGTCTTCTTCACATCTGGCACATAATTCAACAGGCCAACAGTGTACTTAGAATCACTTGAGTCATTCTCACAACCATTTGCTGACATTTTCAAAGGACTTTTTATCATTGTATCTAACACAGCCTTACATAGTTCGTTGGATATCAGAGAAGGAAGTTCTCTTAAAATGTCCGTAAGAACCCTTGTTATTACATTTACATTTGGGTACCGGTTTTCACACAGACAAACAGTCTTACTATCATTTCCAAAAGCTTCTCCAAGTTCTTTTTTGACTATGGCTGAACCACATAATTGATATAGGCCTACTACCTGACAGCCTCTCTTTCAATTTCCATAATACCTTTCTGTATCAAGCCTACATTTTCTTTCTCTACATATTGAATGTCAACACCAAATATCACTGGTTCTTCATTCTTAACTATCCATGGAGAGAATTCTCCCCACTGTTCCATAAGAGTCACTTTTACATAAATAAAACCTCTAAGTTCAAGTTTGGCAATAAAATGGTGTGTCTTTGTCACTCTGAATAAGGTGGGAAGAACAAGAGTTCCATGACATTTGGAGAGATTGCCTGTGCTCTGGGACTTTGGGGACTGCCCTATGGGTATGACTCTTCTTTCCTAGAGACAGCAGTTGCCCATTGTACATCCACTTCTGCAGCTTCTTCACGGTCACAGCAGGTGGGTTGAGGAAGTGGGGGGGGTCCTTCTGAGGATCTCTACTGATGCACCTTACTGTTGACGACCCCTCAGGATTCCGGAAAAGGCGCCTCGAGGAGCAAATGGGGTCCTTGGAGTAAAGAGGCAGGATGGTGGCCGCAGTAGCCTGGCTGCATCCATCCATCCCACCTTCATGTGGGAGAGGCTTGTCTGGTTGCCAGCATGCTGCTGATCGAGGTGTTGCTTGGCAAATGCTGGAACAGAGGCAACTTGGCATCCACCTGAAGAGTCTTGAGGCCTCTGTTGCAGGATAGCTGCCTCCTCTGACTGCCTATCCTTAATTCCCTAGGAGGAGTCGAGGGCCGTGACACCTGCCATGAAGGTTGGTCGCTGGACCTCGCTCCCAGCCTCTCAGCATGGAGTGCTGCTGCCCTGGGGGCCTCCCTGAACCCCAAGGAGGCCACTTCTGCCATTGTTGCAGTGGCTGCCAGGAGCCCAAGCTTCCCAGTGCCATGGAGACCCTGCTTCTCCCGGAGTTTGGACAGAGTCCTCCTCAGAAGACCCGCCACTGCTCTGGGCCTCAGTGAAAGAGGATCAGACACACCCATCACAGGGGACCATGCAGTCAGACAGACACAGGAGAAAGATAATTATAAGGTTTATTAGAGGATCCATGTCTCCCCCAAGAGGGAGCACATGGCCTTTGTCCCCATCCAGGTAGGCGGATCTGGAGGAGAGGAAGTGAGGTAGATGGGAGTTCATGTGGGTTTGGGGCAGAAAGAAGGAGGGGCCAGGTGTATGGAGGAAACTACAGGAATGGGAGGGGGATCCGGTCTGGCCAGTGCTGAGGACCAAGTGTGAGCATAACAGTAATATTCCCTGGTCTGTTGTTTAATAAGAATAGCAGTTATGGACAGTAGTTTCTTCTGGATCTACTTCCTGCTGTCAAGGGACAAAGTAGTCAGGGGTCTCTGGAAGCATCTGTTTGACAGGTTGGTTGGTAAGGACCTCCTTTTTCTATGGCAATAGTTATCTAAAATGTAAGAGACAAGTAATAAAAGGCAAAATTGCTGTTAGCAGCACAAGAGAGGAATATGCCATGGAGAGATTGATTTCCAAAAAGAGCTGTCAAAGACCTGAAGTTGCCTTTTTTGTCTCCGATTGGAGACATAGAATGGTATGTGACTCCTGGCATCCAAGAGGAGGGAGACTAAGATTTTTCTTCTATAGGATCACAATAACCTGAGGAGGGGTAGAAGATATATTTAATGGTACCAGAGTCAACAGGTGTCATGGGCTCTTTTGGCTACTTCCTGCTGGACTGGGCACATCAAAGAATCCTTGGAGCTGGGATCCTTAGGGTCCGGGTGTATGCTGGGGAAGGCAGGACAAGTATAAATCATGTCTCTGGCTGCCTGTAGGAACAGGATGGCCTTGACTTGTTTCCAACTGGTATCCTGAGCAGGAGATGTTATCTTGTTGAAACAGACTTTGTGAAAGGACAGGGAAACACAAAGCTGACAAAAGATCAAGCAAAAAGCTAACAAGGTGACAAGGTCAGTTAACATGAATGCCATAAGAGAACACACATTGGCCAGGGGCCAGAAATGTTTCATTTGGAGTATAAAGCCATGTTGTATACCATTACAGGGAAGGTGAAATAAGTGGACTTGGGAAAGAAGGCAGAAAGGGGATGTCTAGGGTCTTTTAGGTAACTGGGTATGGGAGAGCATAATGGACTGGTTGGGAGTACCAATCAGAAGCTACTATAAATACAACTAGCAGGCAACAAAGGCAAGACTGCTAACTTTTGTCCAGTCAGAAGGTAGACAGGTATGGACATTAGGAGGGCAAGCAAATATTTCTTTTGATCTCCTGGCTCTGATTAATTTTGAAAGCCCAAGCATAAAATGAGTCCATTTAGGATGTCATCTCCTCTTAGAAAACCATTGTCAGGACTGAATTTTTCCTGGCAGTGTCTCAGCATCCATTGCTGGGATAGCTTATCCTAGTTGACATTTATAGTTTGGGCTCAAGGCCTGGACATTGTCCCTGGGCACTTCTGCTGGAGGTTAGTGCTCTACCACTTAGAGTCACAATACCACTTTGAGCCTTCCCACTGGATACTTAGAGGTGAATCTTGAGCCATGCCTTGAGCTGATTAGCTGGGAGATGGCAGTTTAGAGGGATTCTTTGTGCTAGGGATGGCTTTGAACTGTGGCAAAAGGAGTCTTTTTTACAAAAGCCCTTTTATTTCCAATTAAAGCAACAAGGAGTTCAATGACATAGAGGTTATGTATAACTTGTTAACAATTGACTAACGATTACTGGTCAGTCTTTTTAAGAAAAACCCAGTAGCTGTTTTTAAATGGGGACTGATTGATACTCTAAGTACCGCTGACTGCCTCTGGGAAGCCAGTTTAAAGTGGCCTATATAAAAAATTTAACCTTTAATGAATGTACAGACCTTTTCTTGGGCTACAGCAGCATAGCCTATTTAATAGCCTGGTTTATGAAAGCATTTTCTGGCTGGCAGAGGAACCTGATTTCTAGTGGCCCCAACAATGCCTACCTGATGTAGGCCTTTAGACAGCTCTCAGTAGGGACATAATCTCAGCTCTACATGCTTTTTAACACATGAATTTAACCAGTTCAAAAGTCCATTAGGACTTTGAGCAGATACAGGGGGGTTGGAATTTAAATTACTTTTTACATTTTACAACCTTAGCTTTTACTGCTATCACAGACTGGCAAGTTTTGCCCAGTTATAACAACATGGGCTATAGGAATGTTTACAAACTATCTTTCCATGACTTCCTGGCTTGATCAATTTTTTGGAGTGCCAAGCTCAAGTAAATCAGGATCTGATACCATTTTTATCACAAAAGCAGTTGCTTGTAATTGCCTCTAGATATTATAACATTGTCAGGATCCCCAGGGTGTAATTTTATGTTGGGATAAATGTACCTTTGGCATTTCCTTGGTCAGTTGCTGGATCTGAATTCAGGGTTTGAGTGCTGTCCCTCTGCTCTCCAGCTCAGGGCTGGAGCTTGAGCTTCCAAGCAATTCAGCTTTTTAGCACTCTGTTGGCAGATCAGAGATGACAATCTCACAGGGACTTTAGTCTGCTACCCTGGCTTCAAACTGCAGTTCCCAGATAAATAAGTTTTTACAAACAGCCACTTACACTCCAATTAAAAGCAACAAAAATGGACATTGGAAGTAGTTTTATAAGCATGGTTTTACGTGGAACTTACTAAGTTATTTTTGACAAACTTGACCTCTTTTACTGTGGGCCTACTGGAAACTGTTACAAAAAACTTTACAGGCAAACTGGAATAATCCTAATTTATCATTTTTATTCACTTTGAAGTCAACCGTTTAAGACTATTATTTTTTAAATTTTTATCTGCAAGGCTAGCTACTCCCCACAACTTCCAAATATTTACAAAGTGGGCAGTCATTTTAATCCCTTTTGGTAAAGTTACTTTAATTTCAATTTAAATGCCTCATAGAAACACTGAGCTACACTCTTTAACTATAGGCTGCCCTGCAGTAGGAGCAATGAATATAAAGAGTGGCCATTTTCTGCAGTCTGAGTTACCTTTAGAAATTTATATCCAATTGTAAAATAGTATATAAGTCAACTTATAGCCTTTGTTCATACACACCTTATCTAACTTATGGGAATTAACATTTACAAAACCAAATATCTAAAGTGGCTTGTGTTTTACCCCAGATTAGCAGGCTTTTGATCATGTGTGATGAAGCAACTTCAGAGTCTGAATAAGGCTGTAGGATTTCCAGTGTTTATGGGACTGTCGTACCTCCCATTTGTTTCCTGCAAAATTTCTGGTTTACACTGGCTTTTGCAGGCTGGTGCTAATGGTTTAGGCATCTGTGCCTGGGCATATTCACAGGGGAGAAAACAGAATTAAACCCATAGCCCTAGTTTACTAGAGGTACAATATTTAACTCAGCATAGATGGACATAGGAATGACATAAATCACAGCCAACTTAATTACCAATTTCATTTACTTTGCAAAGGAAACCATCTTTTCAAATGCCTTTTCCAAAGTCTTTAAAAACTACCTGTATTTTCTTTAGCTTACTCAGGTCACAAAGTTTTAAAGTAATTTAGACTAAATCACAGCTTCCATTAACAAAGATTTTTTAGTAAGCAGAGTATTGCTAGCCTTGAAATCATATCCACTTACATATAGTCAAATAGACACAGACATGTTTGTGCACAGATTATAGAGTCCACTTTGATTTTAAAATTGGCTGTTTTAAAGTTTTGGAATTTTAATGGTATTACTTTTTCTAATTATGATGGAACCATGTAGTTAGTTTAAATATAAAACTTTGCCAACAACAAGAAACTTAGTGAAGAGCAGATGAAATGAACAGACACATGGCCTAGCATAATGGTGCCACAGGTCAGAGGGGTAAGGTCACAGAATCAAGTTGAGTTGGCATGAAACAGCAACTGAATTACCACAATGCCAAGATGGCACATCTACGACAAGCTCAATTCTGGAAAGAAGATTTAAACCCCAAAGACCACCAGAGACCAAAGTCGATGTGATAGCAAAAGAGTCGTTTATTCCAAGCTTAAGCCTGGACTCACAACCTTCTCTGAAGCAGCAGAGTTGAGAGCCCCAACCTTCAATCTACCAGAGTTTTTATGGTGGTTACAACAAGGGTAGGAGGTTTCACAGCTACACAATTGGTTATAACATTTAGCAAACAAGACTTGTAACAATCATATTGACTATGGGTCTGGGCCTAGCCCCAACCTATTGTTTTAGGAACAGTTGGGACTTTGGGGACTTTCCACCTGACTTACCTGGGGTAGAACCTTCTGTGGTTTTTCTGGAAACCACACATGGGGTCCCTCCCCAGTCATGCCCACAGAATGGTGCCTAATTTTTAAGATGGAGTCTGTTTGTCTGTTCATTTCCCCTTCTCTTATGTCACTCAGGGGCCAATCATGGGTCCCGTACTTGCAACTCAATGTCTGAATAGGACTCTATTGGGTTCTGATTTTGTCCTATGGGGTGGCCGGGATCCCAGCTATTCACAGTAGGACTTCATCCTCTGAGTGATAGATCAGCCATGGGACCAACTGCACGAGTACACAGAAACTGGCTTGTTGGATAGGCCCATCAATCATTTTCTGGAGGGACTATGTATTCCCTCTGCCTCTCACCCAGCATGTAGCTGGTATTACACAAGTGAGAATACTAGGTGGGCACCGTCCTTTCCTGGTAACCGACTGCTGTATTAACCTTACATTACTCTTTTGTTGCCATTGACATTTGTTAACATCTGAAGTTGTGGAGAAGTTGCCTGTAACTGCTATGCCTTCATAAAAGGGAAACTGCATGTCATAGCACATCCAATGGGATTCTGTGGTGTCTGGGCGAGTCTGATTCAGGACCGCATAGGTATTGACTAGTAACTTCCCCAAGGGGACTCCCAAAGGTTGTTCTTGCTCCTTTTCATTTTCTGGCCCATGTCTCCAGGCCTGCTTGGGCTTGAATGTTGGAATTTTTGTAACTCTAGGGTCTTGGGTAGGTGAGGCTGTGCTTCCAGGCTTTCTATCTGAGGCAGGTCCCAACACTATTTAGGGCCCACCATTGTTGGGGGATGACTTGGTAATTAAAAAACCAATAGAGTCAGGAGGATTCCTTTGTAGTTACCACCAGATCTGTATAGACTAAGTCTCCAAGATTTTACTAGGTCCCATCCACCAGTACTCTTTCCTTTTAATGTAAATCGGACCCTGATCTTGGAGTCCTGAGTGCTGTTTGTAAAGATAACAAGATCTCTTCCTTTCCCTGCCTAATAGGTACACCCCCATTTCTTACAGTAATAGTTAGTGGGTCCCCCGCATTTTTCATCTGCTTTCTCCCCAGACATATATATGTACCAGCTTCTCCATCTGCACTCCAGGTAGGATTCTTGACTAGTCCAGCTAGTAAAGGCCCAAGATCCCTCTGGTAATTGGTATGTCAAAAATTAGATCAGGAAACCAAAACGATGGCCCTATTTCAGAAGCTAGGACCAGTCTCTTCTCCGTCTCAAGATTGCTGACAGTTCAAGTCTAGTTATATGGGTGGTGGGGGTTACTAATAGTTTCCCCCGCCACCCTCGAGAGTGCTAGGAAACCAAGAAAAAAGAGCAATGCAATTTAAGCTTAAAGGGGTTACTGGCAGCTGCTCTACTTGCCACTCTGGCACTGTTGTGCTCTGGTGGTTGCGAAGTTATCTGCAGGTCTCACTTGTGTGTGTATAGTGGATCCAGGAGCAATGCCGTCCACATTGAGGACAGTGGGTGTTGTCAAGATGATCACCTATGGGGCTTTCCATCATGGCTCCAAGTTACCCTGTTGGTGTCTCTTTACGAGGAAATCCAGGCAGGAATTGGTGAGGGGTAGGTGGCAGTCCTGACTAATACAAAGCCTTTAGCCATGGCCACAATCCTGATGGGCCTACTGCAGGGCCCTGAGAGAAGATAAACGTTCTTGATCATCAAACTCTATGAGTAAATGTTCTGACAGATTAGGGATTATGGGCGGAGGAACTCCAAACACGATTTCAAAAGGTGTTATATCTAGTTTATAAGGAGAATTTTGTACTCTAAGGAGGGCATAGGGAAGGACAGACACCCAATCCCTATCCTGAACTTTGAGGTCTATATGTACAATGTAGTTTCCAATCAGCCCCAGTATAGATTAAACCCTGAGTTACCTTAAACAGAATTGCTGGTCCATTATCAGAGCCTATCATAATAGGAAAGCTATACCAGGGTAAGATGCCTTCCAGCAACTTCTTAACCACTACCTGGGCTGTCTCATGTTTGGTGGGGTAAGCAGAAAAGGTCTCTATAAAGACTAATAAATATTTATATCCATATTTACCAGGTCTTATTTCAGTAAAATCTACTTCCCAATAGGCTCCTGGCTTATTCCCGCCTTACCTGAGTGCTGGGGTTGGCAGGATTTGGGCGACATTGGTTAGCTGACAAGTTTTGCAAGCAGTAACAGTTTGCTCCATTTTGGAATTGACATCTCTAATCCTAATTTTTGCAGTCTAAGCAGATCATGCATTCTTCTAGTGTCCATGTGGGTGGAACAGTGTATTTTGGATAAAATTCAGTCTTCTAGTTTCTCAGGTATAATTACATTGCACCTTGAGTCTCTCCATGACCCACGTAGGCACTGGGTCATAGGTAGCCCTTATATCTACACTAGGTCTTCATGGGTACATTTGGGGATATTAAGAAGATTCCTAGGTCCAGGGTCAGGGAGGACTACAGCCATGACACAGTTTACCTGAAGTGCTTTTTCGTGTGCAGTTTTGTCTGCAAAATTGTTACTTGAGCCACCGCATCTTTAGATTTTTGATGCCCGGGGCAATGTACTATGGCCAATTTTTTTTGGGAAGCCATAAGGCTGTTAGCAAAGCTAGAATTTCTTCTTTGTTTTTAACAGTCTTCCTTTCAGCCATCAACAGTCCTCTTTCATTATATATTGCCCCATGTACAAGAGCGGTAGCAAAGGCATATCAAGTGTCAGTATAGACAGTCAACTTGTCTTTTCTTCAACACTGAGTGGAGGTCCTTATCGTTAGTGGCTCTGCCCACATGACCTCTGTTCCACCCACCACGGCTGCCCCTGCATACTCTGTCCATCCTGAATGAAATTACTGCCGTCCGTGAAACAGACAAGTTCTGCATCCTGCAAAGCCTAGTCCTTCAAGTCTTCTTGGATTCCGTACACATGTGTTCATATCTCAGTGCAATCGTAGAGTGGTGCTTCCACATCGGGATGGGGCAGCAGGGTGTCTGGGTTCAATGCAGTAGGTGCCTGGAAGGTAATTCTGGGCAGGTTTAACAACAAGCCCTGATAATGTGTGAGCCGGGCGTTACTGAGCAAGCTGTTGGGGGTTGCTTAAGGACCCTTTCAACTGCATGGGAAGTAGTTGCATGTAGTTCCTGCCCCAATGTAAGTTTATCAGTGTCCTTGACCACGAAGGCAGTTGTGGCTATCATCGGTAAGCTGGATGGCCACCCAGATGCAACAGGGTCCATTTTTTTTAGAAAGATATGTCACTGGCCTCTGCCAGGAACATAGATACTGGACTAGCACCCCTTTTGCTATTCCCCGGCACTCATCCACATACAGGTAGAAAGGATTTGTCATATCAGGCAGTTGGAGCACAGGGGCTGACAATAGGGCTGTTTTGATTTGCTCAAACGATTTTTCCATGTCAGTAGTCCACTGCCACTGCTGTTTTTCTGTAGTGGCTTTATAGAGGGCTTCACCAGTTCAGCAAACCCAGGGATCCAAAACCTCTTATATGCAATTTCCCTCAAGATTGTCAAGTTTCTGTAATTTCTTTTTTTATATCTTGGGCAGATTGATTAACAAACCCCGTAACTACTGCTGCTTGATACTCTGGATTCATAGGGGTAAATTGCCCTTAAAGTCCTCCATTAATCTTTCCAAATAGCTTCCTTCCCTGTATAAACCTTAACCAAATTGGTGGGTTTTCGGGATGCTGACCAGAGAATCATTAGAGTCTGGCGATGGATCTGGACCCAGAGCCTCTCCCTAACTTCTGCTGTATAATAGTTCCACTGATTTTCTGGTGGATAACTTAAGGGAAAAGAAGCATTAATTATATCAAGATTGGCATTTGGACACCCATCGTCCCTTGGGACTAGTTTTTATTTCTTCCATTGTAAAAAGGATGCAGAGTAATTGTTGGCAATCATCCCAGGGGGTTAATGGATGAACATGAAACTGTCTAAAAGATAAATTAAATCTTTTGGGTTATCAAAAAAATCTGTCATTTTGGTTTTTCCAATTATACAGATCAATGGTAGCAAAGGGCCAATACTGAAGCTGGATTGCCGATAGCGTGGGGGCGGGGGGTTCGATCTGCAGCAGCGGTAAGGCCATGGTTGAAGCAACCTGCGGAGGACTTGTGGCTCTTTGCACCCTCTCTCTAGATCCATTCCCTGGTCCCTGCAAACTCTCTCCCCCTACAGATGCTCCTTTGTCTGGTGAGGGAGGTGTTTCTGGCTTGAGAGGGGTTGGGGAAGGTTGGTATGGCTGTAGAGTGAGGAAAAGTTCCTCCCGTGTTCCTCCCTATAAAACAGATACAGAGGAGCAGGAAATTGTGGCTGTGCCTTGGCTTCTTTAACCGCCAAGATTTTTGTTTCTGAAGCCTGTGGAGGCAAAAAGGTGGTCAGCCACGAGGGTGGATCCTCTATCAGGTGCTGGCAAATCAAACTATATGGAATTTGTTCTGGATGTACACTTCGTCCTGGAAGAAAAACTTTGTTTGACCTTTAGTATAGTGTTTCTAGCAAAAGTGCCTTCCGGAGGCCATCCTACCTTAAAGGTGGGCCACTTCCACCTACAAAAAGTAATGAGTTTTCTTTTCTTAATTTCAAAATATAAATTGTGACCCCCCCTCCCAATTTTTGAGACGTCATCCCAACAACAATTTTAACAAACAGTGAAAACACACAGAGACATGATGTGAACCACCAAACTGAAAGTAAAAGACAACTGGTGAGATTTATTCTCAGAGTCAATTTTTCCTGTGTTGTCGAATTGAAGAATGAGAGGAAAAATTTACTTGTCAATACTTTAGGGTGACTCAAGTCCCGGTGGCTCTGGGGACGTCTCCTACAGACTTGCTGCCTTATAGCATGTCTGCCAAGGCTTCTGGTCAAACTATTTCTTAGTCCTGCAAGACACACAGACACTGATACAAAAAAAGAGACACTCGCACTTACTCATTGCTGGTTCCCGACTCTCTGACCACGGTGTCTGGGTGGGTTTAGGAGGGTTTCCCAGCCAATGCAACAAATGTTATGCTTATTCTCGAGACGCCCAAAGATCACCAGAGACCAAAGTCGATGTAATAGCAAAAGAGTCCTTTATTCAAGCTTGAGCCTGGACTCACAACCTTCACCAATGCATTGGGTCAGAGCTGAGATCCCCAATCTTCAATCTACCAGGGTTTTTATGGTGGTTACAAGGGTAGGGGGTTTCCAGCTTCACAGTTACACAACTGTTTATAACATTTAGCAAGCAAGACATGTAACCATCTTATTGGCCATGGGTCCAGGCCTAGCCCCAACCTATTGTTTTAAGAACAGTTGGGACTTTGGGGACTTTCCACCTGACTTACCAGGGGTAGAATTCTGTTTTTTTTTCTGGGAACTCACACATGGAGTCACTCTCTAGTCATGTCCACAGAATGGCACCAAATTTTAAGATGGAGTTACTTTGGCTCTTCAGATACCAGAAGCTAATTTCAGAATAGCAAGAAGCAGAGTTTAAGAGGAGTGGGGGAAAGAGAGAAGAGGGACTTTTACCTGCCCAAGCACTCACAGAAGTGGAGTTTTAAATCTGGGACCAAATTTGACTCTGATGGGGTCTCAGCAGCCCTCCACGGCCCAGGTGGCCTCAATGTAAAGAAATTAGCAGGGAATTCAAATGTTTATATCAAACAATATATATGAACACATAAAATTACTTCCTTTGGGACTCATTGAAGAAAGTACTCAGAGGAATATTAATAGGTCTTTGCTTACAAAAACAAATTGGGGAAACCTTGTCAGTAGTTTAATGATGGAAATTAAACTTCTTCAAAAACAGGAAAAAGCCAAAGTCAAACTACTAGATTGGAACAATAAAAAATAAATCAGAAATAAAGTAGAGATATGAAGGGAAGATGCCGGAGGACAAGCTGGAATCTGAACAAGCTCTCACATAGAAAGCAGTTTTAGAGTTCCAGTGAACAGTCCTAAACCAGAGAATCACACCAAGTGTGCCATCACAGGACAGAGAGTTAGACAAGAGAGGGGAAGCCAAGGCAAAAAGACACATCTGAGCGCTTGCCAGCAGCTGCGGCGGCAGTGGCGGCAGTGGCAGGGTCGCGGCGGAGAACACAGCCGGAGCCATACCTGAGCGCTCACACAGAGAGTCCAGGATGAAGGAGCCAGACACAGCAGGTGAGCGGATTCTACTCAACACCAGCAAGAACAGACAAGGAGCGGACATCTTCATCCTGCAGTGTGCAGACCAGAGATGACCCAGGATCCAAGACTCGACATGAGTAGAAGCCCGATGTCCTCACTCCTTCTCAGGGAGCAGAGGAGGGAAGGCCACTGCTCCCCCCCAGCATCGGTGATCTCCATCTTGGATACCGACAAAGCTCGGAGGAGCTGCCAGCTCCAACCCAGACCTTGGAATAAAACGAGTCATTTAGCAGGTCACAAGTACTTAACGGCAAAGTGACATGCCAGACTCGGCTCCATCCAGGGAAAAGTCACCCAGCTCAGGCACCAGCCATTGGAGTGGCTTTCCTCACTGGGTAACCAGAGCCAGAGGCTGCCCCTCCCTCTAGTAGCCTCAACAATCAATTGAAAAACAGAAACCCTGAGAACGGCTCCAGGCTGGACTCTGTGAGTTTTTTTTTTCACAAAATAGCCCCAGGAAAAAGCTACTGTTTGTTGAAAGGCCTCAACTCTACCCAGAACCTAGCCTCACAACTGCATCCCCCTCTTTTGTGATTCTCAAAGCAGATCACCCTCCCAGGAAACTAATCTGGGAGGGGGATCTCAAAATATTGGGTAAAGCAGAGCATTTTTCTGCTTGTTCGAACAAACTGACTTAAGAAACCAATCAAGCCACAGGACCTCAAGCTGACCAGAGACTCCAACAAGAGGCTAGTTACAGACAAAAGGGAGATACAGGATTCTTCCCACCCCTCCCAAAAAAATCAAAAAAAATCAAAGAACTTTTTTTTTCTTCTTTCTTCCTCTTCTTCTTTTTTTTTTTCTTGGTACCTTATATATATATATATATAAATTTTTTTCCTTTTCTAAAAAGTTTATTAATCTTTAATTTTTGCCTTTTTTGAAAAAATAATAGTTTTCCAGTAACTTTTTTCCCTCATAATTTTTATTTTAGGAATACGTGAATGTGTAATTTCCTTCCTTTTCTTGTCTTCTTTCTCTTTCTCTTTCCTTCTTTACTTTTTGTTTTTTGTCTAGCTCTACTGAACTTCTGATCTTTTTTTCTCCCTTTATTATCCTGTTCACCTATTCCTATCTCTTGATCTTCTTTATGTGACTTAACTCTTGTCCTGCACATCCTCAGATAAACCCGTAGTTAACTAGTAGACCCTATCCCCCATTGTGTACACACTTAATCCACAAATTTATTACTCAATTCAAAACCTCTGAGACTTAAATTCCTAAATAGCAGTACTACCTCTTTATACCTATATAATATTTTAAGCATTTTTTTTAAGTTGTTCACTTCTCCTCTATGTGCCTTCCCTTTTCTTAATATACTCACATTCCTTTCTAAATAGATGGTCTTTTAATCTCCATAACAATATTAATTTTTATGTTTCTATTTTTTTCTGGTCTCTTTTCATTTCCCTTTCCCTTTCTTCTTTTTTTTTTCTCTCTCTCTACTTGCATCCTACACAACCTATTTCCTGCATTGGGATTAGGACATAGTTAACTCTCCCTGTGCCCCCCCACACCAATCTATTCCTATTTTTTACCCACATCTCTCCCTAAACCTAATAATTTCTGGTCTTCCAAATTCTTCTCTGTGGTTCAAAGCCCATTAACATATAGTTGTTTGATGTTGAATAGATGTATCTGTTGAACTAGATTGTATCTGTAGACTATTGACTGTACAAAAGCAAACTTTGATTGATGGTTGCCTTAAGATAGTGTTCTAGCACAAAACTGGTGCTATTTTCATCTCAAATGGGCAGAGTAAGCCGGAAAAACACAAGAAAAATGGCAAATCCGGATATCTCAATTCCCAATCTTGATAATCAGGGGTCAGAACAGATAATGAATAATCCAGAGGAGAGTTCCCAAATAGCTCTACAAACACTGCTGGCAACCATGATAAATGAGAAATTTGACAACTTGCAAAGGACTTTGTATAAGCGTGATAGGAAGAGAGAGGAGGCATCCCAAAAGCTTATACAGGATTATCATAAGTGTGAGGAAGCTACTCAAAAACTGATACAGGATTTGTGTGAACAACTTGAGAATAATCAAAGAGAAAGGGAGGAATGGCATGAGAAGGCTGAGAACACTCAAAGAGAATTGCAGGAATCCCACGAATGAGAGGAAAGACAATTACAGGAATCCCACGAACCGGAGGAAGCTAATCAAAGAGTAATTCAGGGATTGAGAGACCAGGTAGAGAATACACAAAGATCACTAAAGGCATTCATGGAATCCATTAACAAAGAGCTGAAGGAAGTCAGGGAGACCACAAAGTGAGTGCTGAATGGAACTCAACATAAGGAATGGGAGTCCAAAGAAACCATAACCAATCAACTAAGTGATTTGAGAACAAACACTGAACACCAAATTAAGGAAGTAAAGAAATTCATACAAGACCTGAAACAGAGCTTCAACAAAGAATTTGAAGCCATCAATACCAAATTTCAAACTCTTCTATAAAGCCATAGGAATCAAAACAGCTTGGTATTGGCCTAAGAACAGACCTCAGGACCAATGGAATAGAATTGAAAACCCAGAAATGAACCTACAGACCTATAGCCATCTAATCTTCCATAAGGGAACTAAAAAAATAGAATGGAAGAGAGACAGCCTCTTCAGTAAATCGTGCTGGCAAAATTGGATAACTACATGTAGAAAACTAAAGCTAGATCCTTATATATCACCCTGCACCAGAATCAACTCCAAATGGATCAAAGACCTTGAAGTCAAAGCAGACATTCTGAAAACATTACAGGATGGAATAGGAGAAACCCTAGGTCTCCTTGGCTCAGGCCGAAATTTTCTGAATAGAGACCTGGAAACACAACAAATCAAAGAAAGGTTGGACAAATGGTATTGCATAAAGTTGCAGAGCTTCTGCAGGGCAAATGACATAGCTAGCAAGATCAATAGAAAGCCTACGGAGTAGGAGAAGATCTTTACTAGCCATACAATGGACAAGGGTCTCATATCTAAAATATACTTGGAACTCAAAAAATTAACCCCCCCAACAGCAAATCGGCAAAGAAACAGCTACCCAATAAATAAGTGGGCGAAAGAAATAAAGAGAAACTTCTCTGAAGAGGAAAGAAGGATGGCCAATAGACACATGGAGAAATGTTCAACATCCCTAGCCATAAAAGAAATGCAAATCAAAACAACATTGACATATCACCACATTCCAGTTAGAATGGCAAAACTCAAGAACTCTAACAACAACAGATGCTGGAGGGTATGTGGACAGAAAGGAACCTTACTTCATTGTTGGTGGGAATGTAAACTTGTTCAACCACTTTGGAAAGCAGAATGGAGGTTCCTCAAAAGACTTCACATAGAATTCCCCTATGACCCAGCAATCCCAGTTTTGGGCATTTACCCAAATGTTTACAAACAAGACCACACTAAAGCTACCAGCACAACTATGTTTGTTGCATCATTATTTACCATAGCTAATATATGGAACCAACCCAGATGTCCCTCAGTAAATGAATGGATCAAGAAAATTTGGTATATATACACAATGGAATTCTATGCCTCCATCAGAAAGAATGACATTGTCCCATGTGTTAGGAAATGGAAAAACTTGGAAAAAATTATATTAAGTGAAGTAAGCCAGGCCCAAAGAAACATAGGTCCCATGGTTTCCCTTATTTTAAATATGTAGTATATGTATGAGTCAAGCAGAAAAGGTCAGATAATGTGATGTCAGGAAAATGAACCCTTAGATATGTATTTTAATGTTTTTTTCTTTCATTCATGTGTCTAATGCATTTATAAGATTATCTCTTTGTTGCTTTGTATGTCCCTCCCCCACAGTATAATCCCTGCTTTCACTCGATTTGCTCTCAGTATAACTTGTGGAGGAGATGGGGAAAAACCAGTTGTTTAAGGATAAAGGCGGACCTGTTGCAACAATGAGAAGTACAAATTGTCATGTCCAAAATGAGCTTTATAACGTCGGTGTGGGGGGGGTGAAGGAGGGAAGGAGAAGGTTTGGGATGGGGGGGAGCGGGGAGGCTGGGAAGTGATGTGAAGGGTAAACAAAGGAGGAAGCTGCAATGCTTGGTGAGAAATGTACGCATTATCCTGTCCATGCAATTGTAACCCCTCTGTACAGTATGTTCACAAATAAACTAAAATTAAATTTAAAAAAAGAAATAAAGTAGATAAAAATACCTTAAAAACATGAATAAAAATTAGTTTTTTAAAGAAAATTAACAAAACTGACATACAATTTGCAAATTTGATCCCCAAAAGAAGAGAATACACCTACATGAAGAAAACTAGAAGAAAACCTAGGAAAATCAAGATGAAGTTTCAGAACTTTACAAGGCAATAATTGTAAACCTTTATGTAACAAATTAGAGAATTTGAAGAAATGGTAAAATTTCCAGAGAATATTTATATGCTTCAACTAACAAAACAATGAAACATAAAAGGAAAGAGTACTACCAAAATTATTCTCTGAAACCAGCAAAACACTCATTCAAAAACCAGGTAGACTAATTTAAGTAACAGATCTGTAGACCCATTTCTTGGATGAGGATCAACACAAAACTTCTCAATAAAATTCCAGCCAACCTGACTCACCAACTTCCCAAAGTAATCATATACAATGATCCAATGGGATTCAACTCATCAACAGAAGGAAAGACAGCAACTACAAATACAAACAAATACACAAAAAGCATTTTTCTTGTTCAGTTGTGGGCCTGAACTCTGGGCCTGGGCATTGTACCTCAGTTCTTCAGCTCAAGGTAGTGCTTGAGCCACAGTGCCACTTCCAGCTTTTCCTACTTATGTGCTCCTGAGGAATCTTATCCAGGTCTTCATGAAAGCAAGGCAAGCAACCTACCACTGAGCCATCTTCCCAGTACCAAAAAAAGCATTTGACAAGATTCAACACTTCCTTATGACAAATGCTTGAAGAAGCTAAGAATCCATGGAACATTCCTCAATACAATCAACACTGTATTCAACGAAATTATAGCTCTCATTTTATTTTATTTTTTGTTAGTTTCTTGGCTTGAACTCTGGGCTGGGCACTGTCCCTCAGCTCTTCAGCTCAAGGAGAACACACTACCACTTCAGCCACAGAGCCATTTCTGGTTTTCTGAGTAGTTTATTGTAGAAAATAGCCTTACAGTCTTATCGGCCTCGGCTCACTTTGAATCGCAGTCCTCAGAACTCAGCTTGCTGAGTAGCTAGGATTACAGTTGTGAGCCACTGGTGCCCGGCTACCCTCATTGTATTTTATGTAAAGTTAAAACCATTTCTTCTAAAATCGAGAACAAGACAAAAATGCTCATTCTCTACATTCCTCTTCAATATAGTCGTGGAATTCCTAGAAAGAGCAAAAAATGAGAAAACAGAAAGGGGATACAAATAGGGAAAGGAGACACAGAACTATTCTTCTTTGCAGATTGTATGACCTAGTATTTAAAGATGGCTATATATTCTTCCCAAAGTTATTTGTACTGATGAAAAACTTTGGAAGAGTAGCAGGATCTAAATAAAACCACAAAAATGAACAGTTTTCTGTTGTGTGAACAATGAGAACATGAAGACTGAAATCAGGAATGCAACTCCATATCTAGAGCCACAAAAAATTTAAGACAGCCTCAAATTAACTAAAGATGTGAAAAATATTTGAAGAAAACTTTAAAAATATGTAAAAACTACAGCAAATATAAATAATGGAATAACATTCCATTATCCTGATTGGGAAGTGTTATCATTGTGAAAATGTCAATACTGCCACAAGCTACCTACAAATTCAATGCAATACTCATTAAAATCCCTACAACATATCTGACCGTTTTTGCTTGTCTCAGATAAGTTGATGTTAGGCAAAATAAACCCCAAGATAAATACTCAAATGTTTTTTGTCTTTTTTGCAATTGTTTCTCACATATTTATAAGATGATTTCTTTGTTGCTTTGTATGTCTCTTCCCCATGGTATAACCCCTGTTTTCATAGTGTTGATGTTGGTATAATTTGTGGAGGGAAGGGGAAAAACAATTGTTTAAAAAGGGATACAGGTGGACCCATTGCAATAATGGGATGTACAAGAACTGATGTCGAAAAACGAACTTTACAACTTTGGCCCAAAACGGGGCAGGTGAAGGGAGAGATGGAAAGGGATGGTAAGGGGAAATAGAGGAGGCAAAAATGCTTGGTAAGAAATGAACTCATTGCTTTGCTTATGTAATTGTAACCCCTCTGTACGGTATTTTCATAATAAAAATAATTCAAAACAAAATTCCAACAACATTCTTCAATGATATAGAGAAAGCAACCTAAAAATTCTAATGGAATAATCAAAGACCAGAAAAGCAAAAGCAGTCCTAAGCATGAAAACTGATGCTAGAGGAATATCAATACACAACTTCAAATTCTGTCTTAAAGCCAGAGAAATAGTTTGTTCAAGCTCTGTCATAAAGCCATAAAAATAAAATTTGATCAAACTCTGTCATAAAGCCATTAAAATAAAGTTTTTTAGTAGTATAATAATAGGGCTGAGGAACATTGGAAGAGTTGACAATGAAATTAACCCATCTAATATTTGATAAGGGAGCCAAAAACAGGATAGAAGAAAGATAGGAAGATAGAAGAAAGACAACTTCTTCAACAAGTTGAGGTGTCAGAATTGGGTATACACGTGTTGGAAACTGCAAAAGATTCGAAGGTAAATTATATAATCACCCTTCTTCTACACTGTTGGTGCAAATGTAAAGTTTTGAACCACTCAGGAAACAAGTGTGAACATTCCTCAAAAGTGTAAACATAGTTTCCCTATAAGCTAGTAATTCCATACCTATGCATTCATCCAATAGAACACAAACAAGGTTACAGTGACGTTATCAGCCCAGTCATGTTCATTGCAGCATTGTTTGCCACAGCCAAGGTATGGAATCAACCCAGATGGCCCTCATTGGATGGATTAAGAATGTGTGGTGTACATAGCGAATGGCATTGTACGCTTCCATCTGAAAAAATGATATTGCTAATTTCATAAGGACATGGAAATAATTTGTCAATGTTTTTGATTTCTGATTTTATATGTTTATCTGTTTCTGTAAGGGTAAGGGGGAGCACAGAAATAGTGGAGCAAAAGGATAATAAATGCATCAGTGATACTAGACACTAGACTGAAATGGAAAATCTGAGAGAAAAGGGCGGAGGTTGCATCATTCAAAAAGAAAAGTACTCATTACCTGACATGTAATTGTAATCCCTCTGTATATCACTTTTACAATAACAACAAAAATTGGAAAAAAAAAGCCAGCACTGCTGGCTCACACCAGTAATCCTAGCTACACAGGAGGCTGAGATCTGAGGATCACGATTCAAAGCCAACCAGGGCAGGAAACTCCATGAGACTCTTACCTCCAATAAACCACTAAAACCAGAAGTGGTGCTGTGGCTCAAGTGGTAGAGCACTCACCTTGAGCTGAAGAGAGCAGAGAAAGCACCCAAGCCCAGAGTTCAAGCCCCAGAACTGACCAAAACAAAAAGTAGAAAAAAGTGGAATAAACGTTTCATGCACATGAAATGCAAAAATGTATGCACAAGCATGTTTAACATCATCACATCAAATAGACTTTAATGAAAGAATCAAAAAGTTTTTAATGTCATGATAAAGGGATTAAATCAACAAAGAGAAATAGTAAATATATTTATATTCATATTACCCAGGCAATTAACTTTAGTAGCTGATTTTGAGATAGTTCTTAATACAATAATAGGTGAATGTTTTATGGAGAGATCTCCCATAAAGAAAAAAACATGCAGGCATCAGAATTAAATTTCACCCTTGATCAGGTAAGCCCTTCATACACCAAAGAATATTTCAACGAAACTGTAATGAATAAAGCATCCCTCATCAATGAAATGAATTTTCTCCAGGAAAGATGATGGGGTTGGACCAAATACCAACCATGGTTTAAAATTTTGAAAGTGAATTGAGCACAAATGGAGATCACACCGTATGAATGCTAGAAATTAACAAGGCAAATAAGCACATAACATGAAAATCAAATTAATTATTTTCTAGCCATTATTAATTAATTGAATAAACAATTACATTAAAATAATTCAGTGTAAAGATTAGTGATTTAGTGAACTGATTTTCAGGACACATTGCAAGAAATAAACTGATCCCAGGAATAAATGAAATGGAAACTATCAGAATTACATGGATATTGAGATAACCATGTGGTTCTTATCCTTGCTCTTTATGATGGGATGAATTATTTTAACTGATTTGCATATATTGAACCACCTTTGCATCCCTGAGATGAACCTATTTGATCGTGGTGTATGATTTTTTGTTATGAATTGTTGAAATCGATTGGCCAAAATTTTGTTGAGAAGTTTTGCATCAATGTTCATCAAAGAAATTGGTATAGTTCTGTTTCTTTGATGAGTCCCTGCCTGGTTTGGGGATGAGGGTTTTGATGTTTTCATAGAATGAGTTGAAAAATGAGCACTAAAAGGAACTAACAAATTTGCTTAAATCAAGAAAAGTCATATTGAACTAAAGAATCTACACAGCATCTCAACAAACAAGAGGAACTCAAGATTAATAGATTAATAGAAGATTAATAGAAGGAATGAAATAACAAATCAAAGAAATAGAATTTGAGAGTAAAAGCATAGTAGCAATAAACAATGAATCAAAAGGAGTTTGTACAAAAACAAAAGGATGATAAGATTGAAGTAAAAAATCGCTAAGTGGAAATCAACTGATTTACTTATATAAACTCCATGATTCCGGATGAGCTGAATTAGTATGTTGAAAATAGCCATATTATTGAAAACCATCTACAAGTTCAGTTCAGTCTCCATCAAAATTTCAACCCCTTTCTACACAGAAGTAGAACAGAAGGGACTGAAAAGGAAATCCTCTATTAAGAACTAGTTAAGACATAAGAACAGTACTGAAAATTCACTACTCCTGTCTCTCTTATTCTATTGAGCCAAATAACAGAAAAAATACTGTAATAAAATCAGGCACATAAATCAATGAAAAATAAGACAGAGAAATAGTTGTAAAAGTTACAAGAGAATCTGATTTTGGGAGAAGTTGATAAAACAATATATGGCCTAGAGATGGCACCCAAAATAAGGCATGGTACTGTTAAATTGGTTATTCATGTGTCATATACTGAAACTAAAGCCTATCCTTGAATCTATACCTTTATCAACTGAATGTTGATCAATTCTCAAAAAGAGATTGGAATCTTGCAAGTAGTAGTGAAAACGAGGCTCAACATACAAGTAATGGTAAACTTAATAGATCTCACATCTGTCATAAAATAATTTACAAAAATAGCTGTTAACTCGACTAAGTGGGAGAATCTTTCTTCGTAATTACTTACAAGCCCCTAAATTCCACCCAACAATAGAAGTGAATAGCAGCTTTGTTTGCACCAAATTGAAAAGCTTCAGCACGCTGAAAGAACAGTGAAACAGCCAAATGTATGGTTGAAACTTGTTAAACCATTTGAGCAATCATGACCATAAAAACCAAAGCTAAAATGAACTACACATTAAGCCACACAAAGTTTTGCAGTGTTATTTGAACTGAATATTGGATGTGGGCAATGAGCAAATAGAAATCCTAAAGCTGAAATTTTAAGTTAAATTTTAAGTTAAATTAGAACACGACTGTGTCAGCAGAAGGAATATGTTTTTTAAAATGATACCATGCATTCAAAAACTCAGGGATGAGTTCTGAGCTCAAGATGCATGTTAAAATCATAGTATTGAAATAATATATCAGAAGTATCTACTTCCTATATATTAACTAATTTGTTAATTGATTAAATGCATGCAAAGCAAAATACAGTTTTAAAAAAACAGTGTAAGGAAAAAACCTGCATATTATTGCATTAAAGAGTCTCATTGATAGAGAATGGGTTTAATTTTTCATGGCTTATTTCTGTCTTGGTACATTTTTTCTCATAAAGGACATGGGAACTAGGGGCTACTCATTTCAATTATGAGCTTTCAGATATATTTATAGTTGGTTAACTCACACTACTATTTGTCATGTCTGCACATTTGTACCTGGATCTGTATAAAACAAACTAACTTGTTCTTCATAAATATGATCTAAAACACAGAGGTAGCTTCTTATAATCATTGCTGAATTTCTTTAGTAAAAAAAACAAAAATAGGAAGTAAATTCATTCCAACTGTGTTGAATTCATGTATAGAAATACCACAATGGAAGCACACCATAATATAATTTGTATACATTCAAAAACATATCAAAAATTAAAATCCCTTCAATTGATGGTGATGGTATATACAAAGTAAAGACTGGAAATATGCCCAGAAATCACACTCATGTATGTGATCCTAGGTCATCAGGAAGCTGAGAATTGCAGATACTAAACCACAGTCAACTAGGGCAGAAAAGTCCTTGGCAGACATCTCCAGTTAACCAACAAAATACAAATGTACAGGTGAGATTCAAGTGGTGAGCATCAGCCTTGGGAGAAAAGGCAAATCCAAAGCACACCAAGCACAAATAGCCCATACCTATAATCTTAGCTATGTCAGGAAGCTGAGAAGGAACAGAAGAAATTAGACATATGGAAGAGAAAAAAGGATGTTGGAGAAGGTATAAAAATGGATGTAAATAGACTGTGTGACTATGATCAAAGTTCATGATTTGTAGGGTGGAACTCCAGTATGAACAAGTTCTTTGGCACAAGTATCATATTGTTCAGGAATTGAGAAAGATTTTTAAATCACTCATCTCTTGATGAGGAATTGAAAAGATTGTTAAATCACTCATCTCCTAATGTCTAATTACCATGATCCACTTATCTACAGGAAAGACTTCATGCATAAATATTGGTATTTGTAGTTAATATCATGACATTTTGCCAATCCGGACAATATTTTTACATCTATAGGTAGTTTTTAAGCCCATCGGCTGAGATTATAATTTTTAATGTGTCTATATTAGCAAAGAAACAAAAGTATGCAAACATGTTTTGGGAAATTAAGTGAAGGAAAGTTAGTTTAATGTAAATTGCGGGCTATAATTACAATAAGCTAAGCTAGGCACTGGTACCTCAAGTCTGTAGTCTTATCTGCTTAGGAAGCTGAGATATGGTGATCATGCTTTGAAGCTATCTTGGGCAGGGATATGTATGAGTCTCATATCATTATTTAACAATCCAAACTATCACATGTGGAGCTGTGGCTGAAGTGGTAGAGCAACTAGCCTTGAGCAAGAAAACTGACTACAGTTCCTATGGTATGAATTTCCAGTACAAGCATAAAAGAAAAAAAGAAAAGAAAACATCTTAGTGGCATATAAGATAAGGACATATATTTCTATAGGAGGGAAGAGAGTATCTGCAGCCTTTTAGTAGAGTATGGATGACACTCACTCAAGTTGTTTGAAATAGCATCCCTCCATTATCTTCAGTGACTGCTGGGTGTAAGAATATAATGGAGTGAAGTGAAGTGCTTACAACTCTGGAAGGAGAAACTATGTGGAAGGAAACCAGACTACTAGCAGGTGGATATTTACTCAACAGAAGATGGAACTTGAGCTTTTACTGGTACATAAGGATGGGTTGTCACAGTAGAGAAGAGCTAGAACACTCATCTGTGCACCAAAAGGACCCCTCAGCCATTGCCTATCCTGAGAACAAAAAGTAAATGAAAATAATGAGTTAGTTAAAGCTTGTTCTCTTCATTGCTGGAAGCATTGCTTTTACTGCGATCTGTTACTAAAGTGTAGAGGTGGAAAACCCCAGCAATCACCACGTCTCCATCAATGTATGCTCAGTGCTTCATTGTAGACAAGCAACTAGTGCCAGCCAAGGACCTACAATAAGCAGAAACTGGAGGAAAAGGAATGCGAAAGTCAAAGGGCACATCCCTAAACCATCTGCTGAGCTGAAATCCTGGCTGGAAATGAAGTGTACAGTTTCAAGTACATATGTATGTATATATATCTTTATATATTTATGTATCACAGGCCTCCACAAATGTACCTGTTTCTTTTGCCTGGGAAGCAATAGATCTGCTGAAACAAACATCTTACTGAAGGTTCTGCATGGAATTTGTGTCTAATATATTCTAACAAATTCACAGATTAGTACATCAAAAACGTATCCTCAATAAGGTAGTCTCAGTAACTCAAGCTCAATGCCCAAATTGATTGTCACACTTGCATTTTTAATTTTCAACTTTAAACAGATTATTTTACTGAACCTGCTTTTGTGATCAATATTTTGTTTTTCAGGATGCACTGGTCTGAGAACATATGGTAATAGAAGAAATTCTTCTCTACCATTAGCATGTAAATATCAGGACCAAATGTATGTTTTCTACTTGTCAAAAATATTAGACACAAATACCATTCAGAGACATCAACGACCCAGGAGAACAAAGCTACTTCAGGGAAGTGTACATACTCTATAAAATGTTGCAACATTGGATGCACATGTACTGGGTACCAGAAAAGACGCATCACATTATAAATGAATCAGCAAATATACTTTGAAATTGGAGAAGGAAAAACTTTCTAATGAGGTTTCTACTGGCATTTTACACTTGAATACTCATTATATTATATGATTTAATCACTTACTCTTTAATTCTGTTTTTCTTGTGAAAATACTGTATAGAGGAGTTAAAATTGCATGGGCAATGAACATTTCTTATCAAGCATTCTTGCCTTCTCCTTTGTTTCCCCTTCCTTTCCATTCCCATTTCTCCCCACACCCCCATCTCTCCCTATACTCCCCCAACCCCTCCCTCCGGCCAAAGTTGTAAAGTTTATTTTTTAACATAACAATTTATACATCTCATTGGTGCAATGGGTCCATCTGTATCCCTGTTTAAACGATTTGTTTTCTCACTTCCTCTACACAAATTATACCAACATCAAATACAGTGAAAACGGGTTTATAAATATGTTAGAAAAAATCACATAAAAAACATTTGAATACTTATCTTGGGGTTCATTTCATCTAACATCAACTTATCTGAGCTTTTCGGTTTGTCTCAGACATATACTAGTTATTACAATAAGGGAAACCATGGGGCCTATGTTTTTGTGGGCCTGGCTTACTTCACTTAATATAATTTTTTTCTGTCTTTCCATCTCCTAACAAATGGGGAAATGTCATTCTTCCTGATGGAGGCATAGAATTCCATTGTGTATATATACCACTTTTCCTTGATCCATTCATCTACTGAGGGACATCTGGATTGGTTCCATATCTTACCTATGCTAAACAATGCTGCAATAAACATAATTGTGATGGTAGCTTTAGTATGGTCTTGTTTGTGCTCATTTGGGTACATGCCCAAAAGTGTTATTGCTGGGTCAAGGGGTGCTCTATGTAGAATCTTTTGAGGAACCTCCCTACTACTTTCCAAAGTGGTTGAACAAGTTTACACTCCCACCAACAATGCAGTGTTTCCCTTCTCTCCACATCCCCTCCAGCATCTGTTGTTATTAGAGTACTTGATTATAGCCATTCTAACTAGGATGAGGTGGCATCTCAATGTTGTTTTGATTTGCATTTCTTTTTTTTTAAATTTAATTTTATTTTATTTGTGAACATACTGTACAGAGGAGTTATAATTACATGGGCAGGATAATGCATACATTTCTTACCAAGCATTGCAGCCTCCTCCTTTGTTTACTCTTCACATCCCTTCCCAGCCTCCTCCCTCCCCCCCAATCCCAATCCCAATCCTTCTCCTTCCCCTCCTTCCCCCTCCGCACCCCTCCCCTCCCCCCCCCCCCCCCCCCCCGCACCGACGTTGTAAAGCTCGTTTTGGACATGACAACTTGTACTTCCATTGTTGCAACAGGTCCACCTGTATCCTTAAACAACTGGTTTTTCCCCATCTCCTCCACAAGTTATACTGACATCAAATATAGTGAAAGCAGGGATTATACTGTCGGGGAGGGACATACAAAGCAACAAAGAGATAATCATGGCTAGGGAGGTTGAGCATAACTTCATGTGTCTACTGGCCATCCTTTTTTCCTCTTCAGAGAGGAAAGTATTTTCTCTTTAAGTCTTTAGCCCAATTACTTATTGGGCAGTTGTTTCTTTGAGGATTTGTTGTTGGGAGATTTAATGTTTTGAGTTCCAGGTATATTTTAGCTATGAGACCCTTGTCCGTTGTATGGCTAGTGTAGATCTTCTCCCAGTCCGTGGGCTTTCTTTTTTTTTTTTTTTTAATGGTTTCATTATTCTAATTTATTTATTTATTTATTTATTTATTTTTATTAAATTTAAATTTTATTTTAAAAGTGATATACAGGGGGGTTATAGTTACATAAGTCAGGTAATTAGTATATTTCTTTATGAGCAGTGTTACCTCTCCCTCATTTTCTCCCACTTTTTCCATTCTTGACTCCCCTCCACTCCAAGTTGTAAAGTTCATTTTCAATATAGTGTCCAGTGAATTTATATATAAGACAACTGTACAGAAATAAAAAGCAGTGACAACAGGGAATAAACCAAAGGAAAAAAAAACTGCAAACAGTACAAAAAATTGTTTCTATATCATGGAGTTGATTTCAATAAGCATCATTCTATATGGTCATATGCACATAGATATTGAGTCATTGCGATTCTCTGCTAAAAATATTGTAGACAGAGTAGTTATTACAAACGAGGGAAACCATGACCCTATGTTTCTTTGGGTCTAGCTTACTTTGCTTAGTATAATTTTTTCCAAGACTTTCCATTTCTGTATGTCATTCTGATGGACGCATAGAGTTCCATTGTGTATATAAACCATGTTTTCTTGATCCATTTATCCACTGAGGGGCATCTGGGTTGAGTCCATATCTTATCTATATAAAGATAAACATGTAATAAACGTGGTTGTGCTGGTAAGCTTTAGTGTGGGCTGGTTTGTGGTCATTTGGGTCTATGTTTGAGCGGTTTGCATTTCTTTTATGACAACCGATATTTTAAATTTCTTTGTGAGTTTTACTGGAATTTCTTTTTTTTAATATTATTTTATTTTATTTGAGAACATACTGTACAGAGGGGCTACAATTACATGGGCAGGATAATGCATACATTTCTTACCAAGCATTGCAGCCTCCTCCTTTGTTTACCCTTCACCTCCCTTCCCAGCCTCCCCCCTCCCCCACCAAATTCTACCCCCCTCCCCCCGCCCACCGACATTGTAAAGCTGGTTTTGACATGACATTTTGTACTTCTCATTGTTGCAACAGGTCCACCTGAATCCTTAAACGACTTGTTTGCCCCCATCTCCTCCACATGTTATACTGACCTCAAATATAGTGACAGCCGGGGTTACACTGTGGGGGAGGGACATACAAAGCAACAAAGAAATAATCTTATAAATGCGTTAGAAACATATGCATGAAAGAAACGAAAACATTAAAATACATATTTAAGGGTTCATCTTCCTAACATCACATTATCTGACCTTTTCTGCTTGACTCATACCTATACTAGATATTGCAAATAAGGGAAACCATGGGACCTATGCTTCTTTGGGCCTGGCTTACTTCACTTAATATAATTTTTTCCAAGCCTTTCCATTTCCTAACAAATGGGGAAATGTCATTCTTTCTGATGGAGGCATAGAATTCCATTGTGTATATATACCACATTTTCTTGATCCATTCATCTACTGAGGGGCATCTGGGTTGGTTCCATATCTTAGCTATGGTAAATAATGCTGCAATAAACATAGTTCCGTGGGCTTTCTAATCGATCTTGCTAGCTATGTCTTTTGCCATGCAGAAGCTCTGCAATTTCATGCAATCCAATTTGTCCAACCTTTCTTTGATTTATTGTGTTTCTGGGTCTCTATTAAGAAAATTTTGGCCGGTGCCAAGGAGACCTAGGGTTTATCCTATTCCATCCTGTAATTCTTACATTAGCTCTCTACAGAGTTAATGTATACATATACATATACATGTGTGCATGAAATGAAACTCAACCTCAGAAGGCAGTGGTGTTGGTTCTTATCCTCAATCTATTTATAGTTTTTGAGGAAACTACATACATTTACATAGTAATTTTATGAAATGACATTCTTATGAATTGTGTATATGTGTTCCCTTTATTTCATTTTGCCAGCATTTTTATTTGCATTCCTGATTATGGATGTTGAGCATCTATTTTTGCATTTTAATTAGCCCCTTATACTTCTGGATTTGAGGAATATCTTTAACTTTGCTTGCCACTCTGTTAATCGACATGTTCATTACTTAAGGCTTTAGATTTCTGAGCTTCTTTCATGTTCACATAATTAATTACTTGGCAGATATTAAGCTAATTCTGTACTGCATCTATTCTCCCTAGTTACTGTTTACTGTATTGTGCCAATTTTTTAATTCTGTGTAACCCCATTTGTCAATTCTTGCTCTTATTTACTGAGATATTTGAAGTTTTAATTAGGAGCTTGCTGCTAAAACAAAATGTTTCTTCTTTTATATTATCTGTAGTGTAATTTTCTATTTTACATTTTAGCTCTTTAATTTCTAAGGGCTAGAAAACAAGGACCATTCACAACTTAGGGCATACTGTAGGACCTGGCCACAGTGTCCAAGAGAAGATGGCTGGAATTGTCATAGAGAGAGAAGCTCTGTGAGTGGAAACATTTACTCACCATAAGTGCTGCTAATGTGTATACACATGTGGGTCCTCTGGCTCCAGAGGGATCCTAGTTGTCTCACTGACTTGAAGTCTCCCTGTGTAGGGTACACAGGCAGCAAAGATGGTGCTGAGAGGAAGCTGAGTGGACAGTTTCTGATTTGGTTATGTTCAGTGCACAAACAGCTCCTGGAAGCTTAGGTGCATGATAGGTTGTGACCTTTACAATGATGGGGTGGTTCCTTTTCCTCCCTTCTCACGTGGTCTTTTGCTTTAAAAAGTGCTTGCTGTGTGGTAATAAATGAGTTCCTGCTTGACTTGATTCCCAGCTGCATCTGATTGTCTCCCAGGCTAATGGAGGTTGGGGAATGGTCAAGCAGACTACTTAACTTTCCTCAGACCCTGTCTGTCTTTCGTGGGACGAACAAATTCCCGACATCCCTGCAGCCAGGAGTTTTTTCCAGTACTCAGCAAGTAATCTTGTAAAGTGAACCATCTATCCATTTGATATTTTTAAGAACCAACGATGTATTATAAAAAGCTACACTCTACAAATTGTCCACATAGGAAACTATGCATTTCTAATCAAATGAGTAATAGGGGAAAGATTTAACCTGTTATTTGAGTAATAGATACATCATCTCTATCTCCCTAGAATCATTTTACATATCCCTGATACCGTAGGGTGTCATGGAGTAAAGCATAGGCATTGTGACTTGGTACAGTTGAGTCTTTTACAAGGTGCCCTAAACTTAGACTTGTTGGAGTTAGTGAATTCTTCAATCCACCTCTCCTGACCATCTACTGGTGGGTTGCCAACATCCACTAGACATGGACCCATCTGTTCAAACCATGAGTGCCAATTCTAATAACGTGTGACTCTTGACCTGCAGGCTAAGCACTGGAAATAGAGCCTTGAAATTTGGGTCCTAAGATCAGAGAACTGTCCACATTGGTTATTGACAGCACCATGTTTTATGAGCCATGAAGGTGCTGGCTTAGGCTGGCGCTGTAGAGTGTGCTGTCTACAGCTGTGGGATCTTCTCTGTGCCTCTATTTTTTTTAATGAAGAAAATGTTCTAGATCCAGCTTCAATTATTTGACGCATGAGAATAAGGATTAATATTTATGAAGTGGGTACCTGAATCTATCTGAAAGGAGTATTCCTAACCTATAAATAGACAATGCAAGGATAGCTTATAGCAGAGTGAGAGACTCTAATCAAACAGAATTATCTGGAAAGGAGCTGGTTGTCCTAATACATTGTATAGATATGAACCACCTGCAGTTTAACAGCATTTCCCCAGGCACTAAGCATAGTGTACTGAGATGATCAGGAAAACCAAAGCCCTGATGGTTTCCAGGGAATGAACAGTTGATCATTAACACTAGAAATCCTAAGCAGGCTCAGTAGGTGTGAAGCCCTCATGAATTCTAGACATAGTTGGAGCTAATTCAAAGTTGGGAATGTATCTGCCAAACATAATTAGGGAATGAAATAGGGGGTGTAGGGCAGGGGCTGTGAAGCTAGGAGATCTGGGAAGTGATGAACGGTGTGACATGGCAGATGGTTCATCACGACTGAGGATGAGAGGGGAATCATACCTCAGGACCAGCTCACAAATGAGTGTTTTTGTCAGGTTAGTAGGCACTTTCTTTTCTTCACCCTGGTAATATGTGTGTGTGTGTGTGTGTGTGTGTGTGTGTGTGTGTGTGTGTGAGAGAGAGAGAGAGAGAGAGAGAGAGAGAGAGAGAGAGAGAGAGAGACAGAGAGAGAGAGACAGAGAGAGAGAGACAGAGAGAGAGAGACAGAGAGAGAGAGAGAGAGAGAGAGAGAGAGAGAGAGAGAGAGAGAGAGAGAGAGAGAGAGAGAGAGAGAGAGAGAGAGACAGTGGCAAGGAAGGCAAGGACTAGAGTCCATAACTCTTGGGGCCTTGAGGTATAGGGGCTTCCTCTACAGGAGGATGAAGACACAGATTGTTACATAGTATTTTAAGCTCCATTTAACAATATATTCTCATGACAGTAAAAGGAGAGCATGGAACTCTCATAAAATGATAGAACTACTAACTCCTTTTTATCCCTTAATTCCTCCTCAAATTTTATCTTCAGTACTTATTTGAATTTCCTATAATGTCACTGCCAAGCCAGAAAAGCGACTTAGCTTTTGTTGTGCTGGTCTTTGAATTGACAGCAACAATCCTAAAGCACAGCAAACACCCGGTGATGAGGGAGGATGAGTGGAATTTCATGTCTTCTTTTACATGCAGGGACACTCCTATCTCTAAGTGTCATCGACTTCATCCTTACTGCATAGCTGGATTGAATACTCAGAAGTCTGACAGCTCCCACACTATACATGCTCCCAAATCTCCTGGCTCACCTGAGACTTCATAAGCCTGGGTCAGAATTGGAATGCTGTCTTTACCTTCTTCTGGCCCAGATGGAATTCCAAGAGCCCTGAAAAGCCAAGCATGATGGTTTAGATACTGGAGCTGGAACAGGATATTTGGGAATGGATGATGCAGGTCACAACTAGGAAGAGGCTTCAACAATGGCATTGATCCAGGAGTAAGGAAGATCCTGAAATCTAAAAGAGTGAATTTGAGGAGTTTTCTCTATGAAAGTTTGCAGATGGACTACTATAAGACAGGAGTCTTTTCATTCTCTTTTCAAAGAGTCAGAAAATAACAATGTAACCAACTTGTTCTCTCATATAGGCCTATCACCAACCCCGTATCCATCCTCAATCCTAAGATAGAGCTGGATTTAGCTCCATCACTGCCTCTGCCACTAATCTCAGTAGGAAAACCAAGATCAGTGATATCTACACACTCAACTCTTATATCCAGCTACTGAGAGATTCATTTTCTTGTGCAGAGAAAAGGAAAGTTTTAGACTCTTTCTGGTGCCCACTCTAGTGGGAACACTAGCATTAGTTCAAGAGCTAAAGCCAGAGCCAGCAGTAGCACCTTGTGTTGTCCTACAGGCTGAAACTGTACAATTAACATAGCACACTAATCATCCACAGTATCTGTTTAATTGCTGTAGCTTATTTTCTGATTTTCTGTATTTTCTGAGACCAACCAACATAAGTTCTGTCAGAAAAAGCTTATGGGCTGAATATGGAAAGGCATCATAACTTGTCTTGCTTTCCCTACCTAGTGGCACATATCAATGTATATGGTGAAGGATAAGACAGGGAAGGATGGGTCAGAAATTCCTCTTACTCTTGTGTCCTTTTGTTCTGTCGAGGACAAGTTTCCTTTAAAAGGTTTTTACTCATATTAAAAAGGTGATGCACAGAGGGGTTACCAGTACACGAGTTAGGACAGGTTCTGAAAGATTAACCTAAGTAGACAGCTGCAAACTTTTTCTCTTCCAGTAATTGTGAACAGCCAAACATTGGAATAAAACTGCAGCCAGGCAACCACTCATGCTCCACTTTAACTACTGATTATGTTCCTGATATATTATGGAGCCCAGACCACACACAACAATATCTGTTCGTAGTAGGAAATGTATTCACAAGCCAGGAGATAGACAAGTGCTTGATGGGCTAGGGCAGAATTTGCTTCCATGGCTAAGAGTCACATCACCTCACTGTGTTAGGACCGAGATTATTGAGTGAAAATTTTGTTGTACCTTTCCTATTTGCAGTTCTTCAGGGTGCTCTATTGCTGGGTACATTCTGTAGTTAAAATAATCTTGGCCTGGAGGAACTGTCAGAGGTGACAAGGTAGTCTTTATTGGAGTGCTAGTGTTGTGCAGGTGGTCAATTACAAATACGTGAGCCAGCAACTACACTTAACTCAGGAAATAGACCAGAGGGAAACAAAGTACAAAAACAGATTTTTTTTTCTATTGGTTGTGGGGCTTGAACTCTGGGCCTGCTCCCAAATATCCTGGCTCTACTTAGCTGCAGCACCACTTGCAGCTTTTTCTTCTCCTGTGGTTTTGAGGAATCAAACCCAGGGCCTCATGCATGTGAGACAAGCACTCTTCCACTGAGCTACCTTGGCATGTTGTCAACTTTTGACAAAACTTCTTTCACATGTCCTCATTTTTGCTTTCAGTTTAGTCTTCCATATGTACATATTGAATTAGATTTACTTCAAGGCAACTATTTTCTTCTGTTTATGCCTGTCACTAACATGACAGGCATAAATTGAGAAATTTAAATATATACACACTATAAGTAGAGAAAGTTCTAATTCTCATTTAAACTTCCATGTTGCTGCTATTGTTTCCTTTTTTGAACAATTCACTTTGACTTCTTTATATTAATTTCCTTATTATGTGCACACCTACACATATACCAATGCATATACAAACCTGACAAAAGAAAAAGAAATAGATTTTAATCCTCTTTACTACTCTGTTGTATTTCCTATTCACTTTCGCAAACTAAAAATATTGTGAAGATAATAGTGATAACGACGTTTTTTCATAATGGCCTTGGAATTGGATTTCAGTGTAGAGTTGGCTCACAATTCTTTCCTCATCCCCCAGGTTTGATGTTCCTCTGTTCAGAATAAATTCCTTAGAGTTCCATGTGTCCCTTTGTTTGTGTTACATGAATGAAAATACAATTCCCTCACCTGATATTTGAGCTCCTGTTCTAGATGATATTGCAGGAAGTGTTGTTCACTAGATTGGATGTATGAACAGTTTGCTATAAAATCATCTTTAAATGTCATTTTGCTTTTGAAAGATGTTCTTAAATTGAAAATTTGATAGCCTGACCTCCCATATAAACACATAACCTAAGCTGGGTGACCCAAACATAAGTTTTTAATTTTTTTTCAATTCCCTGGGAGTAGTCCCTCAGCCTCTTTGTACTGGAAGCTAGCTACCATTTGAAACAAGATATCAGTTCTGGCTTTGAGTGGTTAATTGGAGATTAATATCCCATGGGACTTTCCTACTTGTGTTGGCTTCAAACTATGATAGTCAGATCTCAGACTTCTGAATAGCTAGGCTTACAAGTGTGAGCCATTAGTGCCCAGCAAAACAGAAGTTTTTTTTTTTTTTCACACACATGGAAATACAACTGAATAATACAATAAATAAAACTGAATACTTTATGTCTCATGAAAGTCTATTCCATATTTAAGGGACAGATTTGGGCTGTGGTGCATGTGGAAGTGGGGATCAAGCAAGCTCTCTCAGGGCTTAAGTTTCTGAATTGCTTTCATGACTAATTCCCTTCATATCCTTTCCTATTCCTATTTACAAACATAGGTACAATATTTGCATTCCATCCTGATTGGGAGTAATATTTTAACATATTCATTGGCAGAGAAGTAAGCATTCAATCCATCATAATCTTAAGTTTTTAAAAAAGTCCTCCTAAATGACCATGTTTATTAAGCAGGTTTATCCTCAAGAACTACAGTTTGTTTTGGACATGGATTTGCTATTGAAGAGATAAAAAGCATGACCTTTTACATAACTTGACTCTGGGATTTGATATCTATGAGTTTCAATATGGAAGTTGGACAGCATTTAAAGATCCCTTCATTTGCCTCTTTAGGAAATACAAAATCCCTAACTATTCTTGTATGAGATACTATAAGACAATAGCAGTGTTTACCGGATCATCAGGATTAAAATCAGCCTAGATTGGGACACTACTGGATCTCTTCAAGGTTCTATAGGTAAAAGGTGGGACAAGTGAGGTGATATTTTACAATGTCTAACTTGATGCCCTTTCAGGTGTTAGAGAAGAATAAGGGCTGAGAAAATGCCATCACCATAGAGATACAGAGCAAGTAGCCACCCATTAAGTCATGAAAGCATGGCTTAGAACAATTTATGGGAATGGAGCCTTGGCTCCTGTTCCCCAGTTTTCCTGAGGGCAAACCATTCACGGCTGCATGATACCTGGGCTCCACCACTTCCATAGACCTCGTGAGCTGGACACCGTGCTACAACCTGGATTACAAGGGGACAGAAGCTAGCCAAACATGTTTCAAGGAATTATTCTTTTTTTCTGCAGTGGTTGGATTTATCTATGGTTACATGGGCTGAACAGTTATGATGGACAGTCTATATAGTTATGGCTAGATTTCCTTTTTCATGTGTGCTCACACATCCTCAATGGCCCATTTATTGGCATTGCCTCAAATGGTTTACCTCTTCAAGACTCAGGACAGGGGATAGAAAAATTAAGACATGCTAAAAATAATTGATGGGTTTTCATGACTCAACACTCCTATTTTCTCAGAGATGAGCAAAATTTTGAGCATAGCAAATTCATGAGCTTAAAACTCCCTGTTCTCATAAACACATCTGCATATAGATTGTTTTCTTTATGTTTCAAAGACAGAATTAACAAGTTGTGTTTGACTTATAAACATTTTAGACCAGCTGTTCATTATCTTGTTATGAAATGGAAAACACAAACACAAGTATCAATTTTCCTTCCAGGAATAAATAATAAATGCCTCATAAATGATAGAAAAGAAAAGAAAAGAATGAAAGGAAAGGGGTGTATTTAGGAGCATATCAAATTTTGTGATATCAAAGAGTATGCATTCAAAGATATTAGGATATCTATAATTGAATTGGGTTGGAAAAGGCAATGGAAAAGTTACAGCAGATAAAGTGTTTATTTAGAGTTTTAAGCCTTATCAATAATTTCCTTTAAAAACTGGGAAGTTGAAAATGAGTTTACAGTGTGCAAATATGTTGAGATGGGTGGTTCATATATGTTAATCCTAGCTGCTAAAGAAAAGTATCTCTAATTAACCAGAAAAATGCAGGAAGTCATTTATAGTTCAAGTGGTAAATTGTTAGGCTTTAGGGAAAAAGCAAAGAAGTAAATGAGGCTCTGAGTTTGTTAACCTGAACTAACACATAAACACACACACACAAACACACACACACACACACACACACACACACGCATGCTCATGTGCAAGGTATTGAATGAAGTCAATTTCAGAAAGAGAAATGGGGTTTGTGTCCTTTTACATGTAATATTAGACCTAAAATAGGAACATAAAGTATGAAAAAGTAAAATACATATCCATTAACATATATACCTGATAAATCTGACTAAAGTATAGTACAGTATAGTATAGTATAGTATAGTATAGTGGTACAATTTCATGGTGGAACTTTTCTGACCAACAGTATCAAATGTGAACCATGCAAAGATGAAGAAGCATATATTCTCTGAGTGGGGTAGGTGTTAAAGGAGATGTGGAAAGAGGTAAAGGAAAAAATGCAAGTTAAGATTCAAGTCCAAGAGGCATTGTACAAACCAAATGATACATTGTACAATTGTTTAAAAAATTATTCCAGGCCTTGTAATCCTAGATACTCAGGAAACTGAGAACTGAGAATTATAGTTTGAAGGAAGATATGGCAGATAATTTCATGAGATTCTTATCTCCAACAAGAAAAGGCTGGAAATGGTACTGTGGCTCCATTTATTTAAGGCTAACCTTTAGCATAGAGAGGTTATGGAACAGTGCTCAGACCTTAATTTCAAGTGCTAAGACAGACATAAAACAAAATAAAACAAACAAAAAAGAAACAAAAATCCCAAAAAGTCTTATTATTTTTGAAAATTACATGATAAACCTATGTTCCACCTACTTCAAATAATTATATAATATATATTTTGAATACAATTATGATGGATGGAAAATTTCTCATTCATGTAGCATCCAATGTTCATTCACTTTAGCTTACCTTAGGAACTTTTGATCATGCCCTGAGCAACCATAACAAGTTTTCTGTTCTCTATCAGATTGCTTGAAAAGAAAAACCCAATAGCCACTGCCCTAGTCTTCTTATTGCTTCAGTTCAGTTGGTGGGACTGTGAATTGTACACGATGAATATGGTTTGTGGATATTTCCTAATTTGAAATAAGAAATGACTTGGACTGGGAAGGTGGCTCGGTTGTAGAGTGCTCGCCTTCCAAGCATGAGGCCCTGGGTTCGATTCCTCAGCACCACATAAGCAAAAAGAAAAAAGCCAGAAGTGGCACTGTGGCTCAAGTGGTAGAGTGCTAGCCTTGAGCTGAAGAGCTGAGGGACAGCACCCAGGCCCAGAGTTCAGGCCCCACGACCGGAAGCCCCCCCCCAAAAATAAAATGACCAAGAAATAAATTTATATACCCTTTGAGATAGAATGAACTCCCAAACCATGCCATTTCATATATCTCCAAAATCATGTAACGTTATAACCAGATGAATATATCTTCAGAAAATATCCTCATCATATATGGGGATAATGAATATCTGCTGGATTTAATGGTGTGTTTTGAGCAATTTGTAATAAAAGGCAAAGTTTGCATTATGTAGTCATATTAGGATTCAACAATTAGAAGAAAGTATTTCATTCTATGTGCATTTTATGTACCTCTTTTTTTTGCATCATCCTGCAGATATTTCTGGATTAATAGATTTTGTTAAGGCAGTTACTTCTTCCAAATACACAGAAAACTTTTTCCTTCTATGGTTTTTCACTTTTAGTTATTCAGTTCTAAGCTTGACTATTTCATATCTGAGAAATATCCTCCTGATACCTCATGGACTGGTTACCTAGGTACATTTTTGACATGATTATGTAGTGACACAGTTACAATATATACAATGTGGTTCATGCTGTGGCCCAGACTTTCCATGAGCTGATTCTTCATCAAACAGAGTACAAAAAATGGGAAACAGAAAAGGTAGAGTGCTTCCCAAAAGAAGGTAAGGCCTTCTTCTGTGGGTGGCACACACTGACAGGAAAGTCAGTTTCTAGAGAGGTTTCTTAATATGTAAAATTAAAAACTTAAGGTATATTTCCAAAATGTAACAAATTATAATTTGTGAGATACTCTACACATGGGTTAATGTTTAAAGCAAAACAGTTACAAGCACAAAATGTACTCAAACTTTCCATAATTCCTTTTAGTTACAAATAAGCTCAACATGCCCACAGCTAATGTTTTGAAACCTACAAATTCACCCTTTATCTATGAGTCTCATAAGTAATAACCAAAGATGATCTGCTAAAAGGAATTATCAATATTTTTCAATATTGATCTAAATTTGTTCTATTTTTGGTATTAAAACTTACAAAGCTCATACTGTAGTCACTAAGAAAATTAGTTATTGTGGAAAAATACAGCTGTGAAACTGAGAATGGTATCATTCATGGCTATGTGGAATTGCCTGTATTTGATTCCTGTGCCCTGCATCTTGTATAAACACTTTTCTAATTTGGGGAGGGGAAAGGAAGTAACAAAATGTTGAAATAAGTATACAGGTTGACCCAGTGTAACAATGAGATGTACTAGACACTATGTTGAACATGAACATTAAATCTTCGGGGGAGGGGCAAAGGAGTTTGGAGGGGGAGGGAAAGGATGACAGGGGAAAAACAATAGAAGAGATAATGCTTGATAGGTGATGTACTCATTACCTTACTCATTTAACTATAACCCATCTATACAGTATCTTTACAACAAAAAATATATACAAACAAAGAAATCAGCTTTTCTTGAAATCTTTTACTTCTTTTCTGAGTGACCAGAATTAAAAAGAATATTTTGATTATTGTCCCAATAATTTCTTTTGTGACAATTCATTAGGTATCTCTGTCATTTTTGAATTCTGAATCTGAAATTAAAGACAATCAAGTTTTCTGTTTTAACTCTGGGATGTACTTCAACATAAGATGGTGTAACAAGTTTAGCTGCACTCTTTTCTGAAGAACATCCAGTTTTGCAAACCTGCTGGAGGTCAATGATTTTGCATGAGAAAAGTAAGTTAGAGTCAGAGTATGACATTGTGAACATTTGGAATTTTCCAGAATGTCTTCAACTTCAGGTGAAAGTAGGAAAGTTTTTTCCATATACACTATGAGGTATTTTTTTTATTGTGAAAATACTGTACAGAGGGGTTACAATTACATGGGCAAGATGAGTACATTTCTTATCAAGCATTGTAGCCTCCTCCTTTGTTTTCCCTTTCCATCCCTTCCCTTCCTCCCCACCCCTCATTCTTCCCTCCCCACACCAAAGTTGTACAGTTCATTTTCGATATAACTACTTATACATGTCATTGTTGCAATAGATCCACCTGTATCCCTATTTAAACAATTTGTTTTTTCCCTTCCCCTCCACAAATTACACCGACATAAAATACAGTGAAACCAGGAGTTGACGTGCCTTTGTCTGAAGACAAGGTGGGCCATTGGAATTATAGAGGTGTGTTGGATCTAATTCTAATGATGCAAAATTCACCCTTAAAATTTATAGCTGGCTGGTTGCCAGTAAATTACTCCTGTCATACAAGCAATATGGAGTATTGAGATTTAATATGATTTTAAATCATTCTTAGCATGGAAGAATGTGAGATTCTTTCGCCAGTTAACCACCAAATGCATGGAATGGAGCTGTGAATCAAGTTACTCTTAAGCATCAAAATTCAATGTCCAGTTAAAGCCATTTTTCTGGCATACACACCACACACACACACACACACACACACACACACAATTTATACCTCATTTTCTTGCAAACAACCAAGTTTTGCACATTTAAGGATTGGCAACTAAAGAAAATATATTGACTGATCTCTAGATAGAAAAGGAATTTGCAATAACTCGTATATGTCTGAGTCAGGCAGAAAAGTTCAGATAAGTTTATGTTAGGGAAATGAACCCTAAGATATGTATTGAAATGTTTTTTTTTTCTTTCAGGTGATTGTTTCTAACACATTTATAAGATTATTTCTTTGTTGCTTTGTATGTCCCTCCCTCATGGTATAACCCCTTCTTTCACTGTATTTGATATTGGTATAATTTGTGGAGAGGAAGGGAAAAATAAATCGTTTAAAAAGAGATACAGGTGGACCCATTGCCACAGTGAGATGTACAAGTCGTTATGTCGAAAACGAACTTTACATCTTTGGGAGGGGGTGGAAAGGGAGAGGAGGATTGGGTGGGGAAGGAGAGAGGAGGAGGATTGGATGGGGGGAGGGAGAGGATAGGAAGTTATAGGAAACAAAGGAGGAGGCTACAATGCTTGATAAGAAATGTACTCATTATCTTGCCCATGTAATTGTAACCCCTCTGTACAGTATTTTCACAATAAAAATGTGAAAAAATGGGGGTGGGCATGGTGACTCATGTCAGTTTAAAGCCTAAATGGATAGGAAGTTTTGTAACACTCTTATCTCCATTAACTACTGCAAAGCTCAAGTTGGGCAGGAGCACAAGTCGTAGAGTGCCAACCTTGAGCAAAAACAAAAAAAGAGTTCAAGGATGCTGATTTTAAATCCCAGGGTCACCAACCATTACCCCCCAAATAAAAAGTTAAGTTTGTTTCTGAGTGTTTATTTAGAATGCCATAAAATATAAATTGCATTTTTTCCTATCAGGTTTCTATGCTGTAACAACACATCAGAGTAATCACTTTATGTTTATTAATGGTTTATTTTTCTGACTTCTGTATTGGTTACATTCAATGGTTAGTTGGCATGCTATTTAGATACCTTTGGTGAGAAGAATTAGTGAAGGAGACTGTGGGAGAAGATTCTCACAGTATGGCCACTGCATAATAAGAAGAACATGTAATTTAACTAGGGCTTTATATAATTTTCTAAAATACAGACGTCTGCTTTACCTTTTACTGTACTTTTAAAGCTTCAAATAAAATTCTTCCTCTTTGGTCCTCATCATGTCTCAGATAAGTAGGATACTATGTATTGAAATGTGAATAATTGTTATTTGGCTTCATAACCAGATATGGAGTACTGTGTAAAGTATCCAGATTACCAGTTTGCCTACATAGATAGAGCTTATGGAGAGCCTTGGGGATGTCCTTGGCCTGCATGGCTCTAGGTTTATCATTGTATCATACTTGAAATGCCAAACTGTTAGGACTTCATTACATTTGTGACAATGCACACCTTTGGAGACATCACAGTCTGTTTGTGAACTCATATACTCATTGAGTATTAATGACAAATGGGATTCAGCATGTCATTTTGGTATCACCAACCCATTGTGATATCACAAAACTATTGTGACCTCATCACCAGTATGGCATCACAAAGAAATTGTGACAGAAATCCATATCTTGATATAATATCGTGACATTGCATTGCCATCATATCACTGTCCCATTGTGTTTTCCCAAACCTCTATGACCTCATAATATTTTAGAAATTTCATGGCCTATGTGACTTCCATCTCCTTCTGTGTTCTTATAACCTCATTGTGAACTAGTAGCAATTGAATTCGGACATGTCTTTGTGACATTACAAACTCATTGTGTCATTACTAACCCACTGTGACCTCATAACCACTATGATAGCAAAAAACCATTGTGATATTATATTGTGTTGAGACATCATGATCACATTATATCCCAAATCTATTGTGACCTCTGAGTACCTTTGAAAACATGGCCTTTGTGATATCAATCTCTTATGTAACCATCTCCTCTTTTAGAATTAATGAAAATTGAGATCAGACATGCCATTGTAACTTAACCAATCCCTTGTGACATCATTACTACTGTGACATCACAAACCCATTGTGACATCACAATGCCATTATGACATCACAATCACTTTGTGACATCCTAAAATTATTATGATCTCTGACCACCTTTGAAAACACACATGGCATTTGTGACATCACAGTCCCTTTGTGTATCCATATCCTCTGTGAACTAATGACAACTGCGATCAGACATGCCATCAAAAACCCTTTGTGATCCTGTCACCACTGTGACATCACATTGTCAATATGAAACCAGCAGCTTATTGTGACTTCACAAAATGACAATGACATCATAGCATTATGACATCGCATTTTCATTTTGATATCACAGAAACATTGTGAATGTTTTTGCTCTGATTTCATTCTTTTTAAAATTTGGCAGGTGGATGGATATCAGAAACCCCTTTTGACCTCATAACCATTGTGTCATCACAATCCATTTGTGACATCACATTGCCATTGTGATATCACTAACCCACTGTTACATCACAAACCTGTCCTGTCATAATTTTGTGACATGCTTCTATCTTAAACCCTTTGTGCACTTGTTTCCAACCCCATAATATTCCAGTTATCACATGTGATAACCCACTGTGACATGATAGTTCCAGGAATCATGACCATGGTGGCACATTGTGACATCACACACCTGTTATGTAATAGTGATTTTACAATGACAATGTGATGTCATAATGTTTTTGTGATATCATAGTGGTGGTGAGGTCATAGTGGGTTTGTGATGTCACAATGAGTTTGTAATATCACGATGACATGTCCAATTTCAATTGCCACTAGTTCACCATGAGGATATGAGTTCACAGAGAGCCTGTTTTTTAAAATATTATGGGTCATCCATAATAGGCTTGCCAAATCACAATGGGCCCTGTTATCATATTAGAAAAAGGATATCAAATATGGTGTCATAGTAGTTTTGTGATGACAATGAGTTGGCAATACTACAATGGAATGCCATGATAGGTTTGTAATTTCACTAGGGCAATGTGGTGTCACAATGTTGGTGTGATAACAATGGGTTTGAGATTTCACAGTTACATATCAGATCTCAATTGCTATTAGATAACAATATTATGACTTTACAAAAGGAACTTGAGGTCCCAAATGCCATGAATTATCTAAAATGATATGAGGTTATAATGGGTTAGTGAAAACAATGTGATAGTGATATCATAATGGCAACGTGATGTCACAATATCATGACATAATAATCTTTTGATGTCACATAACTGTGATGGGGCCACTATAGATTTGTGATGTCACAATGGCATGACTAATCTCAATTGTGATTAATTCAACTGAGTATATGAGTTCATAAACAGACTGTGAAGCCACACAGGACATGTTTTCACAAATGATATAAAGTCCTAACAGGTTTGTGATGTTACAATGTGATAGTAATGTCATTGTGGCAATGTGACATCACAATGGCCATGATGTCATAATGTATTTCTGATATCACATGTCCTTTCTGAAATATTATGAGGTTGGAAATAGATTATGAGCTCACAAAGGGCCTAAGATATCACCATGGTAACATGTGACAAGAGTTATGAGGACATGTCTGATCTCAATTATCATTAGCTCATAATGAGGATATAGGTACAGAAAGAGACTGTGAAGTCACAAAGCTATGTGGTTCACAATGGTGCTATGAGATCACCATAGGTTTGTCATGTCACAATTTAATAGCAATATCACAAATGGCCATGTGAATGTCACACTGTAATAGTGATGTATTAATGGCAATGTCATGTCACAATGGTCATGATATCACAATGGATTTCTGATATCATAGGTGATATTTGAAATATTATAAGGCCAAAAACAGATTATGAGCTCACAAAGGGCCTCAGATAACACCATGGCACTATGTCACAAGATTTATGAGGACAGTAGAGGTTTGTGATGTCACAGTGGGCTAGTAATATCACAATGGCAATGTGATGTCACAAAGGGTTTGTGAAGTTACAGTGATTATGAGGTCACAATGGATTTCTGATATCAAAGCACATTCCACATTTGAAATTGAATGAAATCACAGACTAGGTATTCACAGTGTCAATGATGTCACAATGACCATGTGATGCCACAATGCCATTTCATTGGAGTTTGGACATATCACGTTGAGCTTAATGCCTCATGATGACAATATGATTTCACAATGGTGATGATATCCCAAAGGATTTGTGGTCTTAAAATGGCATATCTAATCTCAATTGTCATTAGCTTACAATGTGGATATGGTACCAAAAGGGACTGTGATGTCACATAGGCCATGTGTTTCTCATGTGTGCTATGATGTCATACTTCATTTGTGATGTCACAATGTGATAGTGATGTCACAATAGCAATGTGATATAACAATGGGTTTGTGATTTCAATGTGGTGATGGCATTTCAATGGGTATCTGATGTCACAATTAGTTTGAAATATCATAATGACACATCCAATTTCAAATACTTTTAATTCACAATGAGGAGATGATTTCACTGAGTTATGAGGTCATCCATAATAATTTCATGAAATCAAAATGAACAGTTATCATAATAGAAATGTGTAGTCAGAATATGATATCATAGTAGTTTTGTGATGTCAATGAGTTGGCAATACTACATTATTATGTCATAATAGGTTTTGATATCATGATGGCAATGTGATGTCACAAGGGTGATGCCATCACAATGAGTTTTATTGTCAAAATGATATATGAGATCTCAAGCATGGTGATTTGTTCACAATCAGGTGTGTTTACAAAAGGAGCTTGTAGTCCCAAAGACAATGTATTTTCTAAAAAGTTACAAGGTTCTAATTTGTTTGTGCAACCTCAATGAGAAAATGATATAATGATGGCAAAGTGATGTCACAACATCATGTCTTAATAATGTTTTGATGTAATCATTATTTGGTGATACCATAAAGGTTTGAGGTAACAATAAATTTGTGATGCAACATTGGTTTTTGATGTCACAGAATTGATGAGGTCACAATGGTTTTGTGATGTCACAACTAGTTTCTAATATCAAAACATTTCCAATTTCAATTGCTATTTATTCACATTGAGAATAAGAACTCACAAAGGGAGTCTGTTTTCTAAAATGTTATGGGGTCATCCATAATAGCTGCAGAAAATCAAAATGGGCTCAAAATAGAAATGTGATGTCAATGAATTGGTAGTACTTCAATCATGTCAAAATAGGTTTGTCACATCCCAAAGGCAATGTGATATCGGTTTGTGTTGTCACAGTGAAATATCAGGTCTAAATCCCTATGAGTTCACAAAGAGGACAGGAGTTCACAGAAGGTGATGAGGTCCCAAAGGCCATGAATTTTCTAAAATGTTATAAGGTCATTATAGGTTTGTGAAAACACAATGGGACAGTGATACAATAATGGTAATGTGATGTCACAATATAATGTCACAATTAATTTTTGAGGTCACAATTAGTTGGTGGTTCCATAATGATGATGATGTCAAAATAGGTTTGTGATATCACAATGATTTTGTGATGTCACTGTGGGATGCTAGATCTCATTTGACATTAATTCTCAATGATAATTTGAGTTCACAAAGGGACTGGGATATCACAAAGACCATGTGATGTCATAAATGAAGTCTTAAAAGGTTTGTGATGTCACAATATGAGAGTACTGTCATGATAGCGATGTGATGTCACAATGGTCAGGTTGTCAAAATGGATTTTTGACATCATATGTCTTATCTGAAATATTATGTTAAAAACAGATTATGAGCTCACAAAGAGCCTAAGACAAGACATCACCTTAGCAAACTGTCACAATGTTATGAAGACAAGACAGATTTGTGTTGTCACAGTGGGTTAGTGATATCACAATGGCAATGTGATGTCAAAACGTTTTTGTAATATCATATTGGTTATGAGGTCACATGGGTTTCTGAGTTCCAATGCTGAAGTATGAGCTGGTCTTCCCAGTGGAACCCTGTCTCTGAAACCCAGAAAACAAACAAAATTGTTCCCGAGAAAAGCAGCCAGCCCACAACCCCACCGAGAACCTGTATAAAACTGAATGCATAGGATATATGTATATTTCTACATATACATATATGTATGTAAATATTTGTGTGTGTATATATGTATTTATTTATCTCGAGAATACCAATGGCCACTGCCATCAGTTGGATTGGTGGAGATGAGATCAGGGAATCCAACACAGGAATTGCCAAGACACAACGGGTGATGATGAAGGACATTGAGGATCTTTCTCCAATTACCCTGCTTTTTACCATATTGGAGGGAAAAAAAAACAGGAAGAAAGAACCCTAGATTAGAACACACCCTAACTATGGGGTATGTGGGGAGTGGGTGGAGTAGGAAATCAGTGTTGATGGTCCACAACCATTGACCCAGCCTACAGGAAACAGAGGTTCCAAAGCTCCCAGGCCATGTGGTTTTTCTGGAGGGAACTATCTCTAGGAATTCTTCATTTGTACTATTCAATATGCAGAGTATCCACCTTGTATCATAGGAATCCTTCCTAGAGTGTAATTTCCACATATTTTAGGGTCCTTTCCTTGCAAATCCACTCACTTTTTTTGAAAGTTTTGAAATTTGCATATTTTAATAAATATTAACATATAATTCTTCCTTTGTTTGACTTCTCTTAATGATTTAGTGTGTTATTAGGCTACTATGCTTGCACTGTTATGAATATTTCTGTTATGAATATCATTATCACTTTATTTGCTATGTGATAGTTAATTCATTCTTGGGCTTCCAAAAACATCTCTCCAATGACTGGGCACAGTATTATACTTTCTTCCCTTGTTGTCATAATAAAGAAAACCATGGGCTTTGCTTACTTCACTTTTTCCATGTCTATTTCTTTATAATGGAAGCATAAAATTACTTTATATATATATATATATATATATATATATATATACATACACACACACGTATATATATATATATATATATATACATACACACACACGTATATATATATATATATATATATATATATATATATATATATATATATATATATATATATATATATCACATTTTCTTGATCCACTGAAGGGCATCTGGGTTGCTTCCATATCTTAGCTTTAGTAAACAATGCTATGATAAATGTAGTTATGTTGGTACCTTTGGGTAAATGACCAAAAGTAAGATTTCTGGGTCATAGGGGAGCTCTATCTGGAGTCTTTTGAGGAACCTCCATACAACTTTCCAAAGTGGTTGAGCAAGTTTACACTCTCACTAACAATGCAGTTGGGTTCCCTTCTGGCCACATCCCCTTCAGCATCTGTTATTAGATTTCTTGATTATAGCCATTCTAACTGGGGTAAGATAGAATCTCAGTGTTGTTTTGATTTACATTTCTTTTATGGCTAGTGAAGTTGAGCATTTCTTCATATCTATTAACCATTCTTATTTCCTCTTTAGAGATGTCTTTAAGCCTTTGCCCCACTTATCAGTGTGGCATTTGTTTCTTTGAGGATTTATTTTTGGAGGGTTTAATTTTAATTCTAATTATATTTTATATATGAGACCCTTGTCTCATATATAAATCCCCAGGAAAGAATTTACAAATTCTTCCTGGGGATTGACAAAAGGTTCCAAGAAAGGTGGGCTACAGTATACCTCTCTGTCAATAAAAAGACTCAACTGCACCTGTGCAAAGATAAATGAATGTACATTCCTGAAACTGTGGGCCTTACTTCCAGCCAAGATTTCAGATTGGCAGATTCTTCGGGGAAATGCCCTTTGAATTTTAAATTCCTACTCCTCCAGATACCCCTACCAGGTCATTCACTGTCACTATATACTTTTCTACAATGAGGCACAGAATGGATGAAGATGTAATGATTGCTGGGTTTCTCCCTCTCTACACTTGGGAACAGATGACAGTAAAAGTGATGGTTCTGAACATGGAGAGAACAACCTGTAAGTAACACATCAATTTATTTCTATTTACTCTGTTGTTCTCAGGATAGAAAATGACTGAGGAAAATGACTGAGGAAATTGTGGTTGGACAGATGAATGTTCTCTGTGTTCTTTACACCAATAACTAATCCTATTGCACACATCAGTTTCATTATTGTATCTTCCATCTACTATTGAGTAAATTTCTACCCTTTAGTAGGAAAGGTTTCCAGTTACCTTGCATATAGCTTCTATTTCCAGGACTCTAAGCAATTTACTTTATTTCAACCTCCTTGTATCTTCTCCATCCCAGCTGTCACTGAAGAGTGTGAAATGATGCTACTACAAAGAAACTGAGTCAATGTCACAAGTTCTGTATTGAAAGGCTGCAGACACATTTATTTCCACACAGGCCAGTGGCCTGGAACATTTCTTGGATAAAACTGATATTTTGAGGACATTGGTAAAATTTCTTAGTGTGGGCTGCTTGCTCAAGAGGTAATAATAAGTACTTAGGAGTCTAATGATTGAAACCATCCAGGCATGAAAATCCCTGAGAATTTTATTTCTGTTTTATCAGCTGAAGCGTGAAGTGGAGTACTGTAGCTCAAGGAGCAGAGTGTTATCCTTAAACAACAAAAAAATAATAGTGGGGCTGGGAAGGGGCTCAGTATTAGAGCACTTGCTTTGCATGCATGAGGCCCTGGGTTCAATTCCTCAGCAACACATGAGCAAAACGAAAAAGAGCTGGAAGTGGCACTGTGGCTCAAGTGGTAGAGCACTGGCCTTGAGCTGAAGAGCTGAGGGACAGAGCATAGGCCCAGAGTTCAGGCCCCACAACCGGATTTCTCTGCCCCCCCCAAAAAAAGCTAAAAGTGTCTAGGTTCTGATTTGAAGCCCTAGGACATGAACACATTGACACATACATTCTCTCTCTTTTTCTCTCTATCACTGTTTTCATTTCTCTCTGCCTGATTCTGAGTCACTATCTCTTCTAGTGTAGAAAAAATTTACTCTTTTTTTAAATTTTGGGTCGGTCATGGGGACTCAACTCTGGGCCTGGTTGCTATCTTTCAGCTCTTCAGCTAACGTTAACACTCTACCATTTGAGTCACATTACCACTTCCAGCCTTTTTTTTGCTTATATGGTTCTGAGGTATCAAACCCATTGCCTCATGCATGCAAGGCAAGTACTCTACCAGTTAGCCACCTTCCAAGCCTTAATATTTACTCTTTCAAAATAGAACTGTGTTAATATGTCACATATATCCCACAATCCAGGTGTTATGAAGCCTGTCAGCATTATCCAAGTTCCTTTATGGGAGAATTTTATCTGCCCAAACTATTCTACTCATGCACATACATATCCTTGCCTTTTCATCTTTTACAGAGTGTCTCACTAATAAATGGGTACAAAAAAGAAAGAAAAGAAAAGTGGTTATACAGAACTCCAAGATCCTATATCAGCCGAATTGATACCTAAGTCGAGAGTAAATGTCATTGCCTCTATCATGTGCACACCTTTCCAATTGCTGGTGTAAGAGGTGTGGCCTGAGATAGCTGTCCACAGATAGGTGCTGAGATGGCAGTGGTAGAAATAGAAGATATGTAACCTTATCATATATCACTGACATGTTTGCTTGTTTTGGTTTGCTTTTGTTTTTCTCCTAGGAACTCAGGTCATGGACATTGTCTGTGATCTCTTTGCTCACGGCTAGTATACAACCACTTGAATCACAGATCCACATCTAGTTTTTGGTTGTTCAATAAAGTCTCACAGACAAGGAATTTTCTGTTCCAGTTGGCTTTGAATCAGGATCCTTAGAAAACATTGTTTTCTTGTCTGGTCTGTTTGGACTTCTATGACTTCTTGTATCTGAATATGTGTATAATTTTCTAGGGTCAGGAACTTTTCTACTAGAATTTCGTTAAACACATTTCCTATCTCTTTCATTGTGTGGTCTTTGCCTTCCTGAATATGTAGACTTATATTTGGTTCCTCAATTGATCTTGATGTTCTTGCAAGATCATTTATTGTTACTTGGCTTTGTTCTAGAAAACTGTCCCTTCTTTCTATCTATTCTCTCTTCTATGTCATGTATTCTGCTGTCAAGGCTTTGTACTTTATATGTTTATATGTGGCTATCTATATTTATTATATGTTAGTTGTTATTCATGTTTATATGACAGTTACCCAACGTGAAGCCAACAGAATATTTGGTGACTCAACAATGCTTACTTCATGCTTAATGGAAAATTTTTGCCGTGGTCCATGTATGTGATAGTGGAGATAAAGGAAGCTTTTTCAGTGTAACTTTCTGAATGATCAATTCGTTTCATCATAAATATTATATTATATACAGTATTATATACTAATTAAATACAAGCAAAAGACACTATATTCATATTCCATCCCAATTGCATCTACTGTTTTAACATGTTCATTGACATAAAAGCAAGCATTCAATCCAACAAAGTCATAAGTTTCAAATAGTCCTTCTGAATTTCTATGCTAATAAGGCAGGTTTACTGGCAAGTATTACAAGTTGCTTTTAACCTTTTGCTTCTTGCTATTGAAGAGATCAACAAAAACCCAGATCTTTTACATAATGATTCTGGGATTTGATATCTATGATGCTCAGTATGGAAGTAGGACAACATTTAAAAATCCCTTAATTTGCTTCTTTGGGAATTATGAGATTCCAAGTTATAATTGCACGAGGGAGAACAAGTCTATAGCAGTACTTTCAGAAACTTCAGGAGCATTATCTTCCCAGATTGGAGCACTGCTGGACGTCCACAAGTTTCCACAGGTGAGAGATGGAGGATCAGAGGATATTTAAAATGTCTAATTTGATGCTACTTCAGGTGTTGGACGGGAATGATAGAAAGAACCTGGATTTATAATTTTGTCCTATCAAAGAGTAAGTATTCAAAATAATGAGATAATTATAGTCCTATTGGTTTGGAAATGGTGATAACATTTTAAAGTAAGCAGTGGATTTTTTTTGTTTTAACCCTTTTCATTACTTTTCTTTCAGAAAGCACGAAATAGAAAATATCAAATGTCAAGATATGTCAAGCTTGGTGCTGGAGGATCACATCTGTAATGCTATAGTCTGACCAGAATATAGCACACAACAATGTGCGGTTCAAGTGGTGGAGTAGTACCTTTGAGGGAAAAAGCCAAGAAGTTCATGAGGCCCTGAATTCCTGGACCTGTACTATCAGAGACACATTCACCCATACACACACAGGAATGCTCAGGTGTAAGATCCACTGAATGAAATAAGTCAGACTCAAAAAGAGAAAAGATGAGCTCTCTCCTGTGTAATGTTAGTTCTAAAATAGGAACATGAAATATTAAAAATTATGTAACATACATATTCTCTCATATATATATATATATATATATATATATATATATATATATATATATATATGATCAGTTGGGGTAGAATTGTGAAATAGAGACAGTATAGAAAATGAACCCCAGAAAACAAACATATCTTCTGAGAGGGAACTTGATATTAAGGGGATGAGGAAAATGGAAAAGGAATAAATAGTACATGAGTGGGGAAAATATAACATGATGTACAATGTACATATGTGAAAATGGAGGAAGGTCTGGAAATATGTGTAAAGGATATATTTGGCAGGAATAGATGATAACACTGAAAATGATCGAGAGACATTGAGCTAACAAATGGATAATTTGTACAATAATTAATTTTTCTAAACTTTTTATTGTACAGAGGGGTTACAGTTACATAAGTAAGGTAGTAAGTACATTTCTTGTCAAATTGTTACCCTTCCTTCATTTTTCTCCTACTCTCTCTCCCCCCACTCCAACCTCCAAGTTGTAGATGATTTTCAACATATTTTGTTGTGTATATTGGTGTTGTTTTGGTTACCCCTTGTTCTTGTCTCACTATTCTGCTGTTTCCCTTCTTTCCTTGATTCACATAAATCTATATACAATACCAAGGTAGCAAAACCAAATGCATGACAACAGTGGATATACAATAAGGGAAGTAAAACAAAAGAAACAAAAAAATTACATTGTACATTAAAAACAATAACAATAAAGAAAAATCTCTTGTGTCCATATCTTGTAGTTTATTTCACACAGCATCATCTTATATGGTCATATGTACATAGCTATTGATGTATTCTGCTCATCAGCTAACATTATTCTAAACATATACTAATTATTGCAAATACGGGAAAACATGATATCTATGTTTCTTTGGATCTAGTTCACTTCACAACAGAAAGAAATGGAATATTAAATTTTTTTTTCAGAACCTGAAAGAAAAACGTACCTTGTACCTACCTCACATGGTCATATAATTTACATCATGACTGAGGTTTTGATGCATGGAAATCTTACTTATGTAACATCCTATTTTCATTTCCTTTAGCTTACTTTTGGGCATTTTGATCATGCCCTTAACGACAATAACAAGTTTCCTGGTCTCTACCAGATGGCCCCAAAGGACACTTCAATAGCCAGTGTCATGGTCTTGTTACTGCTTCACTTCAGCTGGAATCGTGTGGGACTGTTAACTTTACAAGATGAGAATGGTATGTAGATTCTTCCTGCATTGAAGGAAGAGATGGTTAAGAACAAGAGATCGCCATGTCAAATTTTTACAAACTCATGGCACTTTATAATAAGATAAATTTTCAGCAAATGTTATCATATCATATATGCTGAAAATGAATTTCTACCTTATTTAATAAGGTATGCTGGGCAATTTTTAGTAAAAGGCAAAGAGATTTATCATGACTTCAGTCGGATTCAAATATAAGGAGAGATATTTTATTCTATGTTCATTTCATGTACCTCTCATTTTTTTCACACCATCATCTTGGAGTCACACATTTTGTGAAGGAAGTTAACCCTTCTGAATACCCAGATGACCTTTCTTGCTGGACTGTGGTTTATCACTTTTAGTCACTCAGATTCTGATTCTGACTGTGTAATGTGGGAGAACTGCCCTCTTAATAACTGTCCTCATAACAATTGTCCTCCTTGGATGGTTGCTGGGTCTCATTTTTGAAATGACAATGTCTGGATACAGTTACAATATATACAATGCTTATATGCTAACTTCTCAGGGGGTGACAACCTCACATCTAAGATTACAATCAGGGTTAAAACTCTACTTGGTAGAAATGTTTAAGAGACTATTATCTCAACCAACTACCAAAAAGCTAATGTGGAGATTTGGCTTAAGTGTTAGAATGCTAATCTTGAGCAAAACAATCTCAAAGGCAGTGCCTTTGTGGCATGATGGAATCTACATCAATATTCAATCAACTGATTGTATTTATGGGCATAAAATACTATGTTTAATAATCCTGTTCTTTAAAATAATGGAATTTTGGAGTACACTGAAATTCTGAACATTTCCTGACAAAGCTCTTATTTTCCTCAGCCTCCTCACTTAGTCTGCAGTGAAAGATGGTCCTGGATTCAGGAGGAAAAGGCTGCCTGTTGCTTTGATTGTATCTCAGAATGAGATACCTAGTGGGACAGGTAAGTTCATGACCTAGTGAGTAATTAATGTTCTCTATAGTGTTTCCAAATGCATTCAATGCAAAAGTTGTGTATTAGGATTGCAACATCAAAGTATTCCTTCCTTCACGGTGAACATAGAAGATGATATTTCTTGGAAAAAAATCACAGGCTCTGAATTACATGTAGGATTTTTTACCTCTGTTGTATTCATGTTTATTCAAGTAATCACTAATGAAAGTTTAACATTCATAATATTAGCTGTAAAGTCTTTTAAAAGATGAGGTCTCTATTTTCTTCAAAATTACCTTTAAAATCCAAAGAAAACAGAGACCTTGAGTATCTTTATTTTGTAGTGACCAGAAATATTGCAACAGAGCAAGTGCTGTGGGTTCAGTATTGTGTAAGATTCAGGCACAAGGGTTTTGCACAAGAGACTTTAGAAATTCAGTGATTTGCTGTTATGTTTCCAATGCTTTACAGGCAAGTAAGAGAGACAAGGATGGATTACAACACTCCTATTTTTATTGTCCAGATACATACATGGAAGTACAAACCTTATCATGCATACTTTTGGAAGAAGGGTTCGAGTAGTACACACAAGCTGAGAATATCTAGGGGAAGATGAAGAGCTGTAGAAATATTTTTGGGATACTAGAAATGGTAAGAATAATATGTGTGATAGACACTTTGGTATAAAAAAGAGAAAGTTTCTACAAATGTGGATCAGGGGTAGAATGTTTGCCTAGCATGCATAATATCATGTGTTTAATTACTCAGTACCATTTAAACAGAAAAAAACAGAAGTGGTGCTGTGGCTCAAGTGATAGAGTGATATTCTTAAGTCCCTGAGTGCAAGCCCTAAGATGGAAAAAAAGAAGAGAAACTAGGAATACATGTGGGAATATGATAAAGATACAATACTGAAAATATCTTGGAATTTGAGGGAATATTTGTTTTATTGCTAGTATTGATGTATTATCTATACATTGGGATTTCCTAATTTTCTTTTAAGTAGTGAGAAGGAATTGATATTATTTTACTTTCTTACCAGATGTGTAGCAGTGTATGTAGTGTCCTGGTCACCAGTACACCAACACAGAGAATAGTCAGTGCCTCCATTTTTAGCAATTGATTAACAAAACACAATTAGAAAACTAGTAAAAATGAAAATATACTAGTGGAGGGGAATAACAAAACACTGGATCGGGCACCCAGGATGACCCATTGTAACATGCAATCAAAAGAGTTTATTGGAAATGAACTTTACAAATTTGGGTGAGGGAGGACTGAGGGAGATGGGAGCGGAGAGGAGTGAGAGAGGGAAGGGATAGTGGGAGAATAACAAGAGAAGGGGTAACAATGCTGGACAAGAAATGTACTCATTGTTCTACTCATGTAACTGTAAGATTCCCTGGCTTATGGAGAGCCCTTTTGGATGGCCTTGGCTTACATGGCTCTATGTCTAAGTACTTTCTAAGCAGTTGTTCTTGGAATCTTCCTGAAATATCAGAACACCCCTGTTGTCAAGGCTAATAACTAGGCTCCCAGCTACATCCTGCTCGTCTACCTCATCTTCTGTTTTCTCTGTTCTTTGCTGTTTATTATCCATCCCAACATAATCACCTGCATTCTACAGCAAATGACATTTGTAGTTGCATTCACTCCAGCAGTTTCTGCTGTAATAGCCAAAACTGTAACTGTGCTTCTGGCCTTCAAGGTTACTTACCCAGGGAGAAGGATGAGGTGGCTTCTGGTATCCAGGGGCTCCTAGCTTCATAATTCCCATCTACACTCGGATGAAGGTGGAATCTGACTAGGGACATCTCCTCCCTTAATTGACTACCTTAATTATACACTTGGAACGTGGTCATGTAATCATTCTGTTTAAAAAGGGCTCCATCACTGCTTTCTACTGTGTCTTGGGATACCTGGGCTCCCTAGCCATTGCCAGTTTCACTGGCACACAGTGAAGCTTCACTCAAAAAGCCACAGCTTTCCTGGCCAGGAACCTTCCTGACACCTTCCATGAAGCCAAGTGCCTGATCGTCAGCATGCTGGTGTTCTGTATTGTCTGGCTCACTTTCTGCCTGTCTACCATATTGCCAAGAGGAAAGTCATGGTGGCTGTAGAGGTTTTCTCCATCTTGGCTGCCACTGTAGGGCTCCTAGACTGAATCTTTGTCCCCAAGTTCTACCTAATCTATTAAAACCGGATAGAAACTTCATGCATGACTCACTTCTTCTGCCTCAATATTTATACCTGAAAGGAAGGAAAGGTTAAGGGAAAGAGGTGGAATTTACTTCCTATCCTTATTCCAAAATGATTCCCAGCCACTCTAAAAGTAAAAGTGTAACAGTTTTCTTAGAAGAGAGTCATGTAAAGTTTTGTAAAACTGTGGTAGGAAATAGTTTACAAATATCGTACTTAGCAGGGTCTTTCAAATACATTGAATTCTCTAGTCTCCCATATTGTAATCACAATCAAATTGTAATGCAATTTTACCAAGAACAATTGATTGCGATGTAGTGATTCATTGGAATGAACCTAAGACTTCCACATCTAGTGTAAAACTAGAAAAAAAACCCTTGAGTTTATGGTCTAAGTTTAGATAAATAGTTCAAATTGAGGTGAAAATACAAGGAGTTTGAATGTTATGTTTTCTAAAAGGTTGAAACACATAAACACCACTGCTTTTAAATAAAAAGTTTTACATTAAGAAATAAGAAAAAAAAGAATGCCTGTACCATATTATCACATTGACATACAGAGAAAATTCCCTGACTAATTCTGACAATAGGGAGGAGGTAAATAATCCAGATGGAAACTTTGAGGTTTTGCCTAAGTTTTGCTATAAAACAGATTCCACAAATGCCTAACTACCTTAGAAATTTCTACAATCAAATATTCCTATATCAGAAAAAAGTGAACCTGATGTCAGAACATATGCCACTTCACCAGGAAAATGTTCCCTTTCTAGTGAAAATGAAGACAAACAGTATGAAAATAAAATGTAAAAATAAACAAAATGAATAATGAAAAAGTAAATAATTTATTAATGGAAATGAAACTATTTCTGACAAATCTCGAGAATTATGAAAATGCTCAATAACACTATAGTAAGAAAATAACAGGGACAAGGAGACAGTTTTGTATAAGAAGTACCAATAAAGACAGAGATCATCAAAAATACTGAAAACTAAATACATTTTAAAAGTCACTTAAATAAAACCATTACTACAGTTGCTTAATGGAACACTAGGACAAAAGGAATAAAAAAAATTATGTGCAGGAATTTACATTGATAAGCTACCAAATGTACTTGTTCTGCATGATTACATGAAAAAAAAATCTCAGAATCCGGTTGACAAAACTATGAGAGATGGTAAAGCTATAAGAAATTAAATATTCTGGCCTCACTGTCTCATGCCCGTAATCCAAGCTACTCAGGAGGCTGAGATCTGAAGGTCATGGTTCAAAGCCAGTCCCTGCAGAAAAGTCCATAACATTCTTTTTTTAATTAAGTTTTTATTGTTAGAATACTGTACAGAAGTTACATGAGCCAGGTAATGAATACATTTCTTATCAAGCATCGTTGTTTCCTCCTTTGTTATCACCAATAAAGTATTCAGACATAACCACAATTGGTAGTATGGGTCAAATGATAGTATGCTTCCTTTAAGCAAAAAGAGGCACAAGGAAAGCACCCAGGCCCTGAGTTCATTCAAGCCCAAGGAACAATAAAGAGAGTAACAGAAAGCAAGCAAACAAGCAAGCAAGAAAGAAAGAAAGAAGGAAAAAAGAAAAAAGGAAAAAAGAAAGAAAGAGAGACAGAAAGAGAGAAAGAAAGAAAGAAAGAAAGAAAAAGAAAGGAAGGAAGGAAGAAAGGAAGAAAGGAAGAAATAAATAAATAAATAAATAAATAAAGAAAGAAAGAAAGAAAGAAAGAAAGAAAGAAAGAAAGAAAGAAAGAAAAGAAAAAGAAAGAAAGAAAAGAAAAAAGTTATTAAGTAATCCATCCCTTGGCTCTCTCACAGACCAAAGTATAAGCAATCAACAAATACTCTCCCAGAGACACAAGTTAATGTTCTGCAAAGATATTTTTCTCCCCAAATTTCTGACAACAAATGGTTGTTTTTGAAAAGCAACATCATTCTCCAACCACAAATGGATATTCCACAATGTACTTCTGACACCACTTGGACTGACCATAGTCCAGGCATATTCACATCTCTGCCCAGCAGAACTGAAACACGTGCAAAGCATGGTTGGCTCTGTCTAGCTATCAGTACCCTTCCTGAAGTGATCAAAGGCTGGTACATGAAACACCTAATTAACATCGGGGTTCACCATGTTGGAGATTATTATGAAAAACAAGATCCATTTTCCAGCAGGCAGAACTTCAAGGTGTATTTCAAACTGACCTTTCTCAGCCTTTCAAAATTGTAACAAATAGCATTGTTTGGAATAACTAACACATGACGAAATAGGACATTTTTCCTAACGACTGTAATCCATCTAGGTAAGCAGCAATGATTACAGAACTCTGACCCAAGCTTTTCTGCCTAAAAGTGTCATGGAGCCAGCAAACACACCAAAATTTCTATAGGAAACTTGCCACCACCTTAAAAAAGGGTGCTTGCACTGCAGCTTCTTTAGTTCAGTATCCCTTCTCGATTTTGTTAGCTCCTTTTAGTGCTCTGTTTTCTATATCCATGTATTTATGATATTGTTTTCATTTTCATTTGTTCCTAGGTTCAGTTGATTTCTTCAAATATATCCTGATAAACAATTCACTTTATCATGAATAATCTTTACACTGAATAATTTTATTGTAATTATTATTCAAGTAATTAATAATGGCTAGAAAATAATTTGAATTTCATGTTATGTACCTATTTCCTGGTTAATTTGTAGCATTAATATTTGCATGTGTGCCCAATATGCTTTCAAACTTTTTAAAAATTGATTGTCATTGGTCTTAGCCCATCATCTCTCATGGAGAAAATTCACTTCACTGATGAATGATGCTTTATTCAATAGAAGTTGGTTGATATATTTTTTGGTGTATGTAAGTCTCACCAGATCAAAGGTGAAATTTAATTCTGATGTCCACTGTTGATTCTGTATAGGAACTCTCTCCATAAAATCTTCATCTATTACTATATTAAGGATTAATACAAAATTATCTCAACATCAGCAAGTAGAGTTAATTGCTTGGAGAGTGTGAAAATAAACACTTACATTTACTATTTCAGTTTGTTAGTTTAATCCCTTTATCATGACATTAAAAACTTGTCACTTTTTTATTCTTTCATTAAAGGCTATTTGTGCAGAGAATTTTGTATTTCATTTAAGTGTAATGCTTTATTCCACTTTTTTTCAAATTTTTGTTGTTATTGTAAAGGTGATACACAGAGGGATTGCAGTTAAATGTCAGATAATGAGTACTTTTCTTTTTAAATGTTGCAACCTGTGTCCTTTTCTCTCAGATTTTCTCTCCTAAGCCCTTCCCACAAAGTTGTAGATTTCAGTTTCAGCCTCCTGTCTAGCATCACTGGTGCATTTGTCCAATCTTTGTCCTGCCATTTCTGGGCTCCCTCTTACCCTTACCAAAACAGATAAGCTTATATAAAATCAGAAATAAAAAAACCATGACAAATTCCATTTCCTTTTGAGGTTAGCAATATCATTTTTTTCAGATGGAAGCATACAATACCATTCTTAATCCATTCATTGAGGGCCATCTGGGTTGATTCCATACCTTGGTTATAGACAAAAATGCTGCAATGAACATGAATAGGCTGATATCTTCACTCTGGCCTTGTTCATATTCTTGTTCATGTTCTATTGGATGAATTCATAGGAATGGAATTGCTTAGTTATAAGGAAGCTTTATGTTTAATCTTCTGAGGAAGGTTCACACAGTATACTACCATTTCTTTTGGCTACATCCTTGGCAGCATTTGTTATTGTTAGTTTACTTGATAATGGCCATACTAACTGAAAAGAGGTGAAATCTCAACGTTTAGCTTTATATTTCTTTTTTGTATATATTTTTATCGTAAAAATACTGCTCAGAGGGATTACAGTTACATAAGTAAGGTAATGACTTACCTCCTCCTTTTTCCCCCTACAATTCCTTCTGTCCCCAACTCCCCAACAACTCCTCCCTTCCAAGTTGTAAAGTTGGTTTCAAAAATAACTTCATGGATATCTCATTGTTACAGTGGGTCAACCGATAACCTTATTTCAGAATTTTGTTCTGAATTATATTTCTTTTATATGCAGAGATATTGAATATCTCTTCATGTATCAATTGAACATTCTACTTCTTCCTCAGAGACATGTCTCCTTAAGTCTTTAACACATTTATTAATTGGATTATTGTTTCTTTGAAGATTTGTTTTTGGAGATGTTTAATTTTTTGACCTATGAGTATATTTTAGATATGAGGCCTTTCTCTGATGCATAATTAGTTAAGATCTTTTCCCAATCTGTGGGCTTCCTATATATCTTACTAGCTATGTCATTACAGAAACTCTTCATTTCTTATATATGTTTTTTATTGTTTTTATTTGTATTACTGTACAGAGAGGTTACAGTTACATGCGTAAGTTAATGAGTGCATTTCCTATTAAGCATTGTTACTTCTTCCTTTGTTTTTCCCCTACCCATACCATCCCTTCTTCACCTGCTTAACCCCTCCCCTCCCCCAGAAGTTGTAAATTTCATTTTCAACATAGCGTTTTGTACAACTCATTGTTACAATGGGTTAACGTGTGGAATTCTATTCCTCCATTGGAAAGAATGGCATAGCCCATGTGTTAGGAAATGGAAAGACTTAGAAAAACTATATTAAGTGAAGTAACCCAGACCCCAAGAAACATAGGTCACATGGTTTCCCTTAGTTTCAATAACTCTTATATGTCTAGGACAAGCAGAAAAAGTCAAAAAATATGTACATATGACCATATAAGATGATGCTAAGTGAAATTAACCCCAAAATAGGGAAATAAGTATTTTTTCTTGCTTGCTATTGTTTTTAATATACTATGTGATTTTTTTGTTTCTTTTGTATATTCTTCTCCCACAGTATAACACCTGTTTTCACTGTATTTGACTCTGGTGCCCTGCATATTGTGTATAGATATTTATAATTTGTAGCAGGAAGGGAAATAAGAAATTCTTCATTTTGAGTTAATCTCATGTATCTAAACTTTCTTTGATTTTTTGTGATTCTGGATCTTGATGTCAGACGTTTCAACCTGTGCCAAGGATCTTTGGTGTTTCTGCGCTTCTACAGGTATCTGGTGTTACATTGAGGTCTTAGTTTCATTTGTCATTGAAGGATGATAAGTAACGCTATGTAATTTCTTTCTAATCTCTTTGCAGTTTTCAACATATGTTGAAACACATGTTCCCAATTTTAGTCTTGATCTTCACATTATTCACACAGAAAACTATTCATTTTTGTGGGTTGATTTAGATCCTGTTACACTTCTGAATTTCTTCATCAGTTCAAATAATTTGCGGGAGAAATTTATAGCCATCTTTAACTACCAGGTCATGCCATCTGCAAAGAAGGGTAGTTTTACTTCTCCTTTCTCTATTTATATTCACTTTCTGCTTTTTGCCTTTTTTGATCTTATTAGGAATTGCACTACCATATTGAAGAGGAATGGAGAGAGAAGGTATTTTTGCTTTATTCTTGGTTTTAGAGGAAATGTTTTTACCTTTATATAAAATACAACGAAGGTTATAATTTTGTTATATATTCCTTGAATATATTGAGGAATACTCCATAGATTTTTTTAGCTCCTGCGGAGCTTTTGTCATAGAGGTGTTGAATCTTGTCCAAAGCTTTTTCTGCATTTTCATATGATTTTGTAGTTGCTGTCCTTGCTTCTGTTGATGTGTTGAAGCCCATTTAATCATAATATATGATTTCATTGTGTTGGCTGGAATTTTATTGAGATGTTTTGCATTGATGTTCATCCAAGAAATTGGTCTACCGATCTCTTTCTTTGGTGAGTGTATCTGGTATTTGTATGAGTGTTTTGCTGGTTTCAAATAATAATTTTTGTAGTGATCTTTCCCTTTCTGTTTCACTGAAGATTTTAAGAAATAATTGAGTTCTCTTTACAGGCATTACAGAATTCAGCTGTACATCCATCAGGTCCTGGGCATTGCATGGATGGGAGGTCTTTTAGTGCCATTTCAATTGCATTATTTATTATGTGTCTATTGAGTTGGTTCCATTTTGATAGTTGGAGTATATCAATATTCTCTGGAAATTTTACCATTCCTGCAGATTCTCGAATTTGTTATGCTAAAGGTTTATAAATTATACCCTTCTAAAGTTCAGAAGTTTGATTGTGTTTGTTTTGATTTCTCAATTTTGCCTCTAATTTTCTTTATATGTGTGTATACTCTTCTTTTTGGGATCATATTTGCTAAGACTATGTCAGTTTTGTTAATTTTCCTAAAAGAACCCATATTTGTTACTGTGTTTTTGGTTTTTTCTTCTCTAATTTATTTCTATTTAATTTTTTTTTGATTCTTGAGATTGGCTTGTTCCAAATATCAAGAACCTTAATTTTCATCATTAACCTATTGAGGTTAGATTTCCCTAATTTGTTTTTGTAAGCACAGAGCTATATATATTCTTTTAAGTACTGTCTTCATTGAGTGCCAGAGAAGCTTTTTATAAATGGGTTCTTATATGATAAGTTTAATAAATATTTGAATTTTCCTTCCAATCTTTTCATTCAGTAATATGTTGTTGTTCACACTTTACAGAATTTTCTGTCATAACTTTATGTATTGAGCTGTAATTTTATTCCATTTTGATATGTCAGGATGCAGGGAATAATATTTTTTACAAATTTGCACAAATTCACTTTGTGACATAAAATATGAACTACTTGGGAGATTGCTCATTGAGCTATTCATAGGAATGTACATTCTGATGTTCCTGTTTAAATATTCACTAGTTATCTATAGAAAGTAGGTGGTCCATAGAATCATGTATATATGAGTTGTCTTTGCAGTTTTTACCTGGATGATCTAACCAGAGATCACAGTGACGTGTTGATGTCACCAGTTATCAATGTGTTTAGATCTATGTGCAGTTAGATTAAGTCATATACTTCAATAAAATTGGGTGCTATAGCATTTGGTACATAAATATTTAGAATTGACATATCTTTCTGAGATAGAGTTCCCTTTATTATTACGTAATGTCCTTCTGTGTTTATTCTCATCAATTTAATTTGAGGTCTTTTTCAACTGACATTATGATTGCTACCGCCCTATTTTATGTGGGTTATTTATTTCTATTTGAGAATATTTCTGTTGGAAATATTCTGTCTCTCATAGACAGAAGATGGATGTGTTTTATATCTTGATCTAATTACTCAACCTGTGTCATTTAATTGTAGAGTTACAATGTACAGTGACATTGGGAGGGCTGATGAGTGTTTAGTAACTCCTGATATGTTACTATCTTCTGTATCCTTGATATTCTGCCCTATTGTTTGGTTATACTGTGTATGAGACTTTCTTTAATTGACATTTTCTTGTGTTTCTATGGATTCTTTCTGTCTCGCTTGAATCACTATTATAATGTTGCCTCAATTGTTAACTTAGAACAATATTTGTTCATTTCATCATATTAATTTCCTTACACTGTGCACACCCACATGAATAACATTATACATAAAGACATGACAAAATTGAATGAAATGTACTTTGATCGTCTCTACTTCCCTATATTAATTCCCATACCTCAATCTAAATATATTGGGAGAATAATAATGTTTACTGCATTGTGCCATGGTGGCCTTTGAAACTGGAATTCAATGCAAAGCTTGCTGATATTCTCATGCCCCAAGTTGGAGGTTCCTCTCTCCATAATGAGCACATGGAGTTGGATGGCCCGCTTTACTATTGTTATATCAATAAGAATAAAATGCCCTCACCTGATATTTAAGCTCTTGTTTTACTTGATATTACATCAAGAATTTTTGTATTATGTTGGATCCGTGAGCATAGCTTCTTATAGAACCTTTCCATCTTTCTTTTATTGTACTTTTTTTTTGGGGGGGGGTCCAGTTGTGGGGCCTGAACTCTTGGCCTGGGCGCTGTCCCTCAGCTCTTCAGCTCAAGGCTAGGGGGTCTACCACTTGAGCCACAGAGCCACTCCCGGTTTTTTTCTTATGTGGTGCTGAGGAATAGAACCCACGGCTTCAGGCATGCAAGGCAAGCACTCTACTACTGAGCCACCTTCCCAGCCTCCTTTTGTACTTTTTTATTGTAAAAATGATGTACAGAGGGGTTACAGTTACATGAGCAAGGTAATGTGTACATTTCTTATTGAGCATTGTTGCCTCTTCCTTTGTTTTCCTACCATCCCTTTCCTCCCACCACCAAAACTACCCATCCCCCCCCACAGAAGTTGTAAATTTCACTTTCAACATACTGTTTTGTACATCTTATTGCTACAATGGGTCAAGCATTGTAGCCTCTTCCTTTTCCCCTTCCCATCCCTTCCCATCCTCCCCCTCCCCGGCACCCAAGCCTCTACGCCCCACCGCCCCCAAGTTGAAAAGTTCGTTTTCGACATGACTTGTACTTCTCATTGTTGCAATGGGTCCACAAGTATCCTAATTTAAACGACTTGTTTTTCCCTTTCCCCTCCACAAATTATACCGACATCAAATACAGTGAAAGCAGGGGTTACACTGTGGGGGAGGGACATACAAAGCAACAAAGAAATAATCTTATAAATGCATTAGAAACAAATGCATGAAAGAAAAATATTTGAAAACTTATCTTAGGGTTCATTTCCCTAACATCACCTTATTTGACCTATTCTGTTTGACTCAGATGTATACTAGATACTGCAAATAAGGGAAACCATGGGACCTATGTTTCTTTGGGGTTGGCTTACTTCACTTAATATAATTTTTTCCAAGCCTTTCCATTTCCTAAGAAATGGGGCAATGTCATTCTTTCTGATGGAGGCATAGAATTCCATTGTGTATATATGCCACATTTTCTTGATCCATCCATCTACTGAGGGGCATCTGGGTTGGTTCCATGTCTTAGCTATAGTAAATAATGTTGCAATACCCATAGTTGTGCTGGTAGCTTTAGTGTGGTCTTCTTTGTAAACATTTGGGTAAATTCCCAGAAGTGGGATTGCTGGGTCATAGAGGAGCTCTATGTGGAATCTTTTGAGGGAACCCCATACTACTTTCCAAAGTGGTTGAACAAGTTTACACTCTCAACATGCAGTAAGGTTCCCTGCTGTCCACATCCCCTCCAGCATCTGTTGTTAGAGTTCTTGATTTTTGCCATTCTAACTGGGGTGAGGTAGTAACTTAAGGTTGTTTTGATTTTCATTTCTTTTATGGCTAGGGTGGTTGAGCATTTCTTCATGTGTCTATGGGTCAACCTTCTTTCTTCTTCAGAGAAGTTTCTCTTTAAGTCTTTCGCGCACTTATTTATTGGGCAGCTGTTTCTTTGAGGATTTGTTGTTGGGGGATTTAATTTTTTGAGTTCCAGGTATATTTTAGATATGAGACCATTGTCCGTTATATGGGTAGTGAAGGTCTTCTCTCAATACGTGGGCTTTCTATTGATCTTGCTAGCTATGTATTTTGCCATGCAGAAGCTATGCAACTTGATGCAATCCCATTTGTCCAACCTTTCTTTGGTTTGTTGTTTTTCTGGGTCTCTATTAAGAAAATTTCGGCCTCTGTCAAGGAGACCTAGGGTTTCTCCTATTCCATCCTGTAATGTTTTCAGAGTGTCTGCTTTGACGCTGAGGTCTTTAATCCATTTGGAGTTGATTCTGGTGCAAGGTGATATATAAGGATCTAGCTTTAGTTTTTTACAAGTAGTTAACCAATTTTGCCAGCACCATTTACTGAAGAGGCTGTCTTCCTTCTATTCTATTTTTTTAACTCCCTTATTGAAGATTAGATGGCCATAGGTCTGTAGGTTCATTTCTGGGTTTCAATTCTATTCCATTGGTCCTGAGGTCTGTTCTTGTGTCAGTACCAAGCTGTTTTTATCACTATTGCTTTATAGTAGAGTTTGAAATTTGGTATTGATATTCCTCCAGCTACGTTCTTTCTGTGGAGGACCATTTTTGCCATTCTGGCTCTTTTATTGTTCCATATGAATTTTTGGATTGTCTCTTTTATTTCCTTGAAGAATGAGGTTGGAATTTTGATAGGTATCGCATTGAATTTGTAGATAGCCTTGGAATGTATTGCCATATTCCCGATGTTGATCTTTCCATTCTGGGATCATGGGAGTTTTTGCCACTTTCTAAGTTCTGTTTTGATATCGTTTTTTTAAGTTTTTAAAGTTTTCATCATAGAGGTAGTCCTTCACTTCTTTGGTTAAGTTAATTCCTAGGTATTTTATTTTTTGCGGGGCTATTTCAAATGAAGTTGCTTTCGTAATTTCAGTCACACTTTTCTCATTGTTGGCATACAGAAAAGCCATTGATTTTGGGGGGTTAATTTTATACCCTGCTACTTTGCTTGAGTTATTTGGGAGTGGAGTCTATGGGATTCTTTAAATATAAGATCATGTCATCTGCAAAGAGGGAGAGTTTTGCTTTTCTTTCCCTATTTGCATCCCCTTTATGTTTGCATCTTGTCTTATTTCTGTAGCTAGGCATTCTAATACTAAATTGAAGATTAATGGAGAGTGGACATCCTGCCTCATTCCTGAATTAAGAGGAAATGGCTTTAAGTTTTCACCATTAAGTATAATGCTGGCTGTAGGTTTGTCATATATAGCCTTTATTGTTTTGAGGAATGTTCCATGGATTCCTAGTTTGTCCAGAGCCTTCATTATAAAGGGGTGCTGGATCTTGTGAAATGTGTTTTCTGCATGCATTGAGATAACCATATGGTTCTTATCCATCCTCCCATTGATGTGATGAATTATATTAATTGTTTTGTGTACATTGAAGCAGATTTGGATCACTGAAATGAATGCTGTTTGATTGTGGTGTTTGAGGTTTTGATGAGTTTTTGAATTTGATTGGTCAAGTTTTTGTTGAGAAAATTTGCCTTGATGTCCATCAAAACATGAGTCTGTAGTTCTCTTTCTTTTATGAATCCCTGCCTGGTTTAGGGATCAGGGTTATATTGGCTTCATAAAAAGAGTTCAATAGTGAACATTTTCTTTCAATTTCACTGAAGAGTTGGAGTAGTATTGGTGTGAGTTCTGCTGTAAAGACATTGTAGAATTCTGCTGAAAATTCATCTGGTCCTGTATTTTTCTTAAATCGGAGGTCTCATTGCTGTTTCTATTTCAATGCTTTATATGGTGCTTTATATGGGTCTCTTAATTTGGTTTATCTCATCTTGGTTTAGTTTTAGCATGTAGATATTTGCTAGGAAATCGTCAATTTCTTCCAGATTCTCAAACCTTTTAGCAAAATAGTTTGAGAAGTATTCCCTTATAATGTTCTGAATCTTAGTTGTTTCTGTAGTGATATTTCCATTCTCAATTCTGAGGTTTTATATTTGGATGTGTTCTCTTCTTTTTCTAAGATTTGCTACGAGTCTGTCAATTTTGTTAATTTTTTCAAAGAACCCACTCTTTTTTTATTCCTTCTATGGTTTTTTAAAGATTCTAATTCATTTAATTCTCATTTAATTTTAATTATCTCTTTCCATCTACTGGATTGGGGTTTAGCTTTCTGATCTTTTTCAAAGAGGCTCAGATGTCTCATTAAATTGTTGGTTTCAGATATAGCCAATTTGTTGATGTAGGAACTCAGAGCTATAAACTTGCCTTTGAGTACTGCCTTTGGTATGTCCCAGTGGAGCTTGTAATTTGTGTGTTCATTTTTGTTGCATATCACGAACATATGAATTTCCTTTCTAATATCTTCTATGACTCATTGGTGGTTCAACTGTGTGTTGTTCAGCCTCCATGTGTTACAGGACTTTCTTTGGTGACTTTTGGTATTGAGTTCCCTTTGGGTCTGATAGAATGCAGGGCATAATTTCAATGTTTTGAATTTGGACGTTTGCTTTGTAACTTAAAATGTAGCTATTTTGGAAAATGTTCCATGTGCTGCTGAGAAAAACGTGTATTCTGATGCTGCTGGTTGAAATGTTTGGTAGATATCTGTTAAATCTAGTTGATCTATGCAGTTGTTAGATCTGCAGTTTTTCTGTTTAGTTTTTGCGAAGTTGATATATCTAGTGAGGATAGTGTAATATTAAAGTCCTCAACAATTAATGTCTTTGGATGTACGTGAGATTTGAGGGAAAGTAGTGTTTCTTGGATAAATTTAGATGCTCCATTGTTTGGTGAATAGATATTTAGAATTATAACATCCCCCTGAAGGAGAAGTTCCTTAGTTAGTATGTAGCAAGCTTCTTTATTGCTTCTCATTATGTTTAATTTGAAGCCTATTATATCTGATATTAGGTTTGCAAATCCCACCTCTTTATGGGGGATATTTTCTTGGTAGATTTTATTCCAGCCTTTCACTTTCAGAATATTTTTGCTTTTATGGATAAGATGTGACTCTTGAAGGAAGGAGATAGAAGGATCTTCCTTTTTAATCCAAGTAGTCTATATTCCTTAATTGGAGAGTTAAGTCCATTAATATTGAGAGTCAGGAATGAAAGGACTTTGGTAGTTCCTTCATTGTTATCCACCTTCTTGGGGGATGTACCAACTGCGTTCTCCTGTGGTTCTTGGATTCCCAGTTTTTTTTTTTTTTACATTCTTTTTTAAAAAATTTTATTTTATTTTATTTGTGAACATACTGTACAGAGGGGTTACAATTACATGGGCAGGATAATGGGTACATTTCTTACCAAGCATTGCACCCTCCTCCTTTGGTTTACCCTTCACATCCCTTCCCAGCCTCCCCCTCCCCCCCAATCCCAATCCTTCTCCTTCCCCTCCTTTCCCCCCCCCCCTGCACCAACGTAAAGGTCGTTTTGGACATGACAACTTGTACTTCTCATTGTTGCAACAGGTCCACCTGTATCCTTAAACAACTGGTTTTTCCACATCTCCTCCACAAGTTATACTGACATCAAATATAGTGAAAACAGGGGTTATACTGTGGGGAAGGGACATACAAAGCAACAAAGAGATAATCTTATAAATGCATTAGAAACACATGCATGAAAGAAAAAAAATTAAAATACATATCTAAGGGTTCATTTTCCTGACCTCACATTAACTGACCTTTTCTGCTTGACTCATACATATACTAGATATTGCAATGCAGTTTCTTGGCCTTTATTGTGCTTTTGTTGTTCTTCTATATGTAGGACATCTTTAAGTATATTTTGTAAGTCTGCATTGGTGGCAATATATTGTTTCAGTTTTTATTTGCTATGGAAGGATTTTATTTGGCCTTTTATTATGAAGGAGAGTTTAGCTGGTTACAGTATTCTTGGTTGATAGTTATTTTTCTATAGGCATGACATACATCATTCCAGGCTCTTCTTGCTTTAATTGTCTCTGCTGGGAAATCTGAGGTGATACAAATTGGTTTCCCTTTATAGGTAATTGATCTTTTCTCCTTTACAGCTTTAAAGATCCTTTTGTTGGTCTGAATTGATCCTGTGTGGATTATAATGTGATTATAATGTCCTGTTCTGGTCTGGTTTATTTGGGGTTCTAAGAGCTTCTTGTATATGTATAGGCCTATCTTTTTGCATGTATGGGTAATTCTCTGGAAGGATCCTGTTAGATAAATTTCCTAGACCATTAACTTCTGTCTCTAGGCACTCCTCTACACCCATTATCCTCAGATTAGGCCTTTTGATGGTGTGTTCCAAATGTTGAATAGATCTATCATATTTCTTGAATTTGACAGATATTTGTATGTTCTTTCTCTATAATATCTAGGCTGTCTTCAATCCCTGAGATTCGATCTTCTGCATGGTCTAACCTACTGTCAAGACTTTCTTTTTTTTTTTTTTTTAAATTTCCTTTCCTTCTAATTTGTCAGCTTTGATGCTTCAGATTCTTTGATGGAGCTTTATTTTAGATCTTGTATGAACTTCTTTACTTCCTTAATTTGGTGCTCAGTGTTTATTCTCCAATCACTTAGTTGATTTTTTTTTTTTTTTGGTTTCCTTGGACTCCCATTCCTACTCTTGGGCTCCAATAATCATTCACTTTGTGGTCTCCCTAGATTTCTTCAGCTGTCTGTTTATGGATTCCATGAAAGCCTCTATTGATCTATTCTCAGCCCAGTCATTCCTGTTTGATTAGCTTCCTCATGCTCACACAATTTTTGTATTACTCTTTTACTGTTATCAGCCTGCTCACACAATCTCTGCATTAATCTTTGATTCATTTCCTCATGTTCATGAGATTCATGTATTAATTTTTGGTTAGCCTCATCATGCCCTCAAAGTTCCTGTATAAATCTTTGGTTAGCCTCATCTAGCCCCCTATCATGCTCAACACTGTGTCCTTTGCACTTTCAATCTTTTCATTGACATGTTTACATGTTTACCAGTAGTGTTTGTAGAGCTTTTTGGGAACTCTCCTCTGGATTATTCATTAACTGTTCTGTCACATGATTATCATGAATGGGAGTTGAGATACCTGGACTTGATATTTTTCATGTGTTTCTCCAACTTGTTCTGCCCATTTGTTATGAAAGTAACACCAGTTTGTGTGCTAGCATCAACCGGATGCTAGCAAGCATTAACCAGAGTCCTGTATTTGCAGGCAAAATGGCTGCAGATACAATCTAGCTCAATAGATACAATCTAGCTTAAGAGATACAATCTATTCAACAGCAAACAACAATGGATTAATGGGCTAAGAACATCAAGGAGGGATTAACCAGACCCGAAATTAATAGGTTTAGGGAGAATTTTGGGGAAAAATTGGATTAGAGGAATGTGGAGAGGTAAAAGGAAAGAGTGAATTTAACCATATCCTAATCTCGGAGAGAAATGGATGGAACAGGATGAGAGAGATAAAGAAACAGAAAGAAATGAAAAAACAAAAATTTAAATTTATAAAATGAAACACTTAAAATTATGTAAGCATAAGGAAATAATATGGACAGAAGAAAAGGGTAGGATGAGAAGAGTAGAGAGATATAAAGGAAAAATCAAAAAACAAATTTTTTTTAGGAGTTCTTAAAAATTATATCGGTGTAACAAAATAATACTACTGTTGAAAAAGTTAAACCTAAGAGGTTGTGAATTGAGTAATAAATTTCTGATTTAAGTATGGACACAATGAAAGATAAGGTGTAATATTCGATGATGGCATAAATCTGGGGATGAGCAGAAAAGCAATTAGGCCACACCAAAAAAGAACCAAAAGTTTAAAAGAGATTAAAAAAATAAAGCATACACACAGACACTTCCACCCCCCCCCCACACACAGCTAAAATAAAAATTATGGAAAAAATAGAAAACATTTAAATAAAAATTAGGTAGAGAAAAATTGTTTTTTTGTTGTTTTATTTTTTTGGAGGAGGAGATCTTGTATCTCCCCTGTGTCCATAACCAGTCTCTTGGTGGAGTCTCTGGTCTGCATGTGGTGTTTGATTTTCCTGTGGCTTGATTGGTTTCTGAAGTCAGTTTGTTTGAGCAGGCAGAAAAAAGCTCTGTCTTACCCAGGATTTTGTAATCGTCCTCCCAGGAGCATTAGTTCAGTGGAAGGGACATCTTCTTTGATTATCACAAAACAGGAAGATGGCTGTTTTCTCTAGCTTAGAGTTGAGTTAAAGTTCTGGGTAGGGTTGAGGCCTATCAGCAATCAGTAGCTTTTCCCTGAGTGGCTAGCTCCTAAGACACTCACAGAGCCCAGCCTGCAGCCATTCTCAGGATTTTTGTTTACTGAGTTTCAATTATTTGTCTTTTACCTCTCCTGCTGCTCATGCTGATTGCCTAAACTACAATGGGGAGGGGCACCCTCTGGCTTTGTTAACCCACTGAAGAAAGTCATTCCTCAGGATGTGGATCTATCTCTGCCTGGAAAGGTCAAATTTCCCCTAGGTTGAGCTGGGCCTGGCAGGTCATGTCAGATCCTGTGACCTGTAGGATGGCTTCTATAGTTTTCTTCCAAGGCCTGAGTTGGAGTTAGCTGCTCCTGCATGGCCTTTGTCAGTATCAAAGATGGAGATCTTCTTTGGTGGTGGGGGAGGCGCTACCTTCCCACCACTGCTCCATTAGACAGAGTGAGGATTACCTTGGTCTACTCACACCTGCCTCTTGGTTTCTGGGCCATCCATGGTCTGTGATCAGTAGGGTGAAATTTTCTGCTCCATGTCAGTTCTTACTGGTGGTAAGTAGAATCTACTCCCACACCATATATGGTGCCTTTGTACTGGACTCTCTCTGTTGGTATGGTGGCCTTGGCAGCCGCAGCAGTCTCTGCACCACCACCATTGCAGACACTGGCAAATGGGCAGATCCATCTCCTTGAACAACCTGCCTGAATTTTCCCTCTCTGGCCAAAGGCTCTGTAATGTGATGGCACACTTGGTGTGATTCTCTAGCCTAGGACTGTTCAGTGGAACACGAAAACTTCTTTCTATGTGATAGCTTGTTTAGCTTCCAGCTTCTCCTCCTAAGCCAGTTTCCTTTGGACTCCTCTACTATTTTTATTTTTTAATGTTTTGCCTGTCATGGGGCTGAACTCTGGGCCTTGGCACTGTCCTGCAGCAATTCAGCTCAAGGCTTGCACTCTACAACTTGCCACAGCTCCACTTCTGGCTTCTTCAGCTTATGTGGTATTGATGAATAGTACCTAGGACCTCATGCATGCAAGGCAAGCACTATACCACTGAGCCACCTTCCCAGCACCTGCTTATGCTTTTTAAAATTTGCATGAAAGAAAATTTCATAAGAGGTTTTAATCATAGAAACATGAGGGAATCACAATGATTTCCTGTTTGCTCTCTTTTTCTTGATATTGCTTGGTAAGTAGCAGCATCAAACTCAACATTCTGCCATTTACTAAAATAATAATAAGGTATGTAGATTTTTTCATTATGGCATGATAACATATTAGTTTATCCCACAAAATAACAATATTCTCCTGCTTCACAAATGAAATTTGCCACACAAAGTGCAAATATCCATGTATCAATTTGAATTTTCTGAAGAGATTTCCACATGGGAATTATTTCGCCAATTTTACCAGCAATAAATTCAATACTTCTTTGTTTGACTCTCCAACATTTTATTTTATTATCATAATCATTTCTTTACAATTTGCAAGTGCTTATGACAATGGATCGTTTTACATCTTCATTGCATCAGAAGTAAAATTAGACAGAGGAAGAACAATATTTTATTTCAGATTTTCTTTCTTTCATTCAAGTAGCAACTATATCCCAAAACTCGGTTTCCAAATTTCCCCAATTACTAGCTACTATGTGTCTCATTAATTGAATAGATTCATATACCAGCATGTCTTTTGACAAACAGTATATATCTAATGCTCATGAATATGTCCTTGTGCACAATGAAAGGAGTATGCACTATATAAAAATAATAAATAGTAATAAATAATATTTATTACTAAAATTAATCATATTTCCTGGCAGAGACCTGGAAGGAGAAGAAATCAGTGTTATGACAGAAGTTACTCTTGGGTATATATCTTAAAAATGTCAATTGAGAATGTATGGCAAAAGTACACTCAAAATACATCAAGGAAGAAGGATGGCCATTAAAATAGTGAAAAGTGAGAGTTGAAACCAGGTTGAATTCCCGATTTTATGCAATATCTGCCGAAAATCAAACAATGCATTACTGTGTGTTAATCATGATTTGTATAAATGTATGAAGCAATATGAAAGCCAAAATCTAATTATAGAGACCCACTCCTACTCATTTTTGTTCTTCTTTTTTTTCAGGATGTTGAGCTTAAACTCTGGTCCTGGGTGCTGTCTTTGTGCTTCTTTTGCACAAGGCAAGTGCTCTACCACTTGAATCAGCTTTTTTGACTTGTTAATTAGAAATAAGAGTCTTATGGAGTTTCCTTCCCAGGTTTGCTTCAAGCTGCAATCCTCAGATCTCAGCACCTGAGTAGCTAGGAATGCAGGCTGGGCCACTGGCACCAGGGTTCCTACTCACCATTTGCTAGGAGCAGGGTTACATGAAAAAGCTTTGTGAACTATGATCAGTGGTAAAGGAGCCATGAGTAAAAGAAGGTGATGGGACTCGAAAATGAATGTGTATCATTATTCCCAAAAAGAGCTCTGCAGTGACTACTTCTATTTTTTTAATCAATTCTATCATAAGATGATGTCATGAATGAAGACTCTTTCCTCTGGACAGAAATTAAATTCTTTACTTATAAAAGGAAAGTGCATATTTTGTTAGACACCTGCTCATTCTAAAAAATATGGTTTTAGATGTTCCAGCGGATGGTGTCCAAAAATGCTTGTCGACAACAAGAAAGGAACTAAAATAAATTTCACCATCCAAAAATTAATACCAGCCAAATAACGAAAGACTATAAAGTATAACGAACATGTCCTAATATTAGAAATTAACTGAGACCTTAATACATCTCAGAAATAATAACTTAGTATTTCCTCATGAATGGTATAATTTCTTTCTTCCTAATGGATGAGTCAAATTCCATTGTGTATATATATATATATATATATATATATATATATATATATATATATATATATATATGATTGTTTTTTGATCCATTCATCCAGTGAGGGTCATTTGAGCTGATTCCATATGTTACCTATGGAAAATAATGTTACAATGAACATGGTTCTACTTGTGCTTGACTGTGGCCATTTTTATGCTCTATTGAAATGTAGGATCATAAGGTACCTCTAGGGTTAGTTTTTTGGGAATCACCATGACACTTTCCAGAGTGGTTGAACAAGCTTCATTGCCACCAAGAATGTAGAGTTCCATTTTGGCTGCCTCCTCACCAGTATTTGCTTTTGTTAATTTTCTTGTTATTATCCATTCTATCTACAGTGAGGTGTAATCTCGCAGTTTTGATTTTCATTTGCTTTACAGCCAGAGATGCTGAATGTTTTTCATGGGCCCACTGGTCATTTTTATTTCTTATGAGAAACTTTTTTCTTATTACTTCTGAGAAGTCTGTCTTTAAGTCATTAGCCCATTTATTAGTTGGGTTGTTGTTATTGTAAATGTTCATTTTTGAGGGTCTTATTTTGGAAGCTCAACCTGTATTATGGATATTGGGCCTTTGTTTTGATGTATGGATGGTAAAACAATCTTTCATTCTGTGGACACTTTTTTAGTTTGTTATAAGTAAGGTAAGCCAGACTCAGGAAAACAAAGATTTCATGTCCCTCCTATGCAGTAGTAGTATGTGCCTGTAAATCTATAAGTTAACACATGGATGGTTAACAAATAGCAAATGAATTAACAGACATTTAATAGACTTATGGACAACTCAAGTAGTTAAATTATTTAGAAAGACTAAGTCAAAGCACTACAAAATAAGTACCAGGAAATGGTACTTACAAGGGGGAGAGTGAGGTCAAGGAGGGAGGAATAGAAGAGTGAAGGGGAGAAGAATAGAGATTACAGGCAAGAATTCATTGTACATACCACAGAATTGAGAATTATAAGGGAAGGTGTAGGTTGAACTGCTTTATTCTTTCTTGGAATCAATATGAATTTAAGATGTGAATGAAGAAGATATACACAAAGATAAAGCATATCTACAAGGCAAACAAAGGAACATATGTGTCAGAAATTGAATAACTTCTAAAAGTGCCTTGTTTTGAAATTACCCTGTAATGAACATAAACATAAAACTTGACATTCTTATTTAAAAAAATACTTTCATTCTCATACAAAGTCTATCCTTAGTAGAATGTTATCAACTTCATGTCAGAATGGTGACTGAGAATGTGCATGAAAGTTTTATGTAGAAACAACATACAAGTGTAATCTGAATCAATTTGGAGTGGAAAATTTGTACTAGAAATACTTATATTTGTGATGTGTTTACATCATTGTTTAGTAGGCACCATTCATGAACACAAGGATTTTCTGAATTCCCAAATAATGCAGACTGTTTTTTTCCCAAAGAAACCATTTTCAATTTTTTTCCAGCTATCACTGTGAAATAAAGAAACAAAAGAAGTGAAGAAAATAATACTTAAAGACTGATTTATTGCAGCTGCATGGACCATAGAAAGAATGCTGATATCTAGGCAGAACAATTTAGAATGACCTAGTAGTTGAAGTCTAGATGAAAATGTTTGGCAAAAAGTAAAATACCTAGGAGTTAACTAAAGAAGTGAGGGACCTCAATGATGAAAACTTCCAAAAACTCAAAAAGGATATTAAATTCCGACTAAGAAAGTGGAAAAAAACCTCCCATACTAATGGACTGGGAGATTTAACATCGTGAAAATGGCAATACTGCCAAAAGCTATCTACAAATTCAATGTGATACCTATCAATATCCCAACCTCATTAAAGAAATAGAAGATGGAATCCAGAAATACATATGGAACAATAAAAGAACCCAAATAGCCAAAAAGAACCCTTAGCAGAAAGAACAGTGCTGGAACAATACCAATACCAAACTTCAAACTCTACTATAAAGGCATAGTAATCAAACCGCTTGGTACTGGCACAAGAAAAAATCTGAGGACCAATGGAATAGAACTGAAGACAAAGAAAAGAACCCACAGACCTATAGCCACTTAATCATTGATAAGTGAGCCAAAAAAATAGAATGAAAGAAAAACAGCCTCTTCAGTAAATGGTGCTGGCAAAATTGATTAAACATCAAGAAAACTACTGCTAGACCTTTAGATATCACCCTGCACCAGAATCAACTCCAAATAGATCAAAGACCTCGAAGTCAAAGAAGACACACAGAAAACATTATGGGAAGGAACAGGAGAAACTCTTAGCACAGGACAAAAATTTATTTTCTATAGTAAATTTTATTTTTCTTTTTGTAAATTTTTTTATTCTGAAAAATACTGTAGAGAGGAGTTGCAGTTATGTGAGCAAGGTAATGAGTACATTTCTTATCAAGCATTGAATGACTTACAAACAATGAAATCAATGAAAATCAATGAAAATCAATGAAAGTTTGGACAAGTGGGATTGCATGAAGCTGCAGAGTTTCTGCATGGCAAAGGACATAGCAAGCAAGATCTATAGAAAGCTAACAGATTGAGAGAAGATCTTTACTAGCCATAAAACAGAACAAGGGTCTCATATCTAAAATACATGTAGTACTCAGAAAATTAAATCCCCCAACAACAAATCCTCAAAGAAACAACCACCAATTAATAAGTGGGCTAAAGACTTAAAGAAAGACATATTTGAAGAGGAAATAAGAATGGCCAATATGCAAGTTCTCTAACCATAAAAGAATTCCAAACCCTCATGTCACTGTATTTGATTCCAATATCCTGACACATGTATATACATTTTTGTGTGTGTGTGATTTCAGGATGGGAAGAGAAATAACAAAATGCTGAAATAAGTATATAGAATGACCTATTGTAACAACTAGATGTACAAAACCTTATGTTGAAAATGAACTTTAAAGTTTTCGGAGGAGCAGAAGGGAGGAGTTGGGAAGTGAAGGTAATAAAGGAGTGGTAGGGAAAAAAAGGAGGGGTAAAAATGATCGATATGAAATGAACTTTTTACCTTGCTTATGTAAATATAACCCTTCTGTACAGTCTCTTTTCAATATTAAGTATATATTTAAACTATAGAAATAAACAAAAACAAAAATGTAAAAAATAATCCTGAGATTCCACCTTACCCCAGTTAGAATGGCTATAAACAAGCAATGTACTACCAACAGATGCTGGAGGGGATGTGCCAAAAGGGAACACTACTGCATTGTTGGTGGGAGTGAAAACTTGTTCAACCATCTTGAAAAGCAGTATGGAAGTTACTAAAAAAGTATACATAGAGCTCCCCTATGACCTCCAGGAATCCCAATTTAGGCATTTACCCAAATGTTCACAAGTAAGGCCATACTAAAGCTACCAGCACTAGTATGTTTATTGCAGCATTATTCACCATAGTAAGATATGGAACCAACCTAAATGTCCCTCAGTATATGAATAGATCAAAAAAATTATGTGTGTGTGTGTGTGTGTGTGTGTGTGTGTGTGTGTGTGTGTGTGTGTGTGTGTGTATGAATTCTATGCCTCAATCACAAGAAGGACATGGCCCCATTTGTTAGGAAATGGAAAGACTTAGAAAAAATTATATTATGTGAAGTAAGTCAGACCCAAAGAAACAAAGGTCAATGGTTTCCCTTATCTACAATAACTAGTATATGTCTAGGACAAGCAAAAGAGTTCTAAAGCTGTGTACCTATGACCATAAAAGGTAATTCTAAGTGAAATGAACCCAATAAAGAGATAAGTTTTTAACTTTATTGCTCTTCTTTTTAAAGTACTTAAAATGTACTATGTAATTTTAGTTGTTTGTGTTGTTTCTTTGTATGTTCTCCCATGGAATAACCCTGGTTGTCACTGTATTTGATTTTAGTGTCCTGCATCTTGTATATACATTTTTCTAATTTGGGGAGAGAGGGGAAATAACACAATGCTGGATGACCCGGTTTAACAAAGAGATGTATAATGTACTATGTTGAAAATGAACCTCACAACATTGGGTTGGGGAGGGAAGAGTTGGGGAGGTATGGAGGAAAGGGATGGTAAGGGAAAATCAAGAAGGGCTACAATGCTCAAAAGGAAATGTACTCATTATCTTGCTCATGTAATTGTAATCCCTCTGTACAGTATCTGTACAACACTCACACACACACATAAGTAAATTGTAAGAAACCAGTTCACAGTGTTCGACTACTGAGTGCTCATGCATTTCTCATCCACAGAATTATAATCCAACAATACATAGTAAGAGAAAGTGAGATGTTTTCTCCCGGGTTCAGGCCGGCAGTAGCCATTTCTGTTTTCATTAGGGAAGTAGGGCAGATGTTTCTCTGCTAGTTAAAAAGAAGTGAGAATTATTGGCTATGTCACAGTAACCGTGGCCTCACCCAGAGAAGACTCTACACAGAAGTATCGATTGCTGTGGAAACCTACAAGTGGGATATGTTCCATCATGGGGAAGAAGGGATACTGACCTTTTTTTTGGTGATTCCAGTTAAATTTAGTAAACAGGTCACAGTTCCTTGCCACCATTTCTTTCTTCCTCATCTTACATACACATGCTATCTATTTGGCTCTTGAACCTCACTGGGACATTTTTTCATAATGGCTTGTTTTCTTTCTACATATGACATCTCTAGGTGTATTTACTAAAATTTTCTCCAAGAGGGCACTATTGTACAATGCATAATAGAAGCAAAATTCTTTACTTCCCCACACTTCATAAAATAGCAATTTCTATTCTGGAGATCTTGAAATTTACTTCTACTTCTGTCACTTTTATGTGGGTCCCATGCTTAAATGTCATCTGGCCTGCTTCATGGTGAACTAAACACTGTTCTAATGAAATTTACTATTTATTGAACAACAGCCCTACTTTCAAACTTGGACTCTCATGATTCACAATGATTCCTTTGCTTTGTGGTACATGTCTTTTCACTAATTCTCACTTCTTTTTAACCAGCAGAGAAACATCTGCCCTACTTCCCTAAATGAAAACAGAAAGGACTACTCCTGGCCTGAACCCTGGAGACAGCAGTTATCTGAATGATTCTTCCTACTGATCTTATAATCCTAGTAGGAATCAAGATAGATGTAGAAGAATGGCAAATCCTTCCTCAGATAAGTGTATATTTTAATTGGCGTTTGATGTTTTTAAAGGGTTTATGGAATTTGTTAATTCAGACATCCATAATTTAGAAAACCTTTTCTAAATTCGCTAAAAAGTTGTCATGACATATTTTCCTTTACTGGTTGTCTATGATGAAGAAAAAAGCCTGAAAATTATGGAATTTGTTGAGTACAAAAGCTATAATTTCTGTTGCTTGCTATCTATGCCCTAATATGTGAAATACAGAAATCAATGTATTTCAGTTCACATGAGTCTAGCTACAAAAAGATTTAGAAATCTATTCTACCTGTGAGCTTTTCATTTCATTAAAGAAAGCACATTTAAGATAACTAATTTTGAAGTCTGTAATCATGATTTTTCTTTGAGAATTTTGCTCCCCACAGGAATTGATGACATTTACTTGCCTGTCACAATGGTAGAAGGGTACACATGTTTTAAGAATTCATTTACTGGGTTGTGTTCACATAATTTTCTTCATTTATTGATTCACAGAATTTATATTCACATAAGCAGACATAGCATTAGTCTTGAGAGACTCTGAAATTTTAAACATGTGAGAGTACATCAGAAGGCAATTTCCACAGTAATATTCTGTCATAGTTCAATCTTCATTCTCCTAATAGGGATTCCTAAGGTATTCTAAAGGTCTTAAAGGGAACAACAGCAAAGATTTGTATTTTCCTTAGTATATTGCTTTTTGTCCAATACAGATTTTTTTCATTTTCATGAGGTCCTGCTGGTTCTCATATCATCTAATGAAATGTAGAAAGGCAATGTTTCAGTGGAAAATGTTGGTACCACATGGATAAATTTTGGTATCTTTTTACAGGTAAATGTTGTAAAAGTAAGGCAATTCTGTGAGAGAGTGTGTGGGAAGAAATAGGGACAGACTTTTGTATAGATTCTGAAATCTCAGCATAATGTAATGGAAATTCCATCAGTGGAAGTTCAACTTGTGTATTTCTAGAGAAGAGCATAGGCAATATGTTTTGTGTTGGACAATTACTTTAAACAGTGTTTGTGAGAGTTCATTAACTTGGAGGTGGTTTCCTTTTATTCACCATTGCCTAATGGTGAAAATGTAAATTATTGACATTCTTAAAGGTTAAATTTTAATAGTTTAAGAATCTGCTTTATTATCATATGACCTGAATTCAGCTTGAATACTTTAGAGTTCAGGCCATGGTTATAAACTGATAACTTTGAGAGATTCATTGTGTCTCTTTCTAAATCTAGGGTATTGTTTACAGAATTGCTCTTAGTTTGATAAAAAAAAAAAAAAAAACACTCTTAAGAAATGTACCCATTAACCTGCCCATGTAATTGTAACCCCTCTGTACGGTGTGTTCACAAAAAATAAAAAATAAAAAAAGATTATTTTTGATTTATAAAAATAATTAATTTAATCTCTAGAACACTTTTCCCTACTAGATTAGTAAAGATAAAAGAAAGATAAGCCATACTTCTGAGAAAATGACATACTGATTACATAATTGTTTTTATGAGGAGTTCCTTAAACAGAGACATGTTAAAATACTTTATTTAAAACTTTACCCTGCAATTTGAGAATGCTGACTTAAATATGTGATGAAGATATTTCTGGCCTGAAATTTCTCCTTCTCATCAAAGGAATATTGGCTGCATTTTAAGACAAGTTTGACAAGTTGAACTGGATACTTTAAATAATTAGTTGTAACCTAAATATTGAACTAAAGTATTCTTAAAACCAGTTAAAATAAGTGTACTGCTTCTTGTTAAAGAGTTGAGTAATTTGCTACATACTATCCTCACTCAACTTGACAAACCATTGTCAGTACTATGATTAAGCTTCATACTTCAAAGATGTCTCATATCCTCTAGCATATACATCATGATAATATTTTTAGAGATAAATGTTAATTTTCTTTGAACAATGTACTAAGTATAATCACTAGAAAAACAATGGAAGTTGTTACATGGTGAGAGTAGCAAATTTTATGTAAGGTTATTCATTCAACCATTAAATAATATGATTTTTTATGAGAGACTATACTTTGGTCAATTTTTTAAATCAAAAATGCAATCTAAAGGGGAAAAACAAGTTGTTTAAATAAGGATACAGGTGGACCCGTTGCACCAATGAGAAGTACAAGTTGTCATGTCGAAAATGAACTTTACAACATTGGTGTTGGGGGGGGGGAATGTGAGGGGGGCGGAGGAGAATGGGAAGGTATGGGAAGGGGAAACAAAGGAGGAGGCTGCTTGATAAGAAATGTACTCATTATCTTGCCCATGTAATTGTAACCCCTCTGTACAGTATTTTCACAATAAAAATAGATAAAAATTAAAAAATGCAAAAAAAAAGTAATTAATTGTTTCTTAATTTAACATTACTACAGTAAGTTCTAGAGCTGTAGGAGAGACAGTTTCTGCTGTTGTGTTTTGTAAAGAAGACTCCTGGGATGACCCGCCATTTTGGATGTTTTTAAAAATCCTTTTCTATCACCCTGTGCAAACATTCATCAAATATATATAAGTAACCATTAGTTACATAAACAGAGACCAAAATTCTGATGATATGTAAGTTTCTAAAGTATGATAAAAAATTTTATGGAGGCTTGTGCTGGTTTTTCATTTATGAAATCGTATCAGTGAAGGAGTTTGAGATCCGAGTATCATTTTTTGAAATGAGCCTGGACAAAGTTTAATAGAGACTCTTATATGAGCTATCAAATGAGAAAAAAGAGTTGCTCTTACTAACTAACCATCCTACCAAGCCAGCCACCAACCAGCCAATCAACCCAACAAGTAACCAAATAACCCATTATCCGACCAATCAACCAACACATCTTTTCTGAATGAGGTCAGATCTTTGACAGAGGTAATCACAAACAGAATTTTTCCGTGGATGGCCCCCAAAGCCCTAAATCTCATTCCATTCCTGTGACTGTGATGCATTTCTAAAACTCCCTACTCCCTTCACCTCCCTCCAGCCCTCTTCCCCAGGGATTCCTGATGCTGGGGATTCCTGATCCTAGTGCAGGACTTCCTGCTGTCCCTGCCGCCTATGGCTGAACTGGCTGCAGCATGGAGCTATGCCTTTCCCCAATGGTAATCCAATGGTTGTCCGTGCCTTCCTTGGGGTCGATAGAGGTAAAGCAAGAGGGGGAAGAAGAGGAAGACAAGGAGGAGAAGGGCAGCTGCTCCCTGTCACCCACCCTTCCCCCCGCAAAAAAAAAAAAAAACCTACTTGGAGCACCATGGACAATTCATAGAAACCCTTAGCACACTGTGGAGAAAATAACCCACAAATGCTGACCACTAGCAGCCTGTTTCCCCTTTCCTCTCCTTGGTATTTATCTAACTATCTTCCGGCCACCCTCTGGCCCAGAGTGTCTGCAGCTGGATGAAACATTGGCTGGTCTTCAACTGGCAAAACAGAATAGCCCGGAGTTGAATTTGTGATCCATTAGCCTTTAAATTTCCTAACACAAATACAGGGCCTGGATTACTTGCCAGGCACTAGGCCCCCAATTCCCAAGGTCACAATCCAGTTCCCTGGATATCCCACATGGCCAATGAGACTCAGGAGGTAAACCAAGTCAGTTCAGACACCCCAGCTCAGAGGGATGTGTGAAGACTGTGAACAAAAGAGCTCCCTTCACAGTGTAACAAGATCACAACTCCTCCCTTATCTTTTATTTCCCTTCTTCCTTACTTCCAGCTTACCCTTGGTTTTCACCTTCTTCCTCCCTTCCTTTCTTTTTTCCTTCCTCACTCTCATTTTTATTCCCTCCTTCTTTTTCAATTACTTCCCTTCCTTACTACTTTCCTCCTTTCTTTCCCTTCCTCATTCCTACCTTCCTTCTCACCTACCTCATTTCTTACTTCTTCCTTCCTGTCTTCTGTCTTCCTTTCCCTACTTCTTCTCTCCCTTCCTGCCTACTTTCCTCCCTATGTCCCTTCATTCCCTCCTTCCTCCCTCTCTTCCTTCCATTCTTCCTTCTTCTTCACATCCTTCCCTCCTTCCTTGTTCCATCCTTCCCTTTATCCTTCTTTTTTTCTTTTTTTAAATTTAATTTAATTTTTTATTATTTTTGTGAGCATACTGTACAGAGGGGTTACAATTACATGGGCAGGATAATGCGTGCATTTCTTATCAACCATTGCAGCCTCCTCCTTTGTTTACCCTTCACATCCCTTCCCACCCTCTCCCCCCCCAAATCTTCTCCCCTTCCCCCCCCATACCAACGTTGTAAAGCTCGTTTTCGACATAACAACTTGTACTTCTCATTTTTGCAACAGGTCCACCTGTATCCTTAAATGACTTGTTTTTCCCCATCTCCTCCACAAGTTATACTGACATCAAATATAGTGAAAGCAGGGGTTATACTGTGGGGGAGTATCCTTCTTTTCTTCCTGTCCTGCTTTCTTTATCTCTTTCTTTTTTCTTTCATTTCATGCTCCTTCCATTCCTTCCTTCTGATCTCTCTCCTCCCTTTCTTCCTTTGCCCTTTACTATTGTCTTAACCCTTCCTCCGTTTCTTCCCTCCTTCCATATCTCTTTGCCCCCTTCACCTTCCTAGCCTGCTCCATCATTCCTTTCGTCTTCCATTTTACCCACCCCTTCCCTTCCCATCTTCCTTTTCTACTTCCTTCCTTCTCTTTTCCCTTCCAGCTTCCATTTTCCCCATCTTCCTTACTCCCCTCCTTCCCCTCCCTTTGCCAACATCATCCCTCTTTCCCTATCCTCCATCCTTTCTGCCTTCATCCCTCCCCGCTTCCATCCTACTCCCCCTCCTTCCTCTAGTTCCTTTCTGCTTCTTGACTGGGTTTTTCATCTTATCTCCCTAAGGGTCGATTACCCTAGACAAGTGAGAGACAACCATGACAGGCGTGACCCATTCCATAGAAGGTAACCTAAAAGAATATAATTACTCTGCCACCATTGGATTCCACTATTCACTCAACTTAATTAAAGGAGGGACCTAGGTGTTCTATGCAAGAAGCAAATCCTTAGGAAAACAGTTCCAACAAACAAGCAAACAATCATATTGAGGCCTTCCCACCCAGACAGCATCAGGACAAAGAATAGGAGAGGGAGGAGGGGATGAGGAGGAAGAAAAAGAAGCAAAGAAAGTAGGAGATTCTCCCACTTCACAAAGGGTCTGTCTCAGGAAACCATGTTCTTTCTTGATATTGAACAAAACAGGTAAACAACAACAACATACAAATCCTGTGGTATAATTTGAGAGCTGTTTGATCTTCCCACAGCAAGGTAGGCTGGCCTCTAGACATGGGGAAGGTGAGGTGTTTGTGGACAAGGTCTGGAGTCAACTTCAATCCCTCAACCCTAACATGGAGGAAAAAGCAGCTGACACAGTAGAGAACACCTTATGCAAAGACAGGCCTGGTTCTAGAAACTTCTTTCAGGACTGTGTGTGTGCACACGTGTGCAAATGTATGCCTGTGTGTGGTTCATATTTTGGCCTTCCCACTATTTTATATTTTGTGCACATCTGTCTCTGTACCCTGTCCACCTACTTATCCCCCAACAGGCTGGAAAGCCTGATAATGCCCTCTCTTGCCTTTCTGTAGAAAGCATATAAGTGTAGACAGCCTTCCCACACACACATTATACACCCCTGCCTCCCAGCACAGTTCCTCCACTTTCAGATAAATGGAAATATATATAAAGCAGAAACAAACAAACAAAATTTGAGAAATACAGAAGCAGATGCATTGACTTCTCTTGTAGCAAAAAGTAGATTCATGATTCAAAAACTAAGAGTAAAAATTCTTCTCCAGCCATGGAACAAACACAGAAAAACAGCTGAGTCCCCAGTGGTTGAGCACCAGCCTTGAAAGTATAGAAGCTCAGCAACATTGTCCAGTCTCCAAATTCAAGGCCCAAGACCCATATTCAAGGTCCTAGGTCCCTAGTTCAAGGCTCAGAACTGAGTTCAAGCCCCAGGCCCCTAATTCAAGGCCTAGGCTGTGAGTTCAATTCCCAGGCCCCACATTCAGGGCCCAGGCCACAAATTCAAGACCCAGAAATGAGTTCAACATTTAAGGCATAGACAGTTACGTCAAGGAACTTGGAGTTCAGGGCCCAGAAACCAATTTCAAAGCCTAGCCTGTGTGGGTAGAGCCAGTCAGATCTGGTTGAGTCAGCTAGAATAGCAGTTGAAGCTCACTTCCTGCTCATAGAGATGTGATCCACAGGCACGTCTGCCTAGCTTGCCAGCCATGAGCTGTCCATGCTCCCTACATGCCCCCAGGGGACCAATCAGTGCCTGTCACCAAGCAGTGCCCGTCACAAGTGCCTTACATCAACTCCCCACTAAGTAATTGGCTGGGAAGGACTCAGGAGCTTGGGAAAGATGGGGTTATCAAATCCCACCTTTGTGCAGAAATAAACCAGACCTGCTTAAGCCTGTTCTCACGATGTGTGTTCCTTGTGCACATCATTCACGCTTACCTCCTGCCGGAGATCTAGCCCTACAAGTGTCACACAATGGCAGACAGATGGTCTAGTGTAAGGTAAGTCCCTCCATGGGCAACCTTCCCCCTGCAGCACGAGAGCCTCAATCACTAGTGCTTGTTGCCCTGCTCTGGAATTGGTATCACAAAAGGAAGCTAGTTTAATATGGGAAATGGTGAGTGAATTGTGTCCCTGGATTGACTCCGGGGCCATTTGGGATCCAGACAGCTGGACCTGCGTCCTTCAGGCGGCTCCTAAAAAAGAACTCCAGGAAGTCACTGAGCTACCCCCAATCTTTTATCCCATTGTAGTAGCTGTTCAAGCCTGTCTATCAGGGAAAGAAGAAGGGGAAATTCTGAAGGTGGTTAATGCCTTGCTGCGAGAAGAAACAGAACAAACGGAAAATGGTGAAGCTGCTCAGGCACTCCCATCTTCTTATAACACAGCGACCAATTCCAGCAAGAACACAGATAACAAACAAATTCCACTATCATGTGATCAAGGGGGTGGCCGGCTAGGCTGGTAAAACCACCTTCCCCACAATATTGATCCCAGGAAACTTGCCCAATCACTTCTTTTGGCCGTTTAGGCCAGCCTGGGAACTCCCCTCAGAGAACTTTGTATCCTTGGGCAGAGATATCCAACTTTGCCCAAGAAGAAAAATCCGTTGTTCCTCCTGCGGGCCCTACAACTACTGTGGCAATTACAACTAAACCTATAAATGAACCCAAGTTTATGTTCCCGGTAAAGGTCCACCGAACTGCTGCATGACCTAATCAATGGTACCCCCATGACACCAAAGTACTTGACAAATACCTGGCCGCTATCAGAGAAGATGGGTTACACTCCCAGTAGGCTCAACAGATGCTCAAAACCCTTAACATTGATCTTTATTGCCCCCATGATTGGAAGAGCTTAATGCGCACAGCATTATCTTCGGCGGACTTCCTTTTATGGAAGGCTGCTTTTTATGATGAACGTAAACAACAAAGCACACAAAATATCACTGCTGGAGGGCAGGATGCTGCCATGGGGGACCCTGATTGCTTAAAAGGGGAGGGAAGCTTATGCATCTCCCACCGCACAAGCAGTGGCGCCTCCGCAGTACTTTGAACAAGTATGCCTTTGTGCGTTGTGGGCTGTCTCCTCAGTCCCTTCTAAAGAAGGGGACAAACAACTAAAAACCCTCAAACAACCTCCCAATGAGCCTTTCACTGATTTCGTTGCTTGTGTTCTAGAAGCAGTGGCACGAAAAGTATCCCATGCTGGAGCCCGAGATGTGTTAACCAAGACCCTAATATGGGAAGGGGCCACACAGGAATGCAGAAAAGCCATTGCCCCTGAACAAAATGGAGAGATCACTGATTGGATCCTAGTCACCAAAGATTTGGGGACATCAACTCATGCTATGACTACCCTTGCAAAGGCTTCGCCTCTATGACTGCCAGTGCTAGTGTGAACTGGTCATTTCAAAAAGGATTGCCCATCAATCTGGAGCTCACCCAAAAGAAAGCAACCTCCTTCCGTATGTCCTAAATGCAAAAAGGGTTTTCACTGGGCCTCTGAATGCTGCTCTAAGACTCAGCCTATAAACTAAATAAGGGGCAGTCCTCAGCCCCGACCTCAAGAGGACAAAGGCAACAGCCACCACCTTAAGTGTTATGGACTATTCCTATCCAAAATAGAAAAGCTAGAATGAAACTTAAAATCAACGGAATTTAAGGGCATCATTGATATGGGAGCTGACTGTATAGTCCTTAGAAAAGAAGAAGTAGAAGGGTTGGGATGGAACCTAATTCCTGGCCCCTGCATACAAGGTGTCAGTGGAAAGACAGATTCCCTCCAGGTCCAATGGCCTGTAAGATGGGAAGACTGTGATGGGGCCACCAGGGCTTTTAAACCTCTTGTTTCCCCTGGCCTTCCATGCAATCTTTGGGGAAGAGATGTCCTCACTAATATGGGTACTCTGATAACAACAGATGATAAGGCTTTTTATGAAGACATCATAACCGATCAAGACATTAATCACCCACAGTACCCCAATTCTAATGGCCATTGTTGCGCGACCAGAGCCAGTTCCACTCCAATGAGACACCACTAAACCCATTTGGGTCGAACAGTGGCCTATCTCCCCTGAAAAGCTCTCTCATCTGCAGGTTCTAGTGAAGGAGCAACTAAAAAAGGGACACATAGAACCTAACATCAGTCCCCACAATTCTCCCATTTTTATTATCCAAAAAAGTGCTCAAGGAAAATGGAGACTTCTCCATGACCTACATTCCATAAATATTCATATAAAAAAGATAGCAGCGCTCCAAACCAAACTTCTTCACCCTTCTGCAATACCAAAGATTGGCACATTGCCATTATTGACATCAAGGACTGTTTTTTTTTTTTTTTCCATCCACCTACATGCCTTCTCAGTATAGGAACCTAATTGTCAACTACCCACTCATCGATATCAATGGAAAGTTCTCCCTCAAGGAATGAAAAATAGCCCTAGTATATGTCAGATGTATGTTGCCCATGCTATTAGGCCTTTGTTTTCAAAATGCTTTTGTGTCCATTACATGGATGACATTTTAATAGCACATAAAAATGCTACAACCATGCAAACTTATTTAACACAAGTAAAGGAGAAACTTACAATGCTGGGCCTTCATATTGCACCAAAAAATTCAACTTAAAGCCCCTTACGCCTATTTTGGATACCATTTAAATCAAACAATTACCCCAAATTGGCCTACCATTGTCATTAAGTCCCAATATACTTTAACTGAATTACAACAATTATGTGGACATATCAATTGGGTATGTGATTTTATGAGCCTCCCCACCCAACAGCTCCAACCATTATTTCAATTGCTTCAGGGACCCTCTGACCCGACTTCCCTTCCTATACTTTCACCTGATGCTCAACAAGTTTTGCAACAAGTCGCTGATCGATTATGGTCAAACCCCTTGGTATTTTTAGATACCACCCAAGAAATCACCCTGATTATATTAAATAATAATGGCCTAATGGCGGCACTGATGCAAACCCATGGTGTGTTACAATGGGTACATCTTGCCACTTCCCAATTACCAAAAATTAGAACACCCATTATTATGCTATGCAACCTAGCCATCAAAGGTGTGGAATGATGCCATCAAACTTATGGCCGATTCCCTGACAGTCTTATATGGCCCATTACAAAAACAATCTTTGATTTCCTAACGACTGAAGAGAAATTAGCCTTGCAAGTCATCCACTACTATTTTAACATTGATAATTATATGCCTCAAAACCCCGTTTTAAAAATTACCCAAGAACTCCCACTTTCATGGAAATGTACTTGTCCCAAGGGACAACCTAGCCCTCAAGCCGCTGTACTTTTTACCGATGCTCACAAAACTGTTTATGGATTTTATAATGCCAACACTAAAAAATACATACTTCAACATTCCCTGTCCGTTCACGCTGCTGCCCTTAAATCTTTTCCCAGAGAATCTCTTAATCTTTTTTCTGATAGTTTATATGCTGTACAAACTGTTGCTATTTTTCCTGGACCTTTATTAAAAAATGATGGTCATAATGTAACACAAATAATGTGTAAACTACAAACTGTATTAGACAATCGGGTCCAACCCTGGTACATTCAACATATTAGATCTCATACTAACCTCCCCAGACCCCTAGCTGCTGGTAATGAAGCCACTGATCGTGCTCTCACACCAACTGTATTACCAATACGTCCATGGACCAGGCCCGAACGTTACATGGTCGGCAGCTACTATCAAACGGTTTTTCCTGATTTAATACACCAACGCAAGCACATGATTCGGTCCTGCTCCTCCTGTGCACCTCTTTTACCCTTAGGACCACTCTAACCCATGGGAACAAATCCACGAGGCCTTAGACCCATTGGCACATGGCAAATGGACATAACCCATATCGCTCAATTTGGTAAACAAAAATACGTCCATGTATTCATAGATACATTCTCAGGCTTTATAACAGCCTTAGCCTTAACAGGTGAAACAAGGCACGCTATTAAGTCACTTCTATGTGCCTTTACAATTATGGGCATTCCTTGGAACAGATAATGGAACAGATCATGGCCCTGCATATACCTCCAAACATTTTCATGAATTTTGTACCCTTTGGAACATTAACACACCAGACAGATATTCCATATAATGCACAAGGCCAAGCCATTTTTGAACGGAGTCATAAAGAAATCAAACCCCTTCTTTTTAAAGAAAAGGGGGAACTGTAGGGCCTAGGGCTTAAAGATCCCAAACACAATTAAATTATTGCCTTATAGTAAAACAAAACTTTTTAACATTCGCTCCCACCACATGTGGGGCCCCCACGGCCCTGCATTGGGGACTCATGAAAAAACCAATTCTGGTCCCTTTGGTTAGATGAAGGGACCCCATAACAAGAAAATTGGAGGGCCCTGCTCCCTTAATGGCACAAGGGAGAGAATTTGCTTGTATCTTTCCAGACACAAGAGATAAACCTGTTTGGATCCCAGCTAGAGATGTCTGACCAAATGTCACCATCTATTAACGAGATGCATCAACCATGCTCGAACAGCCCGAGGAGGAGGAGACATAGACCTCGAGCTAGAGCCCATGCTATCACTTGGGGAGACCTAAAGGGATTAGTAGAACAAGCCCAGGTTATGGCCCCAGACGCTGATCTGGGGTATGGTACTCTATTCCTCCTAATGTGTGCCATTATTACAGCCAATTCTCAATCTGCTGCAGGGCAGGGAAAGATAAGGTTAGTGCCCAGCCCCCAAATCTTGATGATGGTAGGGGAAGATTCCACCATCTTCCCTCAAATGCTTTCTTCCAATGGCACTGTTGGCCTTCCTTTCTCGGCACACGCCTTATGGCATCAAAAAACAAACCTTACTTTTGAAAGTAAGGGAGGCATCTCTTTTTGTTTTACAAATGAGACAGTAAAGCAATTTGATTGCTGTACCATCCCCCTCTCAACAGTAACACATGGGATGGGATGGAGGAACTAAACGGGACCCAACCCCATGTGTCCCACCAGAAAAAATTGCACTCAGGCTAATGACATACCTTTTCATATGCAGTTGTGCCCACGCAGGGAGTTTGACAGCTTTGACAATGTTTCCACTCCTCTTGAGGAATTAGTAATTAGACTTTGTGCCAGTTCCTGGCAAGGCAAAGTATTTGGGGACCTCGCATTGTCCCTCTACCCTGCTATATACAACCAATCTGAAAAAGATCCCAAACCTCAAAATCTAAAGGAGTTTTATAACTCTTCAGGAGGACGATTGGGAGACCTAGAAACCCCCATGCCAATGGTTTGTTCATCACATTACTGCCTGGATTTGTCCCCTTTCCTTTTGGCCAATACTCGTCGCTGTAACCGATCTGCATGCAACCAGGAGTCAGGAATGGAAATGGTTAGAGCTCCGTTTTTGTTTTTGTTTTTTTGTCTAGGAGACAACTCCTCTGATACTTGCACTCTCAGCAATCACTGGCAGCCCAATGATGCATATCCTTTTGCATGTTTGGTACGTGTTCCCCCATTTATTGTTCTGGCTACTAATGACTCTCAGTTTTCCCAGGTTCAATTGATTCGTCCACGTCCTAAAAGAGCAGTAGGATTAATTATTGCAATCATGTCCGCAATCATCGCTACAGTGGCTTCAGCTACCACCGCTGCTATATTGCTGTCCCAACGCATGTCAACCATGCATCAGATAAACCAGCTCATCCCTCAATTGTCATCCATAGTATTACAACATTTACAAGTTGCCAATCATCTTAAGGGAGGCCTCCTTGTGCTCCAAGCAACAAATAGACTTGCTCCAAGAACAGATTACGTTTCTTCGATTACAAGAGGACTATGTAAAGCTATGATTACTTCTGTATGTCAGCTTTCCACTCCCGCACCCAATGTCATTGAACTTAGTAACTACATAAAAGTCCCTTGGTCCCTTATGTACTTAAACTTCACCCAGCACCTGCTGCATGATGCTACCTGCCTAAAGCAGACCACCATACAGCTGCCTTCTTTTTAGAAGATGTGCTTAAAAAGTTACAGCAATGGGTTTTCACCAACCTCTCTGGTCATCTAAGGAGGCCTTGTGCTTGTAGGGCTTACTCTCCCAGGAATTATTAAATGCTCACACTCCCGGCAAAAATGCCTCCAATGACGTGTCACCATAATGATGGTCCTTTTAAAAGAAAAGAGGGAATTTGTGGGTAGAGCCCGTCAGATCTGGTTGAGTCAGCTAGAGTAGCAGTTGAAGCTCACTTCCTGCTCATAGAGATGTGATCCACAGGCACGTCTGCCTAGCTTGCCAGCCATGAGCTGTCCATGCTCCCTACATGCCCCCAGGGGACCAATCAGTGCCTGTCACCAAGCAGTGCCCGTCACAACTTACATCAACTCCCCACTAAATAATTGGCTGGGAAGGACTCAAGAGGTTGGGAAAGCTGGGGCTATCAAATCCCACCCTTGTTCAGAAATAAATGAGACCTGCTTAAGCCTGTTCTCATGATGTGTGTTCCTTGTGCATGTCCTTCATACTTACCTCTTGCTGGAGATCTAGCACTACAAGACTGTAAGTTCAAGTCCAGGCAATGAGTTGAAGGCATGGATCCCAGTTCAGGCCCCAGGTCCCTATTTCAATCCCAGGTCACAAGTTTATGTCAGGACATGAATTCAAGTCCCAGGCTGAGAGTTAAAGGCTCATACCTGACTTCAATGCCTGGTTATGAGTTAAATGCCTAGGATCAGAAATCAGTTCCTAAACTCTAGTTCTAGGAACAGACCGTGAATTCTATTCCAAGGCCATGAATTCAAATGCCCTGAGTTCAAAGTCCACATTGTGAGTTGAAGACTCAGGCCCAGAGTTTCAGGCCCAGGATAGGAGTTCAAATTCCAGCTCAAGAGTACAAGTCCAGGCCTCTGAGTTAAAGGCCCAGGATATTAGTTCCAATCCCCTTTCCAATTTCAAGTCTCAGGCCATAAGGTTAAATTCAGATCTTCATGCTTGAGTGGGTCTGTGAGAAGAAGGGGAAAAGAAAGAAGGAAATGATGTTTGGATGGATGCTAGGAGATAGAGTTTAAATAACAGTAGGAAGAAAGAAGGAAGTATAAAAGGGAGAAAAGAAAAATGGAAGGATGTGAGTTCAAAGAAACCATAACCAAACAACTAAGTGATTTGATAATGAACAATGAACACCAAATTAAGAAAGTTCATACAAGATCTAAAACAAAAATCCAACAAAGTATTTGAAGCTATCAAAGCCGACCAATTAGAAGGAAAAGAAATAAAAAACAAAGTAGAAAGACTTGATAGTAGATTAGACCATGCAGAGGATCGAATCTCGGGGATTGAAGACAGCCCAGATATGATAGAAAAAGAACATACAACAATCCAAGACAAATCCAAGATATATGATAGATCTATTCAACACTTGGAAGACACCATCAGAAGGCCTAATCTGAGAATAAAGGGTGTAAAGGAGCACATAGGGACAGAAGTTAATGGTCTAGGAAATTTATTTATCAGGATCCTACCAGAGAACTTCCAAATATGCAAGAAGATAGACCTATTCAGATACAAGAAGCTTTTAGAACTCCAAATAGACCAGAGCAGAACAGGACATCACACGGTCACCGAATAGGATCAATTCAGACCAAGGAAAAGACCCTTAAAGCTGTCAAGAAGAAAATATCAATCACCTATAAAGGGAAACCAATTTGAATCACCTCAGATTTCTCAGCAGAGACAATCAAAGCAAGAAGAGACAGAAATGATGTATGCCATGTCCTAAAGACCAACAACTATCAACCAAGAATACTGTACCCAGCTAAACTCTCCTTCATAACTAAAGGTCAAATAAAAACCTTCCATAGGCAAGAAAAATTGAAACAATATATCTCCACCAAACCAGCCCTACAAAAGATTCTTAAAGATGTCCTACATATAGAAAACCAACAAGACCACAATAAAGGCCAAGAAATCAGACCCAAATTGAGAATCCAAGAACCATAGGAAGAACTCAGTTGCCGTGGCCCCCAAGAAGGTCGATAAAATAGCAGGAACTCTCAGTCCTATCTCTCAACATGAATGGACTTAACCCTCCAATTATGCGACATAGACTGTCTAATTGGATTAAAAAGCAAGCTCCTTCTATCTGCTATGTTCAGGAGTCACATCTTGTCCATAAAAACAAACACATTTTCAATGTGAGAGGCTGGAAAATAATCTTCCAAGCAAAGGGCCCCCATAAACAGATGGGAGTTGCAATCCTAATATCAGATAAAATAAGCTTCAAATTAAAATTAGAAGAGATAAAGAAGGCCATTACATACTAATTAAGGGATCTCTCCTTCAGGAGGATATTACAATACTAAATATCTATTCAACAAACAATGGAGCACCCAAATTTATCCAAGAAACAGTACTTTCCCTCAAATCTCACCTACATCCAAAGACATTAATCATTGGGAACTTTAATGCACCACTTTCCCCACTAAATAGATCAACTTGGGAAAACCTCAACAGAAAAACCACAGACCTAAACATCTGCATAGATCAACTAGATTTAACAGACATCTACCGAATATTTCAACCAGCAGCATCAGAATACACTTTTTTCTCACAAGCACATGGAACACTTTTCAAAATAGACCACATTTTAGGCCACAAAACAAACTTGTCCAAATTCAGAAACATTGAAGTTATACCTTGCATTCTCACTGACCAAAAGGGAATAAAATTAGAATTCAACCCCTTAAGCCAAAAAAGAAAGTCCTGTACCACATGGAAGCTGAACAAAACACTGCTAAACCACCAGTGGGTCATGGAAGAGATTAGAAAGGAAATTCAAATGTTCATGATATTCAACAAAAATGAACACACAAATTACCAGCTCCACTGGACACAGCAAAGGCAGTACTCAGTGGCAACATTATATCTCTGAGTTCCTACATCAACAAATTGGAGCGATCTAAAACCAACAATTTAAAAAGACATCTGTGCCTCCTAGAAAAAGAATAGCAAGATAAACCCCAATCCAGTAGATGGAAAGAAATAATTAAAATTAAATCAGAATTAAATGAATTAGAATAAAAAAACGAAAGAACCAAAAAAAACAAGGAGTTCATTCTCCAAAAAAAATTAACAAAATTGACACACCCTTACCAAATCTTATCAGAAAAAGAAAAGAACACACCCAAATAAATAAACTCAGAGATGAGAATGGAAACATCACCACAGAAACAACCAAGATTCAGAACATTATAAGGTAGTAATTCTCAAAACGTTATAGTAATAAGTTTGAGAATTTGGTAGAAATGGACCTTTCCGAGCAAATACTGACATGCCAAAACTAAACCAAGATGAGTTAAACCATCTTAACAGGCCCATATCAAGCATTGAAATAGAAACAGTAATGAGACCACCCATCTAAGAAAAGCCCAGGAACATATGGTTTTACAGCAGAATTCTACAAGGTCTTCAAAGCAGAGCTCACACCAATACTCCTCCAACTTTTCAATGAAATTGAAAGACAAAGTTCACTACGGAACTCATTCTATGAAGCCATCATAACCCTCATCCCCAAACCAAGCAGGGGCTCATCAAAGAAAGAGAACTATAGACCCATTTCTTTGATGAACATTGATGCAAAACTTCTCAACAAAATTTTGGTCAATCGACTTCAACAATTCATCCAAAAAATCATACACCACGATCCAACAGGATTCATTTCAGGGATGCAAAGCTGGTTCAATATACACAAATCAATTAATATAATTCATTGTGTCATCAGGAGCACGGGTAAGAACCCATGGTTATCTCAATAGATGCAGGAAAAGCATTTGATAAGATGCAACAGCTCTTTATGATGAAGGTTATTGAAAAATTAGGAATCCATGGAATATTCCTCTATATAATAAAGACTGTATATGACAAACCTACAGCATAATACATTATGGTGAAAAACTAATGCCATTCCCTCTTAACTCAGGAACAAGACAAGGATGTCCACTCTCTCCACTTCTCTTCAATCTAGTATTAGTGCCTAGCTACAGCAATAAGAGAAGATGCAAACATACCTGGGATCCAAATAGGGAAAGATGAAGTAAAACTCTCCCTTTTTGCAGATGAAATTATTTTGTATTTGAAGAATCCCATGAACTCCATTCCCACATTACTCAAGCTGAAACAAAATTTGGCAAAGTAGTAGGATATAAAATTAAAACTCAAAAATCAGTGGCTTTCCTGTATGCCAACAAGAGAATAGTGTGGCTGAAATTAGGAAAGCTACTCTATACATAATAGCGCCCCACAAATAAAATACCTAGGAATTAACTTAACCAAAGAAGTGAAGGACTTCCATGATGAAAACTTCAAAAACTTCAAAAAGGAAATCAAAACAGAACGTAGAAATTTGCAAAAACTTCTATGCTCCTGGATTAGAAACATCAACATGAAAATGGCAATACTCCTCAGGACTATATACAATTTCATTTTAATACCTATCAATATTCCAACCTCATTCTTCAAGGAAATAGAAAAGGCAATCCAAAAATTTATATAGAACAATAAAGACCACGAATAGCAAAAACGATCCTCAACAGAAAGAACAGTGCTGGAGGAATATCAATACCAAATTTCAAACTCTACTACAAAGCCATAGTAATTAAAACAGCTTGGTACTGGCACAAGAACAGACCTCAGGACCAATGGAATAGAATTGAAAACCCAAAAATGAACCTACAGACCCATACCCATTTTATCTTTGATAAGGGGGCTAAAAAAATAGAATGGAAGAACACAGCCTCTTCAGTAAATGGTGCTGGTAAAATTGGTTAATCACTTGTAGAAAACTGTAGCTAGATCTTTATATATCACCCTGCACCAGAATCATCTCCAAATGTATCAAAGACATCAGAGTCAAAGCAGACACACTGAAATCATTACAGGATGGAATAGGAGAAACCCTAGTTCTCCTTGGCACAGGCCAAAATTTTCTTACTAGAGACCCAGAAACACAAAAAATCAAAAAAAGTTGGATAAATGGGTTTGCATGAAATTGCAGAGCTTCTGAATGGCTAAGGACATAGACAGCAAGATCAATAGAAAGTGCATGGATTGGGAGAAGATCTTCACTAGCCATACAATGGGCAAGGGTCTCATATTTAAATTTTCCTTTAACACAAAAATTAAATCCCCCTACAACAAATCTTCAAAGAAACAACTGCTCAATAAATAAGTGTGCTAAAGACTTACAGGGAAACTTCTCTGAAGAGAAAAGAAGGATGGCCAATAGACACATGAAGTAATACTCAATCTCTCTAGCCATAAAAGAAACGCAAATCAAAACATCATTGAGATACCACCTCATCCCAGTTAGAATGGCCATAACCAAGAACTCTAATAGCAACAGATGCTGGAGGGGATGTGGACAGAAGGAAACCTTACTCTTTGTTGGTGGGAGTGTAAACATGTTCAACCACTTTGGAAAGCAGAAGGAGGTTCCTCAAAAGACTCCACATAGAGCTCCCCTATGACCCAGCAATCCTCCTTTTGGGCATTTACCTAAATGTCCACAAACAATACCACACTAAAGCCACCAGCACAACTATGTTTATTGCAGCATTAATTACCATAGCCAAGATATAGAACCCAGATGCCCCTCAGTAGATGATTGGATCAAGAACATGTGGTATAGATACACACTGGAATTCTATGCCTCCATCAGAAAGAATAACATTGCCCCATTTGTTAGGAAGTGGAAAGGTTTGGAAAAAATATATTAATTGATATAAGCCAGGTCCAAAGAAACATAGGTCCCATGGTTTCCCTTATTTGCAATAAATAGTATATGTCTTAGTCAAGCAGAAAAGGTCAGGTAAGTTGATGTTAGGGAAATGAACTCTAAAATATGCATTCAAATGTTTTTTTTTCTTTCTTGGGATTGTTTCTAAGACATTTATAAGATTATTTCTTTGTTGTTTTGTATGTCCCTTCTGCACGGTATACCCCCTGCTTTCACTGTATTTGATGTCGGTATAATTTTTGGAGAGGGAGGGAGAAAACAAGTCGTTTAAATAGGGATACAGGTGGACCCATTGTAACAATGAAATGTACAAGTCATTATGTCGAAAACGAACTTTACAACCTTTGGGGGGGGGGAGGATTAAGTGTGGGCGGTGGAGGCAGTTTGGGAAGGGCTGGGAAGGGGAAACAAAGAAGTAGGCTACAATGCTTGATAAAAAATATACTCATTATCTTGCCCATGTAATTGTATCCCCTCAATACAGTATTTTCACAATTTAAAAAAATGGAGGGAAGGAAGGAAGGGAGAAAGGAAGGAAGGTAGGGAGGGAGGGAAACAGAGGGAGGGAGGAAGGCAGGGCAGGAGCAAAGAAGGTAGTGAGGGAGGGAGGGAAGGTAAAGAGGAAGAGAGGAAGAGAAGAAGAAAAAGGGAAGAATGTGAAGAACTAAGGAAAGAAGGAGGAAAATAGGAGGGGGAAGAGGAGGAGGAACAGTGAGAGGAGGGGGAGGAAGAAGAGTAAGAGGATGAGGAGCAGGAAAAGAGTGGGAGGGTCAGCAGGAGGAACAGGAGAAGGAGAGGTATCTTTTCCAGCATTTCATGTAGATATTAGTGCTGAATCACTCCAAATAATTGTATTCATGTTCAAAGTTTGCTTAAAAATTGGAGGGCAGGGATGGTAGGGAAAAACAAAAGAGTAGGCAACAATGCTTGATAAGAAATGTACTTATTACCGTCTCATATAATTGTAACCCCTCTGTCCGGTATTTTCACAATAAAACATGTATTAAAAATTGTAGTCAATGTTTGAAATATCAAATAGGTAAAATATCAATTGGTAAAATGCTGCTATATAAATATGCACATCTTCAGAAACAACCTGTTTTCAAAACCACCATGGGTGCTGATCATCTTCTGGATTCACATGTCTAATCTATACCCTAACTACACTGTCAACGTTCTTTCATATGGTAGATCTGTAAAAATATGCTTTTGCCCAATTAGCAAAAAGTCTGTATTCAGTGTATTATGTATTCATGTGCAATACTCTCTGAAAACAAATTATATTTTCAGAAAGAATGAAAGGCATAACACTGGTTTGTATGAGCAATGAAATATTTTATGTGGAAAAATTAGTGATTGAACTCATGTGAAATTGTTAAAACTGATATGACCTTGGGTAGTTTGTGCTCATTGCATTTCAGTTCTTTCAAAATGCACAGCTAATAGAGTTCTTAGCATTTATCCAAACTATACACAAGGAGATTATTATTTTACTTAAGAAAAAAATGAACAATAGAATTTTTCTAAAATTCTCATGAAGAAACATTTTTTAAAAACCAACATTGCATTGATCTGAAGGAAAATTATATCAGATATTTATTTTTCCTGTTGTTCTCTGAAAGAAATCAAAAGATTCAGAGCCTTCCATAGCTCCCTTTATTCTTCACCATTTCTGAATTTTGTTTAGTCAACTGGTTTTGAACAAATGTTCAGATCTCCTATTTTAATCACCCTAAAAGGACAGCAAACAAATGATATCAAAATATATGAAAATAATTTGAAATGTATGGTTTTGCAATTTTCAACCAAATTATATGACAGTTTTAATTCAGCAGGTATTAATTTTATGTCACTAACCCATAATAGTATCTACAGAATGTATTTCTCAAGATAATGTTTATCTCTTCTTAGTGTGACTTGTATAGTATGTTTTAAAATTCTGTTTTGTCCCTTGTATTCAGACTTATACTGATTGTCCCTTCCCACCAACACAAAATTGATCATTTTTTGCTCTAATTTGCATTTATCAATGATAATTTTATCAGATGAGTAGAAAAGCTCCAAAGCTCTACAGTTTGGTAGAGAGAGAGGGAGAGAAGGAGAGACAGACAGACAGAGAGAGAGAGAGAAAGAGAGAGAGGGAGAGAGAATATAAAACTATATAATATGAAGCTACAAGAAATGAAACTCAAGATAGGTTCCTTATACTTCTAGATTTTAATATAGCATATGATTTTTTGTTTTGTTCTTCCTCCTATGGTATATTCCTGTTTTCACTGTATTTGATTTTGGTTCCATTTTGTATATCGACTTTTGTAATGGGGGGAAGGGGCAGGAAAGTAAAAATATTCCTGATAATAAGAACCTAATATTATTCATTGGAATAATGATACTCACTAGGCATTATGTGGGAAATAAACCTTGCAGCTTTGGGATGGAGGAAGGGAAGGGAAGATGGAGGAGAGAAAGGATAATAGGAAAAAAGAAAGGAGGGATGAGTGCTCGACAGGAAATATACTCATTACTGACATAAATGTAATTTCTCTGTACAGCATCTTTGAAGAAAATGATTTAAAAATTAATGTGGCAAAAATTGTAACAGAAAACAAGAACAAACTGATTATCTAAATGCCCTATTAATCTGTAAGAGATAGAGATAGCTTTATCACAGGTGACTATACTTGCATTGTAAGATTTTTGTTCTTTTTAAGTTCTCCAAGAAATTACGTTCAGGATACTGAAAATATGAGCAGGATGTAAAGTTGCTATAGACAATATACTGTTTGACATTAAACTGTATTACTTACTAAATGCTAAGTCGACTAAATTGGGTTATAGAATGATAATCTTTTTTTTCTATTACCAAGGGTGGAAAAGTGAAAAGCAATTAAAAAGAAGTCAAATATAATATTAATCACATTTATTAAAATTCAGATTAACTTAATCCCCTGAAAACTTCTTGTCAAATACATTCTGATTTGAAATTAAAAAATGTTTTGAAATGAGATTACATTGTAGTTTTGAAACGAATGTGCCCTAAGACAGAAGGGAATATTCCACTCCTCTGTACTATGATTTTCACCATAAAATTCACTGGAATTTTTCAATACTTCGACAGAAGGGTACCGCTGGTGTTTTCTTCACCACTAACACATGTGAACTAGGATCATAGTCTTTATACCTACGTAGAAGTGTTTACATCACTCTTATTTCGAAGGTTTGTTTGTTTTAGAAAATTAATTATTCTCTTTCCTACAAATATTCCCAGCCCCCAGCCATTGTAACATTTTAGCCCGTGAAACATGGTGAGTGGAGCCCAGAATACTTTTGCCATTAATGAAATTTATGCAGCAAGGAATGAAGTACTTACTTGTTTATATATATATATGTGTGTGTGTGTGTGTGTGTGTGTGTGTGTATACATATATATATATATAAATATATATATATGTATATATATACATATCTTAATAAAGGTATCTTTAGTTAGGAAATATGTATACTGTGTAATATATATATATATATATATATATATGTATGTATGTAAATTCTGTGCCTTAGAATATGACATTGATGCTGGGCGCTGGTGGCTCATGCCTGTAATCCTAGCTACACAGGAGGCTGAGATCTGAGGATTGCAGTTCAAAGCCAGTCCCGGCAGGAAAGTCCATGAGACTCTTATCTCCAATAAACCACTAGAAAATAGGAAATGGCACTGTGTCTCAAGCAGTAGAATGCTCGTCTTGAGCTGAAGCACTCAGGGACAGGGTCCAAGCCCAGAGTTCAAGCACCACGACTGACCAAAAAACCAAAAGACTATGACATTGAGGTATATGATATATCTCTACAGAAATTCAAGTATTGTGAACGGAAAATGATATCATTTTCTCATATAACTCTAAACCTCCTGTGGTTTTTTCAAACTATTACTAAGCAAGACAGAGAGAAGATTCAATATGGGTGTGTATTATATAGTACACAAAACAAAAAGAGATATAAAGTGGCAGTTATTTCTTATAATGTTCCAGGCCTTGAATTACCGATATTTTGTAGACCTTTTCTTGATAACAGGTGACAGAAAAAAACAATTCACATGTATATTTGAAATTGTCTGAAACTGTGAAATTCTTACTGATGTGTAATAGCCATAATAATTTTTTTTGTCAGTCATGGGGCCTGAACTCTGGGCCTGGGCGCTGTCCCTCAGCTCTTCAGCTCAAGGCGAGCGCTCTACCACTTGAGCTATAGCTCCACTTACGGCTTTCTAGTGGTTTATTGGAGATAGGAGTCTCACGGTCTTTCCAGCCTGGATTTGAACCACGATTCTCAGATCTCAGCCTTTTGAGTAGCTAGGATTACAGGCGTGAGCCACCGGCGCCCGCGCCATAATAACTTTTCCCCAAATTCTCTTTTTTGCAACTAGCATCTTCTGATACATACCAGATAGGCTTTAGCAAAGGTCATTTGTCTTGAATTCAGGGACCTTCCAATATCTCTAATGTCTTTTTGATCTCCATTGCAATATTTGTGAAGGAATACATAAAAACAAAGCACAAAGGGTTATTGCATGAGATGCATCTAACAAAGATACATGATTAATATTAGGCAAGTAGAATATGAAGGGATAGCATGCAAATACCTTCAGGTAAAATTAAAAGCAATGTGCCATTGCTCAAAACAATAAACTTTTTTCTTATAGGTAGACAAAACAAATACCATTGTGAAGTGACAATCACATTGTGAAGTATTATCAGGTAAATATGTTCATCAGGCCAGAAAAATAATTAATATTTAAGGAATATATGCATGCCACCTGTCAGTATGAACATGAAAATATTGAAATTTGATATGAACATTGAAAAGATTGCCATTAACTTAGGTTAGCATTTCTTTGTTATTATTTTCTCAATATGCATGACTTAGAGAATTCTATGCCAGAGGTCAACAACATTTGGAATGCTTGGCTGGGCTTGAGGTTGAAACCATTGGTGCAATCATGGTTTCAAACTTCATTATCAAGGAAGAAGTATAGGGAAAAAAATCCTTGGACAATCTATGATTAATGTTTATCATGATTAAATAAAATCAAGAATTTAAGGCATGCAAAATCTCCTCAGCTTTAAATTCCAAAAACTATTTTCCCTGCTTCAATTTATGGGTGCTGAAAAAGAGTAGGGAAAAATTGTGACTACATTCCAGTTTGTACACACAGACATACACACACAGACTCACACATACATACACACACACACACACACACACACACACACACACACAGATTTACATCTACAAATGACAGGTAACAAAAGTATCTGATTACATACACAAATATGCTCACATATGTTTAATGACAAATTTAGGGTTGATTAAAACTTTGAGAAAAATCAGCAAGTAACATGGTCTCCTATATTGCCACACATTTTCTCATTAATTCTCAGGTTCTCTAGTATCATCCACTTTTTTAGAAGCCAGAAAAAATTATGATTCCATAGATATATATGCACAAGGAAACAGGATTCACATAACCATGGAGTCTCATTAAGTTTTCTAGCAACTGAGCAAGTTAGGGAAATATCACTGCTGCATTAAACATTACTCTGTTTTTCAAAGAGAAAATGAAAGATGGTCAAAATAGAGAGTGAATAAAAATGAAATAACCTTTTTTCGGTGAAAATGATTCAGAGATTTTGGAAATACCCTGAGAATGTGGCATCATTGATGCATATTGGTTTACATTTCTTTCACTGGTTGTTGATGGTGGTCATTGGGCTTAAACTCTGGGCTTGGGTGTAATCCCAGAGTTCAGATTAAAGCTAATGCTCTACCAATTGAGCAATAGTTCCACTTCCAGTTCTGAGGTGATGAATTAGTGATAAGAGTCTCATAGAGGCTCCTGATAGGCTGTCATGAACCATGATCCTCAGATCTCAGCCTCCTACAGGTTTCTAAGTGACCTGTATCAGGCTTCTTTTCTCTGTTATCCATACTATTGATGACATATTTTGCTTGTTTGTCCTCAAATTTCATGTCTAATGGAGGTCTACGAGTAACATGATTTTCCTCAAGGAAAATTTTGAAGGGATTCGTTCCCTAAATGAAGGTGAGAAAAATAGTTGAATTTATTGATTTGTAATAAGAGCCTCATGTGTAAAACACTTGAGATGCTAGAATTAACAGCATTGTCACCTGGCCTGACTCACTTGTGGTTTTCTTTTTCCTTTTTTTTTCTTTTTCTTTTTAAAATTTCTTTTATTTTTTATTATTTTTTATTATTGTGAAAATACTGTACAGAGGGGTTACAATTACATGGGCAAGATAATGAGTACATATCTTATCAAGCATTGTAGCATCCTAATTTGTTTCCCCTTCCCATCCCTTCCCATCTTCCTCCCCCTCCCCCCAAAGTTGTGAAGTTCGTTTTCGACATAACGACTTGTACATCTCTTTGCTGCAACGGGTGGACTCACGTGTGGTTTAAAATCACAAAAATCATTTCCCACGTCTGATTCATTTTCCCTTTTATGGAGGAGGATGAGAATCTTCCTAACCACAAGAATTAATCCCAGAAGGAAATATGTAAAAATATCCCCAGATCTGGAATCCATCATCTCACTTACAAAAGGATGGGGGCCAATACTGTCAAGCAATACAAATTATATGATTCCAAATGAAATAAATGCTTATGAAGAATTCCTGGCAAGCCCAATTACTGTTCATTTGTTGCTGTATTCACCACCTTACCATGTCAGCAAGAGATATTTGTTTCTATATTACATAAACTCAAATATACAATCGTTTTAGTGATTCTAGAGTGACAATTATAATCTAGCAATTACAATTCTTTAAACAATCTCATAAATACTCTGAGATTCAATAACTTTTACTGTTATTTTGCTTTTCCTACCTTCACAATATTAAATGTTTTCATATTTCATGTATGAAATTTCATATTTCATATATGAAATTTCAAATCCATGTGTATATGGATGGTTTAAAATTAGCTCTAAACACATTGATTTCATATAGATCTTCTTGAAGTGCAAATTGTAAATCATCTCAAGAATCTCATCAAATATTTTATAGAAGTGCAGAGAGACAATTCAAATTAGGTAGTTATTTGTAAAATATTCATTAATTAATTTCAGAATAAAGACATGATACCCATCCAGATGTGATACATTGATCAATTACCAGTTAAAATATTCCCATTCACTCTTTCAAAATCAATGAAATGAGTGACTCCTGGAACCATAAAAATGGGAATAAAAAGGATTTCCTGACAACACTGTCATCTACTCCTTGGATGATAAAAAATTGATTGCAAGAGAATGAGAAATAAAGAAAAAAAAACATAAATAAAAATGATTTGTTTTTTTTTTAATGGTTGGTACTGGGGCTTGAGCTCTGGTCTTGGGCGCTGTCCTTGCGCTCTTCAGCTAAAAGAGAGCCCTTGTGCTACTTCTGGTTTTCTAGTGGTTTTAGGAAAAAAATTATATTATATGAAGTAAGCCAAGCCCAAAAAAACATAGGTCCCATGGTTTCCCTTATTTGCAATATATAGTATATGTCTGAGTGAAGCAGAAAAGGTCAGATAAGGTGAAATGTAAGGGAAATGAACACTAAGATATGTATTCAAATGTTTTTTTTTTCTTTCATGCGATTGTTTCTAACACATTTATAAGATAATTTCTTTGTTGCTTTGTATCTCCCTCCCTCACAGTATAACCCCTGCTTTCACTGTCTTTGATGTCAGTATAATTTGTGGAGGGGAAGGGGGAAAAATCGTTTAAATAGGGATACAGGTGGACCCATTGCAACAATAAAAAGCACAAGTCATTATGTCAAAATCGAACTTTACAACTTTGGTGGGGGGAGAGGATTGGGTGGGGAGATGGGGATAGGATCAGAAAGGATGGGAAGGGGAAACAAAGGAGGAGGCTACAATGCTTGATAAGAAATGTACTCATTATCTTGCCCATGTAATTGTAACCCCTCTGTACAGTATTTTCACAATAAAATAAAAATTAAAATAAAAAAAGAGACTCATGAACTTTCCTTGCCTGGGCTGGCTTTGAACCGTGATCCTCAGATCTAAGCCTCCTGAGTAGGTAGGATTTTCAAAGGTGTGAGCCACCGGCACCCAAAAATGAGAATAAGAGCATTCACATAAAGTAATAGTTTGAAATAGTAGATTTGAAGTAGTTTGAGTGATGACATGTTTTACTGGTCCTAGTGAAATCATACTTGAATTTTATCACCAAGCACAGGGTCACCATGTCAGAGAGTAATTCAAAACTTACTTTGTAGTGAGGAAATTTTATTTGTTTGGAGAACAGAAAGTTTGTTATTCATTTATCCTATTTTTTTCTTTAGATTTTGACAGACAATCATGTGTCATAGCAAAAGAGCATGTGATTAAAAGCATGCAGATGCATCTTGGGTGTCAGTAGGTTCACTGGTACTAATAGACCAAAGCATATCAAGATACACATGCACAGTACTGGGAACCCTCAATACCAATGCCCATATGCAGTAGCAGGATTGCCAGCACTGACAGAACCCAGGACTGATCAGGCCTGATCAGGCGTGCCCAAGCTAAGGACTTGAGGACTCCATAGTAAAAATGCCAGGTCTATACATTAAGTTGCAGGCCCTGAGTTCAAGGCCCAGACTATGATTTCAAGGTCCCAGGCCCCACTTATACTACCAGCCCATGAGTTCATGCCCCAGCTTATGAGTTTAAGGTCTAGAATATGAGTTCAAGGCTCAGGCCTGGAATTTCAAGCCCAGCTATAAGTTCAACTCCAGGACAAACAGTTCAAGAAACAAACAGCAGTTTGAGGCCTGGGTTTTGAGTTCAAAGCCCTGAGGTTAAGTCTCAGGCCATGAATTCAAAGTCCAGGGTCTCAGTAAAAATGCCAGGTTGAGAGTTCACGGCTCAGTCTCTGAGTTTAAGTTCCAGGCTTTGAGTTCAAGGGTCAAACCCCAATTTCAAGGTCCAGGACACAAGTTCAATAACCAGGCCCTGAGTTTAAATCCCAAACTTGAGTTACAAACCCAGAAGCTGATTCTAGGTCTCATGAGTTTAAGGCCCAGTTCACCAGCTTAAGAACCCCAGCCCCAATTTGAATTCCCAATACCTCCTTCCGCTGAGTTCAAGACCAAGGGACTCAGTTCAAGTACCAGCCTATAAATTCAAGGCCCAAGTTGTGTGTTTTAGGCCCAGTCTGGGAATTCAATGCCCAAGTCCAGAGTGTCAGGACCAGGCTATTAATTCAAATTCCAGGACTGCATTTCAAGATCTGAGTGGTGAGTTCAAGGCCCAGGCCCTGAATTCAAGTCCCAGGCCCTGAGTTCAAGACTCAATATATTAGTTGAAGTCATAAGCATTGAGTTAAATACCCCAGCCATGAGTTGAAGGTCCAAGAAGTTCAGATCCCATGCTAAGTGTTCAAAGTCTAGGCCACAAATTCAACTCTCAGGCCAAGAGTTCAGTAAAACTTCCAGGCTAAGAATTCAAGTTGCAGGCCCTGAGTTCACCAGCCCTTGAGTTGAAGGTCCATGACCACTGTTTAAATCCCAGGTCATGAGTTAAGGGCCCAGGTCCTGAGTTTAATGACCAGGACATGAGTTCCATTGCTAAGCCCTGAATCAAAGTCTCAGACTGATAATTCAAGGCCTAGGCCAACAGTTCAACTCCTAGGCACTGAGTTCAAGGCCTATGCCCTGAATTGAAGTCCTATGCTGAGAGGTGAAGTTCCAGGCCTCAAATTTAAATCTCAGTCTGATAGCTCAAAGCCCAGGCCAAGGATTCAAGACAGAGGCTGATAATTCAAATCCCAGGCCTTGAGTTCAAGGCCCATGACCCAGTTCCAGTGCAAGGATGAAAGTTCAAATCCCAGGCCCTGAGTTCAATGCTCAGACTGCAATACAATTCACAGGCATGGATTTCAAACCCAGGTGCAAGTTTAAGGCCCAGGCTCTGAGTTTAAGTCCTAGGCCCCATGTTGGAGTCGCAGGCCCCTCCCTTCCTCCTGTAGTTCAACATTGTGAGATCAAGGCCCATGCTGTGAGTTCAAGGACTACTTTGTAAATTCAAGACCCAAACCTAGAGGTTCTTACCCAGTCTATGAGTTCAAGTCCCAGGGTCCCAATTCAAGGCTAAGGCACACAGTTCATGTCCCCTGTTACAAATTGAATGGCAAGGCATTGAATTCAAGACCCAGGCCCAGAGATCAAATCCCAGGCTTTCAGTTCAAGGCCCAGAACATGAGACTAAGGTCCAGACTATGAGTTCAACACCCGGGCCCCAAAATGAAGTCTCTGTACCCGCTTCTTGTTGAGTTATATGTCCAGGTACCGACCCAGTTCAAGAACCAGCCCTAGAGCTCATGGCCCAGGCTTTGAATACAAAGCCCACGTTGTAAGTTCAAACCCCAGGCGCATAATTTCAGCCCCTAATATGACTTCTATTCCCAGGCTCCAAGTTCATGGCCCAGGCACCCAGTTCAGGACCAGGGTTGTGAATTCAAACCCCAGGCTGTGAATTCAAGCCCCATACTCAGAGTTTAAGGTCCAGGGCACCATTTAAAGTACCACCCCATGAGTTCAAGCCCAGGTTTGAGTTCCAGTTCCAGGTTCCAAGTTTAAGCCTAGACCATGAGGTCAAGTCCCAGATCCTGAGTTCAAAGCCCAGGCCAATTTCAAGTCCCAGACTTTGTTAATATCCTCAGCCCCATTTTCATCTAACACACTGTGAGTTAAAATCCTAGACTCTCAATATAAGGTCCAGGGACCAGTTCAAATCCCAGTTTGTGAGTTCAAGACACAGCATGAGAGTTCCAGTCCCAAGCCAGAGTTCAACTCCCAAGTTCCAAGTACAACTTCCAGGCAGAATTAATGTCCCAGGCTGTGTTAACATCCCTGGCCCCATCTTCAAATTCAACACTGTGAGTTCAAGACCCAACACTGAGTCCAATGTCCAGGCCCCCAGTTCAATTCTCAGGTTGTGAATTCAAGGCCCAGCCTGTGAATACAAGCCCCAAGCCTGAGTTCAACTCCCAAGTTCCAAGTTAAAATTCCAGGTCCCTAGTTCACGGCCCAGGTCCCAAATTAAATTCCAGAAACACTACTTTAAGTCTCAGGCCCCCAAATAGTTCCAGGACGATAGTTAGAGGCCCAAACCCCAAATTCAATGCTCATGCTGCAAATTAATTCCCAGGTGCAGAGTTCAAGGCTCATACCCTGAGTTCAAGGACTAGGTCAAAAGTTCAAGGTTCTGGTCCTGAGTTAGAGTCTAAGGCTGAGAATTTAAGTTTCAGTTGCAGAGTACAAGGCTCAGACCCTGAGTTCAAGTCCTGTACTGAAAGTTCAAATTCTTATCCTAAATTCAAAGCCAGGCAGAAAGTTGAAAGCCTAGGCCCCATGTTCAAAACTCAGCCTGGGAATTCAATTCCCAGACCTGAATTCATAGGCCTAGGCCCTGAGTTCAAGGCTTAGGGCAAAAATTTAAGTCCCAGGCCCCAAGTTGAAAGTTCTGGCTACAATCCAAGTCCCAAGCCCTGATTTCAAGGCCCAAGCACAAGTTCAAGGGTGTGAGTTTAAGTTTCAGGTCTGGTGTTACTCCTGTAATTCAAAATCCAGGTCCCCAGTTCAAATACCACATTTTGAGATGAAGGTCCAAGCTGTAAGCTGAAGCTTCAGTGAGTGAATTCAATGCTCAAGCCTATAGTTTCACACCCACAGTATATGTTCAAGTACCAGGCTCCAGTTCAAGGCCCAGGATCCCAGTTTAAAGTCCAGTTTTGAATGCTAGGCCAAGGCCTTGAATTTAGGCCCAGGCAAAGAGTTCAAGTCCCAAGTCATAATGAAAATTCCTGGTCAAAAATTAGAGTTGTAGGCTCAAAGTTCAAGGCCATGGCCCCAATTTGAATTTCCAGCCCACGAATTCAAGGTCCAGGGGCCAGTTCAAATACCAGGCCATGTGTTCAAGTAACAAGCTATGAGTTTAAAGCTCCAGCCAAGAGTTTCTAGCCAAAATACGATTTCAAGTCCCAGGACTCCAGTTCATGTCCCAGGTACCAAGTTCAATGTCCAGTGCCACAGTTCAATGCCTAGATCCTGAGTTAAAGGCCCTGCTGTGATTTCAATTTATGGTAGGTAAATTGAAGACCCAGGCCCTACTTTCAAGGCTCAGCCTGAGTTCAAGGGACAGGCCAATGGTTCAAGGTTCAGGCAATAAGCTCTGGTTCCTGGCCTTGAATACATGTCCCTACCTATGAGTTCATGTCTGAGGACTGCAATTCAAGGACTGATCCCCAAGTTAAATGCCCAAGCCTCATATTGGAGGCCGATTTGTTATTCCTTCTGTCTAGACAGTATTATACATTCTATAGTCCATATACCCACAATGAATCAATCTTTAAGTATTATTATTTTCTTCAGTTCTTAATTTCTCTATTTTCCTACTAAAGTGCTATGAAAGAGTTGAATATGCTACTTTTGGTAAACAAATAGGCTAAATAATTTGAGCATTAGGAAAATTCTCATGGTCATGAAAGAGGCCTGCTGAACAATGACAATAACATATCATAAAAATAAATTTTACTGGTGCAAATTTACTAAAGCAAATTGATTAAGGTTAAGTTTGAATGCTTTTTATATATAAAATTTTCATGTTTGTTCTGTGTTTCCATTCTGACACGAAGTGGACCATATTGTTGTCAGGATAGAGTTTGTCTCAGAATGACAGTGTCTATTTATTTTGATAAACAGGAATGCCAAATATCAATATGTTTATTAGAAGGTAGTTTTCAAATAAGACATTTTCAGAACACATTCAACTTATGCCAAATACGTTCCTCTGCCCTCCTTGATGTGCTTCAACTTTCTATATACCTTTAAAATTCACATCTTAAATTCATATTCATGTAAAGTACAAGTAAAATGGGCTAAGATTTCTGAAAGCAACTACTTCCAAATGTAAAATAAAAACAGCAAAAAAGTTCCCAGAATATTTTTTCATACAAACACATGTAAATTTATGTATATATAGACACATATACATATATATTTATACAAATATTATAGTTAGTATATAATGCAAAACAAAAATATTGTGATAGAAACTATTTGGAAATTTCCCAGAATATAACTTTAGTTTGTAGAATTTTCACTGAAAGATTCGGGTTACAAGTTTATCCAGAACACATGAAATTAAATTAGGTATTATTAAAAATAGTTATTATTCAAAGATCTAAAAACTTGAATTAATAAGTGTAATGACATAGCAGGTGATACATTGTATATGTCACCCTTCTAGTATTAGGTGGATTCCCTAGCCATAGTTTTCATAAATATCAAATGCTTTTATTTTAAAATCTCCTCCCAAAAGTTTTTGGGTTAATATTCAGAAAATTTTGAGACTATAAAGACTTAAGGATATTGGTAGTATGTATTACTCAGTGTCAAGGTCATTTATGAAATATCTAGTGTATCTGAACAAAATACTGGAAATATAAGTAGTTGGTATGAAAATAATAAGGAAAGGAAAATGTAATTTTTCAAACCTCCATGTTTGGAATTGCTGTTTTGTGAACCTGAAGAACTGAAGAATTTAAATATTGCTATGTGTAGAAAAACACAACGTGGTATGAGACAATTCTTACAAAACCACAAAGTGAGAAAATTATTTAAAAGCCATGATTTGACTTTAAATGGAGAATCTGGCAATATCCCTAAGCAAAAACAAAAACATAGACACTTAGGAACTGATAAAAGAAAGCATTGAATGGGAGTGCTTGATATCTCATGAAGCAGAGCATGAACCCTCTCTGAAGTAGATAGAAACGATTCCCATCAGATGGCATCTTAGGAGCAAATGGGAGGCTTTATTTCTATTGTGGATGTGTTCATCATTCTTGTAATAAAAGAAATCGATTTCATATAAGAATCAGGATCTCCAGTCTTCTAGCCCAACATGGGCTTCTCTCAATTGAATCAAAGTGTAAGAAAACATCCAACTTTTTCTTATGCTTCAATGAACTACAATTCATTTCAACTATATTAAAATTCAGTAATTTGATTAGTAGATGGATTCCTCATTGTTATTGACCAGACTGCAATCTGATCCTCATCCTAATTCCTTTTATTCAGCCAGCACTTTCTCTGTCTCCATTGTGTAGGGTACTGCATTATAAGCTACAGCATACATGATAATTTTGTTAACACCGTCTCCAATGACAGTAATAGAGATAAATTTAGACACTACATTTGAAATAACTAAGCACAATGTACAGAGGGAGTATGTTTCAATTGGTTTTCTTCATAAAAGTAGCCTACTGATAGCTATAATTGCTAATAATTAATGCCCACTGTATGTATTGGTAAAATATAATTTGATAGGGCAGTGTGACTCATGAAGAAACAAAAAATCACTGAAGTTGTATTCTAGTCAGTGATATTCAAAAATTTATGAATATTTGGAATTTGTTCTAAGAACAGCCAGGCAAAAAGTGCACACAGGACAAGTAACAACGAAAATGATTCAGTGAACTCTTTACTTCATGGGAATATTGTATTCGGAATGGTAAGGAACAATCTCAAAAACTATCCCAAATTGATTCTCACAAATTACAGTGTTTTGAGGTAAACATCTATGAATTCATTGATTATAGAGAAATTATGGTACCTCTAAAATTGAATTTATACAATTCCTTTACTAGGTGATTCATGCCTGGAAAACAGCCTAACACAGAATCAGAAAACGTAAACATTCATAATTGCTCTGCTCATTATAAACAGGCTTCCATTTTCCTGATATGAACACTTACGAAAATGAATAGCATTTATAGAAAATGATTTGTTTCTTGGTTTGTTTTGGCCACTGTTTGGAAGGGCAGAATTACTCAATCTCTTTATATGCTCACATTTTTCCATTTTAATAAGCCATGTGATAGATTTCTCCTTATTTTGATTCCTTGATCCTTCTACAGTCTCTACATTATTCAATATGAATAAAAAATCCTTAGCGTTACCCATAGACTCTCTTTTCCAGGATTTCAAGTATTATTTTTGAATCAATCCTAACAATTGTATTCATGTTCAAAATTTATGCAAATGACTACCAATTTGCACATCACCAGAAACAATCTGTTTTCAAAACCACCACATCTGGTGATCACATTCCAAATTCACATATGTAGCCTATCCCCTAACTACACTCTTCCAATTTCTTTCACAGTGTAGAACTTCATAAATTATGCTTGAAAAACAAGTCCAATTATCAATAGGAAGGTTTCCACTGTATTATTTGTTCATGGGCAATACTGTCTGAAAACAAATTGTAACTTCAGGAAATAAAATGATATGAATAAAACCAGTTTCTATGAATAATGAAATACTTTATATGGAAAACAAGTAATAATTAGTACTTCAACCCATGTGTAAAATTGTCAAAATTGTCTGAACTTTGGTAGCATGTGCTTCTGGCACATCAGTACTTTCAAAATGTGCAGATACTGGAATTCTTAGTGTTTATCCTAATTGCATATTAGAAGACTATAATTTTTAGGGGACTCAAGAAATAATAATCAAAGCATGTCTTTTTGAAATTCTCATGAAGAAATATTTTGAAAAACCAAGATTGCATTGATTTCAAACAAAATGTTATTGGGTATTTATTTTTTCCATTGTTCTATGAAGGAGATAAAGACAAAGGGCCTTCTTGACACCCTTTCTTCTTCATATTTCATGTATTTTGTTTGTTGACATATTTTGGTAATATTCAAAAAAATTCCATTTCTTCGTTCTGCATTTATTACAAGGGTACTGGAAATCTCAGAGTATTGGCAATGCTAAATATCATGTGAAATTGAGCAAGGCAACGTGTATTTGAAATGAGACTTTGAATTTTAATATAGACTTGAGTTCCTGTCAGTTTGTAATCCATCAGTCAAACAATGTTTCTTTCTTTTTAGTTTTTGAAATAAGTCCAGATCTCCAATTTTATCATTCTAAAAGGACAGGAAAAAATGATTTCAAAATTAATGAAAATATGTCAAAATGTATGATTTTGCAATTTACAACCAAATTGTATGAGGTTGTAATTGGACAGATAATAATTGTATCTCACTAAACCTTAGCAATAACTACTGAATATTTTGTGAGACGTTTTATCTCTTTGTGATGTGACTGGTATAATAAATTTCAAAATCCTTCTGTTCAGATTTATTTGGATTATCCCTTCCAAATGATCAAAACAAAACTGATCATTTATTTGCAATAATTAGCATATGTCTATGGTAATTTTATCAGATGATCAGAAAAGCTCAAAAGTGACATAGATTGATAGATATAGATGAATAGGTAGATAGATAGGTAGATAGATAGATAGATAGATAGATAGATAGATAGATAGATAGATAGACAGATAGATTAATAGACATAGTCACTTTATTTCTATATAAAGTGATGTTACATGAAATGAACTGCAAGATATGGACAGAAGAGGTTTTTCTTGATTTTAATATACTAAATGATTTTTTGTTTGTATTTTATGTTCTTCATCCTATGGTATATTCCTGTTCACACTCTATTTGATTTTGGTACCCATTTTGTATATAAATTTGTCTAAATTGGGAGGGAAAGGAGAATAACAAAATCTCAAAACAAGAACACAGCATGACCCACTTGAATAATGATTCTAAAAGGAAAAAATTATTATGGAAATGAATTTTAGTACTTTGGGGTGGAGCAGGAGGAGTGGAGATGGAGGAGAGAAAGTATAATAGGAGAAAACAAAGGAGGGGTAACAACGATTATGTCATTCTTGACATAATTTTAACTCCTCTGTATAACATCTTTTCAAGAAAATATTTTTTGAAAAAAAGGATAAAAAATACCAACAGCAAATCTAAACAAAATGATAATTTCATCCAAATGTCCTATCACTCTCTATGTGGTAGAGGTAGCTTTATCACATGTGACAAGTATTGCATTGTGAGATTTTTGCTATTTTTTAAGTACTCAAAGAAAAATAGCATTTCCTGAAAGGTACTTAAAATATGAGCAGGATGTAAGGTTGTTATAGACAATATACCATTTGACATTAAACTGTATTATTCCCTCAATGCTAAGTCAAAAAAACTGTGTGGGGCTGGGAAGATGGCCCAGTGGTAGAGTGCTTGCCTTGCATGCATGAGGCCCTGGGTTTGATTCCTCAGCACCACATAACCAAAAAAAAAAAAGCCGGAAGTGGCGCTGTGGCTCAAGTGGTAGAGCGCTAGCCTTGAGCTGAAGAGCTGAGGGACAGCACCCAGGCCCAGAGTTCAGGCCCCACAACCGGACCCCCCCCCCCCAAAAAAAAAACTGTGTGATAGAATGATCATCTTTCTTCTGAACTCAGGGATGGAATTCAATTGATTTTGGGAGAAAGATGAAAAGCAATTAAACTAAATTGAAATAAAATGTTTACCTCTTATTTATTGATATTCAGAATGACTTAATCCCCCCAAAAATTCTTGTCAAATACATTCCAATTTGAAATACGAGAACAAACATTATAAAATAAGCATACATTGTGGTTTGGAAGTGAAAATGTCCTAAAGAAAAAAGAAAAAAAGAAAACTAAATAACAACAATAAAAACACCAAAGTTTTATTATAGTGTAATGTTCAACCAAGAGACAGGATAGTTAATCAACTTTATTATAAGTAGTAATTCATCCAAGTGACAAGAAAATGAGAGGAAGTAACTTAGAATTAGAGTTAAAAGTGAGTGGTACTTGGCTAAAGAAATTCAGCAACTTGGCTTTGTATAACATTTTTTGGGGGTGGCATGTGTGTTTGGAGGTGTAACTTGCCAATAGTTGTAACATGCTGTGGAATATTTCCTAAAATTTATGATTTTCACCATAAGAACATGTAGTATAATTTTACATATTGCTGGATTCAATAGAGTTTTTTTAATTGTGAAAATACCGTGCAGAGGGGTTATAAGTTCTTACATAGGCAAAGTATGGGTACATTTCTTATCAAGCATTTTTGCCTCCTCCTTTGTTTCCCCTTCCCATGTCTTCCCATCTCCCACCTCATTCCCCCCATTTCCACTTCCCCCCTCCCAACAAAGTTGTAAACTTTGTTTTTCAACATAACAACTTGTACATCTCATTGTTGCAATGGGTCCACCTATAGCCCTACTTAAATGATTTGTTTTTGCCCTTCCCCTACACAAATTATACCAACATCAAAGTGAAAGAAGGGTTATACCATAGGGTAGGGGCATACAAAGCAACAAAGAAATCATCTTATAAATGTTAGAAACAATTGTATGAAAGAAAAAGTATTTTAGTCCTTAACTTGGGGTTCATTTCACCTAACATCAACTTATCTGACTTTTTTTGCTTGTCTCAGACATATATAGTTATTGGAAATAAGGAAACCATGGGACCTATTTTTCTTTGGGCCTGGCTTACTTCACTTAATATAATTTTTTCCAAGTCTTTCTTCAATGGATCTTTTGAAAAATCAGATTCTTCAAATATTCAGCATGTGTCATTTCATTTTGTAGCTCCTTCTTCAATAGGTGTAACTACTGCAATCTAACGAGTTCATACTACATTACTCACTTTACTCAATGATCACCTGTGATAGAATGATTCTGTTAAAACTCTGCCAGTAGTCAATTCTTTTCTAAAAGTTTTCTTGAAAGTTCTAGTTCCATTGTCAGTGTACATTCATGTGTTTGGAGCATATATATCCTCATGAAATTTCTGGAGAATATCAGATTTTGTAATGACTTACTTGGTACTAAAATAATACCTGCTTTGGAGAATATGATTCAGTGGTAACAGCACTATGTTTATATATTTTCTGGGCAAAAAACCTTAACACACATTCTGTAAGCTGGAAATAACTGGTATGTATATTCATAGGGTTTGGTATAGACACCTGAATTGTGGAAATAGCACATATCTTGGTCTGGGAAGTTGGCTTAGTGATAGAGTGCTTGCCTTGAATGCACGAGGTTCTGTTTTCGATTGTTCAGCACCACATAAGCAGAACAGTCCAGAAGTGGTGCACATACACAAACACAGACACACATACTCACATTGCCCCACCAAAAATTCACACTGAAAGAATGAATATTACTAACACAAGTTGCTCTAAGAAGGAATCCCAGCTTGAAGAATTTTTCATTCATTCCCTCACATATTCCTGTGCCTTCAATAATTTACACTAAACTTATTCAACTATAAAAGAGCACTTATCATGGATGAACACTGAAAAATGACAAAACACGATACACCTTAATTCCATTTGAGATGTTGTAAAATTTAGACCTAATTCATTTGTGAATATACTTGATACAAAATAATATTTATGTACTTCCAAGCCAATGAAGACTGATGCTAACTTTTAAAATGTTTCCCGTTGAAAGAATTTGGATTAAGTTTGTGGCCCAGTTTTAGAATAGGTCATGGTCTAATAGGACAGTATGGACAAACATTAGCTTTCATCATTTTGTACATTAGAACATTTTGTACAAAAGCACTTGATTTAAAAATTATCATACCACAGCCACTGTGCCTCTATCTGTATGGAACATATAGATCCATGTGAAATTCCAATGAGGTATCATCCTAATTTGGTATTTAATAGTATAGGACATATGTCGAAAATGAAGCATCCTCATCACAGTCAAAACTTAATAACATGAATGGAATGTTGTTTATCATAAAGCAAATCATGCATACATTTGATGATTTCATTAACAATTTCCAACATAGTAAAATATTCTTGCAAAGTTGAAATGGATGATTTTGACCAAGTCAGAAATATCTGCATGTGTTTTTGTCCTCAAAAACTACTTAAAAATAATTATCTATATACTTAAATCTAAAATCATATATATTCATAGTTAATTGGATTGTTAGTAGAGAAAATAAAAAAATCTCCTGATTCCATTCAGCATATAGTTATTTAAATTTCAGTTGTCAATGAGAAACAAGTTAAAATCATGGGTAAAGTTTTCAAATGGAGGCCTTTCGATGAAGGAATTCGACTAATCCCTATTTACGTTTTTATTTTTTGGATAAAATAATGTGAAATGTATTTCAAATGTATTTTGAAATAATCAGAATATAAATGTGTAGACCTAAAGGTACATGAAATTAGAAAATGACACTGGCAAATATACTAAAATAATTACGTGCTCTGATCTACTTATTGATCCATGAAAAGTTGATAATTGCCAGATGAGAAAATAAAGAGTAATCCTCAAATGTTGTCTTCCTCCACAAGTCTCTAGGGCGTTCCTTCCATTGTTTTTGTGATATAGTTCCGCTTAGAATCTTTTTTTTACATAACCAAATTGAAAATAGTATATTTTTGTGAAGTGATCATGTTCATGTGAATATTTTGTCATTCAATATAATTTTATCATTCATATAATAAAACATAGAAATTTATATAAAATACAGATTAATTCTTTTCAAAAAATATATGAACAATATTGCATTGATTCTAATAGAATAAAAGGATTGATCAGAGAAAACCAGAAATATATTTCCCTGTTTACTTGCATATTCCCATTCTGTGTTAAGTAAACTTGAAAACTGTAAAGTGTTTAAAATGTAGGAATATATAGATATGCCCTCTTTTTATGGTGAAAATACTAAACAGTGGGGTTACAATTACATGGGCAATATAATGAGTACATTTCTTATCAAGCATTGTAGCCTCCTCCATTGTTTCCCCTTCCCATCCCTTCTGATCCTCTCCCCGTCTCCTCCAATTCTCCCTGCCCCCCCCCCACCAAATTTAAAGTTCATTTTCGACATAACGACTTGTGCTTCTCATTGTTGCACTGGGTCCACCTGTATCCCTATCTAAACGACTTGTTTTTCCCCTACCTCTCCACAAATTATACTGACATCAAATAAAGTGAAAGCAGGGACTATACTGTGGGTGAGGGACATACAAAGCAAGAAAGAAATTATCTTATAAATGTGTTAGAAACAATCACATGAAAGAAAAAAAAAACATTTGAATACATATCTTAAGGTTCATTTCCCTAACATCAACTTATCTGACCTTTTCTGCTTGACTCAGACATATACTAGTTATTGCAAAGAAGGGAAACCATGGGACCTATGTTTCTTTGGGCCTGGCTTACTTCACTTAATATAATTTTTTCCAAGCCTTTCCATTTCCTAACAAATGGGGCAATGCCATTCATTCTGATGGAGGCATAGAATTCCATTGTGTGTATATACCCCACTTTCTTGATCCATTCATCTACTGAGGGGCATCTGGGTTGGTTCCATATCTTAGCTATAGTAAATAATGCTGCAATAAACATACTCGTGCTGGTAGCTTTAGTGTGGTATTGTTTGTGAACCTTTGGGTAAATGCTCAAAAGTGGGATTGCTGGGTCATAGGGGAGCTCTATGTTCCCTCTTGAAAATAGAAATTGTTCAATCAACCAAGAATGATAAGGATTTTTGGTCTACTCATTCCATCATTTGGTGATAGTGATCATCACCCCACATAGAATATTTTTCTTTAATTAGAGAATCAGAGTTCAATCCAAAATGGTGCTGATAGGAAGGAAGAAATTTATTGAGAACAGTTCACTTGTTAGTTATTTTATATAGTTTGTTTATTTTCTTCTCACTCAGGTAAATGAGATCCAGAAGAAAACTGCATTTCAGTTGCCTGTTGTGATAGTATTTCATTGTGGCCCCAAATTTTGGCACTACTGTATACCCAACCATCATTGCTATGTGAGATAGATACTCATTTTCCGTACTAAATGAGGTCTAAGTCCAGGCACTTTGCTGTCATATTTTACTTTGTGCAAGATATAAACAGGTGTATTGATGAAACTAAACAATTACAATGAAACAGTGAACTTAAAAGCAAATACACATAGTTGTAAAGCTTCAAGGAGAAAAATTTTAAATGCCTCTTTTAGACGTTTTGTTCACTTTGGTTATAATTGCCAGACTTCAAGTAATAGGATTGGTAGGATTTAAAGATTTGCACTTGTAAGGATAAAAATTAATGAGCAAAATATTCAATAGGTGAACATGATCGATAAATGTGTCATCATTATATAAAGGAGATTTGTATATGAAAAAATGGAAAACTAAAGGAGTACTTTATACTAAACTCAATCATCCTAAGAGAAAGGACATTGCCATACTACCAAGTATTGTTGACTACACGAGCAGGGAAATAGTACATCAAGCATTGGAAAGGTCTAAAGGGGCTACATGATTGTAAGACTTGTGCTGGAAATGAAGTTTAAATATACTTTCCTTTTTAAACATTTGTTTCATCGAACATAGTATATGCTTATTGGCTTGATTCCATGGAACTCATTGGTGAACATTGAGAGAACATACAGCCAAATTTGCAGAAAAGTCAACATGATTCTATGCAACCAATTTTCTCATATAGAGAACAAATTGAACATTCTATATTTTGATGAGTGAAGTTTGTAGAGCATTTCTATGTCATGGATTACAGCAATAAATAATTGAAAATTACTCCACAAAATTCTCAATCACACACTGTGGACAAGTAGACCTACAAAGGTCCTTTTACCAGTATCATGTCATTTACCCAAATATAGCATAGTCTTGTAACTTGTTTAACAGCAAGAAGTCCACCTTATGAAGTTCTTTTTTTTATGCAGTAATGAACATTTACTTCTGTTTCTTTTTTTCTTGAATTCATTAAAAGTTTTTCCTTTATTTTTAATTTTCCACCATTTTCTTTGTTATCCTTAAGTAGTCGTAGTTGTACAGAGGGGTTTCCACTGATCATGTCAGTTTTTTTAATTTACTTTTTACTGTGAAAATACTGTACAGAGGGGGGTACAATTACATGGACAAGATAATGAGTACATTTCTTATCAAGCATTGTAGCCTCCTCCTTTGTTTCCCCTTCCCATCCTTTCCCATCCTCCCCCTTGTACCCCCCCCAATGTTCCTCTGCCACCCGCACCAAAGTTGTAAAATTCGTTTTTGACGTATCGACTTGTATATCTCATTGTTGCAATGGGTCCACCTGTATCCCTATATAAACAAGTTCTTAGGAAAGATTTAATGTATAAATGCAAAGAAAGTGAGGGAATATTGAGACTCACTTCCAGAGATTGCAACTGTACTTCCACAGAGAGAAAACATTTTAATTGTGTAGTTAGTTGCTTGGAGTTAAAGTAAAATATAGAAAATAGAATAGGACACTGAACTTGGGAATACCAAATCACTGACTTGAGAGAAACTGAGGAAAAAGTATGTTATTTATGTATGAGAGGGTGATGAAAAACATAAACTAGTACATGTTAGGAGATTGAAAATAAATTGAGCCTTTCTGAGGGGTGTCAAAGTAAAGTAAACAACCAAGCAGAGCAGGAAACCTTACCCTCTGTAAAGAGAAGGACTAACATCAAGTAGGTAACTAAACAGCAGTGGTCACTTGATTGCAGTGTGCCTTCAGGATGGGGCTACTGTTATTCTATCAGTGATAGAATCATAATATGTTTGTCATGATTATTCAGTTTATTGAACATCATCCCACTAATGGCAAGTCAATGCTTCCCTGCAGGAACAAATGTTAAAAGCAAAGTTCGCACAGCATGGTCTACGTTTTCCCTTTTATATTTTGAGAACTCTGCTATTGTTCAATAGAATTGAACACTTGGTGGCTTTCCTACACTTTCTAATTTACATATAAAAATATACTGCTTATATCCATTTGCTTCTGCCTACTCTTCTGTATGGTTTGACTGGTTCACTAATTGCCAGTGCAGGTTTTGTACTTTTTAATGGCAGTTTCCATAAAAACAGGAAATCAGAAATTCAAATATTTTAAATTAGACCTAAAATTGTGTGCATATAGGGCAGTAGAAGACCTTTCTTCATAATGACCCCTCATTCTTGATTACCTGCTGAAGACATGTACTCATAATAAGAAGCTTTTTATCACTATCATGTCATTTATCCAAAACTTACCATGTTCTTCCACCTGGACTATGTGGCAGCAAGAACTGCTACAGCTCCTTTAAAAAAAGTTTTTGTAAAAATAGTGTACAGAGGGGTTATAATTACATAGTAAGGTAATGAATACATTTCCTCTCGAGCAGTTACTTCCTCCTTTGTTTTCCCCTACAACCTCTTCTGGCCCCACCTCCCCAACTCCCTCACACCTCCAAAGTATAAAGTTAGTTTTCAATATAATGTCTTGTACATCTCATTGTAACAATGCATCAACCAGTATTCTGTTGTAGCATTTTGTTACTTTCCTTCTCTCTATAAATTAGAAAAAATTATATACAAGACACAGGGCACTGTCATCAAATATAGTGAAAACACGGATTATAACGTGGTAAGAACAAGAGAAACAAATAAATCACATAGAACAGTTTAGAATCATTAAAAACAATAGCAAGAAATGAGAAACAAAGTGTGTCCCTATCTAGGGGTTCATTTCATTTAACATGTTCTTGTATCATCCTATGTACATAGCTTTTGAACTTTTCTGCTTCTCCTCGACTGTATAGTATTTCCTGCAAATAAGGGAAAGCATGGGATGTATTTTTTTTGAGCCTGGTACATTTCACTTAATATAATTTATTCCAAGTCTTTCCATTTCCTAACAAAAGGGGCGATTTCATTCTTTCTAATGGAGACATTGAATAACTAAAATGAGGAAAAGAAGGATAAATGTGGGGATAGTGAGGAATAGTGAATGTTGTGAAAGAATGAGTTTTGTCCAGCCTTGAATAGAGTAATTGTTTACAAAGTAAACAATTCTGTCTTCAGAAAGGGGATATTAGATGAAAAATATATTTTACTATGTAGATAGTAAATAGTGTGTAAAAACTGTGTCCAATCTTATAACAAACAGGTCAAAGTTAGCTGCCTTTTAGAGGTGCATCTTTTCTTATAATACAATGGTTAAAAATGAAAAAAAACTATTATTGTAATCTCCCTTAAATGAATGAATTCTGTTCAACTGAAAGATGATATTCCGATGATACCTTCAATATATTTTGAACGTGGTGGTTATTGGTTTTAGATCTACATGTCTCTGATAATTTTCATTTTCATTCCTCATTGATATCTGGGTTTCCAGAAACAACATCAAAGTGGACATAAACCCTTCATTGCAAATTTTCTCTTTGGAAATGATGCAAAATGTCTTCAATGTTGTTTAAATACCTGTGGATAATTTGCAAGACACTACTATGGTATTTTATTAGAGAAGAGTAAGAACAGCTGTATGCCAGTAGCTCAGGACTGTAATCCTAAGTACTGAGGAAGCTGAGATCTGAATATGGAGCTTCAAAGCCAGCACAGGCAGGAAAGTATATGAGACTTTTTCTCCAAACGAGCACCAGAAAACTGAAAGTGGAACTCTCTCTCAAAAGGCAGAGCTCAAGCCTTGAGCTAAAATGTGCAGGGACAACACCCAAGCCCACAGTACAAACTCCAAGATAGACAAAAAATGCAATAAGAGAAGCATTTTCAATGTTTCTATGTAACATTGAAGGTCTAGAAAGCATAGTGTTTGGCAGAATTTTCTCACTGCCTTATGAAGAGATGGCATGTTTTTAGGAATTGTATAGAGAGCTTTGCAAAATTATAAAGTTCAGAAACAGTCAATTCAAAATTTTCCTTCAAAAATTCTCAAACTCATTACAAAGGGGTTTCCATAGGAGGGAGAATATGTGATATCAATCGCTCTTTTCCTACATATACCTTGATTCTTAACAATGTGTTATGTACTACCAAGAACCTTCCATGAATGACGAATGTCTTCCATGAACATCTTACTGACAATGATATTTACCAATGTACAAAGGAATTGCTGAGAATACTGAGACCCCAACATGGAATTTGGAATTATGTCCCTCCTGAGAATGAAAAAGTTATATGACTGTTTTTGTCCAGCAATGACAGGGACATGCGTTACAGGGAATTGTCAAGGCAGATATAAAAGAATCAGCTGTTTTTCTGATCTTAGGAGGAATCAAGAATCTTGAGTATTATACACAATGAATTATTGTGCTTAATTCGAGAACATTCAATGAAACAAAATGTGGGATTAAAGGGTATACAAGCCATAAGCGAGTCTTTCAAGGACACCTTAGACTTAGCCAAGTGCCATTAATCTGCATGCCTAGGTTGTTAGATGAAGAAAAAAGTTGAGGAAAGGACTGTTTCAAAAATTCTAAATGTAAGTTGACCTTCACAATAGTTACATTTGCCTGGAAATAGTATGTTCATTTCACTTGTTAATAATGTAGAATTTAATAAAAATATATGAAATGTATAATAACATTTGTTCCCTAGTACAAATTTCCCATCAGCTTCTGTGTTCCAAAAAGAATGGGTAGGAAAATTTTACAGATTTTTTAAACCTCCTAATTTTTTAACGTATTTCTCAAAACACAAGATTCTAAATCATCTCAATATTTTTCATATGTCATATAATCTGCAGAAGAAATCTGTCAGTTCTTCCCATTGTCTGTGACAGGGAAAAAATAGATTCTTTCAGGGGTAAAAACAATATCAGGCGACATGTATTAGTTTTGGGGGACAGTGTACACTCTTTGAAGATACCATATTTTGTACAAAGAACCTGTGATTTATCAGACAAGAATATGTTCATCATTTGAGAAATTTTCTGCTACATTATTAAGTGTTCTGGGAAGATTAATCTGATGAATGTTTGTTTTCAACTTTTGTGTAAATTGTCCCTCATATTTATGCACACTTCACCATTTTATAATTTATTTGGAATTCCTGATCCACAACATTTCTACTACTAAAGGGAATAGCCTAAGAAGTATATTTTAGGGAGATGGCCCTTGCCAAAATATATTTATTAGTGTTTAGATTGCTATGTAATCAAAAGAGTATTTGACTACAGATGAGGAAGTTTAACATGTGAGAATCTGATATTTATGATAGGTGTAAAAATATGAAGGTTTTTGATTTGAGGCATATTTGAGCATCAGGATCTCTCCTGGTTTGCAATTTCAAGTGAGTATTGGGATTCCTACAGAAATATTTGAACAAAAATGATTTCAACATTAATTTGTCAATGTTGGCTTGTAACTTGGTGACTTAGAGAAACCTGTGTCTTTTCTATGATTTCATGAACGTCGAGATCAGAAGTATTTCAATGTGTCTGTACATATAATACAAACCCATCAATAAATATCTACATGTAAATTTATGAGAATTGACAAGAGTGTATGGAATTATGTTTTAATGGAATTTTGTCAAGGTGATGTATAGAGGGATTATAATTACATATTTAAGCAATGAGTAAGTACTTGTCATATATTCTTACCCATTGTTCATTTTTACTGTTTTTCAGCCTAAAATCTCTATCTCCTCCTCCCAAGTGTAATGTTTATTCCCAACATGCAGTTTTGTTGGGTTGTTCTTGAATGGTTTGCCCATTTTCTTTTGTATCAAATTTAGATGTTGCCATTCCTGTGCCTAATTCTCATTAAGTTACATGTAATACAGTGTGTAACAAAATCAAATACAGTGACACCATTTTACCAAACATAGGAAAATAAAGGACAAAGGCAAGTAAAAAAGAAATAGTTTCACATAGTACATTTTTAAAAAATCAAGAAAAACAGCTGGGCACCAGGTGGCTCATGCCTGAAATCCTAACTAGTCAGGAGGCTGAGATCTGAGGATTGCGGTTCAAAGCCAGCCCAGGCAGGAAAGTCTGTGAACCTCTTACCTCCAATAAACCACCAGCAAAATTCAAGTGGCACTGTAGCTCAAATTGTAGAGCACTAGCCTTGAGCTGAAGAGCTGAGGGAAAGCACTCAGGCCCAGAGTTCAAACCCTATGACCGACAAAAAAAAAGAAAGAGAAACCATCTGATTTTGTATTTGAGTTTATTTTATTTAGTCTAATATTCTATAATCATGTTTCTAATACGATTAAGCCATTGTGATCCTCTTCTAGGACTAAAATGGACATATACCAGTTTTTAGAAATAAGAAAACCATGGAGCCTATGTTTGTGTCTGGCCCCATTTAATTCATGTTATTTTTTTAAGCCTTTCCATTTCCTTACAAATGACAGTATGTCATACTTTGTAATAGAAAATAGAATTCCATTGTGTATATACACCACATTTTCTGATTGATTAATCTACTCTAAGGGATATGGGGTGGTTCCTGGTTTACCCTATGGAATGAACATGACTTTGTCATTCTAATTGAATGTTGTGGAATTTCAATGTTGACTTGATTTGGCTTGGTTTTATTGTCAGAGATATTGAGCATTTCTATACATGTCTTCTGGCCATTCTCAATGAGCCATCAGTGAAGTCTCTTTTTAAATATTTATACTTCTTTTCATAGAGTGGATTTATTGTTCAGGATTTTTTGTGTGTGGGAGGGGAATTTCACTTGTTGAATTTTTATTATATTTCAGCTCTAAGACCCTTTTCTCTTTCTTGGCCAGTGAAGATCTTCTCTCATTTTATTGGCTTTCTATTTAATTACTTAGCTATGTCCTTTGTTATAAAAAAGCTGTGCAGGCTTAAGCAATACAGTTTATCTAACGTTTCTTTGACTTGATGCAATTGTGCATAGGTAATACAGTTTAAACCTGTTCTAAGAGGCATGGTATTTCTCTAGTGCTTCCATTCTGAGAATTTTCTTTAACCTCGAGGTCTGATTCATTTGGAAATTGTTTTGACATGGGGTGATGTATAATCTAACTTTAAGTTTTTTTTATTTTATTTTATGTTGTTTATTTTTTATAAGCAGGGGTTATACCGTGGGGGAGGGACATACAAATTAACAAAGAAATCATCTCATCAATATGTTAGAAACAATTGCATGAAAGAAAAAAATCATTTGAATACTTATCTTGGGGTTCATTACACCTAACATCAACTTATCTGACCTTTCCTGCTTGTCTCAGATATGTACTAGTTATTGCAAATAACTTTAAGTTTTTATAGGCATTTAATGTGTATGTCAACACTACTTATTGAATATTGCTTTTTCGTTTTACTGCATTTATCCTGCTTCTATTGAAACTTACCTAATGAAGGTTCATAATAATTTCTTTACAAGTAGGGTTTCTTTTTGTCTTAATTGGTATATGTCCAGTTTCATCCTTGAAAAGGATTGCAAGAGCGTAATTGCTATGTATATATTAAAAAGAAGATTAGGGTAAGCAAAATGAACTCCAAGAAACATGAGGGTTATCATTGTTGGTGTTTTTGAAAAACATACTATAAAAACTATTACTTTTTACTTGTTTTTTTCTTTATTTTTTCCTTTGTCACTATATTTGATTTTGGTAGCTTGTGGACTGTATAAACTTCAATCTGAATAGGACAAAGAAGGGGAATCAAAACATTTTGATATGGAGGATAATGGGTGAACAAATGCCACAAAATTACTCACAAGACAACATGTTGGAAATGGCATTTACAACAGGGGCGGGGGGAGATTTGAAGCAGAATAAAGTGTAAGAAAAATGATGGATAGGGTAACAAATGACAAGAAAACGATTCACTGCTTTTTTTGGGGGGGCGGGATCCTGTCGTGGGGCCTGAGCGCTGTCCCTGAGCTCTTCAGCTCAAGGCTAGCGCTCTACCACTTGGGCCACAGTGCCACTTCCGGCTTTTCTCTTTTTGCTTATGTGGTGCTGAAGAATCGAACCCAGGGCCTCATGCATGCAAGGCCAGCACTCTTCCACTGAGCCATCTTCCCAGCCCCGCGATTCACTGCTTTACATATACAATTATAATCTCACTGTACATCAAATTGGCATTAAGTTTAAGGAAAAAGAAGAGTATTGTACATACAGTTATTTTAATTTTCATAGGTTTTCTGTTCTCTTCACATCCCTACCAGCCTAGAAAAGGCACAGGTTTCCCTGAGTCTACAGGTTCCAAACTATTTTTTTCAAATTAATATTGAATTCATTCCTGCTCACAATTTTTGAAGGAAAACCAAGAAACATTTGAAATACACTAGGTGCACAAATATGCCCATAATCAGAAACTCTCCCATTTCAACACCAATAATAAATATGAGTCCTATTCTCACATCTTTAACTTCCTTATCTATACCCAAAAGATTCAACTCTATTTAATGGATAGGAGTCCTATCAACAATTTTTACAAGGTGGATCTTCCTAAAATATGCTTCAAAAACTATTCCATCGTGCATCAGGAATGTTTTGGACCACAGTGCCAAATCAATTATATATATATATGTATATATATATATATAATATATATATATATATATATATATATGTTTGAGGGACAGATATATGTGGAGCAAATTGCACACAAGTTGAATATGAAAATAATCATTGAATATGGTTGCATAAAAGTATTTATGTTACACTAGACAGTTAGAGTTCACTCTTCTTGGAAAATTTTAGAAATATATTGAGAAATTGCCAAAAGATGCATACCCTCTTGCCTAAAAATACCACACTTTTAGCACAAAATCATGATATCTTCACAAATTGCAATTTACCCCCTCAAAAGAATATGTTTTGAATGTTATTTTGTGTAAACATAGATTAACCTTTTTTGTTATGGAAATCATTGAGATGGATGAGAAGCTTGTAGAGTAAGAAATATACTTCAGAATTTTGGTTGAAATTTTAATGGTCATTCTGTATGGAATACATAATTGGTGTAAGAGTTGTATACGAGGTCTGCAATTATAACAATATATTGAAGTGGAAGATGATATTCACAGGCAAACTTGACAGTGAAAACTGAAGTATTATTTGTTCTCTATTGGGAAACAAATATAGATTTCGATTTGATTATTGAAGTTTCTATATTCCAACCTTACCATGTCTACATGGATAGTGACATGGTGAATTCCAATGAGGACATTAACACCAGGGTTTGCTTCTGGATTCAGGGTAAGGGTGAGTAGGTAATGAATAGGTAAGAGAAATCAAAATGAATTCATTTGGTTGTAAGAGCATCACACTATATTAATAAATGAAAAATATAGGCAAAACAATGAGAATGGGTTTGAACTCATGATTTGTTCATAGAATGATTCCTGAAAAGAAATAAGAGAAAAAATTTACTTTCTCTGGAAAATACTCGAATATATATTTCTGTATTCTGCATGTGAACAAGAATTGCAATAGTAGTTCGAGAGATCTTCAAAAACTAATGAGATCACATCAGTTGTTTTAAAAAAATCATGCTTGCTTCCACTTCCATTTCCATTGAAATTTGATCATTGTATATAAACCTCACAAATAACACTTGGACACTCTTGTCTCAACACATTCAAACTTTGTTGAACATTTGAAGTGTAACCCTAGTCAAGCTACTACTTGATCGATTATTGTCCAGTTTTACAAAATTTACTCCAATGTAACCCATTCAGGCTCAGCCATGTCTTGGCACAGTTTCTGAACTAGGTTTCTTGTAAAATATTCATGGATGTATCATGAATCCAGGAAAATAGGAAGAAATAGTTCACGTGGTTTCATAGAAAATAAAATCCATAGTGGTTTTACTATATAATTTTATTGCTATGAACTTAAATCAACACGATAATTGGATCTCCATTTCAATATTTGTGAACGGATGCAAAAATAAACCCACAAAGAGTGATTGTTTCATGAGATGTATCCTACCAAAGGTTACATGCTTTATGGTAGGCAAGTAAAATATGAAAGGATATCACACAAATACCTTCAGGTACAATTACATGAAATATTCCATGGCTCAAACAAATAAATGGCTTTTCCATTCTTATGTGTGGATAAAAAAATGCTATTGTGAAGTCACAATCACATTATGAAGTGATATCAGCTAAAAATATTTATTCATCAGTTCAGAAAAGCACTCCTTAAGAAACACATGCAAGTCACCTCTCAGTATGAACACTGAAATATTGGATTTGAAATAAAAATAGAAAATTTCCATTAATTAGTGTAACTTTTCTACATTACCATTGCTTTCTCAAATATGTGTGGTTATGTGATTTCTATTCTAGAGGCATACCAACATTTGGAATATATCACTGGGATCGAACCCAGTTAGGTAAGAGGCTTGAATACCAATGGCCCAATGAAGGAGTCAAGACTCATTACCAAGAAAGAAACCCAATGAGGGAGTCAAGACTCATTACCAAGAAAGACATATAAAAAAATCCTTGATAACCTGTGACTAATTTTTATCATGATTGAGTAAAATCAAGAATTGAAGGCAGAAAAAATAGCCTCACTTTTCAGTTCCAAAAATCATAGTAATGTGCCATGCATCAACTTATAGGTGTTGAAACAGAGTAGGAAAAAAATGAACACCATTTCAGTTTTAACACACATGGACACAAAATTTGCATTTACAAATGAACAGGTAAAAGAAATATCACAAATCAGCTCAATATATATATATATATATATATATATATATAAATGACAAAGCTGTTTGGATAAATATTTAAGAGACAAATCATCAAGTAACCTGGACTCCTACACTGTCACAGATTCTCTCATGATTACAGGTTCGTTAGTATCATCCACTTTTTAGATGCCAGAAAAGTTATGATTCCATAAGTAAGACATATTAGTATAAAGGAACAGAATTAGTAATCCCATTGAGTCACATAAATTGTTCTAATAACCAATGAAGTAAGGAAATATCACTGCCCTATCAAACATTTTTCTCTGAAATTCAGAGAGAAAATACATGATACTACGAGTATGGAGTAAATAAAATCTAACTGGCTCTTATGTGGAAGGAAAAATTTCAGTGATTTTGGAAATACCAGTGAGTATGGGGCATTGTTGATGAATAATGCATTACGTTCATGTCTTTGGTTATTCTTGTTGGTCGTTGGGATTGAACTTTGGGCTTGGGCAAAGTCCAAGAGCTCTTCAGAACTCATTTAATGCTCTTCCACTTGATCTACAGTGCCACTTTCAGTTTTGAGATGGTTAATTGGTGATGAAATTGTGTCAATGTACTTATTGGGACTTCCTGAAACCTGATCCTCAGATCTCTGCCTCCTACAGGTTCCTAAGTGACCTGTACCAGGCTTCTTTTCTGTTATCCAGAGTGCACTGATGATTTTTTGGCTTGTATATTCCCAAAATTGATGCACACAGCACGTCTACGAGTAACCATGGTTTTCCTTAAGGATAGTGCTCTATAGTTTTTGATATTGAGGGGATTAATTCCAGAAATGAATCTGAAACAAATCCTTGACTCTATGAAACTGTAATTAGATCCTTATGTGTCAAACGCGTAAGATGCTACAATTAACATTATCACCTGGCCTGGCTGAAGTGTGGTTTTGTGCCCCCCAAATGATTTCTCATGACATATTCCCATTCCCCTGCATGACAGAGGATGTGAAACACCCTAACCACAAGAATAAACATATTCTGCTGATAAAATACTAAATTGATCTGTTCAGTTTGTAAACAGGATGAGTTTTACTCCTCTCTATAATCTGTATGAATTAGAAAATTGTCATCAGATACAAGGGTGAATTTATCTATCCCTATTACTCCTTCTCGGCACTTTCTTCACTGCATAACTACCAGTTCATCCTTCACATAATTTGTAATATGTTTGACACACAGCAGACAATTGAATACAAATTCTTAGTATGCATACTACCTTTTCACAGGAAGAATATATGAAGCCCAACCGTGATGACAGGCTCACATAAATTCACCTTCGTTGAATAAGCTTGTTTATTTTTCCTTTTTTCTGGACTGATCAGAGAAGAAAATACTTGACAATATTAATGCATCTGGAATCTATTGGCTCACTTATAAAGAGGATGAGGTCTCATATTGGCAAGAAGGATAAATTACATGATTCCTGATTGAATAAATGCATATGAAGAATTCCAAGCAAACCCAATCACTGTTCACTTTTTCCTTTGTTTGCTACCTTACCATGTTAGATAGACTTGATGTTTTGACATTCTATAAAATCAAAAATACAATCTACTTTGTGACTCTAGAAGAACAGGTTCATTCTAACAATTACAATTCTTTAAACAATTTCATAAATACCAAAAATAGCATAACATTTGTAGTTAAACATCTAATTTTGAATTTCCAATCTATATCATATCCAATGTGTATTCATATTTTATACAGGAATATGAAATTTGAAATCCATGTATGTAATGCTGGTTAAAAATAACTCTAAACATATTTTATTAATATGTATCTTTGCAAAGTGCAAATTGTAAATAATCTCAAGAATCTCCTCAAGTTGTAAAGTTCATTTTCGACAAAACATCTTGTATATATCATAGTTGCAATGGGTCCCTATTTAGACAATTTGTTTTTTCCCTTCCCCTCTACAAATCATACCAACATCAAATACAGTATAAACAGGGGTTATACCGTGGGTGAGGGCCATACAAAACAACAAAGGGATATCTTATAAATATGTTAGAAACAATAGCAACAATATAAAAAACACTTTAGCCCTTATCTTGGGGTTCATTTCACTTAACAACAACTGATCTGACTATTTCCGCTTGTCTCAGAGATATACTAGTTATTGCAAATAAGGGAAACCATGGGACCTATGTTTCTTTAGACCTGAGTATGGGAGATGGTAAAGGATGGTAAGGGGATACAAAGTAGGAGGAACAATGCTTGATAAGAAATGCACTCATTACCTTTCCCATGTAAAAGAAACTAGTTTGTTGAACTTCACAATTTAGTTGGGGGTGATTTGGGGTGGGAGGTGGGTGAGGGTGTAGTTGTGGACATGGGAGGGAAGGGATGGTAGGGGAAAAACAAATTAGGCAGCAATAATTCTTGATAAGAACTGTCCTCATTACCTGGCTCATGTAATTGTGACCCCTCTGTAGAGTATTTTCAGAATAAAACACGTATTTTTTTAAAAAAACGAATCTCCTCAAAAATTTTAAACTAATTTTCAGAGAAAATTTAAATCAGATAATCATTACTATAATATTCATTAACCAATTTCAGAAGGAAGACATGGTTACCTCCCCATAAGTTTGTACATATATCAATTACCAGTTGAAGATATTGCCATTTATACTATCAGAATTGATGTGATGAGTGAATCCTGAAACCATGAAAATAGGAACTAAAGGACTGGTCCAACATAATATTGTTATCTATGGCTTCCCTGACTTAATGTGATTATTAGAGAATGAGAAGAACATTCACATAAGGAAATCCTGATTTGAAGTACTTTCGGTGATTACATCTTTTTTTTTTTTTTTTTTTTTGGTTGGTCGTGGGGCCTGAGCTCTTCAGCTCAAGGCTAAAACTCTACCACTTGAGCCATAGGACACTTGCAGATTTTTCTGCTTATGTGGTGCTGAGGAATTGAACCCAGGGACTCATGCATGCAAGGTAAGCACTCTACTACTGAGTTAATTTCCCAACCCTAGCTGATTGCATTTCTTATCGGTGCTAGCAAAACTACATTTGACTTTTGCCACCAATCACAGGTTCACCAGTTCAGAGAGCAATCCAAAACTTCATTTGTACTGAGTAAAATATATAGGTATATAGAAAAGAAAGTTGGTTATTCCCTTTATCCTCCTCCCTCCCTTTGAATTTTGGCAGAAAATAATGCATCATAAGAAAACAGCTTATTCTTTACCTTTGTTGCCAGAAGATTTGATTGTGCCCCAAATAAAACTTGGGCTAGGATCTTCCAATGATACTGCCAAACGGAGAAATACATACTTGATGGAGGTGCTAGATTAGATTGGCTCTAACATTATACATTGATAAAAGAAAACAACAGGGTTGACGGCCTTACAAGAAACATTTAGCCAGATAATAAAGATTGAAAAGAATGAGTTCTTAGCCATGTGCAAAAACAAATCATTGAAATGTTTGACATGGTTTTTTTTAATAATTTAAGACTGCATATCTTCATATATGTTATTGATATTAGCATAGAAGACAATGCAAGTTGAACAAAAAATTTTAATTTCACTCCTAAAGGAAGAAATATTACAACAGCACAGATATATTGAAATTCAATAATGGAAAATACAGAAAAAACAAGCTTATTACCTTTATCCCAGACTTCCTCAGAGGAAACATAGTTCCATGTATTTTCAGAACTCTTGTCTTTTTTCTCGATCCATGCGATGTTATTTACAAACAAACAAAAATCTACCATCAGAGTAGGATTCAGGTGCAAATGGCCTACATTAATTTGGATTGTGTTTTAGTTTTCAGGCTCACCTATATCATCTGCAATGGAAGTTTTGTCCGTACAAGCTGCAATATGTTTACTGAGTTGATCTCATGGAAGCAGGTGGCGAGCATTAAAGGGACAAGTAGCCAATTTGCCAGCAATATCAGGATGATTCTCTGTAACAAAAGTTCAAATATGAAAAAATATTTTCAAATCTTCTCTTATTAGTTTTCTTTGAGCAGGATGCCTACCATGGGCTTGACACCACGGTATGGATATTGTGCTAGTATATCCATTTTTAGTACATACTTTTTATTGTAAAGATATTGTACAGACGGGTTACAGTTATATGAATAAGGTAATGAGTACATTTCCAAGGAGCATTATTACCCTCTCCTTAGTTTTTCCCCTAAAATTTCTTCCATCCCCATCTTCCCAAATCCTCCCTCCCTTCTCTCCTCCCCCCACGCACCTAAAGTTGTAAAGTTCATTTTCAACATAATGTCTTGTATATCTCATTGTTATAATGGGTAAACCTGTATCCCAAAGCAGTATGGAGGTTCCTCAAAAGACTCCACATAGAGCTTCACTATGACACAGCAATCCCACTTTTGTACATTTACCCAAATGATCGCATAGAAGAGCATATGAAAGCTACCACCATTATTTGCCATAGCTAAGATATGGAACCAACACAGATGCCCCTCAGTAGATGTATGGATTAGAAAATGTGGTAAATATAAGATGGAATTCTATGCCTCTATCAGAAAAAAATGATATTGCTCTAATTGTTAGGAAATGGAAAGATTCGGAAAAAAATATAATAATTGAAGTAAGCCAAGCCCAAAGAAACATAGATCCATTGTTTCCCTTGTTTGGAATAAATAGTGTATTTTTAGGACAAGCAGAAATGTTCAAATCGATGTATATAAGACCATTACAATTAACTTTACAATTAAGGGGGAGGGGCTAGGAAAAGGGAGAGTGTAGTTGAGGAGGTGGGAGGGAAGGAATTTTAGGGGAAAAACAAAAGAGAAGGCAACAATGCTTAATGCTTCCGTCAGAAAGAATGACATTGCTCCATTGTTAGGAAATGGAAAAACTGGGAAAAATTATATTAAGTGAAGTAAGCCAGGCCCAAAGAAACATAGGTTTCCCATGGTTCCCTTATTTGCAATAGCTAGTATGTCTGAAACAAGCAGAAAAGGTCAGATAAGATGATATTAAGTGAAATGAACCACAAGATAAGGACACAAGTGTTTTGTTCTTTCTTGCTATTGTTTCTTACTTATCCATAAGGTGCCACATTTTTGTTTTTTGTATGTCCCTCCCCTATGGTATAATCACTGTATGTTGGAAGACCTGAGGAAGATAGCAGAAGAGAAGCTGGAGTCTAAACAAGCTCTTGCATAGAAAGCAGTTTTAATGTTCCAGTGAACAGTCCTAGGCTAGAGAATAACAAGTGTGCCATCACAGTACAGAGAGTTTGGCTAGAGAGGGAAAATACAGCAAGGAGAGATATCTGATCACTTCTGGTAGTTGCAGCTGCGGCAGCTGCTGTGGCTGTGTTGGCTGTGGGGGAGGCTGTGGCCATAGGCGCCATACCAACAGAAAGAGTCTGGTACAAAGGCACCAAATGCTAAATGCGAGTGGATTCTATTCACCACCATCAAGAAATTACAAGGAGCAGAAATCTTCGTCCTGAGCATCACAGACCAGGGATGGCCCAGAAACCAAGAGTCTGGCATGAATAGAACACTGACATCCTCACTCCTCATGGAGCAGCTGTGGTAAGGCCACCCCTCCCCATCCCCAGAGATCTCCATCTTTGATACTGACAATGGCCCTACTAAGCATCCAGCAACAACTCAGGCCTTGGAAGAAAACAAAAAGAGCCATTTAGCAGGTCATAGGAACCTTATCTGACCTACCAGGCTCAGCTCCACCTAGGGGAAAGTCACCCTGCCCAGGCAGAGGAGTGGCCTCTTCACTAGGAAAATAGAGCCACATTCTGCCACTTCCCACTGCAGCCAAGACAAACAATTGAAACACAGTAAACTTAAACCCTGAGAATAGCTCCAGGCTGGACTCTGTGTCTCAAGAGCATAGCCTCATCACATCTACTCCAAGTTATAGGAAACAGACATCTCCCTCTATTGTGATACTCAAAGCAGATCTACCTCCCATTGAACTAGCCTGGGAGTAGTATCAAAAAATCCTGGGTAATGACTAAAGAAACCAATCAAGCCACAGGAAAATCAAACACCACAAGCAGACCAGAGACACCAACAGTGGCTGGTTACAGACATACAAGAAGTTGCCCTTGCCCTTTCCCCCCAACCCCCCAAATCAAGAACTCTTTAATTTTTTATTTCCCTTAAAATATTTTCTATTATTTTTTTCACTCATAATTTTAATTTTAAGTGTATATGTATATATGTGTGTGCTTTTTAAAAAAATCTTTTAACATTTTGGTTCTTTTTATTTATTTTCCTCAGATATATAACCATCGTTGATTATTAGACCTTATCCCCCATTGTTAATTCTGGATTAACATAGTTAATCCAGATATGTATTACTCAATTCACAACCTCTTAGGCTTAACTTTTTAATAGTAGTATTATCACTTTATACCTATATGATTTTCAACTATTCCAATTTTAATGATTTTTATATTTTAGTTTTTCATCTTCCTTTTTATTTCTCTCCTCCTCTCATCCTATACTTTTCTTCTATAATATAATTTCTGTATACTTACATAATTTTAAAGTGTCTCCCTTTTTAAATTTAAATTTTTGTTTTTCTATTTGTATTGTTTTTTATTCCTCTCTTATCATTCTGTTCAATCCATTTCCCTCTCTGAAATTAGGACTTGATCAACTTCACTCTCCTTTTACCTCTCCATTTCCCTCTAATCCTATTTTGCCCCACAATTCACCCTAAACCTAATAGTTTCTGGATTGCTGACTCCCTTTTTGATGTTCTTAGCCCATTAATCCATACTTGTTTGATGTTGAATAGATTGTATCTGTTGAACTAGATGGTATCTGCAGCCATTTTGACTGTGCAACTACAGGATTGTGGTTGATGCTTGCCTTAAAATAGTATTCTAGTACAAAATTCATGTTACTTTTAAACCAAGTGGGCAGAATGAGCCAGAGAAACACAAGAAAAATGGCAAGTCTGGGTATCTCAACTTCCACTCATGATAATAAGGTGACAGAAGTTAATGAATAATCCAGAGGAAAGTTCCCAAAAAAGCTCTACAAACACTACTGGTAAACATGGTGAATGAAAAGATTGAAAACCTGCAAAGGACTCAGCGTGAGATTGATAGGAAGCAAGAAGAGGTGAACCAAAGATTAATACAGGAATCTCAAGAGCATTAGGAGGGTATTCAAATATTAATACAGAAATTGCGTGAGCAGGTTGAGAAGAGTCAAAGGGAAACAGTAATTTTGTGAGTGTGAGGAAGATAATCAAAGAATAAAATAGGAATAACATGAGTGGGATGAGAATAGACAAAGATCAATAGAGGTATTCATAGAATCCAAAAACAGAGAGCTGAAGGAATCCAGGGAGATCACAAACAGAATGTTGAATGAATCCTTCAGAAGACAAGTGAGTCCAAGGAAACCATAACCAATCAACTGAGTGATTTGAGAACAAACACTGAACACCAAATTAAAGCAGTAAAGAAGTTATACCTAGAACTCAAAAAATTAAATCCCCAACAACAAATCGTCAAAGAAACAACTGCCCAATAGATAAGTGGGCTAAAGGCTTAAAGAGAAACTTCTCTGATGAGGAAAGAAGGATGGCCAATAGACACATGAAGAAATGCAAATCAAGACAATATTGAGATACCACCTCATCCCAGTTATAATGGCTATAATCAAGATCTCTAATAACAACAGATACTGGAGGGAATGTGGACAGACAGGAACCTTAATACATTGTTGTTGGGAGTGTAAAGGTGTTCAACCACTTCGGAAAGCAGTATGGAAGTGCATCAAAAGACTCCACATAGAGCTCCCCTATGACTGAGAAATCCCTCTTTTGGGCATTTACCCAAATGATCATAAACAAGACCACACTAAAGCTACCAGCACAACTATGTTTATTGCAGCATTATTTACCATAGCTAAGATATGGAACCAACCTAGATGCCACTCAGTAGATGAAGGAAACAAGAAAATATGGTATATATACACAATGGAATTCTATGCCTCCATCAGAAAGAATGACATTGCCCCATTTGTTAGGAAATAGAAAGACTTGGAAAAAATCACATTAAGTGAAGTAAGCCTTGGTCAAATAAACATAGGTCCCATGGTTTCCCTTATTTGTAATAACCAATATATATCTGAGTCAAGCAGAAAAGGTCAAATAAGTTGATGTTAGGGAAATGAGCCCCAACGTAAGTACTCAAATGTTTTTTTTTTCTTTCATGCAATTGTTTCTAACATAATTATATGATGATTTCCTTGTTTCTTTGTATGTCTCTCCCCTATGGTATAATCCCTGCTTCACTGTATTTGATGTTTTTATAATTTGTGGAGTAGAAGGGAAAAAACAAATCGTTTAAATAGGGATACAGGTGGACCTATTGCAACAATGAGATGTGCAAGTCGTTATGTCAAAAACGAACTTTACAACTTTTGTGGGGAGGGGAGGATCGGGTACAGGAGCAGAGGAGTATGGGAAGGCATGGGAAGGGGAAACAAAGGAGGAGGCAACAATGCTTCATAAGAAATGTATTCATTAGCTTGCCCATGTAATTGTAACCCCTCTGTATGGTATTTTCACAATTAAAATAAAGATCTAAAACAAAACTGCAAAAAAGAATCTGAAGCTATCACAGCCGACCAACTAGAAGGAAAGGCAATAAAAGTGTAGAAAGTATTGACAGTAGGTTAAACCATGCAAAAGATCGAATATCAGGGATTGAAGACAGCCTAGAAAATAGAACATATATACAACTATCGAAAACAAATCCAAGAAATATGATAGATTTATTCCACATTTGGAAGACACCATCAGAAGGCCTAATCTGAGGATAATGGGTTTAGAGGAACACCTAGAGACAGAAGTTACTGCTCTAGGAAATTTATTTAACAGGAATTTAGCAAGGAACTTCCCTAACATGCATAAAGATAGGCCTGTTTAGATACAAGAAGCTGTTAGAACCCCAAATAGTCCAGACCAAAACAGGAAATCCCATCATCACATTACAATCTGGGCAGGACCAATTCGGACCAAGGACAGGATCTTTAAAGCAGTAGAGGAGAAATATCAATCACCTGTAAAGAGAAACCAATCAGAATAACCTCAGATATCTCAGCAGAGACAATCAAAACAAGAAAAGCCTGGAATGATGTATGCCATGCCCTAAAGACAAACAACTATCAACCAAGAATACTGAACCCAGCTAAACTCTCCTTCATAACCGAAGATCAAATAAAAACCTTCCATAGCAAAGAAAAAATGAAAAAAAAAATCTCAACCAAAAGAGCCCTACAAAAGATACTTAAAATTGTCCTACTCATAAAAAACCAACAAGACCACATGAGGGCCAAGAAACTGCACCCAAATTGAGAATTCAAGAACTTTAGGAAGAACTAAGTTGTTACAGGCCCCAAGAAGGTGGACAACAGGACAGGAGGAACTACCAAATATCTCTCAGTCCTAACTCTCAATATTAAGGGACTTAACTCTCCAAATGAGTGACAGAAACTGTCTGGTTGGATTAAAAAGCAAGAATTTTATATCTGCTGCTTTCAAGACTCACACCATGCCCATAAAAGTGAAAGGATTGAATAAAATGTACCAGGCAAAGAGCCCCCATAAACAGGCAGGAGTTGCAATCCTAATAACAGATAAAATAGACTTCAAATTAAAATTAGTGAGAAGAGAGAGAGAAGGTTGCTACATACTAATTAAGGGATCTCTCCTTCAGGAGGATAATAGAATTCTAAATATCTATTCACCAAACAACAGTGCACTCAAATTTATCCAAGAAACACTACTTTCCCTCAAATCTCACATACATCTAAAGACATTAATTGCTGAGGAATTTAACACACCACTATCCTCACTAGATAGATCAACTCAGCAAAAGCTCAACAGAAAAACCACCAATCCAAAGAACTGCATAGATCAACTATATTTAAAAGACATCTACTGAATATTTCCCCCAGCAACATCAGAATGCATGTTTTTCTCAGCAGCACATGGAACATTGTCCAAAATAGACCATATTTTAGGTCACAGACGTCCAAATTCAGTAACATTAAATTTATACTCTGATTCTCTCACACCACGAGTATAAAAATAGAACTCAACACAAAAGCCACTAAACAAAGTCCTAAAACACATGGAGGCTGAACAACACACTGTTGAATCACCAGTGGGTCATGGTGACGACCTTAAAAGGAAATTCAAATATCATGAAATTCAACAAAAATGAGGACACAAATTACCAGCTCCTCAGGGATACATTAGAGGCAAGTTTATAGCTCTGATTTCCTGCATCAACAATTTGGGGAGACCTGAAACCGATAATTTAATGAGAATCTGAACCTCCTTGTAAAAGAGCAGCAAGATAAATCCCAATCCATAGATAGAAAACAATGATTAATTTAAATTAGAATTAAACAAATTAGAATCTCTAAAAAAACATAGAATCAACAAAACAGTTGGTTCTTCGAAAAAATTAACAGCATTGACAAACCCTTAGCAAATCTTATCAGAAAAAGAAGAGAACACACCCAAATAAACTCAGAGATGAGAATGGAAATATCACCACAGGGGGAAAAAAACAACAAGAATTAGAACATTATAAGAGAATACTTCTTAAAACTTCATGCTAATAAGTTTGAGAATTTCGAAGTAATGGACCATTTCCTAGCAAATGTTAACATGCCCAAACTAAACCAAGGTAAGTTAAACCAAATTAACAGGCCTATATCAAGTATGGAAATAGAAGAGCAATAAGAGACCTCCCAACTAAGTAAAGCCAAGGACGGAATGGATTTACAGTGGAATTCTATAAGGCCTCAAAGCTCAAACCAATACTACTCCAACTTTTCAATAAAATTGAAAGAGAAAGTTCACTATCAAACTCTTTCTGAAAGCCATCATAACCCTCATCCAAAAACAGGCATGGTCTCATCAAAGAAAAAGAACTATAGACTCATTTCTTTGATGAACATTGATGCAAAATTTCTCAACAAAATTTTGGCCAATCAACTTTACTAATTCATCCAAAAAATCAAACAGGATTCATTTCAGGGATGCAAAGCTGGTTCAATATACACAAATCAATTAACATAATTCATCACATCAACAGGAGTAAGGATAAGAACCACATGGTTATCTCAATAGATGCAGAAATAGCACTTGACAAGTACTAACACTCCTTTATGTTGAAGGCTCAGGAAGAACTAGGAATCCATGGAACATTCCCCAACCCAATAAAGCGTCTTTATGACAAAGCTACAGCCAGAATTGATCTCAATGGTGAAAAATTAAAGCCATTTCCTCTAAAATCAGGAATGAGACAAGGATGTTCACTCTCTCCACTTCTTTTCAATTTAATGCTAAAATGCCTAGCTACAGTAATAAGGCAAGATGGAAACCTAAAGCAGATTTAAATACAATAAGATGAAGTAAAACTCTCCCTCTTTGCAGGGGAAATGGTCTTGTATTTAAAAATTCCCACAGAATCCACTCTCTCATTACTCAAGCTGATTCAAAACTTTGCAAAGTAGCAGGTTATAAAATTAACCTTCAAAAATCAATAACGTTTCTGTATGCCAACAATGAGAAGAGTGCAGCTGAAGTCAGGAAAGCAACTCCATTCATTATAGCCCAACAAAAAAAAATACATAGGAATTAACTAAAGAAGTGAAGGAACTCTCTGATGAAAACTTTAAAAATCTGAAAGGGGAAATCAAAACAGAACTTAGAAAGTGGAAACACCTCCCAAGCTCTTGAAAGGATGAACATGGTGAAAATGGCAATATCTCTTAGTCCTATCTCTTAACGTTAACGGACTGAACTCTCCAATTAAGCGACATAGACTGTCTAGTTGGATTAAAAAACAAGACCCTTCTATCTGCTGCCTTCAGGAGTCACATCTTGCCCATAAAAACAAACACATTTTCAATGTTAAAGGCTGGAACAAAATCTACCAAGCAAACAGCCCCCATAAACAGACGGGAGTTGCAATCCTAATAGTAGACAAAATAGACTTCAAATTAAAATTCGTTAGAAGAGATAAAGAAGGTCAATGTATACTAATTAAGGGATCTCTCCTTCAGGAGGATATTACAATTCTAAATATATACTCGCCAAACAATGGAGCACCCAAATTTATCCAAGAAACACTACTTTACCTCAAATCCCATATAGATACAAAGACATTAATTGTTGGGGATTTTAACACATCACTCTCCCCACTAGATAGAACAAGTCGGCAAAAACTCAACAAGAAACCACAGATCTAAACAGCTGCATAGATCAACTAGATTTAACAGATATCTACCGAACATTTCATCCAGCAGCATCACAATACACGATTTTCACATGGAACATTTTCTAAAATAGACCACATTTTAGGCCACAAAGCAAACTTTTCTAAATTCAGAAACATAGAAGTTATACCTTGCATTTTGTCTGAGCACAAGGAAATAAAATTAGAACTCAACACCAAAACCCACCAAAGAAAGTCTGCTATCTCATGGAGGCTGAACAATACACTGCTGAATCACGAGTGGGTCATGGAAGAGATTAGAAAGGAAATTCAAATGTTCATGTTATTCAACAAAAATGAACACACAAATTACCAGCTCCTCTGGAACACAGAAAAGGGCAGTACTCAGAGGTAAGTTTATAGCTCTGAGCTCCTACATCAACAAATTGGAGAGATCTGAAACCAACAATTTAATGTCACATCTAAACCCCCTTGAAAAAGAGCAGCAAGATAAACCCCAATCCAGTAGACGGAAAGAAATAATTAAAATTAAAATAATTAAAATTAAAATTAAAATTAAATGAATTCGAATCCAAAAAATACTATAGAAAGAATCAACAAAACAAAGAGTTGGTTATTCGAAAAAATTAACAAAATTGACAGAAAATTTTATCAGAAAAAGAAAAGAAAACACCCAAAGTAAATAAACTCAGAGATGAGAATGGAAACATCACCACGGAAACAATCAAGATTCAGAATATTATAAGGGGATACTTCTCAAAACTTTATGGTAATAAGTTTGAGAACTTGACACAAATGGACCTTTTCCTAGCAAATATTGACATGCCAAAACTAAACCAAGATGAATTAAACCAGGTTAACAGGCCATATCAAGCATTGAAATAGAAACAGCAATAAGAGACTTCCAGCTAAGAAAAGTCAAGGACGAGATGCTTTTACAGCGGAATTCCACAAGTCCTTCAAAGCAGAGCTCACACCAATACTCCTCCAACTCTTCAATGAAATTGAAAGAGAAAGTTCATTACCGAACACATTCTATGAAGCCATCATAACTCTCATCCCAAAAGCAGGCAGGGACTCATCAAAGAAAGAGACCCATTTCTTTGATGAACATTGATGTAAAACTTCTCAACAAAATTTTGGCCAATCGACTTCAACAATTCATCCAAAAAATCATACACCATGATCAAACAGGGTTCATTTCAGGGATGCAAAGCTGGTTCAAAATATGCAAATCAATTAATGTTATTCATCACATCAACAGGAGCAAGAATAAGAACCACATGGTTATCTCAATAGATGCATAAAAAGCATTCAACAAGATCCAACACCCCTTCATGATGAAGGTTTTGGAAAAATTAAGAATCCATGTAACATTCCTCCATACAATAAAGCCTGTATATGGCAAACATACAGCTAGCATTATACTTAATGGTGAAAATCTAAAGCCATTTCCTCTTAACTCAGGAACAAGACAAGGATATCCACTCTCTCCACTTCTCTTCAATCTAGTATTAGAATGCCTAGCTACAGCAATAAGACAAGATGCAGAAATAAAGGGGATCCCAATAGGGAAAGAAGAAATAAAACTCTCCCTCTTTGCAGATGACATGATCTTGTATTTAAAGAATCCCATAAACTCCACTCCCAAATTACTCAAGCTGATTCAAAACTTTGGCAAAGTAGCAGGTTATAAAATTAACCCCCCAAAATCAATGGCTTTTCTGTATGCCAACAAAGAGTAAAGTGTGGCTGAATTTAGGAAAGCAAATCAATTTGCAATAGCCCCACAGAGAATAAAATACCTAGGAATTAACTTAACCAAAGTAGTGAAGGACCGCTTCGATGAAAACTTTAAAATCTTGAAAAAGGAAATTAAAACAGAATTTAGAAAATGGCAAAACCTCCCATGCTCCTGGATTAGAAAGATTAGCATCATGAAAATGGCAATACTTCCCAAGGCTATCTACAAATTCAACGCAACACCTATCAAAATTCCCACCTCATTCTTCAAGGAAATAGAAGAGGCAATCCAAAAATTCATATGGAACAATAAAAGACCCCGAATAGCAAAAACGCTCCTCAACGGAAAGAACACTGCTGGAGGAATATCAGTACCAAATTTCAAACTCTACTATAAGGCCCTAGTAAGCAAAATAGCTTGGTACTGGCATAAGAACAGACCTCAGGACCAATAAAATAGAATTGAAAACCCAGAAATGAACCTACAGACCTATAGCCATCTCATCTTCGATAAGGGAGCTAAAACAATAGAATGGAAGAAAGACAGCCTCTCCAGTAAATGGTGCTGGCAAAATTGGTTAACTACATGTAGAAAACTAAAGCTAGATCCTTATATATCACCCTGCACCAGAATCAACTCCAAATGGATCAAAGACCTCGAGGTGAAAGCAGACATTCTGAAAACATTACAGGATGGAATAAGAGAAACCCTAGGTCTCCTTGGCTGAGTCCGAAGTTTTTTGAATAGAGACCTGGAAACACAAATAATCAAAGAAAGGTTGGACAAATGGGATTGCATACGGTTGCAGAGCTTCTGCATGACAAAGGACATAGCTAGCAAGATCAATAGAAAGCCCACAGATTGGGAGAAGATCTTCATTAGCCATACAACAGACAAGGGTCTCATATCTAATATATACATGGAACTCAAAAAATTAAATCCCCCAACAACAAATCGTCAAAGAAACAACTGCCCAATAAATAAGTGGGCTAAAGACTTGAAGAGAAACTTCTCTGAAGAAGAAAGAAGGAAGGCCAATAGACACATGAAGAAATGCTCAACCTCCCTAGCCATAAAAGAAATGCAAATCAAAATAACATTGAGATACCACCTCATCCCAGTTAGAATGGCTATCATCAAGAACTCTAACAACAACAGATGCTGGAGCAGATGTGGACAGAAGGGAACCTTACTTCATTGTTGGTGGGAATGTAAACTTGTTCAAACCCATTTGTAAAGCAGTATGGAGGTTCCTCAAAAGACTTCACATAGACCTCCCCTATGACCCAGCACACCCAGTTTTGGGCATTTACCCAAATGTTTACAAACAAGACCACACTAAACCTACCAGCACAACTATGTTTAATGCAACATTATTTATCATAGCTAAGATATGGAACCAGCCCAGATGCCCCTCAGTAGAGGAATGGATCAAGAAAATGTGGTATATATACACAATGGAATTCTATGCCTCCATCAGAAAGAATGACATTGCCCATTTGTTAGGAAATGGAAAAACTTTGAAAAAATTCTATTAAGTGAAGTAACCCAGGCCCAAAGAAACATAGGTCCCATGGTTTCCCTTATTTGCAATATCTAGTATATGTATGAGTCAAGCGGAAAAGGTCAGATAATGTCATCTTTGGAAAATGAATTCTTAGATATGTATTTTAATGTTTTTTTTTCTTTCTTGCATGTGTTTCTAATGCATTTATAAGATTATCTCTTTGTTGCTTTGTATGTCTCTCCCCCACAGTATAATCCCTGCTTTCACTATATTTGATGTCAGTATAACTTTTGGAGGAGATGGGGAAAAACCAGTTGTTTAAGGATACAGTTGTTTAAGGATAAGGACCTGTTGCAATAATGAGAAGTACAAGTTGTCATGTCCAAAACAAGCTTTACAATGTCGGTGCGGGGGCGGGGGGTAAGGGAGGGAAGGAGAAGGATTGGGATTGGGGGAGAGGGGGGAGGCTGGGAAGTGATGTGAAGGGTAAACAAAGGAGGAGGCTGCAATGCTTGGTAAGAAATGTACGCATTATCCTGCCCATGTAATTGTAACTCCTCTGTACAGTATGTTCACAAATAAAATTAAATTAAATTAAAAAAAAAGAATGTCTATGACTCTCCTGCCTGGGTTGGCCTTTAAGTGTGATACAGTGATCTTAAACTCTCGGGTTGATATTTTTTTCTTTCATGAGTAAACAGTGCCAGGATCCATAAATTGTATGTGAAACTTTGGATACGTACATGTATACTGAATTTGGGCATATGTTTACTCAAATGTGGGTTACTTATATACAATTTTCAAAAGCATAGATAAGGTGATTGAAAATATATTTGAAAATATCAAAAATGGAGGGTCATCAGGTGTGTCTTCTTTACAAAACACAAGAGAAGAAACTGTGCTTCCTCATACAGCTCTGGAACTTATTGTAGCAGTGTTACATGAAGAAAAAAATAATTTTCTACCCCGAGTTCTGTTAATCTTCAAATATTGTGAAATTTTGGATGAAACTAAGCACAATTTTGTAATCAATACCCTAAATACAGAAAAGAGACACAATGCATCTCCCATGTTATCAGTTTATATCCATGGCATGAAAACTAAAGTATCCAAACTGAATTCTAGGCCATATGATAATACAGTGGGTGTTTACACAAAATAATTTAACATTTAATAATATCATTAATTTACATTTTGTCCATTAGGCAAGGGAGAGGAAAAGGAAACCACCTCTAAGTTTTGTGAAATATGGCACACACAGTTTGCATAACTGCTCACATAAAATATCTTACCTTTGTTCTGCATTAGAGATCTAAAATATAGCTCTAGAAATACACAAGTTGGACTTACATTGTCTTATTTTCCATTATATGCTGCAGAGATTTCAAAATACAAAAAATCTCACTAAGACATTTCTGCCCACAGTCTCTCTCACATTTTCACAAAATTCATTATAAAAACAATACTCAAACTAACCCATCAACTAAAGAAATTATGTAATATCAACCTGTTCCAATGAAACATTACCTTTCTACATTTTACAAGATGTATGGGAGCCTGCATGATCTGATTTTGTGGTTTTTATCATAGGAACACTGCAGTAACCTCTCAGGATCCACAGATTCCTTTGAAAGAGAAAAATACCTTGGGAAAATCAATATATTGGGCAACATTCAAGCCTTCAATGTTATTTCTCTTATGAGCTATACCTTAACTCAGGAATGCCTATTGGAGAATGTAGATTAAAAATATGACAAAGAGTGTTACTCTGGAATTTAATTTCTGATGTACTCTCAGTTCCTAGTAGGAGTTATTACTTCTTCGTATTATGAAAAATATTTATTCTAGTTAACAATTATTGATTTGAGTCAAATGGAACTGTTAGCTTATCTTCTGAGAGCATACATCCATTGAGTGCCCCTGATTTAATTGCTTTCTTACATTTCAATCAATTTATACTTTTTCATCTTTCAATCTAGCACATTAAAGTCAAAGTTATAATTATCAAAATGTCAAAGTTTCAGATTTAATCAGGAGATTACCTACTATCCTATTCTCTCAGCTCCTGTCAATATACTTTCTGTCATTCAAAAAAAGAAAAAAATGCTTGAACTAGACTATTTAAAATAATTTCCCAAAACAAATGCATAAACATGTTTACCTTTTTCCATTGTGACAGACATATAAATATCAGCAAGTCCTATGGATAAAAAAATTCTCTGAGAGAAAACATGGCTAAATACTTCAAAGCCACACCACTTAAATGTTGTGATTTCCACAATGATATGAAAAACTGGGTAGAACCAATTCAAATCTAATAATATTTGTTGCTAGACACACATGAATTGAAAAATATTGATATCTCTGTCTGCTTCACAGATTAGGGTCACTTATAACAACCTATAGAAATTAACTTTTGAACTCAAAAACTTTCATATTACCAAATAGAGGATGATGCATCATAACAACTTTTAAGCGAATTTGGAAAAGGTTTGCTAAATTATGGATGTATGGATTAACAAATTCTGAATTCCATTTAACAAATATCCAATATCTAGTGAAATATGCATTTATCTGAAGGAGGATTTGCTATTTTCATATCGTGATTCCTATTCAGAATATAAAATCAGTATGGACTATTATTCAGGTAACTACTTCTTACAGAAGATATGCATAACAAAGCAAAGGAATCATTGAGTCTCATTAGATAGTGAAGACATTCTCCCAATCTGTGGGCTTTCTATCGATCTTGTTAGCTATGTCCTTTTCCATGCAGAAGCTCTGCAATTTCATGCAATCCTATTTGTCCATACTTTCTTTGATTTGTTGTGTTTCTGGGTCTGTATTAAAAAATTTTGGCCTGTGCCAAGGAGACCTAGGGTTTTTTCTATTCCACCCTGTAATGTTCTCAGAGTGTCTGTTTTGACTCCAAGATTCTCACCAATCACACTTTCTGAGGTAAACATCCATGAATTGATTGATGTTAGAGTAATTATGGGCCCTTTAAAATATAGGCATGCTAATAGTTCTCAGTTACTATACTGACATTCAGTTTCTTGTAGTTTTGTGCCTGCACAACAGGATAGCACAGAGTAACAAAATATAATAAACATAGGCTCACATTTTCCTCCCATGAACCCTTTTGAAAATGTAGAAACTTAAAAGCAATGATATGTTTTCTTATTTTCATTTGTCACTTTTTGGAAGGGAAGACATAATCTCTATATATTGTCAGATATTTCCACTATAATATGCCGTGTGATAGATTGGTCATTCCTACGTTGATTCCTTGAGACTTCTACAGTCTACAAAATCCAATATGAATAGAAAATGCTGAGTGTCACAGGTACACTCTCTTTATCAGGATTTCAGGTAAATATTATTGCTGAATCAATCCCAAGAATTGTACTTTCATTCAAATATTTCTGAAAAGATTGCACATAATATTTTATATCATTCAATACCAAAAAATACTGCTGTCTAAATATCACCAGATACAACCTGGTTTCAAAACCTCCATATCTGGTGATCATATATTGAATTCACATATCTATCCTACATCCTAACTACATTGTCCCAATTTTCTTTCCAAAGGTTAATCCTCATAAAATGTGCCTGAACCACTAGCCCAATTTGCAACAGGAATGTTTTAGTGTATTATTTATTCATGTGCAATACTGTCTGAAAATAAATTGTATTTTCAGAAAGAAAGAGATAAATAATAACGGTTTATATGAACAACGAAAGAATTTCTGGGAAAAACAAATATAATTGATCATTACTCTATTGTGTAAAACTGATTGCTAAATTTGGCAAGAACTTTTGTATTGTGTGCTTATGGCACATGAGTATTTACAAAAGGTGAAGTTAATAGATTGCTTAGCATAGATCTGAATGTTATATTAGAACATTATAAAGAACATTATAATTTATCTTTGACTCATAAGAAAAGTGATCATATCAATTGTTCTAAAATTCTCATGAAATTCAGGTGCCAGGGTCTCACAACTGTAATCCTAGCTATTCTAGAGGATGAGATCTGAGGATTGCAATCCAAAGCCATCCACTGCAGGAAAACCCATGTGACTCAACTCCAATTACCTACTAGAAAACTGAAGTTGCCCTATGCCTCAAGTAGTGAAATGATCCCCTTCAGCCTAAGCATGCAAGGATACAGTTCAATATCCAAAACCAACAAAAAATACTATCAGGAAGAAGCATTTTTGAAAATGCATCCTTGCATTTACATGAAGCAAAATAAAATCATATATTCATATGTTTGGTCACATTCTGAAACATATAGACTGATAGCCTTCCTTGACTCCTTTTCTCCTTCCTATTTCATGCCATTTGTTTGTGTTGGTGTGCTTTGTTGATATTCAATAAGCAACTTCCATTTGTCATTTATAGTTTTATTACTAGGGCAGCACAAATCTCAGTGTATTTGCACTGATGACTGTCACCTCATATGAAGCATAGATAATATCTGAAAGGAAATTTTGCATTATTAATATAGATGCTTAGATTCAAATTCGTTCCTATTATTACATTGTCAAATTCATTATTTCATACTACTATCAGTCAAACAAGATTTGTGCCTTTTTATCAATTTCTTCTGAAACAAACATATTTGAGCCCACATTAGAGAATTTCATGACTTCAGGTAGCATCCAGAGTAAACAAAACTTTAGGCCCTATTATGTTTTAATGCTGTCATTTGACAATTCTCATAAAAGAACTCTCTATGGAATATCTATATCCATACATTCTTTTGAACTCTAAACTATGTTCAAAATTATTTTGTAGTTCTTGCTCTGAGAAATGCAACTAACATACTGTACAATTACTCTGATTTTACTATACATAAAATGGAAGAGAGTAAACAGTGTTAAATATGCATAAGCAAAAAAGAAGAAGAAGAAAGACATAATATCCATTTGGAGAAATTTTCAGAATACAGAAAATTAGACCAAGGCACATATCTTCTAAAACTAAAATGCTTTTCATAAAATTTATTATATAAAAGAATAGGAGAAGGATGTCAAACCTGCTGGGTAGTGTGTGTCATTGTTATCTGTTTCAGTTGACACAAGAAAAAGTTGATATGACAATACTAGTGTCTGGAACTGAAATTGAGCATTCCACATTAACAGAGACCTATATCAAGGGATACATTCTGAAACGTGAAAATTGGTTAAAAAATCAACTAGTGGGGATGATTTCTTCCTTTGTATGGGAGGGATCCTGCTTTATTTTACTGACTCTGATTTACATTGCAACAATGAGATGTACAAGTTGTTATGTCAAAAACGAATTTTACAACTTTGGTGGGGGGGGAGGGGAGGATAGGGGGGCAGGAGGAGGATGGGAAGGGATGGGAAGGGGAAACAAAGGAGGAAGCTACAATGCTTGATAAGAAATGTACTCATTATCTTGCCCATGCAATTATAACCCCTCCCTCTATACAGTATTTTCACAATAAAAATAAATAAAAATTAATATATATACTAATATATACATACATACATACATATATATATATATATATATATATATATATATATATATATATATATATATATACTAAGATATACCACTTTTTTCCACCTTCCAAGCACTTTTTCTAGGTTTGGCTCTTGGATGTTTCTAGATTATGCAATAATGAACCATTCTATCTCCACTTTTCCATGTCTGTTTTCATTGTATTTTCTCAAAATTTCATCAAAGCTGCAACAGCATTAAACTTCTTCATTCCTATCAGTTTAGAAAATTACATTATCAACCAAGTACAAATGCAAAAGTTATGATATTCGTGTTATAGTTTTGAACAACTGAAAACATTTATATTTCTTCTCTTTTGTGGCTCAGAATCACTGCACATGTGTATTAGGAGTTTCATTTCTATTTAAAACAGATTTCTAAGAACAGTTTTTAGAGTTTTTTTTTCCCAAATTTTTCTTTTTATTTCTTTAACATTTTTGATTAGGGTATTCTTCTGCAAAATTCCGTAGCTGATTTTTGTTGGCTCACACCTCTAAACCTAGGTGATTGAGACTTTCACTTAGTGGTTCAGATCCACTGAAGTGGAACTCAGTATTTTAGAACACCAGAAGCATCGCAATGGTTCAAACTAATACAGCTCTGGCCTTAAACAAAAAGACCTTAGAGATATAGGAAGGGCCCTCAATTCAATCAAAATAACCTATTCAAAGACTTTCTGGTATTCATCAGAAGATACCAGTTGCAAAAAAGGGAATAATAAGAGATGACATTAACTACTAACAGATATTAAATATTAGCCAATATTTCACAAAGTGTTTCCAACCATTTAAAATACATTTGTTAGTTTTACCTTCCTGTCATAATTTACCAAGATAAGCAGGAAAAATATGGTTAGCACATTCAAATCCTGGAAATACATACAAAGTAATGGCCACTTCATATCTTTTTTTTTTGTTTGATTTACTATACTATAAAACCTATATTGAGTGCTTCACTCTTCCTTACTGTTTTTAAATATGCTTATTTGGTAGTAGCTCTGAGAAAATCACAGATGACTTAGTGTTGTTTCAGAACAGTTTGACATCCACAGGTCTTGGTTTTTTTCCTCATATCATAAGACACAGGTTTCACTATTTCTTTAACACATTACCGGTGTAACATATTTTCTAGGTAAAGGTAACTTTAACATATTTATATTTGCAATAAGTTACTTCATTCCTTGTTGGATCATCTTCATTGAGGAGAAAAGTACACTTCCCTCCATTAGCACTATTTCAGTGGCTGAAATAAAATAGTTATTTTTCTGGGAATATTTTTAGTGCAGGGATATATACTTCCCTAGATCAAACAGGCAGACCTAGAAACAAGAGTGATACAAGTACATTGAAACAAGTACCTTGTATGTAGATATAAAAAGTACAATCGTAGTTCTAGTGAGTTAGATCCTAAAAAGACACAGCAGCACACTTCTATCAAAGCCTAGCACAATTCCAGAGAATTCTATGATGAAAATCATAGCACCCAGAAATGGAATCTTCCCTTCGGTCTTTGGGCCAAAAGGGCCCATTTCAATTGAGACAGCTGGCATAATCATGAAGGTTCTGAGATCCTGAACGTGAAATGATTACATCATTGTTACATTAGGTATGGTCCCAAACAGAGAGACATTGGAGTGATATGTTTATTTGATGAAAGGGCTTCCTGTTGTTTTGGTGAATCTCCTTATCTTTTGCAGATACCTTAATGTGAACACCTTACTTTTCACTTTTCCCATTTATGTTATTCCTTTTATTCTTAGTTCTAAACATCACTCATATTCAGAGCTTTTCTGAATATCAACTGTTGTCTTCCTACAAGTTCTTTGACATATCGAAATGCCAGGAAACTACTCTCTGAAGCATTTTTTATATCATGGAATGATAAGACCAATCACTAAATTTCTCTCCGAATATTCTATCAAATCTCCAAATTTACTCTGTAGTCTTTGCTAGAATGCTCTTCAGCAATATTTACTAGCAGTTTTTCATAGAAGGAAGGTACGTATTAAAGTATACATTGGAAAAATGACATTATCCAGTCTGATGAAAATATATTTTCAACAGCTTCCAAAGATTTTTTCTGGCATAATTTGTACTGTGATCCACAATGTATAAAAGTGCTATGAAATTTAATAAACCAAATGTATATATTGAAATAAATTTTTATACAAAATGTTGGTTGTATATGCCAGCTGAATATTTCTGTGAATTTGTCGGCTTGTCCTGCATATACACAATTAATACCACTGGATTAATTCTGAAAACAATCCTCACTTTTAAGGTCAAAATATATATTGAGGAAATTCTGTGAATTCTTCTTGTCTAAAATAGGACTTCAAATAAATTTAGTAGTTATACTCATGTACTATATCTTGAGATAATATTGCAATTTTCTTCACATCAATATAGGATATTTCCAAGTTATAAACTTAGGCAGCACCGTTTAATTACTCCATGATAATGCAAAGATTTAAACCTCACATTGAATATGTTTAAATATATATAAATTATAATTATTCTGGGAGGGAAGAATTACAATATTCTAGAGATGTGTCTTGAGAGAACATTTAAAAACATAGAGGTCAAATCAATATTTTCCATTTTGTGTCCATATACTGCTTAAATCATTGTTTTGTTCCTTAGTGATGAATTGTGTTAACATATGTATGCTAAAGCCTTTCTATGTTGATGCCAATTTATTTGTCTCTCATGTGCATGTGTCTGAAATATTTGTTTTGACAAGCTGCAATCTTATTTCATCTTATACCTCCACACTTGCAAAAACAAAAATTTTCTTATATTAGTTAGGGAATCATTGATGGTCCCATTATTTTAACGGGATTAACCCAAACCCAAATGAGTGCAATATGTCACCTTGCAATACTATTTAAAATACATTATATTTACCGAACTCCATCCTACACTATTACCTTCCTATCACCTAATTTGGATAACCACTAAGTGCTCTATCGTCTGCACGAATGGCAAATATTGATGTCCCCCAAAACCAGAGTTCTCAAGATATAGATATGATAAAACAATAATTAACAGGAGTCAGTCTTTAGAATCTCGTACAATTGTGTAGAATTGAACTATTCACACAGACATGAATCATTCATATAGTTATGAAAAGATTGCTAATTATTCCACATCATTCTGAATCTGTCCTAAGAACACTACATTCTGTGACTGTTATTATGTTCCAAAAAATTGCATTTTTCACACTTCCTAATGGAATCAAAACTATTCTGTTTGAACATGGGGGAAGTTTTAGCTATGACACTTCTTTTGTAATTGTATTGAAGATTATTTATTACTTCTCTATGATATTTTGCATATGTGGCTATAATTTTTGAGTCAATCCATGTTAGTCTTCACAATAGAACAAGACATACAGCATCACACTGTATGATGCAACAGTTTAGGAAAACAGCAACAGAGAACAGACTAGGTAATGAATTCATATAAAATCATGAATAAACTACTAACAAAGTTAGTAAATTTTATAGTATTTTTGCATCACATTCTGTGGTAATTTTTGAATATCTGTAATTGCCCATAGTACACTCGGTTAATAAATGAGATGTTTTTCCAAAAAATGTTACAAAAATTTGTGGAGACTGTGCATTCAACATAACATTAAATTGGAAAAAGTAAACTGAAACTATAGAACTTTTGCAATGATTCACACAACAAGAAAATGGTAAGAGGGGCTGGAAAGGTGGCTCAGTGGTAGAGAGCTTGCCTTGCATGCCTGAGGCCCTGGGTTCGATTCCTCAGCACCACATAAGCAAAAAGAAAAAAAGCCAGAAGTGGCGCTGTGGCTCAAGTGGTAGAGCACTAGCCTTGAGCTGAAGAGCTGAGGGACAGTGCCCAGACACAGAGTTCAGGCCCCACGACCGGACACCCCCCCCCAAAAAAAAAGAAAAAAAGAAAGAAAATGGTAAGAAATGACACTGGAAATACTAACAAGAAAATATGACCTGTAAAACTTGTGGAGTGGATTATGGATTAGAAAAGAGAGATAAATGAGGAAATGGGTAACATGTTCACCAAGAATTGTGCTCATTATCTTTCTTACTTAACTATACCTCCTCTCTACCTCACCATGACAATAAAAAAGAAAAGGTAGACCTACATCCTATAAAAGATGAAATGACTAGTGGTACATACCCCATATTCAAGTCCCTTTGAAACATGACAATGATAATATCTATTAGTCATTCTTTGAATACTACTGGTGCAATTAGCTCCTTGTTGGATATACAAGACAGAGATCCAAAGAATATTAGGCTAATTAGCCAAAGCTATCTTAAAAATTCTGATATCTAGATTAATCCTGAGTATGCTTGTTAGTTATTTCCATAATATAGGATGTATGTTAAGGCCTTTTGTTTAGGAAATATATAAATAGGATTTTGTCATATTCCTTTACATAAACACCTCTAGTCCATTTGAAACATTTCTAATTTCCAAAACTGAGTTTTAGTAAATAAATAGGTGATATCTAAGATCAGAAGAATTTTATTTTCCCCTCCCATTCAATCTGAACATTTTTTTGAAAGGGCATGCTTCTCATTTGCAGGGAGCCAGACATTGGTTCTTCATAATTGCTTCAAAGGAAAAATCATTTCTTTTTTTACTCACAATAAGAAATTGTAATGTAAGGGTAACAAATCTTCAATAAAATTACTGCAATATATGTATGCTTTGCTGTACAGTAAAAATCATCATAGCGTCCTCACTAGATTAAATTTACCAGTGATATGTTTCATTTTACATATAATGTTTAATGACAAATAACTCATTGCAAAATTTGATCTCCTACAGAATTTTCATATAGGTCTATATGCTCCTGTGTGAGATTCACAGTGATAACTGATTGAGCACTTTCAAGACAAGTTTTAGACATGAATAAACTGTTATCCACTGTTGTGACATAATCATTCTGAAAACTGGACTTATAGGCTGGAGGGAAGAATATAAAAAGAAACAAAAAATGACAGGGTATATTATAAATCTATTAAAAACAATAGCAAAAAGGTAAAAGCATTTGTGACACTCTCTTGGGGTTCATTTCTTAACATCATCCTATATGGTCATATGTACTAGGCTTTTGAGATTTTCTGCTTGTCCTAGACATTTACTAGTTATTGAAAAGAAAGGATACCATGGGACCTATGTTTCTTTGTTCCTGTTTTTTTTCACTTAATATAATTTATTTCCAAGACTTTCCATTTTCTAACAAATGAAATGATTTCATACTTTCTAATTGAGGCAGAATTACATTGTGTATATCTATATCTATAAATCAAGAAAATGTAAATAGATAATAATATATAATATAGATAATAATAGATATAGATATCATATAATTATAGATATAGATGTCATCTTTTTTGATCGATACATTTACTAAGGGGCATCTGGGTTGGTTCCATATCTGAGGTATGGTAAATAATGCTGCAATAACATAGGTTGCTGGTAGCTTTAGTATATCTTTGTTTTTGCTTATTTGGTTAAATGCCCAACAGTGGGATTACAGAGTCATAGAGGATCATAGAGGATCTCCATAATGTTTCCAAAGTGGTTGTACAAGCTTACTCACAACAACAAAGCAGTAGGGATGCTTTTGGCCACATCCCTCTAGAATCTGTTGTTATTAGATTTCTTGATTATAGAATTTCTAACTGGGATGAGGTGGAATCTGAATGTTGTCTTGATTTTGATTAATTTGGTAATTAGAGAAGTTGAGCATTTATTCCAGTGTCTATTGGCCATTCTTACTTCTGCATCAGAGATAATTCTCATTCAGACTTTACCCCATTTATTTATTGACAATTGTTTCTTTGAGCATCTTTTGTTGGGGTTTAATTTTTGAATTCTAATATATTTCTCTTATTTATGTATTTATTTATTGGTCAGTCATGGGGCTTTTTGCATATTTGGGAAGTTCACTGCTAGGCTCCTGTGAAATAAACTTCATAGACCTTTAACTTCTTTCTATAATCCTTCCTCTACACCCATTAGCCATAAATTAGGCCTTGTTGTGGTGTCTTCTCAATATTAAATGGATATATTAATTTTCTTGGATTGTCTTGAATACTTATCTGTTCTTTGTAATGTCTATGCTGTTTTCAATCCCAGAAATTTGATCTACTGCATGAACTAACCTACTGTCAAGGCTTTTTTCTTTTTCTTTTATTTCCTTCTAAATGTTCAGATTTGATCACTTCAAATTCTTTGATGGAGATTTTTTTAAGATCTTGTATCAACTCCTTTATTCCTTGATTTGGTTTTTAGGGTTCATTCTCCAATTCCTTAGTTCAGTTCTTATAGTTTCATTGGACTCTCTTTCCTTCTGTTGAGCTTCATTCAGCATTCCCTTTGTGGCATCTATGGATTTCCCCAGGCTTCTCTTTGTGGATTCCATGAATGCCTCTATTAATCTTTACTTATTCTCATCCTTCTCATGCAATACCTGTATTTTACTGTGATAGGCTTCCTCATGCTCACAAAATACTCTTATTAGTATTTACGTAGCCTCATCATGCTCCCATAATTCCTTTAATAATCTTTGGTTAGGCTTATTATGCTCACGCCCTTTCCAAGCTTTCAATCTTTTCATTCATGCTGATTATCATGAGGGGATTGAGATTCCTGGACTTGATATTTTTCTTGTGTTCCTCTGACTCATTCTTCACCTGTGGGTATGAAAGTAAAATTAATTCAGTGCTAGTACACTAATTTAAGGCAAGTATCAACCATAGCCCTGTAGTTGCACAGATTTTTTTTTGATGCAGTGAAAATGAGTACAGATACAATGTAGTTAAAGAGATACAATCTAGTTCACCAACAAACAACAATGGATCAAGGAGCTAAGAGAGTCAAAGGAGTCAGCAGACCAGAAGTTAATAGGTGTAGGGGGAATTGTGGTGAGAAAATAAGATTAGATGAATGTGGGAGTGTCAGTATCCAAGGCGTTGGGGTCCCTTCATAAGGGTCATGAAATCACCAGGACACAGGGGATGAAGAGTGCAAACAGCAATTGCCACTGCATTCTGTGCTTTATTGCTAGTGGGTATTTAAAGACAAGCAAGCATTAGCTTTGCCAAGATTTAGCCAGGAGACTTTCACACAAAGAATTTCAACAGATACAATTTTACTTAAACTATGAGACAATGTCTTTGTATATTTTTATATAAACTATTTTAGAGCAAGCTCAATCCACTTCCCCTTACTCAGGAAAATGCTTGAGTATCTGTTCATCTATGCTTAAGTAAGCAGAAGAGCTACTTTCTCAGCTCCCAGGAGTCTGTGACATGTGCTTTGAGATAGGAAGAGAGAACATGTTCCCTCTCTAGTCCGACATGCCAAGAGCTTTCCTAATGCGTAAACACAGTCCTCAGATAATCCTGAGGCCTGAGCCTGCATCATTCTACCCCTCCAACTCAGACCCTGAGTCTTCACATGGGAGGGAAAAGGAGTGAGGGATTCTGAGAACAGAAAGTATATAAGGAAAGTAGGAAAGAAAAAGAAAGGGAAACATGAAAATTACAAAATTTAAAAATGAAACAGGTAAAAATTTTATAATTATAAAGAAGTAATAATACAATTAAAAGAGTTAAATCAGAGATTTTGTGAATTGAGTGATAGATATCTGAATTAAGTATGAACACAATAAAGGATAATGGCTAATAATCGAAGTTGCATATATAGCTGTGGATGAGTACAAAAGCAATTAAGTCATGTAAAAAATACCACAGAAAGACCAAAAGAAAAAAAGTATAAAAATAATTTTAAAAACACAGCAGAAATGGTCAGATAAGTTGATGTTAGGCAAAATGAACCCCAAGACAAGGACTCAATTTTTTTCTTCTTTCTATTGTTTCTAACCTATTTATAATATATTTATTTATTGCTTTGTATGTACCTCCCCCACGGTATAACCCTATTTTCACTGTATTTGATGTTGGTATAATTTGTGGAGGGGAAGAGAAAAAAAAAAAACTACTTGCTTAAATAGGGATACAGGTGGACCTGTTGCAACAATGAGATGTATAAGACATTATGTCAAAAAATGAACTTTACAATTTGGCGTGGGGGCGTTTGGGGGCATGGGAAGGAATGTAAAGCGAAACAAAGGAGGAGGCAACAATGCTTGATAAGAAATGTACTCATTATCTTGCCCATGTAATTGTAACCCCCCTGTATGGTATTTTCACAATTAAGCACACACACACACACACACACACACACCTAAATTAAAAATGATAAAAGGAATATTAAAAAAATTAGAAATTTGAAAAAATTAGAAAAGAGTTCCTCGAATTTTTTAGTGGGGGGAGAGTATATATGTGTCTCCCCTGTGTTTGTATCCAGTCTCTTTGTGGAGTCTCTGGTTTCCTGTTCTGTTTCAATGTCCCATGGATTGACTGGTTTCTTCGATCAGCTTGAGCAGGCACAAAGAAGCTCTGCCTTCCCAGAGACTTTATGACCCTCCTTCGTGGTAATTCAGTGGGAGGGAAATCTACTTTGATTATCCCAAAAGAGGGAGATACCTGTTACCTCTATCTTGTAGTTGCTGTGGTGAGACTAGATTGTGGGCAGGGTTGAGAGCTTTCAGCAATCAGTAGCTTTTCCCTCAGGGTTTAGCTCCTGAGAAACTCACATAGCACAGGTTGGAACCATTCTCAGGATTTATGTTTACTTAGTTTCAATTGCCTTTCTTTTACTCCTTCTGCCACCGGGTCTGCTGCCTATGCTGCAGGGAAGAGTGGAAACCTCTGGCTTTGTTTAGCCAGTAAAGAAATTCACTCCTCCATGGGTTGAGCTTTTTTTACCTGGAAAGTGGAACTTTCCCCTGAGGCAAGCTGAGCCATGTAGTTCAAGTTACTTTGACCTGTTGAATGGCTCCTATTGTCTTCTTCCAAAGGCTGAGTTATGTGCTGGCTTCTCTGGCCAGATCTTTGTCAGTATCTTCTCCACTGATGGGTGAAGGGCTAGCCTCCTATGACTGCTCCATGAGTAGGAATTAGGATGTCGTGATGGTACACAAATCTTTCCATTAGTTTCACATCTGACCTCAATCTGCTACTCTCTTTGGTCAGTAGGATTAAGATTTCTACTCCTTATCGGTTCTTGATGGCAGTGAGTAGAATCCAGTCCTAGAGTGTTTCTGGCAGTTTTTTCCTGGGCTCTCTGTTGATATCTTGGCTGTGGGAGCAGCTACCACTGCCACAAGAAAGTGCTCAAATCTGGATATGAGCACTAAGATATTTATTTCATTTCTGGCCAAACTCTGTGTGTTATGATGGCACACTTGGTGTGACTCTCTAGACTTGGACTTTTCACTTGAAACCTAAAATTGGCTTATATGCAAGAGCTTGTTAATCCCCAGTTGATCATCCACCATCTTCCTCCAGACCTCTACTTTCATTATTTTTGTCCTCTCTTTTCAAACCAGAATGTATTTGACAAGTATTTTTTTCTGGCACTATTAATTCATTGTAAATGTCAATAAACATGAAGGAAACATTAAATTTTTATTTCAATTTGATTGTTCTTCACTTTTCTGCATGAATCAGTGCAATTCCAGCCTCATACAAGAAAAAGGTGATAGTTCTTTAACACAGTGTGTTTGATTTAGTATTTAGGATTACCACAGGCTATGTCCAATGACAGTCTATATATTGACTCTTACATCCTGCTTAAATTTTCAGTATATATATATTCTTATTTGAGTACTTTAAGGGAGCAAACAACTTGCAATGCAAAAATTATTATATGTGATAAAGCTAATTTAACTATATACAGAGTTATCAGATATTTGTGCGCAATAGTTTTGTGTTGATCATTTATTTGAAAGGAACAATGGCATAAGTTTTAACAGAGGAGACGGGAACATGATTTGGAACTTACTTCATGAGCTAAACTTGAAGGATTAAAACTTGCTTCAAGAAACATATTCAGTAGATACTGCTGAGGCATAGTTAGCACATAGAAATTACTACTTGACAAATACAATAGTCATGCAATTTTCTTGAAGATTGTAAGATCATTCATTTTTGATCTATTTTCATTTATTTTTTTTATAATTTCTTTCCTTGGTTGAATAATATTGAAGACATGAAATTTCATTCAATTATGTTTGGTTCAAAACTAGTTGACTAAACAGACACAAATATTGTTTGACTGATTGATAGTAGTTTGGGAAAATGAATTCTACATTGGGAAAACAGGCATGAATTTGAATTGAAAGACCTCTATTAATAGTTCAAATTTTTCTTTCAAATATTTTTTGTTATGCTTAATTTCAGGTGAGAGTTATCATAGCCAATACTTTGACATTTCCACTACCATATTAATGATAGAATGTAGAAGGAATGGAAATTGTCACCAAAAGTACATATGAAGAAAGCATGAAGGAAGCATCTCTAACTTTCTATTTCTTTCACAAAGAAATGGGAACCATAAATATTTGACATCAGTTCAAGATCAGTGAAGTGATAGGTTTTTAAAAATGCTTCTTCATGATAATTTTAGAATTAAGTTTTTGATAATTCTTTCTACCTGTGTCAAAGAAAAATTAAAATCTTCTAATATACAGTTAGGATAAACACTAAGAACTCTATTACTTGTATATTTTGAAATTACTGATGTGCCAATAGCACTTCCCACTCGTTCCCCAAGCAATCAATTTTACAAAAGATGGCAATCATTAATTAATATTTGTTTTTCCCATAAAATCTGTCATTGTTCATAGAAATTAGTGTTATGTATATCTTTTTTTGAAAATGTAATTCATTTTTATCCTATATTACACTTGAAGGAATAATCCACTGTACACATTCTGGCTGCTATTGATACTGGTTTAAGTATAATGTATAAAGATCATACTTGTGAAAGAAAATTGGAAACTATAATTGGAATATAAGTTAGACATGTGAATAATTAGAATATAAGTTAGACATGTGAATTCAGAAGGTCATCACTAGATATGGTCGTTTTGAAATCAGGTTGTTTATGATGATGTGCATATTAAGACAGTGGCATTTTTCCTGTTGAATTATATAAAATACTGGGTGCAATTTTGCAGAAACACTTGAACATGAGTGCAATTCTTGAGATTAAATCAGTATACTTATATGAAATCCTGGACCTGAAGAGTCTAGGGGTAAACCTAACCATTTTCTATACCTGCTAGATTATGTAGAGTTTATAAAAGCCTCAAGGAATCAATGCAAGGAAAAATCTATCACATATTAAAATGGCATATGAAAATGGAAATATGTGTCAATATAGAGGTTGATTATTTCTGCCCTTCCAGACAGTGACCAACACAAATAAAGGAACATACCCTTTGTTTTCAATTTATAGATTTTTCCATAAGTGTTCATGCCTGGAAAATAGAATCTTGTATGTGGTGAGTAGAGCAATTTTGAATAACATTTTCTGACTGTGCTAGGCTGTTGTCCAGGCACAAGCTAATGGACAAGAAAGAGAGTATAACTGCTGAGAAATATTTGTACTACTAGATTTTTGAGAAATTATAAATTTTCTATCGCCAATTGCCTTATCGACATTTCCTTCAGAAAACTGTTATTGGTGAGAATCTATTTTGAGACACAGACTCAGCTAGGTTCCTGTCATTCTGACTCTAGTATTTCCCTAAAAACAACGGTTCATTAAATCATTTATCTTGTCACTAAGCCTGTGTGCACATTGTGCCCGAATTTTCTTAGTACAAATTGCAAATCTTCATAAATCTTTGAAGGTCACTGTCTAGAACAGAGCTTCAGTGATTTTTCCCCTATTTCTTCATGACTCATACTGCCATATCAAGTTCTAATTTCCCCAAACATACAATGTGCACTGTTTGTAGTTGTCAATATCATTAGGCAACAACTATGAATAAAAGAAGTCATAGTATTCTTCATCTGGACAATGTGCTTAATTTTTCCAAACCGGGTATCTATACTTATCTCTATTAGTTGCACTGAAAAATGTTAACAAAAGTAATTTGTGTGTCTTAGCTTACTGGAAAAAAATGCAAGAAATAGAAAACACTGGTGGCTTAACAGCAAGGATGAGAAAAAGGATGAGGTTGTATGCTGTTCAGTAACAGGGAGAATCTAATCTAGCGATCAAATGTACTGAATTTTAGTACAATTGAAATGAAATGTATTTCATTTAATTATTGGAGTTGGATATTGTCCTTCGGTTTGACTCAATTGAGATAAGCAAAAGTTGGGCTGAAAGTCCTAAGATCATGATTGTTACATGAGCTGTATTTGTCATATCAAAGAAATGATGATCACTCCAACAGAGGAAAGTGACAAAACTTGACCATTGCTTCTCAGAAGCCTTATGATGTCCATTATTTCTATCTACTTCAGAGAGGTTTCCTGCTCTGCTTTATTGTGTTGATTAACTTCGTGAGACATCGAACACTCCCATAGCATCCTCTCTTTTTATCAGTATCTCAGTGTACAAGTTCTTTGTATCACTGAGATGTCAGATTTTTCCACGTAGAAACAAATCGTGGCATTCTAATTCTTTTCTCCCATGTTGGTCTTGTTAAAATTGTCTCAAAACATGTCCTTTTGTACTACTCAGGGAATTATTGAAATGCTTCAACTACTCAGTAATTCCAATAAGGGAAATTTGACAACCCACAATATCCTCTCCTTATTAATGTGATACCAACTACTTTCATTTCATTAAATATTTCAACAAAGGAGCTTGCCACTGAATATTACACAAATCCAATATCAATACTGAAGTCTCAATATACCCAAAGATGCTTCTGTAAGTTTCTATAACTTACCCTAACATGTGAATTAGACAGAGAAGTCAATGTATTTCAATTCAATTGTGTCTAGATACAAAAAGATTTGGAGATTAATATGTTTTGCATGGTTGTTTTTCCTTTCATTGAAGAAATCACATTTAAGGTGTCTAATTTTGAAATATTTAATCATTTTTTTCTCTAAGAAATTTTTTCTCCAAACAGGAATGTTGGCATATACCTGCCTGTCACAATGAAAGGATGTACACATGTTTACACCTTTGTATTGAGAAATTATTTCAACTGGTCTAGTTTACCTTATTTTCTATTGACAGGACCACTTAGAACAACATAGGATTTCTCCTGATGGAGTCCGAAATTTTAGACATGATGAAAACATTTTGTTGTTGCTGTGGTGGTGGTGGTATTTGTTCTTGGGTCCTGAAATCTGGGATTGGGCACTCTTCCTCTCCTAGACAGCTCATGGCTACTGTTGTACAACTTAACACCCAGCGCCACTTCCAACATTTTGTTAATCACTCTTTTACTGAGCTACCTTCCCAGCCCCTGAATTTAGATATATTAGATTGAGATGTAAGAAAGCAAGTAAATTATGGACCCTTTCTAGATTGAAATGTAAGCATGTAGATAAATCATGGACCTTTAGTGGATATATCATCTCAGAAGATAACAGAAGCTAACACTTCCAATGGACCCAAAAAAGAAATTATTTAACTAGAATCAACACTTTTCTTAATACTAAAAAACAGGAACTATTTAATGGGAAGTGGGAGTATTTCAGAAGGTAATTTCCACAGTAATACTGTCATATTTTGTGTCTTCATTTTCCCAAGAGGTATTCATAAGGTAAGGAAGAACAGCTAAGATTTATATATTCCCCAATATATTTCTTTTTCAGAATTCTGTGGATCTTGAGTGATTATTGCAGTGTACCTATGACACAAATTACAAGATAATATCGTGCAGGTTGGACAGATTCTTGTATTTCTTTTGGAATCTCAGCAGCATGTAATGGAAACTATGACAGTGGAATTCCAATTTGTGTATTTCTAGAGTTGTATTTCTAGAGCTCTATTCCAAGCAGAACATAGGCACGATGTTTTGTGTGGGCAATGATGTCACACTGTGTGTGCCATATTTCCCAAACACTAGAGATGGTTTCCTCTGACTCACTATTGCCTAATGTCAAAATGTAAATTACTTGTATTCTTTAACATTAAATTAATATATTAAGACATTGACTGCATTATTATATCACCTGGAATTCAGTTTGAATTACTTAACTTTCCTGCCGTGGTAATAAACTGATAACATGAAGAGATTCAATATGTTCCTTTTCTATATGTAGGGTATTTGCCTCTCCACATCCTGCAGAGTCTGCATAAGAGATTGCGCCAGGCAAAGCATAAGCTTCAAGGAAACATGCCTAAGGAAGCGGGTGTTGCTTCAGGGCTTCTGATACACTTGGCTGCACTTTGATTGCCTCTACCTTTATTACTACATTCTTCTTGGCTGTACATTCATTGCCTTTATTCTCGTTTGGCTATTTTTCTTTTGATCTGCAAACAGAGCATGCTGTTTCTTTCTAGTCCAATAGAGATGGCTTCTCTGAATAATAAAGACTAGGACCAAAGATTAGATGTGGACAATGCCCCACTGAATACATCATCTGATGTGATACTGCCTCCAGAAGCTCCTGCAACATCACAAGCAGTTTTGCGGCTCACTCATAGTAAATATAGAAACGTAAAATTTCCATATATGTTACAACAGGAAGAATTAATGAATTAAACTAAACCAGAGGGAGTTATCCCCAAAGCACAGAGAGTTATAGAAAAAGGGACCCCTGACAATAAATGGAAAAGAAAGATTCCCCCAACAGTTATGACTAAGTTTGGTCCAGCTTACGTTATAGGGAATAGATGGTGGTTTCCCACAAAACACAAAATTAGTGACATCACATTTCCTCAGCTGACCGATGAACCACTGGCTTATACAGGAGTTTATAAAGATGGAAATGGATGAATATAAAAGGGAAAAGATTATCTTGGTACTCATTAGATTTTATGCAAAGATTAGGTAGCTCTAGACCATTATGGTGTTTATTATCAAAATAACAAGATAGTTTAAAATAACAATTAGAATTTTATGAGAACAAATATAGGGATTAAAATCATAGGAAACGGAGAATGTCTGACTCAACCTGGGAGTGGTTTTTAGGATGATTTCAAAGAGACTTGAAAATACATTAAAAAAATAAAAAGAGTACAATATAAGTACAGCCTTATATTAAGTTTGTTAATTATTAAACATAAAAAAGCTGAATTGATGATGAATTGTATTAAACAATTTGCTAGACTTGTTTTGCACCACTTAGCTTAAACAGTTGGTGGGATTGTCACCAATTTTCATGTAATTAATGCTTTGCTTTTCTTAAAAATTGATTACATGCTTAAATAAAGAATCTATGTCACAAGCACACACTATAAAAATGTTAATTCTCCTCAATAAAGGTACACTCAGATGCAACTCTTTTGAGTCTGTGTCTGTCTGTCACTCTGCCGACTCCTGGCCCACCTATCCCGAGATCCCTGTTCCGTCGGTCCCAGTGCTCTGGCCGAGTTGGTCCATCACAGGTATTGATAACAAAGTTGTTCCTCTTAGTTTGATGGAAAACTTCAGAATACTTGAAGGTTGACAGAATTGTGGTTTAACTCTCTGTAAGTTTTAGTGCTGTAGGAGAGACAGCTCTGCTACTGTATTTGTGAAGAAAACACATAGGATGATGCATCATATTGTATGATTCAAATATCCTTTCAAATATCCTTTGTATACATTCATCAATTATGCATGAGAAATCAATATTTCAGTAAACGGAGGCCAAATTTTTGAATACATGTAAGTTTCTAAATTTTGATAAAATACTCTTACACAGCCTACCACTCATTCTTCATGCAAGAAATTTATCAATGCAGGGGTTTGAGATCTGTATAACAGTTTTTGACACCAGCCAAGGCTTAAGAGTCATAGAGAATATTATCTATTTTCAAATGAAAAAGGCAGAAGAGATGTTATGGCCAAATTCTTAGAAGGGTAGCCCACAGCAAAACGATGCACAAGCACTGAACACAAACCACTGAATGGCTCTTACATTGGTCAATCTTCCTGTGTTTTTTAAATCCATGTATAATTAGTGCGACTCTAATTTAGCACTGCAACATATTATGTATTTCTCCCTTTGTCAAAATTGTTGGACCATCCTATCCCAAGTTTTGTGTGGGGCACAATCAAATCATCTGGCAACAACACACAAAGAAACGCTGTTTTCCCATGACACACTATTGTCTTTCAAAATTGAAAGTAAACAAATAGGATCAGTGAACAATAAACTTTCTGTCCTACATAACCCTATAGTTTCCTCACTACAAAGGAACTATAGGATTAGTTTCTGACCTAGGGACACTGTAATTGGTGTGGATTCACTAAGACCAATAAGAAATGTCATCACCCAAAGTACATCAAATCATAATTATCTTATCTGAATGTTCTTCTCATTCTCTTATTCTCAAGTTCAATCCTGGGAAGGAGTAAATGACACTGTTATGTTGGATAAAAAGGTTTTATGCCCATTTAATCATTTTAGGTTCACTCATCTCATAAATAGTTAAATGTGAATTGAAGGATGTTCACCTGGTAATTGATCAATACATACACTTGCAGTGGATACAATATCCTCATTCTCAAAGTGATTAATGAAATATTGCCTATATAACTAGTTGGCTGAATTCTCTCACAGTATTTTTATAAAAATATTTTATGAAGCCGGGTGCTGTTGGCTCATGTAATCCTAGCTACTAAGGAATCTGAGAACTGAGGATCACAGTTCAAAGCCAGCTTGGACAGGAATGTCTGTGAGATTCTGATCTCCAATTACCACTAGAAAACATAAGTGGTGTTATGGCTCAAAGGACACAGTGTTCTCCTTGACATAAAGAGCCCAGGGACAGCACCCGATCCCAGAGTTTAAGCCCCACAACTGACAAAAGCAAAATATTTGATGAAATAAATCCTTGAAGATCTCTATTAATAAATGTGACTAGAACTCTGGGCTTGGGCACTATTCCTCAGCTCTTCAGCTCAAGGTGAGCACTCTATCGCTTGAGCCACAGTGCCACTTCTGGTTTTCTAGTGATTTACTGGAGAAAAGAATCTCACAGACTTTCCTGCCCAGGCTGGCTTTGAACTGTGATCCTCATATCTCAGCCTCCTTAGTAGTTAGGATTACAGGCATGAGCCACTACTCATGTTCCATTATGTTAATATGTCTTACTTATAGAATCATAGTATTCTTCTGACTTCTAAGAATTGGATGGTACTAGAGAACCTGGGAATTAGACAATTTGTGACAATTCAGGAGATCAGACTATTATTTCATGATGTCTCTTATATTAGGCTAAGATTTTGCAAAGCCTATCTTTATCTTTATACCCATGTGAACAGATTTGTATGTGTAATCATGTATTTCTGTTATCTGTCCATTTGTAGATGCAATTCGTTTGTGTGTGTGTGAACAATCTGAAATTATGTTACAATTTTTCCCTACTCTGTTTCAACATCCACAAAGTGCATCAGGGCACATTATTATGTTTTGCAATTTAAAACTGAGGTGATTTTTTGCCTTGCTTAAATTCTTGATTTTATTTAATTTTGATAAATTTTAATGTCAGGTTGTTCTGGATTTCTTCCTTGGTCAGGAGGATTGAAACCATGATTGTGCCATTGATATCCAAGCCCCTTACACTGGGCTTGATCCCAGCCATGTATTCCTTATGTTGTCATGCCTTTTGAGTAGAATTCTCAAAGACACATATATTTGAGAAAGTAGTATTAACAAAGAAATGCTAACCTAAGTTAATGGCCATCTTTTCAATGTTCAGATTAAAATCCAATATTTCAATGTCTATACTGAGATTGACATGCATGTCTCTTGAAAGTTAATTGTATTTCCTGATCTCTGAACATATTGACTAGATATCATTTCACAATGTGATAGATACTTCATTATGACATTAGTTTTGTCCACACATAAGAATGGATAAGCAGTTTGTTTGTTGGAGCTTATGTACATATCAGGCCAGGGCACATTCCTCTTAATTTTACCTATCCCTTCATGCTTTTTGCATGCATTACATTGTGCATGTATCCTTCAGTAGGATACCTTTTGTGACATAATCAATTATTGTGCCTTGTTGTCACATATCTTTTCACAAACAGAAATGGAGATAAAAATTATAATGTTGTTTTAAGTTCATAGGAATAGCATTATGTAGTAAATCCATTTTTCTTTGCTTTATAACCACGTGAAAAATCTCTCTCTATTTTCCTGGATACATAATACATCCATGATTATTGTGTAAGAAAAAGTTTGAAGAACTGGGCCATAATCCTTAAATTAATAGAGTGACTAGTTTATCATTTCAAATGTTCAATGAACTTGGAAAGTCGTGAGACAGTGTCCTTGCATAATTTGTGAGAAGGCGTGTACACAATTAACAAGGTTCAATGGAGGAGGAAGTCGAAGCAGGAATAAAATTTCTTCAAAATAAATTGCAATATCTCTTATTAATTTTTGTTTATCTCTTGGACAAACAGTAAAGTTTCTTGTTGATTATAGGCAGAATTCAGAAATTTAGGTCCCGATCTTTTCCACAAAAATTAAAATAATATTTTTTCTCATTTCTTTAAAGGAACCATTCAAGGGACATAACATGAGTTCAAAGCATTTGTCATTATTTTAATTATATCTTACATTAAGAAATATATTGTCACCTTCACTCAACCAAATGAATTCATTTTGATTTCTACTGCCAAATGACTTATCTAATTTTATTAGATATACATTGTTTTCTGTGAATCCAGAAATAAACTCATGTTTTATATTCTTATTGGAATTCACCATGACCATTTCCATATACACATAGTAAGTTTGGAGTATGGAAGCCTCAATCATCAAATCGAAATGTACATATGTTTCCTTATAGAGAACAAACCACATTTCATATTTTATTGTACTATTTTTCCTGTTAATATGATCTTTCATTTCATTTCTTCTTATACTTGTAGAGCTTAATAAATGTGTAGTAAAATGTGTAGCAATGAAATTTGATCCCAAATACAAACTTTACATCAAGTTCTTTTCCATAAAGAATGGCCATGAAATTCTGATGGCTTTTTTCAACCAAAAATTCTGAAATAAATTTCATACTATGCAAGAGTCTCACCCATCTCAATAATTTCCATGTGTAATTTCATCTGCAGAAGGACACAGTGACTTTTTTGCTATACCACTGGCAGGGAAAATCCAGGTTTTTTATGGAGACACAAAATATCAAAAACTTTTTTTGAAAACATGCACTTTGTGAAGACAGCATATTTTTCTGCTGCAAATCTGATATTTATAGAACAAGAGGATATACATCTTCTTATATCTTCCCTATATATATTCTATAATGCTGAGAGAAGAGTGGACTGTAACTGTCTAGTGTAACACAAGACACTTTCAGGAAACCATATTTGATGATTCTATATTCGATTATACTTGTGTGTAATTTACCCCACATATAAATGCCCCCACATATAGTTGATTTGGCACTGTGGTCCACAATAATCCTAATGTAAAATGGAATAGTGTTTGAAGTATATTTTAGGTAAATCAAACATATCAAAAATTGTTGGTAAGATTCCTATGCAATCAATAGATTTGAATTATTTGGGTACAGATGAGGAAGTTAAAGCTGTGAGAATGTTTTACAATAGCAGAGTTTCTGATTATGGGCATATTAGAGTAGCAGGTTTCTGCTAGTTTGTAATTTTAAATACTTTTGGATTTCCTGCAGGATTGAAATCAATATTAATTGTGAAGGATGTTTGTGATCTTGTAGACTCTGAGAAACCCTATTTCTATTCGTGTAGGGATGTAAGGGAAACAGCTATCTCCACATGTCTGTATAAGGACTACAAATCAATCGACATATATATCCATGTGTAAATTTATGAAACATAGGCTAAGTCTAAGTATCAATACTCTCCTTTTTAGCTGAATTTTATTTTCAAGGTGATGTACCAAATGATAATAATTATGTAGATAATTCAGTGAGCTGAATTTTTTGTCACGTTATATTATTCCTCATTTTTCTTATGCATAATTCTGCCTCAAAACATTGTTCGGATGTCAATTTTATTTCCTACATGTTGTCTTGTGAGGAATGTTGGGTCATTGGTTCACTCTTGGGGGATTGGTTTATTCTATGTCCCCTGTCTCAAGATTTTGTTGTTCCTGTTCCCTGTCATAATTCAGATTAGTGTGTATACAATCCACAGGCTAACAAAATCAAATACATTGACATAAAGGGAGATACCATAGGAAAATAAATATAAAAAGCAAGAAAACAATAGTATTTTATAGTATTTTAAGGAAAAAATCCATTGATACTGCTTTTCTTTCCATATCTTGGAGATCATTTTGCTTAACCTAATCTTCTATGCACATATGTCCATAGCTACTAGGTTATTGCTATCCTCTTCCAGGGTGAAACTGGATATATATCAGTTATTACAATAAGGAAAACCATGGTACCTACATTTTAAGTGAAATAAAATTAAATGACATACCTACATCATCAGAAATTAAGCAGAAAAAAATGCAAAAAAATGCGAAGAAGCAATATTCAATAAACAGTGTTGGCAAAATTGGTTAAACATCAATAAAAATTAAAGTTAGATAATTATATAGTAACTTGTACTTGAATCAATTCCAAATAAAACAAAGACCGCAGGGTAAAGGAATATATGCTGAGATTATTAGTGGAAAAAATAGGGTGAATATTAGGGTTCCTTGGAAGAGTTTGATACTTTCTTATTACGGATATATAAATGCATCAAGTCAAATAAAGGTTGGACAAATGGAGTTTTGTGGATCTGCAGAGTTTCTGCATGATGAAGGACATAGTGAAGAAGGTAAATCGACAGCCAACAGAATGGAGAAAGATCCTCATTAACCATGAAACAGAGAAGTGTCATAGAGCTGAAATACAAAGAAAATTAAAAAATGTTAAATACCCTCCAAAAAATTCCAAACGATATACCACCCTATAATAAGAAGATTAAATATTTAAACAGAGACTTTATTGATGCAGAATTGAGAAGGGCGAAAGGACATATGAAGAAATGTTTAACATCTCTGACAAGAAAATCAACGCATATCAAGTCAACATTGAGATTACTCCACAATCCATTAGAATGCAAAGGAATGTTTCTGATTAGAATGCAGAGGAACGCTCATTGCAGCATTATTTACCACAGGACAATATGGAAACACCCAGATGCCTGAAGGTAGATTAATGGATTAAGAAAATGTGGAGTAAATGCACAATGAAATTCTATGTTTCCATAGGAAAAAATGGCATCATCTGAATGGTAAGGAAATGAAAAGACTTGGAAAAAAATCATGTGAAATAAAGTGGGCCAGACCCAAACAAATATAGGCTCCATGGTTTCCTTTATTTGTAAAACTGGGAATATGTCCCTTTTAGTCCTAGGAAAGGATCATAATAACTCAATATACATATAATCATAGAAAATTACCTAAGCAAAATAACTCAAAGATACAGAAACAATAGGTTTTTTGTTGCTTCTTTTTAAAATGTGCTATGTGAAGCTCTTTCTTGTGTTTTTCCTTATTCTCCTATCCAGTGTTGTCACTCTACTTGATTTTCTTATCCAGTGTGTTACATGTACATCAATATGAATTAGAGAAGGGAAGGGAATAACAAAATCTGAGGCAAAGGACAAAGATTCAACCAATGCAATGGCAATCCTCACAAAATAACATCTTCCAATAAACTTTATACCTTGTGGGAGAAGATGGATATTTGAGCCAGAAGAAAAATTGTGAGGAAGTTAGGAAGACATAAGACCAGAAAAGTACTCACTCACGACCTCACATATGTAACGAATACCTCAATGCATCACCTTGACAATAAGATTCAATTAATAAGAAGACTATTCATGAATACACTCCACAACTGTTATGTTACACAGTGATAATTATGTTGATGGGTTTGTAGTACATATACAGACATAGGGATATTGTTCTCTTTTCTGTACATCCCTATACAATCAAAAGACACAGGATTCCCTCAGTCTTCAGGTTCCAAATAATTATTTCTATATCAATGTTGAAATCATTTTTTTCATTTATTTCTGTTTATTTCCTGACAATTATTGAAATTATAAAATAGGTGAAATATTCGTGCCCAAATATGTCCATAATCATAAACCCTCAGCTTACATATCATAAATATTTGCAAGATTCTCACTTGTGAAACTTCCTCTTCTGTGGTCAAATACTTCAACTCTATTGGTTAAGTAGGAATCCAAACCTCTAATGTAGTTTTTGCAAGGTATACCTTCATAAAATATCGTGCAAGAGCTACTTTATTTATTAATTGGAACGTTGTGGACAAGGAATATGAAATCAGCTATAAAATGACGGTTGGTGTCTTAAATATGTCAGGCAAATTACATAAAAGTTGAAAAATAAATTTAGATTCATTGGATACGGTTTCATAAAAGCGGCGTGAATTATAGTCAAAAGTACAGCTTCATCCTCTTTGAACATACAATGGGAAATTCTCAAATGATGCATGTATTCTTGCCACATAACTGTCAGATTCTCTATACAAAAGTATGGTATCTTCCTGATGTGTACATTTACCATAAAACTAATAAATACTGGCTGATATTTTATGTACACTTGAAAGAATCTGTTTTGCCATGCCATAGGCATTGCAAAGAAGCCATAGAACCCTTCTGCAGAATAGATAACACATGCGAAATGTTGAGATACATTAGAATCTTCTATCTTGAAAAATATGTTGCAAAATTATTTGATTTACAAAACCCATAAAATACTCCTACCTATTCTTCTGTTTGGAACACAGAAGTTGATGGGAAATTTGTATGAGGGATCAAATACCACTATACTTTTCTCATATTTTATTATGTTCTACAGCAATAATAAATGAAAAGGAACATATTATTCCCAGGCAAAAGTACCTATTTTGATGGGTCCACTTACAATTAGAACACAGGAAATTATTTACAGGTAGACCCATTGCAACAATAAGATGTACGAGTCATTATGTCGAAAAACAACTTTGGCCGAGGGAGGTGGTGGTTGGGAGGGGTGAGATATGGGAAGTGATAGGAAGGGGAAACAAAGGAGGAAGCAGCAATGCTTGATAAGAAATGCACTCATTATAATGCCCATATAATTGTAACTCCTCTGTACGGTATTTTCATTATAAAAAAGAGCATAGGAAATAGTCTTTTTCTCAGTTTTCTTTCTTCAAAGAACAGCCTGCGTACGCTAATTAATGGGCACTTGTTATTTTCAGAAGGGAGAGATGTCATGCTCCATCTTGGAGTCTCAATATTCACAAAGGTTTCTTTGTGCTATATAAATACCTACTGGCAGTAAGTCATTCATGGAAGACTCTTGATAAGATGTATATCTAAAGCCATTTCATCTAAATTCAAGAATGAAAGAAAGATGTTCATTCTCTCCATTTCTCTTCAGTTTAGTATTAGACTGCAACACTAAGACAAAATGCAAATATAAAAGGGATCCAAATAAGGAACGATGAAATTAAACTCTCCCTCTTTGCAGATTGCATGAGCTTGTATTTAAAGAACTGCATGGACTCCACTCCCAAGTTATTTGATCGGTTCAAAACTTTAGTACAATACCAAGATACAAAATTACCCTCAAATACAAATTCCTTTCATATATGCCAATAAGGAGAAATCATGGGTGAAATTAGGAAAACAACTACTTTACTAATAGCCCCACAAAAAAATGAAATACCTAGGAGTTAACTAAAAATGTGAAGGATGTCTAGGATGAAAACTTTAAGAACTTGAAAAAGGAAATTAAAGCAGAAATAAAGAAGTGGCAAAGCCTTCTATTCCTGGATTGGGAAGATTAACCTTTTGAAAATGGCAATACTGCCAAAGGCTACCTATAAATTCACTGTGATTCCTATAAATTTCCCAACCTCATTCTTCAAGGAAATAAAATTCATAATCCAAAAATACATATGGAACAAGGCTTAAAAGAAAGAACAGTACTGAATGAATATCAATACCAAACTTCAAACTGTACTACAAAGACATAGGAATCAAAACAGCATGGTGCTGACACAAGAACAAACCTGAATACCAATGGAGTAGAAATGAAGCTCAGAAAGGATTCCACAGGCCAATAGCCACCTAGTCTTTGATAGAGAAGTTAAAGAAAAAGCAGGGAAGAAAGTCAGCCTCTTCAGTAATTGGTGCTGGCAAAATTGGTTAATCACCTGTAGAAAAATAAAGTTAGATCCTTATATATCACCCTATGCCACATTCAACTCCAAATGGATCAAAGATCTTGAAGTCAAAACAGACAGCTTGAAAACATTACAGGAAGAAATAGGAAAAACTTGGCAAGACCCAAAATTTTCTTAAAAAAACAAAAACAAAAACACAGAAACCCAACACATCAAAAGAAGTTTGGACAAAAGGAATTACAGGAACCGGCAGAGCTCATGCATGGCAAATGCCATAACTAGCAAGATCAATAGAAAGCTCCTGGATTGGGAAAAGATCTTCCTAGTCATACAATAGAAAATGGTCTCATACCTAAAGTGTACTTAGAACTCAAAAAATTAAATCCCCCAATACTAGATCCTCAAAGAAACAACTGCCCAATTAATAGTGAGCTCAAGACATAAAGAGGGCCTCCTCTGAAGTGGAAATAAGAATTACCAGTAGAAAACAAGAAATGTTCAACTTCTGTAGTTGTGAAGGCAATGCAAATCAAAGGAATACTGAGATTCCACCTCCAGCTAGAATGTCTATAATCAAGAAATCTAATAACAACAGGTGTTGGAGGGGTGGGCCAAAAGGAAACCCCACTGCTTTGCTGGTGGCAGCTTTGCTGGTGGCAGTGTAAAATTTTTGACCCACTTTAGAAAGCAATCGGAGATTCCTGAAAAGACTACACATAGAGCTTCCCTGTGACCCAGCAATCCCATTTTCACTCATTAACACAAATGATCACATATAACGCCATACTAAAGCCACCAGCACATAATATATCAGTGTTATTCACTATAGCTAAGATATCGAACCAGTCTACATACATCTAGATGAATCAATCAAGAGAATGTGATATATATGTACAGATATATATATATATATATACAGATATATCTGTATATATATATCTGTGTATTTATGTTTATATACATATATATCACACATATACATATATATGCATATATTTATTGCATATATGTGTATGTAAATGCACATATACTGTATATATTGCATACATATACACATATATGTATATATACACATACATATATATACATATATATGGAATTCTATGTCTCCATCAGAATGAATGACATGCCCCATTTGTTAGGAAATGGAAAGAGTTGGAAAAAATATTAAGTAATGCAGACCCAATGAAACCTTATACTACTTATCTGCCATAAGTAGTATAAGTCTATGCAAAGTAGAAGAGGTCAAAATTTATGTACATATTATCATTTGACCTGAAGATAAGCGAAATGAACCCCAAGACAGGTATAGAAATTTTATTTTATCTTTCTTGTAGTTCTTTTTTAATGTACTTAGTAATATTTTTTGTTTCTTTGTATGTTCTTCCCCCATGGTACCACCCCTTTTGTCACTGTATTTATTCTGGTGTGGTCCATCTTGTATATACATTTTTCTAAGTTGGGGAGGGGAAGAAAAATAAAGAAACGCTGAAATGAGGATATGGGATGACCCAATGTAACAGTGAGATTTACAAGATGGAAGGTTAAAAATGAACTTTATAAATTTACGGGTTGGAGGAGGAGGGAGAAATTGCTAGGGGGGGGATGGTAGGGATGGTAGGGAATAAGCAAGGAGGGATAACAATGCTTGATAGCAGATGCTCATGTACATGTAACCCCACCTTCCCTCCCTCCTCCCTTTTTTCCTCTCTCTCTTTCTCATATATATATATACATACATATATATATATGAGAAATAGATATATATACAATAACAATTATATTGGTTCATCTCTCATTTAATGCACATTGAAACAACTTTATAAATCAACCAGGATCATTTCTGAATCATAACCATCAAAACCAAGTATTTCCAGACTGTTCTTGGAATATCAAATATATCCCCTAAACTTGCCCTTTCAGTTGAAGGGATACAGCTGCATGATTTTGACTGGATTAGATTTACTCTCACACTTCTTGGAAATGTAACATGACACAACTGGAACATAATGCAAAATTGAAGATTAATTTTAAAGGAAATTCTTTGGGGACAAAATAAAATGAACCTGAAAATCTAAATATCGTTCTACTTCCAAATGTAAAAAAAGTGCATCAGTAGAATCAGGAAATCTCATGTCAGTTTGTTTTGCAAATTTTCTCAACAATGCATCAAAATATACCCAGTTTAGATGGCAAATATAGATACATATATAGCTTGAGGTGTTTTTTTTTCTCTTTAGAAGTCAGTAATTTTTCTTGATGTAGAAATTCAACTATTGCTAAGAAAATAATAAGAATAGTACTCCTGGCTTCATATATTAAACTGAATTTGAATCAAGTGCTGATTAGCCCAGTATGGTAGATCACCAAAAAAAAAAAAAACAAAAAACAAAAAAATCCCTACATCCATTGTCATCCATATCTTGTATTGTACCTTCCATTCTCCTTGTTTAGCATTGAAGGTAGCAGATTGAGTTGAATCTGTAAAACTAGCTCAGAATCTCGGTTTTCTTGCTTCTTGATAACAAGAATAGGATTTGCAGGGAAAACAGGTAAAGCAAAAAGATCTGTATTGGATGATTTCTCTTATGGTTTTCTTGGGACTTACTTCTTTGTGAGGCCTCTGCCTGGGAAGGGCAACTGAAGGGAGCTGAGCCCCACAGAACAGGTTCCTTTGACGTTTGAATGGTTTTTTCCACATCCTGAATTATGTGCTAGCTACTCTGGCCAGGTCTTTGTTAATATCTACTCCAGTGGTTAACAAAGGGCTACCTTCCCACCACGGCTCTATGAGAAATTAGAATGTCTTGTGTCATACTCACACCCTTCTCTTGGTATCTGGGCCCTCCAGAGTGTGCTACAGTCTGTGGCCAGTTCATGCTGATGGGTGAATAGAATCTGCTTGCACATGGTCTTTGGATTTTTGTCCCAGACTCTGTTGATATGGCAGCTGCGGCTATATACACCTGCAAATTCTTGAATCTTTCTCATTCACTAAGATTCCTGAATTTTTCCTCTCTGTCTAAACTCTGTACTATGATGGCACCCCTAGGTATGTTTATCTAGTCTTGGACTTTTCACAGGAACAAGAAAATTGGTTTCAATGCAAATCTGAGCCCCCAGCTTCTCCTCCCTCATCTTCCCCTGAAATTTGTTGCTATTTTTCTAAACGTACTATATGAAACTATTTTTTAACTTGCTGTATACATTAATTTTCTATGTTTTATCCAATGTTGTCATTTGTATTTGATTTTATTACCCTGTGAAATACATGTACAATAATCCAAATTAGGAAAGGAAAGAGGAACAACAAAAACTGAGACAAATGAGAAAGGGAGAACAAATCCAACAGAAAACTTGTTGGTTCCTGGGTCATCTCTAGTCTGCGAACTGCAGGATGAAGATGTTTGCTCCTTGTTAGTTCTTGCTGGTGTTGAGTAGAATCCACTCACCTGCATGTCTGGCGCCTTCATCCTGGACTCTCTGTGTTGCAGGTATGGTGGCTACAGCAGACAAGGCTGCTGGCAAGTGCTCAGATCTGTCTCCTTGCCTGGATTTTCCTTCTCTGGCCTAACTCTCTGTCCTGTGATGGCACGTTTGGTGTGATTCTCTGGCTTAGGACTGTTCACTGGAACACTAAAACTGCTTTCTATGCTAGAGCTTGTTTAGCCTCCAGCTTCTCCTCTGCCATTTTCCTGCAACTTTCAGAAAAATTATTGGGAGAAAACTTTATACCTGGTGGGAGAGGATGCATTGAAACACAAGAAAAATGTGAGAAAATAAGGAGTGGGTGTGAACATACGACCAGAAAAGTACTTACTGCCTTACATATGAAAGTCTGATCCCTCTATACATCACCTTGAAAATAAGATTGATTTTAAAAGAAGAGTATTGATACATACACTCCTCTCAACTCTCATAAATTTACGTGTAGAATCTCATGTCGTTAGGTTTGCAGTCCATATACAGACATGTGGAAATAGTTCTTTTCTCTTTATAACCCAACATGAATAGAAATGACAGTGTACTCTATGTTTCCAGATTTCAAGCAATCATTTACAAATTAATGTTGAAATCATTTTTCCAAATATTTCTGTAGCAATCCAAATTGGAAATTACAAATCAGGAGAAATCCTGTTGATCAAATATTCCCATAATCAGAAACTCTCATATTTCCACACCTATCAAAAATGTGAGCTAGATTCTCACATGTCAAAATTCCTCTTCTGTAGTCAAATACTTCAACTCAGTAATAAGAATTCTAACCACTAATAAATACTTTGGCAAGGTATATCTTCTTAAAATATGCTTCAAAGGCTATTACATTTAGAAGTAGGAATGTTGTGGCCCAAGAATGAAAGTCAAGTATAAAATGGTGGGGGAGGCACTGTCTAATATTGCAACAACACTGAAGAAATTTCACATCATTTCCAAAGAGATTTGCATTAGAGACTTTCATGCAAATTTCATGTTGCTTCCTCCTGAAGAGGAAACCCAGATATCAATGATTCAGGGAAATGGAAATTTTCAGACATATGTAGAGCTAAAACCAATAGCCATGTTCACAAAATTGTTGAAGATAATGTAGGAAATTTTTTTGAATTGAAATGTATTCTTTTATAGAAGTAAGATTATTTTTAAAGCCAGTGTTTTCCATTTGTCACCAATGCATTACAAGAACAAATTTAACTGTAAAATTGGGCTATAATTTACCTCTTTGTTAAAAGGCTAGAGAAATATTCTGCACACAATTTTATATCTAATGAAACATAATTCCCAGTAGTATTTCCTTTTTGAAGAGAATTTCTTATGTAAGCAATTACTTTTACTCCAGGCTGTAAAAAATTACTATTTTTTTAAACATTCAGTATTCCTCATTATCTCCACATTTATCCTTCTAATCGTTCTTAAGAAACTCTAATGTAATTCCTCTTAGGCCAGGTGGAAGAGCATACTAAGATTTGGATAAATGGTATTATACTGGTTAAACATTCAAATATGAGCAAGTTTTCAGAAGTATGTGAACAAAAAATAAGCAAACCATATACAATGATCATATAGTGTACTATTCAAAATAAACTTCTTCCTTCCTAACTACATGCAATATATTGGATTCAATTTGGACTCTAAAATTGAAGAAAAACAGTATATATGGGATGACAATCATTATTTATAACCAGAAGTTTTTAACATAAAAGTAGATCTAATATTCTTGACGTTCTTGTTTGAACAATTTCTATTTTCAAGAGGGGATATTGACATATTCCTGCATTTTAAAATCTTCAACAGTGTTAAAATGTACTCATTCAATTCATGCTCAAGATGGAATGTGAATACAGAAGCACTTGTAGAAACATTTTGTGTTTTCTCTGACCAATACCTTTAACAATAGAATTAAAGAAATATGGGTCATATAAAATTTCAAAAAGATAACATATTCCATTGCATATAAATGTATATATGTAAATATATATACCACAAATTCCTGATCGATTCATGTGAGATATAGATAGATAGATAGATAGATGTAGATATAATATATAGATATATGAATTCTATGCCTGCATCAGAAAGGATTACATTGCCCCCATTTGTTAGAAAATTGAAAGAATTGCAAAAATTATATTAAGTGAAGTAAGCCAGGCCCATAGAAACATTTGCAATGACTAATATAAGTCAAGGACAAACAGAAAAGATCAAAAGCAATGCACATATAACCATATAAAAAGATGTTAAGTGAAACGAACCCCAAGACTAGGACACAACTGTCAATGTCTAGTGCGTTGGGCTCCCTAGGTAAAGGTCACGAAATCACCAGGACACAGGGGATTCATAGTGCAAACAGCAATTGCCACTGCATGCTGTGCTTTATTCTTAGTGGGTATTTAAAGACAAGCAAGCATAATCTTTTCCAATATTTGGTGAGAAAACATTGATGCAAAAATTTCAACAGACACATTTTTACTTCACCTATGAGACAATGTCTTAGTATATTATTATCTAAACTATTTTAGAACAAGCTCAAACCACTTCTCCAATCTCAGGAAAATGCTTGATTAACTGCTCATCTATGTTTAAGGAAGCAGAAGAGCTACTTCCTCAGTTCCCAGGAGTCTGTGACATGTGTTTTGAGATAGGGAGAGAGAACATTTTCCCTCTGTAGCCTGGCATGCTAAGAGCTTTCCTCATGCGTAAACACAGTCCTCAGATAATCCTGAGGCCGGAGTCTGCATCATTCTTCCCCTTCAACATAGACCCTGAGTCTTCACACACAACTACTCTTTTCTTTCTTGCTATTGTTTACAAAGTATCTAAAATGTACTGTGTGATTTTTTTGATTCTTTTGAATGTTCTTTCCCCACTGTATAAACTCTCTTCACAGTATTTGACAATGGTGCCCTGACAGGTGTCAGGTGTATATTTCTTAAAGGTTAGTTAATTTTCCAGACTGCTGAATATATATACCTGATACCACTACACAATGTGGTTGTCACTTCAAAAGGGCATTTTTTTTCCACACATAAAAATGGAAAAGCAATTTATTTGTTTGAGCCATGGAACATTTTAACTGAAGGTATTTGCATAGTATCCCTTCATATTTTACTTGCCTACCATACATCATATATCATTTGATAGGATACACCCCATGAAATAATCACAAACTGACATGGGAAAGAAGAAATGAAGGCCATGATTTGTCTTTAAATGGAGAATCTAGACACATCCCTAAGTGCAATAAAATATGGACAGAGATATGGATAAATCAAAGGATGGTATGGCTTGATATCTCATGAAGTTAATCAGACACAGCAAAATAGATCTTTAACCAAAACCCTCTCTGCAATAGAAACATTCACATCAGAAGGCTTCTTAAACGTAATGATCATGTTTTGTAAGGTCTATTAAGTGTATGTTCATAACGCTTAGGATATAAAAAATAGTACTCACATAAGAATCACAATTTTAAAAATGTTAGGCTAATTTGTGCTTCTGTCATTGGAATCAGACTCTAGGATATTATCCAACTTCTTATGATTAAATGAATTACAATTCATTTCAACGGGAATAAGAAGACACCAGCAGCACACATTTACCAAAGCCTATCTCAATTACAGAGCATTTTATGACAAAAATCAGAAATGGAATCTTCCCTTCGGTTTTTGGGCCAGCACGGAGCATTTCAATTGACAAAATGGTGTGGTGGTCAAGGATTTGAGATCCTCAATGTGAAATGAGTATGCTATTGTTACATTAAGTATGGTCGCAAACGGAGAAGAATTTGGAATGTCTCTTAGATGGAAGGACTTCATGTTGGTTTTGGTGGACTTACTTATCTTTAGCACATACCTTAATGTGCACACATTACTTTTTATTCTTCCTGACTCTACCGGTTTATGTTATTCCTTTTATTCTTAGATCTAAACATTATTCATATTCAGAGCTGTTGTCTTCCTACAAGTTCTTTGTCCTGTCGAGTTTTCTACGTTTATTTGAAATTCTAGGACACTACATTCTGAAGCATTGTTTCTATCGTGGAATGATAGAACCAATCACTAAATTTCTGTCCTAATATTACATAAGTTTCCCAAATTTATGCTGTAAACTTTGCTAGGAAGCTCTTCAGCAGTATTTTCCAGCAGTTATTAATAGAAAACAGGTAAGTATAATACTATGCTTTGGAAAAATGACATCGGTCAGATGAATATGTAACTGTGATGCACATTGTACAAAAGCTCTATGATATTAAGTAAACAATATATATTGAAATATTTTTTATTGTGAAAATACTGTACAGAGTGGTTACAATTACATGGCAAGACTATGAGTAGATTTCTTATCAAGCATTGTAGCCTTCTCCTTTGTTTCCACTTCCTTTTAATAAAAAGTTGGTTGTAAAACCCATTTGAATATTTCTGTGGATTTGTCTGCTTAGAATTACATTACATATAAACATATATAAACACTGTTAGTCAGGGGCTGGGAAAGTGGCTCAGTGGTAGAGCACTTGCCTTGCATGCGTGGCTCAGTGGTAGAGCACTTGCCTTGCATGCCTGAGGCCCTGGGTTTGATTCCTCAGCACCACATAAGCAAAAAGAAAAAAGCCAGAAGTGGCACTGTGGTTCAAGTAGTAGAGCACTAGCCTTGAGCTGGAGCTGAGGGACAACGCCCAGGCCCACAGTTCAGGCCCCATGACCAGACCCCCCCAAAAAATTATATTGTGAAAATTCTTCATATCTAAAAACTGACTTCAAATAAATTGAGTAGTAATACTCATGTACTATATCCTGAGATAATATTGAAAATTTCTTCATGTCTGCTTAGGATAGTTCCAAGTTATAAACAGGCAACACTGGTTAATTAGTCATTAATAATTCCATGATAACTCAAAACTTTAAACCTCATATGATTTGCTGTTCAAATTATAATTACAATATTCTAGAGATTTGTCTTGAGAGAACATTTGAAAACAGAGAGGTCAAATGAATACTTCCTGTTTTGTTTCCAAATACTGCTTATTGTTTTCCTTCTTAGTGATGAACACAGTTAATGTGTGCTTATTTCAGCCTTTATTTGTTCATCTCAATTTATTTGTGTTAGTCTCTCTTATGTGTGTGTCTGAAATATTTGTTTCAACTTATACTTCCTCACTTGCAAAAACAAAAATTTTCTTAGATTAATTAGGGAATCATGGATGGTCCCATTATTTTAATGGGATGAACCCAAACACAGATAAGCCCAATATGAAACCTTGCAGTAATATTTAAAATGAATTATTTTTTTACCTGATTTTCTCCTACATTATTCCCTTACTATCCCCTCCCTTGGATAACAACTAGGTGCTCTATCAGCCCTTTTCACATATAGGTATGTCCCACTTCACTAGATTTCTCAAGATACAGATATAAGACAATTTGTAACAGGAGTCAGTCTTTAGAAACTCCTAAGATTGACTTCTAGAATTGAAATATTCACACAAATATCTAACATTTATATATTTATGAAAATATAGCTAACTATTCGACACCATTCTCAATCTCAACCTAATAATAGTGCAACTGTTATTTCTTTGCAAACCTTTGCATTTTTCACACTTCCAAATAGAATCAAAACTATTCTCTGAGGCTGAACAATACACTGCTGAATCAGGAGTGGGTCATGAACGAGATTAGAGAGGAAATTCAAATGCCTCATGTGTGGGACCCAAATACTCATATTGCTCTCATGCTTTAAAGAGGGCAAACTTATGAGATAGTGACTTTTATCTTGGAAACTGCTTCAGACATTTCTAACTGTGGTGGGGCTGACATTTATTAAACCTTACAGAGGATGGAAAAAGGATAACTAACTGGGAGGTGAGCAAGATATGCGGGTTGTGGTTATATAAAAAAGGATAGAGCTCAAGAGATCCAACTCATGGCTCTCCATGTCCATTTTGATAAGCTCAGTGCCAACAATTACCCCTCCTTACCTTAGGTGAACCTCGGAAAGAGGAGGTGCCAATTGATCCAAACCTCAGCAAAGAGTTGGGTCTGCCATTAAAACAAAAAGGGGGAATCTGTAGGACACATGGACAGCAAAGATGGCACTGAGAGGGAGTTGAGTGGGCTGAGCCAGACTTATTAATGTTAAAATCTGGCTGGATAACACAACTAGGCGAAATGACATCAGTGCATGAACAGCTTGTGGACAGCAGGGAAAATAAGAAAGCTTAGGCACATGATAGGGTGACCTCTACAGTGATGGGTTGTTTCCTTTTCTTCCCCTTCCATGCCACACAGTTTTTTGCTTAAAAAGTGCTTGCTGTGTGGTAATAAATGAATTCCTGCTTGATTTGACTCTCCGCTGCATCTGACTGTGTCTGAAGCTAAAGGAGGCTGGGGAATGGGTGAGTGGTGCACTTACCTTTCCTCGGACCCCATCCATCTTCTGCTGGACGGACGAAGACCCATCAAGAATGCAAGCACTAGAACAAGTCATCAAACCATCAGTAAATCAATAAATAAAAGGCAGCAGAGGAATGTTGTCTGATATCATTAGCATTATAGATATATTAACTAATAATGCAAAGATGTGAAGAAATTTGTAGAAATTAATTGGAAAATAGCAAAAACACTCTGAATGTAGATCTGACATAATTTACGTGTAGAAGTAAAAGGAAGTAGTGGCAACCTAAGAAAGCTGACTGCATATTTCTGGCTTGTATCTGAAGGCATTATAAGCTGAAAATTCAAGTCAACACACAAAGCGAGCCAGTTGCCTGTAAACCTACGTCTTCAGGAGCCAGAGAGCTGGAGGTTCTTGTTTCAAAGCTAGTTGCGGCAAAACAATTCTGTGAGATTTCCTTTCAAATTATCTAACAAAATGTAAGATTGGAGGTATAGTTCCAGCTGTAAGACCCAGGGGCCCTGAGTCCATGCCCTGACATATTACAAAGAAAAAAGAAAAAAATAGCACACAATTCACACACTGATAAAATAGCAGGTTTTTGGAAAAAATAATTCTGTCTTTCCAGAAATTACATTTGAGGAACATGTGGCATAGCTGTATCAAATTATAAATGAATGTTTGAAAATATGCAGCCCACAAGCATAGAAACTTTTAAATACTAGCAACAGCTAAATTTGATTACATGGATTTAACATGAAGGAGGATTATTGTACAACACTGAGTTTCAATGGATACTTATCATAGTTCAATTTAATATCTTCATCTAATTTTACTCAATTTTTACGTTCTTTTTGGTTGTGGTTGTTTTAGATGACTATACTGAGGTTTGAACTCAAGACCTCATAGTTGCTGAGCTTTTTGTTGCTCCAAGTTGTCATTCTTCCACTTTAACCACATTTACTGTCTTTCCTTCCTTCCTTCCTTCCTTCCTTCCTTCCTTCCTTCCTTCCTTCCTTCCTTCCTTCCTTCCTTCTTTCCTTCCTTTCGCCTGCCTTCCTTCCCTCCCTCCCTCCCTTTCTCTCTCTCTTTCTTTTAATCTCTTTTTCCTTTGCTTCTCTTTCTTTCTTTCTTTCTTTCTTTCTTTCTTTCTTTCTTTCTTTCTTTCTTTCTTTCTTCCTTCCTTCCTTCCTTCCTTCCTTCCTTCCTTCCTTCCTTCCTTTCTTTCTTTCTTTCTTTCTTTCTTTCTTTCTTTCTTTCTTTCTTTCTTTCTTTCTTTCTCTCTTTAGTTCTCTTTTCTAAGTTCTTCTCATGTGTCTGCTTAAACTGGATTTGATACATGATGCTCAGCTATCATCCTCAAAAGTATCTATAACTAGTGTTGTGATCCACTGGTACCGGTCTTACATTCTTTATTAGCTAGAAACTATTCAGTTTCTTCAGTGATCCTGATGTGTACAGATAAACGTACTTGTATGAGTTCATAGGAAAATGGAGCAACGATTAGCTTGTGTTGTACTAACTCAACAGAGATCAGATTAATTTTTCTAGATATTTAGCTGCTTAGTTGGAGGCCAATATCCTACACAATCTTCATGTGATCAAAACAGAAAGTTAGTGAAGATGTGGGGAATGTGAAGAAAAAGAATCTAAGAATTATACTGTGGCTTCTTTAAGAGAAGTTATACACCTAAAATGAACAATGGATACATAGATTTGGGAATTATACTGTTCATGGATATAATAAATATAAATAATAGAAAAATTGAGATTGGATTTCAAAAAATACTGTAAGGATGATTAATGGGGGTGACAGTTACATAAGAAAGTAAGGAGTACATTTCTTTTCTTTCTTTTTTTACTATTACCCCCTCTATCTTTTTCTCTTGCATAACCTTCCCCATTCCCTTCTCTCACAAATTGTAAAGTTCATTCCAACCTTATTTTTAATGGGTATCATTTTTGCATTAGTTCATTATATACCCAACTGTTTCTAAGATTCCCTTTTCATAGGAGAGTAGGAAAAGAAAAAACTTGAACAAATACAGCAAATGTAAAGTTGTCTTCAGGCCTACAGGAACAAAACAGTGACATCAGCTGAGATAAAATAGGTATGAATTGGACTGCGGAACACTTGAACTTTAAATATCTAATAACCAGTGTCTGGGAAAAGCTAAAATACTAAAGTAACACTGCTTGGTACTAAATATTTAGAACAAAGTACCTATTTACAGGTAACTTTCTTTTCAAGGGCTGCTTTTATTCAGCAAGTGGAACGTTTTTTTCTAGGCCATAAGTCCCAGGCACATAATCTCTAATAAGAACCTGGGGTTCCTGGAAGATGACGGAGGAAAAGCTGGAGGCTAAACAAGATTTCGCATAAAAAGCAGTTTTATTGTTCCAGTGAACAGTCCTAGGCCAGAGAATCACACTAAGTGTGCCATCACAGTACAGAGAGTTTGGCCAGAGAGGGAAAATCTAGGCAAGGAGACAGATCTGAGCACTTGCCAGCAGCCGAGGCTGCAGCTGTGGTGGAGGCCATAGCCATCATACCTACAACACAGAGAGTCCAGGACAAAGGCACCAGATGCAGCAGGCAAGCAGATTCTACTCAACACCAACAAGAATTGACAAGGAGCAAATATCTTCATATAGATCACAGACCAGAGACTACTCAGGAACCAGCACTCCGGTGGCGTGAGTATGACCCTGACATCCTCACTCCTTCTCATGGAGCAGAGGAGGAAAGGCCACCCCTCCCACACACACCCAGAGATCTCCATCTTTGATACTGACAAAGGCTAACCTGAGCAGCAAGCTTCTACTCAGGCCTTGGAGAAAAACAAAAAAGTCATTTAGCAGGACACAAGAACCTGACCTGACCTGCCAGACTCAGCTCCACCCAGGGAAAAGTCACCCAGCCCAGGCAGAGAAAGCTCCACCCAGGAGGAGGGGCTTTCTTCACTGCATTAACAGAGCTAGGGGCTGCCCCTCCCTTCAGCCGCCTACACAATCAATTGAAATTCAGTAAAGATAAACTCTGAGAATGACTACAGGCTGGGTTCTGTGAGTGTCTTAGAAGCTAGCACCTCAGGGAAAAGCTACTGTTTGCTGAAAAGACTCAACTCTACCATGAACCTAGCCTCATCACAGCATCTCCAAATAGAGGAAACAGCCATCTCCCTCTTTTGTGATAAACAAAGCAGATCTGCCTCCCACTGAACCAGCCTAGGAGGAGGATCACACAATCTTGGTTAAAGCAGAGCATTTTCTGCCTGCCGAAACAAACTGACTTAAGAAACCAATCAAGCCACAGGAAAAACAAACACCACAACAGATCAGAGACTCCACCAAAAGCCTGGTTATGAACAAAAGGGAGATACAGGTTCTTACCATTCACCCCCACATTCCCCCCCAAAAATCAAAGAACTCTTCCTTGGTACTTTTTTTTTTCATTTTTAATTTTTTAAAAAAACTTTGCTATTAATCTTTTTTTCTTCCTCTTACAATTTTTTAGGTGTGTATGTGTGTGGGTGATTTTTAAAAAAATCAATACTGACGTTTGGTCCTTTTTTTTCTTTCTTTCTCATTATTTTCACTTTTCTTCTCTTTCTTTTTTGCGTGACTTAATTGCTCTTCTGCTCATCCTCAGATATACCAGTAATCGATATTAGACTTTATCCCCCATTGTGTTCACACAACTCAGAAATTTATTACTCAATTCAAAAACCCTTAGGCTTAACTTCCTTAATAGCAGAACTATCTATTTATACCTATATAATATTCTAAGTATTTTTATTTTTATTTTTCATGTTTCTGTTCTATCCCTCCTCCTATCCTATACTCCTTCTTTCTCAATATTACTTTTTAAACTTGCATAATTTTTGTGTTTCACCATTTAAATTTAAATTTTTGTTCTTCCATTTTTCTTGTTTCTTTTTCTCTCTTCTCTCTCTCCCACCATTCTGTCCAATCCATTTCCCTCTTTGAGATTAGGACTTGGTTGATTTCACTCTCCTTTTAACTTTCCACATAACTCTAATCCTATTTTTCCCACATTTCTCTCTAAACCTAATAATTTCTGGATTGCCAAATTCCTGTTTACTGTTCCTACCCCATTATTACATAGTTGTTTGATGTTGAATAGATTGTATTTGTTGAACTAGATTGTATCTGCAGACTTTTGACTATGCAACTGCAGGACTTTGGTAGATGCTTGCCTTAAAATAGTGTTCTAGCTCAAAACTGGTGTTACTTTCATCCCAAATGGGCAGAACAAGCTAGACAAACACGAGACAAAAGGCAAATCTGGGCAACTCAACTGTCACTCATGATAATCAGGTGACAGAACAGGTAAAGAGTAATCCAGAGGACAGTTCCCAAAAGGCTCTAGAAACAATACAGGGAAACATGGTGAATTAAGAAATTGAAAACCTGCAAAGGACTCAGTATGAGCATATAGGGAGAAAGAGGAGGCAAACCAAAGATCAATACAGGAAGCTCGTGAGCATGAGGAAGCTACTGAAAGATTGATACAGAAATTGCATGAGCAGACTGAGAACAATCAAAGAGATAGACAGGAATTGCATGTGCAGGCAGAGAATAGACAAAGAGAAAGTGAGGAATGGCATGAGAAGGCTGAAAACACTCAAAGAGAACTACAGCAATTGCATGAACTTGAGGAAGCTAATCAAAGACGAATACAGGAATTATGAGAGCCAGATGAGAATAGACAAAGATCAATAGAGACATTCATGAATCCATAAACAGACAGCTGAAAGATGTCAGGGAGACCACAAAGGGAATGCTGAATGGAGTCCAACAGAAGGAATGGGAGTCCAAGGAAACCATAAACAATCAACTAAGTGAGTTGAGAATAAAAACTGAACAATAAATTAAGGAAGTAAAGAAGCTCATTCAAGATCTAAAACAAAGCTCCAACAAAGAATTTGAAGCCATCAAAGACTCCCAATTAGAAGGAAAATAAATAAAGAACAAAGTAGAAAGTCTTGACAGTAAGACCATGCAGAATATCAAATCTCGGGGATGGAAGACAGCCTAGATATTAAAGAGAAAGAACATACAAATATCTAAGACAAATTCAAGAAATATGATAAATCCTTTCAAAATTGGAAGACACCATCAGAAGGCCTAATATGAGGAAAATGCATGTAGAAGAGTACCTAGAAAGAGAAGTTAATGGTCTAGGAAACTTATTTAACAGAATCCTGCCAGAGAACTTCCCAAACATGCAAAAAACATAGGCCTATTCATATACAAGAAGTCTTTAGAACCCCAAATAAAACAGACCAGAACAGGATATCCCACCACCACATTATAATCCGCACAGGATCAATTCAGACAAAGATCCTTAAAGCTGTCAAGGAGAAAAGATCAATCACCTACAAAAGGAACTAATTAGAATCACCTTAGATTTCTCAGCAGAGACAATCAAAGCAAGAAGAGCATGGAATGATGTATGCCATGCCCTAAAGACAAACATCTATTAACCAAGAATACTGTACCCAGCTAAACTCTCCTTCATAACCGAAGGTCAAATAAAAACTCTCCACATGAAGGAAAAACTGAAACAATATATCTCCACCAAACAAGCCCTAAAAAAGATACTTAAAGATGTCTTACACAGAAAACCAACAAGACCACAATAGAGGCCCAGAAACCACACCCAAACTGAGAATCCCTGAACCATACGTAGAACCCAGTTGCAGCAGCCCCCAAGAATGTGGATAAAATGGCAAGAACTCCCAAACACTTCTCATTCCTACCTCTCAATATTAATGGACTTAACTCTCCAATTAAGAGACATAGACTGTCTAGTTGGATTATAAAGCAAGATCCTTCTATCTGCTGCCTTCAGGAGTCACACCTTTCCATAAAAACAAACACATTTTGAAAGTGAAATGCTGGTACAAAATCTACAAAAAAATGGCCTCCATAAACAAGCAGGAGATGCAATCCTAATATTAGATAAAATAGACTTCAAAGTAAAATTAATGAAATGAGATTAAGATCTCTAATTAAGGGATCTCTCCTTGAGGGGATATTGCAATTCTAAATCTCTATTGGCGAAAGGAGCACCCAAATTCTCCAAGAAACACTACTTTCTTTCAAATCTCACATAGATCCAAAGACATTAATTGTTGGGGATATTAACACAGCACTATCCCCACTAGATAGATCAACTCAGCAAAAACTCAACAGAGAAATTTCCGATCTAAAAAAACTGCTTAGATCAACATGGTTTTCCAGACTTCTACCAAATATTTCAGCCAGCAGTATCAGAATACACGTTTTTCTCAGCAGCACATGTAACATTTTCTAAAATAGACCACATTTTAGATCACAAAGTAAACTTGTCCAAATTCAGAAACATTGAAGTTATACCTTTCATTCTCTCAGACCACAAGGGAATAAATCACCAAAAGCCAACAAAGAAAGTCCTGTAACACATGGAGGCTGAATAACACACTGTTGAATCACCACTGGGTCATGGAAGAGAATAGAGAGGAAATTCAAATATTCATGATATTCAACAAAAATGGACACACAAATTACCCCCTCCACTGGGAGAAAGCAAAGGCAGTACTCAGAGGCAAGTTTATAGTTCTGAGTTCCTACATCAACAAATTGGAGAGAACTAAAACCAACAATTTAATGAGACATCTGAACCTCCTTGAAAAAGAGCAGCAGGATAAACCCAATCCAGTAAACAGAAAGAAATAATTAAAATTAAATCAGAACTACAAGAATTTGAATCCAAAAAAACCATAGAAAAAATCAACAAAACAAAGAGCTGGTTCTTTGAAAAAATTAACAAAATTGACAGACCATTAGCAAATCTTATCTGAAAAAGAAGAAAACACACCCAAATAACCAAACTCAAAGATGAGAATGGAAACATTACCACAGAAGCAACCAAGATTCAGAACATTATAAGAGAATACTTCTCAAAACTTTCTGCTAATAATTTGAAAACTTGGAGGAAATGGACCATTTCCTAGCAAATATAGACATGCTGAAACTAAACCAAGATGAGTTAAACCATCTAAACAGGGCCATATCAAGCATTGAAATAGAAACAATAAGAGACCTCCCATCTAAGAAAAGCCCAGGAACAGATGGTTTTATAGCAGAATTCTACAAGGCCTTCAAAGCAGAGCTCACACCAATTCTCCTCCAACTCTTCAATGAAATTGAAAGAGAAAGTTACTACCAAACTCTTTCTATGAAACCATCTTAACCCTCATCCCAAAACCAGACAGGGACTCATCAAAGAAAGAGAATTATTGACACACTTTTTGATGAACATCGATACGAAATTTCCCAACAAAATTTTGGCCAATCGACTTCAACAATTCATCCAAAATATCATACACCACAATCAAACAGGATTCATTTCAGGGATGCAAAGCTGGTTCTATATATGCAAATCAATTAACATAATTCATCACATCAACAGGAGCAAGGATTAGAACCACATGGTTATCATAATAGATGCAGGAAAAGCATTTGACAAGATCCAACACCCCTTTATGATGAAGGTTCTGGAAAAATTAGGAATCCATGGAACACTCCTCAATACAATAGAGGCTCTACTTAACAAACCTACAGCCAGCATTATACTTAATGATGAAAAACAAAAGCCATTTCCTCTTAACTCAGGAATGAGACAAGGATGTTCACTGCGTCCATTTCTCTTTAATGTAGTATTAGAATGTCTAGCTACAGCAATAAGACCAGATGCAAACATAAAGGGGATCCAAATAGGGAAAGAAGAAGTAAAACTCTCCCTCTTTGCAGATGACATGATCCTTATTTAAAGAATCCCACGGACTCCACTCCCCAATTACTGAACCTCCATCAGAAAGAATGACATTGCCCCATTTGTTAGGAAATGGAAAGTCTTGGAAAAAATTGTATTAAGTGAAGTAAGCCAGGCCCAAAGAAACATAGATCCCAAGGTTTCCCTTATTTGCAATAAGTTTTATATTTCTGAGACAAGCAGAAATTGTCAGATAATTTGATGTTAGGTGAAATGAACCACAAGATATGGAATCAATTGTTTTTTTTCTTGCTATTGTTTCTAACATATTTATACGATGATTTCTTTGTTGCTTCCTATGTCTTTCCTCCACGGTATAACCGCTGTTTTCACTTATTTGATGTTGGTATAGTTCGTGAGTAGAAGTGAAAAAACAAATTGTTTAAATAGGGATACAGGAGGACCCATTGCAACAGTGAGATATACAAGATGTTATGTTGAAACATGAACATTACAACTTTGGTGAAGAGGGGCGTGCTGGAGTATGAGAGGTCAGCGGGGGTGGGGGAGATGGGAAGGGATAGGAAGAGGAAAAAAAGGAGGAGGCAACAATGCTTTTAAGAAATGCACTCATTACCTTGCTCATGTAATTGTAACGCTGCCGTACGGTATTTTCACAATAAAAAAAAGTGTGAAGTAATTTTATTTTATTTTTTATATCACATCCTGTCAAATTTTTTGAATTCTTTAATTCCTGAAAGTACAATACGATTAATAAATGAGATGTAGTTCCAAAAGTATTATAGAATTTGCAGATACTGTGTGTTCAACATTACATTAAATTTGAAAAAGTAGGCTGAAATAATATTACATATGCAACTATTCACACAAGAAAATAATAAGACAAATAGCAACAGGGGAATATATGTATCAGCAATATTGACTACCAAGACAATATATTGGATATGACATATAAAATGTGGGGAGGGGATTATGGATCGGAAAGAAAGAGACAAATTGGGAAATGGGTAACATGTTCATCAAGAATTGTAGTTGTTATCTTTTTAATGTAGCTATACCCCCTCTCTACCTCACCGTGACAATAAAAAAATAAAAATAAAAAGTTAGATCTAAATTATAGAAATGATGAAATGACTAGTGCTTTCTCGTATTGAAGGACCTACATAAAGAGGGAACACATGCTGAACATTTTAAGAACCTGATTGTTCAAAAATCTATTAGAACCAGCACTACAAAAAATTATACTACATTGAGAAATGTATTTTATAAAATATTCTGCAGCCGGTTTCAGCTTTCTTTCTTTTTTTTTTTTTTGATGCTTCTGGATCTGAAATTAGAGCCTCAAACTTACTTGGCAACTACTCTACCATTTCCCTTCCTAAGTATGTGCTCAGTCACACCTTCAGCCTCTTTTTCACCTGGTTATTTTTGACGTCGATCTCACTCTATGCTTTCCTATTTATTTTTTAGAAGAATCTGCTTGCTATTTGGGCACATGCCTAGGGACCACAATTGTATATTGTATATGCTTCCTGTTGTTGCTGGGATGACAGTCCCAGGCCATCACTTCCAATAGGCCTTGGTCATGATAGTGTTTCATGGGCTTTCTGACTGGGTTGGCACTGAAATTTGATTCTTCCGTTCTATGCCTTCGAAAGAAGTTTGGATTATATAACAAGGTCTTCATTTCATAAGCCAGGTTCATCTTGAACTTTACAAGTACCCCAGATTCCCTTGAACTCATTATTCTCCTGCCTATTTCCCAAGTTCTGGGATTATAGGCATGCACGACTATGCATGGCTTTTTAATGTTTTTGTTTTTGTTGTTGTTGTAACTTTCCCATAATGTATATGTGTGAACGATCATCATCTGGATCTGGCTCTAGTTGCTTCACTTCTTCCTTCCTTCTTTAATTCCTTCTTTCCTTAGTCTTTTCTTCTTCTTTCCTTCCAGACTTCGATCTACCAGAAATTCTATTTTCTTGCAACAAATGTCCCTTATTTTATATGTATAACCTTTTATATAGAAGGTGCTTGACATATTACTTAATAGGTTTTTTTCTGGTAAAATATGTAGAATGACATTTTACTCATCTACAAATTGTCTTGGTTTGCATGATAGCTTTCTGGTTTCCATTTATATCTAAGTTAGTATCTTTTAAATAATCAGCTTTCCTATAGCTGAGGCTTAGTAGATAGCATGTATTTGGTTGTGTTTCATGCCTTTATATGATTCTTATTCTCCTGACAAATTGTTCTATAATAGCCTTACAACGTGCTGCAAGTTCACAGTTTTGCATGTAGTGGCAATGAAGCTTCTTACTCCAATGAGCCTTGAAAATATGACTTCTCCCAATGTACCCTGTCAACTGAAATAGCTCATAAATTGCTATTGTGCTAAAAATACATCTAAACTAAACATGGGTGGACTTACTCTTCTTGTTTTTTACTAAATACTATAGTTCAACAATATATGTAGCATTTACTGCATTAGTAATCTAGAGATGTCTTAAAATACCCAGCAAAGATAGGTACAGACTATGATCAAATACTATTATATTTTACATATTGGTCTTAAGCATCATGGGTATTTTTAACCCTGTGTGTTGGGAACCAATTCACCAAAAATACAATCAGTATACAAACATACAACGTGTGTGTATACAGATATATTTGTATACATGTTGTTCATTTACAAGTATAATTCATTTTACATAAACTAGAATGGAAAATATACTATAAATCCAATAAATATAATGATAGCTATAACTGATGTCATATATGTATTTGAACACGTTCATATCTTTATATTTAAATCTATATATCATACTATATGTAATGTATATTATACAATAAGAAATGTAGATACAGAAAAATAGATCCATAATAGCAGATGTAGAAAAGACTATTATTTATCTGTGTATATATTTGTACTTGTCTGTTCATGTCTCTACATAAACAGCTATAGCTATAGGTGTAATCATGCAAAAATACTTCCAAAGGCTCTTTTTTCTAGTGGGATTAATTTTGCTTTCTAATGGATATTTTGGCAATGACAAAAGGTATGTGTGGCTGTCACAGCTGAGAGGAGGGGTTACTCAGTTAACTTTGAGATACTATCAAACATACTACATTCCACAGCACAGACTTTAAAAAATGTGTAATCCTATACATTAATCATGTTGTGATTGAGAAACCATGACTTAAGTGTCCTTTATAAATAATAGACACTCTAAAACCTAAGTCCCTGGGTCCCTAGCCTCTGGTTGTCCATGGTCTAGTATGACAGAATACATGTTGTTGGAGGCTTTATTCTGCCTTAAGATGAGAATTACTTCTTTCAAGTAAGGTACCTTTTCACAATGTTTATTTAATTAAACATTACCAAGATTGGTAGTTATTGATTGTGTGGCATGAGGCAGACGCTTCCACCCAGACATAAGGAAACCTTGATCCCCCAAAAGAGACAGCACCTCAGGAATAACATTAATCAAAGAAAGGTGCATTTGTGCTGCTGTCTGCCTCGTGCAAGGTGATAAGTTAATTATAATTCCTTTCCTTTGAAAATAGGGTTAAAGTTATTGTGAGAGTTCAACTGAGAACATATTTGTTCCTTCCTCCTCCTAGTGAGCTTTTAACAATTACTTGATTGAAGATTTGAGCGGTAGGTAGCTGCAATTTTGCAGACTCACTATATTATTTCAGGCTTACTTAAGTGTTAACCATTTTGTACTGTCTGAGAACTGAAAAGAAATATTTGGCGAAAGTCTAAAAATATCGTTGAGGTTTCTTTTTATTGCTTTAATTTTCTGTCTCTGATGTATTTTTTTTTTTTTTTGTCACTCATGGGGCTTGAACTCTGGGGCTGGGTGCTGTTCTCAGCTTTTCAGCTAAAAGCTGTCACTCTACCACTTGAGGCACTGCACCAAACCTAGTTTTCTGGTGGTTTATTGGAGATAAGAGTCTCTTGGACTTTTCTGACTGGGCCAGCTTTGAACCACGATCATCAGATCTCAGCCTCCTGAGTAGCTAGGATTACAGGCGTGAGCCACCGATGCCCACCTTGATGGATTTTTCAAATCATATTCTATGCACATAAGGTATCTGAAGTATATTTAAAAGAGGAAAAACTTTTCTTCCCTTAGTAATCTTAAACTTTGTCATTTGAAAATATACAAGAATAGTTATAACATTCAATCTTTTTACTTTCAAATGGGGTTTAATTTACATCTTGATATAATTTCTTATACAAGAAATAATTGTAACCCTTTTTCTTCAGGGGTTAATGCTGATTTAACTTCAAGCCTTAAAGATAATTACAAAGAATGTACTTCGGGTGACAAAGTAGTTTTTACACTCCAGACTACTGATAGCGTTTCATAATTATAACTCTTTCCAAAATAGGAGGTAGGATGCTTTCTTCTAAATAGTTTAAAGTCTTGCTGTTGAATTCTTAAAATTAATTTTCATTTTAATCAAAACTTTTAACCTCCTGGTTTCAAGGCTACCTAAATTTACACACCAATCTAAAATCTTCAGTGTGTCTCCAGACTGTCATTTTTCATTTTTGGTGAAGAGTAATATATTAACCCAGATATACATAAATATATAGAGAATTGCTTGTGTTTTTACACATATTTTTGTGGCATTTAATTTTTTTAATATTTAGTTATATTTGTTTAGTTTCAGTTTGTGTACTAAGTAGATAAGTCAAAATTCAAGGAAAAGGGAGTAGAATGAGATTTACTGAATTAGAAATTATTAATGAAGCCAAATTCATAAGGGAATGTATTTTATGAAAAATCTCTATGATCGTTTTTTATGTTTAACTTTTGAAAATACCATCTTTATATACTTGGGGCTTAGTCTAAAGGTTAGAGTGCTTGTCTTGAACTCACGAGGATCTTGGTTTAATCCTCAGAACCAAAATTTAAACCCAAAAATTAAACAATGAAACAAAAGAAACAATTTTGTAGTTTGCTAAAATATATTGTATATATACTAACATATATACTCAATATAAGTACATGTCTTTATACCGAATATATATATGCAAACACAAATAATAATAAAATAATCAAAAGAGTGAAAACATTAAAAAAACCTAGTTATCTTCAAAGCTAAATTAAAATTTATTTTTTTCCAATTAGGTGTCTGATCATTTATTTTGACAACAATTTACTTATGATTTCTAGTAAAGTTCATTTTATTCACCGAGTGTAAAATGTCCACATGTAACCTGAAAATTTTTGTCACATATTCAGTTGATTGATAATATTAAATCTAACCAATCTTTATTTGGAGTCTCATTTTGTTGAGAAGATTACATTTGTCATCCTATAAAATCTATTTTTAGCATTTTCTTCATTCAGAGATAATTTGGGATCTAATAAATTTGACATATATTTCTTTGGGTTTTGCTGAATTGCAATCTATGCCAAACAGACTAAATAATGTTAATTATAATATTTGGTGCCTAAAGAGAAATGATCAAATTTAGATGTTTCAGGACCATTGTTTGACAGCAAAGAAATCCAATGTTCCAAGGAATAGAGTAGCATGACTAACATCACACACTAAAATAAGAACAAAATTTTGAAATCTCTGGTAATTTGACTGCTTTAGAATTCTACCATGCCTGCATATGTGTGTGTGTGTGTGTGTGTGTGTGTGTGTGTGTGTGCGCGCGCATGTGCTTATATTTACTTTGTCAGTGAAATAATAGAATTTACAATTCACTTTTGAAAATAAATACCAAAAAATGACTACATTTAAATACTTGAACTTAGAACAAAATAGTAACGTTTTGGGAACTAAAATAACTTTCCAGTACATTATTTTTTCTGGGTAAAAAGATAATTCATTATGTTATTTTCCCTTATTCAGAAAAAAGTTAAGACTTCAATATGATAGACAGCTGCCAAAAAGGTTGAGAAAGGTACAGTGGTAAGTCCTTAAAAGTAGCATGGTTCACTCTTTAAAAATTATAAGCAAGAATTTATCAGGGGAAATATACAGGGAAAACAATTGTAGAGGATAATACATAATTAATAAGTAGATATCATGATGACATATGAAACACAATAGCTTGAATAAAACCCTGAACAGTTTACACTCAGGCTGAAGAATTAATATGTATTGATCAACAAAGCATTTGACATACAGAAGAAAATCAAATACTGTCAAAACCTTTCATAGATGTGCATTCTTATATCCAATGTACAGCAAAATTATACCACTTGCCCACTATTACCAATGGTAGTTAGAAACTGAAGAATTTACAAAAAAGTTCTGGAAGGTAATTAATAGAGATTACTGACTGGATTAAATTACTAATTCTAGGCAAATGTATTGTGTGTGTGTGAGACCATACATATATGCATGCACTGATGGTATCTATTTGTACTGAAGACTGGTACTGTAACGCTTATTGCAAAATTCTTACAACTTTTTCTCCAAGTGGAAAAATAACTCAGTACAATTAATCTGTGCAAGCTTAGATTTTAGTTTCCTGCATGTCTGGTATTTTAGAACTGAAATATGTATTTTTGTAGTAATATTAATTGAATATCTTTGAAAAAAGCAAGAGTAAGGATTCGGGTTGGATAGTGGATAAAGACATTCAGTGGAAAAGATGATGAGATACGTTTGCACTTTGATGACTTCAATCTTGGTTTATAATTCACGTGAATTGAGCAACGTGTTTATAAAAATGAACTACTGAATCATGAATTGTGATTGAAAAGACGATGATTCTGTATGATGTGTTTTTCAATTCAAGGTTAATAATTGAAACTCTTGGAATGAATACTATACTTAAAGAAGAAATAATATCCCAAAGTAGAAACTGTCAAAAACTGTTAAGTACCGTTTTTTGGTTTTTTTTTTGTTTTGGTGAAAATAATGAATAGGAAACCAAAGAGATGTCACAAAGGAGTGAAACCAGGTTAGAACACTGTCATCAAAAGATTTTTTTTTTAACCAACATCAAATACAGTGAGAGTAGGTGTTTGTAGAGGGAAAGGGCAAAAAAAAAATGTTTAAATGGGTCCACCTGGACCCATTGTAAAAATGATTCGTTATGTCAAAAACTAACTTTACAGCTTTGGTCGGGGGGGGGGGGAGGAAGGTGGGGAAGGAGGGTGCGAGATGGGAAGAAGGAAGCAACAATGTTTGATAAGAAGGGACATGAACGCCAAGATAAGTATTCAAATTTTTTTTGATGCGATTGTTTCTAACATATTTATAAGATTATTTCTTTGTTGCTTTGTATGTCCCTCCCGCACAGTATAACCCCAGCTTTCACTGTATTTGATATCTTTATAATTTGTGGAGAAGAAGGGGAAAAACAAATTGTTTAAATAGGGATACAGGTAGACCCATTGCAACAATGAGATGTACAAGTTATGTTGAAAAACCAATTTTACAACTTTGGTCGGGGTGGAGAAGGATTGGGTAGGGGGGAGAGGCGGTGGGTATGAGAAGGAATGGGAAGGGGAAACAAAGGAGGAGGCAACAATGTTTGATAAGACATGTACTCATTATCTTGCCCATGTAATTGTAACCCTTCTGTATGGTATTTTCACAATTTAAAAAAAAAAAGAAATTAAAAAAATGTTCATTATCATGCCCATGTAATTGCAATCCCTCCGTACAATATTTTCACAATAAAAAATAAAGTATGGTTGACTTTTAAAAATCACAAGTGTGTACACTATACTGAACCCTGACAAAACAATTGGGATTGGCTACTGTGTGCTCACGGGTACTACTGTAAGAACAACCAAGTGATGAGGACAGAGTCATAATACAGAGAAGATAAGAGGTAAGAAAATATCTAGACATGCACAGCATCCAAATTCCTCTCTCAGATCAAAAACAAAACTGAGAACGTTATTTTTACTATGTAACGCAACATTTGAAAAAAAAAAAGCTAGAGGAAAATGAAAGCCATCTAAATATGAGTGCCAGATTTTATCTATTTATAAATATAATATATAGTCAAGATGCAATTAAAATTGTACCTGAGTATAAGTATTATCCTTCAAAAATTGGGCATTAATATCCACTGCAGCAAGACTCTTTTGAAATTACATTGACAGTTTAGCCTATGACCTTGTCCTTCCAAAAGATAGTCACTCAGTACTGAGGCAGAAATATTAAATCATGTCTTATGAATTATTTTAAGTGAGGAGTGAACCCTTGTTTATGATACATAACACAGGATTTTAATTATAATTGAATACGTATTAATGACATAGCATTGTATCTGAAACATGTTATGTTGATTTCCAGACAAGTAATCTCACTATAATAGCCTTGTTCAAAGTTTGAATCTCAAACCTTATAAACAACATGGCACATGATTACTACTAAGTAAATACTATGTGGAAATTGAAGAAAATATGTGTCCATTGTTCATTGTGAAGAAACGGTAATTTGAATTTTGCTGTGTTTACATATGTATTCTTGTGTTTTTTTCTGTTTTAAAAAGTATTTTAATTTACCTTCAAAAAACATGATAGCAGAGATTTACAATTTAATATTTCTATGTTTATAGTTTAAATAATGATGTGCTAGCCATACTGTTTTGTCTGTGTTGGTGTGAAAAATTCAATGTCTTTTATCGGACTAGTCTGAGATATCTTGTAGTATTTATGTGTTTTACAACAGATTGATTGTCACTTTTTCTGATTAAATGTGCATATAATAACCCTGTTGTAATCATTATTCTTAAATTTTTATTGATACTTAAAACATGCTGTCTTCTTTTTCTGGAATGTACTTGCTATTTTCTAAATAAATATCTCCCTTCAAGTGGAAATGAATAACCAAAATAAGACAGTTTGAGTGTTAACTGTATAATTTAAAATCAAAGTTGAACTGCAGTCAATGTGAAATAGCTTTCTTATAGAATATAATCATAATAATAAAAAGTCAATTCATTATTATAAGGTTTGCTCTAATTATATTTTCCAATTTTTACTTTTCTTGTTATGCTTAGGATTAATTTGCTTTGTCAAAATTCAAAACAGCTTGTATTTAATGTAGCTTTTAGATTTTGCCTTATTTTATCTAATTTCAGTTAGACAACATGCTAATCCTGAAAGAACTGTTTCTGATTTTGAGTCAAAAATTGTGTATGTGAATTGGATTTCTATCAGAAATATATGCCTATATCTGTACATATTTAGTTGAAAGTAGCATTGTAAAAATGACTAAGGTTTTTTTTTTTGGGGGGGTGGTCCAGTTGTATGGCCTGAACTCTGGGCCTGGGCGCTGTCCCTCAGCTCTTCAGCTCAAAGGCTAATGCTCTACCACTTGAGCCACAGTGCAACTTCTGGCTTTTTTCTTTTTGCTTATGTGGTGATGAGGAATCGAACCCAGGGCCTCAGGCATGCAAGGCAAGTGCTCTACCACGGAGCCACTTTCCCAGCCCCTGACTAACAGTGTTTATATATGTTTATATGTAATGTAATTCTAACCCTGATGTACACAAAAACTACTGCTTTCCCCACAAAAACTATCTGAAGCTTTCATTGCCAAGAAAAAAATGCCTGTTTTCTTCCACTGCACATCAGTTTTTGATAGATGTATTTTATATATCTCTAACACATACACTCAAATTTTTTGTGAAAATCTATACCTCTTGAAATGCACAGAAAAATTCAATTTATTTTTTATACTTTTAATGACATATTCCTTGCAACATTACAACACGCCCATCCCTGGTTTTTCATGGCTAAATGAAAATAGTTTATTAAAAAGTCTTTAAAGTAATACTAAGGCTAGTTTATATTATCACTTACAGAACTCCTCTAACCTGCCCGAAGCATAATTTCATTTACTTCAAAATTACAATAAAATATTTTAGCCTTTTCAAATCTTTTAATTAGTACTAACCTTTATTTTATTTTTAATTTCCACAATCCACAAGAAATTAACCCTTACTTCTTTAAGTTATTGAGAAGGAAGTGGTTATTTCAATAGTTGGATGGTAGAAGGGAAAATAGGATGTTTGCTAGTTATATAATGAGGTTCTTTGGATTTTCTTTGATATTCTCTCTGACAGCACACATTCAATTTCAAAAATACTGTGTAGTGGTTGAGTCAGGAGCTGTTGGCTCATGCTTGTAATTTTAGCAACGTAAGAGGCTGAGATATGAAGAACTTGGTTCAAAGACAGACAAAATAAACCACCAGAAATCTAGAAGTGGGTCTGTAGGTCAACATTGTAGAGTGCTAACCTTGAGAAAAAAGCTCAGGGAGAGTCTCCATTCCTTGAATTCAAGCCCCATGAGCAATAAAAATTAAAATGAAAAGAAAAATAATCATATGGACCTTGTATTTGATTGTTTGTCACCACCATCTACTCCTCTCTAGTCTCTGTTGTGTCTACCTACTTATTATCATAGACATCCATGTGATTTTCAGCTCTACCTTTCCCCCACTAGACCAAACTCTCAACAAAACATAGGGAGTGTTTCTTCAGCCCTGTATCAGGTATTGGTGCTACTCTTCACAAACTTTTCTATTTGCTTTTAGCATGCTACATTAAAAGCAAGGGTGTCATTATCCTGACATAGAAACAGTCAATATTAAATTACTTCCCCTTTTGGAATACTCTGCTCCATTTACTCTTCTACCTTAGGGCTTTTCCTTGCCTCTCCTTTTTATCTGGAACATACTGCTTAACAGCTATGTATATGCTTGCTTGTGTATCACAGTTTAAGGAAAGTGAATATTTAATGACTAACTCAACTTAATTAGAATTTTTTAGCCCATATGTTAAATGAAGTAACAAGAAAAGACTAAAAAGTAAATTAAATAAGCCTTCCAGTGTGTGAATTCTTGGTTTATGGTGGAAGTTTAATTAGATTTGGATTAGAATCAAGATCAAGGTTGGTCATACATCTGCTAATTAATTTCTGAATTTAAGCATTTGAATTGTCCTGCAAGTTCAATTCAATTTTACTTTCTTTTGTTTTTCGTTGTTGCCACAAAAGCAAAGCATTAGTAAATGTCCAATTTAGTTGGTAATTACAAGGTTGCAGTTTCCTGATGTAAGTTACAGTAGACACCAATGTCATCAGAAAACAAAACTTTTTCATTGAATTCCTCTAAAATGTCAAGCAATATTAGCATTTTAATAAATTCTAGACCCATTAACTTCAGTAAAGCACACATACTTTAGAAAATCAGAAAAAATATCTATTTTCTAAGTTTCTATTAGTTGGCATTTCTATTTTAACTTTTAATATAGAGGCAGAATTCATTCAGTGATTATTACAAATGATAAAACAATATTATTAGCAGCATTTCCTAAGGTTACTTATTCTATCAATGGTTTTTGGTTATTATTTTGTGTCATGGTAAAAGAAAAAAACGTCATGATTACTTTGTAAATTATCTAAAAAACTCCCTGAGAACACAGATTTTTTTTAACTCCTGTCAACATTTTAAAAATAGATATCAATGAACTGTATATGGTTGGTAAGTATCACAGTAACAAATCATCACCATAAGAAAAATCATATGATTGCTAAATGTCACAGTAACAAATGATAATCATAAGAAAATCACATCCTAGCATTTCCTCTCATTTCAAGGAGAAGTTTTATGTATTTCAGTGACTTATAAATTGGTGCTAGGCTTAATTGGAACTTAACTTCCTATAAGGATGTAGTATAAAGTACATCAACTAATATAATTTACTTACTAAAAGATAGAAGAGGAGGATTTGGAGAAAGATGGCAGAGGTGAAGCTGGAGGCTAAACAAGCTCTTAATAGAAAGCAGAATTAGTGTTCCAGTGAACAATCCTAGGCCAGAGAATCACACCAAGTGTGCCATCAAATTACAGAGACATTTGCCAGAGTGGGAAAATCCAATGAGACAGATCTGAACACTTGCTGTTAGCCCCAGCTGTGGCAGCAGTGGTGGCAGCAACAGTGGCCATAGCCACCATACCTAGCAGAAAGTCTGGGAAAAAGGTTCCAGTCATGGTGGGCAAGTGGATTCTACTCAACACCAGCAAGAAATGACAAGGAGCAGATTTCTTCATCCTGCAGATTGCAGACCAGAGACAGTATAGGAACAAACACGCTGGCATGAGTAGATTCCAGACATCCTCATTCCTTCTCAGGGAGCAGAGGAGGGAAGACCACCCCACCCTCCAACACCGAGGATCTCCATCTTTGATACTGATAAAGGCCAGGCTGAGCAGGTAGCTCCAACTCAGGACTTGGAAGAAAACAAGAGTCATTTAGCAGGACACCAGAACCTGACCTGATCTGCCAGGCTCAGCTCCACCCAGGAAAAGTCACCCTGCCAGGCAGAGCAGGCTCCACCACAAAGGAGTGACTTTCTTCACTAGGCTAATAGAGACACAGGATGTGCCTCCCTACAGCCGCCTAGACAAACAATTGAAACTCAGTAAACATGAACCCTTAGAATGGCTCCAGTCAGGGCTCTGTGAATATCTTAAGAGCTAGCCCCTCACAGAAAAGCTACTGTTTGTTGAAAGGCCTTACCCCTGCCCAGGACCTAGCCTCATCACAGCATCTCCAAACTAGAGAAAACAGCCATCTCACTCTTCTGTGATACTCAAAGCAGATCTCCCTCTCACTGAACTAGCCTGGGAAGAGGTACACAAAATCCTGGGTAAAGCAGAGCATTATTCTGCCAGCTCAAACAAACTGAAAAGAAACCAATAAAGTTATGGGAATACAAACACCACAAGCAGACCAGAGATTCCACCAAGAGACTGGTTACAGACACAGGGGAAATAAAGGATCTTCCTATTCCCTGCCCCACAAAACATCAAAGAACCCTTTTTTATACCTTTTTAAATTTTTTTTATTTTTAAAATTGTTTTCTATTAATCTTTTTTTCCCTTTCATAATTTTGATTTTAGGTGTATATATGTGTGTGTATGCTTTTTTATTTAAATCTCTTTGGAAGGTTTGGTCCTTTCATTATTTTTCTCTCTTTCTTTTTTGCTTGACTTAATTGCTGTTCTGCTCATCCCCAGATATATACTGACATTGATGATTAGATTTATCCCCCATTGTGTACATACTTAATCCAGAAATTTATTACTCAATTCCCAACCTCTCAGACTTAAATTTTTAATAGCAGTATTAGCTCTTTTAACTATACAATTTTCAAGTAACTAATTTTAAGAATTTTTATTTTTAGGTTGTCATGTTTCCTTTCTATCCCTCCCCTCCACTTGCCCTGTCCTTTTCCTCTCTCAGTATCAATTCTTTAGAATTACATATTTTTTAAATGTTTCACTTTTTAATTTTAAATTTTTGTTTTTCCATTTTTTCTTTTTCTTTGAAATCTCTCTCCTATCATTCTGTCCAATCCATTTCCCTCTCTGAGATTAGGCCTTGGTTAAATTCAATCTCCTTTTACCTCCTCACATCCCTCTAATCCTATTTTCCCCCACATTTCTCCCTAAACCTAATAATTTCTGGCTTGCAAAAATCCTTGTTTACACTTCTTCCCATAATGATTTTTACATCTCATTGTTTCAATGGGTCCACCTGTATCCCTATTTAAATGATTTCTTTTCTCCCTTCCCCTCCTCAAATTATACCAACATCAAGTACAGTAAAAACAGGAGTTATACCGTGGGGGATAGACATACGAAGCAACAAAGAAATCATCTTATAAATGTTAGAAAAAATTGCATAAAAGCAAAAATATTGAAATACTTATCTTGGCGTTCGTTTCACCTAACATCAACTTATCTGACCTTTTCTGCTTGTCTTAGACATATACTAGTAATTGCAAATAAGGGAAACCATGGGATCTATGTTTCTTTGGGCCTGGCTTACTTTATTAATATATTTTTTTCAAGCCTTTCCATTAACTAATGAATGGGGCAATGTCATTCTTTCTGATGGAGGCATAGAATTCCATTGTGTATCTATACCACATTTTCTTGATCCATTCATCGACTGAGGGGTATCTGGTTTCGTTCCATATCTTAGCTAAAGTAAATAATACTGCAATAAACATAGTCATGCTGGTAGCTTGAGTGTGGTCTTGTTAGTAAGCATTTGTGTAAATGCCCCAAAATGGGATTGTTGGGTCATAGGGGAGCTCTATGTGGAGTCTTTTGAGGAACCGCCATACTGCTTTCCAAAGTGGTTGAACAAGTTTACACTCCCACCAATAATACAGTAAGGTTCCCTTCTGTCCACATCCCCACCAGTATCTGTTGTTATTAGAGTTCGTGATTATAGCCATTCTAACTAGGATGAAGTGGTATGTCAATGCTGTTTTGATTTGCATTTCTTTATGGCTTAGGGTGGTTGAGTATTTCTTCATGTGTCTATTGGCCATCTTTCTTTCCTCTTCAGAGAAGTTTCTCTTTAAGTCTTTAGCCCACTTATTTATTGGGCAGTTGTTTCTTTGAGGATTTGTTGTTGGGGGATTTAATATTTTGAGGTCCAGGTATACTTTAGATAAAAGACCCTTGTCCATTGTATGGCTAGTGAAGATGTTCTCCCAATCCGTGTGCTTTCTATTGATATTGCTAGGTATATCCTTTGCCCTGCAAAAGCTCTGCGATTTCATGCAATCCCATTTGTCCAACCTTTCTTTGATTTGTTGTGTTTCTGGGTCTCTATTAAGACAATTTTGGCCTGTGCCAAAGAGTCCTAGCGTTTCTCCTATTCCATCCTGTAATGATTTCAGAGTGTCTGTCTGCGAGGTCTTTTATCTATTTGGAGTTGATCCTGGTGCACGGTGATATATAATGTACTAGCTTTAGTTTTCTACAAGTAGTTGACCAATTTTGCCAGCACCATGTACTGAAGAGACTTTCTTTCTTCCATTCTATTTTTTAAGCTCCCTTATTGAAGATTACATGGCAATAGGTCTGTAAGTTCATTTCTGGGTTTTCGATTCTATTCCATTGGTCCTGGGGTCAGTTCTTGTGCCAGCACCAAGCTGTTTTGATTACTATGGCTTTGTAGTAGAGTTTGAAATTTGGTATTAATATTCCTCCAGCAATGCGCTTTCTGTTAAGGATCATTTTTGCTATTCGGGAACTTCATTTTTCCATATGAATATTTGGATTGCCTGTTCTAGTTCCTTGAAGAATGAGGTTGGAATATTGTTAGGTATCGCCTTGAATTTGTAGATATCCTTGGGAAGTATGGCCATTTTCACGTTGTTGGTCCTTCTAATTCAGGAGCATGGGAGGTTTTGCCACATTCTAAGTTCTGTTTTGAATTCCTTTTTCAGGTTTTTAACGTTTTCATCACAGAGGTCCTTCACTTCTTTGGTTAAGTTAATTCCTAGGTATTTTATTTTTTGTGGGGCTGTTACGAATAGAGTTGCTTTCCTAATTTCAGCCATACTTTTCTCATTGTTGGCATACAGAAAAGCCATTGGTTTTTGAGGGTTAATTTTATACCCTGCTACTTTGCCAAAGTTTTGAATCATCCTCATGGGCCCCCACACTCAGGCTGTCCTTGTTGAAGAAGTGTCCAATCTCCAACATCCCCAGATCCTCTAGCAAGGTCGCAGAGGTCAAAATGAAGGTCAGGCCACCAGGTTGAAGGGACAGCTTCTCTTGTTGTGCTATTGATGATTTCTTCCTTGCCAGAGCTGATCACTCCCTAGGACACCTGTTGAGGTTGGTGTGGATTCTTTAGGGCCATTGCCAGGCTAGGAGGGTCAGGACAGCCAACAGCTGGGTATCAATATCCGCAATTGTTATGGAACACAAGAGCTTCTCAAGAGGTTGGTGTGGATTCTTTAGGGCCATTGCCAGGCTAGGAGGGTCAGGACAGCCAACAGCTGGGTATCAATATCCGCAATTGTTATGGAACACAAGAGCTTCTCAAGGGCTGGTTGCCATTGGGGATGGTTAGTAGTTATCTTTTTAGCTTTCCCTCTTTTAAGGTTCCTGGCTGGGATCCAAATGAGGACTGTCTCCCCTATGGGAAAAACACATCCAAATCCCCTGTCGATGGTAACTAGGAGGTCAGGTCCTCTCCATTGTTGTGTCAGAGGGTCCTTCCACCTGACTTTCACTTGGAGCTTAGGGTTTAATTGTTCTTAGGGCTTCTGAAATCTGGATTCAGTTGCCACTTTTGAAAAATTTAAAATGTTAGTGGTAAATAAAGCTATCTGTAACTGTATATGGGGGTTAACTCCCCCTTTTTGTTTTATTGTTTCTTAAGACATTGTGATTTCTTTCTATAATTGCTTGGCCTCGGGAATTATAGGGCATTCCTTTAGTATGATTCCTATGGCATCTATCAAAAAACTCTGACATTGCTTTACTAACAAAACAGGTTCCATTATCGGCTTTAACTTGTGCTAGTGGACCCAAGGTGGCAAAGCATTGAAGAAAGTGTGCTTGTGAATGTTTAGTTTTTTTCTCCTGTATGTGCTGTGGCCCAGCAAGCTCCTGAGTAGGGATCTATAGAGACAAAGATATATTTAAGCTGGGAAATGAATAACATCAGTTTGTAAGAGGACATTAGGTTTAAGGCCTCTGGGATTTAACCCTAGTCGTTGTAACAGGGTACTTTTAAGAAGGACTGGCATGTTTTACAGGTATGTACTATCCTTTTGAAGTCCTTTTCAGGAATCTGGGGAAATCTATGTTGAAAACCTCTCCAATTAATGTGGCTTAAATCATGCAAATGGTGGCCTCTTGTAAAGAAAATGCCCGTGGTGCAACAGCCAGCTGGTCCGCCCAATTATTTCCCATGGATAAAAACCCAGGAAGTTTTGAATGCCCTCTCAAATATGAATAGGGGCTCCCCATCCTAATAGGCCCATCAGGGTAACCATAAGGGGGGAAATAAGGGTTTCATCCAGCTTAATATGTTCCTGGGGAATATGAGTGGGCAAGTTAATTATATATAGGCTATCAGAACTCAAATTAAAGGGGTTTTGAATGGCCTGAAGGGCCATAATTATGGCGAGCATTTCTTTATATTGTGCTAACCCTTGACAAGGTTGAAATCTTTGTGGGCTCGGGTCTTTTGATGCTCCTCAAAGTCTGCATACACAGAGCCTGCTTTACCACCATCAGTAAAAACATGGAGGGTGCCAGGAATAGACATAGGAGAAAATAGAGAAGGCATTTTGAAGGGAAGTTACCATAACATGACAGTTCATTTGGATGGCCTATAATGGCAGTCAATTTGGCCTAGAAACCCCTCCAGAGAGAGCAAGACGAGCATTGGCTTGAGTGAGCCACTCAATGTCTGCTATCCGAAAAGGAAAATCAATGAAGGATTGAGGCTATAATGCTTTTGGTCTTGGGTCCTTTCCTTGATGATAGCATCTGCAAGTTGGTCTGCCTGGGAGTACACCCGAGGCATGCCCCCCAGGGGAGTGTGAACCCACTATAATGGCTTGCCCCTTTGAGTTAAAACTGCAGAAATCAATGTAACACCTGCAAACAATCAAAGGGAAATGGGCTCAAAAATAGAATACCTCCTCAGGAAAACTTCATTCAGGGCTTTTTGGAACTATAAAAATATTTTCCGATGGCTGTCTGTAATTGTAATAACTTCTTGAGGCGTCTGTTTTCTAGTAGGTTAAATAAGGGCACAAGACTATCTTTAGGGATGGGAACCTATGGCAACAGCCAATTGATTTTCCCTAAAAGACTTCAAAATTGGGTCAGGATCAGAGAGGCTAGAATATGCCAAAGGATTAAGTGGGCTGGCCTGAGTCAAGGTAAGGTAGGATCTGAGCACCTTAAAAGGAGGTACCTTTGGGGCTGGGGAGGTGGCTCAGTGGTAGAATATTTGCCTTGCATGCATGAGGCCCTGGGTTCTATACCTCAGGACCACATAAGTAGGAAAAAATCCAGAAGTGGTGCTATAGCTCAAGTGGTAGACAGCTACCCTTGAGCTGAAGAGCTGCGGGATAGTGCCCAGGTCCAGAGGTCAGGCCCACAACCAAAAAAGGAGGTACCTTTTGAATTTTATTGAGGGCTATGGTAAACCCCCTTTTTTAATATGTGGAGAACCTGGGCCAGGAGGCCCTGCAGGCAGTCCAGGACATGATGACCCAGGATTATATCATGCATGTAGGCATAGGCAAGGGAGGTATTTGAAGCCAGTACAGGCCCTAACAGTGTGGCCAAGTATTGTTGGCAAAAGGCCAGGCTATTGGCCATTCCCTGTGGCAGCACTATCCATTCAAACCTCCAATCAGGATGGGAAAAATTAAGAGAAAGGATGGACAAGACAAACATCTCTCAGTCATCCCAATGCAGGGGGATAGAATTAAAAATCATTACTATCAATCACAACAAAGGTATAAACTGAAGATATATTGGGAGTCCAGGGCATGCCTCTTAGGGGGCGTTCCTACCAGCTCCATCCTTTCATTTACCTTATGTGGATCTTGGAGCATGTGCCAGGCCCTGGATGCTTTTTGGATAAAACAAATACTGGTGTGTTCCAAGGACTCATAGAGAGGCATATGTGCCCAAGGTTTATCTGTTTTTCCACCAGAAGGTGGAGAACAACAAGTTGAGATTTGGTCAATGGCCACAGCTCCACCCAAATAGGGCTTCCTTTTTTCCACCTAACGGGAGGTACTCTGGGGCCAGGGACCTTTAGAATTGGTGGTGCACCTGAGTAACTCCCTTAGGTTCCCTCTGTAATTATGAAAGTTAAAAAATCCTTTTCCTTAACTCCCTCTAGATCTTGTTTATGCCTTTGTGCTTCTTCTCCATTCAGAATATCGACACAGAATGCTCGATGGTTCGTAGTGACCACAGCATCCATTTGTCCTAGCATGTATTGCCCTAGTAAATTGGTGGTGAGGTTTTTGCCACTAAAGGGCATATCTTTCCCTGCTCTCCATCTGGGCTAGTCCATTTCATAAGGGTGACTGTCTCTTTGGACTGGGAGCTGCCCCCTCTCCCAATATCGGGGGCCCAGGTGCAAGCTTCCAGTCTCAGGGCACTTCCTCCTCTCAGTACGGTTTGATCTGCCCCTGTATCAGGCAGTGAAACCACTTCCCACCTATGAAAATACTCATTTTAGTGTGAAATCCTTCCACCAGTGGGACAGTCCAATGGGCCTGGGTAGTCCTGCCATGAGGTTACCTGGGCCTTACAGCTGAGGGCGTTCCTCCTTGAGTTAATGTGGCTGGAGAACACCTCTCCCCTAGTTTAACACTTCCCATCTAAATCAAATTTGGATCGACAATCCTTTTTCCAATGATACCCCTTCCTGCACCTCGGGCAGGTGTGGTTTGGACCCCAGGGCTGGTTGGTGGGGAGATTGTTGTGAACAGTCCCTCTTAAAGTGCCCCTCCTGCCCGCATTTAAAACAAGTCCCTCTCCCCAAAGGTCTTGGGGTTCCTTGGCCCTCGGCTGCCAACACCTGGCTGATAGCCTCAGTCATTGCAGATTTCTGAGCTTATAAAGCTAAAGCTAGTGATTGGGAAACCAGTAGTTATACAAACTGATCTCAGAGATCTCCTGCTGGCAGTTTGTGATGAACACTCTGTTGGACTTGGTCTATAAAATCATGTAGAGACTCACCATGTGGCAATTCCTGCCTGCCTTACCTGGTCACTGTAGAGACCAGGTATTTCAGCCTGTTGGACACCAGTGGAGCACCCTTTCCCTGTCCCTGTTAAGATGGCGTAAGTAATAGGTATGGCGGGTTGAGCCTGCCAGTTATTCTCCACCCTCACTCTGCATTCCTCCTTAAAAAAGACACACCATTTAATAAATTTAGAACTGGTGAGGACAGTTTTGGCACATCCAACCAGTCCTTAGGGACACACAAGTGATAAGCAATGTCCTGTAATAGGGTCTAGGCCCAAGGACAATCTGGGCCATCCTCCACCGCTGTCTTTAAGATTCTTAGCTTCCCATGGATACCATTCCAAGGGTTTGTTAGCTCCTGGTGCCAGATTGACCAGACACGCTTGGGGAAGCTAATCCTGTGGCCCATGTTCCGGGATCCCAGAAGTAACCTCTCCATAGGTTATTTCCCTAGTCCCCCGCCGCTGCCGCTCCATGCAAGTTCAGTAGGAGTCCAGGTCTCGCAGGTCCCTCTGTAGAGCCGCATAGGTTGCTAGACCTCCCCCCCCCCAATTGGGGGAATATGCTGGAGGGACTAGGACTGTCAGGGATGCCCTAGTCAAAGGGGGTAACCTTCATCCTCATTTTGACTTCCATTGTGCATGCTTCTGTCTGATCAGTGCATTATCAGTCGAATTTGACGCATTCCTTTTCCTTACCACTTCCCAACTCCTCTTTTACTCCTTCTAGGCTTAATGTTGCCCCTTTCTCCTCCTTCTGTGAAATAGAATTACCCATACTAAGAGTTTCACTTAGCCTGGAAGACCGTTTAGCCTCACCCAGTATATTTTCCTTTCAAGCCCCACATTGGGGGCTAGATGTTGGGTCTTTGTCCATCTTGTGGAAGACCGACAGGGTTCGAGGAAAGGTAAGAGCACGACTCGCCCATTCCCCAGCCTTCCTTAGCTTCAGACAGTCAGATGCAGTGGGGAGTCAAGTGAAGCAGGAATTCATTTATTACCACACAGCAAGCACTTTTTAAAGCAAAAAACTGCTTGGCATGGAAGGGGAGGAAAAGAAAGAAACCAATCACTGTAGAGGTCACCCTATCATGCACCTAACCTTTCTATACTTTCCCTGCTGTCCATGAGCTGTTCACACACTGACATCACTTCACCTGATTGTGGTATCCAGTCAGATTTTAATATAAATAACTCTGGCTGTTTTCACTCAACTCCCTCTCAGGGCCATCTTTGCTGCCTATGTGCCCTACACACTCTGGTCCTGGGCACTGTTCTTGAGCTCTACCTCTTGAATTATAGCACCATGTCTGTCTCTTACTGTGATTTATTGCAGGTAAGAGTATGACATAATTTTCCTTGCCTGGCTTCCAACTTCAATCCTTAGATCTCAGCCTCCTGAGTAGCTAAGATTACAGGTTTGAGTCACTGGCAACTGGCTGTAATAAACTATTACTACTGTAATATCAATGTTCTTATGAGTCTATCTTCTTGGTTATGCGATGTACAAAGTCATAAGTTCTCTAGTTATGCTTGTCTACCAATAATTTCCCATATGCATGCTTTGTCTCTGGGAGAAACTTCCCAAGGTATCTTGTACATACATGCAGCACAGGTACCCAAATTCTATTGTGTTCTTCAGAATTTCATTACTGTGAGAAATACTTGTGAGAAACAGTTTAAAAAGAGAGAAGATTTATTTTGGCTCTTAACAGCAGGGTTACTGTTTCACTGTCAGTAAGTGCATGTTTCTCCGGGATCTTTGCAGTGAGGCAAACATTGCAGAAGGATTAGGAGTGCAGAACTATGCACATATAAAACCAAGAGGTAGTAGAAAGAAGAGTAGAAAGAGGAAGAGAAAGAGGGCAAGGATGAGGGAGAAGGAAAGGAAGAGAGAGGGAGAGAGAAAGAGAGAAGAAGCTTCCTTTGAGAAAAACCTGTCATATATTTTCTTTACCTCTTTCCATCATCTCCCAAAATTTCCATCAAATTATGAATCCAGTTGTGGATTAAAACACTGATTAGGCCAGAAATTCATGATCCAATCACTTTTCAATGACTGAATCCATTAGTAGGGATGGAGCCTTTTGGTTCTTTTCTTTTCCATTTTAATTATTTAATTAATTTCTTATTGTAACAATATCGTACAGAGGGGTTACAATTACATGGGTAAGGTAATGAGTACATTTCTTATCAAGCATTGTTGCCTCCTCCCTTGTTTCCCTTTCCTATCCCTTGCCATGTCTCACCCCCCAACCACACTCCCCTTTACCCCAGTGCCCCCATACCTCTCTGCCCCCCTCTCCCCGCACAAAGTTGTAAAGTTCATCTTTTGACATAATGTCTTGTACATCTCATTGTTGCAATGGGTCCACCTGTATCCTTATTTAAGCAATTTGTTTTTTCTTTCCCGCCACAAATTATACAAACATCTAGAATGTTTTGTTTTCCATTCACACACACAATAAATAAATGTCAGTTCTGTAAGAGATTAGCAATAGTGACATATTAAATAGAACAAAAAATATTGTAATAAAAGTTCCATGAATTTTATCTGTCTTCTTCACACTTATTATTCTTTAATAATGGTTCTATTATTTTTATAAATATATACATATACACATATTAATATATAATATTTATTGTTCAAATATATAGTATGCATGATATATGTATGTATATGTGGTTGTGTTTGTGTGTGAATGACATATATTTGACAGTCAAGTATTTGAATTTGGGGTCTTGTACTCTCTGTAACCTCAGCCAGATAGATTTATGTTAACTTTAAAAGGTTCATACTATTTGCTTGGGCATTATACTTCCCACATACCTGAGATTAAAGGCTAGAAAAACATATTTTGATTACTTGCTAAAATGGAGTCTTTTTAAGATTAAACTGGCCTGAAAATGGGATCCTCATTATTTGCACATTCTGAGCATCTGGGTTAGTAATTGGTGTGTATTTTTAAGGATACAAAAGTGTCTTTGAAGAGATGCAGTGAGGATGACTGATTTTTTTTGGTGTAACCAATTAACACATTGCTTTCAATCAGCTCTGTTTATGTCTTCCCAAAAGTTTGATGTCTTTGCTCTGCTAACTAACCACCTTTACACTATGCATATAACATTAGTACTATACAAAACTCTTGCAATAATTTTATTTTTCATTCTTCAGATAAACACATGGAGAAAACTCTTTCTTGCCATTGAATTCAACAATCTTAGGATATGTTTAGTTTTCTTTTTTATGTAAATACTTCATCTTTTCATTTACAGCAATTACATTTCGTTTGCTATCATTACCAGCATCATGTACATTTTTGGATGATGATTAAGTATAGAAAAAGTGATATGAACACAGAAACTGCGGACCACTGCACTGATGTCATTGCTACTAAATGACTAGCAGGTTGTAGTGTATATAGCATTCGAATGCTAGGCAAAGGAATGGTTCGCATCTAGAGCAGAATGGAGAGAAATGGGCCAAACTCAACTGTTTTATTTTTTAGGATTTTCAATTTATTTATTTTGGAACATAGTTAACAGTAAGTAATAGAAACCGCAAAAATTAAGGTCCTGAATAAAGTACAACTTTTACACAGTTATTTTAGTATTGTAACCTCTAGATCTAACAATATTTTTACATACTTTAATGAAAAATCATTGTTAGGCCTCCTTTTTAAAACACTTTAGAATCCACTGCCAATATTTGGAAGTACTAAGTTTTTGAATAATACTCAGCTTAGATTGAAAATGTATTATTTATGATTTGCATTTTTATTATTTAGGTGATAGATTTTGCATTTTTCAATTATTGTAAAATGATCAATTTTGTGCTCAAGCCCTAAATCTTCTTTATTCACATAGAAAAGTTTGAACAAGATTTTCAGTCAGAAATCTAAGACATAAGTAGGTACATAATGTTAATCATAATATTCACAATGGCTACCCACCAAGATGGGAGGGAATATACCATATGACAGAGCTGGCAACAAAGCAGCCACGGCAAACAGTAGCTTTTTAAAAATTTTGAATAAATTTATATACAACATTTGGTTTAAAATTCATCACAGTTTTGAAACTATGGGGGCCATAAATTATTTGTGTAATTGGTAACAATATTGGTGAAATGATAGAAAATCACTGGCAGCTAACTTATAACATCTCTTCAACTCATTTACCCTTTATTTAAACTGGGCAAAATGTCCTGCCTTATTACTCTCAAGTGATGTAATTTAAGCCAGCTTTAAACCAAGAACAATTTACAAAATAGTTATCAACATATTAATGTCAAATTAAGGCAACTATAGAACAACTCCATCACTCTTTAAGGTCTGCTCTCTTGAGGTGATGATGCCACATTGAGAACTGCCATGTCAAAAATAGGGCATGTAAAGAAATTTTCCTAGCAGCTGTTTTTCAAACTTGGTGTTGCCTAAAAAATCACCAGTGGACTTGGAAACAAACCAGAGAAGTTGAGTTTTGTATTCTTCAATGGTGAAACACACATATTTGTATTTTTTAAATCTCCAGAGAAGGCTTTAAAAAATTTCTTGAAATGAGAACTGTGATGAGACATAAACTTTACATGGTGGCCTTCTTGTGAAAGTTAATTTATATTTTTAAATGCATTTTTTCTGTAAGATACTGTATGGAGGGGTTACAGTTACATGAGCATGACAATGAATTCATTACCTATCAAGCATTGTTGACTGCTCATTTGTTTTGTCCCTACCATTCCTTCTATTTCAATGCCACAACTACACTCTCTCCCCTCCCCATTAAATTGTAAAGTTCCGTTTTCTACATAGTGTCTTCTATGTCTCATTGTTACAATGGGTCAACCTGTATCCCTATTTAAGCATTTTGATTTTTGCCTTCTTCTCCCCAAATTAGAGAAGTGTATGTACAATATGCAGGGCACCAAAATCAAATACATTGAGAACAGGGGTTATATTGTGGGGAAGGAACATACAAAGAAACAAAAAAAAAATCATACAATACACTATAAATATGTGAGAAACAATAGCTAGAAAGAAAAAGCCATTTGAGCCCTAATCTTTGGGTCCATTTCGATTAACATTATCTCATATGTTCATATATAAATAGCTTTTGACTTTTTCTGCTTGTCCCAGACATATACTTATTGTAAATAAGCGAAACCGTGGACCTATGTTTCTTCGGGCCTGGATTACTTCATTTAATATAATTTTTTTTACCAAGTCTCTCTATTTCCTAACAAATGAGGAGGTAATGTGATTCTTTTTTTTCCTTTTTTATTTCTTTATTTTTTTATTGTGAAAATACTGTACAGAGAGTTACAATTACATGGGCAAGATAGTGAGTACATTTCTTATCAAGCATTGTAGCCTCCTCCATTGTACCACCCCCAACAAAGTTGTAAAGTTCGTTTTCAACATGACAACTTGTATTTCTCATTGTTGCAACGGATCCACCTGTATCCTTATTGAAACGACTTGTTTTTCCCCTTCCCCTCCACAAATTATACCAACATCAAAGACAGTGAAAGGAGGGATTATACTGTGGGGGAGGACATACAAAGCAACAAAGAAATAATCTTATAAATGCGTTAGAAACAAATGCATAAAAGAAAAAAAAACATTTAAAAACATAACTTAGGGTTCATTTTCCTAACATTAACTTATCTGAACTTTTCTGCTTGACTCATACATATACTAGATATTGCAAATAAGGGAAAACCATGGGACCTCTGTTTCTTTGGGCTTGGCTTACTTCACTTGATATAATTTTTTCCAAGTCTTTCCATTTACTAACAAATGGGGCAATGTCATTCTTTCTGATGGAGGCATAGAATTCCATTGTGTATATATACCACATTTTCTTGATCCATTCATCTACTGAGGGGCATATGGGCTGGTTCCATATCTTAGCTATGGTAAATAATGCTGCAATAAACATAGTTGTGCTGGTAGCTTTAGTGTGGTCTTGTTTGTAAACATTTGCCTAAATGCACAAAAGTGGGATAGTTGGGTCCTAGGGGAGCTCTATGTGAAGTCTTTTGAGGAACCTCCATACTCCTTTCAAAGTGGTTGAACAAGTTTACACTCCCACCAAAAATGAAGTAAGGTTCCCTTCTGTCCACATCCCCTCCAGCATCATTTGTTATTAGAGTTTTTGATTTTTGCCATTCTAACTGGTGTGAGGTTGTATCTTAATGTTGTTTTGATTTGCATTTCTTTTATGGCTAGGGTTGTTGAGCATTTCTTCGTGTGTCTATTGGCCATCCTTTTTTCTTCTTCAGTGAAGTTTCTCTTAAAGTCTTTAGCCCACTTATTTATTGGGCAGTTGTTTCTTTGAGGATTTGTTGTTGGAAGATTTAATTTTATAAGTTTCAAGTATATTTTAGATATGAGACCTTGTCTGTTGTATGGCTAGTGAAGATCTTGTCTCAATCCATAGGCTTTCTATTGATCTTGCTAGCTATGTCCTTTGCCATGCAGAAGCTCTGCAATTTGATGCAATCCCATTTGTGCAACCTTTCTTTGATTTGTTGTGTTTCCGGGTCTTTACTTAGAAAATTTCAACCTGCGCCAAGGAGACCTAGGGTTATTTCTATTCCATCCTGCAATGTTTTCAGAGTGTCTGCTTTGACTTCGAGGTCTTTGATCCATTTGGAGTTGATTCTGGTGCAGGGTAATATATAAGGATCTAGCTTTAGTTTTCTACAAGTAGTTAACCAAAATGCCAGCACCATTTACTGAAGAGGCTGTCTATCTTCCATTATATTTTTTTAGATCCCTTATAAAATATTAGGTAACTATAGGTCTGTAGGTTCATTTCTGTGTTTTCAATTCTATTCCATTGGTCCTGAGGTCTGTTCTTTTGCCAGTACCAAGCTATTTTTATTACTATGGCTTTATAGTAGAGTTTGAAATTTGGTATTGATATTCCTCCAGCAGTGTTCTTTCCATTGAGGAGCATTTTTGCTATTCGGGGTCTTTTATTGTTCCATATGAATTTTTGGATTGTGCCTCTTCTATTTCCTTGAAGAATGACGTGGGAATTTTGATAGGTATCGCGTTGAATTTGTAGATAGCCTTGGGAAGTATTGCCATTTTCACGATGTTAATCTTTCCTATCCAGGAGCATGGGAGGTTTTGCCATTTTCAAAGTTCTGATTTGATTTCCTTTTTCAAGTTTTTAAAGTTTTCATCATAGAGGTCCTTCACTACTTTGGTTAAGTTAATTCCTAGGTGTTTTATTTTTTGTGGGGCTATTACAAATGGAGTTGCTTTCCTAATTTCAGGACACTTTTTTCATTGTTGGCATACAGAAAAGCCATTGATTTTGGGGGGTTAATTTTATACCCTAATACTTTGCCAACGTTTTGAATCAGCTTGAGTAAATTAGGAGTGGAGTCTATGGGATTCTTTAAATACAAGATCATGTCATCTGCAAAGAGGGAGAGTTTTATTTCTTCTTTCCCTCTTTGGATCCCCTTTATGTCTGCATCTTGTGTTATTGATGTAGCTAGGCATTCTAATACTAGATTAAAGAGAAGTGGAGAGAGTGGACATCCTTGTCTTGTTCCTGAATTAAGAGGAAATGGCTATAGTTTTTCACCATTAAGTATAATGCTGTCTGTAGGTTTGTCATATACAGCCTTTTTTGTATTGAGGAATGTTCCATGGATTCCTAATTTTTCCAAAATCTTCATAATGAAGGGGTGTTGGATCTTGTCCAATGCTTTTTCTGCATCTTTTGAGATAACTATCTGGTTCTTATTCTTGCTCCTGTTGATGTGATGAATAATATTAATTAATTTGCATACATTGAACCAGCTTTGCAGTCCTGAAGTGAATCCTGTTTGATCGTGGTGTATGAATTTTTGGATGAATTGTGTAAGTCGATTGGCCAAAATATTTTTGAGAAGTTTTGGATCTATGTTCATCAATGAAATGGGTCTATAGTTCTCTTTCTTTGAAGAGTCCCTGCCTGGTTTTGGGATGAAGGTTATGATGGCTTCATACAATGTGGTAGTGAACTTTCTCTTTCAATTTCATTGAAGAGTTGGAGGAGTATTGGTGTGAGCTCTGCTTTGAAGGCCTTGTAGAATTCTGCTGTAAAACCATCTGGTCCTTGACTTTTCTTAGCTGGGAAGTCTCTTATTGCTGTTTCTATTTCAATGCTTGATATGGGCCTGTTAAGCTGGTTTAACTCATCTTGGTTTAGTTTTGGCATTTCAATATTTGCTAGTAAAAGGTCCATTTCTGCCAACTTCTCAAACTTGTTTGCATAAAGTTTTGAGAAGTATTCCCTTATAATGTTCTGAATCTTGGTTGTTCCTGTGGTGATGTTTCCATTCTCAGCTGTCAGTTTGTTCATTTGGGTATGTTCTCTTTTACTGATAAGATTTGCTAGAGTCTGTCAATTTTGTTAATGTTGTCCAAGATCCAATTTTTTGTATTCTTGTTACTATGATTTTTTTGGATTCTAATTCATTCAATTATGATGTAATTTAAATTATTCGTTTCTATCTACTCAATTGGGGATTAGCTTCCTGCTTTTTTTAAAGGAGCTTCAGATGTCTTCTTAAGTTGTTAGTTTCAGATCTCTCCAACTTGTTGATATAGAATCTCAGAGCTATAAACTTGCCTTTGAGTACTGCCTTTCTTGTGTCCCAGAGGAGCTGATAATTTGTCTTCATTTTTGTTGAATATTATGAACATTTGATTGTCCTTTCTAATCTCTTACATATGCCACTGGTGGTTCAACAGTGTGTTGTTCAGCCTCCATTTGTTACAAGAGACTTTCTTTCCTGGGTTTCAGTATTGAGTTGTAATTTTATTGCCCTTGGTATGAGAAGATGCATGGAGTAATTTCAATGTTTCTGAATTTGGACAAGTTTGCTTTTGACTTAAAATGTGGTCTATTTTTTTTAAAGTTCCATGTGCAGCTGAGAAGAACATGTATTAGGATGATGCTGGGTGAAATATTCGGTAGATGTCTGTTCAAACTAGTTGATCTCTGCTCTTTAGATCTGTGATTTCTCTATTGTGTTTTTGCTGAGTTGATCTATACTGTGAGGATAGTGATGTGTTAAATTCCCCATCAATTAATGTATTTGGATCTATGTGAGATTTGAAAGAAAGTAGTGTTTCTTGGATAAATTTGTTTTCTCTGTTGTTGGGTAAATAACTATTTAGAATTTTAATATCCTCCTGAAGGAGAGATCCCATAATTAGTGTATATGGATCATGTTTATCTCTTCTCACTAATTTTAATTTGAAGTCTATTTTATCTGATATTAGGATTACAACAATTGCTTGATAGATTTCATTCCAGCCTTTCAATTTCAGAATATATTTGTTTTATGGGCAAAGGGTGACTCTTGACATCAGCAGATAGAAGATTCTTGCTTTTTAATCCAACTAGACAGTCTTTGTGGCTTAATTGGAGAGTTAAGTCCATTAATATTGAGAGAACTGAGAGGTGTTTGGTAGTTCTCGCCATGTAACTCACATTCTTTTTTGATTCCCAGTTTAGGTGAGGTTTCTTGGCCTTTATTATGCTCTGGTTTGTTTTCTATATGTAGGACATCTTTAAGTATCTTTTGTAGGGCTGGTTTGCTGGAGATATATTGTTTGTTTTTCTTTGCAATGGAAGGTATTTTTTGACCTTTGTTATGAATGAGATACAATATTCTTGGGTGATAGTTGTATGTCTTTGGAGCATAGCATACATTATTCCAGGCTCTTCTTGCTTTGATTGTCTCTGCTGAGAAATCTGAGGTGATTCAAATTGGTTTTCCTTTACACGTGATTGATCTTTTCTCCTTGACATCTGTAAGGATCCTTTCCTTGGTGTGAATTGATCCTGTGTATATAATTATGTGATGATGGGATATCCTGTTCTGTTCTGGTCTATTTGGGGTTCTAAAGGATTCGTGTTTATGAATATATACATGTTTTTGCATATTTGGGAAATTATCTTCCAGGATCCTGTTAAATAAGTTTCCTAGACCATTATTTTTCATCTCTATGTGATCTTCTACTCGCATTTTCCTCAGATTGGGCCTTCTAATGGTGTCTTCCAAATGTTGAATAGAACTATTGTATTTCTTGAATTTGTCTTGGATAGTTGTATGTTCTTTGTCTATGTTACCTAGGCTGTCATCAATCCTAGAGATTCAACTTCTACATGTTCTAACCCACACCCAAAACTTTCTATTTTGTGTTTTATTTCCTTTCCTCCTAATTAGTCTGTTTTGCTGACTTGAAATTCTTTGTTGGAGCTCTGTTTTCAATCTTGAATAGACTTCTTTAATTACTTCCTTTGGTTTTAAGTTTTATTCTCAAGTGCTTTAGTTGATGGGTTATGGTTTCCTTGGACTCCCTTTTTTTCTGTTGGGCCCTATTCAGCATTCCCTTTGTGGTCTCCCTGGATTCCTTCAGGTGTCTGTTTATGGATTTGATGAATGCCTCCATGGATCTTTGTCTATTCTCATCCAGCTTGCACAATTGTTGTGTTAGTCTTTGATTTGCTTCTTCATGCTCATGCAATTCCTATATTAGTCTTTGACTATTCTCCTCCTGCTCACACAATTCCTGTATTAATCTTTGATTGGCTTCCTCATTCTCATGAGATTCCTGTATGTATTTTTGTCAGGCTCATATGCTTACAAAGTTCCTGTATTAATCTTTGGTTAGCCTTTTCTTGCTCCCTATCACACTGAAAGCCTTTGCATGCTTTCAATCTTATTATTCACCATGTTTGCCCACTGCGTGTGTAGAACTTTTTGGGATCTCTCCTCTGGGTTATTCATTAACTGTTCTGTCACCTGAGTATCATGAGTGGGAGTTGAGACACCTGAACTTGCCATTTTTCTTGTGTTTCTCCTGCTTATTCTGCCCATTTGTTTTGAAAGTAACACCAATTTTGTGCTAGAACATTATTTTAAGCAAGCATCAACCAGATCCCTGAAGTCAAAATGGCTGCAGATACGATCTATTTCAACATATTTAATCTAATTCGACATCAAACTAATATGGATTATTGGGCTAAGAACGTCAAAGAGGGATTCAACAGACCAGAAATTAATAGGCTTAAGGAGAATCATAGGAAAATAGGGTTAGTGGAATATGAATAAGAAATATCTAATTTTTTTTAAAGTAAGAGATTCTTACTTTTCAGAAAGTGTTAAAGGACACACATGCTCTCATAGTGAATGCCCAGGAAAAGTCTCCAAGCCCCAGACTGAGTTTAAGAATATTAAGCAGGAGTTAAAGGAACTAGAATCCCCTGAAATTCAGGGAAACCACTGAGCTGATTAGGTTGGTCGGTAGACCACACTAAAACCTGTAGATTACATTGAAAGAAGAAGCAAAATCAGTGGTAACAAGGGTATAAATGTGGAGACAATTCTGTTGTCACAAATGTGAAATTCTAATAGAATTGCAATGTCATAAGGTGATAAAATGGTCACAATGGCAGTCATGATGTCACCGCAGATTTCTCATGTCACTTGTCATACCTGAAATATGAGGTCCAGAAATGATTATGAGCTCATGAAGGTCCTAAGATAACACAATGGCAGCATATCACAGAAGTTTTGAGGACAGGATAGGTTTGTGATGTCACAGTGAGTTAGTGATGTCACAATGGAAATATGATGTCAGAAGGGATTGTGATATCACAATGGTTATGAGTTCACAATGAGTTTAACATATCAACAAACATGCCACATTTGAAATAGAATGGAATCACAGAATAGGGATTCACAATTTGTCTATGATGTCACAATGACGTTGTGATATCATAATGCTATGATATCATTGCATTTTTGTGATATCACAATGAGCTGGTTGTGTCATAATGATAATGTGATTTTACACAGGTGATGATTTGTGATGCTACAATAGCATTGTGATATCAATTGTTATTAGCAATGAGGACATGGGTACACAAAGGGCTGTAATGTCACAAAGGCCATATGTTTTTTAAAAGTTGCTAAGAGGTCATAGTAGGAATGGGATGTCACAATGTGATCATAATGTAAGAATAGCAATATGATTTCACAATGGTTTTGTATTGTCACAGTGCTGATGAGGTCACAATAGGTTTTTATTGTCACTACAAGTTTGTAAGATCACAATATGTCTATTGCTGATAGTTTACAATGATTATACAAGTCCACTGAAAGAGCTTGAAATACCAAAGGTCATACATTTTCTAAAATATGAAGTAATACCACGTTTGTGAAAACACAATGGATATCACAATGACATTGATATCACAATGAAAATGTCGTCACAATATCATGATATCTTAATGATTTGTTTAATTTTTTATTTTGATTTTTTACATTAACTTCACGTTTTTTGGTATTGTGAGTTAATGATACTTAAAGTCCAAAAGAATTTTAACCTCTCTAACAATTTGCATTACCATAATCTTGGTTTATAAAGTTTGTGAATTCTATGAGCTATTTCTTTCATATCAGGTCATATGTACATTCTTTCCTTTTGCTTAGTTTTTGCTGTTACTTCTATCCCTCTCATTCCCTCACTCCCATTGCTATCCTGAGTTGCTTAGTTCATTTTCATCAGTGTCCAGTGCAGCTGATGGGCCCATCTGTTGTGGAATTTACCTAATGTTGCTAAGAAAAAAATTCACACACTTCTGTTGAGAACACAGGCTTAATAAAGACCCTTAATATTCAATATGTGCCATTGAAAACCCAGCAAGAGGTTAAAAGTGGATTGAACCACATGCTCTAGAAAACAGAGAGTGATCAGACGTGAAATAAAGATTTGAAGACATAGATCAGGAAATTGTGCGAGTCAAAAATGAGAACAAAATCCTCAGAATGAACCTGGGAAACAGAATCAAAACAGCCAAGGTGAGTATGAGGCAAAACTGGGAATGACAGCTCAGAAGCTAAAGGAGGCACAAGATGCCAACAATGCCAACATTGCTGACTACAAGATAGTCCAGATGGAGATCCTAATGTTGCATGTGGAAACCAAGGCCTAGAAAAAGGAGTTTGAGATGATACAAGGATGGATAGGCTGAAGTAACTAGCAATTATAAGCTATGAAAAGTGTGAGCTGATATTTAAAGCAACAGAGAAAAAAAATCGACAAAGAAGTTAGCAAAACAGCCACAGAATTGCCTTGTCATAGAAGAATACGCCAAGATCAGTGAACAAGAAGATATCAGGCTTAAAGAAAAAATGTTACTCATCAGCAAGAATTAAAGAACACACATTGTCTGATAGGGAAAACTAGAAAGGGAATTAGCATTTGACAGAAAAACAGAAGAACGAAACCATTAAATGGTCTGTCACAAAATACACTGGAGTGCAAAACCAAAAAGAGAGGCTACTAAAGGAAAAGGCCAGACAGCCAAGACACTCACCATAATGTAATGCAGAAACAGCATGTAAAATGGAACAAGAGGAGGTGTGAAAAATCCTCAAAATAGAAACATTGAGAACTGAAAGGAGCTGAAGAGCAAGCAAAGATGCTGGAAAAAGAGGTGGCAGTTGGATAGTCAAAAGAAATCTCCTGTGATCCTTGCAGAATACTTGTGGGTTAAGGAGGACTTTGAGAAGGAGATTGGGATCATGAAAGTGAGATTTCATGAGACAAAAGTAGGGAAGTCTCCAACTTCCACACTAATCAGATAGCTTGAGGACCACACTAAAACCAGTGGGGTCTCTGGAGCTACAAGTTAAGATTAAAGGAACAGGCAAAAACAGTGGTAACAAGTATTCAAATATGGAGACTGAACTTGTGAAAAATGGTTATAGGCACAAGTATTCTATCTGTATATATCGGTTTTTGGTAAATTGCCCTGGGCCAACTGCCTAAACTGTCTTGAAAACCAGTGAGCCTCACCCTGACAAGCCTATGTAATGCATATAGAAAGTTGACAACAGATAAATGCTGCAAGGCTGGAACATATGGAGAGGGTGCATAATGGAGGAACCTCACCTGATGAATTTTTGGAAATGGACTTCAAGGATGTCAAGTCTAGAAATTATGGATATCAGGATCTGTTAGTACTAGTGGATAGTTTTTCAGCTTTGACTGAGACATCTCCAACAAAAAGAGAAACAGCTCAGATAACAGCTAAATATTATACCATGAAAGCATTCCCTATTTTGGCTTACTCTTAGTAGTGCGTCCAACAATGGCTGGGCCTTCATGGCCCAAGTTACTCAATTATTGGCTAAGGCCGTAGGAATAAATTGGAAATTACATTATATTTATAGACCTCAGAGTTCCTGGGCAGGTAGAAAGAATGATTAAGACCTTAAGGGAAACTTTAAATTAATTACAGAGACTAGCCATGATTGGGTAAGCCTCCTACCCTTAACTTCACAGATTATAACACCCTATGGAAATGTATAACTTTTGAATTCAATATATTTTGTATTTTTCAGGCCTTTCTACCTTATCAAATCAGAGGATGATGCATCATGACAACTTTTAAGTGAATTTGTAAAAGGTCTTCTTAATTATGGATGTCTGAGTTAACAATATCCAAATTCCAAGGTATATATACCTAATACCTATTGAACATATGCAATTATGTGAATGAGGATTTGCTATTCACAAAGATATACTGTGATATCCTATTCAGATTATAAGATCAGTATGGAATATTATTCAAGTAACTGCTTCTTAGAGCAGATATGTATTGCAAAGCAAAGGAATCATTGAGACTTATTAGTCAATATTTCAGATTGGGCTTTGGTTCAATGGGTAGTGAATTTCAGTTGTGCAGTGTCTAGTGGCGGCGAAGAAGAGCCAGAAGACATTAAACATATGATTGCTTTGATGCTCATAAATGTGAGGGGAATAAAAGTAAATTTCGAGTTCTCCAGAATGGAAATAGCTATTTATTGAAGCCTAAGAAAGTAAAGAATTTTCATTCTTTTCCCATGGAACAAGCCAGCCTAGTTGGAGAAAATTATTAGAACTACATTTGGGATGTCAGGGGTAGAAAGTGAGAAAAGTTCTAATCACATACATGAGCCAAAGAGATGATTTACATATCTAAGACTTAAAAGAAAGAAGAGAAGGCAAGGGACCGTTACCTGTGTCCTTCAGTTAACTGGATTCACCAAACAAGTCAGGATCTCCTCCTCCCCACGATGGACGATGTCCCACTAGTTGGTTTTCCATAGCAACAGCTACTTCTGTATAATGACTTCTCTAGGTGGGGTCACCGTTATTGTGATGTAGCTCTTAAACCTCACTTCCGTTTTAGGAACTGACAGAACTCAGCCACACTTCCGCATATGGCAACGGAAGTGCTGACTTCCGGCCTGAACTCTGACGACAGAGTCCCATTTCCTTTTAGTATGCATTGGTAGACTCCGATTCAGTATAAGAAAAATGTGTGAATATTCAGTAGAGGAATAATGTGAATGGATGTGTCACACTTTTCATCTTCACAGCAACTACTGATTCTTTGTAAATGGTTCTGCCTAGACATCTCTACACATTCTATCTTGTATAAACCCACAATAAATCAATCTTTAGGTATTATTTTGTCTTGTTTAGTTTCTTTCGTCATCAATAATTTTATTAAGAGTTTCACAAAAAAGACCCTTCTAGAACTTAATCATCTTTTGACAAAAACGTTCTTTAGTCTTCCTTGCATTGTCTCTTTACGTCATCTTTTGAAGAAAATGATTTGAAAACAGAGACAAAAAATAACAACATAAAAAAAAACTGATTATGGTATTCAAATGTCCTATTGATCTGAATGCAGTAGAGGCAGCTTTACCACATGTGACTATTATTGCATAGTGAGATTTTGTTCTTTTTAAGTTTTACAAGGAAATTAGTGTTCCCTGATCGATACTGAAAATATGAGCAGGACATAAAAAGTTGATACAAACAATATACTGTTTGACATTAAACTGTAATAATTATGAAATGTTGTCGAACAAACTGTAACAGATTGATGATCTTCCTTTCTATTATCAAAGATAGAATTTGATACATGCAGAAAAATGAAAGCCTATTGACCTCAAGTATAATGTTAACTTCACATTTATTACTATTCACAATGACCTAATCCCCTCAAAAGTTGTTGTCAAATGCATTCTGATTTGAAATAAAAAAAAACAAATGTTATGAAACAAGAAGATTAAATTCTGGTTTTGAAACGAATATGCCTAAGCAAACAAAAAAAATAAACAAAAACCCCACTTTCATTATAGTTCAATGTGCATCCAAAAGTAGGTGCAGCTTATCAACTTCAATGTAAGCAGTAATTCATTCAAGTGGTAAGAAAATAAAAAGAAGTAATGACACATAGTGTTAAAATTGGGATTCATAGTGGGCAAAGAACTTCTGCGGAACTTTGCTTAGTATACCGTTGTTTTGTGTGGTGTGGGTAGGTGGAAGTGCCACTTGACCACAGTTGTATTGAGGTGTAGAATATTTTCTAAAATTTATGTTTCACCCTGTAGTATAATTATATGTATAACTAGGTTCAATAGAGTTTTTAACAAATCACGTATTTTAAAAATTTGATATGTGTTCTCCCTATCTGTAGGTTTTATTTTGCTATGAGTAAACTAGTGGAATCTAACGGTATCATACAATTTTCACCCACTTACTCAGTGGTCACCTGTGATAGAATGATTATATCAAAGCTCTAGCAGTAGAGTATTCATGTCTAAAAAATGTGTTGTAAGTTCTCATTACAATATCAGTGTACTTCCTTGAGTGGAGAATACATATCCACATTAAATTTGTGTTGAACATTAATTTTTTAATGATTTATTTGGTACTAAAAATTGTAAATAAATGGAAGAATACTATTCAGTGTTAACAAAACAATATTAATATATGATCTATGCAAAAGACCTTTCTATGCCTTCTGTAATCTGGAAATAATTAACAAGGATATTCATAGGATTGTTATAGATACAACAATTCTAAAATAATAATTGTCTAATGAGCCTAAAATACCTTTCTGATGAGTTTGTCTTGTATATGCAAAAAGAAGCTAATTGCAAAATTGGAATTCAAAGAATTAATAGATATTTTCATTATTATGTTTGAAAAAGAGTTGAAGATATACACTTGTGTTCCCATTAATGCTATCATTTAGGTCTAATATTTTCTTTCTCATTTAAATATTGTTGTCATAGTGACCTACATAGGGGTAGAGTTATACAAGTTATGAGTTCAATGCTTGTTTAAATTGTTACCCTCTTCCTCATTTTTCTCTCTTTATGCCATTATCCATTAACCCCAGTTTTGTAAAGATTATATAAAACATATTGTCTTATGAGTATTGTGTTACATAGGTTTCTCCATTGTCATTTGTCATGCAATATTATTTTCACACTAGTCATTGCCTAAGTTCTATGGTGTAGATCTAACTTCTCACACTTTGGATCCTGGTGAATACATAAGCCTCCACATAGTTTACAAAACTATTGGAAATACATCACATTGATAAAATAAAATGGACTATCAGGAATTACAGACTTTCAAAAAATCAGGATGTAATGTAGAAATTACAATACAAATTTACTATCTTTGGAAGTATTGTATTTATGATTTTATGTGATTTCTGTACTCATTTGATGATTTCCTATGCTCTTCCATATCACAGTGTGAAGGGATCTGAGTTCTTGGATGAGAAGTCTAAGAGGAATTCATTCACCAAGTATATGAATATTCAAAAAATTGGAAGTAATATGATCCAAAATCTTCAACATACTTACCATCAAAGCTGACCAATTAGAAGGAAAAGAGATAAAAAAACAAAGTAGAGAGCCTGGACAGCAGGTTAGACCATGCAGAAGATCGAATCTCAGGGATTGAAGACAGCCTAGATATTATAGAGAAAGAACATACAACCATCCAAGAGAAGTCCAAGAAATATGATAGGTCTATCCAAAACCTGGAAGACACCACCGGAATGCCCAATCTAAGGATAATGTGTGTAAAGGAGCACCTAGAAACAGAAGTTAATGGTCTAGGAAATTTATTAACAGGATCCTAGCAGAGAACTTCCCAAACATACAAAAAGATAGGCCTATTCAGATACAAGAAGCTTTTAGAACCCCAAATAGACCAGACCAGAATAGGACATCCCACCGTCACATTATAATCCACACAGGATCAACCCAGACCAAGGAAAAGATCCTTAAAGCTGTCAAGGAGAAAAGGTTAATCACCTATAAAGGGAAACCAATTAGAATTACCTCAGATATCTCAGCAGAGACAATCAAAGCAAGAAGAGCCTGGAATGACGTATGACATGCCCTAAAACAAACAACTATCAACCAAGAATACTGAACCAGCTAAAATCTCCTTCATAACTGAAGGCCAAATAAAAACCTTCCATAGCAAAGAAAAATTGAAACAATACATCTCCACCAAACCAGCCCTACAAAAGATTCTTAAAGATGTCCTACACATAGAAAACCAACAAGACTGCAACAAAGGCCAAGAAACTGCACCCAAACTGAGAATCCAAGAACCATAGGAAGAACCCAGTTATCGCAGCCCCCAAGAAGGTGGATAACATGGCAGGAACTCCCAAATACCTCTCAGTCCTATCTCTTAACCTTAACGGACTGAACTCTCCAATTAAGCGACATAGACTGTCTAGTTGGATTAAAAAACAAGACCCTTCTATCTGCTGCCTGCCGGAGTCACATCTTGGCCTAAAAACAAACCCATTTTCAATGTTAAAGGCTGGAACAAAATCTACCGAGCAAAGGGCCCTCATAAACAGGCGGGAGTTGCAGTCCTAATATCAGATAAAATAGACTTCAAATTAAAAATCGTTAGAAGAGATAAAGAAGGTCACTCATACTAATTAAAGGATCTCTCCTTCAGGAGGATATTACAATTCTAAAAATCTATTCGCCAAACAATGGAGCACCCAAATTTATCAAAGAAACACTACTTTCCCTCAAATCCCATATAGATCCAAAGACATTAATTGTTGGGGATTTTAACACACCCCTCTCCCCACTAGATAGATCAACTCGGCAAAAACTCAACAGAGAAACCGCAGATCTAAACAGCTGCATAGATCAACTAGACTTAACAGACATTTACCTAACATTTCACCCAGCAGCATCAGAATACACGTTCTTCTCAGCAGCACATGGAACGTTTCCTAAAATAGACCACATTTTAGGCCACAAAGCAAACTTGTCTAAAATCAGAAACATTGAAGTTATACCTTGCATTCTCTCTGACCACAAGGGAATAAAATTAGAGCTCAACACCAAAAGCCACCAAAGAAAGTCCGGTATCATATGGAGGCTGAACAACACACCGCTGAATCATGAATGGGTCATGGAAGAGATTAGAAAGGAAATTCAAATGTTCATGCTATTCAACAAAAATGAACACACAAATTACCAGCTCATCTGGGACACAGCAAAGGCAGTACTCAGAGGCAAGTTTATACCTCTGAGCTCCTACATCAACAAATTGGAGAGATCTGAAACTAACAATTTAATGACACATCTAAACCTCCTTGAAAAAGAGCAGCAAGATGAACCCCAATCCAGTAGACGGAAAGAAATAATCAAAATTAAATGAGAATTTAATGAATTAGAATCCAAATAAACTATAGAAAGAATCAACAAAACAAAGAGTTGGTTCTTCGAAAAACAACAAAATGGAGAGATCCTTAGCAAACCTTATCAGAAAAAGGAGAGAACACACCCAAATTAATAAACTCAGAAATGAGAATGGAAACATCTCCACGGAAACAACCAAGATTCAGAACATTATAAGGGAATACTTCTCAAAACTTTTTGCTAATAAGTTTGAGAACTTGACAGAAATCGACCTTTTCCTAGCAAATATTGACATGCCAAAACTAAACCAAGATGAGTTAAACCAGCTTAACACACCCATATCAAGCATTGAAATAGAAACAGCAATAAGAGACCTCCCAGCTAAGAAAAGTCCAGGACCAGATGGTTTTACAGCGGAATTTTACAAGGCCTTCAAAGCAGAGCTCACACCAATACTCCACCAACTCTTCAATGAAATTGAAAGAGAAAGCTCACTACCGAACACATTCTATGAAGCCATCATAACCCTCATCCCAAAACCAGGCAGGGACTCATCAAAGAAAGAGAACTATAGACTCATTTCTTTGATGAACATTGATGCAAAACTTCTCAACAAAATTTTGGCCAATCGACTTCAACAATTCATCCAAAAAATCATACACCATGATCAAACAGGATTCATTTCAGGGATGCAAGGCTGGTTCAATATATGCAAATCAATTAATATTATTCATCACATCAACAGGAGCAAGAATAAGAACCACATGGTTCTCTCAATAGATGCAGAAAAAGCATTTGACAAGATCCAACACCCCTTAATGATGAAGGTTCTGGAAAAATTAGGAATCCATGGATCATTCCTCAATACAATAAAGGCTGTATATGACAAACCTACAGCATTATACTCAATGGTGAAAAACTAAAGCCATTTCCTCTTAACTCAGGAACAAGACAAGGATGCCCACTCTCTCCACTTCTCTTCAATCTAGTATTAGAATGCCTAGCTACATCAATTACACAAGATGCAGACATAAAGGGTATCCAAATAGGGAAAGAAGAAATAAAACTCTCCCTCTTTGCAGATGACATGATCTTGTATTTAAAGAATCCCATAGACTCCACCCCCAAATTACTCAAGCTGATTCAAAGCTTTGGCCAAGTAGCAGGTTATAATATTTACCCCCAAAAATCAATGGCTTTTCTATATGCCAACAATGAGAAAAGTGTGGCTGAAATTAGGAAAGCAACTCCATTTGTATTAGCCCCACAAAAAATAAAATACCTAGGAATTAACTTAACCAAAGTAGTGAAGGACCTCTATGATGAAAACTTTAAAATCTTGAAAAAGTTAATCAACACAGAACTTCAAAAATTGCACAACCTCCCATGCTCCTGTATTGGCAAGATTAACATCGTGAAAATGGCAATACTTCCCAAGGCTATCTACAAATTCAACGCCATACCTATCAAAATTCCACCCTCATTCTTCAAGGAAATAGAAGAGGCAATCCAAAAATTCATATGGAACAATAAAAGACCCCGAATAGCAAAAACGCTCCTCAACGGAAAGAACACTGCTGGAGGAATATCAATACCAAATTTCAAACTGTACTGTAAAGCCATAGTAATCAAAACAGCTTGGTATTGGCATAAGAACAGACCTCAGGACCAATGGAATAGAATTGAAAACCCAGAAATGAACCTACAGACCTATAGCCATCTAATCTTCGATAAGGAAGCTAAAACAATAGAATGGAAGAAAGACAGCCTATTCAGTAAATGGTGCTGGCAAAATTGGTTAACTACATGTAGAAAACTAAAGCTAGATCCTTATATATCACCCTGCACCAGAATCAACTCCAAATGGATCAAAGACCTTGAACTCAAAGCAGACACTCTGAATATATTACCGGATGGAATAGGAGAAACCCTAGGTCTCCTTGGCTCAGGCTGAAATTTTCTGAATAGAGACCCGGAAGCACAACAAATCAAAGAAAGGTTGGACAAATGGGATTGCATACGGTTGCAGAGCTTTTGCAGGGCAAATGACATAGCTAGCAAGATCAATAGAAAGCCCACCGATTGGGAGAAGATCTTTACTAGCCATACAATGGACAAGGGTCTCATATCTAAAATATACTTGGAACTCAAACAATTAAACCACCCAACAACAAATCCTCAAAGAAACAACTGCCCAATAAGTGGGCGAAAGACTTGAAGAGAAACTTCTCTGTAGAAGAAAGAAGGAAGGCCAATAGACACATGAAGAAATGTTCAACATCCCTAGCCATAAAAGAAATGCAAATCAAAACAACATTGAGGTATCACCTCACTCCAGTTAGAACAGCAAAAATCAAGAACTCTAACAACAACAGATGCTGGAGGGGATGTGGACAGAAAGGGACCTTACTTCATTGTTGGTGGGAATGTAAACTCGTTCATCCACTTTGAAAAGCAGTACGGAGGTTCCTCAAAAGACTTCACATAGATCTCACCTATGATCCAGCAATCCCACTATTGGGCATTTACCCAAATGTTTACAAACAAGACCACACTAAAGCTACCAGCACAACTATGTTTATTGCAGCATTATTTACCATAGCTAAGATATGGAACCAGCACATATGCCCCTCAGTAGATGAATGGATCAAGAAAATGTGGTATATATACACAATGGAATTCTATGCCTCCATCAGAAAGAATGACATTTCCCCATTTGTTAGGAAATGGAAAGGTTTGGAAAAAATTATGTTAAGTGAAGTAAGCCAGGCCCAAAGAACCATAGGTCCCATGGTTTCCCTTATTTGCAATATCTAGTATAGGTATGAGTCAAGCAGAAAAGGTCAGATAATGTGATGTTAGGAAAATGAACCCTTAAATATGTATTTTAATGTTTTCGTTTCTTTCATGCATGTGTTTCTAACACATTTATAAGAGTATTTCTTGGTTGCTTTGTATGTCCCTTCCCCACAGTGTAACCCCCGCTTTCACTCTATTTGATGTCAGTATAACATGTGGAGGAGATGGGGACAAACAAGTCGTTTAAGGATTCAGGTGGACCTGTTGCAACAATGAGAAGTACAAAATGTCATGTCAAAGCCAGCTTTCCAATGTCGGTGTGGGGGGGGAGGGAGGTATGTTTGAGTGGGGGGAAGAGGGAGGCTGGGAAGGGAGGTGAAGGGTAAACAAAGGAGGAGGCTGCAATGCTTGGTAAGAAATGTATGCATTATCCTGCCCATGTAATTGTAGCCCCTCTGTACAGTATGTTCTCAAGTAAAATAAAATAAAATTTAAAAAAAGAATAAAAAAATATTTCCAGATTACAGAAGGCATAGAAAGGTCTTTTGTACAAATCATATATTAATATGGTTTTGTTAACAGTGAATAGTATTCTTCCATTTATTTACAATTTTTAGTACCAAATAAATCATTAAAAAGTTAATGTTCAATACAAATTTAATGTGGATATGTATTCTCCACTCAAGGATGCACACTGATATTGTAATGAGAACTTTCAACACATTTTTTAGACATGAATACTCTACTGCTAGAGCTTTGATATAATCATTCTATCACAGGTGACCACTGAGTAAGTGGGTGAAAATTGTATAATACCTTTAGATTGCAGTAGTTACTCATAGCAAAATAAAACCTACAGATATGGAGAACACATGTCAAATTTTTAAAATACATGATTTGTTAAAAACTCTATTGAACCTAGTTATACATATAATTATACTACAGGGTGAAATTCATAAATTTTAGAAAATATTCTACACCTCAATACAACTGTGGTCAAGTGGCACTTCCACCTACCCACACCACACAAAACAACGGTATACTAAGCAAAATTCCGCAGAAGTTCTTTGCCCACTATGAAATCCAATTTTAACACTATGTGTAATTACTTCTTTTTATTTTCTTACCACTTGAATGAATTACTGCTTACATTGAAGTTGATAAGCTGCACCTACTTTTGGATGCACATTGAACTATAATGAAAGTGGGGTTTTTGTTTATTTTTTTCTGTTTGCCTTAGGGCACATGCGTTGCGAAACCAGAATTTAATCTTCTTGTTTCATAACATTTGTTTTTTTATTTCAAATCAGAATGCATTTGACAACAACTTTTGAAGGGATTAAGTCATTGTGAATATTAATAAATGTTGTTAACATTATACTTGAGGTCAATAGGCTTTCATTTTTCTGCCTGTATCAAATTCTATCTTTGATAATAGAAAAGAAAATCATCCTTCTGTTACAGTTTGGTGGACAACATTTCATAATTATTACAGTTTAATGTCAAACAGTATATTGTTTGTATCAACTTTTTATGTCCTGATCATATTTTCAGTATGGATCAGGGAACACAAATTTCCTTGGAAAACTTAAAAAGAACAAAATCTCACAATGCAATAAGAGTCACATGTGGTAAAGCTGCCTCTACTGCATTCAGATCAATAGGGCATTTGAATACCATAATCAGTTTTTTTTTTATGTTGTTATTTTTTGTCTCTGTTTTCAAATCATTTTCTTCAAAAGATGACGTAAAGAGACAATGCAAGGAAGACTAAAGAACGTTTTTGTCAAATGATGATTAAGTTCTAGAAGGGTCTTTTTTGTGAAACTCTTAATAAAATTATTGATGACGAAAGAAACTAAACAAGAAAAAATAATACCGAAAGATTGATTTATTGTGGGTTTATACAAGATAGAATGTGTAGAGATGTCTAGGCAGAAACATTTACAAAGAATCAGTAGTTGCTGTGAAGATGAAAAGTGTGACACATCCATTCACATTATTCCTCTATTGAATATTCACACATTTCTCTTATAACGAATCGGAGTGTACCAATGCATACTAAAAGGAAATGGGACTTTGTGGTCCAAGTTCAGGCCGGAAGTCAGCACTTCCGTTGCCATATGCGGAAGTGTGGCTGAGTTCTGTCAGTTCCTAAAACGGAAGTGAGGTTTATGAGCTATATCACAATAACGGTGACCCCACCTAGAGAAGTCATTATACAGAAGTAGCTGTTGCTATGGAAAACCAACTAGTGGGACATCATCTGTCCTGGCGAGGAGGAGATCCTGACTTGTTTGGTGAATCCAGTTAACTGAAGGACACAGGTAACAGTCCCTTGCCTTCTCTTCTTTCTTTTAAGTCTTAGATATGTAAATCATCTCTTTGGTTCGTGTATGTGATTAGAACTTTTCTCAATTTCTACCCCTGACATCCCAAATGTAGTTCTAATAATTTTCTCCAACTAGGCTGACTTGTTCCATGGGAAAAGAATGAAAATTCTTTACTTTCTTAGACTTCAGAAAATAGCTATTTTCATTCTGGAGAACTCGAAATTTGTTTTTATTCCCCTCAAATTTCTGTGCATCAAAGCAATCATATATTTAATGTCTTCTGGTTCTACTTCACGGCCACTAGACACTGCACAACTGAAATTCACTACCCATTGAACCAAAGCCCAATTTGAAACATTGACTAACGAGGCTCAATGATTCCTTTGCTTTGCAATACATATCTGCTCTAAGAAGCAGTTACTTGAATAATATTCCATACTGATCTTATAATCTGAATAGGATATCAAAGTATATCTGTGAGAATAGCAAATCCTCATTCACATAAGTGCATATGTTCAATAGGTATTAGATATTTATACATTGGAATTTGGATATTGTTAACTCAGACATCCATAAATAAGAAGACCTTTTCCAAATTCACTTAAAAGTTGTCATGATGCATCATCCTCTGATTTGATAAGGTAGAAAGGCCTGAAAAATACAAAATATTTTGAGTTCAAAAGTTATACATTTCCTTAGCGTGTTATAATCTGTGAATTAGACAGGGAATATCCATGCATTTCAATTCAAGTGTGTCCAGCAACAAAACGTATTAGAGATGAATAGGTTTACCCAGTTTTTCTTTTTTTCATATCTCGGAGAAACCACATTTATGATGAGGTTTTGATGTATTTAGTCATGTTTCCTCTCAGAATTTGTTTTTTATCCGCAGGACTTGCTAATATTTATCTGCCTGTCACATTGGAAAAAGATAAAAATGTTTACACATTTGTTTGGGGAAGTTATCTTAAATGGTCTTGTTCACACAATTTTTTGAATAACATGCCCTCCTGCATCTGATGTTAGGAGAATTCTTGAGTATAGCCATTCTATCTGGGGTGAGGTGGAATATCAATGTTCCTTTGATTTGCATTTATTTTATGGCTAGATGTGTTGAGCATTTCTTCCATCTTTTCTCTCCAGAGAGGTTTCTCTTTAATCTTTAGCTGACTTATTGTTCAGTAGTTTTTTGAGTATTTGTTGTTGGGGGATTTAATTTTTTGAGTTCAAGGTATATTTTAGATATGAGACCCTTGTCAGTTGTATGGCTCTTGAAGACCTTCTCCTAATCTGTGGGCTTTCTATTGATATTGCTAGGTATATCCTTTCCCATGCAGAAGCTCTGCAGCTTCATACAATCCTATTTTCCAAACTTTCTTTGATTGTGTTTCTGAATCTCTATTACTCAAATTTTGGCCTGTTGGTTTCTCCTATTCCATCCTGTATGGTGTCAGGGTGTCTGTTTTAACTCAAAGGACTTTAATCCATTTGGAGTTGATTCTGATGCTGGTTGATACAGGAGGATCTAGCTTTAGTTTTCTACAGGTGATGAATCAGTTTTGTCAGCACCACTTATTGAAAAGGCTAATTTTCTTCCATTCTATTTTTTTACTTCTTTTATGGAAGTTTATGTAGCTATAGGACAGTGGTTTGTTTTCTAGGTTTTCAATTCTATTCCATTGGTCCTGTGGTCTCTTGTTCTAGCATCAAGCTGTTTTATTTACTAGGTTTTTGTAGTAGAGTTTGAAATTTGCTATTGATATTCCTCCAGGACAATTCTTTCTGTTGAGGATTGTTTTTGCCATTTGGAATCTTTTGTTGTTCCATATGAATTTTTGGATTGTTTCTTCCATTTCCTTGAAAAATGAGTTTGGAATATTGATATCCATATTATTGAAATTCTAGATCGCTTTGGGAAGTATTGCCATTTTCAGGATTTGATCCTTCCTATCCAGGAACATGGGCCGTTTTTCCAATTTGTAAGTTCTGTTTAGATTTCCCTTTTCAGATTGTTAAAGATTTAATCATAGAGGTCCTTCACTTCTTTGGTTAAGTTAATTCTTAGGTATTTTAATTTTTATGGGGCAATTTGGAATGGAGTTGCTTTCTTGATTTCAGGCACACCTTTCTCATTATTGGTATTCATAAAAGCTATTTACTTTTAAGTGTGAATTTTATACGCTGCGACTTTGCCAAAGTTTCTAATGAGCTTGAGTCATTTGGGAGTGGAGTCCATGGGAATTTGTAAATACAAGATCATGTCCTCTGCAAAGAGGGAGCTTTTTTACTTCATTTTATGATATTTGGGTCCCCTTTTTGTTTCCATCTTGTCTTAGTGCTGTTGTTGAGCCTTCTAGTTCTAAATTGAAGAGAACTGGAGAGAGTGGACATCCTTGTCTGCTTCCTGAGTTAGATGGAATGGCTTTAAATTTTCATCATTGTGTAAAATGCTGGCTGCAGGTTTGTCTTTATTGTATTGAAGAATGTTCCATGGATTCCTATTTTTTTCCAGAGCCTTCATCATAAAGGAGTGTTGGATCTTGTCATTGGCTTTTCTGCATCTACTGAAGTAACCATGTGGTTCATATCCTTGCTCTTGTTGATTTGGTGAATTATAGCAATTGATTTGTCTATATTGAACTAATGAATTTGTGTATATTTGCATCCCTGAAATGCACCCAGTTTGATGTTGATGTATATTTTTTTGTATGAATTGTTGAATTTGATTGACCAAAATATTGTTGAGTAGTTTGAGTTCGATGTTTTTGAAAGTAATGGGTCCTTAATTTCCTTTCTTTAATGAAACCAGGCCAAATTTTGGGATTGAGGGTTATGATGGCTTCATACAAAGAGCATAGAAATCAAATTTTCCTTCAATTTCATTGAAGATTTCGAGGAGTACTGGTTTAATTCTGCTTTGAAGGCCTTGTAGAATTCCATTGAAAATCCATTCTGTCCTGGGCTTTTCTGAGTTGGGTGGTCTGTTAATGCTGTTTCTATTTAGCTTCTTGATATGGGTCTGTGAAGTTGGTTTCACTCACTTTGGTTTAGTTTTGGCATGTCGAAATTTGATAGGAAATAGTCCATTTCTATAGTCCATTTCTTCTAGATACCAAAAATTATTAGCATAACGGTTTCAGATGTATTCCCTTATAATGTTCTGAATCCTGGTTCTTCCTGTGGTGATGTTTCCATTTTCCTCTCTGTTTACTTGGTGTGGTCTCTTCTTTTTCTGATAAGATTTGCTAAGACTGTCAATTCTTTAAATATTTTCAAAGAAACAACCCTGTATATTTTATTCTTTCTATTTTGAAAAAAAATTCTAATTCATTTAATTCTGATTTAATTTTAATGACTTCTTTCCATATACGGATTGGGTTTATCTTGCCACTCTTTTTCAGTTAGGTTCAGATGTCTCCATTAATATTGGTTTCAGATATCTTCAATTGTTCTTGATGGAACTCAGAGCTGTAAACTTGCCTCAGAGTACTGTATTACTGTGTGTCAGAGGAGCTGGGATTTTGTATGATCATTTTTGTTGAATATCATGAGTAATTGAAAATCTTTTCTAATCTCTTCCATGACCCACTTGTGATAGAGCAGTGTGTTGTTTAGCCTTCATGTGTTTTAGGGTTTTGTTTGGTGGCTTTTGATATTGAGTTCTCATTTTATCCCCTTGTGTCTAAGGGAATGCAGTGTGTAATTTTTACCTCTTCTCAATTTTAAATTGTAGTCTATTTTATCTGACATTAGGATTGCAACTTCTGCCTGTTGATGTGGGCTCTGTGCTTGGTAAATTTTAATCCAGCCTCTCCCTTACAAATATATTTATCCTTATGGGCAATGTGTTATGTATTCTTGGAGGCAGCAGATAGAATGATCGTGCTTTTTCATGGATCTAGACAGTCTATGTTGCTTAATTGGAAAATTAAGTCCATTAATATTAAGAGTTAGGACTGAAAGATGTAAATGTACTCATTATCTTGCCCAGGTAATAGTAACCCCTCTGAACAATATTTTCAAAACAAAAGATAAAATAAAATAAAAATAAAAAAATGAAAAATGATAGATAAAGCGTCCTTTGAATTTTGGGGATGGGGGGCGGGCAATCTTGTATGTCGCCTGTGTCTGTAACCAGTCTCTTCATAATGTCTCTAGTCTGCTTATGATGTTTGCTTTTCTGTTGCTTGATTGCTTTCTTAAGTCATTTTGTTTGATTAGGCAGAAAAATGCTCTGAATGTTGATGGAATTTATTGCTTTCCTCCTAGGATAGTTGAATGGCGGGGAGATTGGCTTCAGTATCTCAAATGAATGAGATGCTTGTTTCCTCTAGATTGTAGTTTATGTGATAAGGCTAGGTTCTGGGTAGTGTTAAGACCTATGACCAATGCTAGCTTTTCCGTGAGGACCTAGCTCCTAAAAAATTCACAGAGCCCAGCCTGGAGCCATTCTCAGTGTTTAGGTTTACTGAGTTTCAATTATGTGTCTAGGATGCAATGGGGAGGCGCATAATCTGACTCTGTTTACCCAGTGAAAAAGGTCACTTTTCATGGGATGGAACTTCTCTGCCTGGGCAGGGTGACTTTCCCCTGGGTGGAGCTGAGCCTGGCAGTTCAGGTCAGGTACCTGTTACCTGCTAAATGGCTCTTTGTTTAAAGTTCTTCCAAAGCCTAGAGCTAGCTGCACAGCCAGGCCTTTCTCAGTATCAGAGATGGAGAGCTCTTGTGGTGGGGAGGGACAGTCTTTCCAGAGCTGCTCTCTGAGAATGAATGACATGTCATGGTTCTACTTATACCATATTCTTGGTTTCTGGGCCATCCCTGGGTTGTGATCCTTAGGATGAAAATTTCTGCTCCCTGTGAGTTCTGACTGATTGTGAGAAGGGTCTGTCACCTATGTCTCAGACTCTGTCTGTTAGTATGTTGGCCATGGCCACCACATCCACCACAACCTCTGCAATCACACCTACTAGCAAGTGCTCAGATGTGTCTCCTTGATGGATTTCCCTCTCTGGTCAAAATCTCTATATTGTGATGGCTCACTTAGTGCAATTGTCTAGCTCAGAAAATTTCTCTGGAACACTAAAACTGCTTTCTCATCGAGAGATTTTCCTCCAGCTTCTCTTCTGTGATCTTCCTCAGCTCTTCCAAAAATAGGGGTTATTCTGTGGGGGAGGTATATACAATGGAACAAAAACCTCATGTGATACTTTTGAAACAATATGTTTGAACTGTAGCAAGAAAGAAAAATACACTTCTGTCCTTATCTTGGGGTTCCTTTTAATTAATATTTACTGCTTGTCTCAGACATATACTAGTAATTGCAAATAAGGAAACCATGGGACCTATGTTTCTTTGGGCCTGGCTTACTTCACTTAATATAAATTTTCCCTGTCTTCTGATTTGCTAACAAAATTGCCAATACCATTCATTCTGATGGGGACATCAAGCACTTTTGCCTCCTCCTTTGTTTCACCCTACCATCCCCTTCCTCCAACCTCCTCAACTACAATCCCAACTGCCCATCACCCCTCCTGAAATTGTAAAGTGTATTTTTTATGGTCCCATGTACATCACTTTTGAACATTTCTGCTTATCCTTAACATACACTACTTATTCTAACTAAGGGAAACAATGGACCTATGTTTCTTTGTGCCTGACTTGCTTCAATTAACATATCTTTTCTGAATCCTACCAGTTACTAACAAATGGAGCAATATCATTCTTTCTGATGGAGGCATGGAATTCCATTTGACATATAATTACCATATTTTCTTAATCCATTCATATACTGAGGGACTTCTGAGTTGGTCCCATATCTTAGCTATGGTAAACAATTGTGGTAGATTTACCATGCTCTTGTATATGATCATTCCTGTTAATGCACAAAAGTGGGATTCCTGGATCATAGAGGAGCTCTACATATAATCTTTTGAGGAAACTCTATACTGCTTTGGGATACGGGTTGACCCATTCAACAATTAATATAAAAGAAACTATATTGAAAATGAACTTTACAACCTTAGCTATGAGTTCAGGAAAGGGCTGGAGGACTTGGGATTATAGGGAAGGAAGGAATAATAGGGGAAAACAAAGTAGGCAGTAACAATAATCTATAGGAAATGTACTTATTCACAAAATTCTAACTCTTCTGTACAGTATCTTTACAATAAAAATATGTAATTTTAAAAAGCAGGATGAACTAGCAGAGTACCCATACCGTGTTGTCAAGCCCATGGTAGGCATCCTGCCCAAAGAAATCTAAAAAGAGAAAAATTGAAAATATTTCTTCATATTTGAAATTTTGTTACTAGAATCACCCTGATATTGCTGCCAGATTGGCTACTTGTCCCTTTAATGCTCGCCACCTGATTCCACGAGATAAACTAAGTGAACATATTGCAACTTGTATGGACAAAAGTCTTGTTGTTGATGTAGGTAAGCCTTCAAACGAAAACAGAAACTAAATCAATTTAGGCCATTTTCACCTACTCAGATGGTTGATTTCTGATTATTTGTAGATAACATCAAATGGAATGGGAAACAAGACAAGAGTTCTAAAAATACATGGCCATATGTTTCCTCTGAAGAAGAATGGGATTAAGGTACAAAGCTTGTTGTTTTGGGGGCTGGAAAGGTGGCTCAGTGGTAGAGGGCTTACCTTGCATGCATGAGGCTCTGGGTTCAATTCCTCAGCACCATATAAGCAGAAAACCAAAGGTGGAAGTGGTGGTATAGGTGAAATTGTAGAGCATTAGCCTTGAGCTGAAGAGCTGAGATACAGCGCCCAGGCCTAGAGTTCAGGCCCCACGAACGGATTCCTCCCCAACCTCCAAAAAAGCTTGTAGATTTTTCTGTATTTTCCATTATTGAATTACACCTTACCTTATGATATTGTATGATTTCTTCCTTTAGGAGTGAAATTAAAATCTATGTTCAACTTGCATTTTCTTGTCTGCTAATATCAATAACATATATGATCATATGCAGTCATAAATGATTAAAAACCTTGTCAAACATTTAAATCATTTGTTTTTGCACCTGGCTAAGAACTCATTCTTTTCTATGTTTATTATCCAGGTAAATGTTTCTCATAAGACTCTTAAGGCCGTTAAGCTTGTTGTTTTTCTATATCAATAATGGTATAATGTTAGAGCCCATCTAATCTTGCACCTCAATCGAGTATGTATTTCTATCTTTGGCAGAATCCTTGGAAGATCCTAGCCCAAGTTTTGTTTGGGGCACAATCAATCCCTCTGGCGACAACAGGTAAAGAAAATGCTGTTTTTTAATGACACACTATTGTCTGTCAAAATTCAAAGTGAAGAAATAGGATAAATGAATAACTAACTATATACCCAAGTATTTTGCTCAGTACAAATTCAGTTTGTATTGCTCTTTGACTGGTGATCCTGTGATTTGGTGGCAAATTAAAGGATAGTTTCACTAGAACCAAGAAGAAAATCACCCAACTTACATCATATCTGAATTACTTTATATGAATGTTCTTCTCATTCTCTTATAATCAATTTAAATCAGTAAAGCCATAGATAACCGTATTATGTTGGACCAATAGTTTTTGTCCTTATTTCCTAGTTTCAAGATTCACTCAACACATCAATTATGATAGTGTGAATGGCAGTATCTTCACCTGTTAATTGATCAATTTACGGCCTGATTGGTGGGCTACCCTGTCTTCCTACTGAAATTGATTAATGAATATTTTAGGATTGACTATAGGATTTAAAGTAACTCCATGAATTAGTATAAAATATTTGAGATTCTTGAGATGATTTACAATTTGCACTTTGCAAAGATACATTTTAATAAAATGTGCTCAGAGCTATTTTTTACGCAATAATTTGTACATGGATTTCAAATTTCTCATTCCTCAATAAAGTTTGAATATATTAGATATGTTTTAGATTGGAAATACAAAATTAGATGTGTAATTATTAAGGTTTTGCTCTCTTAGTACTTATGAGATGGTTTAAAGAATTGTAATTGCTAGCATAAACGTCCTTCTAGATTCACAAAATAGATAGTACATTTATTACATGGAATGTGAAAACATTTTCTCTCTGTTATCCTAAGGTGGAAAATACAAGAAAAATTGAACAGTAATGGTTTTGCTTGGAATTTTTCATAAGCATTTATTTAACTAGGAATCATGTATTTTGTCTTCCTGGCAAATATGTGACCACATGCTTTTTATAAATGAGGTAATAAATTCAAATTGTATTGATATTGTCAAGAATTTTCTTCTGTTCAGTACATAAAAAACAAGCTTATTCAACATTAGACCTAGGTGAATTTATGTGCGTCTGTCATCACAAGAGGGCCTCATATATTTTTCTCTCAAAAGACAGTAAGCACACCAAGAACTTATATTCAAACGTCTGTTCTATGTCAAATGTATTACAATATTATGTGAAGGATGAATGGGCAGTTTATATAATGAAAAAGTGCTGTGGAAATGTAATGGGAATAGATAAATTCACGTTTGCATCTGGTGACAATTTTCTAATTCAGGAAGATTATGGAAATGACTCAAACTCATCATGTTTACAAACTGAACAGATCAATTTAGTAATTGAACAACAGGATACATTTATTCTTGTAGTTAGGGAGTTTGTCATCTGCTGTAATGCAGGGTTAAAAGATTATGTCATGTGAAATTAATTTGGGGTAGAAAATCACACTTGAGTCTGACCAGGTGAAAATGTTGTTAATTCTAGCATCTCATGCATTTGACATATAAGGATCTAATTACAAATTAATAAAGAGAAGAATTTTTTTCATTTCTGGAAATCATCTTCTCAAAATCAAATACTATAGAGAATCTTATCCTTAAGGAAAACCATGGTTACTCATAGACCTGCAGTGTGCACGATTGTTGGGAACATACAAACTCAAAAATCATTTGCACATTTTGGATAACAAAAAGAAGAACAAGCCTGGTACAGGTCGCTTAAGAAACTTAGAACGATGAAATCTGAGAATCAGTTTTCAAAGTAGCCTAACAGGAATAGTTTTCCCACTCTCATCACAAATTAACCATCTGAAAAATGGATGTGGCACTGTAGATCAAGTGGTAGAACATTAGAGTGGTGAAGAAATCAGGGACTCTGCCCAAGCCCAAAGTTGAAGGCCAGCGACCAACAAGAAGATTAACCAAAGACAGGAACGTAATAACATATTCAACAACAATGCCACATATTTACTGGTTTTTCCGAAATCTCTGATTTTTTTCCTTCCACATAAGAGCCACTTAGAGTTTATGAAATCTCTACACTTACTATCATGTATTTTCTCTCCAAATTTCATACAAAAATGTTTGATGGGGCAGTTATATTTATTTATTTCATTGGTTATTAGAACACATAATGTGACCCCATGGGATTACTAATTCTATTCCCTTATGATAGTATTTCTTACTTATTTAATCATAGTTTTTCTGGCATCTAAAAAGTACATCATACTAAAGACCCTGAGAGAATCTTTGACAAATTAGGAGGCCATGTTACTTGCAGATTTATCTCAAAGATTTATTCAAACCTAGTTTGTCATTATATATATATGAGCTGATTTGTGTATGTGATCAGATATTTCTGTTGCCCGTCCAGTTGTAGGTGCAAGTTTTGTATCTGTTTGTGTACAAACTGAATAGGAGTAAAATTTTTCCTACTGTTTCAACACGCATAAGTTGATACAGGACATATTTCTATGATCTTTGGAATTTCTCCTGCTTCTTTTGATTTAAATCAATTATGATAAAATTATTCACAGATTATCAAGGATTTTTATGTGTCTTCCTTGGTAATAAGTATTTAATCCTTGATTGGGCCGTTGGTATTCAATCCTCTTACCTGGGCTTGATCCTAGTGATATATTCCCCATGTTGGTATCCTTCAGGCATAGAATTCTCAGAACCATATTTATTTGAGTAAGCAATGTTAAGGTAGAAATGTTACCCTTAGTCAATGGAAATTTTCTATGTTCTTTTCAAGTCCAATATTTCAGTATTCATACAGAGAGGTGACATGCATGTCGTTTTTAAAGGTCAATTATTTTTACAAACTGCTGAATATATTTACCTGATACCACTTCACAATGTGATTGTGACTTCACAATAGCATTTGTTTTGTCTACATATAAGAATGGAAAAGCGGTTTATATATTTGCGCCACGGATTATTTCTTGTAATTGTACCTGTAGGTACTGCATTGTATCCCTTCATATTTTACTTGCAAACCCTAAAAAATGTATCCTTTGGTACATTACATCTCATGAAACAATCACACTTTGTGAATGCATATATTCACAATTATTGAAATGGAGATCAATTTATCATGTTAATTTACATTCATTGCTATAACATTGTATAGTAAAAACACTATGGATTTTATTTTCTATACAATCACATGAATTATTTCTTCCTTTTTTCCTGGACGCATGATACGTCCATGAATATTTAACAAGAGACCCGTTTCAGAAACTGTGCGTAGACCTGGGTGAGCTTGAATTGGTGGTATTAGAAAAATTTTGATGAACTGGACAATAATCATTCAAGTAATACAATAATTAGCATCACAGTTCAAATGTTCAATTAAGTTTGAATGTTCTGAGACAGCCTGTCCACGTGTAATTTGTGAGGTTTGTTTACAATGATCAAATTTCTGTAGAAATGGAAGTGGAAGCAACCATGAAATTTTTTGAAACTAACTGGGGATGTGCTCTCACTAGTTTTTGAGTATTTCTCCAACTACTAGTGAAGTTATTGTTCATATGGAGAATACAGGATTATATATTCAATTATTTTCCATTGAAAGTAAAATAATATTTTTTCTTTATTTCTTTACAGGAATCATTCTATGAGCAAACCATGAGTTCAAACCATTTGTCATTGTACCATCTACATCTTATATTTATTACTATATTCTGATGCTCAATGAACCAAATGAATTAATTTTAATTTCTACTACTTAGTCACTCCCTATTGCCCCTTACCTTGAATCCAGAAGTAAACCCTGGTGTTTATGTCCTATTTGGAATTCACCATGTCCCTCTCCCCATAGACATGGTAAGGTTCGAGTATAGAAACTTCATTAATCAAGTCGTTTAAGGATTCAGGTGGACCTGTTGCAACAATGAGAAGTACAAAATGTCATGTCAAAACCAGCTTTACAATGTCGGTGGGTGGGGGGAGGTGGGTATAATTGGGTGGGGGGAGGGGGGAGGCTGGGAAGGGAGGTGAAGTGTAAACAAAGGAGGAGGCTGCAATGCTTGGTAAGAAATGTATGCATTATCCTGCCCATGTAATTTTAGCCTCTCTGTACAGTATGTTCTCAAATAAAATAAAATAATATTAAAAAAAAAGAAACTTCAATAATCAAATCGAAATCTAATTTGTTTCCCAATGGAGAATAAATCATACTTCATTTTTCACTGTCGTTGTTTGCCTGTGAAAATCATCTTCCAGTTCATACATTGTTATAATTGCAGAGCCTAATACATAACAAAACTGTAATGACATTAGACCTCTTACAAAATCTTACACCAATTATATATTCCATACAGAATGGTCATTAAAATTTCAATGGGATTTTTCAACCAACATTCTGAAGTATATTCCATACTATACAATCTTCTTGTCCATCTCAATGATTTCCACATGTAAACTCATCTAAAGAAGGATTCTGGGAGTTCCTCCTAAAAGCTGTGGCAGAAAAAACAGATTGATGGATGTGTACACAAACTACTATTCAAACCATATTCTTTTGAGGGGCCACATTGCAACTTGTGAAGATGCCATGATTTTGTGCTAGAAGTGTGACATTTTGAGTGCGAGAGGGTGTGCATATTTTGGCAATTTCCCAATGTATTTCCTAAGTGTTCCAAGAAGAGTGGACTGTATCTGTCGAGTGTAACACAATATTATGGAAACATATTTGATGGCTATCTTAATATTCAACTTGTGTGGGATTTACTCCACATATATAAGACCCTACATATTTATACTGGACTTGGCAGTGTGGTCCAAAACCTTTCTGATGCAAAATGGAATAATTTTTGAAACATAATTTAGGAAAACTTATTGGTAGGACTCCTGTGAAATAAATAGAGTTGAATCTTTTGGGTACAGATGCAGAAGTTAAAGATGTGTGAATATTGCTCATATTAATCATGGTGTTGTAAAGGGAGCATTTCTGATTATGGCCATCATTTGCAAATAGTGTATAATTTTAAATGTTTCTAGGTATTCCTTCAGATATTGTGAGCAGGAATGCATTAAACACTAATTTGTGAAGGATAGTTTGGAACCTGTATACTCATGGAAACCTGGGCCTTTTCTAGTCTGGTAGGGATATGAAGAGGACAGGGTTATCTACACATGTCTGTGTATAGACTGCAACCCAATCTACATAAGTATCCATTTGTAAACTTATGACAACTAAAATCAATATATTTACCAATACCCTTCTTTTTCGTTAAACTTATTGTCAATGTGATGTACAGAGGGATTATAATTATGAAGGTAAGGCAGTGAAACTTTTTCTTGTCATATGATATCCTATTCCTCATTTTTCTTACAGTTTATTCAGCTTAAAATCGCTCCCTGATGTAACTGATGTAAAGGTAATTTTCTACATGTGGCCTTGTAAAGAATTTTATGGCAGTGGTTACCCCATTGTCCTCTATGAAAAAATTTTGATTCCCTTTCTTTGCCCTATTCAAATTAAAGTTTCTACAATCCCCCGGGTACCAAACTCAAATATAGTGACAAGGAGAGAGAAATCCTATGAAAACTAAAGGAAATAAAGCAAGAAAAAGAAATTTTGTGTGTTTTTTTTTTAAAAAAAAAACACCATAAAAGATAAAACTTATATTTCTTGGAGTTCATTTTGCTCACCATGAACTTCTTGTTCCTATATATCTAGCAATTGAGCACTTGCATTCCTCTTCCAGGATGAAATTGGATATACACCAATTAAGACAAAAAGGGAAAGTAGGGCACCTATGTTTTAAAAGTCACTGCTAAAGAAAAAAAAAATATGACATCTTTGGGTAAGTGTAAATAGAAGCAGGATAGACGCATTGAAATGAAATACCAATATTCAATAAATAATTTTGTAATGCTCGTTAAATGCCTATAACAAAGTTAGATTATACACCACCCTGTCATAACACTTTCCAAAGGAATCAGACCTCTAGGTTAAAAAAAATACTCAGAATGGAAACAATAGAGAAATACGAGGTCTCTTAGAACAGGTTGAAACTTTCCATTACAGATGCACAAATGCATCGAGCCAAAGAAAGGTTAGACAAAGTCTATAAAATGAAGCTATCATCTTCTTTATACCAAAGGACATAACTATGAAGGAAAAAAGGAAGCCAAAACTACTGGGAGAAAATCTTCACTAGCTAAGAAAGAGAATAGTGTCTTAGTGCTGAAATATAATCAACATTCAACAATATTCAGCCCCAAAGAATCCTGAACTATAAGACCACTCTATGAAAGAAGTCTATTTAAAGAGAGACTTCAATGATGGCTAATTGAGAATGGCCTAAGGACATATGAAGAAATGCTCAAAAACTCTGACAATTAAAAAAAAAGACAAATAAATTCAACATTGAAATTCCACCACATTCCATTAGAATGGCAAAGTTATGTTCATTGCAGGGGGAAAATCAGGAACCAATCCAGATGCCTGAATGTAGATTAATGGATCAGTAAATACGGGGTATAAACACGTCAGAATTCTACTTTCCATTAGAAAGAATGGCACAGTGCCCTTTGTAAGGAAATGCAAAAATTGTAAAAAAACAAACAAACATGAATTATAGTGTGCCAGACCCAACGAACATAGACTCCATAGATACTCTTATTTCTAAAAACTTGTATATGCCCATTTTAGTCCTAGAATAGGATCACATAGCTTAATAGTAAAATACATAAGACCATAGAATATTAGGTTAAACAAAACAAGCTGTGAAATACAAAAGCAGTTGGTTTCACTTTCTTGATTTTTTAAAATGTGTTATGTGAATCTATTTCTCTTTACTTGCCTTTTTCCTTTAGTTTATGTTTTATACAATGTTGCCACTGTATTGGATTTTGGTACATACTGTATTTCATGTAATTTGATGAGAATTAGGCATGTGCAAAAATGACCATACAAGAAGATGTTAAATGAAATGAACCCCTAGATAGGGACACAACTTATTTCTACTTTCTAGCTATTGTTTTTCATGATTCTAAACTCTTCTATGTGATTTGTTTTCCTTCAATGTTCTTCCCCTAGTTTTATCCCTATTTTCATTGTATTTGATGACAGTGGCCTGCCTCTTACATATATTTTTTTTCTACATTGTGGAGGGAAGGGAAATAATAAAATACTGAAACAGAATACTAGTTGATGTATTGTAACAATGAGATGTACAAGTCTTTAAATTTCACAACTTTAGGGTGTGGGGGAAGAGGGGAGATAGAAGAAGTAACAATGCTCAATAAAAAAATGTACTCATTACCTTAATCATGTAATTATAACCCCTCTCTACACAATTTTTAGAATAAAAATATTTTTAAAAAGAACTGATTTATACTTATTAGCATAAAGTTTTGAGAAGTATTCCCTGATAATGTTCTGAATCTTGGTTGTTTCCGTGGTGATGTTTCCATTCTCATCTCTGAGTTTATTAATTTGGGTGTGTACTCTCCTTTTTCTGATAAGGTTTGCTAAGGGTGTGTCAATTTTCTTAAGTTTCTCGAAGAACCAACTGTTTGTTTTGTTGATTCTTTCTATAGTTTATTTGGATTCTAATTCATTTAATTCTGATTAAATTTTGATTATTTCTTTCCATCTACTTGATTGGGGTTCAGCTTGTGGCTATTTTTCAAGGAGGTTTAGATTTGTCATTAAATTGTTAGTTTCAGATCTCTCCAATTTGTTGATGTAGGAGGTCAGAGCTATAAACTTGCCTCTGAGTACTGCCTTTGCTGTGTCCCAGAGGAGCTGGTAATTTGTGTGTTCATTTTTGTTGAATAGCATGAACATTTGAATTTCCTTTCTAATCTCTTCCATGATCCACTCATGATTCAGCAGTGTGTTGTTCAGCCTCCATGTGGCACCGAACTTTCTTTGCTGGCTTTTGTTGTTTAGTTCTAATTTTATTCTCTTGTGGTCAGAGAGAATGCAAGGTATAACTTCAATGTTTCTGAATTTAGACAAGTTTGCTTTGTGGCCTAAAATATGGTCTATTTTAGAAAACGTTCCATGTGCTGCTGAGAAGAACGTGTATTCTGATGCTGCTGGGTGAAATGTTCGGTAAATGTCTGTTAAGTCTAGTTGATCTATGCAGCTGTTTAGATCTGCGGTTTCTCTGTTGAGTTTTTGCCAATTTGATCAATCTAGTGGGGAGAGTGGTGTGTTAAAATCCCCAACAATTAATGTCTTTGGACCTACATGGGATTTGAGGGAAAGTAGTGTTTCTTTGATAAATTTGGGTGCTCCATTGTTTGGCGAATAGATATTTAGAATTGTAATATCCTCCAGAAGGAGAGATCCTCTAATTAGTATGTAGTGACCTTATTTATCTGTTCTCACTATTTTTAAATTGAAGTCTATTTTATCTGATATTAGGATTGCAACTCCCGCCTTTTTATGAGGGCCATTTGCTTGGTAGATTTTGTTCCAGCCTTTAACATTGAAAATGTGTTTTTTTAACGGGCAAGATGTGTCTCCTGCAGGTAGCATAGAAGGGTCTTGTTTTTTAATCCAACTAGACAGTCTATGTCTCTTAATTGGAGAGTTCATTCCATTAACGTTAAGAGATAGGACTGAGAGGTATTTGGGAGTTCCTGCCATGTTATTCACCTTCTTGGGGGCTGGGAAAACTGGGTTCTTCCTAAGGTTCTTGGATTCTCAGTTTGGGTGCAGTTTCTTGGCCTTTGTTGCCGTCTTTTTGGTTTTCTAAGTGTAAGACATCTTTAAAAATCTTTTGTAGGGCTGGTTTGGTGGAGATGTATTGTTTCAATTTTTCTTTGCTATGGAAGGTTTTTATTTGGCCTTCAGTTATGAAGGAGAGTTTAGCTGGTTACAGTATTCTTGGTTGATAGTTGTTTGTTTTAGGGCATGTCATACGTCATTCCAGGCTCTTCTTGCTTTGATTGTCTCTGCTGAGAAATCTGAGGTAATTTTAATTGGTTTCCCTTTATAGGTGATTAACCTTTTCTCCTTGACAGATTTAAGGATCTTTTCCTTTGTCTGGGTTGATCCTGTGTGGATTATAATGTGACAGTGGGATGTCCTATTCTGGTCTTGTCTATTTGGGGTTCTAAAAGCTTCTTGTATCTGAATAGGCCTATCTTTTTGTATGTTTGGGAAGTTCTCTGCTAGGATCCTGTTAACCAAATTTCCTAGACCATTAACTTCTGTTTCTAGGTGCTCCTCTATACCCATTATCCTTAGATTGGGCCTTCTGATGGTGTCTTCCACGTGTTGGATAGACCTATCATATTTCTTGGACTTGTCTTGGATGGTTGTATGTTCTTTCTCTATAATATCTAGGCTGTCTTCAATCCCTGAGATTCGATCTTCTGCATGGTCTAACCTACTGTCAAGTCTTTCTACTTTGTTTTTTTTAATCTCTTTTCCTTCTAATTGGTCAGTTTTGATGGAAATTATGTTGAAGATTTTGGATCATATTACTTTCAATTTTTTAATATTCATATACTTGTTGAATGAATTCCTCTTAGTCTTCTCATCCAAGAACACAGATCGCTTCACAGTGTGATCTGCAAGAGCTTAGGAAATGAGCAAATGAGGACAGAAGTCACATAAAATCATAAATACAATACTTCCAAAGATAGTAAAGTTGCATTGTATTTCTTCATTACTTCCTGATTTTTGAAAGTCTGTAATTCCTGATAGTCCATTTTATTTTATCAATGTGATGTATTTCCAAGAGTTTTGTAAACTCTGTGGAGGCTTATGTATTTACCAGGACACAAAGTGTGAGAAGTTAGATCTACACCATAGAATTTATGCAATGAATAGTGTGAAAATAATATTGCATGACAAATGACAATGGGGAAACCTATGTAACACAATACTCAGAAGACAATATGTTGGATATGATCTGTACAACACTGGTGTTAATGGATAATGGCAAAAAGAGAGAAAAATGAGGAAGAGGGTAACAATTTCAACCAGCATTGAACTCATAGCTTGTATAACTATACCCCTATGTAGGTCATTATGACAATAAAATTTAAATAAGAAAGAAAATATTAGACGCAAATGATAGCATTGAAGGGAACACAAGTGTATATCTTCAACTCTTTTTCAAACATAATAATGAAAATATCTATTAATTCTTTGAATTCTAATTTTGCAATTAGCTTCTTTTTGCATATACAAGACAAACACAACAGAAAAGAATTTTAGGCTCATTAGACAATTATTATTTTAGAATTGTTGTATCTATAACAATCCTATGAATATCCTTGTTAATTATTTCCAGATTAGGAGTTCCGGGAAGATGGTGGATGAGAAGCTGGAATCTGAACAAGCTCTCGCATAGAAAGCAGTTTTAGAGTTCCAGTGAACAGTCCTAAGCCAGAGAATCACACCAAGTCTGCCATCACAGGACAGAGAGTTAGACAAGAGAGGGGAAGCCAAGGAAACACATCAGCTGTCGCTGCGGTGGCAGGGTCGCAGCGGCAACCACTGCCGTAGGGTCATACCTGAGACACAGAGAGTTCGGGATGAAGGAGCCAGACGCAGCGGACGAGCAGATTATATTCAACAACAACAAGAACTGACAGGAGCTGACATCTTCATCCTGCTGTTTGCAGACAAGAGACGAACCAGGATCCAAGACCTGGCGTGAGTACAAGCCCGACGTCCTCACTCCTTCTCAGGGAGCAGAGGAGGGAAGGCCACCCCTCCCCCCCCAGCACCGGTGATCTCCATCATGGATACTGACAAAGCTTGGAGGAGCTGCTAGCTCCAGCTCAGGCCTTGGAATAAAACGAATCATTTAGCAGGTCACAAGAACTTATTGGCGAAGTGACCTGCCAGACTCAGCTCCATCCAGGGAAAATCACCCAGCTCAGGCGCCAGACATTGGAGTGCCTTGCCTCACTGGGTAACCAGAGCCAGAGACTGACCCTCCCTCTAGCAGCCACCACAATCAATTGAAAAAAAGAAACCCTGATAATGGCTCCAGGCTGGGTGCTTTGAGCTATATCACAAAATAGCCCCAGGGAGAAGCTACTGTTTGTTGAAAGGCCTCAACTCTACCCAGAACCTAGCCTCATCACCACATCCCCCTCTTTTGTGATTCTCAAAGCAGATCACCCTCCCAGAAAACTAACCTGGGAGGGGGATCTCAAAATCTTGGGTAAAGCAGAGCATTTTTCTGGCTCTTCCAACCAACCGACTTAAGAAACCAATCAAGCCACAGGACCTCAAGCTGACCAGAGACTCCAACAAGAGACTGGTTACAGACAAAAGGGAGATACAGGCTTCTTCCCACTCTTCCCCCACCCAAAAAAAAATCAAAAGACTTTTTTTTCTTTTTTTGTTTTTTTTTCTTCTTCTTCTTTTCTTTATTTTGCTTGTTTTTTGTTTTTTGTTACCTTGTATATATATATGTATATATATATATATATAAATTTTTCCCTTCTAAAACATTTATTAATCTTTAATTTTTGCCTCTTATGAAAAAATACTTGTTTTCCAGTAACTGTTTTTTTCTCATCTTATAATTTTTATTTTAGGAATATGTGAATGAGCGTTTTCCTTTCTTTTCTTGTCTTCTTTCGCTTTTTCTTTCTTTCTTAATTATCTTTTTTTTGTCTAGCTCTACTCTCTCTTCATTCCCCTTTCCGTCTCTTCTTTTTCTCTCTCTCTCTACTTGCATCCTACCCAACCCATTTCCTGCATTGTGATTAGGACATAGTTAACTCTCCCTGTGCCTCCCCACACCAATCTATTCCTATTTTTTACCCACATCTCTCCCTAATCCTAATAATTTCTGGTTTTCCAAGTTCTTTTCTGCGGTTCGAAGTCCTTTAACATATAGTTGTTTGATGTTGAATAGATGTATCTGTTGAACTAGATTGTATCTGTAGACTATTGACTGTACAAACGCAAACTTTGGTTGATGGTTGCCTTAAGATAGTGTTCTAGCACAAAACTGGTGCAATCTTCATCTCAAATGGGCCAAGTAAGTCGGAAAAAAACAAGAAAAATGGCAAATTCGGGTATCTCAATTCCCAATCTTGATAATCAGGGATTAGAACAGATAAAGAATAATCCAGAGGAGAGGTCCCAAATAGCTCTACAAACACTAATAGCAAACATGATAAATGAGAAGTTTGACAATGTACAAAGGACTCTGTATGAGCATGATAGGGAGAGAGAGGAGGCATCCCAGAAGTTTATACAGGAATATCATAAGCGTGAGGAAGCTACTCAAAAACTGATACAGGATTTGCATGAACAACTTGAGAATACTCAAAGAGAAAGGGAGGAATGGCGTGAGCAGGCAGAGAACACTCAAAGAGAACTGCAGGAATCCCACGAACGTGAAGAAAGAGAACTGCAGGAATCCCACAGACGGGAGGAAGCTAATCAAAGAGTAATTCAGGAATTGAGAGACCAGGTAGAGAATACACAAAGATCACTAAAGGCATTCATGGAATCCATTAACAAAGAGCTGAAGGAAGTCAGGGAGACCACAAAGGGAATGCTGAATGGAACCCAACAGAAGGAATGGGAGTCCAAAGAAACCATAACCAATCAACTAAGTGATTTGAGAACAAACAGTGAACACCAAATTAAGGAAGTAAAGAAATTAATACAGGACCTAAAACAGAGCTTCAACAAAGAACTTGAAGCCATCAAAGTTGACCAATTAGAAGGAAAAGAGATAAAAAACAAAGTAGAGAGTCTTGACAGCAGGTTAGACCATGCAGAAGATCGAATCTCAGGGATTGAAGACAGCCTAGATATTGTAGAGAAAGAACATACAACCATCCAAGACAAGTCCAAGAAATATGATAGGTCTATCCAACACCTGGAAGACACCAACAGAAGGCCCAATCTAAGGATAATGGGTTAATGGTCTAGGAAATTTGGTTAACAGGATCCTAGCAGAGAACTTCCCAAACATACAAAAAGATAGGCCTATTCAGATACAAGAAGCTTTTAGAACCCCAAATAGACAAGACCAGAATAGGACATCGCACCATCACATTATAATCCACACAGGATCTACCCAGACCAAGGAAAATATCCTTAAAGCTGTCAAGGAGAAAAGGTTAATCACCTATAAAGGGAATCCAATTAGAATTACCTCAGATTTCTCAGCAGAGACAATCAAAGCAAGAAGAGCTTGGAATGAGGTATGCCATGCCCTAAAAACAAACAACTATCAACCAAGAATACTGTACCCAGCTAAACTCTCCTTCATAAGTGAAGGCCAAATAAAAACCTTCCATAGCAAAGAAAAATTGAAACAATACATCTCCACCAAACCAGCACTACAAAAGATTCTTAAAGATGTCTTACACTTAGAAAACCAAAAAGACGGCAACAAAGGCCAAGAAACAGCACCCAAACTGAGAATCCAAGAACCTTAGGAAGAACCCAGTTTTCGCAGCCTCCAAGAAGGTGGATAACATGGCAGGAACTCCCAAATACCTCTCAGTCCTATCTCTTAACGTTAACGGACTGAACTCTCCAATTAAGCGACATAGACTCTCTAGTTGGATTAAAAAACAAGACCCTTCTATCTGCTGCCTGCAGGGGTCACATCTTGCTCATAAAAACAAACACATTTTCAAGTAAAAGGCTGGAACAAAATCTACCAAGCAAACGGCCCTCATAAATAGGCGGGAGTTGCAATCCTAATATCAGATAAAATAGACTTCAAATAAAAATCTTGAGAAGAGATAAAGAAGGTCCCTACATACTAATTAAAGGATTCCTCCTTCAGGAGGATATTACAATTCTAAATATCTATTCGCCAAACAATGGAGCACCCAAATTTATCAAAGAAACACTACTTTCCCTCAAATACCGTATAGATCCAAAGACATTAATTGTTGCGGATTTTAACACACCACTCTCCCCACTAGATAGATCAACTCGGCAAAAACTCAACAGAGAAACCACAGATCTAAACAGCTGCATAGATCAACTAGACTTAACAGATATTTACCTAACATTTCACCCAGCAGCATCAGAATACACGTTCTTCTCAGCAGCACATGGAACGTTTTCTAAAATAGACCACATTTTAAGCCAAAAGCAAACTTGTCTAAATTCAGAAACATTGAAGTTATACCTTGCATTCTCTCTGACCACAAGAGAATAAAATTAGAACTAAACAACAAAAGCCACCAAAGAAAGTCCGGTGCCACATGGAGGCTGAACAACACACTGCTGAATCATGAGTGGATCATGGAAGAGATTAGAAAGGAAATTCAAATGTTCATGCTATTCAACAAAAATGAACACACAAATTACCAGCTCCTCTGGGACACAGCAAAGGCAGTACTCAGAGGCAAGTTTATAGCTCTGACCTCCTACATCAACAAATTGGAGAGATCTGAAACTAACAATTTAATGACACATCTAAACCTCCTTGAAAAAGAGCAGCAAGATAAACCCCAATCCAGTAGAAGGAAAGAAATAATCAAAATTAAATCAGAATTAAATGAATTAGAATCCAAATAAACTATAGAAAGAATCAACAAAACAAAGAGTTGGTTCTTCGAGAAACTTAACAAAATTGACCCTTAGCAAACCTTATCAGAAAAAGGAGAGAACACACCCAAATTAATAAACTCAGAGATGAGAATGTAAACATCACCACGGAAACAACCAAGATTCAGAACATTATAAGAGAATACTTCTCAAAACTTTATGCTAATAAGTTTGACAACTTGACAGAAATGGACTTTTTCCTACCAAATATTGACATGCCAAAACTAAACCAAGATGAGTTAAACCAGTTTAACAGGCCCATATCAAGCATTGAAATAGAAACTGCAATAAGAGACCTCCCAGCTATGAAAAGTCCAGGACCAGATGGATTTACAGCGGAATTTTACAAGGCCTTCACAGCAGAGCTCACACCAGTACTCCGCCAACTCTTCAATGAAATTGAAAGAGAAAGCTCACTACCGAACACATTCTATGAAGCCATTATAACCCTCATCCCAAAACTGGGCAGGGACTCATCAAATAAAGAGAACTATAGACCCATTTCTTTGATGAACATTGATGCAAAACTTCTCAACAAAATTTTGGCCAATCGACTTCAACAATTCATCCAAAAAATCATACACCATGATCAAACAGGATTCATTTCAGGGATGCAAAGCTGGTTCAATATATGCAAATCAATTAATGTTATTCATCACATCAACAGGAGCAAGAATAAGAACCACATGGTTCTCTCAATAGATGCAGAAAAAGCATTTGACAAGATCCAACACCCCTTTATGATGAAGGTTCTGGAAAAATTAGGAATCCATGGATCATTCCTCAATACAATAAAGGCTGTATATGACAAACCTACAGCCAGCATTATACTCAATGGTGTAAAACTAAAGCCATTTCCTCTTAACTCAGGAACAAGACAAGGATGCCCACTCTCTCCACTTCTCTTCAATCTAGTATTAGAATGCCTAGCTACATCAATAAGACAAGATGCAGACATAAAGGGTATCCAAATAAGGAAAGAAGAAATTACACTCTCCCTCTTTGCAGATGACATGATCTTGTATTTAATGAATCCCATAGATTCCACTCCCAATTACTCAAGCTGATTCAAAACTTTGGCAAAGTAGCAGGTTATAAAATTAACGCCCAAAAATCAATGCCTTTTCTATATGCCAACAATGAGAAAAGTGTGGCTGAAATTAGGAAAGCAACTCCATTTGTAATAGCCCCACAAAAAATAAAATACCTAGGAATTAACCAAAGTAGTGAAGGACCTCTATGATGAAAACTTTAAAATCTTGAAAAAGTTAATCAACACAGAACTTCAAAAATTGCACAACCTCCCATGCTCCTGTATTGGCAAGATTAACATCGTGAAAATGGCAATACTTCCCAAGGCTATCTACAAATTCAACGCCATACCTATCAAAATTCCACCCTCATTCTTCAAGGAAATAGAAGAGGCAATCCAAAAATTCATATGGAACAATAAATGACGCCGAAAAGCAAAAACGCACCTCAACGGAAAGAACACTGCTGGAGGAATATCAATACCAAATTTCAAACTCTACTATAAAGCCATAGTAATCAAAACAGCTTGGTATTGGCATAAGAACAGACCTCAGGACCAATGGATTAGAATTGAAAACCCAGAAATGAACCTACAGACCTATAGCCATCTAATCTTCGATAAGGAAGCTAAAACAATAGAATGGAAGAAAGACAGCCTCTTCAGTAAATGGTGCTGGCAAAATTGGTTAACTACATGTAGAAAACTAAAGCTAGATCCTTATATATCACCCTGCACCAGAATCAACTCCAAATGGATCAAAGACCTTGAACTCAAAGCAGACACTCTGAAAACATTACAGGATGGAATAGGAGAAACCCTAGGTCTCCTTGGCTCAGGCCGAAATTTTCTGAATAGAAAACTGGAAGCACAACAAATCAAAGAAAGGTTGGACAAATGGGATTGCATAAGGTTGCCGAGTTTTTGCAGGGCAAATGACATAGCTAGCAAGATCAATAGAAAGCCCACCGATTGGGAGAAGATCTTTACTAGCCATACAACGGACAAGGGTCTCATATCTAAAATATACTTGGAACTCAAAAAATTAAACCACCCAACAACAAATCCTCAAAGAAAAAACTGCCCAATAAATAAGTGGTTGAAAGAAGAGGCTTCTCTGAAGAAGAAAGAAGGATGGCCAATAGACACATGAAGAAATGTTCAACATCCCTAGCCATAAAAGAAATGCAAATCAAAACAACATTGAGATATCACCTCACTCCAGTTAGAACAGCAAAAATCAAGAAGTCTAATAACAACAGATGCTGGAGGGGATGTGGACAGAAAGGAACCTTCCTTCATTGTTGGTGGGAATGTAAACTTGTTCAACCACTTTGGAAAGCAGTATGGACGTTCCTCAAAAGACTTCACATAGATCTCCCCTATGATCCAGCAATCCCACTTTTGGGCATTTACCCAAATGTTTACAAACAAGACCACACTAAAGCTACCAGCACAACTATGTTTATTGCAGCATTATTTACCATAGCTAAGATATGGAACCAACCCAGATGCCCCTCAGTAGATGATTGGATCAAGAAAATGTGGTATATATACACAATGGAATTCTATGCCTCCATCAGAAAGAATGACATTTCCCCATTTGTTAGGAAATGGAAAGGCTTGGAAAAAATTATATTAAGTGAAGTAAGCCAGGCCCAAAGAAGCATAGGTTCCATGGTTTCCCTTATTTGCAATATCTAGTATAGGTATGAGTCAAGCGGAAAAGGTCAGATAATGTGATGTTAGGAAAATGTACCCATAAATATGTATTTTAATGTTTTCGTTTCTTTCATGCATGTGGTTCTAACGCATTCATAAGATTATTTCTTTGTTGCTTTGTATGTCCCTCCCCCACAGTGTAACCCCCGCTTTCACTATATTTGATGTCAGTATAATATGTGGAGGAGATGGGGACAAATAAGTCATTTAAGGATTCAGGTGGACCTGTTGCAACAATGAGAAGTACAAAATGTCATGTCAAAACCAACTTTACCATGTCGGTGTGGGGGAGGGAGGAGGTATAATTCGGTGGGGGTAGGTGAGAGGCTGGGAATGGAGGTGAAGTGTAAACAAAGGAAGAGGCTGCAATGCTTGGTAAGAAATGTATGCATTATCCTGCCCCTGAAATTGTAGCCCCTCTGTAGAGTATGTTCTCAAATAAATTAAAATAAATTTTAAAAAAAAGAATAAAAAAATTATTTCCAGATTACAGAAGGCATAGAAAGGTCTTTTGCACAAATCATATATTAATATGGTTTTGTTAACAGTATAAAGTATTCTTCGATTTATTTGCTATTTTTAGTACCAAATAAATCATTACAAGTTAATGTTCAACACAAATTTAATGTGGATATGTATTCTCCACTCAAGGATGCACACTGATATTGTAATGAAAACTTTCAAAACATTTTTAGACATGAATACACTACTGCTAGAGCTTTGATATAATCATTCTATCACAGGTGACCACTGAGTAAGTGGGTGAAAATTGTATGATACCTTTAGATTGCAGTAGTTACTCATAGCAAAATAAAACCTACAGATAGGGAGAACACATGTCAAATTTTTAAAATACGTGATTTGTTAAAAACTCTATTGAACCTAGTTATACATAAAATTATACTATAGGGTGAAATTCATAAATTTTAGAAAATATTCTACACCTCAATACAACTGTGGTCAAGTGCAACTACCACCTACCCACACCACACAAAACAACGGTATACTAAGCAAAGTTCCTCAGAAGTTCTTTGCCCACTATAAATCCCAATTTTAACACTATCTGTAATTATTTCTTTTTATATTCTTACCACTTGAATGAATTACTGCTTACATTGAAACTGATAAGCTGCACCTACTTTTGGATGCACATTGAACTATAATGAAAGTGGGGTTTTTGTTTATTTTTTTCTGTTTGCCTTAGGGCACATTCGTTTCGAAACCAGAATTTAATCTTCTCCTTTCATAATATTTGTTTTTTTAATTTAAAATGAGAATGCATTAGACAACAACTTTTGAGGGGATTAAGTCATTGTGAATAGTAATAAATGTGAAGTTAACATTATACTTGAGGTCAATAGGCTTTCATTTTTCTGCATGTATCAAATTCTATCTTTGATAATAGAAAAGAAGATCATCCATCTGTTACAGTTTGGTCAACAACATTTCATAATTATTACAGTTTAATGTCAAACAGTATATTGTTTGTATCAACTTTTTATGTCCTGCTCATATTTTCAGCATCGATCAGGGAACACTAATTTCCTTGGAAAACTTAAAAAGAACAAAATCCAACAATGCAATAATACTCACATGTGGTAAAACTGCCTCTATTTCATTCAGATCAATAGGACATTTGAATACCATAATCAGTTTTTTTTTGTTGTAATTTTTTTCCCTGTTTTTAAATCATTTTCTTCAAAAGATGACGTAAAGAGAAAATGCAAGGAAGACTAAAGAACGTTTTGGTCAAAAGATGATTAAGTTCTAGAAGGGTCTTTTTGTGAAACTCTTAATAAAATTATTGATGACTAAAGAAACTAAACAAGAAAAAATAATACCTAAAGATTGATTTATTGTGGGTTTATAGAACTTAGAATGTGTAGAGATGTCTAGGCAGAACCATTTACAAAGAATCAGTAGTTGCTGTGAAGATGAAAAGTGTGACACATCCATTCACATTATTCCTCTACTGAATATTCACACATTTCTCTTATACCGAATCGGAGTCTACCAATGCATACTAAAAGGAAATGGGATTTTGTCGTCCGAGTTCATGCCGGAAGTCAGCACTTCCGTTGCCATATGCGGAAGTGTGGCTGAGTTCTGTCAGTTCCTAAAACGGAAGTGAGGTTTATGAGCTACATCACAAAAATGGTGACCCCACCTAGAGAAGTCATTATACAGAAGTAGCTGTTGCTGTGGAAAACCAACTAGTGGGACATCGTCCATCCTGGGGAGGAGGAGATCCTGACTTGTTTGATGAATCCAGTTAACTGAAGGACACAGGTAACAGTCCCTTGCCTTCTCTTCTTTCTTTTAAATCTTAGACATGTAAGCCATCTCTGTGGCTCCTGTATGTGATTAGATCTTTTCTCACTTTCTATCCCTGACATCCCAAATGTAGTTCTAATATTTTTCTCCAACTAGGCTGGCTTGTTCCATGGGAAAAGAATGAAAATTCTTTACTTTCTTAGACTTCAGAAAATAGCTATTTCCATTCTGGAGAACTCGAAATTTACTTTTATTGCCCTCACATTTATGTGCATCAAAGCAATCATATGTTTAATGTCTTCTGGCTCTAATTCACGGCAACTAGACACTGCACAACTGAAATTCACTATCCATTGAACCAAAGCCCAATCTGAAACATTGACTAACGAGTCTCAATGATTCCTTTGCTTTGCAATACATATCTGCTCTAAGAAGCAGTTACTTGAATAATATTCCATACTGATCTTATAATCTGAATAGGATATCAAAGTATATCTGTGAGAATAGCAAATCCTCATTCACATAAGTGCATAAGTTCAATAGGTATTAGAAATTTATACATTGGAATTTGGATATTGTTAACTCAGACATCCATAATTAAGAAGACCTTTTCCAAATTCACTTAAAAGTTGTCATGATGCATCATCCTCTGATTTGATAAGGTAGAAAGGCCTGAAATATACATAATATTTTGAGTTCAAAGTTATACATTTCCTTAGCGTGTTATAATCTGGGAATTAGACAGGGAATATCCATGCATTTCAATTCAAGTGTGTCCAGCAACAAAACGTATGAGAGATGAATAAGTTTTACCCAGTTTTTTTTTTTTCATATCGCGGAGGAACCACATTTATGATGTGGTTTTGATGTATTTAGTCATGTTTCCTCTCAGAATTTTTTTTTATCCGCAGGACTTGCTAATATTTATCTGCCTGTCACAACGGAAAAAGGTAAAAATGTTTACACATTTGTTTGGGGAAGTTATCTTAAATGGTCTTGTTCACACTATTTTTTGGAATAACTGAAAGTATATTGATGGGAGCTGAGAGAATGGGATAATGAGATTTCTCCTGATTGAATCTGAAACTTTAGACATTTTGATAATGATTACTGTGACTCTTGATGTTCTAGATTGAAAAGTGAAAACGAATGTAAATGATGGGCATATTGGAGATTGAAATGTAAGAAAGCAATTAAATAAGGGGAGCTCAGTGGATGTATGCTCTCAGAAGATAAAACAAGCTAACAGTTCCACTTGACCTCATTGAATAATTTTTAACTAGAATAAATATTTTTCATAATGCTAAAAAGTAACAACTCCCTATTAGAAACAGAATACATAAGAACTTTACTTCCAGAGTAATACGCTTTTTCAAATTTTGAATCTATATTCTACAAATACAGATTCCTAAGTTAAGCTAGAGTTCATAAGGGAAATAAGATTGAAGACTTGGCATGTTCCCAATGCATTGATTTTCCCGAGGTATTTTTCTCTTTCAGAGGAATGTGTGGATCCTGAGAGGTTATTGCAGTATACCTATGTTAAAAATCACAAAATCAGATCATGCAGGTTCATATACCATCTTGTGAAATGTAGAAAGGTAATGTTTCATTAGAACATGTTGATATTATGTAATTACTTTAGTTCATAGATCAATTTGCATATTGTTTTTAAGATAAATTGTGGGAAATGTACGTGAAAGATATGAAAGATTGTGGGCACAAATGTAATAGATTTTTCTATTTCTTTTGAAATCTCTTCAGCATGTAATGGAAAGTAAGACAATCGAAGCCCAACTCGGTTATTTCTGGAGATGTATATCTCAATCTCTATTCAAAACAGAACAAAGGCAAGATGTGTGCAATGATGTTAAACTGTGTGTGCCATATTTCACAAAACGTAGAGGTGGTTTCCTTTTCCTCCCCCGTGCCTAATTGCCGAAATGTAAATTAATTTTATTAGTAAACATTATTTTGTTAAAACAGCCACTGTATTATCATATGGCCTAGAATTCAGTTTGGATAGTTAAGTTATGATGCCATGGTTATAAACTGTTAACATGGGAGATGCAAGGTGTCTCTTTTCTTTATTTAGGGTATTGATTAAAAACTTGCTTTTAGTTTCATCCAAATTTCACCAAATATGAAGGTTCACAGAACTGTGAGTAGAAAATTATGTTTTTCTTCTTGTAACACTGCTATAATTGGTCCCAGAACAATTGGGGCAATGTCACTCTTTCTGATGGAGGCATACAATTCCACTGAGTAGAAATCCATTTTCTTGATCCATTAATTTATGGAGGGGCATCTTGGTTGCTTCCATATCTTTGCTAGGATAAATTATGCTGCCATAAATCTAGCTGTGCTGGTAGCTTTAGTGTGGTCTTGTTTGTTATCATTTGGGTATATGCCCCAAAGTGGGATTGCTGGGTCATAAGAGAGCTGTATGTGGAGTCTTTTCATAAAACACCATGCTACTTTCCCAAATGTTTGAACAAGTTCACACTCCCAATGACAATGCAGTAGGATTCCCTTCTGTCCACATGCCCTCCTGCATCTGATGTTAGGAGAGTTCGTGAGTATAGCCATTCTATCTGGGGTGAGGTGGAATGTCAATGTCAATGTTCTTTTGATTTGATTTATTTTATGGCTAGATGTGTTGAGCATTTCTTCTATCTTTTCTCTCCAGAGAGGTTTCTCTTTAATCTTTAGCTGACTTAATTATTGGTCAGTTGTTTTTTGAGTACTTGTTGTTGGGGGATTTAATTTTTTGCGTTCAAGGTATATTTTAGATATGAGACCCTTGTCAGTTGTATGGCTAGTGAAGACCTTCTCCTAATCTGTGGGCTTTCTATTGATATTGCTAGGTGTGTCCTTTCCCATGCAGAAGCTCTGCAGCTTCATACAATCCTATTTTCCAAACTTTCTTTGATTGTGTTTCTGAATCTCTATTACTCAAATTTTGGCATGTTGGTTTCTCCTATTCTATCCTGTATGATGTCAGGGTGTCTGTTTTAACTCAAAGGACTTTTATGTATTGGGAGTTGATTCTGATGCAGGTTGATACATGAGGATCTAGCTTTACTTTTCTACAGGTGATGAATCAATTTTGTGAGCACCACTTACTGAAAAGGCTAACTTTCTTCCATTCTATTTTTTACCTCTTTTATGCATGTTTATGTAGCTATAGGACTGTGGGTTGTTTTCTAGGTTTTCAATTCTATTCCATTGGTCCTGTGGTCTATTGTTCCAGTAGCAAGCTCTTTTAATTACTGTTTTTCTGTAGTAGAATTGGAAATTTGGTATTGATATTCCTCCTGGGTAATTCTTTCTGTTGAGGATTGTTTTTGCCACTTGGGATCTTTTGTTGTTCCATATGAATTTTTGGATTGTTTCTTCGATTTCCTTGAAAAATTAGTTTGGAATATTGATATCCATCTTATTGAATTTCTAGATCGCTTTGGGAAGTACTGCCATTTTCAGGATTTGATCCTTCCCTATCCAGGAACATGGGCGGATTTTCCAATTTCTAAGTTCTGTTTAGATTTCCCTTTTCAGATTGTTAAAGATTTAATCATAGAGGTCCTTCACTTCTTTGGTTAAGTTAATTCTTTGGTATTTCTATTTAGGTGTGGCAATTAGGAATGGAGTTGCTTTCCTGATTTCAGGCACACCTTTCTCATTATTGGTATTCATAAAAGCCATTTACTTTTAAGAGTGAATTTTATATGCTGCGAATTTGCCAAAGTTCTTTGGGTCTGACTTGCTTCAATTAACATATTTTTTCTGAATCTTACCATTTGCTAACAAATGGAGCAATATCATTCTTTCTGATGGAGGCATGGAATTCCATTTTACATATAATTACCATATATTCTAAATATATTCGTCTACTGAGGGACTTCTGAGTTGGTCCCATATCTAAGCTATGGTAAAGAATTGTGCTAGATTTACCATGGTCTTCTATATGATCATTCGTGTTAATGCACAAAAGTGGGATTGCTGGATCATAGAGGAGCTCTACATGGAATCTTTTGAGGAAACTCTATACTGCTTTGGGATACAGGTTGACCCATTCAACAATTATACATACACGAACCTATGTTGAAAATGAGCTTTACAACCTTAGCAATGAGGGCAGGAAAGGGCAGGAGGAGTTGGGATGATAGGGAAGGAAGGATTCATAGGGGAAACAAAGGAGGCAGTATCAATGATCTATAGGAAATGTACTTATTCACAAAATTCTAACACTTCTGTACAGTATCTTTACAATAAAAATATGTAATTATAACAAACAGGATGAACTAGCAGAGTATCCATACCGTGGTGTCGAGCCATGGTAGGCATCCTGCCCAAAGAAATCTAAAAAGAGAAAAATTGAAAATATTTCTTCATATTAGAACTTTTGTTACACAGAATCACCCTGATATTGCTGCCAGCTTGGCTCCTTGTCCCTTTAATGCCACCTGATTCCACGGGATAAACTCAGTGAACATATTGCAACTTGTATGGACAAAACTCTTGTAGTTGATGTAGGTAAGACTTAAAACGAAAAGAGAAACTAAATCAATTTAGGCCATTTTCAACTACTCAGATGGTTGATTCCTGTTTATTTGTAGATAACATCAAATGGAACGGGAAACAAGAGTTCTAAAAATACATGGCCATATGTTTCCTCTGAGGAAGACTGGGATAAAGGTACAAAGCTTGTTGATTTGGGGGCTGGGAAGGTGGCTCAGTGGTAGAGGGCTTACCTTGCATGCATGAGGCTCTGGGTTCAATTCCTCAGCACCATATAAGCAGAAAACAAAAGCTGGAAGTGGTGCGATAGCTCAAATGGTAGAGCGCTAGCCTTGAGCTGAAGAGCTGAGGTACAGCGCCCAGGCCTACAGTTCAGGCCCCACGAACGGATTCCTCCCCACCCCCCAAAAAAGCTTGTAGATTTTTCTACATTTTCCATTATTGAATTACATCTGACCTTATGATATTGTATGATTTCTTCCTTTAGGAATGAAATTAAAATCAATGTTCAACTTATATTTTCTTGTCTGCTAATATGTATAACATATATGATCATATGCAGTCATAAATGATTAAAAACCTTGTCAAACATTTAAATCATTTGTTTTTGCACCTGGCTAAGAACTCATTCTTTTCCATGTTTATTATCCAGGTAAATGTTTCTCATAAAATTCTTAAGGCCGTTAAGCTTGTTGTTTTTCTATATCAATAATGGTATAATGTTAGAGCCCATCTAATCTTGCACCTCAATCGAGTATGTATTTCTATCTTTGGCAGAATCCTTGGAAGATCCTAGCCCAAGTTTTGTTTGTGGCACAATCAAAACCTCTGGCGACAACAGGTAAAGAAAATGCTGTTTTTTAATGACACACTATTGTCTGTCAAAATTCAAAGTGAAGAAATAGGATAAATGAATAACTAACTATATACCCAAGTATTTTGCTCAGAACAAATAGAGTTTGTACTGCTCTTTGACTGGTGATCCTGTGATTGGTGGAAAATTCAAGGACAGTTTCACTAGAACCAAGAAGAAAATCACCCAACTTACATCATATCTGAATTACTTTATATGAATGTCCTTCTCATTCTCGTATAATCAATTTAAATCAGTAAAGCCATAGATAACCATATTATGTTGGACCAATAGTTTTTGTCCTTATTTCCTGGTTTCAAGATTCACTCATCACATCAATTATGATAGTGTGAATGGCAGTATCTTCACCTGTTAATTGATAAATGTACGGACTGATTTGTGGGTTACCCTGTCTTCCTACTGAAATTGATTAATGAATATTTTAGGATTGACTATAGGATTTAAATTTACTCCATGAATTAATATAAAATATTTGAGATTCATGAGATGATTTACAATTTGCACTTTGCAAAGATACATTTTAATAAAATGTGTTCAGAGCTATTTTTTACGCAATAATTTGTACATGGATTTCAAACTTCTCATTCCTGAATAAAGTTTGAATATATAGGATATGTTTTAGACTGGAAATTCAAAATTAGATGTGTAATTATTAAGGTTTTGCTCTCTTCGTACTTATGAGATGGTTTAAAGAATTGTAATTGCTAGCATAAACGTCCTTCTAGATTCACAAAATAGATAGTACATTTTATTGTATGGAATGTGAAAACATTATCTCTCTGATATCCTAAGGTGGAAAATACAAGAAAAATTGAACAGTAATGGTTTTGTTTGGAATTTTTCATAAGCATTTATTTAACTCAAAATCATGTAATTTGTCTTTCTGGCAAATATGTGACCTCATGCTTTTTATAAATGAGGTAATAAATTCAAATTGTATTGATATTGTCAAGTATTTTCTTCTGTTCAGTACATAAAAAACAAGCTTATTCAACATTAGACGTAGGTGAATTTATGTGTGCCTGTCATCACAAGAGGGCCTCATATATTTTTCTCTCAAAAGACAGTAAGCACACTAAGAACTTATATTCAAACGTCTGTTCTATGTCAAATGTATTACAATATTATGTGAAGGATGAATGGACAGTTTATATAATGAAAAAGTGCTGTGGAAATGTAATGGGAATAGGTAAATTCACGTTTGCATCTGGTGACAATTTTCTAATTCAGGAAGATTATGGAAATGACTTAAACTCATCATGTTTACAAACTGCACAAATCAATTTAGTAATTGAACAACAGGATACATTAATTCTTGTGGTTAGGGAGTTTGTCATCTGCTGTAATGCAGGGTAAAAAGATTATGTCATGTGAAATTAATTTGGGGTAGAAAATCACACTTGAGACCGACCAGGTGAAAATTTTGTTAATTCTAGCATGTCATGCATTTGACATATAAGAATCTAATTACAAATTAAGAAAGAGAAGAATTTTTTCAGATTCATTTCTGGAAATCATCTCTTCAAAATCAAATACTATAGAGAATCTTATCCTTAAGGAAAACCATGGTTACTCATAGACCTGCAGTCTGCACGATTGTTGGGAACATACAAACTCAAAAATCATTTGCACATTTTGGATAACAAAAAAATAAGAAGCCTGGTAAAGGTCGCTTAAGAAACTTAGAATGATGAAATCTGAGAATCAGTTTTCAAAGTAGCCTAACAGGAATAGTTTTCCCACTCTCATCACAAATTAACTATCTCAAAAATGGATGTGGCACTGTAGATCAAGTGGTAGAACATTAGAGTGGTGAAGAAATCAGGGACTCTGCCCAAGCCCAAAGTTGAAGGCCAGCGACCAACAAGAAGATTAACCACAGACAGGAACGTTAATGACATATTCATCAACAATGCCACATATTTACTGGTTTTCCCGAAATCTCTGATTTTTTTCCTTCCACATAAGAGCCATTTAGATTTTATGAACACCCTACACTTACTATCATGTATTTTCTCTCCAAATTTCATAAAAAATGTTTGATGGGGCAGTGATATTTATTCATTTCATTGGTTATTAGAACACATAATGTGACCCCATGGGATTACTAATTCTATTCCCTGATGATAGTATTTCTTACTTATTTAATCATAGTTTTTCTGACATCTAAAAAGTAGATCATATTAAGACCGTGAATGAATCTGTAACAAAGTAGGAGGCCATGATTCTTGCTGATTTTTCTCAAAGCTTTATTCAAACCTAGTTTGTCATTAAATATATTTGTGCTGATTTGTGTATGTGATCAGATATTTCTGTTGCCCGTCCATTTGTAGGTGCAAGTTTTGTGTCTCTGTGTGTACACACTGAAAAGGAGTACAGTTTTTCCTACTGTTTCAACACCCATACGTTGATACAGGGCATATTTCTATGATTTTTGTAATTTCTCCTGCCTTCTTTTGATTTAAATCAATTAGGATAAAATTATTCACAGGTTATCAAACATTTTTATGTGTCTTCCTTGGTAATAAGTGTTGAATCCTTGATTGGGCCGTTGGTATTCGAGCCTCTTACCTGGACTTGATCCCAGTGATATATTCCCAATGTTGGTGTCCTTCAGGCATAGAATTCTCAGAACCATATTTATTTGAGTAAGCAATGTTAAGGTAGAAATGTTACCCTTAGTCAATGGAAATTTTCTATGTTCATTTCAAAGTCCAATATTTCAGTATTCATACTGAGAGGTAACATGCATGTCGTTTTTAAAGGTCAATTATTTTTACAAACTGCTGAATATATTTACCTGATACCACTTCACAATGTGATTGTGACTTCACAATAGCATTTGTTTTGTCCACATATAAGAATTGAAAAGCTGTTTATATGTTTGAGCGACGGATTATTTCTTGTAATTGTACCTGTAGGTATTTGCATGGTATCCCTTCATATTTTACTTGCATACCCTAAAACATGTATCCTTTGGTAGATTACAACTCATGAAACAATCACTATTTGTGAATGCATATATTCACAATTATTGAAATGGAGATCAATTTATCAAGTTGATTTACATTCATTGCAATAACATTGTATAGTAAAAACACTATGGATTTTGTTTTCTATACAATCACATGAATTATTTCTTCCTTTTTTCCTGGATGCATGATACATCCATGAATATTTAACAAGAGACCCGTTTCAGAAACTGTGCGAAGACCTGGGTGAGCCTGAATTGGTGGTATTAGAAAAATTTTGATGAACTGGACAATAATCACTCTAGTAATACAATAATTAGCATCACACTTCAAATGTTCAATGAAGTTTGAATGTTCTGAGAAAGCGTGTCCACATGTAATTTGTGAGATTTTGTTACAATGATCAAATTTCTGTAGAAATGGAAGTGGAAGCAACTATGAAATTTTTTGAAACTAACTGGCGATGTGCTCTCACTAGTTTTTGAGTATTTCTCCAACTACTAGTGAAGTTATTGTTCATATGGAGAATACAGGAATATATATTCAAGTATTTTGGATTGAAAGTAAAAAAATAATTTTTCTTTATTTCTTTGCAGGAGTCATTCTATTAGCAAACCATGAGTTCAAACCATTTCTCATTGTACCATCTACATCTTACATTTATTACTATATTCTGATGCTCACTCAACCAAATGAATTACTTTTGATTTCTACTACCTATTCACTCCCTATTGCCCCTTACCTTGAATCCAGAAGAAAACCCTGGTGTTTATGTCCTATTTGGAATTCACCATGTCCCTCTCCCCATAGACATGGTAAGGTTCGAATATAGAAACTTCAATAATCAAATCGAAATCTAATTTGTTTCCCAATAGAGAATAAATCGTACTTCATTTTTCACTGTCGTTGTTTGCCTGTGAAAATCATCTTCCATTTCATACATTGTTATAATTGCAGAGCCTAATACATAACAAAACTGTAATGACATTAGACCTCTTACAAAAATCTTACACCAATTATATATTCCATACAGAATGGTCATTAAAATTTCAATGGGAATTTTCAACTAACATTCTGAAGTATATTACTTACTATACAATCTTCTCGTCCATCTCAATGATTTCCACATGTAAACTCATCCAAAGAAGGATTCTGGGAGTTCCTCCTAAAAGCTGTGGCAGAAAAAATACAGATTCATGGATATGTACACAAACTACTATTCAAACCATATTCTTTTGAGGGGCCACATTGCAACTTGTGAAGATGCCATGATTTTGTGCTAGAAGTGTGACATTTTGAGTGCGAGAGGGTGTGCATATTTTGGCAATTTCCCAATGTATTTCCAAAGTGTTCCAAGAAGAGTGGACTGTATCTTTCGAGTGTAACACAGTATTATGGAAACATAATTAAATGCTATCTTAATATTCAACTTGTGTGGGATTTGCTCCACATATATAAGGCCCTACATATTTATACTGGACTTGGCAGTGTGGTCCAAAACATTTCTGATGCAAAATGGAATAATTTTTGAAACATACTTTAGGAAAACTTATTGGTAGGACACCTGTGAAATAAATAGATTTGAATCTTTTGGGTACAGATGCAAAAGTTAAAGATGTGTGAATGTTGCTCATATTTATCATAGTGTTGAAAAGGGAGCATTTCTGACTATGGCCACAATTTACAAATAGATTATAATTTTAAATGTTTCTTGGTTTTTCTTCAGATAGTGTGAGCAGGAATGCATTAAACACTAATTTGTGAAGGATAGTTTGGAACCTGTATACTCATGGAAACCTGAGCCTTTTCTAGTCTGGTAGGGATATGAAGAGGACCAGGTTATCTACACATGTCTGTGTGTAGACTGCAACCCAATCTACATACGTATCCATTTGTAATCTTATGAAAACTAAAATCAATATATGTACCAATACCCTTTATTTTTCGTTAAACTTATTGTCAATGTGATGTACAGAGGGATTATTATTGTGAATGTAAGGCAGTGAATATTTTTCTTGTCATATTATATCCTATTCCTCATTTTTCTTACAGTTTATTCAGCTTAAAATCGCTCCCGGATGTAACTGATGTGAAGGTAATTTTCTACATGTGTCCTTGTAAAGAATTTTATATCAGTGGGCCCCGATTGTCCTCTAGGAAAAAATCTTGATTACCCTTCTTTACCCTATTCAAATTAAAGTTTCTACAATCCACCGGTTACCAAACTCAAATATAGTGACAAGGAGAGAGACATCCTATGAAAACTAAAGGAAATAAAGCAAAAAAAAGAAATTGTGGTTGTTTTTTTTTAAAAAAAACACCATCAAAGATAAAACTTATGTTTCTTGGAGTTAATTTTGCTCACCATGAACTTCTTGTTCCTATATATCTAGCAATTAAGCACTTGCATTCCTCTTCCAGGATGAAATTGGATATACACCAATTAAGACAAAAAGAGAAAGTAGGGCACCTATGTTCTAAAAGTCACTGCTAAAGAAAAAAAATATGACTTCATTGGGTAAGGTTAAATACAAGCAGGATAGATGCATTGAAAGGAAATAACAATATTCAATAAATAGTCTTGTAATGCTCGATAAATGCCTATAATAAAGTTAGATTATACAACACCCTGTGTCATAACACTTTCCAAAGGAGTCAGACCTCTAGGATAAAAAAATACTCAGAATGGTAACAATAGAAAAATACGAGGTCTCTTAGAACAGGTAGAAACTTTCCATTACAGATGCACAAATGAATCAAGCCAAAGAAAGGTTAGACAAAGTCTATAAATTGAACCTGCCAGCTTCTTTATACCAAAGGACATAGCTATGTAGGAAAAAAGGAAGCCAAAAATACTGGGAGATAATCTTCACTCGCTAAGAAAGAAAAAAATGTCTTAGCGCTGAAATATAATCAAAATTCAACAAGTCAAATCTCTCAGCCCCAAAGAATCCTGAATTATAAGCCCGCTCTATGAAAGAAGTCTATTTAAAGAGAAACTTCAATGATGGCTAATTGAGAATGGCCTACAGACATATGAAGAAATGCTCAAAAACTCTGACATTAAAAAAAAAAAAGACAAATCAATTCAACATTGAAATTCCACCACATTCCATTAGAATGGCAAAGTTATGTTCATTGCAGAGGGAAAATCAGGAACCACTCCAGAAGCCTGAATGTAGATTAATGGATCAGTAAATGTGGGGTATAAACACCTCAGAATTCTACTTACCATTAGAAAGAATGGCACAGTGGCATTTGTAAGGAAATGCAAAAATTGTAAAAAAATAAACAAACATGAATTAAAGTGTGCCAGACCCAACGAACATAGACTCCATAGATTCTCTTATTTCTAAAAACTTGTATATGCCCATTTTAGTCCTAGAATAGGATTACAATAGCTTAATAGTAATATACATACGACCATAGAATAGTAGGTTAAACAAAACAAGCTGTGAAATACAAAAGCAATTGGTTTAACTTTCTTGATTTTTTAAAATGTGCTATGTGAATCTATTTCTCTTTACTTGCCTTTTTCCTTCAGTTTATGTTTTATACAATGTTGCCACTGTATTGGATTTTGGTACATACTGTATTTCATGTACTTTGATGAGAATTAGGCATGTGCAAAAATGACCATACAAGAAGATGTTAAATGAAATGAACCCCTAGATAGGACACAACATATTTCTACTTTCTTGCTGTTGTTTTTCATGATTCTAAACACTTCTATGTGATTTGTTTTTCTTCAATGTTCTTCCCCAAGTTTTATCCCTGTTTTCATTGTATTTGCTGACAGTGTCATGCCTCTTACATATATTTTTTTTTCTACATTGTGGAGGGAAGGGAAATAATAAAATGTTGAAACAGAATACTAGTTGATGTATTGTAACAATGAGATGTACAAGACTTTAAATTTCACAATTTTTGGGTTTGGGGGAAGAGAGGATATAGGGGAAGTAACAATGCTCGATAATAAATGTACTCATTACCTTAATCATGTAATTCTAACCCATCTCTCCAGAATTTTTAGAATAAAAATTATTTTTAAAAAGAACTAAATTAAACTTTTTAGCATAAAATTTTGAGAAATATTCCCTTATAATATTCTGAATCTTGGTTGTTTCCGTGGTGATGTTTCCGTTCTCAACTCTGAGTTTATTAATTTGGGTGTGTTCTCTCCTTTTTCTGATAAGGTTTGCTAATGGTCTGTCAATTTTGTTAAGTTTTTCGAAGAAGCAACTCTTTGTTTTGTTGATTTTTCTATAGTTTTTTTGGATTCTAATTCATTTAATTCTGATTTAATTTTGATTATTTCTTTCCGTCTACTGGATTGGGTTTTATCTTGCTGCTCTTTTTCAAGGAGGTTTGGATGTGTCATTAAATTGTTAGTTTCAGATCTCTCCAATTTGTTGATGTAGGAGTTCAGAGCTATAAACTTGCCTCTGAGTACTGCCTTTGCTGTGTCCCAGAGGAGCTGGTAATTTGTGTGTTCATTTTTGTTGAATAGCATGAACATTTGAATTTCCTTTCTAATCTCTTCCATAACCCACTCATGATTCAGCAGTGTGTTGTTCAGGCTCCATGTGATACCAGACTTTGTTTGGTGGCTTTCGATGTTGAGTTCTAATTTTATTCCCTTGTGGTCAGGGAGAATTCAAGGTATAACTTCAATGTTTCTGAATTTAGACAAGTTTGCTTTGTGGCCTAAAATGTGGTCTATTTTAGAAAACGTTCCATGTGCTGCTGAGAAGGACGTGTATTCTGATGCTGCTGGGTGAAATGTTAGGTAAATGTCTGTTAAGTCTAGTTGATCTATGCAGCTGTTTAGATCTGCGGTTTTTCTGTTGAGTTTTTGCCGAGTTGATCTATCTAGTGGGGAGAGTGGTGTGTTTAAATCCCCAACAATTAATGTTTTTGGATCTATATGGGATTTGAGGGAAAGTAGTGTTTCTTTGATAAATTTGGGTGCTCCATTGTTTGGCGAATAGATATTTAGAATTCTAATATCCTCCTGAAGGGAGATCCTTTAAGTAGAATGTAGCGACTTTCTTTATCTCTTCTCATGAATTTTAATTTGAAGTCTATTTTATCTGATATTAGGATTGCACCTCCCGCCTGTTTATGAGGGCCTTTGCTTAGTAGATTTTGTTCCAGCCTTTAACATGGAAAATGTGTTTGTTTTTACGGCAAGATGTGACTCGGGCAGGCAGCAGATAGAAGGGTCTTGTTTTTTAATCCAACTAGACAGTCTATGTCACTTAATTGGAGAGTCCAGTCCATTTATGTTAAGAGATAGGAATGAGAGGTATTTGGGAGTTCCTGCCATGTTATCCACCTTCTTGGGGGCTGCGAAAACTGGGTTCTTCCTAAGGTCCTTGGATTCTCAGTTTGGGTGCAGTTTCTTGGCCTTTGTTGCAGTCTGCTTGGTTTTCTATGTATAGGACATCTTTAAGAATCTTTTGTAGGGCTGTTTTGGTGGAGATGTATTGTTTCAATTTTTCTTTGCTATGGAAGGTTTTTATTTGGCTTTCAGTTATGAAGGAGAGTTTAGCTGGGTACAGTATTCTTGGTTGGTAGTTATTTGTTTTTAGGGCATGGCATACGTCATTCCAGGCTCTTCTTGCTTTGATTGTCTCTGCTGAGAAATCTGAGGTACTTCTAATTGGTTTCCCTTTATAGGTGATTAACATTTCCTCCTTGACATTTTTAAGAATCTTTTCTTTGGTCTGGGTTGATGCTGTGTGGATTTTAATGTAATGTTGGGATGTCCTATTCTGTCTGGTCTATTTGGGGTTCTAAAATCTTCTTTTATCTGAATAGGCCTAACTTTTTGTATGTTTGGGAAGTTCTCTGCTAGGATCCTGTTAAACAAATTTCCTAGACCATTGACTTCTCTTTCTAGGTGTTCCTCTACAACCATTATCCTTAGATTGGTCCTTCTAGTGGTGTCTTCCTGGTGTTGGATCGTCCTATCATATTTCTTGGACTTGTCTTGGATGGTTATATGTTCTTTCTGTATAATATCTAAGATGTCTTCAATCCCTTAGATTCGATCTTCTACATGGTCTAACCTGCTGTCAAGACCCTCTACTATGTTTTTTTTTTATCACTTTTCCTTCTAATTGGTCAGCTTTGATGGAAATTATGTTGAAGATTTTGGATCATATTACTTCCAATTTTTTGAATATTCATATCCTTGTTGAATGAATTCCTCTTAGTCTTCTCATTCCAAGAACACAGATCGCTTCACAGTGTGATCTGCAAGAGCTTAGGAAATGAGCAAATGAGGACAGAAGTCACATAAAATCATAAATACAATACTTCCAAAGACAGTAAAGTTGTATTGTATTTCTTCTTTACATCCTGATTTTTTGAAAGTCTGTAATTCCTGATAGTCCATTTTATTTTATCAATGTGATGTATTTCCAAGAGTTTTGTAAACTCTGTGTAGACTTATGTATTCACCAGGACACAAAGTGTGAGAAGTTAAATCTAAACCATAAAAATTATGCAATGACTAGTGTGAAAATAATATTGCATGACAAATGACATTGTGGAAACCTATGTAACACAATACTCATAAGACAATATGTTGGATATGATCTGTACAACACTGGTGTTAATGGATAATGGCAAAAAGAGAGAAAAATGAGGAAGAGGGTAACAATTTCAACAAGCATTGAACTCATAGCTTGTATAACTATACCACTAATTAGGTCACTATGACAATAAAATTTAAATAAGACAGAAAATATTAGACGTAAATGATAGCATTGATGGGAACACAAGTGTATATCTTCAACACTTTTTCAAACATGATAATGAAAATATCTATTAATTCTTTGAATTCTAATTTTGCAATTAGCATTTTTTTGCATATACAAGACAAACACAACAGAAAAGAATTTCAGGCTCATTAGAAAATTATTATTTTTGAATTGTTGTATCTATAACAATCCTATGAATATCCTTGTTAATTATTTCCAGATTACAGAAGGCATAGAAAGGTCTTTTGCACAGATCATATATTAATATGGTTCTGTTAACAGTGAATAGTGTTCTTCCATTTATTTACAATTTTTAGTACCAAATAAATCATTAAAAAGTTAATGTTCACCACAAATTTAATGTGGATATGTATTCTCCACTCAGGGATGCACACTGATATTGTAATGAGAACTTTCAACACATTTTTTAGACATGAATACACTACTGCTAGAGCTTTGATATAATCATTCTATCACAGGTGACCACTGAGTAAGTGCGTGAAAATTGTATGATACCGTTAGATTCCACTAGTTTACTCATAGCAAAATAAAATCTACAGATAGGGAGAACACATGTCAAATTTTTAAAATACGTGATTTGTTAAAAACTCTATTGAACCTAGTTATACATATAATTATACAATAGGGTGAAATTCATAAATTTTAGAAAATATTCTACACCTCAATACAACTGTGGTCAAGTGGCACTTCCACCTACCCACACCACACAAAACAACGGTATACTAAGCAAAGTTCCGCAGAAGTTCTTTGCCCACTATGAATCCCAATTTTAACACTATGTGTAATTACTTCTTTTTATTTTCTTACCACTTGAATGAATTACTGCTTACATTGAAGTTGATAAGCTGCACCTACTTTTGGATGCACATTGAACTATAATGAAAGTGGGGTTTTTGTTTATTTTTTTCTGTTTGCCTTAGGGCACATTCGTTTTGAAACCAGAATTTAATCTTCTCCTTTCATAACATTTGTTTTTTTTTTATTTAAAATCAGAATGCATTTGACAACAACTTTTGAGGGGATTAAGTCATTGTGAATAGTAATAAATGTGAAGTTAACATTATACTTGAGGTCAATAGCCTTTCATTTTTCTGCATGTATCAAATTCTATCTTTGATAATAGAAAAGAAAATCATCCATCTGTTACAGTTTGGTGGACAACATTTCATAATTATTACAGTTTAATGTCAAACAGTATATTGTTTGTATCAACTTTTTATGTCCCGCTCATATTTTCAGTATGGATCAGGGAACACTAATTTCCTTGGAAAACTTAAAAAGAACAAAATCTCACAATGCAATAATAGTCACATGTGGTAAAGCTGCCTCTATTTCATTCAGATCAATAGGACATCTGAATACCATAATCAGGTTTTTTTTCTGTTGTTATTTTTTGTCTCTGTTTTTAAAAAATTTTCCTCAAAAGATGACGTAAAGAGAAAATGCAAGGAAGACTAAAGAACGTTTTTGTCAAAAGATGATTAAGTTCTAGAAGGGTCTTTTTTGTGAAACTCTTAATAAAATTATTGATGACTAAAGAAACTAAACAAGACAAAATAATACCTAAAGATTGATTTATTGTGGGTTTATACAAGATAGAATGTGTAGAGATGTCTAGGCAGAACCATTTACAAAGAATCAGTAGTTGCTGTGAAGATGAAAAGTGTGACACATCCATTCACATTATTCCTCTACTGAATATTCACACATTTCTCTTATACCGAATCGGAGTCTACCAATGCATACTAAAAGGAAATGGGATTTTGTCGTCCGAGTTCATGCCGGAAGTCAGCACTTCCGTTGCCATATGCGGAAGTGTGGCTGAGTTCTGTCAGTTCCTAAAACGGAAGTGAGGTTTATGAGCTATATCACAATAACGGTGACCCCACCTAGAGAAGTCATTATACAGAAGTAGCTGTTGCTGTGGAAAACCAACTAGTGGGACATCGTCCATCGTGGGGAGGAGGAGATCCTGACTTGTTTGGTGAATCCAGTTAACTGAAGGACATAGGTAACAGGCCCTTGCCTTCTCTTCTTTCTTTTAAGTCTTAGATATGTAAACCATCTCTTTGGCTCGTGTATGTGATTAGAACTTTTCTCACTTTCTACCCCTGACATCCCAAATGTAGTTCTAATAATTTTCTCCAACTAGGCCGGCTTGTTCCATGGGAAAAGAATAAAAATTCCTTACTTTCTTAGACTTCAGAAAATAGCTATTTCCATTCTGGAGAACTCGAAATTTACTTTTATTGCCCTCACATTTATGTGCATCAAAGCAATCATATGTTTAATGTCTTCTGGCTCTACTTCACGGCCACTAGACACTGCACAACTGAAATTCACTACCCATTGAACCAAAGCCAATCTGAAACATTGAGTAACGAGTCCCAATGATTCCTTTGCTTTGCAATACATATCTGCTCTAATAAGCAGTTAGTTGAATAATATTCCATCCTGATCTTATAATCTGAATAGGATATCACAGTATATCTGTGAGAATAGCAAATCCTCATTCACATAAGTGCATATGTTCAATATGTATTAGATATTTATACATTGGAATTTGGATATTGTTAACTCGGACATCCATAATTAAGAAGACCTTTTCCAAATTCACTTAAAAGTTGTCATGATGCATCATCCTCTGAATGGATAAGGTAGAAAGGCCTGAAAAATACAAAATATTTTGAGTTCAAAAGTTATACATTTCATTTCATGTGTGTCCAGCAACAAAACGTATTAGAGATGAATAAGTTTTACCCAGTTTTTTTTTTTTTTTTCATATCGCGGAGGAACCACATTTATGATGTGGTTTTGATGTATTTAGTCATGTTTCCTCTCAGAATTTTTTTTTTATCCGCAGGACTTGCTAATATTTATCTGCCTGTCAAAATGGAAAAAGGTAAAAAATGTTTGCACATTTGTTTGGCGAAATTATCTTAAACGGTCTTGTTCACACTATTTTTTGGAATAACAGAAAGTATATTGATGGGAGCTGAGAAATGGGATAATGAGATTTCTCCTGATTGAATCTGAAACTTTAGACATTTTGATAATTATTACTGTGACTTTTGATGTTCTAGATTGAAAAATTGAAAACGAATGTAAATGATGGGCATATTTGAGATTGAAATGTAAGAAAGCAATAAAATAAGTGGAGCTCAGTGGATGTATGCTCTCAGAAGATAAAGCAAGCTAACAGTTCCACTTGACCTCATGGAATAATTTTTAACTAGAATAAATATTTTTCATAATGCTAAAAAGTAACAACTCCCTATTAGAAACAGAATACATAAGAAATAAAATTCTAGACTAATACTCTTTGTCAAATTTTAAATCTATATTCTCCAAATACAGATTCCTAAGTTAAGCTAGAGTTCAAAAGGGAAATAAGATTGAAGACTTGGCATGTTCCCAATGCATTGATTTTCCCGAGGTATTTTTCTCTTTCAGAGGAATGTGTGGATTGTGAGAGGTTATTGCAGTGTCCCTATGTTGAAAACCACAAAATCAGATCATGCAGGTTCCCATACCATCTTGTGAAATGTCCAAAGGTAATGTTTCATTGGAACATGTTGATATTATGTAATTACTTTAGTTCATAAATTAATTTGCATGTTGTTTCTAAGATAAATTGTGGGAAATGTACGTGAAAGATATGAAAGATTGTGGGCACAAATGTCATAGATTTTTGTATTTCTTTTGAAATATTTTCAGCATGTAATGGAAAGTAAGACAGTCGAAGCCCAACTCGGTTATTTCCGGAGATGTATATCTCAATCTCTATTCAAAACAGAACAAAGGCAAGATGTGTGCAATTATGTTATACTGTGTGTTTATTTCACAAAACCTAGAGGTTGTTTCCTTTTCCTCCCCAGTACCTAATGGCCGAAATGTAAATTTATTTCATAATATGACATTATTTTGTTAAAACAACAACTGTATTATCATATGGCCTAGAATTCAGTTTGGATAATTAAGTTATTATGCCATGGTTATAAACTGTTAACATGGGAGATGCAATGTGTCTTTTTTCTTTATTTAGGGTATTGAATAAAAACTTGCTTTTTGGTTTCATCCAAATTTCACCAAATTCGAAGGTTCACAAAACTGTGTGTAGAAAATTATGTTTTTCTTCTTGTAACACTGCTATAATTGGTCCCAGAACAATTGGGGCAATGTCATTCTTTCTGATGGAGGCATAGAATTCTACTGAGTATAAATTCATTTTCTTGGTCCATTAATTTAGGAAGGGGCATCTGGGTTGCTTCCATATCTTAGCTAGGATAAATTATACTGCTATAAATCTAGCTGTGCTGGTAGCTTTAGTGTGGTCTTGTTTGTTATCATTTGGGTAATTGCCCCAAAGTGGGATTGCTGGGTCATAGGAGAGCTGTATGTGGAGTCTTTCCATGAAACACCATGCTACTTTCCAAAGGGGTTGAACAAGTTCACACTCCCAATAACAATGCAGTAGGATTCCCTTCTGGCCACATGCCCTCCTGCATGTGATGGTATGAGAGTTCTTGACTATAGCCATTCTATCTGGGGTTAGGTGAAATATCAATGTTCTTTTGATTTGCATTTATTTTATGGCTAGATGTGTTGAGCATATCTTCCATCTTTTCTCTCCAGATAGGTTTCTCTTTAATCTTTAGCTAACTTAATTATTGGTCAGTTGATTTTTGAGTATTTGTTGTTGGGGTATTTAATTTTTTGAGTTCAAGGTATATTTTAGATATGAGACCATTGTCAGTTGTATGGCTAGTGAAGACCTTCTCCTAATCTGTGGGCTTTCTATTGATATTGCTAGGTATGTCCTTTCCCATGCAGAAACTCTGCAGCTTCATACAATCCTATTTTCCAAACTTTCTTTGATTGTGTTTCTGAATCTCTATTACTCAAATTTTGGCCTGTTGGTTTCTCCTATTACATCCTGTATGGTGTCAGGGTGTCTGTTTTAACTCAAAGGACTTTAACCTATTTGGAGTTGATTTTGATGCCGATTGATACATGAGCATCTAGCTTTAGTTTTCTACAGGTGATGAATCAGTTTTGTCAGCACCACTTACTGGAAAGGCTTACTTTCTTCCATTCAATTTTTTACCTCTTTTATGGAAGTTTAAGTAGCTGTAGGACTCTGGGTTGATTTCTAGGTTTTCAATTCTATTCCATTGGTCCTGTGGTCTCTTGTTCTAGTAGCAAGCTGTTTTAATTACTATGTTTTTGTAGTAGAGTTGGAAATTTGCTCTTGATATTCCTCCAGGACCATTCTTTCTGTTGAGGATTGTTTTTGCCATTTGGGATCTTTTGTTGTTCCATATGAATTTTTGGATTGTTTCTTCCATTTCCTTGAAAAATGAGTTTGGAATATTGATATCCATCTTATTGAATTTCTAGATCGTTTTGGGAAGTATTGCCATTTTCAGGATGTGATCCTTCCTATCCAGGAACATTGGCGGTTTTTCAAATTTCTAAGTTCTGTTTAGATTTCCCTTTTCAGATTGTTAAAGATTTAATCATAGAGGTCCTTCACTTCTTTGGTTAAGTTAATTCTTAGGTATTTTAATTTTTGTGGGGCAATTAGGAATGGAGTTGCTTTCCTGATTTCAGGCACACCTTTCTCATTATTGGTATTCATAAAAGCCATTTACTTTTAAGTGTGAATTTTATACGCTGCGACTTTGCCAAAGTTTCTAATGAGCTCGAGTCATTTGGGAGTGGAGTCCATGGGAATTTGTAAATACAAGATCATGTCTCTGCAAAGAGGGAGCTTTTTGAATTCATTTTATGGTATTTGGATCCCCTTTATGTTTCCATCTTGTCTTAGTGCTGTTGTTGAGCATTCTAGTGCTAAATTGAAGAGAACTGGAGGGAGTGGACATCCTTGTCTGCTTCCTGAATTAGACGGAATGGCTTTAAATTTTCATCATTGTGTAAAATGCTGGCTGTAGGTTTGTCTTTATTGTATTGAAGAATGTTCCATGGATTCCTATTTTTTTCCCGAGCCTTCAACATAAAAGAGTGTTGGATTTTGTCATTGACTTTTCTGCATCTATTGAAATAACCATGTGGTACATATCCTTGCTCTTGTTGATGTGGTGAATTATAGCAATTGATTTGTGTATATTGAACTAATTAATTTGTGTTTATTTGCATCCCTGAACTGCTACCAGTTTGATGTTGATGTATGATTTTTTGTATGAATTGTTGAATTTGATTGACCAAAATATTGTTGAGTAGTTTTAGTTCGATGTTTTTGAAAGTAATGGGTCCTTAATTTCCTTTCTTTAATGAAACCAGGCCACATTTTGCCATTGACGGTTATAATGGCTTCATACAAAGAGCATAAAAATCAATTTTTCCTTCAATTTCATTGAAGATTTCGAGGAGTACCTGTTTAATTCTGCTTTGAAGGCCTTGTAGAATTCCATTGAAAGTCCATTCTGTCCTGGGCTTTTCTTAGATGGGTGGTCTGTTATTGCTTTTTCTATTTAGATTCTTGATATGGGTCTGTGAAGTTGGTTTTACTTACTTTGGTTTAGTTTTGGCATGTCGAGATTTGATAGGAAATAGACTATTTCTCTAGTCCTTTTCTTCCAGTTACCAAAAATTTTTAGCATAACGGTTTGAGATGTATTCCCTTATAATGTTCTGAATCCTGGTTCTTCCTGTGGTAATGTTTCCATTTTCCTCTCTGTTTACTTGGTGTGGTCTCTTCTTTTTCTGATAAGATTTGCTAAGACTGTCAATTCTTTAAATTTTTTCAAAGAAACAACCCTGTATATTTTATTATTTCTATTTTTAAAAAAATTCTAATTCATTTAATTCTGATTTAATTTTAATGACTTCTTTCCATCCACAGATTGGGTATTTCTTGTTACTCTTTTTCAGTTAGGTTTAGATATCTCCATTAATAGTGGCTTCAGATATCTTCAATTGTTCTGATGGAACTCAGAGCTGTAAACTTGCCTCTGAGTACTGCTTTTACTGTGTGTCAGAGGAGCTGGGGATTTGTACGATTACTTTTGTTGAATATCATGAGTAATTGAAAATCTTTTCTAATCTCTTGCATGACCCACTTGTGATAGAGCAGTGTGTTGTTTAGCCTCCATGTGTTATCCGGTTTTCTTTGGTGGCCTTTAATATTGAGTTCTAATTTTATGCCCTTGTGGTCTAAGGCAATGCAGGGTGTAATTTTTACCTCTTCTCAATTTTAAATTGTAGTCTATATTATCTGACATTAGGATTGCAAATTCTGCCTGTTGATGGGGGCTCTGTGCTTGGTAAATTTTAATCCAGTCTCTCTTCCAAATATGTTTATCCTTATGGGAAATGTGTTATTTAATCTTGGAGGCAGCAGATAGAATGATCTTGCTTTTTCATCGATCTAGATAGTCTATGTTGCTTAATTGGAAAGTTAAGTCCATTAATATTAAGAGTTAGGACTGAGAGATGTAAATGTACTCATTATCTTGCCCAGGTAATAGTAAACCCTCTGAACAATATTTTCACAACAACAGATAAAATTAAATAAAAATAAAAAAATAAAAAATGATAGATAAAGCGTCCTTTGAATTTTGGGGATAGGGGGCGGGGAATCTTGTACGTCGCCTTTGTCTGTAACCAGTCTCTTCATAGAGTCTCTAGTCTGCTTATGATGTTTGCTTTTCTGTTGCTTGATTGCTTCTTTAAGTCATTTTATTTGATTAGGCAGAAAAATGCTCTGAATGTTGATGGAATTTATTGGTTTCCTCCCAGGATAGTTGAATGGCAGGGAGATTTTCTTGAGTATCTCAAATGAGTCAGATGTCTGTTTCCTCTAGCTTGTAGTTTATGTGAGAAGGCAAGGTTCTGGGTAGTGTTAAGACCTATGACCAATGCTAGCTTTTCCGTGAGGACCTAGCTCCTAAAAAATTCACAGAGCCCAGCCTGGAGCCATTCTCAGTGTTTAGGTTTACTGAGTTTCAATTATGTGTCTCAGATGCAATGGGGAAGGGCATAATCTGACTCTGTTTACCAGTGAAAAAGGTCACTTTTCATGGGATGGAGCTTCTCTGCCTGGACAGGGTAACTCTCCCCTGGGTGGAACTGAGCCTGGCAGTTCAGGTCAGGTACCTGTAACCTGCTAAATGGCTCTTTGTTTAAAGTTCTTCCAAAGCCTAGAGCTAGCTGCTCAGCCAGGCCTTTGTCAGTATCAGAGATGGAGATCTCTGGTGGGGGGCCAGTCTTTCCAGAGCTGCTCTCTGAGAATGAATGACATGTCATGGTTCTACTTATACCATATTCTTGGTTTCTGGGCCATCCCTGGTTTGTGATCCTTAGGATGAAGATTTCTGCTCCCTGTCAGTTCTGACTGATTGTGCGAATGTTCTGTCACCTATGTCTCAGACTCTGTCTGTTAGTATGTTGGCCATGGACCCCACATCCACCACAACCTCTGCAATCACACCTACTAGCAAGTGCTCAGATGTGTCTCCTTGATGGATTTCCCTCTCTGGCCAAAATCTCTATACTGTGATGGCCCACTTAGTGCAATTCTCTAGCCCAGAAAATTTCTCTGGAACACTAAAACTGCTTTCTCATCGAGAGATTTTCCTCCAGCTTCTCTTCTGTGATCTTCCTCAGCTCTTCCAAAAATAGAGGTTATTCTGTTGGAGAGATATATACAATGGAACAAAAACCTCATGTGGTACTTTTGAAGCAATATGTTTGAACTGTAGCAAGAAATAAAAATACACTTCTGTCCTTATATTGGGGTTCCTTTTAATTAATATTTACTGCTTGTCTCAGACATATACTAGTTATTGCAAATAAGGAAACCATGGGAACTATGTTTCTTTGGGCCTGGCTTACTTCACTTGATATAAATTTTCCCTGTCTTCCAATTTGCTAGCAAAATTGCCAATACCATTCATTCTGATGGAGACATCTAGCACTTTTGCCTAATCCTTTGTTTCACCCTACCATCCCCTCCCTCCAACCTCCTCAACTACACTCCCAACTTCCCATTACCCCTCCTGAAATTGTAAAGTGCATTTTTTATGGTCCCATGTACATCACTTTTGAACATTTCTGCTTATCCTTAACATACACTACTTATTCTAACTAAGGGAAACAATGGACCTATGTTTCTTTGTGCCTGACTTGCTTCAATTAACTTATTTTTTTCTGAATCTTACCATTTACTAACAAATGGAGCAATATCATTCTTTCTGATGGAGGTATGGAATTCATTTTTACATATAATTACCATATTTTCCTAATCCATTCACCTACTGAGGGACTTCTGAGTTGGTCCCATATCTTAGCTATGGTAAACAATTGTGATAGATTTACCATGGTCTTGTATATGATCATTCGTGTTAATGCACAAAAGTGGGATTGATGTATCATAGAGGAGCTCTACATATAATCTTTTGAGGAAACTCTATACTTCTTTGGGATACAGGTTGACCCATTCAACAATTATATATACAAGAATCTATGTTGCAAATGAGCTTTACAACCTTAGCTATGAGGGCAGGAAAGGGCAGGAGGAGTTGGGCTGATAGGGAAGGAAGGGATCATAGGGGAAAACATAGGAGGCAGTAACAATGATCTATAGGAAATGTACCTATTCACAAAATTCTAACTCTTCTGTACAGTATCTTTACAATAAAAGTATGTATTTATAAAAACAGTATGAACTAGCAGAGTACCCATACCGTGGTTTCAAGCCCATGGTAGGCATCCTGCCCAAGTAATCTGAAAAGAGAAAAATTGAAAATATTTCTTCATATTTGAACTTTTGTTACACAGAATCACCCTGATATTGCTGCCAGATTGGCTACTTGTCCCTTTAATGCTCGCCACTTGATTCCACGAGATCCACTCTGTGAACATATTTCAACTTGTATGGACAAAACTCTTGTAGTTGATGTAGGTAAGCCTTATAACGAAAAGAGAAACTAAATCAATTTAGGCCATTTTCACCTACTCAGATGGTTGATTTCTGTTTATTTGTAGATAACATCAAATGGAACGGGAAACAAGACAAGAGTTCTAAAAATACATGGCCATATGTTTCCTCTGAGGAAGACTGGGATAAAGGTACAAAGCTTGTTGATTTAGGGGCTGGGAAGGTGGTTCAGTGGTAGAGGGCTTACCTTGCATGCATGAGGCTCTGGGGTTAATTCCTCAGCACCATATAAGCAGAAAACAAAAGCTGGAAGTGGTGCGCTAGCTCAAATGGTAGAGCGTTAGCCTTGAGCTGAAGAGCTGAGGTACAGCGCCCAGGCCTAGAGTTCAGGCCCCACGAACGGATTCCTCCCCACCCCCCAAAAAAGCTTGTAGATTTTTCTGCATTTTCCATTATTGAATTACACCTTACCTTATGATATTGTATGATTTCTTCCTTTAGGAGTGAAATTAAAATCTATGTTCAACTTGCATTTTCTTGTCTGCTAATACGAATAACACATATGATCATATGCAGTCATAAATGATTAAAAACCTTGTCAAACATTTAAATGATTTGTTTTTACACCTGGCTAAGAACTCATTCTTTTGCTTGTTTATTATCCAGGTAAATGTTTCTCATAAGACTCTTATGGCCGTTAAGATTGTTGTTTTTCTATATCAATAATGGTATAATGTTAGAGCCCATCTAATCTTGCACCTCAATCGAGTATGTATTTCTATCTCTGGCAGAATCCTTGGAAGATCCTAGCCCAATTTTGTTTGGGGCACAATCAATCCCTTTGGCGACAACAGGTAAAAAAAATGCTGTTTTTTAATGACACACTATTGGCTGTCAAAATTCAAAGTGAAGAAATAGGATAAATGAATAACTAACTATATACCCAAGTATTTTGCTCAGTACAAATAAAGGTTGTATTGCTCTTTGACTGGTGATCCTGTGATTGGTGGCAAATTCAAGGATAGTTTCACTACAACCAAGAAGAAAATCACCCAACTTACATCATATCTGAATAATTTTATATGAATGTTTTTCTAATTCTCTTATAATCAATTTAAATCAGTAAAGCCATAGATAACCGTATTATTTTGGACCAATAGTTTTTGTCCTTATTTCCTGGTTTCAAGATTCACTCATCAAATCAATTATGATTGTGTGAATGGCAGTATCTTCACCTGTTAATTGATCAATGTACGGCCTGATTGGTGGGTTACCCTGTCTTCCTACTGAAATTGATTAATGAATATTTTAGGATTGACTATAGGATTTAAATTTACTCCATGAATTAGTATAAAACATTTGAGATTCTTGAGATGATTTACAATTTGCACTTTGCAAAGATACATTTTAATAAAATGTGTTCAGAGCTATTTTTTATGCAATAATTTGTCCATTGATTTCAAATTTCTCATTCCTGAATAAAGTTTGAATATATTGGATATGTTTTAGATTGGAAATTCAAAATTAGATGTGTAATTACAAAGGTTTTGCTCTCTTAGTACTTATGAGATGGTTTAAAGAATTGTAATTGCTCGCATAAACGTCCTTCTAGATTCACAAAATAGATAGTACATTTTATTGTATTGAATGTGAAAACATTTTCTCTCTGATATCATAAGGTGGAAAATACAAGAAAAATTGAAGAGTAATGGTTTTGCTTGGAATTTTTCATAAGCATTTATTTAACTCGAAATCATGTAATTTGTCTTCCTGGCAAATATGTGACCTCATGTTTTTATAAATGAGGTAATAAATTCAAATTGTATTGATATTGTCAAGAATTTTCTTCTGTTCAGTACATAAAAAACAAGATTATTCAACATTAGACCTAGGTGAATTTATGTGTGCCTGTCTTCACAAGAGGGCCTCATATATTTTTCTCTCAAAAGGCAGTAAGCACACTAAGAACTTATATTCAAACGTCTGTTCTATGTCAAATGTATTACAATATTATGTGAAGGATGAATGGGCAGTTTATATAATGAAAAAGTGCTGTGGAAATGTAATGGGAATAGATAACTTGAAGTTTGCATCTGGTGACAATTTTCTAATTCAGGAAGATTATGGAAATGACTTAAACTCATCATGTTTACAAACTGAACAGATCAATTTAGTAATTGAACAACAGGATACATTTATTCTTGTAGTTAGGGAGTTTGTCATCTGCTGTAATGCAGGGTAAAAAGATTATGTCATGTGAAATTAATTTGGGGTAGAAAATCACAATTGAGACCAACCAGGTGAAAATATTGTTAATTCTAGCATCTCATGCATAACATATAATTACAAATTAATAAAGAGTAGAATTTTTTTCAAATTCAATTCTGGAAATCATCTCCTCAAAATCAAATACTATAGAGAATCTTATCCTTAAGGAAAACCATGGTTACTCATAGACCTGCAGTGTGCACGATTGTTGGGAACATGCAAACTCAAAAAACATTTGCACATTTTGGATAACAAAAAAAAAGAAGAAGCCTGGCACAGGTTGCTTAAGAAACTTAGAACGATGAAATCTGAGAATCAGTTATCAATGTAGCCTAACAGGAATACTTTTCCCACTCTCATCACAAATTAAGCATCTCAAAAATGGATGTGGCACTGTAGATCAAGTGGTAGAACATTAGAGTGGTGAAGAAATCAGGGATTCTGCCCAAGCCCAAAGTTGAAGGCCAGCGACCAACAAGAAGATTAACCAAAGACAGGAACGTAATGACATATTCATCAACAATGCCACATATTTACTGGTTTTTCTGAAATCTCTGATTTTTTTCCTTCCACATAAGAGCTACATCGATTTTATGAACACTCTTCACTTACTATCATGTATTTTCCCTCCAAATTTCATACAAAAATGTTTGATGGGGCAGTGATATTTATTTATTTCATTGGTTATTAGAACACATAATGTGACTCCATGGGATTACTAATTCTATTCCCTGACGGTAGTATTTCTTACTTATTTAATCATAGTTTTTCTGGCATCTAAAAAGTAGATCATACTAAAGACCCTGAAAGAATCTGTGACAAAGTAGGAGGCCATGTTACTTGCTGACTTTTCTCAAAGCTTTATTCAAACCTAGTTTGTCATTAAATATATTTGAGGTGATTTGTGTATGTGATCAGATATTTCTTTTGCCCGTCCACTTGTAGGTGCAAATTTTGTGTCTGTGTGTGTAAAAACTGAAAAGGAGTACAGTTTTTCCTACTGTTTCAACACCCCTAAGTTGATACAGGACATATTTCTATGATTTTTGGAATTTCTCCTGCTTCTTTTGATTTAAATCAATTATGATAAAATGTTACCTTAGACAATGGAAATTTTCTATGTTCATTTCACAGTCCAATATTTCAGTATTCATACTGAGAGGTGACATGCATGTGGTTTTTAAAGGTCAATTATTTTTACAAACTGCTGAATATATTAACCTGATACCACTTCACAATGTGATTGTGACTTCACAATAGCATTTGTTTTGTCCACATATAAGAATGGAAAAGTTTTTTATATGTTTGAGCGACGGATTATTTCTTGTAATTGTACCTGTAGGTACTTGCATGATATCCCTTCATATTTTACTTTCATACCCTAAAACATGTATCCTTTGGTAGATTACATCTCATGAAACAATCACTCTTTGTGAATGCATATATTCACAATTATTGAAATGGAGATCAATTTATCAAGTTGATTTACATTCATTGCAATAACATTTCTAGTAAAATCACTATGGATTTTGTGTTCTATACAATCACATGAATTATTTCTTCCTTTTTTCCTGGATGCATGATACATCCATGAATATTTATCAAGAGACCCGTTTCAGAAACTGTGCAAAGACCGGGGTGAGCCTGAATTGGTGGTATCAGAAATATTTTGATGAACTGGACAATAATCACTCTAGTAATACAATAATTAGCATCACACTTCAAATGTTCAATGAAGTTTGAATGTTCTGAGACAACGTGTCCACGTGTAATTTGTGAGGTTTGTTTACAATGATCAAATTTCTGTAGAAATGGAAGTGGAAGCAACCATGAAATTTTTTAAAATAACTGGGGATGTGCTCTCACTAGTTTTTGAGTATCTCTCCAACTACTAGTGAAGTTATTGTTCATATGGAGAATACAGGAATATATATTCAAGTATTTTCCATTGAAAATAAAATAATATTTTTTCTTTATTTCTTTGCAGGAGTCATTCTATGAGCAAACCATGAGTTCAAACCATTTCTCATTGTACCATCTACAACTTACATTTATTTTTATATTCTGATGCTCACTTAACCAAATGAATTACTTTTGATTTCTACTACCTATTCACTCCCTATTGCCCCTTACCTTGAATCCAGAAGTAAACCCTGGTGTTTATGTCCTATTTGGAATTCACCATGTCCCTCTCCCCATAGACATGGTAAGGTTCGAATATAGAAACTTCAATAATCATATCGAAATCTAATTTGTTTCCCAATGGAGAATAAATCATACTTCATTTTTCACTGTCGTTGTTTGCCTGTGAAAATCATCTTCCATTTCATACATTGTTATAATTGCAGAGCCTAATACATAACAAAACTGTAATGACATTAGACCTCTTACAAAAATCTTAGACCAATTATATATTCCATACAAAATGGTCATGAACATTTCAATGGGATTTTTCAACCAACATTCTGAAGTATATTCCGTACTATACAATCTTCTCGTCCATCTCAATGATTTCCACATGTAAACTCATCTAAAGAAGGATTCTGGGAGTTCCTCATAAAAGCTGTGGCAGAAAAAAACAGATTCATGGATGTGTACACAAACTTCTATTCAAACCATATTCTTTTGTGGGGCCAAATTGCAACTTGTGAAGATGCCATGATTTTGTGCTAGAAGTGTGACATTTTGAGTGTGAGAGGGTGTGCATATTTTGGCAATTTCCTAATATATTTCCAAAGTGTTCCAAGAAGAGTGGACTGTATCTGTCGAGTGTAACACAATTTTATGGAAACATATTTGATGGCTATCTTAATATTCAACTTGTGTGGGATTTGCTCCACATATATAAGTCCCTACATATTTATACTGAACTTGGCAGTGTGGTCCAAAACGTTTATGATGCAAAATGGAATAGTTTTTGAAACATAATTTAGGAAAACTTAATGGTGTGAAACCTGTGAAATAAATAGAGTTGAATCTTTTGGGTACAGATGCAGAAGTTAAAGATGTGTGAATGTTGCTCATATTTATCATGGTGTTGAAAAGGGAGCATTTCTGATTATGGCCACAATTTGAAAATAGTGTATAATTTTAAATGATTCTTGGTTTTCCTTCAGATTGTGTGAGCAGGAATGCATTAAATACTAATTTGTGAAGGATAGTTTGGAACCTGTATACTCATGGAAAACTGGGCCTTTTCTAGTCTGGTAGGGATATGAAGAGGACAGGGTTATCTACACATGTCTGTGTATAGACTGCAACCCAATCTACATACGTATCCATTTATAAACTTATGACAACTAAAATCAATATATGTACCAATAACCTTCTTTTTCGTTAAACTTATTGTCAATGTGATGTACAGAGGGATAATAATAATGAAGGTAAGGCAGTGAATGTTTTTCTTGTCATATGATATCCTATTCCTCATTTTTCTTACAGTTTATTCAGCTTAAAATCGCCCCTGGATGTAACTGATGTAAAGGTAATTTTCTACATGTGGCCTTGTAAAGAATTTTATGGCAGTGGGTCCCCCATTGTCCTCTATGAAAAAATTTTGATTCCCCTTCTTTGCCCTATTCAAATTAAAGTTTCTAAATTCCACCGGCTACAAACTCAATATAGTGTCAAGGAGGGAGAAATCCTATGAAAACTAAAGGAAATAAAGGAAGAAAAAGAAATTGTGGTTGTTTTTTTTTTTAAAACACCATCAAAGATAAAACTTATATTTCTTGGAGTTCATTTTGCTCACCATGAACTTCTTGTTCCGATATATCTAGCAATTAAGCACTTGCATTCCTCTTCCAGGATGAAATTGGATATACACCAATTAAGACAAAAAGGGAAAGTAGGGCACCTAAGATTTAAAAGTCACTACCAAAGAAAAAAAATATGACTTCATTGTGTAAGTTTAAATAGAAGCAGGATAGACGCATTGAAAGGAAATAGCAATATTCAATAAATATTCTTGTAATGCTCGTTAAATGCCTATAACAAAGTTAGATTATACACCACCCTGTGTCATAAAACTTTCCAAAGGAGTCAGACCTCTAGGTTAAAAAAATACTCAGAATGGAAACAATAGAGAAATACGAGTCTCTTATAACAGGTTGAAACTTTCCATTATAGATGCACAAATGCATCAAGCCAAAGAAAGGTTAGACAAAGTCTATAAATTGAACATGCCAGCTTCTTTATACCAAAGGACATAGCTGTGTAGGAAAAAAGGGAGCCAAAAATACTGGGAGAAAATCTTCACTAGCTAAGAAAGAGAAAATTGTCATAGCGCTTAAATATAATCAAAATTCCACAATATTCAGCCCCAAAGAATCCTGAACTATAAGACCACTCTATGAAAGAAGTCTATTTAAAGAGAGACTTCAATGATGGCTAATTGAGAATGGCCTAAGAACATATGAAGAAATGCGCAAAAACTCTGACAATTAAAAAAAAAAGACACATGAATTCAGCATTGAAATTCCACCACATTCCATTAGAATGGCAAAGTTATGTTCATTGCAGAGGGAAAATCAGGAACCACTCCAGATGCCTGAATGTTGATTAATGGATCAGTAAATGTGGGGTATAAACACCTCAGAATTCTACTTTCCATTAGAAAGAATGGCACAGTGCCCTTTGTAAGGAAATGCAAAAATTGTAAAAAAACAAACAAACATGAATTAAAGTGTGCCAGACCCAATGAACATAGACTCCGTAGATTCTCTTATTTCTAAAAATTTGTATATGCCCATTTTAGCACTAGAATAGGATCACAATAGCTTAATAATATTATACATAGGACCATAGAATATTAGGTTAAACAAAACAAGCTCTGAAATACAAAAGCAGTTGGTTTCACTTTCTTGATATTTTAAAATGTGCTATATGAATCTATTTCTCTTTACATGCCTTTTTCCTTTATGTTTTATACAATGTTGCCAATGTATTGGATTTTGGTACATACTGTATTTCATGTAATTTGATGAGAATTAGGCATGTGCAAAAATGACCATACAAGAAGATGTTAAATGAAATGAACCCTTATATAGGGACACAACTTATTTCTACTTTCTTGCTATTGTTTTTCATGATTCTAAACTCTTCTATGTGATGTGTTTTTCTTCAATGTTCTTCCCCAACGTTTATCCCTGTTTTCATTGTATTTGCTGATAGTGTCCTGCCTCTTACATATATTTTTTTTCTACATTGTTGTGGGAAGGGAAATAATAAAATGCTGAAACAGAATACTATATGATGTATTGTAACAATGAGATGTACAAGACTTTAAATTTCACAATTTTATGGTGTGGGCGACGAGGGGAGATAGGGGAAGTAACAAAGCTCGAAAAAAATGTACTCATTACATTAATCATGTAATTCTAACCCCTCTCTACACAATTTTTAGAACAAAAATTATTTTTAAAAAGAACTGAATTAAACTTATTAGCATAAAGTTTTGAGAAGTATTCCCTTATAATGTTCGGAATCTTGGTTGTTTCCGTGGTGATGTTTCCGTTCTCATCTCTGAGTTTATTATTTTGGGTGTGTTCTCTCCTTTTTCTAATAAGGTTTGCTAAGGGTCTGTCAATTTTGTTAAGTTTTTCGAAGAACCAACTCTTTGTTTTGTTGATTCTTTCTATAGTTTATTTGGATTCTAATTCATTTAATTCTGATTTAATTTTGATTATTTCTTTCCTTCTACTGGACTGGGGTTTATCTTGCTGCTCTTTTTCAAGGAGGTTTAGATGTGTCATTAAATTGTTAGTTTCAGATCTCTCCAATTTGTTGATGTAGGAGCTCAGAGGTATAAACTTGCCTCTGAGTACTGCCTTTGCTGTGTCCCAGATGAGCTGGTAATTTGTGTGTTCATTTTTGTTGAATAGCATGAACATTTGAATTTCCTTTCTAATCTCTTCCATAACCCACTCATGATTCAGCAGTATGTGATACCGGTTTTTTTGGTGGCTTTTGGTGTTGAGTTCTAATTTTATTTCCTTGTGGTCAGAGAGAATGCAAGGTATAACTTCAATGTTTCTGAATTTAGACAAGTTTGCTTTGTGGCCTAAAATGTGGTCTATTTTAGAAAACGTTCCATGTGCTGCTGAGAAGAACGTGTATTCTGATGCTGCTGGGTGAAATGTTAGGTAAATGTCTGTTAAGTCTAGTTGATCTATGCAGCTGTTTAGATCTGCGGTTTCTCTGTTGAGTTTTTGCCGAGTTGATCTATCTAGTGGGGAGAGTGATGTGTTAAAATCCCCAACAATTAATGTCTTTGGATCTTTATGGGATTTGAGGGAAAGTAGTGTTTCTTTGATAAATTTGGGTGCTCCAATATTTGGTGAATAGATATTTAGAATTGAAATATCCTCCTGAAGGAGAGATCCTTTAATTAGCATGTAGTGACCTCCTTTATCTCTTCTCACGAATTTTAATTTGAAGTCTGTTTTATCTGATATTAGGATTGCAAATCCCGCCTGTTCATGGGGGCCGTTTGCTTGGTAGATTTTGTTCCAGCCTTTAACTTTGAAAATATGTTTGTTTTTATGCGCAAGATTTGATTTCTGCCGGCAGCAGATAGAAGGGTCTTGTTTTTTAATCCATGTAGACAGTCTATGTCGCTTAATTGGAGAGTTCAGTCCGTTAATTTTAGGAGATAGGACTGAGAGGTATTTGGGAGTTCCTGCCATGTTATCGACCTTCTTGGGGGCTGCGAATACTGGGTTCTTCCTAAGGTTCTTGGATTCTCAGTTTGGGTGCAGTTTTTTGGCCTTTATTGTGGTCTTTTTGGTTTTCTATGTGTAGGACATCTTTAAGAATCTTTTGTAGGGCTGGTTTGGAGGAGATGTATTGTTTCAATTTTTCTTTGCTATGGAAGGTTTTTATTTGGCCTTCTGTTATGAAGGAGGGTTTAGCTGGGTACAGTAGTCTTGGTTGATAGTTGTTTGTTTTTAGGGCATGGCATACATCATTCCAGGCTCTTCTTGCTTTGATTGTCTCTGCTGAGAAATCTGAGGTGATTCTAATTGGTTTCCCTTTATAGGTGATTAACCTTTTCTCCCTGACAGCTTTAAGGATCTTTTCCTTGTTCTGAGTTGATCCTGTGTGGATTATAATGTGATGGTGGCATGTCCTATTCTGGTCTAGACTTTTTAGGGTTCTAAAGGCTTCTTGTAGCTCAATACGCCTATCTTTTTGCATGTTTGGGAAGTTCTCTGCTAGGATCCTGTTAAAAAATTTCCTAGACCATTAATTTCTGTTTCTAGGTGCTCCTCTACACTCATTATCCTCAGGTTAGTCCTTCTGATGGTGTCTTCCAGGTGTTGAATAGATCTATCATATTTCTTTGACTTGTCTTGGATGGTTGTATGTTCTTTCTCTATAATATCTAGGCTGTCTTCCATCCCTGAGAATCGATCTTTTGCATGGTCTAACCTGCTCTCAAGACTCTCTACTTTGTTTTTTTATCTCTTTTCCTTCTAATTGGTCAGCTTTGATGGCTTCAAGTTCTTTGTTGAAACTCTGTTTTAGGTCTTGCATGAATCTCTTTACTTCCTTAATTTGTTGTTCAGTGTTTGTCCTCAAATCACTTAGTTGATTGGGTATGGTTTCTTTGGACTCCCATTCCTTCTTTTGGGTTCCACTCAGCTTTCCCTTTGTGGTCTCCCTGACTTCCTTCAGCTCTTTGTTAATGGATTCTATGGATACCATTAGTGATCTTTGTGTGTTCTCTACCTGGTCTCTCAATTCCTGTATTACTCTTTGATTAGCTTCCTCCCGTCTGTGGGATTCCTGCAGTTCTCTTTGAGTGTTCTCAGCCTGCTCACACCATTCCTCCCTTTCTCTTTGAGTATTCTCAAGTTGTTCACACAAATCCTGTATCAATTTTTTAGTAGCTTCCTCATGCTTATGATATTCCTGTATAAACTTCTGGAATGCCTCCTCTCTCTCCCTATGATGCTCATACAGAGTCCTTTGTACATTGTCAAACTTCTCATTTATCATGTTTGCTAGTAGTGTTTGTAGAGCTATTTGGGAACTCTCCTCTGGATTATTCTTTATCTGATCTGACCCCTGATTATCAAGATTGGGAATTGAGATACCCGAATTTTCCATTTTTCTTGTGTTTTTCCGGCTTACTCTCGCCATTTGAGATGAACATTGCACCAGTTTTGTGCTAGAACACTATCTTAAGGCAACCATCAACCAAAGTTTGCATTTGTACAGTCAATAGTCTACAGACACAATCTAGTTCAACAGATACATCTATTCAACATCAAACACGTGTATGTTCAAGGATTTTGAACCGCAGAAAAGAATTTGGAAAACCAGAAATTATTAGGATTAGGGAGAGATGTGGGTAAAAAAAAAAGAAATAGATTGGTGTGGGGAGGCACAGGGAGAGTTAACTCTGTCCTAATCACAATGCAGGAAATGGGTTGGGTAGGTTGCAAAGAGAGAGAGAGAGAAAAAGAAGAGAGGGAAAGGGGAATTAAAAGAGACCAGAAAAAAATAGAAACGTATAGATTAATGTTATTATAGAGATTAAAAGACCGTCTATTTAGAGAGGAATGTGAATATATTGAGAGAAAGGGAGGTACATAGAAGAGATGTGAAAAACTTTAAGGATGGGAAAGGGAGAAGAAAAGATAAGAAGTTCAGTAGAGCTAGACAAAAAACAAAAAGATAATTAAGAAAGAAAGAAAAAGAGAAAGAAGACAAGAAAAGAAAGGAAAACGCTCATTCACACATTCCTAAAATAAAAATTATAAGATGAGAAAAAAAAGTTACTGGAAAACAATTATTTTTACATTAGAGGCAAAAATTAAAGATTAATAAAAGTTTTAGAAGGGAAAAAATTTATATATATATATATATATATATATATATATATATATAAGGTAACAAAAAACTAAAAAACAAACAAAAAAAAGAAAAGAGGAAGGAGAAAAAAAAGAAAAAAAGTCTTTTGATTTTTTTTGGGGGGGAGGGGTGGGAAGAATCCTGTATCTCCCTTTTGTCTGTAACCAGTCTCTTGTTGGAGTCTCTGGACAGCTTGAGGTCCTGTGGCTTGATTGGTTTCTTAAGTCGGTTTGTTGGAAGAGCCAGAAAAATGCTCTGCTTTACCCAAGATTTTGAGATTCCCCTCCCAGGTTAGTTTTCTGGGAGGGTGATCTGCTTTGAGAATCACAAAAGAGGGGGATGTGGTGATGAGGCTAGGTTCTGGGTAGAGTTGAGGCCTTTCAACAAACAGTAGCTTTTCCCTGGGGCTATTTTGTGATAAATCTCACAGAGCCCAGCCTGGAGCCATTCTCAGGGTTTCTGTTTTTCGATTGTTTGTGGTGGCTGCTAGAGGGAGGGTCAGTCTCTGGCTCTGGTTACCCAGTGAGGCAAGGCACTCCAATGGCTGGTGCCTGAGTTGGGTGACTTTTCCCTGGACAGAGCTGAGTCTGGCAGGTCACTTCGCTGTTAAGTTCTTGTGACCTGCTAAATGACTCGTTTTATTCCAAGGTCTGAGCTGGAGCTAGCAGCTCCTCCGAGCTTTGTCGGTATCCAAGATGGAGATCACCGGTGCTGGGGAGGGAGGGGTGGCCTTCCCTCCTCTGCTCCCTGAGAAGGAGTGAGGATGTTGGGCTTGTACTCACGCCGAGTCTTGGATCATGGGTCGTCTCTGGTCTGCAAACTGCAGGATGAAGATGTCCACTCCTTGTCAGTTCTTTTTGGTGTTGAGTAGAATCCACTCGTCTGCTGAGTCTGGCTCCTTCGTCCCCGACTCTGTGTGTCTCAGGTATTACCCCGCGGCGGTGGTCGCTGCCGAAACCCTGCTGCCGCAGCGGCAGCTGCTTGCAGGCACTCAGATATGTCTCCTTGCCTTGGCTTTCCCTCTCTTGACTAACTCTCTGTCCTGTGATGGCACACTTGGTGTGATTCTCTGGCTTAGGACTGTTCACTGGAACTCTAAAACTGCTTTCTATGTGAGAGCTTGTTCAGATTCCAGTTTCTCCTCCGCCATCTTCCCGGAACCCTCTCAATCAAAATAATTATTATAGTAGAAAAATTTCCTAAGCACCTTTCAAAACATTATCTCTATTGGTACATACTTTTCCCTATTTATTGAAATGTTTTCTTCATTTAATTGTTGTATACCATTTTCTGAATGTGGTTTGGTACTTGCAGCTAGGAAATATTATACCTGACCAGGAAATCAATGATTCAAACTCTTTTTCCTATAATTTTTTAATGAATATATTTTATTCTGAAAATAGTGCACAGAGAGGTTACAATTACTTGGGCAAGATAATGAGTACCTTTCTTATCAAGCATTGTATCCTCCTCCTTTGTTTCCCCTACCTATACATTCCCACCCACTTCCCTCCCATCAGCTCTCCTCCCCCCCCCCCCCGCACCAAAGTTGTAAAGCTCGTTTTCGACATAACGACTTGTACATGTTATTCTTGCAATTGGGCAACCTGTATCCCTATTTAAACGATTTGTTGTTGTTGTTTTTTAAATAAAAATGGCTATAGAGAAATAAATAGGTAAATCCAAATTATGTATATTTGAAGACAATGCGTGGTTAGTCCTCTTCTCACATTACCCATCCATTCTTGAGAATAGTACACATTGTAAGGATATGTTTAGAACGTTTGGGAGAAAGAGGTTAATTTAAAACCAAGGAAATACTCTATGCTGCATTTTTGCTTACTTTATATCCAGAAAAGCTAAATTCTTCTCTTAATTCCTGTAGACTTTATACTCATGTTTCATCTCTGACGGGTGACAAATAAATGATATAAACGTTTCATCTCTGACGGGTGACAAATAAATGATATAAACGTTTTTTAACAGTCTTAAATTTAGGCTGAGGAATCTAGTTACAACTATACTCATGCAGATAAGCCTCTTCAGTCATGATAACATGATAACAAAATGTAAACCAATAACTACTGATACCATGCTTATGACATTTTGTGGATTTCAAACAGTGGTTATTACCATTTGTTTTGTAATGAACATCATTTTACAGGTTAGGATCTGAAGTGAGACATTATCCTCAAAAAAAAAATTAATGAAGCATCCACAATTAGTTACCAAGACATACATCATTTAACACAATGTTTTTAAAGTGCAAGCTAAAGGAAATCATGTATGAAAAATCAACATTTAAAATAAATACAGAATCAGTATGACTGATTTTTCCTTTATTCAAGTTTGAAATACAGGTTGGATGATGACTTTTCTGATTATATCCTTGAGTTAGGTCTTGATGATTCAATGGAGAAGATATGTGCTTTCATATATTCATTTGTTAGATCAAGGAGAAAATGAATTCCGTTCCAGCGTCAACTCCACATTAATGTTCTAGTTTTATACTGCTTCTTTGCCAATGTTTCAAATCAGATTGAGTAACTTGGGTGTCTTTTTGATCTAACTAATCGGTATGCAATTTTGTCACTACTCGAATGGTTTTGACCACCATTTATTAAAATATTATTTTCCTGAATCTACTATTCTCTCTTCTCATGAGATTTTTAATAATATTTATATAATGTGTTCATATTTTCCTTTAGATAATCCACATTCAGTATAATGCAAACAGTGTAGTTTGGAGTCAGTATGTACATCATAATGTGAGCGGTGTATATAATACACCGCTCACATTATATTATTTGCATTTTGTTCTTTTAAAGTCACTAGTGTTTAGTTCTCAATATGGATACTATTGAACTTATTCATGGCATTTCTGAAATTTTTAAGTATGTCATGATTTTTGTCATTTGATACTTAGCATATTATTCTTTTAAACATGTGTAGACCTTACTCCACATACAGTGAAATTTGTTTAAACAATATGATCCATTCAAGGGATTTGCTGTATTAAGTTCATCCAGATGAATTTAATTACAATCTGAAACTAGCTTATTTCTGAGAGACAGTTATCCTTATGACTCTACTCAAATTAATATTTGTTTAAAATTAATATTTGTTTAAAAAAGAAAAACTCCGCGTATGTTTTTGTTCCTGTGGAAGTTCTACTTTGTTGGTTGTTTTTACAGATGTGGTAACTTCAACATAAGTGTGCTTTTAATTTCAATTGCTTTGTGTCTATATTTTATTTCATATAACAGAAAGTACAAAAAGATTCAGTGATTTAGAACTTTTCCAAACAGAATTCTAAAAGATATACTTGAAATTTCATGACACGTAGCAGAGTAAGAGAGCCATTGTTTGAAATGATTTGAATTCTGCCTCATCTTGCCTATTTCCAATGGTGCTAGTTCAAATTTTTTAATGGAAAAAAAGTTTTGTCTGTATAAACTCAGAATTTTTTGTTGAATTGAGACACAGTACACATTCACATTTGATTTTAACTCTAAAATCTTCTTTCCTTATATTAATATCAAATATGTGAATTTATGATGCTATAATAACTTCTACTAATTTATATGAAATGATCCACTTCATACAATATGCAATATAGAGTATAATGGTCGTATTGTGTGATACAGTATGTAATAATTGACTCAGAGTAAGGGAAAATATGGGACCTATGTCTTTTGGGCCTGGCTTACTTCACTTAATATAATTTTTGTCCCCCATCTGAAACACTAGCACTTGCATTTCTACTTTCAGTCTAGTCTAGGAGTCTCATACATGAAAAATTGATTATTTGAACTTTGGTGACTGGTTGATTTCTCTTGGAATGTATCCAAGGGTGATCTTAGTCCATTCTGTGTTGCTGTGGTTGCTATAATTGAATGTCACAGAGAAATTTATCAGAAATAAGGGGTTATTTATTTGGTTCATGTATGTTATGATTGGGAAGTTCAAGTTCAGCATCCTCATCTTCTGGTGGTTGATGGGAGGTGGGAGAAAGGCTGCTGAGCTCCAGAATGAACAAGTACTTCACATGATGTCCTAGCTGCATTCTCCTCCTCTTCTTACAACGCCTCAATCAACCGAATTACCACCCAAATGTCATAGCTCTAAGTATCAGAGATGACATTAATACTTTCTTTTTTTTAATATGTTGTATATTGTTACGGTTACATGAGCAAGATAATTGTTACATCAAGCATTGTTACCTCCTCCTTTGTTTTCCCCCTACTCTCCCTTTCCTCCCACACCCACAGTTTCAATCCCCACTCCCCACGTTCATGCCTAAATTGTAAAGTTCAGTTTTCAACATAGTGTCTTCTACATCTCATTGTTACAATAGGTCAACATGTATCCCTCTTTAAGCATTTCGTCTTTTCCTTTATCCTCTCCAGACTAGAGAAGTGTATATACAAGATGCAGGGCATCAACATGAAATATAGTTGAAACAGGGGTTATACCATGGGGGAGGAACATACAAAGAAACAAAAAATTAAATAGCACATTATAAATAGGATCCATAGCAAGAAAGAAAATAACAAACGTTAAACATGATGATATGAGATGATGATGAGCAAAATGAAGCCCAAGATAGAGACACAAGTGGTTTTATGTTTCTTGCTGTTTTTTTTTTGTATTTATAATGTACCTGTGATTTTAAAATTTATTTTGTATGTTTCCCCCATAGTATAACGCCTGTTGTCACTGCCTTTGATTCCAGTGCCCTGGTTCTTGTATATTTTTTTTCTAATTTGGGGAAGGGAAGGGAAATAAGAAAATGTTGAAATAGGGATACAGGTTGACCCATTGTAACAATAAGATGTACAAGATATTGTGGAAAATGAACTCTACAATTTTGGGGGTGGGTCGGGTGAGTGGAGGGAGGAATTGGGGAGGTGGGGAGGGAAGGGATGCTAGGGTTTTGAAAAACAATGTTGGAGGAAAAAAATGCTCAATAAGAAATGTACTCATACCTTACATATGTAACTGTAACCTCTCTGAATAGTGTTTGTACAATAAACATATACAAAAAAGAATTGAAAAAGAATAATTGATTTTGGGGAAAGTTAATTACGGTGGATCTTTGTGGGATACTGAGTAATAGTAAGAAGTGTATTTGCTTCTATTTAAAAATCAGTTAGCTCTAAAAATAATTCATAATTATAAACTAATGCTGAAAATAAGGTTGTTTATTGGAAAAAGCCAGAAATCTCTTAAAATTGAGTTGTATCTGGGTTTTGGTGGCTCATGTCTCTCATCCTAATTATTCGGGAGTCTGAAATCTGATGATCAAGTTCTAACCAGTCTAGGCAGAAAAGTCCGTGAGACTCTTATCTCCCATAAACCACCTGAAAACCAGAAATGTTGCTGTGGCTCAAGTGTTGGAATGCTAGCCTTGAGCTGAAGAGCTGAGGGACAATGCCGATTCCCAGTGTTCAATCCCCAGGACTGACATAAAAAATTGACTTGGATTTTTACTTTATTATTTTATGATTTTTTAGGAGTGGGTGTTCAGTGAAAAATCTGGTTGGTATTTATATTTTGTGGTGACATAAAATAAGCCTACTATTGTCTTAATTTAATTAAAAAACTTTATGATTCTATCAAAGTTAAAATTTTGTGGGTAATAGTTTTCTTTCTGAAAAAAAATATATTTATATCACCAAAAAAAAGAGAAACAAAAGGAAAATATATTCCAGGAAACTAACCTGTAAATGTTAATTGACAGTCTGTCTGTTTCAGTTTTAACTTTTAATCAAAAGTCAAGTAAAACTTGATAATAGTTTATTAAACCTTGTCATTTAAGATTCATCTTAAAAAAGAAGTTCAAAAAGTTCCATATTTTTCTGTGGTAAATAATGATGTGATGAACATTACTTTGCATTCTAATCGGTTGTGGTGGAATCTCAATTTTGACTTGATATGCATTGATTGTATTGTCAGAGATGCTGAGCATTTCCTCATAGGTCGTTTGGCCCTTCTCAATTCCACATGAGTGAAGTCTCTCTTTCAAATTTTGACCTTCTTATCATAGGGTAGTATATCGTTTGGAATTTTGGGGTGGGGATTTAACTTTTTTTTAAAATTTTCATTGTGTTTCACCTCGATGACCATTGTCTGTTTCATGGTTAGTGAAGAAGGTTCCAGTCTGCTGGCTTTCTATTTATCTTGTTAGCTATGTCCTACATCATGCAGAAGCTCTGCACATTCACAAAACCCCATTTGTCCTACCTTTATTTGACTTGATGCATTTATGCATCTGTAATAAGAAAGTATCAACCTGTTCCAAGGAACACTAATATTGCTCCTATTTTTCCACTAATAACCTCAGCATATTGTCGTGTACCCCCGGGTCTTTCATTTATTTGGAATTGATTTTGGTAAATGTTGATATATAATTACCTAAATTTAATATTATTGGTGTTTAACCAATTTTGTTAGCACTGTTTATTGAATATTGCTTCTTAGCATTTGTGCATTTTTCTGTTTAAATTTCAGCTGATCTAGGATGTCATATAATTTTTCCTCTAGAAGTGTCACTTCTAGATTGCAATAGCTTAATAGCTATGGACGTATATTCATAGAACATTTGGCTAAGCAAATGACCTCCAAGATATGGAAAGAAAATTAGTATCAATGTTGTTTTAATTCTTAAAATACTATGGAAATCTTTTTGTTGTTTTCTTGCTTTTTTTTCCCTAGGGTATGCCCTATTATGTCAATGTACTTGATTTTGTTAGCATGTGGATTATATACATGTTAATCTTCATTATGGCAGGGAACAAGAACAAAAAACATCTTGAGACAGAGGACATAGAGTGAAACAATACCCCAACATTCTTCATAAGACAACATGTAGGAAGTGAAATTGACATCAGAGCAGGGATTTGAGGATGAATAATGTGTAAAAAAATGAGGAATCGTATAACTTGTGAAAAACTCAACTCACTGCATTATATACATATTTATAATCACTTGGTACATCACATTGAAAATAAGATTAAGCTAAAAAGGAGGGTATTGATACACTTAGACTATGTTTTATAAGTTTACACATGGATACATATGTAGATTGATTTGTAGTCCTCATAGAGACATGTGGAGATAGGTCTGTTTTCCTTAAATCCCTATATGAATAGAAAAGAGGGTTTCCTTGAGTCTACAAGTTCCCCAAAATCCTTCATAAGTTAATATTGATTTCAATCTTGCAGGATATTCAAAAGTATTTGAAATTACAAACCAGGAGGAACCTGCTGCTCTAATATGTCCATAATCAGAAACACTCCTATTTTAATACTATTAATAAATATGGGTGACATTCTCACAAGTTTAACTTCCTAAACTATATCCAAATAATTGAAATCTATTGCATAGAAATCCTAGCAATAATTTTTGACATGTTAGATTTACCTAAAATATGCTTCAAAGAGTTTTCTAGTTTGCATTCGGACCACAGTGCCAAATCAACTATAATTATGTGGGGCATTTAAATGTGGAGCAAATTACACATGACAGTAAAAGAAGATAGTAATGAAATATGGTTTCCTGAAAGTGTCATGTGTTACACTTCACTGTTACAGTCCAAACTACTGTAAACATTATAGAACACATATTGAGAACGGATAAGTTGATGTAAAATTTGTATTAGGGATCAAATACCATTGTACTCTTGTTACATATTTATTAGGATCTACAAGTATAAGAAGAAAGAAATGGAACATGATACAAGAAAACTAGTAGAATGAAATATGAAGTGTGATTTGTTCTCTATAGGGAAGCATATGTGCATTGTGATTTGATCATTGAGGTTTCCATACTCTAAACTTACTAAGTGTATATGAAAACAGACATGATAAATTCCAATAAGGATATAAAACCTGAGTGTATTTCTGGATACAGAAAACATGTGTAATCTAATAAAATTAGATAGGGTCATTTGGCAGTAGAAATCAAAATGAATTCATTTGGTAGAGCCAGTGTCACAATATATTTATTAATGTAAGGTATAATTAAAATAATGACAAATGCTTTGAACTCATGTTGTGTCCCCTGACTGTTTCCTGAAAGAAATAAGAGAAAACAATATTTTTTAAAATTTTTTTGTGGAAAAGATCCGGACCTATATTTCTGAATTCTGCCTGTGATCAACAAGAAACTTTACTGGTTGTCCAAGGATTAGCAAAAATTAATAATAGCTATTGCAAGTGATTTTGAAGAAATTTCATTCCTTCTTCGACTTCCTCCTCCATTGAACCTTGTTAATTGTGTACACACCTTCTCACAAATTTTGCTTGGACACTGTCTCACCACATTCCAAATTCATTGAACATTTGAAACTTTTCCTCCTGAGTTGGACTGCAGGTTTCTAAGCCATCTGCATTAGGCTATTTTTCTCTTTTTCCTCGATGTGTTGATAGTTTTTTTTGTGTTTGTTTAGGACTTTCATCCTCACTGCAGTTCTAAAAGGTATCTATGATTTTTCTCAAGGTTAAGATTCTATAGAATGGATTTTGATGGGATTAATTGTAGAAATGAATTTCAGAAAAATCCTTCAGTTTATGAATCTGTAAGGAGATCCTCTTATGTCAAATGCCTGAAATATTAGGATTGCCATCAAGATCACCTGGCCTGCCTCAAGTGAGGTTTCCAAACCCAAAAATCGTTTCCCATGTCCTATTCATTTTCTTCTGCTTGGAGGATGAGAAACTCCCTAATCACAAGAATAAACACATAATCTTGATTACATTTTATATTGATCCATAGAGTTTGGAAGCCATAGGAGTTTTAGTCCTCCCTATAATCTTCATAAATGAGAAAATTAGTCATAGGTTGGAAAGGTGAAGTTCCCATTCCCATTAGTCCTCTTCAGTACACACATTCTTCACTATAAAAATGGCCATTTTATCGTTTAAAGATCATTGGAATACTTTTGACATGAGTCAGAATTGAATTCAATTTCTCTAGTGTACTTACTACCTTTTCTGGCATACAGTACATGAAGCCCAAATGCAGCGACAGGCTAAAATAAGTACAACCTAATCTGAAGTTGAATAAGCTTGTGATCTGAAAAGAAAATATTTCAACATATCAATGCATCTAGAATCCATTGTATTGCTCATAAAAGGATGACTGCCAATATTGACAAGCTACACAAATTTCATGATTCCAAATCGAATAAATATTTACAAGAAATTTCTAGGAAGACCAATTGCTGTTTTTTGTTGCTGTATTTGACATATTCCTATGTCAATAAGAGAGACTTTTTGTTTTGGCATGCTATTAACTCAAAATTACATTCTATTTTGTGACCCTAAATGGACCAGTTCATTCTAGCAATTACAATCCTTTAAACAATTTTCTAAGTACTCAATTGAGATCCAGTAATTTTTGCAGTAATATAACTTCTTTTGATTTTCCTATGTTCATCATATTAAATGCATTTCATTTTTATTCAGAAATATGACAATTGAAATTTATGTATATATAGCTGGTTAAAAATTAACTCTAAAGGCATTTCTTTAATAGAGATCTTCAATGACTTATTTCATCAAATATTTAGTTTTTGTCGGTTGTGGGCTTGAACTCTGAGATTGGGAGCTGTCCCTATGTTTTTCAGATTAAGGAGAGCACTGTATCACTTAAGCCATAGTACCACTTCAGGTTTTCTAGTGGTTAATTGGAGGTCAGAATCTCACAGATATTCCTGCCCAAGCTGGCTTTGAGCTGTGGTCCTCAGTTCGCAGGACACCTGAGTAGGTAGGATTACAGGCATGAGCTAACAGTGCACAGCTTCATCAAATATTTTTTTAAAATACTGTGAGAGAATTCAGCCAGTTTGAAGATAAGGATATCGTACCCATTGGAATTGTATATATTGATGAATTACAATGTGAAGATTCTTCAATTCACATTTCACTATTTATGAGATGAGTCAACATGAAACGATGAAATGGGCATAAAAGTTTTTTATCCGACATAACAGTGTCATTTACTTCTTCCCAGGATTGAAACTGAGAATAAGAGAATGAGAAGAAAATTCAAATAATTCTGATTTGACGTACTTTGAATGATGACGTTTCTTATTTGTCCTATTGAATCCATACAAATTACAATGTCACTAAGTCAGAAAACAATACTAAAGTTCCTTTGTAGTCAGCAAAATATATGGGTATGTAGAGCAGATAGTTTTCTGTTCATTTATCCTATTTCTTTACTTTCAATTTTGAAACATAATAGTGTGTCATATGAAAACAAGATTTTTTTACATATCGTTGCCAGAGAATTTGATTGTGCCCCAAACAAAACGTGGAATAGGATGTTCCAAAGGGAGAAATATATACTTGTTTTAGCTGTTGGATTTGATTGGCACTAACTTTATACATAGATTTTTTTAAAAACACAAAAATCTTGACCAGTGTGAGAGTCATACACGGGTGGTGCATTTTTCTGTGGGGTAGCCTTCTCAGAATTTGGCCATACTACCCTTTTTGTCTTTTTCATTTGATACTAGAGATAAGAGTCTCTATGACTCTTAAGCCCTAGCTAGTGTCAAAAACTGTTACACAGATCTCAAAGTCCTGCACTGATATGATTTCTTGCATCAAGAACAAGTGCTAGGTTCAATAAGAGTATTTTATCAAAGATTAGAAACATATGTATTCGAAAATATGGCCTCCACTTACTGAAATATTGATTACTTATACATAATTGATAAATGTATAGAAAGGATGATTGAAAGGATTTTGAATCATATAAAATGACACATCATGTTATGTGTCTTCTTCCCACAATACAATAGCAGAACTATCTCTCCTATAGCACTCAAACTTACACAGGATTAAATTAAATTTAAATTGTGTCCACCTTCAAATATTGTGAATTGTCCATCAAACTCAGAGGAACAATTTTGTAATCAATACCCTATATATAGTAAAGGGACACAATGAATCTCTTCATGTTATCAGTTTATTACTAAAGCAAGAAAGTTAAAACATGCAAACTGAATTCCAAGTCATATAATAATAAATACAGTAGTTGTCTTAGTATATTAATTTAATGTTTAACAATACAATTATATTACATTTTGGTCATTAGGCAATACTGAGTAAAAGGAAACCACCTCTTGTGTTTGGGAAATATTGCACAATAGAGCTCTAGAAATACAGAAATACACAAATTGGCATTCTACTGTCATAGTTTCCATTCCAAAAGAAATAGAAAAATCTGTCCACGACATTTCTGCCCACACACCCTCTCACGACATTTGAAAACATTTCCAAAAATTCACCTTAAAAACAATACCCAAATGTATCCATGAATAATAGAAGTTTTGTAATGCCAACATTTCCAAGGAAACTTTATGTTTTTGTACTGGAGCATACGTATAGCAACCTGCAGTATATAATCCTGTGATTTTTAATCATAAGGACAGTTCAATAATCTCTCAAGATCCACAGAATTCTGAAAAAGAAATTACCTCTGGAACAAGCAATATACTGGGGAATATATAAATCGTTGTTCTTCTTCCTTTATGACCTGTACATTAACCTAGGAATCCCACTTAGGAGAAGGAAGTCAGAAAAATATGAGAATATTCCTGGGGAATTACTTTCTGAAATACTCCCACTTCCCATTAGATAGTTTTTAATTTTTAGTATTATAAAAATGTTCATTATAGTTAAATATTTTCTTAATTGGATCCATTGTAACAGTTAGCCCCTGTTATCTTCTGAGATGATACATCATTGAAGGTCTATGATTTATCTGCTTTCTTATATTTCAATCTAGAAAGGGTACATGATTTACTTCCTTGCTCACTTCTCAATCTAGCATATCTAAACTCAGGGACTGCGATGGTAGCTCAGTAAAAGAGTGATTAACTAGCTTGCATGAGGCTCTGAGTTCTATCCCTCAGCACCCCATATACAAAAAAGTCAGTACTGAAACTGGTTCAAGTGGTACAGTAGTACGTATGAGGTGATGAGTTGAGGGAGAGACCACAGTCCCAGATTTCAGAACCCAAGAACAAATGCAACAACCACCACCCAACAACAAAAAAATCAATGTTAGCAGCATGTCTAAATTTTCAGATTTCATGAAGAGAAATCCTATGTTGTTATATGTACTCCTATCAATATGAAATAAGGTAATCTAGAACAATTGAAATCATTTCTCAATACAAATATGTAAATATGTATACCTCCTTTCATTGTTACAGTCAGGTAAATGTCAGCAATCCTGTTTGGAGAAAAAAAATTCTTAGGAAAAAGATAACTAAATATTTCACAATCAGACATCTTAAATGTGATTTCTTCAGTGAAAGGAAAAGCAACCATGTAGAACATATTAATCTCAAAATTTTTTTATATCTAGACACACTTGAATTAAAATACATTGACTTCTCTCTCAAATTCACAGATAAGGGTAATATTAAAACTTATACAAGCACCTTTGGGTGTATTCAGACTTCAGTATTGATATTGGATTTGTGTAATAATCAATGGCGAGTTTCTTTGTTGAACTATCTAGTGCATATGAACAAAGTATGAGAAATGAAAGTAGTTGATATCATTTTAATAAGAAGAGGATAATGTGGCTTGTGAAATTTCTCTTATTGGAATTACTGAGGAGTTGAAGCATTTCAATAATGCTCTGATTAGAATAAGAGAATGTTTTGCAACAATTTTAAGAAGACAAACATGGGAAAGAAGAATTAGAAGTCCATGATTTGTCTATCAATGGAAAACCTGACAACACATCTCAGTGATACAAAGGACTTGGACACTTATGTACTGATAAATAGAGAGGATGCTACTGGAATGCTTGATATCTCAGGAAGTTAATCAGATACACCAAAGCAGAGCAGGAACCCTCTCTGAAATAAATAGAAATGATGGCCATCAGAAGGCTTCCCTGAAGAATTGATCAGGTTTTGTATGTCCTCTGTGGGAATGATTATTATTTCTTTGATATGACAAATACAGCTCATGTAACAAATCATGATCTTAGGACTTTCAGCCCAACCTTTGCTTCTCTCAATTGAGTCAAACTGTAGGACAATATCCATCTTCCTATGTTTAAATGAAATACATTTCATTTCAATCATACTACAATTCAGTATATTCGATCTGGAGATGGGAGGTTCTCTGTTACTGAACAGCATGAAACTACATCCTCATTCTCATTTTCATTCTTGCTCATAAGGTTTCTATTTCTTGTATTGTTTTCCAATAGGCATGACACAGAAATGATTTTGTTAACATTTTTCAATGCAACTAATAGAAATAAGTATACATAGCAGGTTTGATAGAATTAAGCACATTGGCTATATGAAGAATACTTCAACTGCTTTTCTTCATAGTTGTTGCCTAGGATAGTGACAACTACAAATACTGTGTATTGTATGTGTTGGGAAATTAGAACTTGATATGACAGTGTGAGTCATGTAGAAATAGATAAAAATCCCTGAAGTTGTATTCTAGACAGTGAATTTCAAAGACTTATGAATATTTAGAATTTATACTAAGAAAATTCAGGCAAAATGTACACACAGTCTTAGTGACAGGATAAATGATTTAATGAAACTTTGCTTTCATGGAAATATGAGAGTCAGAATGACAGCAACCTAGCTGAATATTTGTCTCAAAATGGATTCTTACCAATCACAGCTTTCTGAAGTAAATATCGATAATCAGGTTGGCCACAGAAAATTTATTGTCTCTCAAAAATCTATTAGTTCTTATATTTCTCAGCAATTATATGCACGTTCAGTTTCTTGTGGATTAGTTTGTTCCTGGTAAACAGGCTAGCACAATCAGAAAACGTTATTCATAATTGCTCTACTCACCACATACAAAGATTCAATTTTCCAGGCATAAACACATATGGAAAATTCTAGAAATTGAAAACAAAACATATGTTTCTGTATTTGTGTTAGTCATTGTCTGAAAGGAAAGAAATAATCAAGCTCTTTATATTGACACATATTTCCATTTTAATATGCCATTTTAATAAGCAATACATAATCAAGCAGGTATAGAAAAAGCTTAGGTTTTTTTTTTTAAGCTTAGGGTTTTTTTTGTGAACACACTGTACAGAGGGGTTACAATTACATGGACAGGTTAATGAATACATTTCTTATCAAGCATTGCAGCCTCCTCCTTTGTTTATCCTTCACATCCCTTCCCAGCCTCCCCCGACCCCCCCCACACAATCCCCCCTCCTCCCCCCCCCCCGCACCAACATTGTAAAGTTCGTTTTCCACATGACAACTTATACTTCTCATTGTTGCAACAGGTCCACCTGTATCCTTAAATGACTTGTTTTTCCTCATCTCCTCCGCAATTTATACTGATATCAAATATAGTGAAAGCAGGGGTTATACTGTGGGGGAGGGACATACAAGGCTACAAAGAGATAATCTTATAAATGCGTTAGAAACACATGCATGAAAGAAAAATAAATTAAAATACATATCTAAGGGTTCATTGTCCTAACATCACATTATCTGACCTTTTCTGCTTGACTCAAACATATACTAGATATTGCAAATAAGGGAAACCATGGGACCTATGTTTCTTTGGGCCTGGCTTACTTCACTAAATATAATTTTTTCCAAACCTTTCCATTTCCTAACAAATGGGGCAATGTCATTCTTTCTGATGGAGGCATAGAATTCCATTGTGCATATAAACCACATTTTCTTGATCCATTCATCTACTGAGGGGCATCTGGGCTGGTTCCATGTCTTAGCTATGGTAAATAATGCTGCAATAAATATAGTTGTGCTGGTAGCGTTAGTGTGGTCTTGTTTGTAAAAATTTAGGTAAATGCCCAAAAGTGGGATTGCTGGGTAATAGGATAGCTCTATGTGAAGTCTTTTCAGGAACCTCCATAATGCTTTCCAAAGTGGTTGAACAAGTTTACATGCCCACCAACATTGAAGTAAGGTTCACTTCTGTCCACATCCCCTCCAGCATCTGTTGTTATTAGAGTTCTTGATTTTTGCCATTCTAACTGGAGTGAGTTGGTATCTCAACGTTGTTTTTATTTGCATTTCTTTTATGGCTATGGATGTTGAGCATTTCTTCATGTGTTTATTGGCCATCCTTCTTTCTTCTTCAGAGAAGATTTTTAAGTCTTTAGCCCACGTATTTATTGGGCAGTTGTTTCTTTGAGGATTTGTTGTTGGGGGATTTAATTTTTTGAGTTCCAAGTATATTTTAGATATGAGACCCTTGTCTGTTGTATGGGTATTGAAGATCTTCTCCCAATCCGTGGCCTTTCTATTGATCTTGCTAGCTATGTCCTTAGCCATGCAGAAGCTCTGCAACTTCATGCAATCCCATTTGTCCAACCTTTCTTTGATTTGTTGTGTTTCTGGGTCTCTATTAAGAAAATATCAGCCTGAGCCAAGGAGACCTAGGGTTTCTCTTATTCCATCCTGTAATGTTTTCATAGTGTCTGCTTTGACTTTGAAGTCTTTGATCCATTTGGAGTTGATTCTGGTGCAGGGTGATACATAAATATCTAGCTTTAGTTTTCTACAAGTACTTAACCAATTTTGCCAGCACCATTTACTGAAGAGGCTGTCTTTCTTCCATTCTATTGTTTTAGCTCCCTTATCGAAGATTAGATAGCTATATGTCTGTAGGTTCATTTCTCGGATTTCAATTCTATTCCATTGTTCCTGAGGTCTGTTCTTATGCCAATACCAAGGTGTTTTGATTACTATGGATTTATAGTAGAGTTTGAAATTTGGTATTGATATTCCTCCAGCAGTGTTCTCTCCGTTGAGGAGCGTTTTTGCTATTCGGGGTCTTTTACTGCTCCATATGAATTTTTGGATTGCCTCTTGTATTTCTTTGAAGAATGAGGTTGGAATTTTGATAGGTATCGTGTTGAATTTGTAGATAGCCTTGGGAAGTATGGACATTATCACGATGTTAATCTTTCCAATCCAGGAGCATGGGAGGTTTTGCCATTTTCTAAGTTCTGTTTTGATTTCCTTTTTCAAGATTTTAAAGTTTTCATCATAGAGGTCCTTCACTTCTTTGATTAAGTTAATTTGTAGGTATTTTATTTTTTTGTGGGGCTATTACAAATGGAGTTGAGAAAAAGCAAAGGTTTACCCTTAGTCTCTTCATATACAGGATTTCATTTAAGTATTAGTGTTGATTTAATCTCAAGAATTGAACTCATGTACAAATGTTTCTTCAAAATTCCACCCAATATTTTATACAATTGAACAGGAAATATACCACTGTCTTAATATGCACATCATCATAAACAATCTGATTTCCAAAATACCGTATTTGATGATCACATTCTGAATTCACAGGTATAATTTATATTATATTATCGTTTCCAATTTTCTTTCACAAGATAAATCTTCATAAATTAAACTTTAAAACCAGTATAAATATCAGCAAGCATGCTTATAGTGGATTATTCCTTCATGTGCACTACAGGCTAAAAATGAATTGCATTTTCAGAGAAAAAGACCTATATAACACTGGTTTGTATGAACAATGAAAGACTTCATGGGAAAAACAATTATTAATTAATGATTTCCCTCATTTGTAAAATTAATTGCTTGGGAATCAATTGAGAAGTGCTTATGGCACATCAATACTTTCAAAATGTGCAGGTAATAGAGTTCTTAGTGCTTACCTTATTGTATGTTAGAAGATTGTAATTTACCTTTGACAGAAGGTAGAAAAAAATGATAAAAACATAATTCTAAATTTATCATGAAGAAGCATTTTTAAAAAACTATTATTACAATGATCTAAAGCATATCAAAGTCCAATGTTTATGTGTGAAAGAAATAGAAATTTAGAGAGCCTTCCTATACACCCTTTCTTCTTCATATTTCATGTTTTTTGTTTGTTGGCACTTTCCATTTCCTCTTCATCTGTTTATTACTATGGTAGTGCAAATCTCAAAGTATTGGCTATGATAACTCTCACCTGAATTTAAGCATAACAAAGAATATTGAAAGGCGAATTTGAACTATTAATAGCGGTCTTTTGATTCAATTTCATCTGTTTTTACATTGTAGAATTCATTGTCTCAAACCACTATCAATCAGTCAAACAATATTTGTGTCATTTTAATAAATTCGTTTTGAAGCAAACATATTTGAATATTTCAAGTCTTCAATATTATTCATTCAACATACAGGAAAGAAATGATACAAAAATACATGAAAATATGTCAAAATGAATGATCCTACAATCTTCAAGAAAATTGGATGATGGTTGTATTTGGGCAGGTAGTAATTTTCTGTGTGGTAACTATACCTCGGCAGGATGTACTGAATATGTTTTTTGAGGCAGGTTTTAACCCTTCAAGGGTAACTCATGTACTAAGTTTCAACATCATGTTCCTGTCTCCTCTCTTAAGGCTTATGCCATTCCTTTCAAATAAATGATCAACACAAAGTGATCATTGCACACAAATATCTGATTAATCTGTATATAGTAGAGGTACCTTTATCACATACAACAATTTTTTCACTGCAAGTTATTAGCTCCTTTAAGTAATCAAAAGAGAATATACTGAAAATTTGAGCAGGATGTAAGAGTTGATATATAGACTATGTTTTTGGAATTCCTAAATGCTAACTCAAACATACTGTGTTAAAGGAGAGTGGGGATGGGAGAGCAGAAATGGTAAGGGGAAACAAAGGAGCAGGCAACAATGCTTGAGATGAAATGTTCTCATTACCTTGCTAAAGTAATTGGAAACTCTCTGTACGGTATTTTCACACACACACACACACACAAACATTTTTTCATTAAAAAACTACCAACATTTTTTTTTCTTGTGTGAAGGCTGGAATTACATTGATTCATGCAGAAAAGTGAAGAGCAATTAAACTGAAATAAAATTTTAATGATTCCCTCATGTTAATTGATGTCTACAATGATATAATAGCACCAGAAAAAATTATTGTCAAATACATTCAGGTTTGAAAAGTGAGGACAAAAATCATGAAATTAGAGGTCTGGAGGAAGATGGTAGATAATCAGCTGGGGATTAACAAGCTTTTTTTTCTGTTGAAAAGTCCCAATCTAGAGAGTCAAACCAAGTGTGCCACCATACTACATAGAATATGTCCAGAGATGAAATATTCAAATGCTCAAATCCAGATTTGAGCACTTGCAGTGTGTGGTGTTGGTATCTGATGCCACAACCAACATATTAACAGAGAAATCCCAGGAAAAATGTGACACAACCGGTCTGGAAGTGGATTCTACTCACCACCATCAAGAACCAAGAAGAAGTAGAAATCTTCATCCTACTGACCACAGTGAGTAGCACTGAGGGCAGCCATGAAAACAAGGGAAAGATGTGCTTACCCACCCCACATCCTAACTCCTTCTCTAGGAGCAGCGGTGGGAAGGTAGCTCTTCACCTATCAATGGAGAAGAACTCCATCTTTGATATTGACAAAGACCTGGCCAGAGTGCCAGCACATAACTCAGCCTTTGGAAGAAAACCACAGGAATCATTCAATATGTCAAATAAAGTTCAACTACATGGCTCAGCTTGCCCCAGGGGAAAGTTTGCATTCCCAGGCGGATGAAGCCTGATTTAACGCCTCTAGTTGTACTATTACTTCTTTATACTTATAATTGTTTTTACCTATTTCATTTTTAAATTTTGCAATTTTCCCGTTTCCTTTTGTCTTTCTCTCCTCCTTTCCTTCTATCCTTTTGGCTCTCTGAATCTCTCCCACATCCCTATAATCTTATTTTCTCACTATAATTCTCTCTACACTTATTAATTACTGGTCTGCTGACTCCTTCTATGACTTTCTTAGATCAATGATACATAGTTGTTTGTTTTTGAATTAGATTGTACCTGTTGAACTAGATTGTATCTGTAGTCATTTAGAGTGCATGCAAAAATCTGTATAACTACAGGGCTATGGTTGATATTTGCCTTAAAATAGTGTACTAGTGCCGAATTGATTTTACTTTCATACCCAAAAGTGATGAACAAATCAGAGGAACACAAGAAAAAATCTCCATTCCAGGAATCTCAACTCCCCTCATGATAATCAACCACAGAATAGTTAATGAGTAATCCAGATGAGAGATCTCAAAATGCTCTATAAATAATAATGGTAAACATGCTGAATGACAAGATTGAAAGCTTGCAAAGGGTGTGAGCATAATGAGCCTAACCAAAGATTATTACAGGAATTATGGAGTGTGATGAGGTTAACTACATACTAATAAAAGAGTTTCGTGAGCATGAGGAAGCTAATCAAAGTTAAATACAGGAATTGTGTGAGAAGGATCAGAATAAGAAAAGATTCGTAGAGGCATTCATGGAATCCACAAACAGAAGGCTGGGGAAATACAAAGAGGCCACAAAGGGAATGCTGAATGATGTCCAACAGAAAGAAAGGGAGTTCAATAAAAAATAAATAAATAAAATAAAAAAAATTGAACTAAGGAATTGGAGAATGAACACTAAAAACCAAGTAAAGGAATAAAGGAGTCCATACAAGATCTTAACATATACTTCTACATAAAATATATTTCTTATAACCTTGAGAATCTGAACGAAATGAACACAATTGTAGCAAATATCAACCTGCCCTAACGAAACAAAATGGTTTTAACCAATGTAATCGACCCATAGGAAGCATTACAATAGAAACTGCAATAACAGTCTTCTCACCCAAGCAAAGCACTGGATCGGATGAATTTACACCTGAATTCTACCAGGCTTTCAAAATAGAACTCACTATTCAATTAAACTGAAAGTGAAAGTTCAGTACCAAACTCTATGAACCCATCATAACCCTCATCACCAAACCTGGCATGGACTCATTAAAGAAAGAGAAATATAGAAACATTACTTTGATGAATATTGATGACATTTGGCCAATTGACTTCAACAACTCACTACAGAATGATACACCACTATCAACATGATTCATTTCAGGGATCCAAAGCTGGTTCAGTATATGCAAATCAATTATATAATACATCACATCAACAAGAGAAAGGGTAAGAACCACATGATCATGTTAGTGGATGCAGAAAAAGCATTTGACATGGTTCAACATTTCTTCATAATGAAAGAACTGGAAAAAGTAGGAAATCATTGAGCATACCTCAAAATAATAAAGCCTGTGTATGATAAAACTGCAGTAAGCATATACTAAATAGCAAAAAGATAAAGTCATTTCCTATACTCTCAGGAATCAGATAAGAATGTCCACTCTCTTTACTACTCTTTAATTTACAATTACACAAGGCATAGAAAGATACACATATAAAAGAGATCCATACAAAGAAAAAAGATGTAAAACTCTCCTTCTTTGCAGAGGACATGATCTTGAATTTAAAGAATCCAATGGTATCTATTCCCAAATTACTTGCACTGATCAGAAACTTTGGCAAAGTAGCTGGATACAAAATTAACCCTTAAAATCAATGGCTTTTCTATATGCCAACACTGAGAACAGTGTGGCTGAAATCAGGGAAAAAACTCCTTTTGTAATAGCCCCACCAAAAAATGAAGTATCTAGGAGTTGAATTAAATGAATAAGTGAAGGACCTCTACGATGAAAATTTGAAAAACCTGAAAAAGGAAATTAAAGCAGAAATAAGGAAGTGGAAAAATCTTCCCATGCTCCTAGATTGGGAAAGTTAATGTGAAATGGCAATACTCTCAAAGGCTACCTACAAGTTAAATGCAATACTGATCAATATTCTAATTTCACTTCATTTTTCAAAGAAATACAAGAAGCAACCTAAAATTCTTATGGAATAATAAAAGACTCCAAATAGTGAAAACACTCCTTAGAAAAAACAGCAGTACTGGAGGAATAACAATACCAAATTTCAAATTTTACAACAAAGCCATAGTAATGAAAACAGCTTGGTATTGGCACAAGAAGCAATCTGAGGACCAACTCAATAGAACTGAAGACCCAGAAATTAACTCACATACATACATATATATATATATATAGAGAGAGATAGATATATATTGCTATAATATATATATATATATATATAATATAGCAATAATCTAATTCTGCCTCCATTAGAAAACATGACATCATTTCATTTCTCAGAAAATGGAAAGTCTTGGGAAAAAATTGTATGTAATTAAGTAAGCCAAGCACAAAGTAACATAGGTCCCATGGTGTCCTTTATCTTCAATAACCAGTATATATCTAGGAAAAGCAGAAAATCTCAAAAGCTAAGTAATATGACTATATAGGATGATGTAAGAAATGAACCCCAAGAGAAAGACACAAGTGCTTTTTTTGTTTCTTGCTATTGTTTAGAATAGATTTATAATATACTATGTGATTTTTTATTTCTTTTGTATATTCTTCCCATGTTGTATAAGTCCAGTTTTCAGTTATTTGATGTCGGTACCCTTCCTCATGTATATAATTTTTTTTCTAATTTGAGGGGAAAGGAAATAACAAAATACTTCATTACGATACATGTTGATCCATTGTTACAATGAGATGTACAATACACTATGTTCAAAAGGGACTTTACAACTTCGGTGGGGAAGGAAGGAGTTGTGGAAGAGGAGAGGGAAGGGATGGTAGGGGAAAAAACAAAGGAGAAGGTCAAAACACTCAATAGAAAATGTACTCATTAATCATGCAACTGTAACCTGTCTGTACAGACTTTTTACAATAAAATACACATATAAAAATATAATTGAAAGAGGGATTTGCACTTGGCTAATCATACTTCTCAGCAACTATATTTGTACATCAGAGTTTTTTGGGTGGTTTGTGTGTGTGTGTGGAGGGATAACTTGCCAATAGTTTAAATAGGCTGTGGAAGGAGGTTTGCAAGTTCAGAGACAGACTGGAGTATATCAAAAGAAAGAAGAAGGAAAGGAAGGACAGTAAGAAGGAAAGAAAAAAAGGAAGGAAGGTATTAAGGAAGAAAGGAGGCAATTAAGGAAGGAATTAAGGTAGGGAGAAAAATAGAAGCAAGGAAATCCAGATCCAGATGCTGACGGCTCACACATCTATGTTATATGAAAATAAAAACAACAACAAATAGAAAAAAAAGGCATAGTGGTGATTGCCTATAATCCCACACTTGGGAATTAGGAAGGAGAATTTTGGGTTTAAGTGATTTTGAGCTACTTGAAAGTTCAAGATGAACCTGGCATGTGAAATGAAGACCTTGTTACCCCCAAAGTATACCTAGATATCGCTGACTGGTACCTATAATCCAAGTTTCTTTGAAGGCAGAGAATGGTAGAATCAAAGTTCAATGCCAGCCAAAACAGAAATGTCCATGAAACATTATCTTAAGAAAGGGAAACTGGAAATGATGACCTGTGCCTTTCATCCCAGCAACAAAAGGAAGCCTATAAAATATGAAATTGAGATCTCTAGATGTGTTCCTTGACAGCAAGCAGAATCCTCTCAAAAATATATACAAAAGCACCGAGTGAGATCTACCTCAAAAACAATCAGTGGAAAAAGAGACTAAAGACATGACTGAGCACAAAGTTATTAAGGGACAGTGGTAGAGAACTTGTCAAGTAAGTGTGAGGCTCTGAATTCAAATATCAGAAGCACCAAAACAAAATGAAAGACAGCTGAAACAGGCTGTAGAATATTTTATAAAATTGACAAATTTCAACATTTTCAATGTAGTATTATTTTTATATTACTAGTACCAATAAGAGTTTTGAACAATCACATTCTTAAAATGTTCACAATATGTTCCTTCTTTATGTAGGTCTTTCAGTACAAGTAACTATTGCAAAACAAACCTTTCATATTACTTCAGTGGCTTTACTCAGTTATCACTTCTTACAGAATGATTCTGTCACAACTCTGGACAGCATTGTATACAAATTTTGTATACAGCATTGTATAAAAATTTTCTTGAAACTGCGCACTCTTGAAACTGTCATGGTACATCATGTGCATGGAGCATATAGACCTGTATGAAAATTCTATATGATATCAAATTTTATAATGATTTATTTGGTAATAAATGTTATATGTAAAGTGAAACATCTAATCACTGGTAAATTTAATCTAGTGTGGACACGGATGATTTTTACCATACAGCAAAGCATACATATATTGCAGTAATTTTACTGAAAATTGATTACCCTTACATTACGTTTCCTATGAACAATGAATTAACTTATTGTGAGAAAAAAAAGAAACGATTTATGCTTAAAAGCAATTATGAAGAACCATTGTCTGGCTCCCTGCAAATAAGAAGCATGTACTTTCAAATAATTGTTCAGCTTGAATAGGAGGGAAAAATAAAATTCTTCTGACCTTTTTCATCACCTATTTATTTACTAAAACTCAGTTTTGGAAATGAGAAATGTTTCAAATGGACTATATATGTTTATACAAGGGAATAGGACAAAATTCTCTTTTTATATTTCCTAAGCAAAGCCCTAATATAAATCCTGTAATATGGAAAAAAACTAACAAATATACTCAGGATTGATCTAGATATCAGAATTTTAAAGATAGCTTTGGCTAATTAGCCGAAAATTCTTTTGGGCTCTGTTCGTCTTGTATATCCAACTAGGAGGTAATTGCATCAGTAGTCTTCAAAGAATTACTAATATGTATTATAATTGTGATCTATTTCAAAGGAAGTTTGAATTCAGGATATGTATCACTAGTCATTGCCTCTTTTATAGGATTTAGGACTACCTTTTCTGTTTTTCTTTTAATTTTATTGTCATGGTGAGGTAGATAGCTAAGGAGCAAAATTCTTCATGAACATGTTAGCCCTTTTCTCATTTCTCTCTCTCTTTCCAATCCATAATCCCCTCCCCAAATTTTACAGGTCATATCCACCATATTTTCTTGTTAATATTTCTAATACATATGTTCCTCCATTGTCATTTCTTACTATCTTATTGTTATGTGAATCAGTGCACAAGTTCTATAGTTTGTCTACTTTTTTCCAATTTAATGTTATGGCAGTCTCCACAAATTTTTGTAAAACTTTTGGAAACACATCTCATTTATTAACCCACGTGTACTATCAGGAATTATAGGTATTAAGGACTTATCACAGGATGTGATATAAAAATACAATAAGATTTACTAACTTTAGAAGTAAGTAGTTTATTCATGATTTTATATAAATATATTACCTGTTCTGCTCTCTCTTGCTGTTTTCCTAAACTCTTGCATATCAGAGTGTGATGCAATATGCCTTATTTTTTGTTACCAAGACTAACATGAATTAACTCAAAAATTTTAGCCACATTTGAAAAATATCATAGAGATGTAATAAATAATCTTCAATACAATTACAAAACAATTGTCATAGATAAAACTTCCCCTAGGTTCAAACACAGAATATTTTTTATTCCATTAGGAAGTGTACTTAATGTAATAATGACATAATAATTTCGCGTTCAGGATCTTGGGTCCTTCATCAACATGCCAGTGGTCTCAATAGAAATGCTCCCTTCTCACCCAAAGACCAAAGTCCGGAAGATTCCATTTGTGAATGCTATGGTTTTTATAATATAATTCTCTGGAATTGTGCTAGGCTTTAATAGAAATGTGCTCTTGGGGTCTTCTTAGCATCTAACTCACCAGAACTACGATCATACTTTTTATACCTACATAGAAGGTACTTTATATCACTCTTTTTTAATGGTCTGTTTGAGCTAACGCTAAAAATATTCCAGCAAAAATTAATGATTGAAATAGGGCTAATATAGGGCACTGTACTTTACTCATCAGTGAAGTTGATTCACCAAGGTATGAAGTAACTGCTTGCAAATATAAATGTTTTAAAGTTATCTTTAGGTAGGAAATATGTTACACCGTGTAATGTATTAAACAAATAGTGAAACCTGTGTCTTAGAAATTGATATGAAGAAAAAAATCCAGTACCTGTGGATGTAAAACTGTGTTCTGAAACAACACATAGTCGTCTGGGATATTTTCACAGCTACTACTGAAGAAGTATATTTTAAAAAAGTAAGAAAGAAAGAATCAGTATAGGTTTTTATGAGGTAGTAACTCAAACAAAAATATAAAGTAGCCGTTACTTTTTTACATATTTCCAGGCAGAGAATGTGTTACACATATTTTTAGTACTTGTCGTGATAACATATGACAGGAAGGTTCAATTCACAATTGTATTTCAAATTGTTGGAAACATTTTGTGAAATATTTACTAATCTTTAATGTGTTTTAGCATTTAATGCCATCTTTTATTATTCCCTTTTATGCAGCTGTCATTTTCTGTTGAATACCCGAAAGTCTTTTGGATAGGTAATTTTGCTTAAATTCAATACTCTTCCTACATCTCTAAGGTCTTTTTGTTCAAGGCCAGAGCTCTACTAGTTTGAATCACTATGATACTTCTAGTGTTCTAACATACTTGAGTTCCAATTCATTGGATCTCATCGACTAATCAAAAGTCTCAGCCACCTAGGATTGGAAGTGTGAGCCACTAGCACTCAGCTATGAAATTTTTCACAAGAATACCATAATGAAAGTTGTTAAAGAAACAAAAAGGAAACATTGGGAAAAATAACGCTAAAAACTGTTCTTAGAACTCTGTTTTAAACTTTTATTACACAAAACTCTTATTACACAAGTGCAGTGATTCTGTACCACAAAAGAGAATTAATATAAATATTTTCTGGTGTTCAAAACTATAACATGAATATCAGTAACGTCTGCATTTATACTTGCTTGATACTGTATTTTTCTTAACTGATAGAACAGAAGCATTCTGATGTTGCACATATGATGAAATTTTGAGAAATTACATGGGAAAGCGGAGATAGAACGGTATTATCTGTTCATTTTTTGCATAATCCAGAAACATCCAAGAGCCAAACCTACAGAAAGCGTTTAGAAGGTGGAAAAAAATGGTATATCTTTGTTTATTTTCTAAAGTAAATCGGAGGCAGTAAAATGAAACACGTTCCCTTCCATAAGAAGGATGAAACATCCCTACTATTTGGGTTTTTAATCAACAATTGTCACTTTTTAGAACGTCTCCCTTGATATAGGTCTCTGCTAAGGTAACAGAGCAAAGAATGTTCAATTTCAGTTCCTGACACCAGTACTCTCAGAACCAATTGTGCCTGTGTCAACTGAAACAGTTTTTTAATAATGGCACACACTACCCTGCAGGCTTACCATCCTTCTATATTCTTTTATATAAAAAATTCCATGAAAATTATCTTATTATTACAAGATATGTGCCTTGGTGTAATTTTCCATATTCTGCAAAATTCTCCAAATGGATATTATATCTTTCTTCTCACTATTCTTTGCTTATGCATCTATAACACTAATTTATTCTCTTCCATTTTTTGTGTAGTAATAAAATCAGAGGTATTGGGACCATATGTTAGTAGCATTTCTCAGAGCAAGAAATACAAAATAAGTTTGAACATAGTTTAGGTCCAAAAGAATGTGTGAAGATAGACATTCAATAGACAGTTCTATTTGCCCCGGACCGGCTCTGTTGGGACGACGGAGGACACCTAGTGGAGGAACTGGAATCGGTGGGGAGATGGCATTCCCATTTTCAGAGATAGGTCTCTTTGAAGCCCCATTCTCTGAGGTAGACTTCTGTGAAGTCCCATTCTCAGAGACAGGTCTCTGTGAAGCCCCATTCTCAGGTCTGAAAGCAGGTTTCCCATGCTAAGCAGACTCCACCGGAGTAGGCATGGCATTTTTTTTTGAGCATTGTCAAATTACAGTGTCAAAACATAATACGACCTGAAGTTTTATTGATTCTGGATGCTACTTAAAGTCGTGAAATTCTCTAATGTGTGTACAAATCTGTTTGATTCAAAGCAACTTGACCAAAGCGACATAAACATTATTTGACTGACTTAGTATGAACTAATGAATTCAATAATTGAATAACAGGAATGATTTGCATATAAGCATCTATATTAATATTTCAACTTTTCCTTTCAGATATTCTCTATGCATCATATGAGGTGATAGTCATCAGTGCCAATACACTGAGATTTCTACTACCATAGTAATAAAAGCATAAATAACTAATGGAAATTTCTTATTGAATATTAACAAAATATGCCAACACAAACAAATGCCATGAAATATTACCGAGAAAGGGAGTCAAGGAAGTCTGTCACTCTATGTTTTTCAGAATGTGACAGGACTTATGATTATATGATATTATTTTTCTTCAGGGAAATGCAAGGATGCATTTTCAAAAATACTTCTTCCTAAGAGTAATTTTTTGTGGGTTTTGGATATTGAACTCTATGCCTGCACACTTCAGCTGAAGGCATTTCCTTCATTACTTATCACATGGGACAACTTCCGATTTTCTAGTAGGTAATTGGAGTTGAGTAACATGTGTTCTCCTGTGGATGGCTTTGGACTGCAATCCTCAGATCTCTACCTTTAGAATAGCTTGGATTATGATTGTGAGATCCTGGCACGTGAATTTCATGAGAATTTTAGAATAATTAGTGTGATTATTTTTCTTGAGTCAAAGAAAAATTATAATCTTCTAATATAACATGGGCTTGATGCTAAGCCATCTATTAACTTCACATTTTGTAAATACTCACACACTACAAAAGTTAATACCAATGTTAGCCATCAGTTTTACACAGGAGTGAAATCATCAATTAATATTTGTTTTTCCCAGTAAGTCTTTCATTGTTCATACAAACTGGTATTATTTATCTCTTTCTTTCTGAAAATACAATTCATTTTCAGAACAGTATTGCACATGAATGAATAATACACTAAAAACCTACCTGTTGCAACATGGGCTGGTGGGTCAAGCACATATTATGAGGATCAACCTTAGGAAAGAAAGTTGGAACTTTGTAGTTAGGATGTAGGTTAGATATATGAATTCAGAAGATGGTCACCAGATACGGTGGTTTTGAAATGCGGTTTTATCTGGTGATGTACATATGTAGACAGCAGTATTTTTGGTAGTGAATGATACAAAATATTATGTGCAATCTTTGCAGAAATATTTGAATGTAAGTACAATTCTTGTGATTGATTCAACATGAATATTTACATGAAATCATGGTAAAGAGGGTCTACATGTGAATTTCTCAGCATTTTCTATTCATATTGGATTGTGTAGAGACTCTAAAAGTCTCAAGGAATCAACGTAGGAGGACCAATCAATTACATGATATATTATAGTGGAAATATCTGACAATATAAAGAGACTGTTTGTTCTTCCAGATAGTAACAAATAAAAATAAGGAAACATATCCTTGCTTTTATATTTCTACATTTTTCCATAAAGTGTTCATGGCAGGAAAGTGGGAGCCTATGTATCAAAATTAGAGGAATTATCAATGACTCTATTTTGTGACTCTGTGCTATGCTCTTGTGCAGGCACAAAACTACTTTACAAGAAACTGAATGTCAGTATAGTCATTGAGAATTAGTTGCATGTCTCCATTTTAGAGGGATCATAATTTCTCTAACATCAATCAATTCATGGACATTTACCTCAGAAAATTGTGATTGGTGAGAATCCAGTTTGGAACAGTATATCACATAGCTCCCTGTCATACTCAGTCTAGTATTGCCACAAAGGAAAAGGTTCATGTGCACTTTAGGCCTAAATGTTCTTAGTTCAAATTGAAAATATTCATAATTGCTTAAATGTCAACTACTAGAATACAAATTCAGTGACTTTTTACTATTTCTTCAAGAGCTTTACTACAATATCAAGTTATAGTTTACAAATATATGCAATGTGTACTATTTGCAAATGTCAATATCTTTAGGCAAATTCTATGAAGAAAATCAGTCAAACTCTACCCCATCTGTACAATGTGCTTAATTCCTTCATACCTCTTGTCTAAATTTGTCTTTATTACTTTTAGTTGATCATGTTTTTAATAAAAGTGTCTTGTATATTGTAGCCCATTAGAACACATGGAGGGCAGATAAATCTCTGCTTAACAGAAGGAATGCCAATGAGGATCAGACTTTGTGCTGGTCAATAACAGGAAAAATTCCATACAGAAATCAAATGTACTGAATTTTAGAATAGTTGACATGAATTGTAGTTAATTTAAACATAAGAAGTTGGATAATGTCTTAGAGTTTGATTCAATTGATAGAAGCACAAGATTTCCTTAGAGTTCTAAGATAATGATTTATACAGGAAGCCTGTCTGTCATATCCCAAGCATGATGAACACAAACATGGTAGATCTTGCAAGATCTGATCATTACTTTTGAGAAGCCTTCTGATGGGAATCGTTTTCTATCTACCTCAAAGAAAGTTCCTGCTTTGCTTGTGTGTCTGATTAACTTCATGAGATATCAAACTCTGCCATACCATCCTTTCTTTTATTCATACCTAAGTGCCCATGTTTTTTGTTTCACTTAAAGATATTTCCAAATTCTCCATTTAATGACAAATCATGGTCCTTTGTTACTTCTCTTCCATGTCGGTTTGTTTCAATTATCTTAAATCACATTGTATTTTTCTATAGATAGAAATACTAAAATGCTTCCGTTCTTCAGGATTCATAAAACAGCTATCAAAATAGATATTTGTAGACCAAAATCATACTGTCCTCATTACCATCAAATAGTTTAATTTGCAGTAGATTGTTGATATACACTAGTTATATAATGAAGAATATTGCCACTGAGAATACATAATTCTCAACGTTTCCTTAGGGTATAACAAAAAAATCTTTGGCGAATTTTAAATAAAATTACTTGGTACAAAATATAAAACTAAACATAAAACTAAAAATTTCACATATGTTATGTACAATCTTTTATATATCCTAAACATCTTTCTATTTAAATGCAATTGAATTTCATGTGTTCTACATAAATCTGTCAATAGACTCAAGTTGTAAATTCTATAATCATAAGTTATAATGCAGGATATTTCCATGTAGTATATATTATTCGTGGTTAAATAATGTAAAGGCATATTTATATATATGGCATTATATATATGTACATATATATATCCATACATTCACAGATATTACAGTATAACTTTTATATGTATATTTTATAGTATATAGTAACAATATTTGTATAAGTAAAAATATATGATATATAAACAAAAACATTTATCTGGGAACTTGTCTCTCTCTTGCTGTTTTCACTTAATATTTGTGACTAGTAGCTTTGAGAAATCTTAAACAACATTCATCTTACTTTAGATGAATATTAATCAAAAATGTGAATAAAAAGATATGTATAATGATCAAGCATATCTACAAGGAAGGCTAAAGAATGTATTTTGCAGAAGGTGATTAAGTTCTAGAAGTGTCTTTTTTGTGAAACTCTCTCCTAATAAAAATATTGATGAGTAAAGAAACTAAACAAGGAAATAATACATAAAGATTCATTTACTGTGGCTATATAGACCATAGATTGTGTACAGATGTCTAAGCAGAACAATTTACAAAGAACTAGTAGTTGATGTGTAGATGAAAAGTGTGAGACATCAATTCACATTATTCCTCTACTCTATACTCTATACTCTGTACTCTTTACTCTTCTCTATATTCTACTGAATTGGAGTCCATCAATTCATACGAAAAGGAAATGGGACTTTGTCACCTGAATTCAGGCTGGAAGTCAGCACTCCCGTTTTCATATGCGGAAGTGTGGCTGAGTTCCATCTGTTCATAAAACGGAAGTGAGGTTTATGAGTTACATCACAATAATTGTGACCCCACCCAGAGAAGTCATTAGACAGAAGTAGCTGTTGCTATGGAAAAAGTATTAGTGGGTTATCCTCCGTCGTGGGGAGGAAGAGATCCTGACTTGTTTGGTGAATTCAGTTAACTGAAGGAGACAGGTAACAGTCCCTTGCTTTCTCTTCATACTTTTACGTCTTAGACATGTAAATCATCTATTTGGCTTGTGTATTTGACTGAGATATTTCTCCCTTTCTACCCCGGACATCCCAAATGTAGTTCTAATAATTTTCTCCAAGTAGGCAGGCTTGTTCCATGGGTAAAAGAATGAAAATTCTTTACTTCCTTAGGTTTCAGAAAATAGCTATTTCCATTCTGGAGAACTTGAAATTTTCTTTTATTCCCCTCACATTTATTGGCATCGAAGCAATAGTATGTTTAATATCTTCTGGCTCTGTCTGCTCCATGGCCACTAGACACTGTGCTACAGAAATTCACTACCTATTGAACCAAAGCCTAATCTCAAACTTTGAGTCTAACGACTGTCATGATCCCTTTGTAACACATATCTTTTCTAAGAAGCAGTTACTTGAATAATACTGTGTAATGATCTTATACTCTGAATAGAAAATCATAATATACCTATGAGAATAGCAAATGCTCCTTCAGATAAGTGAACATTTTCAATAGGCACTAGATATTTGTAAATTGGAATTTGGAGTTTGTTAATTCAGACATCCATAATTTAGAATACCTTTTCCAAATTCGCTTAAAAGTTGTCATGATGCATCATCCTCGGTTTGATATGATAAAGAAGAAAGGCCTGAAAAATACAAATTATTTTGAGTTGAAAAGTTATACATTTCTATAGCTTGTTATAATCTGTGTAGTAGAGATATCAATATATTTCAATTCAAGTGTGTCTAGCAACAAAATGTATTAGAGATGAATAGGTTCTACCCAGTTGTTTTTCATATCGCTGAGGAAATCAGAACATTTAAGGCGTGGTTTTGAAGTATATAGTCATGTTTTCTCTCACATTTTTTTTATCCGCAGGACTTGCTCATATTTATCTGCCGGTCACAATGGAAAAAGGTAAACATGTTTACGTATTTGTTTGGGGAAATTATTTTAATTTATCTAGTGCACACTATTTTTTTCTTTTTTTGTAATTACAGAAAGTAACTTGACAGCAGCTGAGAAAATAAAATAGTAATATTTCTCCTGAGTGAATCTGAAACTTTAGACATTTTAATAATTATAACTTTGATTTTGATGTGCTAGATTGAAAGGTGAAAAAGAATGTAAATTATGGGCATATTCTAGATTGAAATGTAAGAAAGCAATAAAATCAGGGCACTCAGTGCATGTATGGTCACGGAAGATAAAACAAGCTAGCAGTTCCAATTGACAAATCAATAATTTTTATCTAGAATAAATATTTCTATAATACTAAAAATAATAACTACCTAATATGAATTAAGAATACATCAGAAGTGAATTTCCAGAGTAATATTCTTTGTCATATTTTGAATCTATAATCTCCAAATAGGGATTCCTGAGTTAAGGTAGAGTTCAAAGGGGAAATAACATTGAAGACTTGCATGTTCCCAATTCATTGATTTTCTCGAGCTTTTTTTTCTTTCAGAGGAATCTGTGGATCCTGAGAGGTTATTGCAGTTTCCCTATGATAAGAATCACAAAATCAGATCATGCAGGTTCCCATACCATCTTGTGAAATGTAGAAAGGTAATGTTTTATTAGAACCTATTGATATTACATAATTTCTTTAGTTCATGGATTGAGTATTATTTTTACGATAAATTGTGGGAAATATATGTGAAAGATATGAGACTGTAGGCAGAAATGTCATAGATATTTGCATTTCTTCTGAAATCTCTGCATCATGTAATGGAAAGTAAGACAACAGAAGTCCAACTTGCTTATTTCTAGAGATGTATTTGTAGATCTCTATTCAAAGCAAGATGTTTTGTGCGTGCAATTATGTCAAACTGTGTGTGCCATATTTCACAGAGTTTAGGTAGTTTCATTTTCCTCCCCATTGCCTAATAGCAAAAATGTAAATTAATTGTATTCCTAAACGTTAAATTATTTTGTTATGACATCCATTTTATTATCATGCCTAGAATTCAGTTTGGATACTTTAGTTTTCATGGCATGGATGTAAACTGATAACATGAGAGATATATTGTATGTCTTTTCCATAGTTAGGGTATTGATTACAAAATTGCTCTTAGTTTCATAAAAAATTTCACAAAATTTGAAAGATCACAGAACTGTGGGTAGAATATTGTTTTTCTTCTTCATGTAACACTGCTACAACAAGTTCCAGAGAAAATGGGGCTATGTGATTCTTTCTGATGGAGGCATAGAATTCCATTTTATATAAATACATTTTCTTGATCCATTCATCTACTGAGCGGCATGTTGTTTGTTCAAAATCTTAGCTATTGCAAATAATGCTTCAGTAAACATAGTTGTGCTGGTAGTTTTAGTATGGTCTTGTTTGTGATCATTTGGGTAAATGCCAAAAAGTGGGAATGCTGGGTCACAATGGAACGCTATGTGGAGCCTTTTCATGAAACTCCATGCTACTTTCCAAAGTGGTTGAACAAGTTCATACTGCCAATGACAATGTATTAGGATTCCCTTCTGGCCACATCCCCTCCAGGATCTGTTGTTATTAGCGTTCTTGATTATAGCCTTTCTAACTGGGGTGATGTGTAATGTCAATGTTTTGATTTGCATTTCTTTTATGGTTAGGTAGGTTGAGCATTTTTTCAGTCTCTATTGGTCATCCTTCTTTCCTCCTCAGAGAAGTTTCTCTTCAAGTCTTTAACCCACTTAATTATTGGGCGGTTCTGTCTTTGAGGATTTGTTGTTGGGGGATTTAATTTTTTGAGTTCCAAGTATATTTTGGATATGAATCCTTGTTCATTGTATGGCTGGTGAAGATCTTCTCACAATCCGTGGGGTTTCTATTGATCTTGCTTGGTATGTCCTTTGACTTCCAGAAGCTCTCCAACTTTCCAACTTTCCAAACCCCACTTTCCAAACTTTCTTTGATTTGTTGTGTTTCTGAGTCTCTATTAATCAAATTTCGGCCCGTGCCAAGGAGACATAAGGTTCTCCTATCCAATCCTATAATGTTGTCAGGGTGGCTGTAGGACTTTGGATTGATTTCTAGGTTTTCCATTCTATTCCACTGAAACTTGTGATAGTACCAAGCTGTTTTGATTACCATGACTTTGTCGTAGAGTTTAAAATTAGGTATTGATATTCCTCCAGGTCTACTCTTTCTATTAAGGATCGTTTTTGCTATTCAGGAACTTTTATTTTGGAATATTGATAGCCATCTCATTGAATTTGTACAAAGATTTGGGAAATACTGCCATTTTCAGTATGTTGGTCCGTCCAATCCAGGAGCATGGTAGGTTTTTCCACTTTCTAAGTTCTCTTTTGATTTCCGTTTTCAGTTTTTTAAACTTTTCATCATAGAAGTCCTTTTTTGGTTAAGTTGATACCTAGGTATTTTATTTTGGGGGGGGCATTAGGAATGGAGTTGCTTTACTGATTTCAGCCACGCTTTTCTCATGGTTGGCATACAGAAAAGCCATTGATTTTGAGGGGTTAATTTTATAATCTGCTATTTTGACAAAGTTTCTAATCAGCTTGAGTAATTTGGGAGTGAAGTTCATGGGATTTTTAAAATACAAGAGCATTTCCCCTGCAAAGAGGGAGTGTTTTACTTCATCTTATCCTATTTGGATCCCCTTTAGGATGTCTTAATGTTGTAGCTACACATTCTAGTATTATATTGAACAGAAGTGGAGAGAGTGAACATCCTTATCTCCTTCCTGAGTTTAGAAAAAATGGCTTTAATTTTTTACCATTGATTACAATGCTGGCTGTGGGTTTGTCTTTATTGTATTGAGAAATGTTCCATGGATCCCTATTTTTTCCAGAGCCTTCATCAGAAAGGAGTATTGGATTTTGTCAAATGCTTTTTCTGCATCTACGGAGATAACCATCTGGTTCTTATCCTTGCTCTTGTTGATGTGATGAATTATACTGATTTGCCCATATTGAACCAGCTTGGATCCTTGAAATGAATCCTGTTTGATAGTGGTACATGATTTTTGGATGAATATTTGAAGTTGATTGACTAAAATTTTGTTGAGAAGTTTTGCTTCAAAGTTTGTCAAAGAAATTGTTCCATAATTCTCTTTCTTTCATGAGTCCATGCTTCATTTTGGGATGAGGGCTATGATGGCTTCATACAAAGAGTATTGTAATCAACTTTTCATTCAATTTCATTGAAGAGTTGGAGGAGTATTGGTGTAAGTTCTACTTTGAAGGCCTTATAGATTTCCACTGGAAATCCATTCAGTCCGGTTTTTCTTAGATGGGAGGTCTCTTATTGCTGCTCCTGTTTCAATGCTTGATATGGCTGTCAAGTTGGTTTAACTCACCTTAGTATAGTTTTGGCATGTAGATATTTGATAGGAAATAGTCCATTTCATCCAGATTCTCAAACTTATTAGCACAAAGGTTTGAGATGTATTCCCTTATAATCCTCTGAATCATGGAAACATCCTCATCTGTTTGTTTATTTGGGTGTGGGCCCTTCTTTTTTGATAACATTTGCTAAGACTGTCAATTTTGTTAATTTTTTCAAAAACCAACTCTTTTTTATTCTTTCTATGGTTTTCTTGGATTCTAATTCCTTTAATTCTGATGTAATTTTAATGATTCCTTCCTATCGACTGATTGGGTTTAGCTTGCTGCTCTTTTTCGAGGAGTTTCAGATGTCTCATTAAATCATTGGTTACAGATCTCTCCAATTTGTTGATGTTGGAACTCAGAGCTGTAAACGTGCCTCTGAGTACTGGCTTTGCTGTGTCCCAGAGGAGCCTGGATTTTGTAGGATCATTTTTGTTGAAAGTCATGAACATTTGAACTTCGTTTCTAATCTCTTCCATGACCCACTCGTGATTCAGCAGTGTGTTGTTTGGCCTCCATGTGTTACGGGACTTTCTTGGGTGGCTTTTGGTATTGAGTTATAATTTTATTCCCTTGTGGTCTGAGAGAATGCAGGGCATATTTTCTATCACTTCTCGTTAATTTTAAATTATAGTCTATTTTATCTGATATTATGATTGCAACTTCTGCCTGTTTCTGATGGCTCTGTGCAGATAGAAGGATCTTGCTTTTTAATCAGTATAGACAGTATGTGTTGCTTAATTGGAGAGTTAAGTCCATTAACATTGAGAGGTAGGACTGAGAGTTGTTTGGTAGTTCCTGCCATGTTATCCACCTTCTTGGGGGCTGCAACAACTGGGTTCTTCCTATGGTTATTTGATTCTGATATTGGGTTCAGTTTCTTGGCTTTTATTGTGGTCTCGTTGGTTTTCTATGTGTAGGACATCTTTAAGTATCTTTTGTAGGGTTTGGTGGAAATATATTGTTTTAGTTTTTCTTTGCTATGGAGGTTTTTGACCTTTTGATTTGAAGGAGAGTTTAGCTGGGTACAGTATTCTTGGTTGATATTTGTTTGTCTTTAGGGCATAACATATATCATTTCAGGTTCTTCTTGCTTTAGTTGTACCTGTGGGTATTCTAATTGGTTTTCCTTTATAGGTGATTGATCTTTTCTCCTTTACAGCTTTAAGGATCCTTTCCTTGCTTTGAATTGGTCCTGTGCAGATTATGTGATGGTGGGATGTCCTGTTCTGGTCTGTTCTATTTCACATTCTACAAGCTTCTTGTGTCTAAATAGGCCTTTTTGCATATTTGGGAAGTTGTATGTTAAGATCCTGTTAAATTTTTTAGACCATTCACTTCTCTAGATGCTTCTCTATACCCATTATCCTCAGATTAAGACTTCTAATAGTGTCTTCCAAATGTGGAATTAATCTCTCATATTTCTTGGATTTGTCTTGGATAGTTGTATGTTTTCCTCTCTATTATCTAGGCTTTATTCCCTTTGTGGTCTCGCTGAATTCCTTCACCTGTCTATTCATGGATTCTATGAATTCCTCTATTGATCATTGTCTATTCTCATCCCACTCATGCAATTCCTCTATTAGACAGATTAGCTTCCTCTCACTCACACAATTCCAGTTTCTCTTTAAGTGTTCTCAGCCTGCTCATGCAATTCCTATCTTTATATTTGACTCTTCTTTGCATTCTCCTATATTAATCACACTCTCAAGATTCATGCATTAATTTTTGGTTTGCTTCCTCTTGTTCCCTATAATGCTCACACTGAGTCCTTTGCAGGTTTTCAATCTTTTCATTCACAATGTTTACCAATAGTGTTTGTAGAGCTTTTTGGAAACTCTTCTCAGGATTATTCTTTAACTCTTCTGTCACCTGATTATCATGTCATTTTTCTTTTTTTCCTCTGGCTTCTTTTGCCCATTTGTTATTAAAGTAACAGAAATTTTGTGCTAGAACATTAAAGGAAAGCATTAACCAGAGTCTTATAGCTGCACAGTCAAAATGGCTACGGATACAATTCAATTCAATTAATTCAATTTATTCAACATCAAATAACTATGGATTAATGGGCAAACAACATCAAAGAGGGAGTCAGAAAACCAGAAATTACTAGTTTTAGGGAGAATTATGGGGAAAAATAGGATCAGAGGGATGTGGAGTGGAAAAAGAAGAATGAAGTTAAATAAGTCGTAATCTCAGAGAAGGCAATAGATTGGACAGAATGGTAGGAAACAGATTTTTAAAAAACAAGAAAAATGGAAAAAATTAATTTTAAAAATTACTTAAAATTATGTAAGTACAAAGAAATATTGATAAGAGGAAAGGATAGGATGAGAGGAGGGGAGAAATTAAAAAAACATGAAAAAATAAAAATAAAAATTCCTAAAATCGGAATACTTGAAAGTTGTATTTGTATAAAGAGATAAGACTACTGTTAAAAAGTTAAACCTAAGAGGTTGTGAATTGAGTAATACATTGCTGGATTAAGTATGTACACAATGGGGGATAAGGTCTAATAATTGACAATGGGTATATATCTTGAGATGAGCAGAACAGCAATTAAATCATGTAAAAAAGAGTGAATGAGAAAAAAAGAAATAAAAAATGAGAAATAAAAAGAAAAAAAGGACCAAAAGATCAAAACATAAAAGCACACAGACAAATATACCTAAAATAAAACTTACAAGAGAAAAAATTATAAACATTTTTTAAAGAAAATTAAAAATTAAAAAACATATACAAAGAGTTCTTTGATTTTTTTTTTGTGGGGGGGAGAGATCTTGTATCGCCTCTGTGTCCGCAACCAGTCTCTTGGTGGAGTCACTGGTCTGCTTGTGGTATTTGCTTTTTCTGTTGTTTGATTAGTTTCTTAAGTCAGTTCGTTTGAGCAGGCAGAAAAATGCTCTTCATTACCCAGGATTTTATTGCTCTCCTCCCAGCCTAGTTGAGTGGGAAGGAGGTTTGCTTTGAGTATCACAAGAGAGGAAGATGCCTGTTTCCTATAGCGTAAAGATGATGTGATAAGGCTAGGTTCTGGGTAGGGTTGAGTCCTATGAGCTTTTCCCTGAGTGGCTAACTCCTGAAAAACTCAAAGAACCCAGCTTGGAGCCATCCTCAGTGATTAAGTTTACTGAATTTTAATTGTCTCTCTGGCTCTGGCTCTGTTTACTCAATGAAGAAAGTCACTCTTCCTGGGGTGGAGTTACTCCCTGGCAGGGTGAATTTTCCCTGGGTGGAGCTGAGCCTGGCAGGTCAGGTCAGGTTCCTGTGACTTTGCTAAGTGGCTTCTTTCAAGTTCTTCCAAGGCCTAAGTTGGAGCTAGCTATTCGGCCAGGCCTTTGTCAAAGATGGAGATCTCTGGTGGGGTGGGGAGGGGCAGCCTTCCCAGAGCTGTTCTGTGAGAATGCGTGAGGATGTCAGGGTTCTACTTATACCATAATCTTGGTTTCTGGGCCATCTCTGTTCTGTGATCCTCAGGATGAAGATTTCCACACCTTATCAGTTCTTGCTGATGGTGAGTAGGGTCTGGCATCTGTATCCCAGACTCTGTCTGTTAGAATAGTGGCCATGGGCACTGCATCTGCCACAGTCTCTGCAGCAGCAGCTATCACCAAGTGCTCAGATAAGTCTCCTTGCTGGAGTTTCCCTCTCTGGCCAGACTCTGTACTGTGATGGCATGTCTGGTGTGATTCTCTAGCCCAGAAATGCTCACTGGAACACTAAAACTGCTTTCTATGCGAGAGCTTGTTTTTTCTCCAGCTTCTCTTCTGCCATCTTCCTCAGGTCTTCTGACAAATAGGGGTTATACTGTGGGAGAGGGACATACAATGTGATAAAATAATCACATGATATCTTTGAAATAATAAGTTTGAAACAATAGCAAGAAAGGAAAAAACCCTTCTGTCCTTATCTTGGGGTGAATTTAACAACATAAACTTATCCGACCTTTCCGCTTGTCTCAGACATATACAAGCTATTGCAAATAAAAGGAAACCATGTGAACTATGTTTCTTTGGGCCTGGCTTACTTCACTTGATATGAATTTTACTCTCTTTCCATTTACTAAAAAATGGGGCAATTTCATTCATTCTAATGGAGGCTTCAAGCACTGCTGCCTCCTTCTTAGTTTTTCCCCTACCATCCCTTCCCTCCGACTTCCTCAACTGTATTCCTACCCTTACCTAGCCCCCCTTAATTGTGAGTTCATTTTTATGGTCCTATGTACATCGCTTTTGAACAATTCTGCTTTTCCTAAACATACACTACTTATTCCAAATAAGGGAAACAATGGACATATGTTTCTTTGGGCCTGGCTTACTTCAATTAACATGTATTTTTCTGATTGTATTTACTAACAAATGGAGCAATATCATTCATTCTGATGAAGGCACAGAATTACATTATATATATGTATATACATAAATATATATATTTTTTACCATATTTTCTTTTTTTTTAAATATCATTTTATTTTATTTGAGAACATACTGTAGAGAGGGGTTACAATTACATGGGCAGGATAATGCATACATTTCTTACCAAGCATTGCAGCCTCCTCCTTTGTTTACCCTTCACCTCCCTTCCCAGCCTCCCCCCTCCCCCCCACCCAATCAAAACCCCCCCACACCGACATTGTAGAGCTTGCTTTGACATGACATTTTGTAATTCTCCTTGTTGCAACAGGTCCACCTGAATACTTAGACGACTTGTTTGTCCCCATCTCCTCCACATGTTATACTGACATCAAATAAAGTGAAAGTGGGGGTTACACTGTGGGGGAGGGACATACAAAGCAACAAAGAAATAATCTTATAAATGCGTTAGAAACACATGCATGAAAGAAACGAAAACATTAAAATACATATTTAAGGGTTCGTTTTCCTAACATCACATTATCTGACCTTTTCCACTTGACTCATACCTATACTAGATATTGCAAATAAGGGAAACGATGGGACCTATGTTTCTTTGGGCCTGGCTTACTTCACTTAATATAATTTTTTCCAAACCTTTCCATTTCCTAACAAATGGGGAAATTTCATTCTTTCTGATGGAGGCGTAGCATTCCATTGTGTATATATACCACATTTTCTTGATCCATTCATCTACTGAGGGGCATCTGGGTTGGTTCCATATCTTAGCTATGGTAAATAATGCTGCAATAAACATAGTTGTGCTGGTAGCTTTAGTGTGGTCTTGTTTGTATACATTTGGGTAAAGGCCCAAAAGTGGGATTGCTGGATCATAGGGGAGATCTATGTGAAGTTTTTGAGGAACCTCCATACTGCTTTCCAAAGTGGTTGAACAAGTTTACATTCCCACCAACAATGAAGTAAGGTTCCTTTCTGTCCACATCCCCTCCAGCATCTGTTGTTGTTAGAGTTCTTGATTTTTGCTATTCTAACTGGAGTGAGGTGATATCTCAATGTTGTTTTGATTTGCATTTCTTTTATGGCTAGGGATGTTGAACATTTCTTCATGTGTCTATTGGCCATCCTTCTTTCTTCTTCAGAGAAGCTTCTCTTTAAGTCTTTCGCCCACTTATTTATTGGGCAGTTGTTTCTTTGAGGATTTGTTGTTAGGTGGTTTAATTTTTTGAGTTCCAAGTATATTTTAGATATGAGACCCTTGTCCGTTGTATGGTTAGTAAAGATCTTCTCCCAATCGGTGGGCTTTCTATTGATCTTGCTAGCTATGTCATTTGCCCTGCAGAAGCTCTGGAACCTTATGCAATCCCATTTGTCCTACCTTTCTTTGATTTGTTGTGTTTCCGGGTCTCTATTCAGAAAATTTCGTCCTGACCCAAGGAAACCTAAGGTTTCTCCTATTCCATCCTGTAATGTTTTCAGAGTGTCTGCTTTGAGTGCAAGGTCTTTGATCCATTTGGAGTTGATTCTGGTGCAGGGTGAAATATAAGGATCTAGCTTTAGTTTTCTACATGTAGTTAACCAATTTTGCCAGCACCATTTACTGAAGAGGCTGTCTTTCTTCCATTCTATTGTTTTAGCTTCCTTATCGAAGATTAGATGGCTATAGGCCTGTAGATTCATTTCTGGGTTTTCAATTCTATTCCATTGATCCTGAGATCTGTTCTTATGTCAATACCAAGCTGTTTTGATTACTATGGCTTTATAGTAGAGTTTGAAATTTGGTATTGATATTCCTCCAGCAGTGTTCTTTCTATTGAGGAGCGTTTTTGCTATTCGGGGTCTTTTATTGTTCCATATGAATTTTTGGATTTCCTCTTCTATTTCCTTGAAGAATGAGGGTGGAATTTTGATAGGTATCACGTTGAATTTGAAGATAACCTTGGGAAGTATTGCCATTGTCACGATGTTAATCTTGCCAATCCAGGAGCATGGGAGGTTTTGCCATTTTTAAAGTTCTGTGTTGATTTCCTTTTTCAAGATTTTAAAGTTTTCATCATAGAGGTCCTTCACTTCTTTAGTTAAGTTAATTCCTAGGTATTTTAATTTTTGTGGGGCTATTACAAATGGAGTTGCTTTCTAAGTTCAGCCACACTTTTCTCATTGTTGGCATACAGAAAAGGCATTGATTATTGGGGGTTAATTTTATAACCTGCTACTTTGCCAAAGTTTTGAATCAGATTGAGTATTTTGGGAGTGGATTCTATGGGATTCTTTAAATACAAGATCATGTCATCTGCAAAGAGGGAGTGTTTCATTTCTTCTTTCCCTATTTGGATCCCCTTTATGTCTGCATCTTGTCTTATTGCTGTAGCTAGGCATTATAATACTAGATTGAAGAGAAGTGGAGAGAGTGGGCATCCTTGTCTTGTTCCTGAGTTAAGAGGAAATGGCTTTAGTTTTTCACCATTGAGTATAATGCTGGCTGTAGGTTTGTGATATACAGCCTTTATTGTATTGAGGAATGTTCCATGGATTCCTAATTTTTCCAAAACCTTCATCATAAAGGGGTGTTGGATCTTGTCGAATGCTTTTTCTGCGTCTATTGAGATAACCATGTGGTTCTTGTTCTTGCTCCTGTTGATGTGATGAATAATATTAATTGATTTGCGTATATTGAACCAGCTTTGCATCCCTGAAATGATTCCTGTTTGATCGTGGTGTATGATTTTTTGGATGAATTGTTGAAGTCGATTGGCCAAAATTTTGTTGAGAAGTTTTGCATCAATGTTCATCAAAGAAATGGGTCTATAATTCTCTTTCTTTGATGAGTCCCTGCCCGGTTTTGTGATGAGGGTTATAGTGGCTTCATAGCATGTGTTCGGTAGTGAGCTTTCTCTTTCAATTTCGTTGAAGAGTTGGAGGAGGATTAGTGTGAGCTCTGCTTTGAAGGCCTTGTAAAATTCCGCTGTAAAACCATCTGGTCCTGGACTTTTCTTAGGTGGGAGGTCTCTTATTGCAGTTTCTATTTCAATGCTTGATATGGGCCTGCTAAGATAGTTTAAATCACGTTGGTTTAGTTTTGGCATGTAAATATTTGCTAGGAAGAGGTCCATTTCTGTGAAGTTGTCAAACTTATTAGAATAAAGATTTGAGAAGTATTCCCTTATAATGTTCTGAATCTTGGTTGTTTCCGTGGTGATGTTTCCATTCTCATCTCTGAGTTTATTAATTTGGGTGTATTCTCTTCTTTTTCTGATAAGGTTTGCTAAGCGTCTGTCAATTTTGTAAAGTTTTTCAAAGAACCAACTCTTGGTTTTGTTGATTATTTCTATAGTTTTTTTGGATTCTAACTCATTTAATTCTGACTTAATTTTGATTATTTCTTTCCGTCTACTGGATTGAGGTTGATCTTGCTGCTCTTTTCCAAGGAGGTTTAGATGTGTCATTAAATTGCTAGTTTCAGATCTCTCCAATTTGTTGATGTAGGAGCTCAGAGCTAAAAACTTGCCTCTGAGTACTGCCTTTGCTGTGTCCCATAGGAGCTGGTAATTTGTGTGTTCATTTTTGTTGAATAGCATGAACATTTGAATTTCCTTTCTAATCTCTTCCATGACCCACTCTTGATTCAGCAGTGTGTTGTTAAGCCTCGAGGTGATACCAGACTTTCTTTGGTGGCTTTTGGTGTTGAGTTCTAATTTTATTCCCTTGTGGTCAGAGAGAATGCAAGGTATAAATTCAATGTTTCTGAATTTAGACAAGGTTGCTTTGTGGCCTAGAATGTGGTCTATTTTAGAAAACGTTCCATGTGCTGCTGAGAAGAACGTGTATTCTAATGCTGCTGGGTGAAATGTTAGGTAAATGTCTGTTAAGTCTAGTTGATCTATGCAGCTGTTTAGATCTGCGGTTTCTCTGTTGAGTTTTTGCCGAGTTGATCTGTCTAGTGGGGAGAGTGGTGTGTTAAAATCCCCAACAATTAATGTCTTTGGATCTATATGGGATTTGAGGGAAAGTAGTGTTTCTTTGATAAATTTGGGTGCTCCATTGTTTGGCAAATAGATATTTAGAATTTTAATATCCTCCTGAAGGAGAGATCCTTTAATTAGTATGTAGCGACCGTCTTTATCTCTTCTCACGAATTTTAATTTGAAGTCTATTTTATGTGATATTAGGATTGCAACTCCCGCCTGTTTATGAGGGCCGTTTGCTTGGTAGATTTTGTTCCAGCCTTTAACCTTGAAAATGTGTTTGTTTTTACGGGCAAGATGTGACTTCTGCAGGCAGTAGATAGAAGGTTCTTGTTTTTAAATCCAACTAGACAGTCTATGTCGCTTAATTGGAGAGTTTAGTCCGTTAACGTTAAGAGATAGGACTGAGAGGTATTTGGGATTTCCTGCCATGTTATTTACCTTCTTGTGGGCTGCGAAAACTGGGTTCTTCCTATGGTTCTTGGATTCTCAGTTTGGGTGCAGTTTGTTGGCCTTTATTGTGGTCTTGTTGGTTTTCTATGTGTAGGACATCTTTAAGAATCTTTTGTAGGGCTGGTTTGGAGGAGATGTATTGTTTCAATTTTTCTTTGCTGTGGAAGGTGTTTATTTTGCCTTCAGTTATGAAGGAGAGTTTAGCTGGGTACAGTATTCTTGGTTGATAGTTGTTTGTTTTTAGGGCTTGGCATACATCATTCCAGGCTCTTCTTGCTTTGATTGTCTGTGCTGAGGAATCTGAGGTGATTCTAATTGGTTTCCCTTTATAGGTGATTACCCTTTTCTCCCTGACTGCTTTAAGGATCTTTTCCTTGTTCTGAGTTGATCCTGTGTGGATTATAATGTGATGGTGGGATGTCCTATTCTGGTCTGGTCTATTTGGGGTTCTAAAGTCTTTTTGTATCTGAATAGGCCTATCTTTTTGCATGTTTGGGAAGTTCTCTGCTAGGATCCTGTAAAACAAATTTCGTAGACCATTAACTTCTGTTTCTAGGTGCTCCTCTACACCCATTATCTTTAGATTGGGCCTTCTGATGGTGTCTTCCAGGTGTTGGATAGTCCTATCATATTTCTTGTACTTGTCTTGGATGGTTGTATGTTCTTTCTCTATAATATCTAGGCTGTCTTCAATCCCTGAGATTCGATCTTCTGCATGGTCTAACCTGCTGTCAAGACTCTCTACTTTGTTTTTTTATCTCTTTTCCTTCTAATTGGTCAGCTTTGATGGCTTCAAGTTCTTTGTTGAAGCTCTGTTTTAGGTCTTGTATGAATCTCTTTACTTCCTTAATTTGGTGTTCAGTGTTTGTCCTCAAATGACTTAGTTGATTGGATATGGTTTCTTTGGACTCCCATTCCTTCTGTTGGGTTCCATTCAGCATTCCCTTTGTGGTCTCCCTGACTTCCTCCAGCTCTTTTTTAATGGATTCTATGGATGCCTTTAGTGATCTTTGTGTGTTCTCTCCCTGGTCTCTCAATTCCTGTATTATTCTTTGTTTAGCTTCCTCACATTCGTGGGATTCCTGCAGTTCTCTTTGAGTGTTATCAGCCTGCTCACGCCATTCCTCCCTTTCTCTTTGAGTATTCTCAAGTTGTTCACAAATCCTGTATCAGTTTTTGCATCGCTTCCTCACGCTTATGATATTCTTGTATAAACTTCTGGGATGCCTCCTCTCTCTCCCTATCACGCTCATACAGAGTCCTTTGTACATTGTCAAACTTCTCATTTATCATGTTTGCTAGTAGTGTTTGTAGAGCTATTTGGGAACTCTCCTCTGGATTGTTCATTATCTGATCTGACCCCTGATTATCAAGATTGGGAATTGAGATACCCGAATTTGCCATTTTTCTTGTGTGTTTTCCGGCTTACTCTGCCCATTTGAGATGAATATAGCACCAGTTTTGTGCTAGAACACTATCTTAAGGCAACCATCAAACAAAGTTTGCATTTGTACAGTCAATAGTCTACAGATACAATCTAGTTCAACAGATACATCTATTCAACATCAAACAACTATATTTGAAAGGACTTCGAACCGCAGAAAAGAATTTGGAAAACCAGAAATTATTAGGATTAGGGAGAGATGTGTGTAAAAAATAGGAATAGATTTGTGTGGGGAGGCACAGGGAGAATTAACTATGTCCTAATCACAATGCTGGAAATGGGTTGGGTAGAATGCATGTAGAGAGAGAGAGAAAAAGCAGAGAGTGATAGGGGAATGAAAAGAGACCAGAAAAAAAATAGAAACGTAAAAGTTATTGTTATTATAGAGATTAAAAGACCATCTATTTAGAGAGGAATGTGAATATGTTGAGAGAAAGGAGGTACATAGAGGAGATGTGAAAAACTTTAAGGATGGGAAAGGGAGAAGAAAAGATCAGAAGTTCAGTAGAGCTAGACAAAAAACAAAAAGATAATTAAGAAAGAAAGAAAAAGAGAAAGAAGACAAGAAAAGAAAGGAAAACGCTCATTCACATATTCCTAAAATAAAAATTATAAGAGGAGAAAAAAAATTACTGGAAATCAATTATTTTTTAGAAGAGGCAAAAATTAACGATTAATAAAAGTTTTAGAAGAGAAAAAATATTTATATATATAAGTTAACAAAAAACAAAAAACAAAAAAAATAAAAGAAGAAGAAAAAAAATATAAAAAAGTCCTTTGATTTTTTTTTGGGCGGGAGGGGTGGGAAGAATCCTGTATCTCCCTTTTGTCTGTAACCAGCCTTTTGTTGGAGTCTCTGGACAGCTTGAGGTCCTGTGGCTTGATTGGTTTCTTAAGTCAGTTTGTTGGAAGAGGCAGAAAAATGCTCTGCTTTACCCAAGATTTTGAGATCCCCCTCCCAGGTTAGTTTTCTGGGAGGGTGATCTGCTTTGAGAATCACAAAAGAGGGGGATGCAGTGGTGAGGCTACCTTCTGGGTAGAGTTGAGGCCTTCCAACAATTAGTAGCTTTTTCCTGGGGCTGTTTTGTGCAAAAAAAAAAAAATCTCCCAGAGCCCAGCCTGGAGCCTTTCTCAGGGATTCTGTTTTTCAATTGATTGTTGAGGCTGCGAGAGGGAGGGGCAGCCTCTGACTCTGGTTACCCAGTGAGGCAAGGCACTCCAATGGCTGGCGCCTGAGCTGGGTGACTTTTCCCTGTATGGAGCTGAGTCTGGCAGGTCACTTCGCCGTTAAGTTCTTGTGACCTGCTAAATGACTCGTTTTATTCCAAGGCCTTGGTTAGAGCTGGCAGCTCCTCCGAGCTTTGTCGGTATCCAAAATGGAGATCACCGGTGCTGGGGGGGCAGGCGTGGCCTTCCCTCCTCTGCTCCCTGAGAAGGAGTGAGGACATCGGGCTTCTACTCACGCCGAGTCTTGGATCCTGGGTCGTCTCTGGTCTGCAAGCTGCAGGATGAAGATGTCCGCTCTTTGTTGGTTCTTGCTGGTGTTGAGTAGGATCCGCTCGCCCACTGCGTCTGGCTCCTTCTTCCTGGACTCTCTGTGTGAGCGCTCAGGTATGGCCCTGGCTGCGGTCTCCTCTGCTTGCGACTCTGCTGCCGCCCCGGCGGTGGCTGCTGGCGAGCACTCAGATGTGTCTTTTTGCCTTGGCTTCCCTCTCTTGTCTAACTCTCTGTCCTGTGATGGCATACTTGGTGTGATTCTCTGGCTTAGGACTGTTCACTGGAACTCTAAAACTGCTTTCTATGCGAGAGCTTGTTCAGATTACAGCTTCTCCACCATATTTTCTTAATCCATTCATCTACTGAGGGGCATGTGGTTGGGTTCTATATCTTAGCTATAGTAAATTATAGAGGCTGCTTGTATGTGATCACTTGCATAAATGCACAAAAGTGGGATTGCTAGATGATAGAGGAGCTCTATGTGTAGTCTTTTGAGGAAACTCCATTCTGCTTTGGAATACAGGTTGACCCATTGTAACAATGAGATATACAAGAGGCTATGTCGAAAGTGAACTTCATAACTTTAGGTGGAGTGAAAGGGGAGGGCAGGAGGAGTTGGGAAGATGAGGAAGGAAGGAATCTTAGGAGAAAAACAAAGAAGGAAATGCTGTATAGGAAATGTACTTATTCTTATAAATGTAACTCCTCTGTACAGTATCTTTACAATAAAAATATGTATTAAAAAAACAAGGATGAACTAGCACATTACCCATACCGTGGTGTCAAAGCCATGGTTGGCATCCTGCCCAAAGAAATCTAAAAAAAGCAAAATTGAAAATATTGCTTCATATTTGAACTTACACAGAATCATCCTGATATTGCTGCCAAATTGGCTACTTGTCCCTTTAATGCTCGCCACCTGGTTCCACGAGATCAGCTCAGTGAACATATTGCAACTTGTATGGACAAAACTTCCCTTGAAGATGATGTAGGTAAGCCTGTTAACTAAAAGACAATCCAAATCAATATAGGCCATTTGCACCTGAATCCTACTCTGATGGTTGATTTTTGTTTGTTTGTAGATAACATCACATGGAACGAGAAACAAGACAAGAGTTCCAAAAATACATGGCAATATGTTTCCTCTGAGGAAGACTGGGATAAAGGTAAAAAGCTTGTTGATTTTTCAGCATTTTCCATTAGTGAATGTCAACATATCTTGTGATGTTTTATGATTTCTTCCTTTAGGAGTGAAATTTAAATTCTTTGTTCAACTTGCATTGTCTTGTATGCTAATATCAATAACATGTATGAAGAAATGCAGTCCTAAATGATTAAAATCCATGTCAAACATTTAAATGATTTGTTTTTGCACATGGCTAAGAACTCATTCTTTTCAATGTTTATTATCCAGCTATCTTGTAAGACTCTTCAGGTCATCAACCTTGTAGTTTTTTTTTTAATCAATGTACAATGTTAGAGCCAATCTAATCTAGCACCTCAATCAAGTAGGTATTTCTCCCTTTGGCAGAATCCTTGGAAGATCCTAGCCCAAGTTTTGTTTGGGGCACCATCAAATCCTCTGGCAACAACAGGTGAAGTATATACTGTTTTCTTAAGATGCACTAATGTCTGTAAAGATTCAAAGTGAAGGAATAGGATAGATGAATATCAAACTTTCTGTTCTATTTGCCCGTTTATTTTGCTCACTACAAATGAAGTTTTGGATTGCTCTCTGAACTGGTGAACCTGTGATTGGTGGCAAAAGTCAACTATAGTTTCACTAGAACCGATAAAAAAAATTCAATCACCCAAATTACTTCAAATCACAGTTACTTTATATAAATGTTCTTCTCATTCTTTTATAATCAATTTAAATCAGCAAAACCATAGATAACAGGATAATGTTGTACCAATCCTTTTTGTCTCATTTTGCTGGTTTCAAGATTCATTCATCACATCAATTATGATAATGTGAATGGCAGTATCTTCAACTGGTAATTCATAAATGTACAGACTTACTGGTGGGTTACCATGTCTTCCTTTTGAAATTGCTTAACGAATATTATAGGAATGGCTATCTGATTTAAATTTACTCCATGAATTTGTGTAAAAATATTACACGAGATTCTTGAGACGATTTACAATTTGCATATTGCATAGATACATAAGAAAATGTGTTTAGAGCTATTTTTTAAGCAGCAATGCATACATGGATTTCAAATTTCACATTCCTGAATAAAGTATGAATACATATTGTATATGGTATAGATTGGAAATTCAAACAAAATTACATGTGTAATTACAAAAGTTTTGCTCTCTTTGTGAGTATTTATGAGATAGTGTAAAGAATTGTAATTGCTATAATGAATTTGTTCTTCTAGAGTCACAAGATAGATTGTATATTTTATTTTATGGAATGTGAATACATCAAATCTCTCTGACATGGTAAGGTGGAAAATACAGGAAAAATCGAACAGTAATTGGGTTTGCTTGGAATTTTTCATAAGCATTTATTCAATTCAGAATCATGTAATTTGTCTTGCTTGCAAATATATGACCTCATCCTTTTTATATTAGATTCAAGGTGTATTGATATTGTCAAGTATTTTATTCCCTGTTCCGTACAGAAAAATGTTCAAAGCCAACAACTAACAAGAAGAATAACCAAAGACAGGAAAAAAATGAAATATTAATCAACAATGCCACATATTCACTGGTTTTTCCAAAATTTCTGATTTTTTTCCTCCCACAAAAGAGTCACTTAGATTTTATTCATTTTCTACTCATGCTATCATGCATTTTCTCTCCGAATTTCAGAGAGTAATGTTTGATGGAACAGTGATATGTCCTTACTTCATTGGTTATTAGAACACTTAATATGACACAATGGAATTGTTAATTCTGTTCCCTTATGATAATATGTCTTACTTATTGAATCATAATTCTGGCATCTGAAAAGTGATTGATACTAAAGAACCTGTAAATTCATGAGATAATCTGTGACAATGTAGGAGGCCATGTTACTTGCTGATTTTTCTCTTAAAGTTTTATCCAACCCTAGAGTTATATATATATATATATATATATATATATATATATATATATACATATATATATATACATATACATATACATATACACACACATACATATATAAGAGCTGATTTGCATTTGTGATCAGATATTTCTTTTACCTGTCCATTTGTAGATAAAAACTTTGTGTCTGTGTGTGTACCAACTGAAATGCTGTACATTTTTTTCCTAGTGATCAACACCGATCAACACCCATAAGCTAATGCAGGGCACATTGCTATGACTTTTGGAATTTTTTCTGCTTTCAATTCTTGATTTTAATCAATCATGATAAAATCATGAAACACAGGTTATGAAGGATTTTTATGTGTCTTCCTTGGTAATGAGTATTGAATCCTTGTTTGAGCCATTGATATTCAAGCCTCTTACCCTGGGCTTGATCCTAGTGATATAGTCTAAATGTTGGTATGCCTCTGGCATAGAATTCTCAGAACCATACTTATTTGAGAAAGAAATGTTAATGTAGAAATGTTACCCTTAGTTAATGGAAATTTTCTATGTTCATTTCAAAATCCAATAATTCAGTGTTCATACTGAGAGGTGACTTGCATGTGTTTTTTAAGGTTTAATTATTTTTCAAATCTGCTAAATATATTTACCTGATACCACTTCACAATTTGATTGTGAGTTCACAATAGCATTTGTTTTGTCGACACATAAGAATGGAAAAGGCGTTTATTTGTGTGGGCCATGGAATATTTCTTGTAATTGAACCTGAAGGTATTTTCATGGTACTCCTTCATATTTTACTTGCCTACATAAAGCATATATCTGTTAGTAGGATACATTTCATGAAACAATCACTCTATGTGAATGCATCAATTGACAAATATTGAAATGGAAATCAATTTATCATGTTGATTTAAATTCATTGCAATAACATCATATAGTAAAAACACTATGGATTTTCTTTTCTATGTATCCATGTGAACTATTTTGTCTCATTTTCCTGGATGCATGATACATCCTGGAATATTTTACAAGAGACCTAGTTCAGAAACTGAGCAAAGACATGGCTGAGCCTGAATGGTTGACATTAGAAAGCTTTGATGAACTGGACAATAATCGCTCAAGTAATACATTAACTAGGGTCACACTTCAAATATTCAACGAAGTTTGAATGTGTTGAGATAGCGTGTCAACGTGTAATTTGTGAGGTTTGTATACTAAGATGAAATTTTAATGGAAATGGAAGTGGAAGCAACCATGAATTTTTCTGAAAATAACTGAAGATATACTCTCACTAGTTTTTAAATATCTCTCGAACTACTAGTGAAGTTCTTGTTCATATGCAGAATACAGAAATATATATTCAAGTGTTTTTCATAGAAAGTAAAATAATATTGTTATCGTTTCTTTGCAGGAATCATTCTATGATCAAACCATGAGTTCAAACCATTTCTCATTGTTTCATCTACAGCTTACATTTATTAATATACTCAACCAAATGAATTAATTTTGATTTTCATTACCTAATGTCTCCCTATTCACCCTTACCTTGAATCTAGAAGTAAACCCTGGGTTTTATGTCCTTATTGAAATTCACCATGTCACTATCCATGTGGATATGGTGAGGTTGTAATATAGAAACTTCAGTAATCAAATCGAAATCTAATTTGTTTCCCAATGGAGAATAAATCATACTTCATTTTTCACTGTCCTTAAGTTTGCCTGTGAAAATCATCATCCATTTCATATATTGATATAATTACAGAGCCTTATCCATAACAAAACAGTAATGACATTAGACCTCTTATCCAAATCTTACACCAATTATGTATTCCATACAAAATGGCTATTAAAATTTCAATGGGATTTTTCAACCAACATTCTAAAGTATATTCCTTACTATACAATCTTCTCGTCCATCTTAATGATTGCCAAATGCAATATCATCTAAGGAAAGATATTTGGAATTATTTTCAAAACTTGTAGCAGAAAAAACCCCAGGTAAATATATGTGTACATAAAATAACGTTCAAAACATATTCTTTTGACAGGGGAAATTGCAACTTGTGAAGATGTCATGATTTTGTGCTAAAAGTGTGATATTTTGAGTGCAAGAGGGTTTGAACTTTTAGCAAGTTCTCAATAAATTTCTAAAATGTTCCAGGAAGATTGGACTGTATTTGTCGAATGTAACAAAAACACTTTTATGGGACCATATTTGATAGCTACTTCATATTCAACTTGTATGTAATTTTCCCAAACTATATATGGCCCCACATATTTATTGTTGATTTGGCACTGTGGTCCAAAACATTTCTGATTCAAAATGGAACCGTTTTTGAAACATATTTTGGGAAATATTATTGGTAGGACTCTTTTGCAATAAATAGAGTTGAAACTTTTGGTTACAGATGCAGAAGTTCAAGTGTAAATATGGCTCATGTTTATTATTGGTGTTGAAATGGGAGGATTTTTTGATTATTGGCATATTTGTGCACTTGGCATATAATTTCAAATGTTTCTTGGTTTTCCTTCAAAATTTGTGAGCAGGAATGCATTCAGCATTAATTTGTGAAGGACAGTTTAGAACCTGTGGACTCAGGGAGACCTGTGTCTTTTCTAGTCTGGTAGGGATATAAAGAGAACAGATCTATCTACACATGTCTGTGTTTAGACTATAAACCAATATACATATGTATCCATGAGTAAATTTATGAAAATTAAAATAAATATATGTATCAATACGATTCATTTTCATTAATCATTGTCAATGTGTTGCACAGAGTGATTATAATTATGTAAGGCAGTGAATCTTTTTCTTGTCATATGTTAAACTATTGCCCATTAAAGTGTTAGAACTTTATTCTGCTTCAAATTTCCCCTGTCCCTGTTGAAAATGCTATTTTCAATATGTTGTCTTGTGAGGAATTTTGTGGCATTGGTTTCCCCATTGTCCTTTATCAAAATTTTTTGATTCTCTTTACTCTATTCAGATTACATTTTATACAAACCACAGGATACCAGACTCAAATATAGTGACAAGAATGGAGAAACCCTATGAAAACTAAAGGGAAAAAAGCATGAAAAAATTTGATTTTCACATTTTTTAAAAAACATCAAAAATGATAAACCTCATGTTTCTTGGAGTTCATTTTGCTTACCCTAAACTTCTTTTTAAGCACTAGCAATCCTCTTCCAGGATGAAATTGGACACACACAAATTAAGACAAAAAGAGAAGTAGGGCACCAATGCTTGAAATGAAATGTACTCATTACCTTGTCAATGTAATTGTAACCCTATGTATGGTATTTTCAAAAGAAAAAACAAGTATGACCGTTAGGTAAGTTTAAATAGAAGCAAGATAAACGCATTGAAATGAAAAAGCAATATTCAATAAATAGTGTTGTAATGCTCGTTAAATGCCTATAAAAACTTAAAGTTAGATTATACATAACCTTTTGTCAAAACACTTTGCAAATGAATTAGACCTCGAACTTAAAGAAAATACTCAGAATGGAAGCAATAGAAAAATACTAGATCTCTGAGAACAGGTTGAAACTTTCTCAGTACAGATGCACAAATGCATTGCTTGAACTTGCTAACATCTTTATGCCAAAGGATATAGCTAAGTAGGTAAATAGAAAGCCAAAAGACTGGGAGAAGTTCTTCACTAGCCAAGAAAGAGAAACGGGTCTTAGAGCTGGAATTTAATCAATATTCAACAAGTCAAATCCTCCTTCCCCCCAAACATCCAGAACAATAAACCTCCTCTGCTGGAGCCTGCCGGCAACGAAAGGGAATCCTGAATTAGGGAGCGAGGACAGAAAAATAAAGACATAAGACAGGATGGGATCGGGGTCGGGAGGTCTGCAGCTCAAGACTACAGTGCCGTTTATTTTTAAATCTCCTTATTATATACTATTGGAAGTCAAAAGGTAACCTAAGGTCACCATAGTGCAGAGAAGCAAGGAAAGTCTTTAATAAAAACAAGGGTGCAGAAAGAAACAAGACAAGGTCAACTGATAGAAAGTAAAACAAATTCTACAGACATAGCAAAGCAAACCCAGACCCCTGGTGTTTTTCATGAAAGCCAGTTCCTTGTACATGCCTTCAAGTGAACACTAGGGTCAAGATGACCTTGGAGCTTTACTGTCAGCTCCCAACACTCCTCTATGAAAAGAAGTCTATTTGAAGAAACACTTCAATGATGGCTAATTGAGAAAGGCAAAAGGACATATGAAGAAATGTTCAAAAACTCTGACAAATCAAGCCAAATCAATTCAACATTGAAAATCCACCACATTCCATTAGCATGGAATAGTCATGATCATTCCATAAGGAAATCAAGAACCATCCCAGATGCCTGAGTGTAGATTAATGGATCAGAAAATATGGGGTATAAACACAATGGAATTCTATTTTCCATTAGAATGACATAGTGCCATTTCTAAGGAAATGGAAAGACTCAAAAAAACATGAATTAAAGGGAGCCAGACCCAAACAAACATAGGTTTCATAGTTTCTCTTATTACTAAAAACTGGTATTCAGCCCTAGAAGAAGATCACAATAGCTTAATAGTAACATACATATGACCAAAGAATATTAGGCTAAACAAAAACTCTGAAATACAAAATCAGTTGGGTTCGCTTACTTGATTTTTTTAAATGTACTATGTGAATTTCTCTTTATTTGCCTTTTTCCTTTATTTTCCTATGTTTTGTTCAATGTCAGTGAATTGGATTTTGGTACATATTACATGTAAGTTAATGAGAATTAGGTATGGAAGGGCAACATCTAACTGAGATAAAGGACAATAGGCGAACCATATAAGAACAATCCCCAAAATACTACATGTTGGGAATAAACATTATACCTGGTGTGAGGAGATAGATATTTTAGGCCGAAACACAGTAAAAATGAACAATGGGTAAGAATATATGATGACACGAGTACTCATTTATTGCTTACATATGTAATTCTAATCTCTCTGTACATCACCTTGACAGGATTCTATTAAAAAGAAGAGTTTTGATACATATACTCTTCTCAATTCTCATAAATTTACATGTAGATAATTAAGTAGATGGGTTTGTATTACATATACAAAACTTGGAAATAGTTCTAATCTCTTCATGTTCCTAAAATCATAGAAAAGACAGGTTTCCCTAAGTCATCAGGTTCTAAGCCAACATTGACAAATTAATGTTAAAATCATTTTTGTTCAAGTATTTCTATAGAAATCCCAATAGTCATATTTGAAATTGCAAACTAGGAGAGATCCTGATGCTCAAATATGCCCAAATCAGAAACCCTCACATTTTCAGACCTATCATAAATATGAGCTAGAATCTCACATCTGAAACTTCCTCATCTGCACTTGAATACTTCAACTCTTTTGATTGCATAGGAGTCTAACCACTGATAATTATTTTTTCACAAGGGAGGTCTTCCTAAAACATACTTCAAAGGCTATTCCATTTAGTAGTAGGAATGCTGTGGACCATGAATTCCAAATGAACTATAAAATGGTGATGTGGGGGTGCATAAATATGAAGGGCAATTTACACACAGGTTGAAAACAAACATTCATCAGATATAGTTTTGTGAACTGGTCTTGAATTAACACTCCAAACTTACAGATTAATATTCCCAGAACATGTTAGTAATATAATGAAACATTTCTCAAGTGATGTACATATTCTTGTCTGATAAATCAGTTTCTCTCTACAAAATATGGTACCTTCAAAGTGTGCATATTGTCCCCCCAAACTAATAAATGTCATCTGATATGGCTTATACCACTGCAAGAATCTATTTTTTCCCTGACAAAGACAAGGGGAAGAAGTCACAGATTTCTTCTGCAGATTAGATGATACATGAAAAATGTTGAGATGATTTAGAATCTTTTGTCGAGACATACGTTGCAAAATTAGGTGGTTTAAAAAATCTGTAAAATTTTTCGACGCATTCTTTTTGGAAAACAGAAGTTGGTGGGAAATATGTGTTCGAGACCAAATATTATACTTTTCTTATATTTTTATTATATTCTATATTATTAATAAGTGACATGGGACATGTTATTCTCAGTCAAATGTAACTATTGGGAGGGATCTACTTACAATTATTAGTTAGGAAACAGTCCTTGACTCAGGATTCTTTCTTTTACTTATTTATTGATTGATTGATTGATTGATTGATTGTGAAAATACATTTACATGGGCAAGATAATTAGTACATTTCTTATCAAGAATTGTTGCCTCCTCATTTATTTCCTCTTCCCATCTCTTCCTATCCTTCCCTCCCCACACAGCCAAATTGTACCGTTCATTTTTCGACATGACTTGTATATCTCATGTTGCAATGGGTCCACCTGTATCCCTATTTAAACAATTTGCTTTTTCCCTTCCCCTCTACAAATTATACCAACATCAAATACAGTGAAAGAGGGGTTTTATTGTTTGGGAAGAACATCGAAAGCAATAAAGAAATTATTTTATAAATGTGTTAGAAACAATAGCATGAAAGGACCTATGCATGCTAATTAATGGGCAGTTGGCTAAGTCCAAGGTGTCCCTGAAAGACTCACTTATGTCTGGTATATCCTTCAATCCCACATTTTGTTTGATTGAATTGTCTCCAATTAAGCACAATTATTCATCATATAAAGTAGACAAGATTCTTGACTTCCCTTCAGATCAGAATAAAAGTTGTAACTCTTGTCCCTGTTATTGCAGGACAAAACAGTCATATAACTTTTGCATTCTCAGGAGAGACATAATTCCAACTTCCATGTTGGGGTCTCAATATTCTCAAAGTTTCCTTCGTACATTGGTAAATATCTGCTGTCAATAAAACGTTCAAGAAAGACATAAGATATTTGTAAGAATCAAGGTATATGTGGGAAAGGCCGTTAATATCACAGTCTCCCTCACATGGAAACTGCTTTGTAATTAATTTGAGATATTTTTGAATTAAAATTGTAATTGATTGATTCTGGAACTTTGTAATTTGGCAAAGCACTCTATACAACTCCTAGAAAAATGCCATCTCATCATAAGGTAGTGAATAATTTGAAACACTTCTGCCAAACACTATGCTTTCTAAACCTTCAATGTTACATAGAAATATTGTAAATGCATCTCTTCTTGATTTTTTTTCCTGTCTTATAGTTTGTATTGTTGGCTTGGGCATTGTTCCTGCACACTTTAGCTCAAGACTTGAGTTCTGCCCCTTGGGAGATAGCGCCACTTTCAGTTTTCTGGTGGTCATTTGAAGAAAAATATCTCATGGACTTTCCTGTCCGTGATGGCTTTGTACAGCCATCCTCAGATCTCAGTTCCTGAGTACCTAGGATTACGGCCTGAGCCACTGGCACTCAGCTATTCTTACTCTTCTCTAATAAAATCCCGCAGTAATAGCTTTAAAAATATCCACAGGTTCTTAAACAACAAATTTCACATCATTTCCAAAGAGAAAATCTGCAATGAAGTGTACCAGTCCACTTTGATGTTGCTTCTTCCTGAAGAGGTACCCCTATATCAATGAGGAAGGAAAATGGAAATTATCAGAGACATGTAAAACCAATAACCATGTTCAAAAAATATTGAAGATATTGTAGAAAAATCATCTTTCAGTTGGACAGAATCCATTCATTTAAGTGAGATTACATTAATAGCCAGTATTTTTTTATTTTTAACCATTGTATTATGAGAAAAAATAAACCTCTAAAAGGATGCTAACATTTACGTCTGTTATAAAATTAGACAGTTTCTACACATTATTTACTATCTACACAGTGAAATATATTTCTCATCTAATATTCCCTTTCTGAAGTCAATTACTTTATAAACAATTACTTTTATTCAAGGCTGGACAAAACTCATTCTTTCACAACATTCACTATTCCTCACTACCCTCACATTTATCCTTCTAATCCTCATTTAGAAATGAATTCAATGCCTCATCAGAAAAAATGTAATCACCCCATTTGTTAGGCAATGGAAAGACATGGAAAAATAGTATTAAGTGAAGAAAATCATGCCTAAAGAAACGTAGATTCAATAGTTTCCCTTATTTGCAATAAATATTATAAGTCAAGGAGAAGCAGAAAAGTTCAAAAGCTGTCTACATATGACCAAACAAGAATATTTTAAATGAAATGAACCCCTAGATAGGGACACAATTTGTTTTTTCTCTTTTGCTATTGTTTTTCATGAATCTAAAGTGTTCTATGGGATTTATTTGATTCTCTTGTATGTTCTTCCCCCAAGTTGTAACCCCTGTTTTCACCGTATTTGATGACAGTGCCCTGAATCTTGCGTATATATTTAATACTTTGCAGAGGGAAGGGAAATAACAAAATGTTGAAACAGGATACTGGTTGATGCATTGTAACAATGAGGTGTATATGACATTATATTGAAAACCAACTTTACAATTTGGGAGGTATGGGGGACATGGGGTGGTAGGGCTTGAAGGGGTTGCAGAGGAAAAGGAAAGCAGAAGGTTACAGTGCTCGATAGGAAATATACTCATTGCCTTATTCATGTAATTCTAACCACTCTGTGCACTATTTTTGCAATAAATTTTTTAAAGGAACTGAAGTAGTTCCTGCTGCCTTATAGTTCAGGTGGAAGAGCATGGAAAATTTTGGATAAATGACATGATAGTGAAAAGCCTCTTCATATGAGTATGTCTTCATTAGGTGATCAATAATTTTGAGGAGTCAATATGAAAAAAGGTCTTCTACTGCCCTATATGAACACAATTTTAGGTCTAGTTCGTAATACAGGAATTTCTGATTTCCTGTTCTTATGCAAACTGCCATAAAAAGAATAAAGCCTGCATTGGCAATTAGTGCAACAATCAAACCAGACAGAAGGGTAGGCACAAGCAAATAGATATAAACAGTATGATCTTTTTATATGTGAGTTAGAAAGGGAAGGAAAGCCACCAAATGTTCAATTCTACTGAGCAATAACAGAGTTCTTAGGAAATCAACAAGGGAAAAAATAGAGCATGCAGTGTGGCCTTTGCTTTAAACACTTGTTCCTGCAGTGAACCATTGACTTGCAACAAGGTGGGATAATGCTCAATAAACTGAGTAATCATGACAAAGATATGGTTCTGTCAATGACAGAATACCTGTAGCCCCATCGTGAAGGTACACTGCAAGCAAGTGACCACTGCTGTTGAGATATCTACTTGATGTTAGTCCTCCTCTCTCCAGAGAGAAAGGTTTCCTGCTCTGCTTGGTTGTTCACTTTACTTTGATACACATCAGAAAGGCTCCATTTATTTTCTATCTCCTAGCATGTACTTGTTTATGTTTTTCACCACTCTCTCATGCATAAATAACATACTTTGTCATCAGTTTCTCTAAAGTCAGTGGTTTGGCTTCTCAAAAGTTCAATGTCCTCTTCTATTTCCTATATTTTATTGTAACTGCAGGCAACTGACTGCACAATTAAAATGATTTCTCCCTGTATAAGTACAGTTGAAATCTATGAAAATGAGTCTCACTATTCCCTCACTTTCCTCATATTATACATTAAATCTTTCAGAAGAACTTGGTAATTCGGACTCCTTGCTGTTAATCCAGTTACAAAACTGTACTATAGTTTGTGTAAATGACATGTTACTGGTAAAGGGGCCTTCATACGTCTACTGGTCCACAATGTGAGATTGAGAATTTAGTAGAGTAATTTTCATTTATTTAATGCTGTAATCCATAATCTAGAAATGTTCTACAAACATCAGTCATCAAAATACAAAGTGTTCAATTTTTTCTCTATATGAGAAAATTGGTTGCAGAGAATCATGTTGACATTTCTGCAAATTTGGCTGTGTGTCCTCTCAGTGTTCACCATACAGTTCCATGGAATGAAACCAATAAACACATACTATGTTCCTTGGAACAAAAGTTTAAAAATGAAAGCATATTTAAGCTTCATTTGTAGCACAAGCCCTACAACAACCTAGACCCTCTAGACCTTTGCAATTCTTGATGTATTATTTCCCTGCTCTTGTAGTCAACAATATTTGGTAGCATGGCCGTGTCCTTTCTCTTAAGATAACTGAGTTTAGTATAAAGAACTGCTTTAGTTTTCCATGCTTTCCTACAAAAATCTCCCTTTAAATAATGACACTTTTATCTGTCATGTTCACTCATTTAATATTTTGCCATATAATTTTATCCTTACAAGTGCAAATCTATAAATTCTATTATCCTATTACTTGAAGTCTGGCAATTCTAACCAAATTGAATAAGACATTTCTAAAATAATAAAACATTTCTAAAAGAGGCATTTTTAAATTTTCTTTAAGTTTTACAACTATTTGGAATTACATTTTAGTTTACTGTTTCATAGTAATAGTTTAGTTTCTTCAATACACCTGTTTATATCTTGCTCAAAGTAAAATATGAGAGCAAATTGACTGAACTCACACCTCAACTAGCACCTAAAATGAGTATCTGTATCTCACATAGCAATTATGATTCGGTTCTTTAGCCCCAAAATTTGGGGACACACTGAAATACTGTCACAAAAGGCAACTGAAATGCAGTTTTTATCTGGATCTCATGTACCTGGGTGAGAAGAAAATAAACAAGCTATATAAAATGCCTAACAAGTGTAGTGTTCTTAAACTTCTTCCTTCCTATCAGCATCAATTTGGATTGAGCTCTGATTCTCTAATTAAAGAAAAACATTCTGTGTGGGGTGAGCATCAATATCACCAGAAGATTTTAAATAGAATGAGTAGACCAAATATCATTCTCATTCTTGGTTGAACACTATTTTCAAAAAGGAATATCTACATATTCCTACATTTTAAACTCTCTACACATCTCAAGTTTACTCATCTACGCATGCTTAACACAGAATGGGAATATACAAGTAAACGTGGAAATAGTTGTCTGCTTTTCTCTGACCAATCCTTTTATCCTATTAGAATCAATGCAAATTGTTCATATGTTTTGAAAAGAATTACTGCGTATTTCAAATAAATTTCTTTGCTTTACTATATAAATGATAAAGAATTGTATTAAATAACAAAGTATTCAGATGAACATGATTACCTTGCAAGAATATACTATTTTTAATTTCATAATATGAATAAAAGATTCTAAGTGGAACTATATCATAGAAATAATGGAAGGAATCCCCTGGCAACTCGTTGAGGAAGACAATGGTCTAGGATTATTCTTCATTTTCTTTTTCGGTAATTACCAACTTTTCATAGATCAATAAGTTAAGCAGAGCACATAATTATTTGAGTATATTTGCCAGTGTCATTTTCTAATTTTATGTATCTTTATATCTACCCATGAATATTCGAGTTATTTATTTCAAAACTACAGAAATACATTTGACATTATTTTATTTAAAAATAAAAACCAACAAACATGGAGATAGCGGTTTAATTGAATTCCTTCCTCCATTTGAAAACTTTACCCATTATTTCAACTTGTTTCTTATTGAGTAAACTGCAATTTAAATAAATACAGAGACCTGCACAGTGGCTGTGGTATGATAATTTTCAAATCAAGTTCTTTTGTACATAAATAACAATGTACAAAATGATGAGAGCAGTCAATAATTTTTTCTAATGGTTTTCTACAAGGTCCAATTAGACAATGAATACTCTGAAACACAACCACAACCTAAATCCAAATCCTTTCAATAAGAACATTTTTAAAAATCAGCATCAGTCTTCATTGTTTCAGGAGTACATAAAGATTGTGTTGCTTCAAGTATATGCACAAATGTATTAGGTCTAAATCTTGCAATATCTCAAATGGAATTAAATAATAACGTGTTTTGTTATTTTTCACTTTTCATCCTTGATAACTTATCTTCTATATATGAATAAGTTTAGTGTAAATCATTCAAGTCACAGGAAATTATGAGGGAATGGAAGAAAAATTTTCTAGCTCGGATTTCTTCTTGGAGCAACTTGTATTAGTAACATACTGCATATTCTATTCATTTTTTAAGTGTGGATTTTTGGTGGGGCAATGTGAGTGTGTGTCTCTTTTGTGTGTGTGTGTGTATGTGTGTGTGTGTGTGTGTGTGTGTGTGTGTGGCTAATATGTTCTAATTAGATAGTAGGTTGTGAAATCAAACTAAAATATGTGAACAGCATAATTGATCATTTGGTAAAATTATGTGTTGGACTCAAGAATAGATTTTTTTTAGGCTGGGAAAGTGGCACAGTAGTAGAATGCTTGCCAAGTATGCATGAGGCTCTGGCTTTGATTCCTTACCACCACAGAAGGTGAAAATGACGGAACTGGTGTTGTGGCTCAAGTGTGAAGAGCTCACCTTAAGCTGAAGTATTGAATTACAGAGCTGAGGCCTAGAGTTTAGGCGCAACAACAGAGAAAGTAATTAGATTTTTTTTAAGAATGCAAAAGCTGACAAATCCGAGGTATACGTACAACTTTTTTAACATCTTCCTCATTATCGTTATCTACCCCAACCCGTTTGGCCTCTAATAGCTTTTTGAAATTTACAGGATGTAAATATTTCAAGAAATGGTTATATATAGTATGCCAAAGGGGACTGATCTAACAGTGTTTGGTCCATACCTTATCTATGTTAATTAGTAAAAATGTTCATAGTCCTGTTAGTATGTTTATTGTGTCCTAGGATGTGATTCTTTGGGTCCATGCAAAAGAATAGGATTGCTGATTGATAGAGTAGCTGTGTTTTTAATATATGAGGAACCTCCAGAATGCTTTCCAAGGTGGTTGAACCTTGTCTACAATCATACAACAGACTAGCAGCGTTCCCATTTGGTCACATATATGCCAGCTTCTGATATGATTTCTTTTATAATTATGTCCTATTTTAATAGCAGTCAGTAGGCATCTCAGTGTAGTTTTCATTTCATTCCTTTATTCTTGGAAGTTTTTCCAAATTTGCAGTCAACCTTCATGTTAATGCAAGAACGCTCCTTTGCTCTGTATTAGCATTCTTGTAGGTTAAGAATGATGCATTTGCTACATAAGCAAGCTAATATCTAAAGATTATTATTAGCAACATTTATTCTTTTTTCCTTAGTAGGCATTTGTATAATTAATAGCCACATTCAGTGATAACAGACTATATCAACGGATAAGATAATAGATTAAAAATTTAAAAAGACAACATTAATATCAAAAATATTAAATTCAGTACAAGGTGCATCAAAGAGGACAAAGCAATTAAGGTTACATTCACAAAAATCAACTGAGAAGATAGAATAATTATGAGCCATTGTATTAAAAGAAGTATACTTGAATTTTGGGTTGAACAAATATCTTACCAAAATTCATAGAAAATTACCCAAAGAGACTAGATGTGTCACTATAGCAATGTGTCTTACAGCTTTAAAACAACCTCATATTTATCAGATATCAGTATAAAATTCATTGTGATGGAAACTGAAAAGCTTTTGTATGGCAAAAGACATAGCTAGCAAGATTGAAAAAAAAGACAACAGATTGAAGGGCGATCTCATAAAATGGACAAGGGTCTCATATCTAAAATATACTTCGAGCTCAAAAAAATAAAAGTTCCAACAACAAATACTAAAAGAAACAACTGTATATTCAATAAGTGGGCTGAAGAGTTAAAGAGACACTTCACTGAATGGGAAATAAGAAAGGCTATAGACACACGAAGAAATTCTCAGCTTCTCTAGTCATAAAAGAAATGCAAATTAAAACAACATTGAAATTCCAACTTACCCAGGTTGAATGACTATAACAAAAATTCCAATAACAGATACTACAGGGGATGTGGGAAGAAGGGAACCCTACTGCATTGTTGGAGGGAATGTAAAGTTGTTCAATCACTTTAAAAAGGCTCCATATAGTGTAGCGACCGTCTACTCGACCAGCGAGAAAAAACCACCGCCACACCAGGAGTCTTCTCAGATCACGCTTTATTGGAGAGCCTTTTAGTTGTAGGAGAGCTTGGGCGCAAGAGAGCATGCACCCGAAACATAGCCGCTTATATAGGAGAATCGGAACGCGGGTCTTTCTATTGTTGGTCGCCTGCCTTTCACCATCACCAGGTGTCATGGGATTGGCTGAGGACTCTACCTGGCTCGTGCACGCGCACAGCCCAGGCGTCCCGCCAAGCACCGTCTGGGGTGGTTACCTCAAAGCTGCAAGGGAGTGGGCGGAGTCTTGCCTCGGCTCCCTACAGTTCCCCCTTCTTTGTTTTATGGCAACAGGTAAGAGTAGAGGTTGGGCCTCTGTCTAAAACATTAATGAGAGGACCTTGCACTGGTCTTCGCCTGAGGGGCGCCTTCCCCAGTGATGATCAGGCCCGTCCGATGCCTTTTTTGCAGAGGTGGGATCTTGGGCATCAACCCACTTGCAACCCAGCATGCTCTTCTTGAGGAGATGAGAACCATCTCCTCAAGTGCAGTGCACTTGCCTTGCACCCTGTCCCAAATTGCAAATTGCATACCTGTCCCGGTGCAATGGGATCCCCTGATCCCTCGGGGTGCTAAGGCTAAGCAGAATGGTAAGGCTTAACTGCCTCTTAGGGCCGACAGCTAAATCTGGGGTGAGGATCCACTCTCCAAAGCGGCTAATGCTTGCAAGATAACAACCTTGTCCCTTCTGGTTTGGGCTCGAAGGCGACAGACCAACCATAGGCAGACCACGCATCCTCCCAAGCAGCAGGCTAAAAACATTCCGACTCCCACCCGCTCTTTGGAAAAGGACACCGCAGAGGCAATCCAGTCAGTAAATTGTAACAGCCCACAGCATCATCGGTTTAGCTATCACAGGGATTGCTATTAGCACTGTTGCTAACAGCAGGAAGATCAGCTGTATCAGGAGGCGAGTGGATGGCATCTTCAAGATGGGGTTCTTCTGCAGTCTCCACCGGCCTGGTCAGTCTCGTTGGCACCCAGTGAGTTACTTCTTGACTCTGTGGAAAAACACAAACAGCTCCCCTGGATCTCTTTATTACCGGATCTGGTCCATACCATTTATTATTAATAACATCCTTCCACATGACCATGTCTTTAGTATCCATGGAGTCTCTTGTCATATGCCGATCTGCGGCAGACTGATCGTTGTCATTTAGAATTAAAAAATTAAGGGTAAAGAGCGCAAGAGAAAGTCTTTCCCTGGGGGACGCGGACTCAGCAACTCCCCCTTTTTGCTTTTGAAGCATTTCTTTTATGCTTTGATTAGCTCTTTCCACTATACCTTGTCCTTGATGATTGTAGGGCAATCCAGTGGTGTGGGCAACCTGCATTTGTGCGCAAAAGGCGCGAAAACCATGGGAAGTATAAGCAGGGCCATTATCCGTCTTAAGTCTAAGGGGCTTTCCCCAAGCTGCCCAAGCTTCTAAGCAGTGTATTCTGACGTGAGACATCTTTTCTCCTGCCAGAGGTGTGGCATGAATGACACCAGAAAAGGTGTCCACAGACACATGTAAATATTTTAACTTACTAAATTCTGTCAGATGAGTAACATCCATTTGCCATAGGGCGTTTGGTCTCAACCCCCTGGGGTTTACCCCCACATGGGGAGGATGAAGAAAGGTAACACAAGATTTACAGGCTTTAACAATATCTCTTGCCACATGCCTGGACAAATTATATATTTTTCTAAGGGTATTAGCAGGTACATGATACAATCTATGAAAGTCTTTTGCCAATTCTACAGGATCAGCAGCGACCAGAGCCACAGCCCGAGTTGCCTGGTCCACCAAATCATTACACTTTGCCATTGGGCCCGGCAACATAGAGTGGGCGCGAATATGTCCAATATAAAAAGGATGTTTTCTGTTTAAGATAAGGGATTGAATCTGTAACAAAACATTAGAAATTGTACTGGCCTGCTTAACTGAAGCAGCAACTTCAAGAGAAGCAACGGCATTTACAACATATAATGAATCAGAAAATAAGTTAAAAGGTTGATCAAATGTTTTAAAAACTTCAAGCACAATTAAACATTCAACAGCCTGTGGGGCATTCGGCCGAAAATTAAAGACTACCGGCTGTTTGTGTCCTTGAACAAAAAAGGCACCTTGTCCAGATTTTGATCCATCCGTAAAGATGGTTAGAGCATCAGCCAAGGGCTCCTTTGAAGTGACAACAGGAAAATACACTAAATTTTTGTTAACTATGGCAAGCAGAGGATGCTTAGGATAATGATTATCAATTACATTTGGAAATGAGCAAACAAGAATTGCCCACATATCCATTGTGGCTGCTAAAATTTCAACTTGTTCACGGGTGTATGGAATAATTAATTTATCTGGAATTTTTGCAAAGTGCATCAAACAATACTTTATACCCAAAATTGCCTCTTTTTTAATTTTTTTTATTTTTATTATTTTTATTTATTTATTTTTTTTTCAGAATCAAAATTGCCTGTTTAGCCACTAATTCAGGAAAATATTGAACAGTTTTTGCTCCCACAGAATCATAGCATTAATAGTTAGCCTTTGAAGCAAGGCAGTGGTATAATTGGCCGTCACCCCATAAGTCCTGACTGCCTCAGCTAAATCTTTTAAACTGGGAGTACGAAACCCGCTCAAAATTTCTTTCATTAGTAATGGGATTCTCAAAGACTGGGAAAGCGGCTGCTAATCGCGACCAGGTGTTTTCTTTTATAAAGTGACTCTTCCCTGCCGTCGGGCACGGCGGGGGTGCCGACGGGTGAGGGGCAGCTCCGTTTCCTCTTCCTGGCTGCTGCGGTACTCCCACCCCTAGGGGGCGCCACCCTCCATATCTGTCTGCCTCGTGCTCCGCTGCAGCCTCTTCTAACTCTTCACTATCAGCTGGATCGAGCTGCTCTCCCTCCTCCTCTAACATTTCTTCCTCTGAGTCACTCACAAGATTACTATATTCTTGGTCCCGCCCTTCCACATGTAGGGCTGAGAACCGGTTTGCTTTTAAAGAAGGGCATGGGGGTCTCCTTGAGACCCCCTCCTCTCTAAAACCCTTCTCCTTTTGTGAGGGCTGCAGTCCCTCTTGCTTTAATTCTTTAGGATCCTTTTGTCTTTTTTCCCTTTTTCTTTTAGGCCTATTTTCCTCCCCCTTACTGTATGCTGACTCTGATAGACTATCCTGATGCCGCGTTAGTACTTTGCGTCCTTCCTGGATTAAATCAAACCCTCCCTCCTCGAGGCAAGTGCGCACCATCAAAAAGACAAGCCACAAAGGAAGAAGCAATGCAAGCAACCAATAAATATCTAAATCTACAGTGAACAGCATACCGGGGGATATTTACCGACGTCCCCTCTCCGCGTGTTGAGTTCTGGCTCCAATTCGGCCTCTCGTGCGGGTCCTGTCCCTGGTTCGTTCCCGGGTTTCAGCACCAGTTGTAGCGACCGTCTACTCGACCAGCGAGAAAAAACGACCGCCACACCAGGAGTCTTCTCAGATCACGCTTTATTGGAGAGCCTTTTAGTTGTAGGAGAGCTTGGGCGCGAGAGAGCATGCACCCGAAACATAGCCGCTTATATAGGAGAATCGGAACGCGGGTCTTTCTATTGTTGGTCACCTGCCTTTCACCGTCACCAGGTGTCATAGGATTGGCTGGGGACTCTACCTGGCTCGTGCACGCGCACAGCCCAGGCGTCCCGCCAAGCACCGTCTGGGGTGGTTACCTCAAAGCTGCAAGGGAGTGGGCGGAGTCTTGCCTCGGCTACCTACAATATAGAGCTCCCCTATAGCCCAGCAATGATGCTTTTGAGCATTTACCTAGATGATCACAAACAAGAACACATTATAGCTACCAACTCTACTATGTTTATCATAGCATTATTTACCATAGCTAATATATGGAACCAACCCAGTGAACCTCATTAAATGAATGGATCAAGAAAATGTGATATATATATATATATATATATATACATATATATATGAATTCTCTCTCTATATATATGAATTCTCTCTCTATATATATGAATTCTATATATAAATATGAATTATATGCCATCAGAAATAATGGTAATCACTCCATTTGTTAGGAAATGAAAAGACTTGGAAAAATTATATTAAGTGGAGAAAGCCAGGCCTAAAGAAAAATAGATCCCATGGTTTCCTTTATTTCCAAGCAAAATTGTCAAAAGCTTTGTCTCTCTCTCTCCATATATATATATATATATATGATAAGAGAAATGAACACAAAAATAGGGACACAGTTTTTTTTCTGTGCTATTGATTTCAATGTATTTAAAATATAGTATATGATTTTCTGGTTTCTTTTTGTATGTTCCTGTTGCACAGTATAACCCTTGTTTTCACTGTATTGATTCTAGTTTCCTGCCTCTTGTATGTACATTTTTCTAATTTGGGGAGGTAAAGGGAATAAACAAAATGTTTAAATCAGGATATAGGTTGACCCATTGCAATAAAGAGATGTCCAAGACTCTATGTTGAAAAAGTTTACAACCTAGGTGGGTGGGAATAGTTGGGGAGGTGGGGAAGGAAGAGATGGTTGGTGAAATAGAAAGGAGGAGGCAACAAGGCAAGATAAAAATGTACTCATTATTTTATATATGTAACTTTAACCTCTCTGTACAGCATTTTTACAAAAAATATATAAATATAAATTCATGCTGATGATAAACACAATCCTTTTGATGTACACTGCAGTTATTTGCATTTCTATTATGGCAAGAGATTCTAAATATTTCTGCATGCATCTATTGGTCATGCTTATTTTATACACAGAGAAATATCTTGTATAATTTAGACAAGATATAAATGGGGTGGCTGTTTCTTTTTTTTTTAATTTCTTTTTTTTTAATTTTATTTGATTTGAGAACATACTGTACAGAGGGGCTACAATTACATGGGCAGGATAATGCATACATTTCTTACCAAGCATTACAGCCTCCTCCTTTGTTTACACTTCACCTCCCTTCCCAGCCTCCCCCCTCCCCCCACCAAATTATACCCCCCTCGCCCCCCCCACACCGACATTGTAAAGCTGGTTTTGACATGACATTTTGTACTTCTCATTGTTGCAACAGGTCCACCTGAATCCTTAAACGACTTGTTTGTCCCCATCTCCTCCACATCTTATACTGATATCAAATATAGTGAAAGCGGGGGTTACACTGTGGGGGAGGGACATACAAAGCAACAAAGAAATAATCTTATAAATGCGTTAGAAACTCATGCATGAAAGAAACGAAAACATTAAAATACATATTTAAGGGTTCATTTTCCTAACATCACATTATCTGACCTTTTCTGCTTGACTCATACCTATACTAGATATTGCAAATAAGGGAAACGATGGGACCTATGTTTCTTTGGGCCTGGCTTACTTCACTTAACATAATTTTTTCCAAACCTTTCCATTTCCTAACAAAAGGGGAAATGTCATTCTTTCTGATGGAGGCATAGAATTCCATTGTGTATATATACCACATTTTCTTGATCCATTCATCTACTGAGGGGCATCTGGGTTGGTTCCATATCTTAGCTATGGTAAATAATGCTGCAATAAACATAGTTGTGCTGGTAGCTTTAGTGTGGTCTTGTTTGTAAACATTAGGGTAAATGCCCAAAAGTGGGATTGCTGGATCATAGGGGAGATCTATGTGAAGTCTTTTGAGGAACCTCCATACTGCTTTCCAAAGTGGTTGAACAAGTTTACATTCCCACCAACAATGAAGTAAGGTTCCTTTCTGTCCACATCCCCTCCAGCATCTGTTGTTGTTAAAGTTCTTGATTTTTGCTGTTCTAACTGGAGTGAGGTGATACCTCAATGTTGTTTTGATTTGCATTTCTTTTATGGCTAGGGATGTTGAACATTTCTTCATGTGTCTATTGGCCATCCTTCTTTCTTCTTCAGAGAAGCTTCTCTTTAAGTCTTTCGCCCACTTATTTATTGGGCAGTTGTTTCTTTGAGGATTTGTTGTTGGGTGGTTTAATTTTTTGAGTTCCAAGTATATTTTAGATATGAGACCCTTGTGCGTTGTATGGCTAGTAAAGATCTTCTCCCAATCGGTGGGCTTTCTATTGATCTTGCTAGCTATGTCATTTGCCCTGCAGAAGCTCTGCAATCTTATGCAATCCCATTTGTCCAACCTTTCTTTGATTTGTTGTGCTTCCGGGTCTCTATTCAGAAAATTTGGGCCTGAGCGAAGGAAACCTAGGGTTTCTCCTATTCCATCCTGTAATGTTTTCAGAGTGTCTGCTTTGAGTTCAAGGTCTTTGATCCATTTGGAGTTGATTCTGGTGTTGCATGCATGAGGCCCTCGGTGAGATTCCTCAGCACCACATAAAGCAGAAAAAAGCCGGAAGTGGCGCTGTGGCTCAAGTGGTAGCGAGCTAGCTTTGACCTGAAGAGCTGAGGGACAGCTCCCAGGCCCAGAGTTCAGGCCCCACTACCGGACGCCCCCCCCCCCAAAAAAATGATTCTCTACAGAGGGGTTACAGTTATATAAGCAAGGTAATGAGTACATTTCCTACCAAGCATTGTTGCCTCTTTCTTTGTTTTTGCACAAGTATTCCATCCCTCCCACCACAACATCTAAACTCCACCCCCTCTCCATCCTAAATTGCAACATTTGTTTTTCAATATAGTGTCTTGTACATCTCATTATTACAATTGGCCAACCTGTATTCCTACTTAAACATATTGTTTTTTTCCCTTTCCTTACCCAAATTAGGGAAGATTTAGGGCACCCACATTAAATACAATGAAAACATGAGCTATACTGTGAGGAGGAACATAAAAAGCAGCAGCAAAAAAAACCACTTGGTATATTATAAATGAGTTAGAAACTTTACCAAGAAAGAAAAAAAGATATTTGTGTCTCTATTTTGGGGCTCAATTCACTTAACATCATTTTATCTTGTGAAATGTACATAGCTTTTGAACTTTTTGGATTGCCCCAGTCATATACTAGTTGTTGCAAATAACGGAAACCATGGGACCTACATTTCTTTGGGATTGACTTACTTCACTTAATATAATTTTTTCCATGTCTTTCCATTTCCTAACAAATGGGATGATGTCATGCTTTCTGATGGAGGCATAGAATTCCATTGTGTATATGTTCCATATTTTCTTAATTCATTCATCTACTGAGGGGGATCTGGGTTGTTTTCACATCTTATTTATGGTAAATAATGCTACCATAACCATAGCTGTCCTGGGAGATTCAGTATGGTCTTGTTTGTGATCATGTCCTACGTTATAGGGGAGCCCTATGTGGAGTCTTTTGAGGATCCTCCATATTGCTTAAAAAGTGGTTGAACAAGTTTACACTCCTACCTACCATGTGGTAGGGTTTCCTTTTGGCCATAACGCCTCCAGCATTTCTTATTATTAGAGTTTTTGATTGTAGCCATTCCAACTTGGGTGAGGTGGAATATCAATGTTGTTTTAATTTGCATTTCTTTTATGGTAATAGAGGCTGGAAATTTCTTCATGAGTGTATTGGTCCTTCTTATTTCCTCTTCAGAGAAGTTTCTCTTATGTCTTTGGCCCCCTAATTTATCAGGCCGTTTTCTCTTTGAGAATTTGTGAATTTTGTTATTGTGGAGATTTAATTTTATGAGCTCTTTGGTCCTTGTTTATGCCTTACAGTATTACTTCAGCTAGGAATTACTATTGTATAGTGAAGAGGTTTAGAGAGCAGTGATTCATTCTCTCATTCCTAATTGTTCTGGAAATGTATTATCCTTTCACCGTTAAGTGAAGGGAACATTTTTGTTATCATAAGCAGGCTTTGTTATATTTGGGAATATTCCATGGGTTTCTATTTTGTCCAGTTTTCATAATAATGTGGCATAGGATTTTATCGAATGGTTTTGTGTAGCTATTTGCATGATGCTGTGATGCATGTGCTGCTTCTTACTGATGTACTGAATTACATGGATTGATTTGCATATATTGAACCAACTTGCCCCTCTTGTATGATTCCCCTTTTTACAGAGTTTGAGGATTATTTTAGTAGTTCTTCATGTCAGCTCTCCAGAAGTTTATTGAAAAAGTTTGCACCGATGTTCAAGCAAGAAATGTTTCTATAATTCTTTCATTGATGAATCCATATCAGGTTTTTGGTTAAGAAGTACACTGGCATTATATAGCAAGTTCATTTTGAATGTTCACTGTCTGTTTCATTAAAAAATTTAGGAGGATTATAGTGGATTGTCCTTTTAAGGATTACCAGAAACGACTTGTGAAACCTTTTTCTCCAGGGTTTCATTTTAGTGGCTTTTTCCAATATTCCCATATCCCCTTCGGAATCTTGACTCTGTCATGAGGTTAAATATCTCATCTCTGGTTTCACTCATTTGGGTACAATCTCTCTCTCCATTGCTCTTCACTCACTCTCTTCTTTCCGATTTGCTAAGTGTTTATCAGTTTTGTTATTGTTTTCACAGAACCTACTGTTTATTTATTCAATCCTTGTTATGGTTTTAAGGATTGTCATTTTTAATACAGCTTTAATTTTAATAACTTTTATCCATGTATTCCTGTGATGTATTTATTTCCTTTTCCAAGTCTATTTAGTTTAAAACCAGAGAAGTTGAGGAAATAAAAACAAAGATCATTCTAAGATTTCTTTTGATGACATGGCAGTAAACTTTCTTAAGTTTTAATATTACATACAGTAAGTGAACTTTCTACAGTAGAGCTGTGGCCTTCCAAATCATGCAGTCTTATTTCTTTTGGCACAGCTTTCTGAATGATGCTGCAATTGTACAGTTCGTACAACTAGTTGATTGATTTTTCTAAATTAACAATATAGGAATTTCAAAATTGTTTGGTCTTAATATACCTGGGATGTATGCTGTCATAGTACAATACAAGATTTATTCATATTTCTCCTCTGTAAAGGGTCTGGTTACTTCCATGGAGCATTACTGTTAAGAAAGTTTCTGCAAATTGAAATAGAGTTCCATTGTCAACATTTTAACTTCAATGATTTCAAAATCCCCTCAATGTTTTTGATGAAAATTATCTGCAATTAAAACTCACATATAATTCCTTGCAGTTTCTCAAGCAACCATGGGAAGAAAGAAAGATATTGATAGAATGATGGCATCAAACTGACAATACCTTCTACCTAGGTGTACACAGCCAAAATAGGGTTTCAGATTTTACTGGCTACTTTTCAATCTGTAACATTTTTTTTCAAATTCTTGAAGAAGTCATATATTCTCATCAAAAGAATGTAGGCTTAATATTTTAGATGTGGTTCTAGAGTTTCATGAAACTATACAAAGAATGCTATATATTTTATGTACTTCAAAGTGTGATATTATTAAATCCATTTTTATTACTTATTACACTTCAATTTTACTTCACAATAAGGCAACTCAGACAATGATCTTCTGTTTTAATGACTCTAAAGGACGTTGAGATCATTTCACTTGAAAAAATATTATGGTTTATAATAACAGAGTATTGATGGATACACCCTCAAGGAAAAAGTTCCAAGATAAAAATTATGGTGATCAATAAAATGATATATAGGTATTGAAATTACAGCCTTATGAATGTATACTTGAAAAAAGAAGTATATTCTAGGTTACTTCTTGAAGTAAATTAGGTCTTTATTGGCAAGAATAATGCCTTATGTGCAGTGTGATATATGTAACAATATTATATGTTTCCAATTTTCATACATCCAGTTCCATTTATATGATGTCAGAATTGAAGACAGGATTTTTTATTTTTCCTTTTCTCTTCCAGCTATATTAGAGTATTTCAGGACTTCAAATATCATCAGAGGACTTAAAACATTAGGCCCAATTGTTCTGTGACATAGAACATTTCGTTGGCAACTTTCATAAAAAATACGTGTTCAGATTGTCTATCTCCATACATACTTTAAGATTCCAAACTATACTGGTGAAGCTTATTTTGTATTTTTTTTTGCTGTGATAAATGCTATAACACAACTTTAAAAGTTCCTCTGGTTTTATTTCTAGACAAAAAGTGGAATCGAATAAAGCAGTGTTATGTGTTCATAAGCAATAAATTATCCAAGGGAAGGTGTAATATCTGTTTGGCGAATTGTGGAACAAAGAGATAATTGAAACAAGGCACATATCTCCTAGTAATAGCAAAGTTGCCATGAAATTCAATATACAAAAGAATAGTGACCATAAATTATAGCATGTTAGGTTGTCTATCCAATTTTTATGTTTCAGTGACTGAAGCAAGTTGATCTGAGAGTCCTGAGGACATGAACTCGAAATCACCATTCTTTGCCCTATCACATTGACAAAAATAAATCTCAAGGGACATAGTCAAAAAGGTTATGATTGTTTGTAAAACAAACCAGTGTGGATGTTTTCTTCCTTCTTATGGGAGGACCCTTCTTTATTGTACTAAATCCAATTTACATTAGGAGATATTACAAAATGTAACATTTTGTGAACCTTCCAAAAATATTTCTACAGGTCATTTGGCGCTTCTTTGTTTCAAGATTATCAAATAATGATATTGTTCTTTTATTTCCACTTTCCCATGTGTGTTTTGATGACAGTTTCACAAAATTGCAGCTTTTGTCTTATGTGCAGTTGTACTACAATGCTTCTCTTTCTATCAGGTTAGAAAACTGCCTTCTCAAACTCATAAGTGGACAAGTCACTGATATTCATGTTGTAGTTTTGAAAACGAGGAGATATGCATATTTCTTCTCTTGAGCAGTTCAATCAATTCACTTGCATGTTAGGAAGTTTGCTACCATTTAAAAGAGTGTTCCAACAACAGGTTTTAATTGTCAATTTCCCAAATTTTATTTGTCCTTCATTTCAGAATCTTCATTAACATATTCTGTGTGTCAAGTGCTGGTGGCTCATACCTGTAATCCTAGCTACTCAGCAGGCTGAGGATCCTGGTGCAAAGCCAGCTTGGGCAGGAGAGTCTGTGAGACTCTAATCTCCAACAAACTTCTCAGAAAACCGGATGTGGTACAGTGGATCAATTGGTAGAGTGATAGCCTTGAGCTGAAGAGCTGAGAAACGACATTCAGACCCAGAATTCAAGCTCCATGACTGACAAAAAAAAGATACTCTTGTGTAAAATTTTGTAGCTGAGTCCTGGTGGTTCCCATCTCCAATCCAAACGATGGTGGGTAAAAGCCACCAGGGGAAGGAGAGTATATTAAAATCTATTTCAAATGAAACACCAGAATACAGGAAGCATCACATTGGTTCAAAGTAATAGACTGTTGGACTTGAATAAAATAAAAAGGCCTTAGAGATATGGAAGGGCCCTGATGTCATGCACAATGACATAAGAGCCTATCTACTATGTAAGAGAATGTGCCAGTTGTAAAAAAGGAAATTTTAAAAGATGACATTATTGCTAATGACTATTTCACATCAGTAAACATTTCAGAAAAACATTCACACAATGAAATTGACAATTGTTTTCTTCTTTCATTTCCTGTCAAAAAAAGTTCCAAAAATATACAGTCTAGGCCTAGAAAGTTATAAGGACTACCACTTCATTTGACACCTATATTGAGTACTTCCCTCTGTCTTGCTCTTATTCATCAGTAGCTTTGAGAAAATCCCAGGGAGGTTAGCATTATATCAGAATTTCACATAATTTTCCCTTCATGTTAATTCGTTAATTTTTTGAGAACTTTTTTAAATCAAAAGGTGCTATACCATTTAAATCCATGTCAAATTCTTTTTTTTCCTTCCTTTTTTTTTGGATCATGGGGCTTGAACTCTGGTCTTGGGTAATGTCTTTGCACTTGTCAGTTGAAGGCAAATGCTATATCACTTGAGCCACAATGCCACTTGTAATTTTCTAGTGTTTTTGTTGGAGATAAGCATCTCACAGTGTGTCCTGCAAGGACTGGCTTTGAACCTTCATCCTCAGATCTCAGCCTCCTTATTAGTTAGGATTACCAGCATGAGCTACCATTGTCCAGCTCAATGTCACATTTTAAGGCACAGGATTTACGTACTTATAAACTATGTTACATGGTGTAAAATATTTCTTAAGAGACCTTTATTAAGATATTTATATTTGCAAGCAATTACTTCAAGCTTTGCTGGATAAACTTCATTAAGGACTCACACTGTTTTAGAAGCTGAAATATAAAAATCCATTTATCTTTTCGGGGGGGGGGAGAATATTTTTAGGAAACTGAATAATTCTCTAGAACAAACACACTCTTGAAACAAGAGTGATATAAAGCAGTTCTTTGTAGGTATAAACAGTATGATCATAGTTCAGATGAGTTAGAGGTTAAAAACACTAGCAGCACCCTTCTATTGAATCCTAAGGGAATTCCAGTGAAATTTATTTTGAAAATTATAGCACTCAGAAATGAAATCTTCCCTTAGATCTTTGGACCAGAAAGGAGCATTGCAATTGACATAGGCTGCATTGCTGAAGAAGAATGTTAAATTATGAATGGGAACAATAATTGGGGTCCCATACAGAGGAGACACGGAATTGACCGCTGCAAGTAAAATGTGTATTTGATTGAAGGTCTTCAGTCTGTCTTTGGTCAGTCCACTTATCCTTAGATAAGTAGCAGATACCTTAATGTGCCCACATCAGTTTTTAATCTCTATGTTAACTATTTACATTTTTCATCTTACTCTCAGTTCTAAATATTACTCATATTCAGAGCTTTTCTCAATATCAGTTGTCTTCCTAAAAGTTCACTCTCAGGTTGTGTTATCTGGGTTTGATTCACATGCTAAGACATTACACTCTGAATTCCAGTATTGTTTCTATCATACAATTATAGGACCTCTCTCTAAATTTCGTTCTTGCTATTGTGTCTGACATATTTATAAGAGCCTTCTTTATTACATTGTATGTCCATCTCCCACGGTATTGCCCCTGTTTTCACTGTATTTGATGTTGGTATAAATTGCGAAGGGAAAGGGAAAAAAAAAACAAGTTGTTTACATAGGATTACACGTGGTCCCATTGCAACAATGAGCTGTACAAGATGTTATATTGAAAATGAATTTTACAAGTTTTCCACGGGGAGGGAGATGGTGGATGGAGGCCAAGTGGAGCTAGGGGGAGAAGATGGGAAAGGATGGAATGGGTAAACAAAGGAGGAGGCAACAATGCTTGATATGAAATGTACTCATTACCTTTCTAATGTAATTGTGACCCCTCTGTACGTTATTTTCACAATAATTGTTTTAAAAAATAAAATATATAAATATGGTGTTGATACTAGCAAGTAATATACTCCAATTCAGTAATTTTAGTACCAAAAAATTTTACAAAATCATATATTGTCCAGAAATTTAATAAGGATATGTATGCTCCAAACACAGATATTTACACTGACATTGGAATGATCACTTTCAAAAAAAACTTTTAGACAAAAATCTACTACTACCATAGTTTTGAAAGAATCATTCTATCACAGGTATCACTGAGTAAATTGATTAATGTAGTATGAACTCTTTAGATTGCAGTAGTTACTCCCATTCAAGGAGCTAGATAAAGAAAGAATACTTGCTTAATATTTTAAGAATGTAATTTGTCAAAAACTCCATTGAACCCTGCAATATGTAAAATTTTAGTATTTGTTGATACGGTGAAATTCATAAATTTTAGGAATTATTCCACAGCATGTTACAACTATTAGCAAGTTACACCTAAACACACACACATTGAAACACACATGCACACACACACACACACACACACACACACACACACACACACACACACACCACCCTCCAAAATTATAATACAAAGCCAAGTTGCTGAGAAAATTGTTTAGCCATGTATGAATCCCACTTTAACTCTAATTCTAAGTTACTTCCTCTCATTTTCTTGTCACTTGAATGAATTACTATTTATAATAAAGTTGATCAACTATCCTGTCTCTTGGTTGGACATTGCAGAATTTTTATTTTTTTTATTTCGTTTCGTTTTGTTTTCTTTTTGCTTTTTGCTTTAGGATGCTTTTATGTCCAAACCATGATGTATACTTATTTCATGACGTTTGTTGTCTTATTTCAATTTGGAATGTATTTGACAAGAAATTTTTGGGGGATGAAGTCATTCTGAATATCAATAAATATGAGGTAAACATTATATTTCACTTTTGTTTAATTGCTTTTCACTTTTCTGCCTAAGTCAATCGAATTCCACCCTTGAGAACAGAAAAAAGATTGTCATTCTTTCACACAGATTTATTTGACTTACCATTTAGGGAATAATACAGTTTCATGTCAAATAACATTACATCCTGCTCATATTTTAAGTACCTTTCAGGAAATGATGTTTTCACTTGAGAACTCAAAAGAGCAAAAATCTCACAATGCAATATTTGTCACATGTGATAAAACTACCTCTACTACACACAGAGTAATAGGACATTTGGATGAAATATTCATTTCGTTTACATTTGCTGTTGGTAGTTTTTTTACCCTATTTGATCAAAATTTTTTTTTTGAAAAGATGCTATACAGAGGAGTTACAGTCCATCAGTAATGGGTACATATCTTGTGGAGCACTGTTACCCCCTCCTTTGTTTTCTCCTACTATAATTTCCCTCCTCCATCTCCACTACTCCTTTGCCACCCCAAAGCAGTAAAGTTCATTTCCACCGTAGTGTCCTCTAAGTATCGTTATTCTAATGAGTCTTCCTCTGTTCTTGTTTCAGGATTGTATTATTCTCCTTCCCCTTCCAAATTAAGCAAGATTATATACAAAATATGTACCAAAATCAAATAGTGTGAACCGGAATATACCAAAGGAGGAAGAACATAAAATAGAAAGAAAATAATCATATAGTATATTAAAATCAAGAGGAACCAAGAGAAAAATCTTCTGTCCATATCTTGTGGTTCATTTCATGTAACATCACTTTATATAGAAATAAAATTTCTATTAATTACATATCTATACATCTATCCGTGTATCTACCTATCTATAATCTATCAATCTATGTCACTTTTGAGCTTTTCTGATAAAATTACCATTGTCATAGGCAAATAATTGCAAATAAATGATCAGTTTTGTGTTGTTCATTTGGAAGGGATAATCCAAATAAATATTAACAGAAGGGACACTAATAGGACTTTGAAACTTACCATACCAGTCACATCAAGAAGGAATAAAACTTTTCTTAGGAAATATTGAGTAGATACTGTTCAAGTATAGTGAGATAAAATTACTACTTTTCCAATTACAACCTCATGCAGTGTGTTTGAATATTGCAAAATCATGCATTTTGACATATTTTCATTAATGTTGATTTCAATTTTTCACAAAAAAATATTTAGATCATTATTTCTTACTGGAGTCCCTGAAGAATTATAGTCTTCTAATGTACAATTAGGATAGACACTACTCCATTACCTATACATTTTGAAAGTACTGATGGGCTAGAATTCATTGCTACCAAAGTTCATACAAATTTTAACAATTTTACACATGGGTTGAAGCACTAATAACTACTTGTTTTCCATATAAAATATTTCATTTATCATACAAGCCTGTATCATCATACAAACCCATATTATGTCTATCATTTTTCTGAAATTAAAATTTGTTTTCAGAATAAATAATACATTGGAAACAGTCCTGTTGCTAATTGCACTGATTCTTCAAGCATAATTTATGAAGCTTTACTTTGTGAAAGAAATTGGAACAGTACAGTTAGAGTATAGGTTAGATATTTGAATTCAGAATATGATCGCCAGATATGGTGGTTTTGAAGACAGGTTGTTTCTGGTGATGTACATAATTAGCCATCAGTATATTTCCATTGACTAATGTAAAATATTGGCTGCAATCAGCAGAAAGTTTACATGAGTACAAATCTTAGAATTGATTAAAAAATAATACTTACCTGAAATCCTGGAAAAGAGTGTCTATGGGTAACCCTAAGGACTGTTTGTTCATATCAGATAGTATAGACTGTAGAAGGATCAAGCAATCAATATAAGGAGAAACGTACCACATGGCCTAATAAAATGGAAAAAAAATGAGAATATAAAGGGATTGAGTAATTCTACCCATCCAAACAGTGGCCAACACCAACTGAGAAACAAATAATTTTCTATACATTTCCATGCATGTCCATAATTGTTCATGTCAGGAAAATGGAAGTCTGTGGTGAGTAGAGTAACTATTAATGTTTACATTTTCTGATTCTGTGTTAGGCTGCTGTCCAGGCATGAATTACCTGGAAAAGTAATTAAAGCCACTATAGCAATTGAGAATGGTATAAACTCCTCAATTTTAGAGGGACTGTAATTTCCCTATAATCAATCAATTCAGAGCTGTTTACCTCAGAACACTGAGATTTGTGAGAATCCATTTTAGGATAATTTTTGAGATTGTTCCTTACAATTCCGACTATAATATTGCCATGAAGAAAACAGTTCATTGAACAGTTTCATTTTTACTTATCCTGTGTTCACGTTTGGCCATGATGTCCTTAGAACAAATTGCAAATATTCATAAATCCTTGAATGTCACTGACTAGAATACAAGTTCAGTGATTTTTTTTCTGTTTCATCATGAGTCACACTGTCTTATTCAATTATATTTTACCAACTACGTGTACTAATTATTAGTAATTGTAGCTATCAGTAGGCTACTTTTATGAAGAAAAACAGTTGAAGACTACTCAATTTGTGCCTTGTGCTTTGTTATTTGAAATGTCCTTCTAAATTTATCACTATTTCTTTAACTGAAAATGATGTTTCTCATATATATATATTTTTATTGTGAAAAAACTGTACAGAGGGGTTACAATCATATGGGCAAGATAATGAGTATGTTTCTTATCAAGCATTGTAGCCTCCTCCTTTGTTTCCCCTTCCCATCCCTTCCAAGCCTCCCACCCAATCCTGTCCTCAACCCCCAACAAAAGTTGTAAAGTTCATTTTCGAACTTGTACTTTTATTTGTACTTCTCATTGTTGCAATGGGTCACCGTATCCTTATTTAAAAGACTTGTTTTTCCCCTTCCCCTCCACAAATTATATATATATATATATGAAATCCAGTGAAAGCAGGGGTGATACTGTGGGCGAGGGACATAAAAAGCAACAAAGAATTAATCATGTAAATGCGTTAGAAACAAATGCATAAAAGAAAAAATATTTAAATGCATATCTTAGGGTTCATTTTCATAACATCACCTTATCTGACCTTTTCTGCTTGACTCATACATACACTATTGCAAATGAGGGAAACCATGGGACCTATGTTTCTTTGAACTTGGCTTACTTCAATTAATATTAATATAATTTTTTCCAAGTATTTCCATTTCCTAACAAATGGGGCAATGTCATTCTTTCGGATGGAGGCATAGAATTCCATTGTGTATATATATCACATTTTCTTGATCCATTCATCTACTGAGGGGTTGGTTCCATATCTTAGCTATAGTAAATAATGCTACAATAAACATAGATGTACTAGTAGCTTTAGTGTGGTCTTGTAACTGAAAGAACGCTGATGGAGGAATATCAATACCAAATTTCAAACTCTACTATAAAGCCATAGTAATCAAAACAGCTTGGTACTGGCACAAGAACAGACCGCAGGACCAATGGAATAAAATTGAAAACCCAGAAATGAACCTACAGACCTATAACCATCTAATCTTCGATAAGACAGCTAAAAAATTTGAATGGAAGAAAGACAGCCTCTTCAGTAAATGGTTCTGGAAAAAATGGTTAACTATTTGTAGAAAACTAAAACTAGATCCTTATAAATCACTCTGCACCAGAATCAATGCCAAATGGATCAAAGACCTCGGAGTCAAAGCAGACACTCTGAAAACATTACAGGATGGAATAGGAGAAACCCTAGGGCTCCTTGGCGCAGGCCGAAATTTTCTTAATTGAGACCTTGAAACACAACAAATCAAAGAAAGTGTTGGACAAATGGGATTGCATGCAGTGGCAGAGCTTCTTCATTGCAAAGGACATAACTAGCAAGATCAATAGAAAGCCTATGGATTGGGAGAAGATCTTCACTAGGCATACAACAGACACGGGTCTCAGATCTAAAAAAACCTGGAACTCAAAGATTTAAATCCCCCAACAACAAATCCTTAAAGAAACAACTGCCCAATAAATAAGTGGGCTAAAGACTTAAAGAGAAACTTCTCTGAAGAAGAAAGAAGGATGTCCAATAGACACATGAAGAAATGCTCAACATTCCTAGCCATAAAAGAAATGCAAATCAAACAACATTAAGATACCACCTCACCCCAGTTAGAATGACAAAAATCAAGAACTCTAATAACAACCGATGCTAGATGGTATGTGGACAGACGGGAACCTTACTTCATCGTTGGTGGGAGTGTAAACTTGTTCAACCACTTTGGAAACTAGTATGGAGGTTCCTCAAAAGACTCCACATAGAGCTCCCCTATGAAAATGGTGTTTCTAAATTTATCTATCCTAGTTTCATTGAAAATGGTTTTAAGAAAAGTATCTTGTATGCAGTAGCCTACACTAATGGAGACAGAGAAAAAAACACTGGTTTAGTAGAAGGAATTAGAATGTGGATCAGAATGCAGGTCAATAACAGTGAGGAATCCATCTACAAATCAAAGTACTGAATTTTAATACAGTTGAGATGAATTGTACTTCATTGAAGCCTAAGCAAAAGTTGGATGTTTTCTTATATTTTGATTGATTTGAGAGAAGCCCATGATGGGCTGGAAGCATGGAGAGCCTGATTTTTCCATCAGCCCGATTTCTCCTATCACAAGTATGATGAACACATCCACAATAGAAACAAAACCTCATCTTTGCTCCTGAGACGCCATCTGATGGGAGTCATTTCTATTTATTTGAGAGACGCCTTCTGCTCTGCTTCATGAGATATCAAGCACTGCCATACCATCCTTTCTTTTATCAGTACCTAAGTGTCCATGTTTTTGTTTTTGCTTAGGGATGTTGCCTGATTCTCCATTTAAAGTCAAATCATGGTTTTGTAATACTTTTCTCCCTTCATGCTTTTGTTAGTATTATCTCAAGCCAGGTTCTGTTGTTCTACATATAGCAATATTTAAATTCTTCAGTTCTTCAGGGTCACAAAACAGCAAATACAAACATGGAGATTTGAAAACCCACATTTTCCTTTCCTTATCATTTTCATACCAACTACTTATATTTCCAGTACTTTGTTCAGATACACTAGATATTACATGAAGGAACTTGACACTGAGGACTACATATTACCAATATCCTTAAGTCTTTATACTTTCAAAGTTTTCTGAATATTAACCCCAAAACACTTGGTAGGAGATTTTTAAATAAAATTACTGGTATTAATGAAAAATATAGCTAAGGAATCTACCTAATACTAGAAGAGTGACATATACAATGGACCACCTGCTATATGTCATTAAAAGAGTTACTTTTTAGATCACTGAATAATAACTATTTTTAATAATATGTAACTTAATTTCATGTGTTCTGCATGAGCCTGTAAACCGAGGCTTTAAGTGAAAATTCTACAAACTAAACTAACTAAATATAACTAAAGTTATATTCCAAAAATTTCCAAATACTTTCACAATGTTTTTGCTTTGTGTTATATACTAACTGTAATATTTGTATAAATATATGTATGTGTGTATATATGAGAAAAATATTCTGGGAACTTCTCTCTTTTTTGGTGTTTTATTTTACATTTGGAAGTAATTGCTTTCAGAAATTTTAGCTCATTTTATTTGTATTTTACGTGAATATGAACGAAAGATTTTAATTAAAAAGTTATATAGAAAGTTGAAGCACATAAATTAAAGCAAAAGAATGTTTTGGCATAAGTTGAATATGTTCTGAAAATGTCTTGTTTTGAAACTACTTTCTAATAAACATAATGATAATTGTCATTTTTATTTATCAATATAAATTGACACTGTCATTCTGAGACAGAATCTATCTTTACAATATGGTCAACTTTATGTCACAATGTGTCAGAACGAACATGAAAGGTTTATGTATAAACAACATTCAAACTTAACCTTAATCAATTCGCTTTAGTAAATTTGCACCAGTAATAGTTATTTTTTGATGTGTTACTATTTTTGTTCAGCAGGCCCCATTTATGACCATGTGAATTTTCCTAAAGCACAAAAGATTCAGCCTGTTTGTTTACCAAGGGAAGCATTTTCAACTCTTTCATAGCTCTCATTAGGAAAATAGAGAAATGAAGAAGTGAAGAAAATAATAATACATAAATATTGATGAATTGTGGGTATATGGGCCATAGAATGTATTATGCTGTATGGGCAGAAGAAATAACAAATAGGCCTTAAATATGAGGCTTGCACATTTAAGTTGGGGATTAGTGCTTGAATTGCAGTCCTGGGACTTGAACTCATGGCTGGGGATCAAGGTAGGACCAGAGCTTATTACCTGGGCCTTGAACCAATGGCCTGTCCCTTGAACTCAAGATGGACCTTGAAAGTAGGGCCTGGGTCTTGAATTGACCTCCCAGAAATCTAAATCACAGCCCTGGGCCTTAAACTCAGGATCTAGGTCATGAACTGGGGTCCTACGACTTGAACTCATATTTTGACCAGAAACTCTTGGCTGGGGCTTTGAACTCACAGCTTGATACTAGAACACATGGCCTTATATTTGAACTGGACCTCTGAATCTTGAACTTCTGGATGGGAATTCAAATTGAGGCCGTGGCGTTGAACTCCAAGACTATAACTTTAATTTGGCACCAGGGATTTTTACTCATGACTTGGGACTTGAACTCAAGGGCTTGGTTTAGCATTCAAAACTGGTTTTCCAACTGGGATCCTGGGCCTTGAACTGGGGCCTGGATCTTGAACATATAGTGTGGGCATGATAATATAGCCTGGGCATTGAATTCACACAGTAAACCTTGAATTAATAGCCTAGGCTTCCATCTTAAAATGTGGTATTTGAACTAGGGCCCTGGATCTTGAATTACAGAAGTAAGAGGGGACTTGGGACTTAAACTCACAGCCTTGAACTTGTGCTCAGGCCTTGAAATCAGGGCCTGGGACTTGGATTGTAGCCAAATCTTTCCGCTCAGGGCAAGGGACTAAAACTTTTACCCTAAGCCTTGAAGTCAAGGCCTAGGCCATGACTTCAAGTCTGGGAAGTACATTCCCAGCCTGAGCATTGAACTTGGGGCCTAGAACTTCACCTTTCCCTGCTTTTGCATTTAGGACTAGGACTTGAACTTTCAGCATGGGAATTGAACTCAGGGCCTGAGCTTTGAACTCAGTGCCTAGGACTTGAATTCCCAGGCTTCAATTTTAATTCAAGACCAGAACCTTGAACTTTAGGCCTGGTCCTTGAATTCAGGGACAAAGCCTTTAACTCAGCACCTGGAAATTAATTTGAATCATGAGCATTGAAGTTGAGGCTTGGGCCTCTAACTATCAGCCTGGGACTTGAATTCGCAGCCTAGGTCTTAAAGTCATGTTCCTGGAATTTAATTTGGGGCCTTGAAATTGGGACTTGGAATTTGAACTCGGACCTTGGGAGTTGAACTCAGGCTTGGGGTTGATACTCACATTCAGGGCCTTGAACACAAAACCTGGGACTTGAAGTGGGGTCCTGGATCTTGTATTCATAGTTGGGCCTTCAACTCATAGTGTTCAATTTGAAGATGGGGCCAGGGGTGTTAATACAACATGGGACATGAATTCTGCCTGGAAGTTGTACTTGGAACTTGGGAGTCAGGCTTGGGACTGGAACTTGCATGCTGGGCCTTGAACACACAAACTGGAATTTGAACTGATCCTTGGACCTTTTACTCAGTGTCAAGGCCTTGAACTCACAGTGTGCAAGTTGAACATGGGGCCAGGGATATTAACAAAGCCAGGGACATGAACTCAGCCTGGGCTTCGACCTCAGGATCTGGGAATTGACCTCATGGTCTAGCCTTAAACTCAGAACATGGAAGTGGAACTCATAGCCTAGAGATTGAACTCATGAGGTGGTACTTGAAATGTTGCCCTTGATCTTGAACTCTAAGAATAGGGCTTGAATCCACAGCCTGAGCTTTGAATTCAGGGAGTGAAGATTGAAATCATAGCGTGGGCCTTCAATTCAGGGCCTGAAACTTAAAGTGCAAACGTGGGAATTTTGCTCTGAAGCACTTGGTGCCTTAGCTTTGGCAGGCCTGCTCCGGCATAAGTGTTATCTGTACATTAGGCTCCTGACACTGTGCATGCGTATCCTGGGGTAAGTGAGTCTGTTAGTGCTGGAAATCCTGCTACTGCATATGTGCATTGGTACTGTGGGCATGTGTACCCTAAAATGCTTGGGTTTGTCAGTATCAGTGTTGATCTGGTGCAGCTGCATGCTCTTTAGTCACGTGCACTTTTGCTGTCACACAATGCTGTCTGTCAAAATCAAAAGAAAACAAATAGGATAAATGAATAACAAAGTTTCTGTTCTCCCAATCTCTAAAATTTCCTTACACATGAGGTTCTTATTACAAATCAATAAAAGCAAGAATTTTTCTCAGCTTCATTTAGGGAATGAATCCCTTCTAAATGTAATACTATAGAGTAGTATCCATGGTTACTAGTAGACCTCAAGTAAGCATGAAAGTAAAGGACAAACAAGCAAAATTGCCATCAACACAGTATCACTAACAGGAAAGAGCCTGATACAGGTCACTTAAAAACCTGTAGAAGGCTGAGATCTGAGCATCAGGTTTCATGGCAGTCTATCAGGAGTTTTTAGCAGGACTTTACTACTAATTTATCACCTCAGAATGGGAAGCGGTCCATTCATCTACTGAGGGGCATATGGGTTGGTTCCATATCTTAGCTATAGTAAATAATGCTGCAATAAACATAGTTGTGCTGATAGCTTTAGTGTGGTCTTGTTTGTAAACATTTGGGTAAATGCCCAAAAGTGGAATTGCTGGGTCATACTGCTTTCCAAAGTGGTTGAACAAGTTTACGTTCCCACCAACAATGAAGTAAGGTTCCCTTCTGTCCACATCCTCTCCAGCATCTGTTGTTAGAATTCTTGATTTTTGCCATTCTAACTGGAGTGAGGTAGTATCTCAATGTTGTTTTGATTTGCATTTCTTTTATGGCTAGGGATGTTGAGCATTTCTTCATGTGTCTATTGGCCATCCTTCTTTCTTCTTCATAGAAGTTTCTCTTTAAGTCTACAGCCCACTTACTTATTGGGCAGTTGTTTCTTTGAGGATTTGTTGTTGGGGGATTTAATGTTTTGAGTTCCAAGTATATTTTAGTTATGAGACCCGGATCAAGAAAACGTGGTATATATACACAATGGAATTCTATGCCTCCATCAGGAAGAATGGCAATGCCACATTTGTTAGGAAATGGAAAAACTTGGAAAAAATTATATTAAGTGAAGTAAGCCAGGCCCAAAAAATCATAGGTCCCATGGTTTTCCTTATTTGCAATATCTAGTATATGTACGAGTCAAGCAGGAAAGGTCAGATAATGAGATGTTAGGAAAATGAACCCTTAGATATGTATTTAAATGTTTTTTCTTTCATGCATTTGTTTCTAATGCATTTATAAGATTATCTCTTTGTAGCTTTGTATGTCCCTCCCCCACAGTATAACCCCTGCTTTCACTATATTTGATGTCAGTATAACATGTGGAGGAGATGGGGAAAAACAAGTTGTTTAAGGATACAGGTGGACCTGTTGCAACAAGAAGAAGTACAAGTTGTCATGTCGAAAACAAGCTTTACAACGTTGGTGTGGGGGGAGTCGGAGGGGGAGAATTGGATGGGGTTGGGGGGAGAGGCTGGGAAGGTATATGAAGGGTAAACAAAGGAGGAGGCTGCAATGCTTGATAAAAAATATACGCATTATCCTGCCCATGTAATTGTAACCCCTCTATACAGTGTTTTCACAACATAATAATAAAAAAAAAAGAATTGGAAGCGGTATTGTTGCTCAGTTGGTATATCATTAGCCTTAATGTGAAGAACTCTGAGCTTGCATCCAAGCACAGAGTTTAAGCCCAATGACCAGCACCACCAACAACCAGAGAAAGAAATGTAAAGCAATATTCATCAATAATGTCCCATACTCACAGTAATTACAAAATCTTTTTTTTCCCCGAAATAATGGCCATTTCATTTTTATTCACTCTCAATTTGACCATTTTGCATTTCCTCATTGAAGCTCGGAGAATAATGCTTGATGTGGCAGTGATATTTCCCTGACTTCCTCAGTTGCTAGAAAACTTACAGTGACTCCATAGTAATATGAATCCTGTTTCCTTATGCTTATATATCTTATGGAATCATATTTTTTTCTGGCTTCTAAAAGTGGATGATACTAGAGAATCAGAGAATTAATGAGATAATCTATATCAATATTGCAGAGCATGTTACTTGATGATTTGTCTCTTAAAGTTTTAATACCTTATATTTGTCATTATACATATGTGAGCCGATTTGTTACTTGTCAGACATATTTGTTACTTGTCCATTTGTGTGTGTGCGTGTGTGTGTGTGTGTGTGTGTGTGTGTGTGTATACAAACTAGAATGTTGTCACAATTTTTCCCTATTCTGTTTCAGTACCCATAAAGTGAAGCAAGGCAAATTAAATTTAAAAGTGGAATTTAAAACTGAAGTGATTTTGCACGCCTACAGTTCTTGATTTTATTCAATCATGATAAACCTTAATCATAGTTTATCTGACATATTTTTCTTATATTTCTTCCTTGGTAATGAAAATTGAAACCATGATAGCACTATTGGATTCAATCTCTTCCCCTGGGCTTAATCCTAGTCAAGTATTTCAAATGTTGGTATACCTCTGGCATAGAATACCCTATGTCTTACATGTTTGAGAAAATAATCAACAAAAAATGATAAAGTTAATGGCAATCTTTCCAATGTTCATAGCAAAAACCAATATTTCCGTTTTCATACTGGCAGGAGACATGCATATGTTTCTTACATACTAATAATTTTCTGTCCTGTTGAACGTATTTACCTGATAATACTTTACGATGTGATTGTCACTTTACAATGAAATTTGTTTTATCTACATATAAGAATGAAAAAAAGTTTATTGTTCTGAGAAATGACACATCGCTTTTAATTGTACTTGAAGGTATTTGCATGGTATCCCTTCTTATTTTACTTGCCTAACATTAAGCATGATCTTTGTTAGGATACATCTCATGAAATATCACTTTGTGCTTGTTTTTACGCATTCCTTCACAAATATTGAAATGGAGATCAAAAAGACATAAGAGATATTGGAAGGGCCCTGAGTTCAAATGACCTTTGCAAAAGCCTATCTGATATGTATCAGAAGATGCCAGTTGCAAAATTGAGAATTTGGGAAAACATTCATTATGGCTAGTGGGTATTATACATCAGTAAGTATTTCGCAGTTTCACACAATTTCAAATATGTGGATGAATTGTTTTCTTCTTTCAGCTTTTATCAAGAAATGTTCTACGAAATACAGGTAATACACTCTGGGCATGGAAAATTATAAGAACTGCAACTTTACATCTCTTTTTTATTGATTTACTATGTAATAAGCACCTATATTGTCTTGCTCTTACTCAGAGTAGTTTATCAAAACCATAGGAGGTTTAGCATTATATGAGAACATGATATAATTTTATCTTCAAAATCCTTAAATTTCTGACAACAGTTTATATGAACAGGTATGATATCATACCTCAATGTCATTTCTAAGGGACATATTTTATATGTTACACAGCGTAAAATGTTCCCTAGCTATAGATACCTTTATGAAGATACACACACACTCACATACATACACACACACACACACACACACACACACACACATTTTCAAGCAAGTACTTCATTCTTTGCTGCATTCATTTCATTAATGAGGAAAGGATTCTGCTCTTCAGTCACAATGTTTCAGAGGCTGAAATGTTACAATCAAGTTATTTCCGGGGGAGAGATGAAGGAGCAGCTGGGAATATGTGTAGAATAGAGAATAATTACTTCCCTACAACAAAGAAACCTTCGAAATAAATAAGTTCTTCTATATAGATATAAACACTATGATCCTAGTTCACATGAGTTGGAGGTGAAGAAAATACCACCGGCACCCTCCAATGAATTTTATGATGAAAATCATAGTACTCAGAAGTGGAATTTTCCCTTTTATCGGGCCAGAAGGGGGCATTTCACTTGACATACAGTGGCTTGCTGATGAAGGACCTGAGATCATGAAAAGGAAATTTATTATGTCAAAACAACAATACTTAGCACTACACATAGAGGAGAAAGTGGATGTGACCAGTGCAAATAACATGTCCATTTGGTGGAAGGGCTTCCTGCTACCTTTGTTGTGTCTACTTACCTTTCACATACACTTTAATGTACCCACATCAATGATTAATCTTCCCAAGTGTACCCATTTATGTTATTCATTTTACTCTTGGATCTAAACCGTACACATTTTCAGAGCTTTTCTGAACTTCAACTATTGTCCCCTAGAAGTTCATTCTCACATCCTATTTACTAGTTTTGATTGAAAGACTAGGCCACTATACTCTGAAATGTAGTATTGATTCTATCATGGAATTATAGCAACAATACCTGAATTTCTATCCCGATTTTCTGTGAGTTCCCAAATTTAAGCTTTAATCTTTGCTGGGAAGCTCTTTACAAATATTTCCTAGCAGTTATTTAATGTAGGCAGATAAATATCAGATTATACTTTGTAAAAATGATATTATCGGCAACCTGAACTTTCCTATAACTATAAATTTTCAGTACCTTCCTGAGCATTTGCAGGCATAATTAAAACTGTTATCCATAATGAAGAAATATTCTACCAAATTTAGCAAAATATACAATTGAAAACAATTTTTTTGAAAATTTGTATAGGTCATCTTCATATTTCTGTAAATTTGGCTGCTTATGGTTCATATGCTATATACCAATAACACTGGATTAATTGAGCAAATATTACTACATTTTAAGGTCAACATGTATACTGAAGAAATATTGGCAAATATTCATATCTAAAATAGTATTTTAAAAAAATAGTACATATTTTTATTCACTATTTTCTGAGATAACATTTCTATTTTCTTCATGTGAACATAGTTTCTAAATATGAACCTAGAGGAGACATAGCATGGCCGTTGATTTGAGGGAAAGAGGAAAGCATTAAACATCTTCTGCAGTAGTCAATCCTACTAGGCTTGTAACAACTCTGGAACAGGAGTACAGAAGGCAAAAACATTTTCGGGCAATCATGTTGGAAATAAAGTGGAAAATTAAAAAAAATGTATGACACAAGAAACCATAATGAAGAAAAAATCAATTAGGGTTGATAATGACTGAGGATTCACAATCACTCAATTTATGAAAAACTACTTTATCATCCATAACCAAATAGACATTGGCAATTCTGGAAAAGGAAGCAAATTTCATGTATAAAACTGATATGAGAAACAACTCCCCAAATAATCTTGTGTTAACAAATGTTGGAAAATGAGTGGCATTTTAGATTACCTGTACAATTTTTTGAATGGAGTTATTTATACTTTCAATTCATTTACTTCATGGGAATAGGTAATGATTAACTGGACGTTCTCCAATAGGATCATCAGTTCATGCAGTTAATAGGAATTATACTCACATGTTTTCTCTTTAGGTATATGTGTTATGTAGATCTGACCTAACAATAACAACAATATATGAGTGGATACAAAATCACCAGCTACTTTTTTAATTTTTATTTTTTATTGTGAAAATACTGTACAGAGGGGTTACAATTACATGGGCAAAATAATGTGTACATTTCTTATCAAGCATTGAAGCCTCCTCCTTTGATTCCCCTTCCCATCCCTCCCCAGCCTCCTCTGCCCCCCCATAATCCTCCCCCCCCACCAAAGTTGTAAAGTTGGTTTTCGACATGAGAACTTGTACTTCTCATTGTTGCAATCTGTCTACCTCTATTCTTATTTAAACGAATTATTTTTTCCCTTCCCCTCCAAAAATTATACTGACATCAAATACAATGAAAGCAGGGGTAATACTGTGGGGAAGGGACATACAAAACAACAAAGAAATAATCTTACAAATGCTTTAGAAACAAATGCATGAAAGAAAAAAAACATTTACATATATATCTTAAGTTTCATTATCCTAACATCACATTATCTGACCTTTTCTGCTTGACTCGTAAATATACTAAATATTTCATAAAAGGGAAACCATGGGACCTATGTTTCTTTGGGCTTGGCTTACTTCACTTAATATAATTTTTTCCAAGTCTTTCAATTTCCTAAAAAAATGTGGCAATGTCATTCTTTCTGATGGAAGCATAGAATTCCATTGTGTATATATACCACATTTTCTTGATCCATTCATCTAGTGAGGGCCATCTGGGTTGGTTCCATATCTTAGCTATAGTAAATAATGCTGCAATAAACATAGTTTGTGCTGGTAGCTGTAGTGTAGTCTTATTTGTAAACATTTGGGTTAATGCCCAAAAGTGGGATTGCTGGGTTGTAGGGGAGCTCTATGTGGAGTCTTTTGAGGAACCTCCATACTAGTTTCCAAAGTGGTTGAACAAGTTTACACTCCCACCAACAATGAAATAAGGTTCCCTTCTGTGCACATCCCCTCCAGCCTCTGTTGTTGTTAGAGTTCTTGATTTTTGCCATTCTATCTTGGGTGAGGTGGTATTTTAATGTTGTTTTGATTTGCATTTCTTTTATGGCTAGGAATGTTGAGCATTTCTTCATGTGTCTATTGGCCATCCTTCTTTCTTCTTCAGAGAAGTTTCTCTTTAAAACTTTAGCCCACTTATTTATTGGGCAGTTGTTTCTTTAAGGATTTATTGTTGGGGGATTTAATTTTTGAGTTCCAGGTTTATTTTAGATCTGAGACCCGTGTCCATTGTATGACAAGTGAAGATCTTCTCCCAATCCATAGGCTTTCTATTGATCTTGCTAGCTATGTCCTTTGCCATGCAGAAGCTCTGCCACTTCATGCAATCCCATTTGTCCAACCTTTCTTTGATTTGTTGTGTTTCAGTTCTCTATTAAGAAAATTTCAGCCTGCACCAAGGAGATCTAGGGTTTTTCCTATTTCATCCGTTAAACTTTTCAGAGTGTCTGCTTTGACTTCGAGGTCTTTGATCAATTCGGAGTTGATTCTGGTGCAGGGTGATATATAAGGATCTAGCTTTAGTATTCTAAAAATAGTTAACCAATTTTGCCAGCACCATTTAATGAAGAGGCTGTCTTTCTTCCATTCTATTTTTTAGCTACCTTATCGAAGATGGCTATAGGTCTGTAGGTTCATTTCTGGGTTTTCAATTCTATTCTATTGGTCCTGAAGTCTGTTCTTCTGCCAGTACCAAGCTGCTTTGATTACTGTGGCTTTATAGTAGAGTTTGAAATTTGATATTGATATTCCTCCAGCCGTGGTCTTTCAGTAGAGGAGAATTTTTGCTATTCGGAGTCTTGTATTGTTCCATATGTATTTTTGGATTGCCTCTTTGATTTCTTTGAAGAACGAGGTTGGAATTTTGATATGTATCGCATTGAATTTGTAGTTAGCCTTGGGAAGTATTGCCATTTTCACGATATTATTCTTTCCTATCCAGGAGCATGGGAGTTTTTTGCCGTTCTGTTTTGATTTCCTTTTTCAAGTTTATAAAATTTTCATTGTAGAGTTCCTTCACTTCGTTTGTTAAGTTAATTCCTAAGTATTTTATTTTGGATAAGTACATTTTTTAACATGCATTGTTGCCTCCTCCTTTGTTTTTCCCCTACCATCCCTACTGCCCAATTTTTGAAGCAAATTTTGAACATGAATACAATTCTTTCGGTTGATTCAACACTAATAGCTACATGAAATGCTGGAAAGGATCCCTCTCCTATATCTAAATTTCAAGTATCCCAATTTTAGGAATTTTAATATTTAGTTTTTCATGTTCTTTTTATTTCTCCCCTCCTCTCATCCTATAAAAGATTGAAAATCTGCAAAGGACTCAATGTGAGTGTTATAGCGAACAAGAAGTTTCAAACCAAGGTTTAGTACAAGAATCTCAAGAGCGTTAGGAAGCTACTCAAAAGTTAATACAGAAATTTTGTGAAAAGGCTGAAAACAGACAAATAGAAAGGTAGGAATTGCATGAGTAGGCTGAGGACAGTGCAGGAGAAAGATAGGAATTGCATGAGCAGGCTGAGAACCATTAAAAAGAAACACAGGAATTGTGTGTGTGAGAGGAAGCTAATCAAAGGGTAATAGAGGAATTGCATGAGTTGGATGAGAATAGACAAAGATCAATAGAGGCATTCATAGAATTCATCAATAGACAGCTGAAGGAATCCAGGGAAACCACAAACGGAATGCTGAAGGAATGGGAGTCCAAAGAAAGAATAACAAATCAACTAAATGATTTGAGAGTAAACACTGAACACCAAGTTAAGGAAGTAAAGAAGTTCATACAAGATGAAACAGAGCTCCCAACAAACAATTTGAAGCCATCAAAGTCAACCAGTTAGAAGAAAGGCAATAAGAAACAAAGTAGAAATTCTTGAAAACATAGATAATAGAGTGAAAAACATACAACTATCCAAGACAAACCCAAGAGAGCTTTATTCCACATTTAGAAGACATAATTAAAATGCCTAATCAGAGGATAATGTGTGTAGAGGAACACCTGGAGACAGAAGTTAATAATCTAAGAAATTTAAGAGGATCCTAACAGAGAACTTCCCAAACATGCAAAAAGATAGGCCTATTAAGACAAAAGAAACTTGTAGAACCCCAAATAGAACAGACCAGAACAGGAAATTCCACTGTCACATTATACTGTTCACAGGACCAATTCAGGCTAAGAACAGGATCCTTAAAATTGTAAAAAGATCAATCATCTCAAAAGGGAAACCAATTAGAAAAACCAGATTTCTCAGCAGAGACAATTAACAAGAAGAGCCAGGAATGATGTATGCCATGTTATAAAGACAAACAACTATCACCAAGCATACTGTACCCAACAAAAATCTCCCTCATAAGCAAAGGTCAAATAAAAACCCTCTATAGGGGAGAGGGAAGGTGGCTCAGTGGTAGAGGGCTTGCCTTGCATTACATGAGGCCGTAGGTTCGATTTCTTAGCACCACAAAAGCAAAAAGAGAAAAAAGCCAGATTGGTGCTGTGGCTCAAGGGGTATAGCACTAACCTTGAGCTGAAGAGCTGAGGGAACGTGACCAGGCCCATAGTTCAGCCCCATGACCGGACCCCCCCACTCTGAAAAATAAACAAACCCTCAATATCAAAGAAAAACAAAAACCATATATTTCCAGCAAACGAGACCTACAACAGATACTTAACTATGTCGTACACATAGAAAAACAACAAGACCACAATAAAGGCCAAGAAACTACACCCAAACTGAGAATCCAAGAAACATAGGAAGAAGCCAGTTGTTATGGTCCCCAAGAAGGTGAGTAACATGGCAGGAACTACCAAACATCTCTCAGTCCTAACTCTTAATATTAATAGACTTAACTTTCCAATTAAGCAACATAGACTGTCTAGATCGATGAAAAAACAAGATCATTCTATCTGCTGCCTCCAAGAATAAATAACACATTGCCCATAAGGACAAACATATTTTGAAAGGGAGAGGCTGGATTAAAATTTACCAAACACAGAGCCCACATAAACAGGCAGATGTTGCATTCCTAATGTCAGATAAATTAGACTACAGTTTAAAATTGAGAAGAGCTAAAAATTATACCCTGAATTCGCTGAGACCACAAGGGAATAAAATTAGAGCTCAGTACAAAAAGCTACCAAAGGAAGTCCTATAAAACATGAAGGCTAAAAAAATAGGAATCCATGGAACATTTTTCAATACAATAAAGACAAACCTACAGCCATCATTGTCCACAATGATGAAAAATTAAAGCCATTTCCTCTAACTTAGGAAGGAGAAAAGGATGTCCACTCTCTCCACTTCGCTTCAATTTAATACTAGTTTGCTTAACAACAGCAGTAAGAAAAGATGGAAACATAAAGGGATCCAAATACCATATATTGAAGTAAAACACTCCCTCTTTCCAGAGGACATGATCTTTTATTGACAAATTCCCATGGACTCCACTCCCAAATTACTCGAGCTCATTATTAATTTTGGCAAAGAAGCAGGGTATAAAATTAACATTCAAAAATAAATGGCTTTTATGAATGCCAATAATGAGAAAGGTGTGCCTGAAATAGGAAAGCAACTCTTTCCTAATAGCCTCACAAGAATTAAAATACCTAAGAATTAACTTAACCAAAGAAGTCAAGGACCTCCATGATGAAATCTTTAAAAAATTGGCAAAGGAAATCTAAACAGAACTTAAAAATAGGAAAACCTCCCATGCTCCTGGATTCAAAGGTTCAAATCCTGAAAATGTCAATTCTTCCCATAGCAATCTACAAATTCAGTAATAGAGCTATCAATATTCCAAACTCATTTGTCAAGGAAATGAAAGAAAATGTCCAAAAATTCATATCAAACAATCCTCAAGAGAAAGAATTGTCCTGGAGGAATATCAATAGCAAATTTCAAACTCTACTACAAAGCCATAGTAATTAAAACAGCTTGCTACTGGAACAAGAGACCACAGGACCAATGGAATAGAACTGAAAACCTAGAAATCAACCCACAGTCCTATAGCTATGTAAACTTCCATAACAGAACTAAAAAAATGGAATGGAAGAAAGATAGCCTTTTCAGTAAGTGGTGCTGACAAAACTGATTGATCACCTATAGAAAACTAAAGCTAGACCCTAATGTATCACACTGCATCAGAATCAACTACAAATAGATTAATGGCCTTTGAGTTAAAATGGACACCCTGACACCATACAGGATGGAATAGGAGAAACCTTAGGTCTCCATGGCACAGGCCAAAATTTGAGTAATAGAGATTCAGAAACACAATCAAAGAAAGTTTGGAAAATAAGATTGCATGAAGGTGCAGAGCTTCTGCATGGCAAAGGACATACCTAGCAATATCAATAGAAAGTCCACAGATTATGAGAAGGTCTTTACTAGCCATACAACTGACAAGGGTCTCATATCTAAAATATACCTTGAACTCAAAAAATTAAATCCCCCAACAACAAATACTCAAAGAAACAACTGCCCAATAATTAAGTCAGCTAAAGGGTTAAAGAGAAACCTCGCTGGAGAGAAAAGAAGGAGGACCACTAGACACTGAAAAATGCTCAACACATCTAGCCATAAAATAAATGCAAATCAAAAGAACATTGACATTCCACCTCACCCCAGATAGAATGGCTATACTCAAGAACTCTCATAATAACAGATGTAGGAGGGGATGTGGCAAGAAGGGAATCCTACTGCATTGTCATTGGAACTGTGAACTTGTTCAACCACTTTGGAAAGTAGCATAGTGTTTCATGAAAAGACTCCACATACAGCTCTCCTATGACCCAGCAATCCCACTTTGGGGCATTTACCCAAATGATAACAAACAAGACCACACTAAAGCTACCAGCACAGCTAAATTTATTGCAGCATTATTTAACCTAGCTAAGATATGGAAGCAACCCAGATGCCCCTCCGTAACTTAATGGCTCAAGAAAATGGATTTATACTCAGTGGAATTCTATGCGTCCATCAGAAAATATGGCATTGTCCCATTTGACCTGGGACAATGTTACATGAAGAAAAACATATTTTTCTACCCACAGTTCTGTGAACCTTTAATTTTGGTGAAATTTGGATGAAACTAAAAGCAAGTTTTTAATCAATACCCTAAATAAAGAAAAGAGACACAATGCATCTCCCATGTTAACAGTTTATAACCATGGCATCATAACTAAATTATCCAAACTGAATTCTAGGCCATATGATTATACAGTGGCTGTTTTAACAAAATAATGTTTAATAATATAATTAATATACATTTTGGCCATTAGGCAATGGGGAGGAAAGGGAAACCACCTCTACGTTTTGTGAAATATGGCACACACAATTTAACATAATTGCACACATCTTGCCTTTGTTTGTTTTGAATAGAGAACGAAATATACATCTCCAGAAATAACCAAGTTACGCTTCGATTGTATTACTTTCCATTACATGCTGAAGAGATTTCAGAAGGAATACAAAAATCTGTTATATTTGTGCCCACAATCTTTCATATCTTTTATGTACAGTTCCCACAATTTATCTTAAAAACAATACACAAATTGATCTATGAACTAAAGTAATTATGTAATATCAACATGTTCTAATGAAACTTTACCTTTCTACATTTCACAAGATTGTATGGAAACCTGCATGATCTGATTTTGTGATTTTTATCATAGGGACAATGCAATAACCTCTCAGGATGCACACAATCTTCTGAAAAAGAAAAATACCTCCGGAAAATCAATGTATTGGGAACATGCCAAGTCTTCAATCTTATTTCCCTTATGAACTCTAGTTTAACTTAGGAATCTGTATTTGGAGAATATAGATTCAAAATTTGACAAAGAGTATTACTCTGGAATTTAATTTCTGATGTATTCACAGTTTCTACTAGGGAGTTGTTACTTTTTAGCATTATGAAAAATATTTATTCTAGTTAAAATTTTTCACTGAGGTCAAGTTGAACTGTTAGCTTGTTTTATCTTTTGAGAGCATACATCCACTGAGCACCCCTTATTTAATTGCTTTCTTACATTTCAATCTAGAATATGCCCATCATTTACATTCGTTTTCACTTTTCAATCTAGAACATCAAAAGTCACAGTTATAATTACGAAAATGTCTAAAGTTTCAGATTCAATCAGGCGAAATCTCATTATCCCATTCTCTCAGCTCCTGTCAATGTACTTTGTTATTCCGAAAAATAGTGTGAACAAGACCATTTAAGATGATTTCCCTAAACAAATGTGTAAACATGTTTACCTTTTTCCATTGTGACAGGCAGATAAATATCAGCAAGTACTGCAGATAAAATAAATTCTGAGAGAAAACATGACTAAATACTTCAAAACCACATCTTAAATGTGGTTCCTCAGCGATATGAAAAAAAAAAACTGGGTAAAACCTATTAATCTCTAATACTTTTTGTTGCTAGACACACTTGAATTGAAATACATTGATATCCTGTCTACTTCACAAATTATAACAAGCTATAGACATGAATAGCTTTTGAACTCAAAATATTTTGTATTTTTCAGGCCTTTCTACCTTATCAAATCAAACAGAGCATGATGCATCATGACAACTTTTAAGCGAATTTTGAAAAGGTCTTCTTAATTATGGATGTCTGAATAACAATGTCCTAATTCCAATGTACAAATGTCTAATACTATTGAAAATATGCACTTATGTGAATGAGGATTTGCTTTTCTCATAGATACATTGTGAATTCCTCTTCAGATTATAGGATGAGTATGGAGTATTATTCAAGTAAAGGCTTCTTAGCGAAGACATGTATTGCAAAGCAAAGGTATCATGGTGACCCTTTAGTCAATGTTTCAGATTGGGCTTTGGTTCAATAGGTAGTGAATTTCAGTTGTGCAGTGTCTAGTGACCGTGAAGTAGAGCCAGAAGACATTAAACATATGATTGCTTTGATGCACATAAATGTGATGGGAATAAAAGTAAATTTCAAGTTCTCCAGAATGGAAATAGCTATTTTCTGAAGTCTAAGGAAGTAAAAAATTTTCATTCTTTTATCCATGAACAATTCTGCCTAATTGGTGAAAATTATTAGAACTACATTTGGGATGTCAGTGATGGAAATGAAGAAAAGTCCCAGTCAAATACACGAGCCATATAGATGATTTACATGTCTAAGATTTAAAAGAAAGAAGAGAAGGCAAGGACCTGATACCTGTGTCCTTCAGTTAACTAGATTCCCCAAACAAGTCAGGATCTCCTCCTTCCTATGATGGACCATGTCCCAATAGTTGGTTTTCCATAGCAACAGCTACTTCTGTATAATGACTTCTCTGGGTGGGGACACCATTATTGTGATGTAGCTCATAAACCTCACTTTCGATTTACGAACTGACAGAACTCAGCCACACTTCCGCAATGAGAGCAGAAGTGCTGACTTCCGGCCTGAATTCGGACAACAAAGTCCAAATTCCTTTTACTATTCATTGGTGGACTCTGATTCGGTATAATAGAAATGTGTAAATATTCAGTAGAGGAATAATGTGAATGGATGTGTCACACTTTTCATCTTCACTGCAAATACTGATTCTTTGCAACTTGATCTGTCTAGATCTCTACACATCCTATGGTCTATAAAGCCACAATAAATCAATCTTTAGATATTATTTTTTCTTGTTTAGAGTCTTTCCTCATCAGTATTTTTATTTGGAGACAGTTTCAAAAAAAAACACTTCTAGAACTTAAGCATCTTCTGCCAAAAAAATTCTTTAGCCTTCCTTGTTTTTTTATTTACAGCATCTTTTGAAGAAAATGATTTAAAAAGACAGACAAAAAATAGCAACTGAAAAAACAACAGATTATGCCATTCAAATGCCCTATTGATCTGAATGAAGTACAGGCAGCTTTACCACATGTGACTATTATTTCATTGTGAGTTCTTTTATTCTTTTTAAGTGTTCCAAAGAAATTATGATCCCTGACCGATACTGAATATATGAGCAGGATATAAAAATTTGATATAAACAATATACTGTTTGACATTAAAGTGTAATAATAACTAAATGCTGTTGACCAAACTGTTAAAGAATGATGATCTTTTGTGCTATTCTCAAAGGTAGAATTTGATTGATGCAGAAAAATGAAAAGCCACTGAATTGAAGTCAAGTATAATGTTAACTTCACATTTATTAATATTCAGAATGACTTAATCCCCACAAAAGATCTTGTCAAATGCATTCTGATTTGAAATAAAAAAACAAATGTTAGGAAATGGTTTGGAAACAAAAATGCCATAAGGGAAACAGAAAAAATATAACAAAAAAAACCACTTTCATTATAGTGCAATGTCCATCCAAAAGTAGGTGCAGCTTATCAACTTCAATGTAAGCAGTAATTCATCCAAGTGATAAGAAAATGAAAAGAAGTAATTTAGAGTTAGTGTTAAAATTGGGATTCATAGTGGGCAAAGAACTTCTGAGGAACTTTGCTTAGTATACCATTGTTTTGTGTGGTGTGGGTAGGTGCAAATGCAACTTGGCTACAGTTTTATTGGGCTGTAGAATATATTGTCTAAAATTCATGAATTTCACCCTATAGTATAATTATATGTATTGCTAGGTTCAATAGAGTTTTTAACAAATCAGGTACTTAAACAATTTGACATGTGTTCCCCGTACTTGTAGCTCTTATTTTGCTATGAGTAACTACTGCAATCTAAAGCTATCCTACAATTTTCACCCATTTACTCAGTGATCATGTGATAGAATGATTATGTCAAAACTCTGGCAGTACTGTATTCATGTCTAAAAAAATGTGTTGAATATTCTCATTACATTTTCAGTGTGCTTCCTTGAGTGGAGAATACATAAACATATTAAATTTGTATAGAACTTTAACTTTTTAATGATTTATGTGGTACTAAAAATAGTAAATAAATGGAAGAATACTATTCACTGTTAACACAACCATATTAATATATTTTCTGTGCAAAAGACTTTTCTATACCTTCTGTAATCTGGAAATAATTAACAAGGATATTCATAGGATTGTTATAATTAAAACGATTCCAAAAATAACACTCGTCTAAAGAGCCTAAAATTCTTTTCTGCTCTGTTTGTCTTGTATATGCAAAAAGAAGTTCATTACAAAATTAGAATTCAAAGAATTAATAGATATTGTCATTATCATGTTTGAAAAAGAATTGAAGATGTAATTGGTAACACTAGTTTGTCATCAATTCTATTATTTATGTCTATTTTCTTTCTTTTTTTTAATTTTATTGTCATAGTGACCCACATTGAGATATAGTTATACAAGCTATGAGTTAAATTCTTGTTGAAATTTTTACCCTCTTCCTCATTTTTCTCTCTTTTTGCCATTATCCATTAACCCTAGAGTTGTACAGATCATATCCAACAGATTGTCTTGTGAGTATTGATCTTACACAGGATCCCCATTATCATTTGCCATACAATATTGTTTTCACACTAGTCATTGCATAAGTTCTATGGTGTAGATCTAACTTCTCACACTTTGTGTCACAGTGAACACATAAGCCTCCACAGAGTTTACAAAACTTTTGGAAATACATCACATTGATAAAACAGGAATTACACACTTTCTATCAGGAATTACACACTTTCTAAAATCAGGATGTAATGAAGAAATACAATACAACGTTATTATCTTCGGAAGTATTTTATTTATGATTTTATGTGACTTCTGTACTCATTTGCTCATTTCCTAAGCTCTTGGAGTTCACACTGTGATGCGATCTCCGTGCTTGGATGAGACGACTAAGAGGAATTCATTCAACAAGTATATGAATATTCAAAAAATTTGAAGTAATATGATCCAAAATCTACAACATAATTACAAAAGATGTGTCATGCAAAATGCTGCCCCTATATTTAATTAGAGAATTGCTTGGTTTCCTTTGAAGTGTGAAAATGCAAATTTTTGTAAACTATTAACAGTCAGTACTTAGTGATAGTATGGAAAAATATAGAATGATGTAGAATTAGTTTTATTTTCATAAATATATTAATCTGTCGATGTGAATATTGCAATTGAACAGTGCAATATTACGATTTTCAAAAGACTGATTTTTGATGAATGCTGTTTTAACTTACCTGTAATATCAGAACTCTAGGGAAAGGGAGTATCAATGTTGGTCAACTCTACATATGTAAGAGAAATTAATACTTATCCTAACTGCATGATAAGAAGTGAGGAGTGTAGGCAGGAGTCATGCAAAAATTGCTTTATCTCAAATATAATTGCAATGTGCCAAATTTTACATATGTATGTTTGGGTTAATCACATGAAAATTAAGGGAATATTGGTGTTTGCCTATTTAATATAACACAGACTTTGTTTTTATAACTGAGGAGGCATACGTTGAAACAAGATTGTACCATGTCAAACCATATACTTCAGAAATATACAAGAGAGAATTACATGAAGAAATTGACACAAACATAGAAAGTTTGAAGATATACACATTAACACAGATCTTCACAAAGAAGCAAATCAATGATTTTAACAATATATTAAAAGCAGAAAATATTATTTTGGAATTTATATTTTTACACGTCCTCTCAGCACAAATATCTAGATTATTGTTATTCTTCCCCCCTAAAATATTGTACTTTAAACTGCCAATTATATGCAGAACCAGGTAACATATTTGAACTATCATGGAGTCAAATAAATCAGTGGTACCTAAGTTTACCCTTGGTAAATTTTATTTCACACACACACACACACACACACACACACACACACACACACGGACACACACACACACACATATGATTCCTGACAATCTGACTTTTGGAATTTTCTCTCGAGGAAATTCGGAGAGAATGGAGTGTATTTCAGATTCACAAATGTAGTGCTGATGCAAATTGACCAACTCTTAGAATTGTGAATGAATTTTCATGATTAAATTTACCTTCATCTGAAATTAAAAGTAGCTGGTGATTTTATAACAGCTCATACATTGTTGTTCTTGTTAGGTCAGATGCACAGAACGCCTACACCTAAAGACAAAATAGGTGAGTATAATTCCTATTAACTGCATGAAATGTTGATCTTATTGGAGGACATACAGTTAATCATTATCCATTCCCATGAAATATATTAATTGAACAAATAACTAAATTCAAAAAATAGTACAGATAATTTAAAATGTTACATATTTTCCTATGTTTAGGTAACACAAGATTTTTGGGGGAGTTGTTTCTCATATTATATTTATACATGACATATGCTTTCTTTTTCAGAATTGCCAATGATTTTTTGGTTATTGCTGATAATGTAGTTTTTGACTCATTAGGTGATTGTAAGTATCAGTATCAGTCAGTATCCTCAGTCAGTATCAACCCTAAATTATTTGTTCTTCATTAAGGTTTCTTGTGTCCTTTTTTTGTTACTTTCCACTTTATTTCCCATATGATTGCCTGAATATGTGTTTGCCTTCTCTACTCCTATTCCCAGAGTTGTTTCATCATATTAAGACTGATTATTGCAGATGTTTAAATGCTTTCCTGCTTTCCTCAAATCAAAGGCCATGCTAAGTCTCCTCTAGTTCCATATTTAGAAACTATGTTGATATGAAGAAAATAGAAATTTTATTTCAGGAAATAATGAATGAAAATAGGTACTTTTTTTTGAAATCCTGTTTGTGATATGAAGATTTGCCAATATTTCTTCAGTGTACATTTTGACCTTAAAATTTAGCCATATTTGCTCAATTAATCCAGTGCTATTGGTGCATAGCATATGTATGATAAACAGCCAAATTACAGAAATATTAAGATGACCTTTACACATTTTTAATAAAAATTGGTTTCAATTGTATATTTTGCTAAATTTAGTAGAATATTTCTACATTACGTATTACATCGATAATTATGCCTGAAAATTCTCAGGAAGGTACTAAAAATTTACAGATATTGGAAAGCTCATGTGCTGATAATATCATTTTTCCAGGTATAATTTGATATTTATCTGTGTACTATAAATAACTGCTTGGAAATATTTCTAAAGAGCTTCCTAGCAAAGATTAATGCTTAAATTTGGGGAGCTGACAGAAAATCGGGATAGTAATTTAATTCCATGATAGAATCAATACTACACTTCAGAGTATATTGGCCTGGTCTTTCAAACAAAACCAGTAAATAGGATGTGAGAATGAACTTCTAGGGGACAACAGTTAAGGTTCAGAAAAGCTCTGAAAATGTGTACTGTTTACATCCAAGAGTAAATTGAATAACATAAATGGATACACGTGGGAAGATTAATAATTGATGTGGCCACATTAAGATGTGTGTGAAAGATAAGTAAACCCAACCATAATAGCAGGAAGCCCTTCCATCAAATAGACATGTTATTTGCACTGGTCACATCCACTGTCACCTCTATGTGGGCTGCTAATTATTGTTGTACTGACATAATAAATTTCCTTTTCATGATCTCAGGTCCTTCATCAGCAAGCCAGTCTATGTCAAGAGAAATGCTCCCTTCTGGCCCAAAGATAGAAGGGAAGATTCCATTTCTGAGTACTATGATTTTCATCATAAAATTCAATGGAATTCTGACATATTTCAACAGAAGGGTGCCGTTGGTGTTTTCTTCACCTATAAATGATGTGGACTACTATCATAGTGTTTATGCCTACATTGAAGTGCTTTACGTCACTCTTATTTCGAAGGTTTCTTTGTGGTAGGGAAATAATTATTCTCTTTCCTACAAATATTCCAAGCCATCCCCCAAGCCCCCAACAAATAATTGATTGTAACATTTCAGCCCCTGAAACAAGGTGACTAGAGTGCAGAATACGTTCCTCATTAATGAAATTTATGGAGCAAGGAATGAAGTACTTGCTTGATAATATGAATGCGTGTGTCTATCTTAATGAATGTATCTTTAGCTAGGAAATATTTTACGTTGTGTATCATATATAAAATTATGTAAAACTTGTGCCTTAGAATATGATATTGAAGTATATGATATCATACCTGTACATATAAAACTGTTGTCAGAAATTTAAGGATTGTGAAGGGAAAATTATGTCATGTTCTCATTTAATGCCACAGCTCCTGTGGTTTTGCCAAACTACTACCGAGAGCAAGACAGAGGGAAGGATTCAATATAGGTGTTTATTATATAGGAAATCAATCAAAATAGATATAATGTGGCAGGTAATTCTTATAGCTTCCCATACCTAGAATTCCCATACAATACCTGTATTTAGTAGACCTTTTCTTGATAACAGCTGAAAAAAGAAATCAATTCACAAACATATTGGGATTTGAAACTGTGAAGTCCTTAATGATGTGTAATAGCCCCTAGCCATAATGACTTTTTTCCCAAATTTCCTATATTTCAATGGCATCTTATACCAGTTATTCTTTGCAAAAATCATTTGTCTTCAATTCAGGGCCCTTCCAATATCTCTAATGTCTTTTTGACCTCCATTTCAATATATGTGAAGGAATGAATATAAACAAAACACAAATGGTTATTTCATGAGATGTATCCTAACAAAGATACATGCTTAATGTTAGGCAAGTAAAATATGAAGGGATACCATGCAAATACCTTCAGGTACAATTAAAAGCGATGTGACATTGCTCAAACAATAAAAGTTTTTTTATTCTTATATGGAGACAAAACAATTTTCATTGTACAGTCACAATCACATCGTGAAATATTATCAGGCAAATATGTTCATCAGGACAGAAATATATAGTATTTAGGGAATATATGCCTACCACCTGCCAGTATGAACATGGACTTCGTTACGAACATTTAAATGATTTTCCATTAAGTTTGGTTATCATTTCTTTGTTAAGATTATTTTCTCAAATATGTATGACTTAGAGAATTCTATGAGAGATGTACACCAACATTTGGAATACTTGACTGGTATTAAGCCCAGGGGAAAAGGTTGAAACCAATGGTGCATTCATGCTTTCAATCTTCACTACCAAAGAAGAAATATAAGAAAATTATCATGTTTGACCTATGATTAATGTGTATCATGACTGAATAAAATCAAGGATTGTAGGGCAGGCAAAATCTTCTCAGTGTTAAATTCAAATTTTCTAGAAATTTGCCATGCTTCACTTTATGGCTGTTGAAAGAGAGTAGGCAAAATTGTGACAAGATTCTAGTTTGTACACACACACCCACAGACACACACACACACACACACACACACACACACACAAAGTTTTACATTGACAGGTAACAAAAATATATGATTACATGTACAAATCTGCTCACATATGTATAATGGCAAATATAGGGTTGATTAAAACTTTAAGAGACAAATCAGCAAGTAACATGGTATCCTATTTTTCTAGTTCTCTAGTTATCGAATTCTCTTTTTAGAAGCCAAAAAATTATGATTCCATAAGATATTAAGGCATAAGGAAACAGGATTCATATTATCATGGAGTCACATTAAGTTTTCTAGCAACTGAGGAAGTTAGGGCAATATCACTGCTTCATCAAAACTTACGCTCTGAGTTTCAAAGAGAAAATGCAAAATGGTCCAAATAGAGTGAATAAAAATGAAATCGCCTTTCTTTCGGTGAAAATAATTCAAAGATTTTGGAAATACCGTTGGTATGGGACATTATTGATGAATATTGCTTTACATTTCTTTCTATGGTTGTTGTTTTTGCTGTTCATTGGACGTTAACTCTGTGCTTGGGTGCAACCACAGAGCTCTTCACATCAAGGCTAATGATCCACCAATTGAGCAACAATTCCACTTCCAATTTTGAAATGATGAATTAGTTTTGTTTTGTTTTTGTTTTTGTTTGGGTGGGGGGTTCGGTCATGAGGCCAGAACTCTGAGCCTGGGCACTGTCCCTCATTTCTTCAGCTCAACGCTAGTGCTCTACCACTTGAGCCACAGTGCCACTTCCATCTTTTTACTTTTTGTTTAAGTGGTGCTGAGGAATCAAACCCAGGGCCTCAAGCATGCAAGGCAACTGCTTTCCTACTGAGCCAGCTTATCAGCCCCTGAGGTGAAGAATTAGTGATGAAAGCCTCCTAAAGTCTCCTGATGGGCTGCCAGGAAACCTGATCCTCAGATTTCAGCCTCTTACAGGTTTCTTTGTGACCTGTATCAGGCTTCTTTTCTCTGTTATTGATAGTGTGTTGATGGCATTTTTTAATTGTTTGTCCCGACTTTCATGCCAACTGGAGGTCTACAAGTAACGATGGTTTCCTCAAGGATAATGCTCTATAGTGTTCTATTTTGAGGAGATTCATTCCATAAATAACGCTGAAAAAATCCTTGAGTTTATGGATTTGCAATGAGAATCGCATATGTAAGGAAATTTTATGGGTTTGCAAAACAGAAAGATTGTTATTCATTTAAGCTATTTGTTTTCTTTCCATTTTTACAGACAGTAGTTTGTCATAACAAAAATGCGGGTGATTAAACAGCATGCAGCTGCATCCAGATCATCTTCTGTATAAGCAGATTCACTGGTACTAACAGACCAAAGCATTTCAGGGTACAATGCACAGGACTGGGTGCCCTCAATACCAATGCCACATGTGCAGTAGCAGGATCACCAGCAATGACAAAACCAAGTACCCCAGGATAAGAATGCATAGTGCCAGGAGCCCGCAGTATAGATAATGCTTATGCCTGAGCAGGCCTGCCCAAGCTAAGGACCCAAGGACTCCAGACAAATGTTCCAGGTCTGCTCTTCAAGTTTCAGGCCCTGAGTTCAAGGATTAGAGTATGCTTTCAATCCTCAGTTCCTGATTTCAAGGCCCTGGACCCCAGTTAAACTACCAGCCCATGAGATCATGACCTAGGGTATGACTTCAAGACCTAAGCTTTGAGTTTCTAGGCCCAGGTCCAGAGATTCAAGCCCCAGTATAAGTTCAAGTCCCAGGCAAACAGTTCAAGGACCAAACAGCAGTTCAAGGCTTGGGCTTTGCAATCAAAGTCTAATCTTTGAGTTTAAGTTACACGCCCAGAATTCAAGGTCAAAGGCCCCAGTAAAAATACCAGGCTGAGAGTTCATGTCTAGTCTCTGAGTTTATGTGGTAAGGTTTCATTTCAAGACCCACGTTTAAAGCACAAGTTTAAGACACAAGTTTAAAACACAGGCCCTGAATTTAAATCCCAAACGTTGAGTTCCAGGCCTAGAAGTTGATGCCATGGACCATGAGTTTAAGGCCCAGCTTATCTGCTTAAGGCTCTAGCCCTAATTTGAATTCCCAGTGCCACCTTTCCTACTGAGTTCAAGATCCACGGCCCCAGTTCAAGTACCAGTCCACGAATGCTCATGTTGTGTGTTTTAGGCCCAATCTTGTAGTTCAATGCCCAAGTCCAGACTGTCTGGACCCTGCTATGAGTTCAATACCAGGATCATAGTTCAAGACCTGAGTGGTGAGTTTTAGGCCCAGGTCCTGAATTCATGTCCCAGGCCTATGAATTCAGGTCAAAAACATTTAATTAGATACGCCAGCTATGAGTTCAAGATCCAGGGAGTTCAGATCCCATGACAAGGGTTCAAAGTGTGGGCTAGGAGTTCAATCCCCAGGCCAACATTTCAAGTACCAGACCATGACTTAAAATTCTAGGCTAAGAATTCAAGTCACAGACCTTGAGTTCAAGGACCAGCCCTTGAGTTGAATGTCCAAGGCCACTGTTTAAATCCCAGGTCAGGGCCCAGGTCCTGATTTTAATGCCCAGTATGTGAATTTTGTTCCTAAGCCCATATTATAGTCTCAGGCTGATCATACAGTTCAAGCCCACAGTTCAACTCCAAGGCACTGAGTTCAAGGCCTGAACCTGAATTGAAGACATATGAGAACAGGTCAAGTTCCAGGCACCAAATTCAAGTCTCAGTCTGATAGCTCAAAGCACAGAAACAAAACTTCAAGGCAGAGGATGCAAATTCAAGCCCCAGGTTCTGAAGTCAAGTCTCAGGCTGCAATGGAATTCCCAGGCATAAATTTCAAAGCCCTGGTGCCAGTTTAAGGCCAAGACTCTGAGTTTAAGGCCTAGGCCTTATGTTGGAATCCCAGGCCCCCACTTCCTCCAGTAGCTCAACATTGTGAGATGAAGAGTTAAGCTATGAGTTTAAGGACTACTCTGTGAATTCAACACCCAGACCCAGAGTTTCAGGCCCAAACTATGAGTTCAAGTTCCAGGTCCTAATTCAAGGATGAGGCACACAGTTCATGGCCCTGTTACTACTTGAAGGGCAAGGGATTGAATTAAAGGCCCAGGCCCAGAGATCAAATCCGAAGCTTTAAATTCAAGGTCCAGACCATGAGTTAAAATCCAAGGCCCTGAAAATTAGTCTAAATACCCTCTTCTTGTCGAGTTCAAAATCCAGGGATCCAGTTCAATCACCAGGACATAAGATCAAGGCCCAGGCTGTGAGTTCAAGGCCCAGGCTCCAAGTTCAAGACCCAGGCACCCAGTTCAGGATTGGGGTTGTAAATTCAAAACCCAGGCTGAGAATTCAAGCCCATGCTCAGAGTTCAAGATCCAGGGCAACATTGCATGAATGCAATCCCGAGGCTATGAGTTCCACTTCCAGTCTCTGAGTTTAAGCCTAGACCATGAGGTCAAGTCCCAGATCCTGTGTTCAAAGTCCAGGCTAAGTTCATGTCCCTGGCTTTGTTAATATTCCTGAGCACATATTCAACTTGAAAACTGTGTGTTCAAGGACTTGACACTGAGTACAAGGTGCAGGGACAAGTTCAAATCCAAGTTTGTGTGTTCAAGGCTCAGCATGTGAGTTCCAGTACCAAGCCTGAGTTCAACTCCCAAGTTCCAAGTACAACATCCAGTCAGAATTCATGTCCCATCCAGTGTTAACATCCTCAACCCCATCTTCAAATTGAACACTCTGAGTTAAAGTCCCAATGCTGAGTACAAGATCCAGGCTTCCAGTTCAAGTCCCAGGTGGTGAGTTCAAGGCCCAGCATGAAAGTACCATCCCGAAGACTGAATTCAACAACACCCAAGTTCTAGTTCAAATTCCAGGTGCCATGTTCAAGGCCCAAGATCCTAGTTCAAAGACCAGTTTTGAATGCTAAGCCATGTCTTTGAATTTAGGCCCAGGCAGGAATTCAAGTCCCAAGTCATGAGTAAAAATCCCAGGTTCTAAATTAGAGTTTTACGCTCAGAATTCAAGATCAAGGCCTCAACTTGAATACCCATCCCACAAATTCAAGCACAAGGTACCTATTTCAAATACCAGCCCAAACTGAGAGATCAAAGTGCAGGCCAAGAGTTTCTGGCCAAAATATGAGTTCAAGTCCTAGCACCCCAGTTCATGTCGTAGGCAGCCTGTTCCAAGTCGTAGGCCACAGTTCAACTCCTAGATCCTAAGTTTAAGGCCCAGGACAAGTTTCAGCCCTGCTGTGATTTCAGTTTCTGGGAGGTGAATTCAAGGCCAAGGCTCTAGTTACAAGGCCTATTCTGAGTTCAAGGGCCAGGACATTGGTTCAAGGCCCAAGCAATAATTTCTGTTCTCAGACCTTGATACAGGTCCCAACTCATAAGTTCAAGTCCCAGGATTGCAATACAATGACCAGTCCCCAACTTAAATGCCCAAGCCTAGTATTCAAGGCCAATTTGTTATTTGTTCTGCCTAAACAACATCATACATTCTATGGCCCACATTCCCTCAATTAATCAATCTTTAAGTATTATTATTTTCTTCACTTCTTCATTTCTCTATTTTCATGCTGAGAGTTATGAAAGTGTTGAACATGCTACTTTTGGTAAAAACAAAACAAAACAAAAGAAAACAAAATAGGCTGAATCTCTTGGACATTAGGAAAATTTTCATGATCATAAATCGGACTGGAGGAAAATAATAATAGTACATCTCAAAATAAATCTTACTGTTGTAAATTTACTAAAGCATATTGACTAAGGTTAGGTTGATATCCTGTTTAATTATAAAAATTTCATGTTCGTTCTGTTTCTAATCTGACACAAAGTTCCCCCTACTGTTGTAAGGATAGACTTTGTCTCAGAATGACAATGTCTATTTATTTTGGTAAACAGGAATGACATTTATCAATATTTTTAGTAGAAGGTAGTTTCAAAAGAAGAAATTTTCAGAACTTATTCAACTATGTCAAAAACGTTCCTCTGCCTTACTTGATGTGTTTCAACTTTCTATATACCTTTTTAATTCACATGTTACATTCATATTCATGTAAAATGGGCTAAGACTTTTTAAAGCAAATACTTCCAAATATAAACAATAAGAGCAAAAGAGACAAGTTCCCAGAATGTTTGTCGGATATATATGTATATATGTTTGTGTGTTTGTGGGTGTGCATGTGTTTGTGTATATATACACACATATACATTTATATTTATAAAAATATCACAGTTAGTATATAACACAAAGCAAAATATTTTTGTAGAAAGTATTAGGAAATTTCCTGGAATATAAATTTAGTTATATTTAGTTTGTGTAGTTTGTAGAATTTTCACCTAAAGCCTCGATTGTCAGGCTTATCCAGAACACAGGAAATTGTTAGGTATTATTAAAAATATTTATTATTCAATGATCTAAAAAATAGAATTAAATCCTTTAATGTCAAATAGCAGGTGGTCCATTGTATATGTCACTCTTCTAGTATTAGGTAAATTCCCTAGCCATAGTTTTAATAAATAGCAGTAATTTTATTTAAAAATCTCCTACCAAGTGTTTTGGGGTTAATATTCAGAAAACTTTGAGAGAATAAAGACTTAAGGATAGTGGTAATATGTATTTCTCAGTGTTAAGTTACTTCATGAAATATCTAGTGTATCTGAACAAAGTGCTGAAAATATAAGGAGTTGTATGAAAATAATAAGGAAAGGAAAATGTGGGTTTTCAAAACTCTGTGTTTGCAATTGTTTTCTGAACCTGAATAACAAGAATTTAAATATGCTATGTGTAGAACAACAGAACCTGATGTGATTCAATTCTAACAGAACCAAGAAGAGAGAAAAGTATTACAAAACCATGATTTGACTTTAAATGGAGAATCAGGCAACATCCCTAAGCAAAAACCAAAACATGGACACTTAGGTACTGATAAAGGAAAGGATGGTATGGGTGGGCGTGATATCTCATGAAGCAGAGCAGGAGCCCTCTCTGAAATAGACAGAAATGCCATCCATCAGATGGCGTCTGACGAGCAAAGATGAGGTTTTGTTTCTATTGTGGATGTGTTCATCATCTTGTGATAGGAGAAATCGAGCTCATGTAAGAATCAAGATCTCCAGGCTTCCAACCAAACATGGGCGTTTCTCAGTTCAAAGTATAAGAAACATCAAACATGTGCTTATGCTTCAATGAACAACAATTCATTTCAGTGCCTGGAGTTCTAGATGGATTGCTCACTGTTATTGACCAGCTTGCAATCTGATCCTCATTCTAATTCCTTCTACTAAGCCAATGCTCTTTTCTCTCTCACCATTGTGTAGGCTACCCCATACTAGATAGTTTTGTGAACTCCATTTTCCCTGAAAGTTATAGAGATAAAATAGACACTACATTTGAAATAACTAAGCACAATGCACAGATGGGATATGTTTCAACTGGTTTTCTTTATAACAGTAGCCTACTGATAGCTACAATTACTAATAATTAGTCCACATAGTATGTGTTGGTAAAATGTAATTTGATAGGACAGTGGGACTCATGAAGAAACAGAAAAAAAATCACTGAAGTTTTATTGTAGTCAGTGATATACAAGGATTTATGAATATCCAGAATTTGTTTTAAGAACATCAGGGCCAAATGTGAACACAGGATTAGTAAGAAGGAATACATTACTAACAAGAACACAGGATTAGTACCATTACATTAGTAACATACATTAGTAACAAGAACACAGGATCACCAATTAGAATAACAAAATTCAGAGGACACTGTGTTGGAAATGAACTTTACTGAATTGGGGTGGAGCCATAGTAGTGGAGACAGAGGCTTGAAAGTATATTAGGAGAAAACAAAGGAGCGGGTAACAGTGCTCCACAAGAAATGTACTCATTCTGACCTAACTGTAACTCCTCGGTACCGCATCTATTCAAGAAAAAAAATTAATCAAAAAGGGCAAAACATACTACCAGTAAATATACAGGAAATGAATATTTAATCCAAATGAGCTATTACTCTATATGTGGTAGAGAGAGTTTTATCATATGTGACAACAATTGCATTGTGAGATATTTGCTCTTTTTGAGTTCTCAAAGGAAAATAGGATTTCCTGAAAGGTACTTAAACTATGAGCAGGATGTAAGGTTGTTATATACAATTTGACATGAAATTGTATTATTCCCTAAATGCTGTCAAAAATCAGTGTGAGCCCATCGCTGGTGGCTCATGCCTGCAATCCTAGCTACTCAGGAGGCTGAGATCTGAGGATCGCGGTTCAAAGCCAGCCCGTGAAACTCTTATCTCCAATAAACCACCAGAAAACCGGAAGTGGCACTGGAGCTCACGTGGTAGAGTGCTAACCTTGAGCTTGAAGAGCTGAGGGATAGCAGCGCACAGGCCCAGAATTCAAGACCCAGGACCACCAAAAAAAAAAAAAAAACCTGTGTGAAAGACTGACCATCTTTTTAAGATTCTCAAGGGTGGTTTTCGATTGATTTAGGCAGAAAATTGAAAAGCAATTAAACCAATGTGAAATATAATATAAATATAATATAATGTATATAATATAAATGTAATATGAATATATTTATGGATATTCAGAATGAGTTAATCACCCGAAAAATTCTAGTCAAATACATTCCCGTTTGAAATAAGAGAATAAACCTCATGAAATAAGCAGCATACATTTTGGTCTGGAAATGAAAGCGTCTTAAAGAAAAGAAGAAAAAAAGAAAAGGAAAACTAAATAACGACAATAAAAACACAACACTTTAATCATTATGCAATGTCCAACAAAGATACAGGATAATTGATCTACTTTATTATAAATGTTAAATCATTCAAATGACAAGAAAATGACAGGAAATACCTTAGAATTAGACGTAAATTAGAAATTGTTCTTGGCTAAATGAACTTCTGAGCAAACTGATTTTGTAAAACAGTTAATATTTTTAAATTGTGAAAATACCATACAAACGGTTTACAAATACATGGGCAAAATAATGAGTACAATTTTTTTTTTTATTGTGAGAGTACCATACAGATGCGTATAATTACATGGGTAATATCGAGTACATTTCTTATCAAGCACTGTAGCCTCCTCCTTTGTTTCCCTATACCATCCCTTACCATCTCCTACTCACCCCACCTCCACTCCCTTCCCACCCATTTTTGGGGGTGGTGGGTGTGTGTGTCTGTGTGTGTGTGTCTGTGTGTCTGTGTAACTTGCCAATAGTTCTAACATGTTGTGGATTGATTCATAAAATTTATGAATTCCACCACATCAACAGGTAGTGTAATTTTACATATTGCTTTTTCCCATGTAGTTTTTGACAAACCACATTCTTAAAATATTAAGCATATGTTCTTTCTCTATTTAGCTCCTCCTTCAATATGAGTAACTACTGCAATCTAAAGTGTTTGTACTATATTAATCAAATTAATCTCATATCTGTAATAGAATGATTCTGTCAAAACTCTGGCAGTAGTCGATTCTTGTCTAAAAGTTTTCTTGAAAGTACTCATTCCATTGTCAGTGTACATTCCTGTGTTTGGAACACACATGTCCTTAGGAAATTTCTGGAGAACATCAGGTTTTGTAATGACTTATTTGGTACTAAAAAATACCTGAGTTGGAGACTATTACTCATTGGCAACAATAGCATATTTATATATATTCTGTGTAAAACACCTTAACATACATTCTGTAATGGGGAAATAACTGGCACGTATATTCATAGGGATTGCTATAGATACCAATTCTGAAAATAGCACTTGTCTTGGCTTGGAAAATTGGCTGAGTGGTAGAGTGCTTGCTTTGCATTCATGAGGCCCTGGGCTCGATTGATCAGCACCACATGAACAGAAAATTCCAGAAGTTGTGCGGTAGGTCAAGTGTAGAGCAGTATCCTTGAGCTTTAGAGGCAAGCAACAATGCTGAGACCCAGAATTCAGGTACCAAAACAGACTTAAACAACAACAAAAACAAAAATCTCTTGCACATCAAAGTGTGAAGCATTGAATATTCTATGAGGAGAAGAATAAAATTAATTGATTCAAGAAGTATATCAATTTACAAAAAATTGTCAAGTGATATGGTACAAAAACTTCAATATAGTTATAAAAGGCCTGTGATAATAGGGCATAATGGTGTCCCTATATTTAAACAGAGAATCACTTTTTTTCCTTAAGAAGTACACAATGTTTATGAAACCATAACTGTCACAGTAAGTAGTTATAATAAGGAAAGATATAGTGTGGTGTATGATTTATATTTTCATAAATATATGAATGTTACCTTTTCATGTGAGTATTACAATTTAACAGCACTGACTTCTGTTTAAAAAATATTTTTAACATACCAAAACCTCAGAACACTACTGAAAGGGAATATCAATAGCTTTAAACACTGTAGATGTTAGAAAACTCAGTGGTTATCCTAATAGAGTGATGCAAAGAGAGTAGTGTAATCACAAGACAGGTAAAAAATAATTTACTTTTGATATTATTTCAAGGTTCCATACTGTACATATTTATATTTGTTTAAATCCGATTACAAAAATGTGAACATCTCCACTTCCCTAAATATTGTAAAAAAGTTTTTGAATTTGCAACCAAGGAGACATCAGCTGAACCCAAGATTACATCATGTCAAACCAAATATGCCAGAAACATGCACAAGAGAGAATTACCCAAAGTAATTGACACGAAAGTGTACACATTAACACAATTCACCACAAAGAAGCAAATCAAAATGATTTAAACAATTCTTGGGGGAGGGGAGAACGGAAAGTATTAATTCAGCCACTATATTTTCACATGTTCTCTCATCACAAGTATCTACATTTTGTTATAGTTCCCTCCTACTTTCTTCCCTCCCACTCTCAGGAAATGTGCTTGCTTTTTCGATTTGTCTCTCCAGAGTAGCTAAAAAGTTGCCAGGACAGATTATTGCAGAAGATGTTTAATGCTTTCCAGTTTTCCACAAAACAAGGGCATAAATATGTCTTCTCTAGGCCCATGTTTATAAATTATATTGACAAGAAAAACTAGAAATACTACCTCAAGACATAATACCTCTGAATAAGTTCTAAATTCATTGGAAGTGCTGATTTAGATATGATTTCTGAATATTTATTCAATACATGTTTTGAACTTATATTTCAGTAATCTTTGTGGAATTAATCCTGTGACATTAACTCATACATATGAAGGATAAGCAGCTAAATTCACATAGGTATTCATATAATTCAATAATTTTAATAAAATTGTATTTTAAAATGTATATTTTGTTTATTGTATTTCAAAGAGCCTTCTACATGGTGGATCACACTGTGAATTTTGCAAGCAAATTCTCAGGAACTGTATTCTCAGGAAAATGTTGACCTAAAAGTTCATGTGCCTAGCTTATATCATTTAAGAAAGCATATTTTGACACTTATTTACCTGTTATTAATAACTGTGAGGAAATTATGCTAAAGAGCTTCCTAGCAAAGATATAGGTTTAAATATGGGTAGTTGATGGAATATGGACCAGGTATTTATTTTTTTGTTTTTATTTTGATGTTTTTAATTATGAAAATACCATAAAAAGTGATTACAATTAAATGGGCAAAGAGTGTATTTCTTATCAAAAATAGTTGACGCTTCCTTTGTTACCCCTTTCCATCCCTTTTCATCTCCAAGCTCCTGCATCCGACCTCTTCCCATACACACACCCCCACCAGCCAAAGTTGTAAAGTTCATTATCGACGTACCACCTTGTACATCGCATTGTTGCAAATGGTCCACCTGTATGGCTATTTAAACAATTCCTTTCCCCTCACCACATTGTACCAACATTAAGTACTGTATAAACTGTGGTTATACCGTGGGGGAGGGACAGAGAAAGCAATAAAGAAATATCTTGTACATACGTTAGACACACTAGGAAGAGAGAAATTTAGAGAGAGGTTCTATGATTATATGATAGAAACACTGCAATTCAGAGTGGAATGTATTGACGTGACAATCCAATCTAGAGAATACAAACTGATATTGAACTTATAGGAAGACAACTGATACTCAGAAGAGCTCTGAATATGAGTAATGTTTAAAACTGAGAGGAAAAGGAAAAATGTAAACTGATATCATGGAAATTAATAACAATTTTTGCACATTTAGGGGTATGCTGCTTATCTAAGGATAAGTGGACTGACCAAAGACAGCCTGAAGCCCTTCAATAAAAAGACATTTCACTTGCAGCGATCAATTCCAGTTTCTCCTCTGTATGGGACCTCAATTATTGTTCGATTGTCATAATAATATTCTCATTCATAATTTCAGGTTCTTCTTCATCAAGCCAGCCTTTGTCAATTGAAATGCTCCTTTCTGGCCCAAAGACCAAAGGTAAGATTTCTTTTCTCAGTGCTGTAGTTTTCAACATAAAATGCACTAGAATTCCATCAGGCTTCAATAGAAGGGTGCTGCTAATATTTTTAGCCTCTAACTCATCTGAACTGTGATCATACTGTTTATAGCTACATAGAACTGCTTTTACATCACTCTTGTATGGATAGTCTGTTGGTCCTAGAGAAGTATTCAGTTCCCTAAAAATATTGCCAGAAAAAAGATAACATCTTTGTTTTATTTCAGCCCCTGAAACAGGATGATTCCTTAATGAAGTTTATCCAGCTAGGATTGAAGTAATTGTTTGCATATATATATATATATATATATATATATATATATATATATATATTCTGTACATAGTGTAAAATATTTCCTAAAATACCATTATTAATATATATATATACTTATATATGCACATATATATACATATATATATATATATATATATATTCCGGTCAATTGATAAAGCCTTTGCCTTCAGCTGAAGAGCACAAGTACAGCATCCAAGACCACAGTTCAATACCCACAACCAAAAAAAATGAAGAAAAAAAGAGAATGTGACATCAAAACACACAGCAAATAGTGGAAATAAAAGAATAATATCAGTATTTGATAATTTATGCACAACCAAGAGCCAAATGACCTGTAGATATAGTATTTGGAAGGTGCACAAAATGTTACATTTTCATTGATATCTCCTAAAGGGAATCAGATGCAGTAAAATAAAGCAGGATTCTCCCATAAGAAGGAGGGAAACATCCACATTGGTTTGTTTTTACAAACAATTTTAACCTTTTTGATTATGCCCCTGGAGATTATCTTTGTCTTTGTCATAGGGTTAAGAATGGTCATTTCCAGTTCATGACCTCAGGACTCTCAGATCAACCTGTGCATCAGGCAATTGAAACTTAAACATGGCACAGACAACTCAACAAGTATAAATTATGGTCACTCTATAATTTATTTAATTTCATCCAACTGTGCTATTATTAGGACATATGTGCCTTGATTAAATTTTCTGTATGTTCCAATATTCGCCAAACAGGTATTGCACCTTTCCTTGGATTATTTATTGCTTTTGAACACAGAACACCGCTTTATTCTCTTCCACTTCCTCTGCAGAAATAAAATCATAGGAAATTTTACAGTTGTGTTATAGCATTGATCACAGCATAAAATACAAAATCAGCATAACCTGTATAGTTTGGAATCTTAAACTGTGTGTGTAGATAGACAATATGAATGGAGGACTTTTTATGAAAGTTGCCAACCAACTGTGACACAGAACATTTGGGACAAAATTTTAAGTCCTCTGAATGATACGTGAAGTCCTGTAATTCTCTAATTTGGCAGGAAGAGAAATGGAAAAATACAAAATCATGTCTTCAATTCTGGAAGCAAATAAATCACAACGTCTGGATGAAAATTGGCAACAAAGAGTATTGTTACATATTTCACACTGCACATATGGCATACTTCTTGCCAATAAAGATATAGATTACTTTAAGCAATAACCTAGAATACATTCTTTTTTTAACTATACATTTGTAAGGGTATGCTCTCAATACCTATATATCACTTTATTACTCATATGATTTTTTATCTGGAATTTTATCCTTGAGGGTCTGTCCATCAATACTCTGTTATACTAAATTATAATTTTTCATGTGAAATGATGTCAACTTTCATTAGAATCATTGAAACAGAAGATCCATGATTGAGTTGCATTATTGTGATGTCATATTGCAGTGGAAGAAGCAACAAAATGGATGTAATAATATGACACATTGATGTACACAATAATATATAGCATTCTTTGTATATTTTCATGAAGCTCTGGAACCACATCTAAAATATTAAGCCTATATTCTTTTGACTAGAATATGTAACTTCTTCATCAAGAATAGAAAAATAGTTTCAGATTGAAAAGTAGCCAATTAAATCTGAAACCCTATTGTGGATGTGTAAATCTAGCAAGGAGGACTTGTCAATTTGATGCCACAATTGTATTTCTTTTTTTATTCCCACAGTTGATTGAGAAATTGTGAGTTTTAATTGCAGATGATTTTCATCAAAAACATTGAGTTGTATTTTGAACTCATTGAATTTAAAATGTTGAGAATGGAACTCTCTTTCAATTTGCAGATACATAATTAGTAGTAATGTTCCATGGAAGTAACTAGACCACTTACAGAGGAGAAATATGAATGCCTTTTATTGCTCTATGACATCATATAAACCAGGTATTTTTAGGACAAAACAATTTTGAATTTCCTGTCTCGTTAATTTAGAAAAATTAATCAACTAATTATTGTACCAATTCAACAATTGCAGATCATTCAGTGAGTTCTGGCAAAAGAAATAAGACTGTATGATTTGGAAGGCCACAACTCTTCTGTAGAATGTTTGCTTACTATATGTAATAGCACAACTTCATATCATTTACTGACAAGTCATCAAAAGAAATATTAGAATGATACTTGTTTCTATCTCCTCAACTTCTCTGGTTTTAAACTAAATAGACTTGGAAGAGGAAATAAATGCACCACAGGGATGCATGGATAAAAATGATCAAACTTCAAGTAGAATTTAAAATGACAATTCTTAAAACCATAACAAGGACAGAATAACCAAATATAGGTTACGTGAAAAAGTAACAAAACTGATAAATCTTAACAAATCAGGAAAGAGATAGTGAGTTAAGAGCAATGGAGAGAGAGAAAGTACTGAAATGAGTGAAACCAGAGATGAGATATTTATCCTTATGATAGAATCAAGATATAGAAAAGGATATGGGAATATTGGAAAAAGCCAGTAAAATAAAGCCCAGCATGAATTTATTTATATATATGTATATAGTAAAAATACTGTACAGAGGAGTTACAGTTACATAAATATAGTAATGAGTGCAATTTTATCTATCATGGTTGCCTCCCACTTTGTATTTCCCATACCATCGCTTCCTTCCCCATCTCCCCAACTACTCCCTCCCACCTAGGTTGTAAAGTTCATTTTCCACATACAGTCTTGGTCATCGCCTTGTTACAATGGGTCAACCTTTATCCAAATTAGAACATTTTGTTTTTTCCCTTCCCCTCCCCAAATAAGACAAATGTATATACAAGAGGCAAGACAGTGGAATATAATACAGTGAAAATAGGGGTGGCAGAGGAATATATCAAAGAACCAAAAAATTATATACTTCATTTTAAATATATTAAAACCGTAGCATAGAAAAAATACTATGTCCCTAAATTTATGATCATTTCTCTTACCACCAACATGTATAAAGAATATATTATACATAATTTATATAGACATGGAGAGAGAGAAAAAGCCTTTGACTTATTTGTTTGTCCTAAGCTTATACTAGTTATTGCAAATAAAGGAAACCATGTGACCTATGTTTCTTTGGGTCTGGCATACTTCAATTTGCATAATTTTTCCAACGCTTTACAGTTCCCAGCCAATGGGGCAATGCCATTCTTTCTGCTGTAGGCATAGTATTCATATATATATATAATTCATATACATAGAGAAAGAATTCATATATGTATATATAGAATTCATATATACACATATATATTTCACATTTTCTTGATCCATTCATTTACTGAGGTGCACCTGGATTGGTTCCATATTTTAGCTATGGTAATTAATGCTATGATTAACATAATAGTGTTGGTAGCTACCGATTAGTCTTGCTTGTGATCATTTGTTTAAGTGCCCAAAAGGATATTTGGTGGGTCGTAGGGGAGCTCTATGTGGAGTCATTTCAGGAATCACCATGTTACTTTCCAAAGTGGATGAACAAGTTTATATTCCCACCTAAAATGTAGTAGGGTTCCCTTTTTTCCACATCTCCTCCAGTATCTGTTACTAGATTCTTTTGTTATAGGCATTCAAACTGGGTGAGGTGAAATCTCAATGTTGTTTTGATTTGCATTTCTTGTATGGCTAGAGAAGTTGAGCATTTCTTCATGGGTCTTTTGGCCTTTCTTTTTTCTCCTTCAGTGAAGTTTCTTTCTAAGTCATTGGCCCAGGGATTGACCAGGCAGTTCTTTCAGGATTTGTTTTTGGACAATTCAATTGTTTAAGTTCTAATAATATTTTATTTTATTTTATTTATTATTTTTGGGGGTGGGGTCTAGACGTGGGCCTGTAGTCTGGGCCACGGCGCTGTACCTCAGTTCTTCTGCTCAAGGCTAGCGCTCTACCACCTGAGACACAGCGCCACTTCTGGCTTTTTTCTTTTTGAGTCTGTGATGCTGAGGAATCATACCAAGGGCCTCAGGCATGCAAGGTCAGCGCTCTAACACTGAACCACCTTCCAAGACGCTCTAAGTATATTTTAGATATGAAATCCTTGTCCATTTTATGGCTAGTAAAGATCTACTCCCAATCCCTGGGCTTTCAATTGATCTTGTTAGCTATGTCCTGTGCCATGCAGAAGCTCTGCAATGTCATGGAATCCCATTTTTCCAACCTTTCATTGACTGTTGTGTGAATGGAATGTTGTTTACCCAAAAGCAACATGCATAACAATTCGTAACATAGTAAAATATACTTGCAAAGTTGAAATGGATGAAGGTGTCTTTACCAGTATCATGTCATTTACCCAAATTATAGCTCAGTTTTGTAACTGGATTAACCAAGTTCTTATGAACGATTTAATGTATAATTTGAGTAAAGTAAGGGAAAATTGAGACTCGCTTTCATAGATTTCAGCTATGTTTATACAGGGAGAAATCATTTTAGTTGTGTAGTCAGTTGCTTGAAGTTCCTGTAAAATAAAGGAAATAGAATAGAAGAGTGAACTTGTGAGAAACCAAACCAGTGATTTCGAGAAACTGAGGACAAAGTGTGGTATTTATGTACAAGAGTGGGTTGAAAAACAAAAACGAGTATATGCTAGAAGATTGAAAATAAATTGATCCGTTCTGGGGTGTGTCAAAATAAAATGATCAACCAAGCAGAGAAGAAATCCTTACCCTCTGGAGAGAGAAGGACTAACATCAAGTAGGTATCTCACCAGCAGTGGTCACTTGCTTGCAGTGTGTCTTGAGGATGGGGCTACAGGTATTCTATTATGATAGAACAATAATATCTTTGTCATGATTACTCAACATAATAAACATCATCCCACCTCATAGCAAGTCAATGGTTCCCTGCAGTTACAAATGTTAAAAGCGAAAGTTCCACAGCATGCTCTATTTTTCCCCTTGTTGATTTCCTGAGAACACTGCTGTTGTTCAATAGAATTGAATATCTGGTGGATATCCTACCCTTCCTAACTCATATATAATAAGATCATTATAAGCTGGCTTCCAGTGGTTCATGCTGATATCCTAGTTCCTCAGTATGCTGAGATCTAAGGATAACAGCTCAAAGCCAGCCCAGGCAGGAAATTCCGTGAGACTCTCTTCTCCAAGAGAGTACTAGAACACTGGAAGAGGCACTGTGGTTCAAGCAATAGAGCATTCCTCTTGAACGGAAGAGCTGAGGCATAGCGCCCAGGTCCAGAATTCAAGTCCCATGACTGACATAACAAAAATAAATAAATAATAAATTAGAAGGATAATACTGCATATATATATATATATATATATATATATATATATATATATATATATATATATATATATATATATATATATATATGCTTGTGCCTTCCATACAGTCTGGATTGATGGGTGCACTAATTGCCAATGAGGCTTTTATTCTTTTTATGGCAGTTTGCATAAGAATAAGGAATCAGAATTTCCTCTATTATAAAATAGACATAAATTTGTGTGCATATAGTGCAGTAGAAGACATTCCTTCATAATGACCCCACAAAATTGTTGATTACCATCTAAAGACATGTCCTCCTATGAGAAAGCTTTTCACTAATATGTCATTTATCCAAAATTTACCATGTTCTTCCACCTTGACTATGAGGTAGCAGGAACTAATTCAGTTCCTTTTAAAAATACTTTTTATTCTAAAAATTGTGTAGTGAGGGGTTCGAATTACATGATTAAGGTAATGAATAAGTTTTCTATGGAGCATTGTTACTTCCCCTACCTCCCCTCATCCCCCACCCCTCAAATTGTGAAATTGGTTTTCAATTTAATGTCTTGTACGTCTCATTGTTACAATACATCAACTAGTTATTCTGTTTCAGCTTTTTATTATTTTTCTTCCCTCCACAATTTAGAAAATAAAATATATGTACGAGGCAGGCCACTGTCATCAAATACAATGAAAACAGGGATAAAACTTGGGGAAGAACATTCAAGAAAAACAAATCACATAGAAAAGTTTGGAATCATGAGAAACAATAGCAAGAAAGTAGAAATAAGTTGTGTCCCTATCTAGGGGTTCATTTCTTCTTGTACGGTCACATTTACACAGTTTTCGAACTTTTCTGCTTCTCCTTAACTTATATTATTTAATGCAATAAGGGAAATGATGGGACCTGTGTTTCTTTGGGCCTGGCTTACTTCACTTAATATAAATGTTTTCCAAGTCTTTTCATTTGCTAACCAATGAGGTGATGTTATTCATTCTGATGGAGTCATTGAATTTGTTTCTAAATGAGGATTAGAAGGATAAATGTGGGAATAGTGAGGAATAGTGAATGTTGAGAAAAAATTAGTTTTGTCCACCCTTGATTACAAGTAATTGGTAAATGTCTTCAAACAGGGAGTATTATATGAGAAATATTTTTCAGTGTGTAGATACTAAATAGTGTGTAGAAACTCTAATTTTCAAACAAAGAGGTATATATTAGCACCCATTTAGAGGTTTATCGATTTTTATAATGCAGTGGTTAAAAATGAAAAACACTGGCTATTAATATAATCTCATTTACATGAATCAATTCTGTCCAACTGAAAGATAATTTTTCTACAAAATCTTTAATATCTTGTGTACATGGTTATAGATTTTACATGTCTCTGATAATTTACATTTTCCTTCCTCATTGATATAGAAGTTTCCTCTTCAGGAGGAAGCAGCATCAAAGTGGAATGGCATACTTCAGTGCCATCATTTCTCTTTGGAAATGATGCCAAATTTCTTCAATGTTGTTTAAATACCCGTGGATACTTTTTTAGTGACTACTATGCTATTTCATTAGAGAAGAGTAAGAGTGAGTGCCAATGGCTAAGAACTGTAATCCCAGGTACTCAGGAAACTGAGATCTTGAGGTGGAGGTTCAAAGCCAGCAGGGACGGGAAAGTCCATGAGAGTTTTTCTCCAAATCACCAGGAGTAAATTGAAAGTGTCACTCTCTCTCAAGGGGCAGAGCATAAGGCTTGAGCTAAAGTGTGCAGGGACAATGCCCAAGCCCACACTACATACTCCCAGACAGACAAAAAGAAAAAAGCAAGAAAAGAAGCATTTACAATATTTCTGTGTAACACTGAAGTACTTCAAATTACTAACTCTCTTATGATGAGATGGCATTTATTTTTTTTAATTTTATTTTTTTATTGTGAAAATACCATACAGGAGAGTTACAATTACATGGGCATGATAATGAGTACATTTCTTATCTCATTGTTTCAATGGGTCCACCTGAGATGGGATTTTTGTAGGAATTGAATAGAGAGCTTTGCCAAATTGCAAAGATCAGACTCAATCAATTCAAAATTTTCCTTAAAAAAATCTCAAAGTCATTACTATAGGGTTTCCATATGAGGGAGTCTGTGTGATATTAATGGCCTTTTCCCACACATATCTTGATTCCTATCAATGTGTTATGACATATCATGAGTCTTCCTTGGAGGTTTTACTGAGAGCAGACATTTAACAATGCCCAAATGAAACTTTGAGAATATTGAGACCCCAATACGGAATTTGGAATTATGCCTCCTAAGAATACAAATGTTATATGACTGTTTTTTCTTGCAATGACAGGGAAAAGAGTTACAGGCAAATGTCAATGTAGATTTTAAAAACTCAGTTTTTTTTTTTGGATCTTAGGGGAAGTCAAGAATCTTGACTATTTTACACAATAACTGTGCCTAATTGGAGAACATTCAGTCAAACAAAGTGTGGTATTGAAGGGTATACCAGACATAAGCGGGTCTTTCAGGAACACCTTGGACTTATCCAAGAGCCCATTAATTAGCATGCCTAGGTTGTTGGGTAAAGAAAGAAACGTGAGTAAAGGACTATTTCCTAACTTGTAAAAGTAAGTTCACCACACGCAGTAGTTACATTTTTCTGGGAATAACATCTTTCATTTCACTTATTAATAATGTAAAATATCATAAACAATATAGTCAAGGTACAATATTTGGTCCCTAACACAAACTTCCAAGCAATGTCTGTTTTCCAAAAAGATGGGTAGGAAAATTATATGGATTTTTTTAAACCACCTAATATTGCAAGGTATTTCTGGACACAAGATTCTAAATCATCTCAATATTTTTCATCGGACACCTAATCTGCAGCAGAAATCTGTGACTTATTCCCATTTTCTGTGGCAGGGAAACAAATAGGCTCTTGCTCGTGTATAACAAATATCAGCCAACGTTTATGACTTTGGCTGAACAATATTCACTCTTTGAAGGTTCCATATTTTATTCAGAGAATCTGTGACTTACCAGACAATAATATGTGCTCCATTTCAGAAATGTTGTACTATATGACTAAAATGCTCTTGGAATATTAATTTGCAAATTTGGATTGTAATTGAAGACCAGTTCATGAAACCATAGCTAATGAATATTTGTTTTCAACTTGTGTGTAATTTGCTTCTCATATTGAAGCACCCCCACACACTCCCTTATATAGTTCATTTGGCATTCCGGGTCCACAACATTCCTATTGCTAAATGGAATAGACTTTGAAGTATATTTTAGGAAGATCCCCCTTGTGAAAAAATATTTATCAGTGGTTAGATTGCTATGTAATCAAAAGTCGTGAAGTATTTGAGTCCAGATGAGGAAGATTTACATGAGAGAATCCTGCTCACATGTAAAATAGGTGTGAAAATATGAGGGTTTGGGGGCATATTTGAGCATCAGGTCTCTTATAGTTTGTAATATGAAATTATTATTGGGATTCCCACAGAAATATTTGAATAAAAATGATTTCAACATTAATTTGTCAGTCTTGGCTTGGAACCTGGTAACTTAGGCCAACCTTTTCTATGCTTTTAGGAACGTCAACAGATCAGAACTATATCCACGTGTCTGTATATGTAATAGGACCCATTGACTTAAGTGTCTACATGTAAATTTATGAGAATTGAGACGAGTGTATTTATCAATACTCTTCTTTTTAAGAGAATGGTAAAGTGATGTACACAGGGATTAGAATTATATATGTAAGCAATAAACAAGTACTGGTCTCATCACAGGTTCTTACCCATTGTTCATTTTTACTGGATTTCAGCCTAAAATCTCTATCTCCTCCAACCGGGCATAATGTTTTTTCCCAATATGTAGTTTTGTAGGGATTGTTTTGACATGTTTCACCCATTGTCCTTAGTCTCAGAATTAGATGTTGCCCTTCCCATGCCTAATTCTCATTAACTTATATGAAATACAGTATGTACCAAAATCCAATACAGTTGCAACATTGTATAAAACATAAACTACAGGAAAAAGGCAAGTAAAGAGATATAGATTCACATAGCACATTTTAAAAAATCAAGAAAGTGAAACCAACTGATTTTGTATTTCACAGTTTATTTTGTTTAACCAAATATTCTATGGTCCAACGTATATTACTATTAAGCTATTGTGATCCTATTCTAGGACTACAGTGGGCATATACAAATTTTTAGAAATAAGATAATCTATGGAGTCTATGTTCCTTGGGTCTGGCACACTTTAATTCATGTTTTTTTTTTTACAATATTGGCATTTCCTTACAAATGGCACTGTGCCATTCTTTCTAATGGAAAATAGAATTCTGAGGTGTTTATACCCCACATTTCCTAATCCATTAATCGACATTCAGGCATCTATAGTGGTTCCTGATTTTTACTCTGCAATGAACATAACTTTGCCATTCTAATGAAATGTGGTGCAATTTCAATGTTGAATTGATTTGTCTGTTTTTTATTGTCAGAGTTTTTGAGCATTTCTTCCTATGTCCTTAGGCCATTCTCAATTAGCCATCAGTGAAGTCTCTGTTTAAATATTTAGACTTCTTTTCATAGAGCGGGTGTATAGTTCAGGATTCATTGGGGCTGAGGGATTTGACTTGTTGAATGTTGATTATATTTCAGTGCTAAGACACTTTTCTCTTTCTTAGCTAGTGAAGATTTTCTCCCAGTATTTTTGGCTTCCTTTTTTCCTACGTAGCTATGCCCTTTGGTATAAAGAAGCTGGCAGGTTCAATTTATAGAGTTTGTTTAACTTATTTTGGCTTGATGCATTTTTGCATCTGTAATGGAAAGTTTCAACCTGTTCTAAGAGACCTCGTATTTCTCTTTTGTTCCCATTTTGAGTATTTTTTTTAACCTAGAGGTCTGATTCCTTTGGAATGTGTTATGACACAGGGTGATGTATAATCTAACTTTGTTATAGGCATTTAACGAGCATTACAACACTATTTATTGAATATTGCTATTTCATTTCAATGCATTTATCCTGCTTCTATTTAAACTTACCCAATGAAGTCATATTTTTTTTCTCTAGCAGTGACTTTTAAAATATAGGTGTCTTACTTTTTCTTTTTGTCTTAATTGGTGTATATTGAATTTCATCCTGGAAGAGGAATGCAAGTTCTTAATTGCTAGATATATAGGAACAAGAAGTTCATGGTGAGCAAAATGAACTCCAAGAAACTTAAGTTTTATCTTTGATGGTTTTTTTTTAAATCATGATTTATTTTCTTGCTTAATTTCCTTTAGTTTTCATAGGATTTCCCTCTCCTTGTCACTATATTTGAGTGTGGTAACCAGTAGATTGTAGAAACTTTAATTTGAATAGGGCAAAGAAGGGGAATCAAAATTTTTTCATAGAGGACAATGGGGGACCCACTGCCATAAAATTCTTTACAAGGCCACATGTAGAAAATTACATTTACATCAGTTATATCAGGGAGCGATTTTAAGCTGAATAAAGTGTAAGAAAAATGAGGAATAGGATATCATATGACAAGAAAAACATTCAGTGCCTTACATTCATAATTATAATCCCTCTGTACATCACATTGACAATAAGTTTAACGAAAAGGAAGGGTATTGGTACATATATTTATTTTAGTTTTCATGAGTTTACAAATGGATACGTATGTAGATTGGGTTGCAGTCTATACACAGATATGTGTAGATAAACCTGTTCTCTTCATATCTACCAGACTAGAAAAGGCCCAGGTTTCCATGAGTATACAGGTTCCAAACTATCCTTCACAAATTAATGTCAAATGCATTCCTGCTCACATATCTGAAGGAAAACCAAGAATCATTTAAAATTATACACTATTTGCAAAATATGGCCATAATCAGAAATGCTCCCTTTTCAACACCATGATAAATATGAACAACATTCAGACATCTTTAACTTCTGCATCTGTATCCAAAAGATTCAACTCTATTTATTTCACAGGAGTCCTACCAATAAGTTTTCCTAAAGTATGTTTCAAAACTATTCCATTTTGCATCAGATAGGTTTTGGACCACACTGCCAAGTCCAGTATAAATATGTAGGGCCTTATATATGTGGAGCAAATTACACACAAGTTGAATATGAAGATAGCCATCAAATATGGTTCCATTAAATTATGTTACACTCGACTGATACAGTCCAGTCTTCTTGGAACACTTTAGAAATATATTGGGAAATTACCAAAATATGGACACCCTCTCGCACTCAAAATGTCACACTTCTAGCACAAAATCATGGCATCTTCAAAAGTTGCAATTTGCCCCATCAAAAGAATATGCTTTGAATGATAGTTTGTGTACACATACATGAGTCTGTTTTTTTTCTGCCACAGGTTTTAGATAGAATTCCCAGAATCCTTCTTTAGATGAGATTACATGTGGAAATCATTGAGATGGATGAGAAGTTTGTATAGTAAGGAATATACTTCAGAATGTTGGTTAAAAAATCCCATTGAAATTTTAATGACCATTCTGTATGGAATATATAATTGGTGTAAGATTTTTGTAAGAGGTCTAATGTCATTACAGTTTTGTTATGTATTAGGCTCTGCAATTATAACAATGTATAAAATGAGTCAAGCGGAAAAGGTCAGATAATGTGATGTTAGGAAAATGAACCCTTAAATATGTATTTTAATGTTTTCGTTTCTTTCATGCATGTGTTTCTAACGCATTTATAAGATTATTTCTTTGTTGCTTTGTATGTCCCTCCCCAACAGTGTAACCCCCGCTTTCACTATATTTGATATCAGTATATCATGTGGAGGAGATGGGGACAAACAAGTCGTTTAAGGATTCAGGTGGACCTGTTGCAACAATGAGACGTACAAAATGTCATGTCAAAACCATCTTTACAATGTCGGTTTGGGGGGGTGGGTGTTTGATTGGGTGAGGGGAGGGGGGAGGCTGGGAAGTGAGATGAAGGGTAAACAAAGGAGGAGGCTGCAAAACTTGGTAAGAAATGTATGCATTATAGTGCCCATGTAATGGTAACACCTCTGTACAGTATGTTCTCAAATAAAATAAAATTAAATTAAAAAAAATGGAAGATGATTTTCACAGGCAACAACGACAGTGAAAAATGAAGTATGATTTATTCTCCATTGGGAAACAAATTAGATTTCGATTTGATTATTGAAGTTTCTATATTCGAAGCTTACCATGTCTATGGGGAGAGGGACATGGTGAATGCCAAATAGGACATAAACACCAGGGTTTACTTCTGGATTCAGGGTAAGGGGCAATAGGGAGTGAATAGGTAGTAGAAATCAAAATTAATTCATTTGGTTCAGTGAGCATCAGAATATAGTAATAAATGTAAGATGTAGATGATACAATGAGAAATGGTTTCAACTCATGGTTTGCTCATAGAATGACTCTTGCAAAGAAATAAAAGAAAAATATTATTTTACTTTCAATGGAAAATACTTGAATATATATATATATATATATATATTCCTGTATTCTCCTTATGAACAATAACTTCACTAGTAGTTGGAGAGATACTCAAAAACTAGTGAGAGCACATACTCAGTTATTTTCAAACAATTTCATGGTGGCTTCCACTTCAATTTCTACTGAAATTTGATCATTGTATACAAACCTCACAAATTACACGTGGACATGCTGTCTCAACAGATTCAAACTTGATTGAACATTTGAAGTGTGACGCTAGTTATTGTATTACTGTGTGATTATTGTCCTGTTCATCAAAATTTTTCTAATACCACCAATTCAGGCTCAGCCAGGAGTTGGCCCATTTTCTGAAACGGGTCTCTTGTTAGATATTCATGGATGTATCATGCATCCAGGGAAAAGGGAAGAAATAATTCATGTTATTGTATAGAAAAGAAACTCCCTAGTGTTTTTACTATACAATGTTATTGCAATGAATGTAAATCAACATGATAAAGTGGTCTCCATTTCAATTATTGAGAATATATGCATTCACAAAGACTTTTCTTGAGATGTAATCTACCAAAGGATACATGCTTTAGGTTATCCAAATAAACTAATAAGGGATACCATGTAAATACCTACAGGTAAAATTACAAGAAATAATCCGTGGCTCAAACAAATAAACGGCTTTTCCATTCTTATATTTTGACAAAAAAATGCTCTTGTGAAGTCACAATCACATTGTGAAGTGGTATCAGGTAAATATATTCAGCAGTTTGTAAAAATAATTGACCTTTAAAAACCACATGCATGTCACCTCTCAGTATGAATACTGAAATATTGGACTTTGAAATGAACATAGAAAATTTCCATATTCATAGGGTAATATTTCTACATAAACATTGTTTTCTGAAATAAATATGGTTCTGAAAATTCTATGTCAGAATCATACCAACATTGGGAATATATCATTGGATTTCAAGCCCAGGTGAGGCTTGAATACCAACGGCCAAATCAAGGATTCAATACTTATTACCAAGGAAGACACATAAAAATCCTTGATAAACTGTGATTAATTTTAGCATAATTGCTTTAAAAGAAAAGAAGGCAGGAGAAATTCCAAAAATCATAGAAATATGTCCTGTATCAACTTATGGGTGTTGAAACAATAGTGAAAACTGTACTCCTTCTCAGTTTGTACACACACAGACAGAAAACTTGCACCTCAAATGGATGGGCAACAGAAATATCTGATCACATACACAAATCAGCTCAAATATATATAATGACAAAGCTTGCTTTGAATAAATCAGACAAATCAGCAAGTAACATGGCCTCCTACATTGTCACAGATTCTCACAGGGTCTTTAGTATGATCTACATTTGGATGCCAGAAAAACTATGATTAAGTAAGTAAGAAATACTATCATAAGGAAATAGAATTAGTAATCCCATGGGGTCACATTATGTGTTCTAATAACCAATGAAATAAATAAATATCACTGCCCCATCAAACATTTTTGTATGAAATTTGGAGAGAAAATACATGATAGTAAGTGTAGGGAGTTCATAAAATCTAAGTGTCTCTTATGTGGAAGGAAAAAAATCAGAGATTTCGGAAAAACCAGTAAATATGTGTCCTTACGTTCCTGTCTTTGGTTAAGTTTCTTGTTGGTCGTTGGCCTCAAACTTTGGGCTTGGGCAGAGTCCCTGATTTCTTCACCACTTAATGTTCTACCACTTGATCTACAGTGCCACATCCATTTTTGAGATGGTTAATTTGTGATGAGGGTGGGAAAACTATTCCTGTTAGGCTACTTTGAAAACTAATTCTCAGATTTCATTGTCCTAAGGTTGCTAAGCGACCTGTACCAGGCTTCTCCTTTTTTTTTCTTATCCAAAATGTGCAAATGAGTTTTGAGTTTGTATGTTCCCAACATTCGTGCACATTGCAGGTCTATGAGTAACCATGGTTTTCCTTAAGGATAAGATTCTCTATAGTATTTGATTTTGAGGAGATGAATTCCAGAAATGAATCTGAAAAAATCCTTGTCTTTATTAATTTGTAATTAGATCCTTATATGTCAAATGCATGAGATGCTAGAGTTAACAACATTTTCACCTGGCCTTTCTAAAATGTGGTTTTCTACCCCAAATTAATTTCACATGACATAATCTTTTTCCCCTGCATTACAGCAGATGACAAACTCCCTAACCACAAGAATAAATATATCCTGTTGTTCAATTACTAAATTGATCTGTTAAGTTTGTAAACATGATGAGTTTAATTCATTTCCATAATCTTCCTGAATTAGAAAATTGTCACCAGATGCAAACGTGAATTTATCTATTCCTACTACATTTCCTACCATCCCAACTCCTCCTGTCCTTTCCTGGCCTCATAGTTAAAGTTGTAAAGCTCATTTTCAACATAGGTTCGTGTATGTATAATTGTTGAATGGGTCAACCTGTATCCCAAAGCACTATAGAGTTTCCTCAAAAGATTACATATAGAGCTCCTCTATGATCCAGCAATCCCACTTCTGTGCATTAACACGAATGATCATATACAAGACCAGGTTAAATCTACCACAATTGTTTACCATAGCTATGATATGGGACCAACTCAGAAGTCCCTCAGTAGATGAATGGATTAAGAAAATATGGTAATTATATGTAAAATGGAATTCCATGCCTCCATCAGAAAGAATGATATTGCTCCATTTGTTAGTAAATGGTAAGATTCAGAAAAAAATATGTTAATTGAAGCAAGTCAGGCCCAAAGAAACATAGGTCCATTGTTTCCCTTAGTTAGAATAAGTAGTGTATGTTCAGAATAAGCAGAAATGCTCAAAAGTGATGTACCTGGGACCATAAAAAATGCACTTTACCATTTCAGGAGGGGTGATGGGAAGTTGGGAGTGTAGTTGAGGAGGTTGGAGGGAGGGGATGGTAGGGTGAAACAAAGGAGGAGGCAAAAGTGCTAGATGTCTCCATCAGAATGAATGGTATTGGCAATTTTGTTAGCAAATCGGAAGACAGGGAAAATTTATATCAAGTGATGTCAGCCAGGCCCAAAGAAACATAGGTCCCATGGTTTCCTTATTTGCAATAACTAGTATATGTCTGAGACAAGCAGTAAATATTAATTAAAAGGAACCCAAAGATAAGGACAGAAGTGTATTTTTCTTTCTAGCTACAGTTCAAACATATTGCTTTAAAAGTACCACATGAGGTTTTTGTTCCATTGTATATACCTCCCCCACAGAATAACCCCTATTTTTGGAAGAGCGGAGGAAGATCACAGAAGAGAAGCTGGAGGAAAATCTCTCGATGAGAAAGCAGTTTTAGTGTTCCTGAGAAATTTTCTGGGGTAGAGAATTGCAATAAGTGAGCCATCACAATATAGAGATTTTGGCCTGAGAGGGAAATCCATCAAGGAGACACATCTGAGCACTTGCTGGTAGGTGTGGGTGCAGAGGTTGTGGTGGATGTAGTGGCCATGGCCAATATACTAACAGACAGAGTCTGAGACATAGGTGCCAGACCCTACTCACAATCAGCCAGAAATGACAGGGAGCAGAAATCTTCATCCTAAGGACCACAAACCAGGGATGGCCCAGAAACCAAGAATATGGCATGGGTACATCCGGGACACCTCACTCATTCTCAGAGAGCAGCTGTGGAAAGACTGACCCTCCCCAAAACCAGAGCTCTCCATCTCTGATACTGACAAACGCCTGGCTGAGCAGCCTGCTCTTGGCGTTGGAAGAACTTAAAGAAAAAAATCAATTTAGCAGGGTTCAGGTCCCTGACCTGAAATGTTTGGCTCAGCTCCACCCAGGGCAAAGTCACCCTGCCCAGGCAGAGAAGCTCCATCCCAAGCAAATTACTCACTGTGAGTTTCATAGTTAACAAGAGGATTCAAACCAATGTTTAATACAGGAATAGCAGGAGTGTTAGGAATCTACTCAAAGGTTAACATAGGAATTTTGTAAGCAGGCTGATAAGAGACAAATAGAAATGTAGGAATTGAATGAGTAGGCTGAGGACAGTGCAAAAGAAAGACAGGAATTGTGTGAGCAGGCTGAGAAGAGTTAAATAGAAACACAGGAATTGTGTGGTGAGCGGAAGCTAATCAAAGGGCAATGAAGGAATTGCATGAGTTGGATGACAAGAGATAAAAATCAAAAGGCATTCATAGAATGCATAAATAGACAGCTGAAGGAATCCAGGGATACCACAAATGGAATGCTGAAGGAATGGGAATCCAAAAAAAGAATAACCTATCAACTAATTGATTCGAGAATGAACACTGAACACCAAGTTATGGTAGTAAAGTAGTACATACAAGATGTAAAACAAAGCTCCAACAAAGAATTTACAGCCATCAAAGTCAACCAGTTAGAAGAAAGGCAATAAGAAACAAAGTAGAAATTCTTGAAATTATGTTATACCAAGCAGAAGGTTGAATCTCAGAGATTGAAGAAAACCTCGATAATAGAGTGAAAAACATACCTCTATTCAAGACTAACCCAAGAGAGATTTATTCCACATTTGGAAGACAACATTAGAAGGCCTAATCAGAGGATAGTGGATGTAGAGGAACACCTAGAGACAGAAGTTAAATAATCTAAGAAATTTAAGAGGATGCTAACAGAGAACTTCCCAACCATGCAAAAAGATAGGCCGATTAAGACAAAAGAAAAATGTATAACCCCCAGTAGAACAGACCAGAACAGGAAATTCCACTGTAACATTATAATGTGCACAGTCCCAATTCAGACCAAGGACAGGATCCTTAAAATTGTAAAGGAGAAAAAATCAATCATCTCAAAAGCGAAACCAATTAGAAAAACCAGATTTCTCAGCAGAGACAATTAATAAAAAGAGCCAAGAATGATGTATTCCATTTTATAAAGAGAAACAATTATCAACAATCTTATTGCCCCAACAAAAATATCCTTCATGAGCAAAGGTCAAATAAAAATACTCTTTAGGGGACAGAGAAGGCAGATCAGTGGTAGAGCACTTACCTTGCCTTCCTGAGGCTGTGTGTTCTATTCCTCAGCACCCCATAAGCAAAAAGAGACAAAAGCCAGAAGTGCTGCTGTGGCTCAAGTGATATAGCGCTAGCCTTGAGTTGAGGAGCTGAGGGAGAGTGCCCATGCCCATAGTTCAGCCCCAGGACCGGACCCCTCCACTCTGAAAAATAAACAAACCCTCCATATCAAAGAAACACGAAAACCATATATTTCCACCACACAAGACCTACAACAGATACTTAACAATGTCGTACACATAGAAAAACAACAAGACCTCAATAAAGGGCAAGAAACTGCACCGAAACTGAGAATCCAAGAACCATAGGAGGAGGCCAGTTGTTATGGCCCCTAAGAAGGTGAATAACATGGCAGGAACTACAAACATCTCTCAGTCCTAACTCTTAATATTAATGGACTTAACTCTCCAATTAAGCAACATAGACTGTCTAGATCTATGAAAAAACAAGATCATTCTATCTGCTGCCTCCAAGAATAAAGAACACATTGCCCATAAGGACAAACATATTTTGAAAAGGAAAGGCTGGATTAAAATTTACCAAGCACAGAGCCCACATAAACCGGCAGAAGTTGCAATCCTAATGTAAGGTAACATAGACTACAATTTAAAATTGAGAAGAGGTAAAAATTACACCATGCATTCCCTTAAACCACAAGGGGATAAAATTAGAACTCAGTACCAAAAGCCAACAAAGAAAATCCTATAACACATGGAGGCTAAACAACACACTGCTCTATCACAAGTGGGTCATGGAAGAGATTAGAAGAGATTTTCAATTACTCATGATATTCAACAAAAATGATCATACAAATTCCCAGCTCCTCTGACAAACAGCTAAAGCAGTATTCAGATGCAAGTTTACAGCTCTGAGTTCCATGAAGAACAATTGGAGATATCTGAAACCAATATTAATGGAGACATCTGAACCTAAATGAAAAAGAGCAGCAAGATAAATCCTATCAGTAGATGGAAAGAAGTAATTAAAATTAAATCAGAATTAAATGAATTAGAATTTTTTTTAAATAGAAAGAATAATAAATATGGTTGTTTCTTTGAAAAAATTTAAAGAATTGACAGGAGTAGCAAATCTTATCAGGAAAAGAAGGGACCACACCAAATAAACACAGAGGCAAATGGAAACATTTCCACAGGAAAGACCAGGATTCAGAACATTATAAGAGAATACATCTCAAACCGTTGTGCTAATAAATTTTGGAATCTGGAAGAAATGGACTATAGAATGGACTATTTCCTATCAAATTTCGACATGCCAAAACTAAACCACAGTGAGTTAAACCAACTTGACCAACCCATATCAAGAATCTAAATAGGAACAGCAATAACAGACCACCCATCTAAGAAAAGCCCAGGACAGAATGGATTTTCCATGGAATTTTACAAGGCCTTCAAAGCAGAATTAAACCAGTACTCCTCAAAATCTTCAATAAAATTGAAGGAAAATTTGATTTCTATGATCTTTGTATGAAGCCATCATAACCCTCAATATCAAAATGTGGCATGGTTTCATTAAAGAAAGGAAATTAAGGACCCATTACTTTCAAAAATATCGAACTAAAACTACTCAACAATATTTTGGTCAATCAAATTCATCAATTCATCCAAAAAAATCATATATCACCATCAAACTGGATACATTTCAGGGATGCAAATATACACAAATCAGTTAAATATAAACAAATCAATTATGGTAATTCACCACATCAACAACAGCAAGGATATGTACCATATGATTACTTCAATAGATGCAGAAAAGCCAATGACAAGATCCAACACTCTTTCTGAGGAAGGCTCTGGAAAAAAATAGGTATCCATGGAACATTCTTCAATACAATAAAGACAAATCTATAGCCAGCATTTTACACAATGATGAAAAATTAAAGCCATTCTGTCTAACTCAGGAAGCAGACAAGGATGTCCACTCTCTCCAGTTCTCTTCAATTTAGCACTAGAATGCTCAAAAACAGCACTAAGACAAGATGGAAATATAAAGGGGATCCAAATACCATAAAATGAAGTAAAAAAGCTCCCTCTTTACAGAGGACATGATCTTGTATTTACAAATTCCCATGGACTCCACTCCCAAATGACTCGAGCTCATTAGAAACTTTGGCAAAGTCGCAGCGTATAAAATTCACACTTAAAAATAAATGGGTTTTATGAATGCCAATAATGAGAAAGGTGTGCCTGAAATCAGGAAAGAAACTCCATTCATCATAGCCCCACAAAAATTAAAATACCTAAGAATTAACTTAACCAAAGAAGTTAAGGACCTCTATGATTAAGTCTTTAACAATCTGAAAAGGGAAATCTAAACAGAACTTAGAAATTGGAAAAACTGCCCATTTTCCTGGATAGGAAGAATCAAATCCTGAAAATGGCAATACTTCCCAAAGCGATCTAGAAATTCAATAATATAGATATCAATATTCCAAACTCATTTTTCAAGGAAATGGAAGAAACAATCCAAAAATTCATATGGAACAATAAAAGATCCCAAATGGCAAAAACAATCCTCAACAGAAAGAATTGTCCTGGAAGAAAATCAATACAAAATTTCAAACTCTACTACAAAACCATAGTAATTAAAACAGCTTGCTACTTTAACAAGAGACCACAGGACCAATGGAATAGAATTGAAAACCAAGAAATCAACAATAGTCCTATAGCTATATAAACTTCCATAAAAGAGCTAATAAAACTAGAATAGAAGAAAGTTAGCCTTTTCAGTAAGTGGTGCTGACAAAACTAATTAATCACCTGTAGAAAACTATAGCTAGATCCTCACCTATCAACCTGCTTAGAATCAGCTCCAAATAGACTAATGTCCTTTGAGTTAAAACAGACACTCTTACACCATACAGGTTGGAATAGGAGAAACCTTAGGTCTCCTTGGCACAGGCCGAAATTTGATTAATAGAGATTCAGAAACATAATCAAAGAAAGTTTGGAAAATAGGATTGTATGAAGCTGCATATCTTCGGCATTGCAAAGGACATACCTAGCAATATCAATAAAAATCCCACAGATTAGGTTAAGGTCTTCACTAGCCATACAACTGACAAGGGTCTCATATCTAAAATATACTTTGAACTCAAAAAATTAAATCACTCAACAACAAACACTCAAAAAAAAACCTGCCCAATAATTAAGTCAGCTTAAGATTAAAGAGAAACCTCTCTGGAGAGAAAACCTCTCGGGCCACTAGACACTGAAGAAATTCTCAACACATCTACCCATAAAATAAATGCAAATCAAAAGAACATTGACATTCCACCTCACCCCAGATAGAATGGCTATACTCAAGAACTCTCATAACAACAGATGCAGGAGGGGTGTGGCCAGAAGGGAATCCTACTGCATTGTCATTGGGAATGTGAACTTGTTCAACCACTTTGGAAAGTAGCATGGTGTTTCATGAAAAGATTCCACATACAGCTTTCCTATGACCCAGCAATCCCACTTTGGGGCATTTACCCAAATGATAACAAACAAGACCACACTAAAGCTACCAGCACAGCTAAATTTATTGCAGCATTATTTAACCTAGCTAAGATATGGAAGCAACACAGACGCCCCTCCGTAAATAAATGGATCTAGCAAATGGATTTATACTCACTGGAATTCTATGCCTCCATCAGAAAGAATGACATTGCCCCATTTGATCTGGAACTGATTATAGCAGTGTTACATGAAGAAAAACATAATTTTCTACCCATAGTTCTGTGAAACTTCAAATTTTGTGAAATTTGGATGAAACTAAAAGCAAGTTTTTAATCAATACCCTAAATAAAGAAAAGAGACACAATGCCTCTCCCATGTTAACAGTTTGTAACCATGGCATCATAACTAAATTATCCAAACTGAATTCTAGGCCATATGATATTACAGTGCCTGTTTTAACAAAATAATGTTTAATAATAAAATTAATTTACTTTTTGGCCATTAGGCACTTGGGAGGAAAAGGAAACCACCTCTACGTTTTGTGAAATATGGCACACACATTTTAACATAATTGCACACATCTTGCCTTTGTTCTGTTTTGAATAGAGATTGAGATTTACATCTCCAGAAATAACCGAGTTGGGCTTCGATTGTCTTACTTTCCTTTACATGCTGAAGAGATTTCAGAAGAAATACAAAAATCTATTACATTTGTGCCCACAATCTTTCATATCTTTCACATACATTTCCCTAAATTGATTTTAAAAACAATATGCAAATTGATCTATGAACCAAAGTAATTACATAATATCAATATGTTCTAATGAAACATTACCTTTCTACATTTCACAAGGTGGTATGGGAACCTGCATGATCTAATTTTCTGATTTTTATCATAGGGACACTTCAATAACCTCTCCGGATCCACACATTCCTGTGAAAGAGAAAAATACCTCGGGAAAATCAATGCATTGGGAACATGCGAAGTCTTCAATCTTATTTCCCTTATGAACTCTAGCTTTACTTAGGAATCTGTATTTGGAGAATATAGATTCAAAATATGAGAAGAGTATTACTCTGGAATTTAATGTCTGATGTATTCTGTTTCTAGTACGGAGTTTTTACTTTTTAGCATTATGAAAAATATGTATTCTAGTTAAAAATTACATTCGTTTTCAATTTTCAATCTAGAACATCAAAAGTCACAGTTATAATTATCCAAATGTCTAAAGTTTCAGATTCAATCAGGAGAAATCTCATTATCCCATTCTCTCAGCTCCCATCAATATGCTTTCTGTTATTCCAAAAAATAGTGTGAACAAGACCATTTAAGATAACTTCCCAAAACAAAGCTGTAAGCATTTTTACCTTTTTCCATTGTGACAGCCAGATAAATATTAGCAATTCCTGCGGATAAAAAAAATTCTGAGGGGAAACATGACTAAATACATCAAAACCACATCATAAATATGATTCCACAGCGATATGAAAAAAAATGGGTAAAACCTATTCATCTCTAATACTTTTTGTTGCTGGACACACTTGAATTGAAATGCATGGATATCCCTGTCTACTTCAGAGATTATAACATGCTATGGAAATGTATAACTTTTGAATTCAAAATATTTTGTGTTTTTCAGGCCTTTCTACCTTATCAAATTAGAGGATGACTCATCATGACAACTTTCAAGAGAATTTGGAAAAGGTCTTCTTAAATATCGATGTCTGAATTAACAATATCCAAATTCCAATGTACAAATATCTAATACCTATTGAACAAATGCACTTATGTGAATGAGGATTTGCTATTCTCACAGATATGTGATGTCCTCTTCAGATCAATATGGAATATTATTCAAGTAAATGCTTCTTAGAGAAGATATGTTTTGCAAAGTAAAGGAATAATTGAGACTGGTTAGTCAATGTTTCAGATTGGGCTTTGGTTCAATGGGTAGTGAATTTCAGTTGTTCAGTGTCTATTGGCCGTGAAGTAGAGCCAGAAGACATTAAACATATGATTTCTTTGATGCACATAAATGTGAGGGGAATAAAAGTAAATTTCAAGTTCTCCAGCATGGAAATAGCTATTTTCTTAAGTCTAAGGAAGTAAAGAATTTTCATTCTTTTCCCATGGAACAAGCCGGCCTAGTTGGAGAAAATTATTAGAACTACATTTGTGATGTCATGGGTAGAAAGTAAGAAAAGTTCCAGTCACATACACGAGCCAAAGAGATGATTTACATGTCTAAGACTTAAAGGAGAGAAGAGAAGGCAAGGGACTGTTACCTGTGTCCTACAGATAACTGGATTCCCCAAACAAGTCAAGATCTCCTCCTCCCCAGGACGGACGTTGTCCCACTAGTTGGTTTTCCACAGCAACAGCTACTTCTGTATAATGACTTCTCTAGGTGGGGTTACCGTTATTGTGATGTAGCTCATAAATCTCACTTCCGTTTTACGAACTGAAAGAACTCAGCCACATTTCCGCATATGGCAACCGAAGTGCTGACTTCCGGCCTGAACTGGGACGACAAAGTCCCATTTCCTTTTAGTATGCATTGATAGACTCCGATTCGGTATAAGAGAAATGTGTGAATATTCAGTAGAGGAATAATGTGAATGGATGTGTCACACTTTTCATCTTCACAGCAACTACTGATTATTTGTAAATGGTTCTGCCTAGACACCTCTACACATTCTATGTTCTATAAACCCACAATAAATCAATCTTTAGGTATTATTTTTTCTTGTTTAGTTTCTTTAGTCATCAATAATTTTATTAAGAGTTTCACAAAAAAGACCCTTCTAGAACTTAATCATCTTTTGACAAAAACGTTCTTTAGTCTTCCTTGCATTTTCTCTTTACGTCATCTTTTGAAGAAAATGATTCAAAAACAGAGACAAAAAATACCAACAGAAAAAAAAACTCATTAGGTATTCAAATGCCCTATTGATCTGAATGAAATAGAGGCAGCTTTACCACATGTGACTATTACTGCATTGTGAGATTTTTGTTCATTTAAAGTTTTCCAAGGAAATTCGTTTTCCCTGTTCGATACTGAAAATATGAGCAGGACATAAAATGTTTGTATAAACAGTATACTGTTTGACATTAAACTGTAAAAATTATGAAATGTTGTCGACCAAACTGTAACAGAATGATGATCTTCTTTTCTATTATCAAAGATAGAATTTGATTCATGCAGAAAAATGAAAAGCTATTGACCTCAAGTATAATGTTAACTTCACATTTATTACTATTCACAATGACTTAATCCCCTCAAAAGTTCTTGTCAAATGCATTTTGATTTAAATAAAAAAAACAAATGTTATGAAATGAGAAGATTAAATTAAATTGTGGTTTCGAAACGAATGTGCCCTAAGGCAAACAGAAAAAAAAATAATAACCCAAAACCCCATTTTCATTATAGTTCAATCTGCATCCAAAAGTAGGTGCAGCTTATCACCTTCAATGTAAGCTGTAATTTATTTCAGTGGTAAGAAAATAAAAAGAAGTAATTACAGATAGTGTTAAAATTGGGATTCATAGTGGGCAAAGAACTTCTGAGGAACTTTGCTTAGTATACCATTGTTTTTTGTGGTGTTTGTAGGTGGAAGTGCCACTTGACCACAGTGGTACTGAGGTGTAGAATATTTTCTAAAATTTATTAATTTCACCCTGCGGTATAATTATATGTATTTCTAGGTTCAATAGAGTTTTTAACAAATCACGTATATTAAAAATTTGACATGTGTTTTCCGTATTTGTAGGTCTTATTTTGCTATGAGTAACAACTGCCATCTAAAGGTATCATACAATTTTCACCCACTTACTCAGTGGTCACCTGTGATGAGAGTCTCCTAAAATCTCCTGATGGGCTGCCATGAAACCTGATCCTCAGATTTCAGCCTCCTATAGGTTTCTAAGTGACCTGTATCAAGGATCTTTTCTCTGTTATTGATAGTGAGTTGATGGTACTTTTTGCTTCTTAGTTTGTGAATTTCATACCAACTCAAGGTCTACAAGTAACAATGATTTCCTCAAGGATAAGGCTCTACAGTACTCCATTTTGAGGGGATTCATTCCCTCAATGAATCTGAAAAAATTATTGACTTTATGGATTTCTAATAAGAATCTCATATGTAACCAAATTTTACAGTTTTGCAGAACAGAAAGTTTGTTATTTTCATTTATGCTATTTGTTTTATTTCGATTTTTACAGACAGTATTTTGTCATAACAAAAATGCACGTGATTAAACAGCATGCAGCTGCATCCAGATCATCTTGTGTATCAGCAGATTCACTGGTGCTAACAGACCCAAGCATTTCAGGGTACAATGCACTGGACTGGTGCCCTCAATACCAATGTCGCATGTGCAGTAGAAGGATAACCAGCAATGACAAAACCAAGGACCCCAGGATACGAATCCACAGTGAAAGGAACCTACAGTATAGATAATGCTTATACCTGAGCCTGCCTGCCCAGGCTAAGGAACCAAGGACTCCAGAAAAAAATTCCAGGTTTGCTCTTCAAGTTTCAGGCCCTGAGTTCAAGGATTAGATTATGCCTTCAATCCTCAATCCCTGTTTTCAAGGTCCTGGGCACCAGTTAAACTACCAGCCCATGAGATCATGACCTAGGCTATGAGCTCAAGGGATAGGCTTTTAGTTTCTAGGCACAGGCCCAGAGATTCAGGCCCAGCTATAAGTTCAAGTCCCAGGCAAACATTTCAAGGACCAAACAGAATTTCAAGGCTTGGGCTTTGCAATCAAAGTCTAATCTTTGAGTTTAAGTCACAGGCCCAGAATTCAAGGTCAAAGGCCCCAGTAAAAATACCAGGCTGAGAATTCATGGCACAGTCTCAGAGTTTATTGTAAGGTTCCATTTCAAGCCATAGGACCCAAGTTCAAAACCTAGGTCCTGAGTTTAAATCCCAAACGTTGAGTTCCAGGCGAAGAAGTTGATACTAGGGACCATGAGTTTAAGGCTCAGTCATCAGCTCAAGACTCCAGCCCTAATGTGAAGTCCCAGTTCCACAATTCCTACTGAGTGCAAGATCCAGGGCCCCAGTTCAAGTACCAGTCCATGAATTCAAGGCTCAGGTTATATTTTAGACCCAATCTTGTAGTTCCATGCCCAAGTCAAGAGTGTCTCAACCAGGCAATGAGTCCAAGTCCCAGGACCACAGTTCAACGCCTGAGTGGTGTGTTCCAGGCCTAGGCCTATGAGTTCAGGACATAAGCATTGAGTTAAATACCCCAAGTATGTGTTCAGATCCAGGCAGTTCAGATCCCATGCCAAGGGTTCAAAGTGTAGGCTAGGAGATCATTCCCCAGGCCCTCATTTCAAGTAACAGACCATGAATAAAAATTCTAGGCTAAGAATTCATGTTGCAGACCCTGAGTTCAAGGACCAGCCCTCTAGTTGAATGTCCAAGGCCACTGTTTAAATCCCAGTAAGAGCCCAGGTCCTGATTTTAATGCCAGGATGTGAATTTCATCCCTAATCCCCATGTTATAGTCTCAGGCTGATCATTCAATGCCCAAGCCTACAGTTCAACTCCAAGGCAATAAGTTCAAGCCAAAACCTGAAATGAAGTCATATGAATGCAGGTCAAATTCCAGGCACCAAATTCAAGTCTCAGTCTGATAGCTAAAGGCCCAGAAACAAAACTTCAAATCACAGGCTGCAAATTTAAGTCCCAGGCCCTGAATTCAAGTCTCAGGCTGCAATGGAATTCCCAGACATGGATTTCAAAGCCCTGGTGCCAGTTTAAGGCCCAGCCTGTGAGTTTAAGGCCTACGCCTCATGTTGGAATCCCAGGCCCCCACTTCATCCTGTAGCTCAATATGGTGAGATGAAGGACTAAGCTGTGAGTTTAAGGACTACTCTGTGAATTCAAGATCCAGACCCAGAGTTTCAGGACCAATCTTTGAGTTCAAGTTCCAGGTCCTAATTCAAGAATGAGGCACCAAGTTCATGGCCCTGTTACTACTTGAAGGGCAAGGCATTGAATTAAAGGCCCAGGCCCAGGGATCAAATCCCAAACTTTAAATTCCAGGTCCAGACCATGAGTTAAAATCCAAGGCCCTGAAAATTAATCTAAATACCCTCTTCTTGTTGAGTTCAAAGTCCAGGGATCCAGTTCAATAACCAGGACATAAGATCAAGGCCCAGGCTGTGAGTTCAAGGCCCAGGCTCCAAGTTCAAGACTCAGGCACCCAGTTCAGGATCAGGGTTGTGAATTCAAAGCCCAGGCTGTGAATTGAAGCCCATGCTCAGTGTTCAAGATCCAGAGAAACATTACATCAGAGCAATCCCTAGGCTATGAGTTCTACTTCCAGTCTCTGAGTTTAATCCTAGACCATGAGGTCAAGGCCCAGATCCTGTGTTCAAAGTAGAGGCCAAGTTCATGTCCCTGGCTTTGTTAATATTCCTGGGCACATATTCAACTTGCAACCTGTGTGTTCAAAGCCTTGACACTGAGTACAAGGTCCAGGGACCAGCTCAAATCCAAGTTTGTGAGTTTAAGGCTCAGCATGTGAGTTTCAGTACCAAGCTTGAGTTCAACTCCCTAGTTCCAAGTACAACTTCCAGGCAGAATTCATGTCCCAGGCAGTGTTAACATCATTCACCCCATGTTAAAATTAAATACTGTGAGTTAAAGTCCCAAAGCTGAGTACAAGATCCAGGCTTCCAGTGCAAGTCCAGGTGGTGAGTTCAAGGCTCAGCGTGAGAGTACCAGCCCCAAGCCTGAATTCAACTCCCAAGCACTAGTTCAAATTCGAGGTCCCAAGTTCAAGGCCCAGGATCCTGGTTCAAAGACGAGTTTTGAATGCTAACCCAAGACTTTGAATTTAGGCCCAGGCAGGAATTCAAGTCCCAAGTCATGAGTAAAAAATCCCTGGTTCCAAACTAGAGTTTTAGGCTCAGAATTCAAGGACAAGGCCTCAGTTTGAATACCCATCAAATTCAAGCACAAGGGGCCTAGTTCAAATACCGGCCCAAGCTGAGAGTTCTAAGCCCCAGCCAAGAGTTTCTGGCCAAAATATGGGTTCAATTCCTCGAACCCCAGTTCATGTCCTAGGCACCCTGTTCCAAGTGGTGGGCCACAGTTCAACTCCTAAATCCTGAGTTTAATGGCCAGGACAAGTTTCAGGCCCCCCTGCTTTAATTTGAGTTTCTGGGAGGTGAACTCATGACCAAGACAACAGTTTCAAGGCCCATCCTGAGTTCAAGGGCCAGGACATTGGTTCAGGGCCCAAGCAATAATTTCTGGTCCCTGACCTTGAATACAGGTCCCAACCCATGAGTTCAAGTCCCAGGACTTCAATTCAAGGACAAGCCTCCAACTTAAATGCCCAAGCCTCATATTCAAATTCTATTTGTTATTTGTTCTGCCTAAACAATATAATACATTCTATTTCTCATATTCCCTCAATTAATCAATCTTTAACATTATAATTTTCTTCATTTCTTCATTTCTGTATTTTCCTACTGAGAGTGAAAAGATGGTGAAAATGCTAACTAGTTGTTAAAAAAAAAAAGGGATGAAACACTTGGGCATTAGGAAAATTTTCATGGTCATAATTGGGACCTGGAGAACCATTACAAAATAAATCTTACTTGTGCAAATTTACTAAAACAAATTGATTAAGGTTAGCTTGGAATCCTGTTTACTTATAAATCTTTCATGATCGTTCTGTATCTATTCTGACACAAAGTTCACCATACTGTTGTAAGGATAGACTTTGTCTCAGAATGACAGTGTCTATTTATTTTGATAAACAGAAATGCCACTTCTCAATATTTTTATTAGGAGGTAGATTCAAAACAAGACATTTTCAGAACATGTTCAACTATGTCAAAAACGTTCCTCTGCCTTAATTGATGTGGTTCATCTTTCTATGTATCTTTTGAATTCACAACTTACATTCATATCCATGTAAAGTAAAAGTAAAATGAGCTAAGAATTTTTAAAGCAAGTACTTCCAAATATAAAACAGTAAGAACAAAAGAGACAAGATCCCAGAATGTTTGTCACATATATATGTATATATGAGTACATATGTATAATTATATGTGTGTGTACATTTACACACATATACATTTATATTTATAAAACAATTACAGTTACTACATAACACAAAACAAAAACATTTTGATATTAAGTATTAGGAAATTTCCTGGAAATAAATATATTTATATTTAGTTTGTAGAATTTTCACTTAATGCCTCAGTTGTCAGGCTTATCCAGAACACATGAAATTAAGTTAGGTATTATTAAAAATATTTATTATTCAATGATCTTCAAAAGTAGAATTAATTCATTTAATATCAAATTGCAGGTGGTCCATTTTATTTGTCACTCTTCTAGTATTAGGTAAATTCCTTAGCCATAGATTTCATAAATACCAGTAATTTTATTTAAAAATCTCCTACCTAGTGTTTTGGGGTTAATATTCAGAAAACTTTGAGAGAATAAAGACTTAAGGATAGTGTAATATGTATTCCTCAGTGTCAAGTTCCTTCATGAAATATCTAGTGTATCTGAACAAAGTACTGGAAATATAAGGAGTTGTGTGAAAATAATAAGGAAAGGAAAATGTGGGTTTTCAAAACTCTGTGTTTGCAATTCTTTTGTGAACCTGAAGAACTGAAGAATTTAAATATGCTATGTGTAGAACAAAAGAACCTGATTTGAGACTATTCTAACAAGACCAAGAAGAGAGAAAAGTATTACAAAACCATGATTTGACTTTAAATGGAGAATCAGGCAACATCCCTAAGCAAAAACCAAAACATGGACACTTAGCTACTGATAAAAGAAAGGATGGTATGGATGGGCTTGATATCTCATGCAGCAGAGCAGGAGCCCTCTCTGAAATAGACAGAAATGCCATCCATCAGATGGCGTCTGACAAGGAAAGATGAGGTTTTGTTTCTATTGTGGATGTGTTCATCATTCTTGTGATAGGAGAAATCGAGTTCATGTAAGAATCAAGATCTCCAGGCTTCCAACCCAACATGGGCGTCTTTCAGTTCAGTCAAAGTATACAAAACATTCAACAAGTGCTTTTGCTTCAATGAACAACAATTCATTTCATTGCCTGGAGTTCTAGATGGATTGCTCACTGTTATTGACCAACCTGCAATCTGATCCTCATTCAAATTCCTTGTAATAAGCCAGTGCTCTTTTCTTTCTCACCATTGTGTAGGCCACCCCATACTAGATATTTTTGTGAACTCCATTTTCACTGAAAGTAATAGAGATAAAATAGACACTACATTTGAAATAACTAAGCACAATGCACAGATGGGATAGGCTTCAACTGGTTTTTTTTTTAACAGTAGCCTACTGACAGCTACAATTACTAATAATTAGTCCACATAGTATGTGTTGGTAAAATGTAATTTGATAGGACAGTGGGACTCATGAAGAAACAGAAAAAAATCACTGAAGTTTTATTGTAGTCAGTGATATACAAGGATTTAGGAATATCCGGAATTTGTTTTAAGAATATCAGGGCCAAATGTGAACACAGGATTAATAACAAGGAATATGATTCAATGAATTGCTTCCATCATGGCAATATTGTAGTCGGAATTGTTAGGAACAATCACCAAAATTATCTCAAAATGGATTCTCACAAATCAGTGTTCTGATGTAAACATCTATGCATTGATTGTTTATAGGGAAATTATGGTACCTCTAAAATTGAGGAGTTTATACAATTCTCAATGACTACAGTGGCTTTAATTACGTTACCAGGTAATTCATGCTTGGACAACAGCCTAACACTGAATCAGAAAATGTAAACATTAATAGTTACTTCTGCTCACCACAGTCTGACATGTTCCTGACATGAACACTTATGGAAATGCATGGAAATTTATAGAAAATGATTTGTTTCTTAGTTGGTGCTGGCCACTGTTTGGAAGTTCAGAATTACTCAATCTCTTTATATTCTCATTTTTTTCCATTTTAATATGCCCTGTGATAGGTTTCTCCTTGTATTGGTTTCTTGAACCTTCTATAGTCTATACTATCCAATATGAATGGAAAATGCTTGTGGTTACCCATAGACTCTCTTTTCCAGTATTATGAGTCAATCCTGAGAATTGTGCTCATGTTCCAAGTTTCTCCAGATTTCTGCCAATATTTTATGGTATTCAAAGGGAAATGTATTGATTACTGATTATGCACAACGCCAGAAACTAACTGTTTTCAAAACACTATATCTGTTGATCACATTCTGAATTTACATATCTAACCTTTACCCTAACTACACTGTTCCAATATTTTTCACAAGGTAGAACTTCAAAAAACATGCTTTAAAAACCAGTCCAATTAGCAACAGGACTGTTTCTACTGTAAAATTTATTCTGAAAACAAATTGTAATTTCAGAAATCATGATACACATAATATGGTTTTGTATGAAAAATTAAATAGTTTATATGGAAACAAAGTAGCATTTAGTCCTTCAATCCATGTGGAAACCTGATAAAATTTTTCTGAACTTTGGTAACAATGGCTTCTGTCCCAACAGTACTTTCAAAGTGTGCAGCTAATATTGTTCTTAGTGTTTATCCTAATTGAACATGAGAAGACTATAATTCTTGAGGGACTCAAGTAAGAAACAATATAACCATTTTTTATTCCTCTGAAATTCTCATGGAGAAAAATTTTGGAAAACCAAGATTGCATTGATTTCAAGCAAAATGTTATCAGGTACTTATTTTTCCTGGTGGTCTATGAAAGAACCTTCCTTGACTACCTTTCTCCTTTATATTTCATGTATTTTGTTTGTTGCATATTTTGTTAAGATGCAATAAACAAATTCCATATCTTATTTATGCATTTATTACTAAGTACTGGAAATCTCAGAGTATTAGCCCTGATAATTATCTCTTGAAATTAAGAAAAGCAAAATGTATTTGAAATAAGACTTTGAATTTTAATACATATGTGAGTTCTTTCCAACTTACAATCCATCAGTCAAACAATGTTTGTGTCCTTTTAGTTTTTGAACACAAGTCCAGGTGTCCAATTTTAATCATCCCAAATGACAGGAAAAATTGATATCAAACAATGAAAATATGTCAAAATGCATGATTTTGCAATATTCAACTACACTGCATGTAGTTGTGAGTGGAAAAGTAATAATTTTATCTCACTGTACTTGAGCAGTATCTACTGAATATTTCTTGAGAAAAGTTTTATCTCTTCTTGATGTGACTGGTAAAGAAAGTTTCAAAATCCTAATAGAGTCATTTCTGTTCAGAATTATTTGGTTTATCTCTTCCAAATGAACAACACAAAACTGATGATTTATTTGTAATAATTAGCATAGGTCTATGGTAATTTATCAGATGATCAGAAAAGCTCAAATATGACATAGATTGATAAATAGATTATAGATACTTAGATAGGTAGACAGAGACACAGACAGAGAGACACACAGAAAGATAGATAGATGGATACATAAATAAATAGATAGATAGATAGATAGATAGATAGATAGATAGATAGATAGATAGATAGATAGATAGAAATAGATATTTTATTTCTACATAAAAAAACGTAACAGGTAATGAAGTGCAAGATATGGACAGAAGAGTTTTTCTTTGTTTTCCTTGACTTTCATATCATGATTTTTTTTGTTTCTACAATTTGACATGAAATTGTATTGTTCCCTAAACACTGTCAATAAATCTGTATGGACCCATCACTGGTGGCTTATGCCTGCAATCCCAGCTACTTAGAAAGCTGAGATCTGAGGATCGCAGTTCAAACCCAGCCCGTGCAGCAAATTCTGTGAAACGCTGATCTCAAATAAACCATCAGAAAACCGGAAGTGGCACGGAGCTCAAGTGATAGAGTGCTAGCCTTGAGCTGAAGAGCAGGAGGACAGCACGCAGGCCCAGAGTTCAAGACCCAGGACCACCAAAATAATTAAAAAACCTGTGTGAAAGACTGACCATGTTTTTACTATTCTCAAGGGTTGTATTCGATTGATTTAGGAGAAAAGTGAAAAGCAATTAAACCAATGTGAAATATATTATAAGTATAATATAATATATATAATATATATAATATAAATGATATATAAATATAATATTGATGGATAGTCAGAATGAGTGAATCACTCAAAGAATTTTAGCCAAATATATTCCAATTTGAAATAAGAAAACAAAAATCATGAAATGAAAGCATCTTAAACAAAAAGAAAAAAAGAAAACAAAACGAAAACTAAATAACAACAATAAAAACACATCACTTTAATTATTTTGCAATGTCAAACAAAGATACAGGATAGTGGATCAACAATATTATAAATGATAAATCATTGAAATGACAAGAAAATGAGAGGAAATAACTTAGAATTAGACTTAAAGTAGAAATTGTTCTTGGCTAAACAAACTTCTCAGCAACGTAAATATGTATAACATTTAATATTTTTAATTTGTGTAAATACCATACAAAGGGTTTACAATCACATGGGCAATATAATGAGTACATTTCTTTTATTTTATTGTGAGAATACCATACAGATAAGGTACATTTACAAGGGTAAAATAATGAGTACATTTCTTATCAAGTACTGTATCATCCTTCTTTGTTTCCCCATACCATCCCTTACCAGCTCCTACTCCCCCCACCTCCATTCCCTCCCCACACATTTTTAGGGGTGGTGTGTGTGTGTGTGTGTGTGTGTGTGTGTGTGTGTGTGTGTGTGTGTGTGTGTCTGTGTCTGTGTGTGTGTCTGTGTAATTTGCCAATAGTTCTAACATGCTGTGGAATGATTCCTAAAATTTATGAATTCCCGCAAATCAACAGGTAGTGTAATTTTACATATTTCTTTTTTCCATGGAGTTTTGACAAATCACATTCTTAAAATATTAAGCATATGTTCTTTCTCTATGTAGCTCCTTCTTCAATACGAGTAACTACTGCAATCTAAAGTGTTTGTAGTATATTAATCAATTTAGTCTCATCACCTGTAATAGAATGATTTTGTCCAAACTCTGGCCATTTTGTCCATTCTTGTCTAAAAGTTTTCTTGAAAGTTCTTGTTCCATTGTCAGTGTATATTCCTGTGTTTGGAGCATACATACCTTAGGAAATTTCTGGAGAATATCAGGTTTTGTAATGATTTATTTGGTACTAAAAATACCTGAATTGAAGACTACTACTCACTGTCAACAACACCATATTTATATATATTCTGTGCAAAAACCTTAACATACATTCTGTAATGGGGAAATAACTGGCACGTATATTCATAGGGATTGCTATAGATACCAATTCTGAAAATAGCACTTGTCTTGGCTTGGAAAATTGGCTGAGTGGTAGAGTGCTTGCTTTGCATTCATGAGGCCCTGGGCTCAATTGGTCAGCACCACATGAACAGAAAATTCCAGAAGGAGTGCTGTAGGTCAAGTGCTGGGACAGTATCCTTGATCTTTAGAAGTGAGCGACAATGCTGAGACCCAGAATTCAGGTACCACAACAGACTAAAACACAACAACAAAAAAGTCTCTTGCATATCACAGTGTGAAGGGCTGTATAATCTATAATGAGAAGATAAGATTAATTGATTCAAGAAGTAAATCAATTTACAGAAATTGTCAATGATATGATAAAAAAAACTTCAATATAATTACAAAAGGCCTGTCATAATGGGGCATAATGTTGACCCTATGTTTAAACAGAGAATCACTTTGGTTCCCTTAAGAAGTGCACAATATTTATGAACCCATAACTTTCACAGTAAGTAATTATAATAAGGAAAGATATAGAGTGGTGTGGGATTTATATTTTCATAAATATATGAATGTTACCTCTTCATGTGAATATTACAATTTAACAGGACTGACTTCTGTTTAAAAAATATTTTTAACATATCAAAACCTCAGAACACTACTGAAAGGGAATATCAATAGCTTTAAACCCTGTAGATGTTAGAAAACTCAGTGGTTATCCAAATAGAGTGGTGTAGAGAGAGTATTGCAATCACAAGACAGGTAAAAGATCATTTACTTTCAATATTATATCAAAGTTCCATACTGCTCATATTTATATTTGTTTAAATCCTATTACAAGAATTCAAACTTCTCCACTTCCCTAAATATTGTAAAAAAAGTTTTTGAACTTGCAGCAAGGAGATATCAGCTGAACCCAATTTTGCATCATGTCAAACCAAATATGCCAGAAACTGCACAAGAGAGAATTACCCAAAGTAATGGACACGAAAGTGTACACATTAACACAATTCACCACAAAGAAGCAAATCAAAATGATTTAAACGATTCCTCGGGGGGGGGGGGAACGGAAAGTATTAATTCGGCAACTATATTTTCACATGTTCTCTCATCAGAAGTATCTACATTTTGGTATATTTGCCTCCTACTTTCTTCCCTCCCTCACTCGGGAAAGGTGCTTGCCTTTTGGATTTCTCTCTCCAGAGTAGCTGAAAGGTTGTTAGGAAGGATTATTGCAGAAGATGTTTAATACTTTCCAGTTTTCATCAAACAGGGCATTACTATGTCTTGCTAGGCCCATGTTTAGAAATTATATTGACATGAAAATATGGAAATACTATCTCAGGACCTCTGAATAAGTTCTAACTTCATTTGAAGTCCTCATTTAGATATGATTTCTGAATATTTATTCAATACATATTTTGAACTTAAATTTCAGTAATCTTTGTGGAATTAATCCTGTGCCATTAACTGGTACATATGAAGGATAAGCAGCTAAATTCACATAGGTATTCATATAATTTAATGATTTTAATAAAATTGTATTTTAAAATGTATATTTTGTTTATTGTATTTCAAAGAGCCTTCTACATGGTGGATCACACTGTGAATTTTGCAAGCAAATTCTCAGGAAACTACTGAAAAATGTATAGTCCCAAAAGTTCATGTGCCTATCTTATATCATTTAAGAAAGCGTATTTTGACACTTATTTGCCTGTTATGAATAACTGTGAAGAAATTATGCTAAAGAGCTTCCTAGCAAAGATATAGGTTTAAATTTGGTTAGTTGATGGAATATGGACCAGGTATTTATATTTCTGTTTTTATTTTGATATTTTTAATTATGAAAATACCATACAAAGTGATTCCAATTAAATGGGCAAAGTAAAGAGTGCATTTCTTATCAAACATAATTGACGCTTCCTTTGTTTCCCCTTTCCATCCCTTTTCATCTCCAAGCCCCTGCATCCGACCTCTTCCCATACACACACCCCCACCAGCCAAAGTTGTAATGTTCATTATCGACATGCCATCTTGTACATCGCATTGTTGCAAATGGTCCACCTGTATGGCTATTTAAACAATTCCTTTCCCCTCCCCACATTGTAACCAACATTAAGTACAGTATAAACAGGGGTTATACCGTGGGGGAGGAACAGAGAAAGCAATAAAGAAATATCTTGTACATATGTTAGACACACTAGCAAGAGAGAAATTTAGAGAGATTCTATGATTTTATGATAGAAACAACACTGCAATTCAGAGTGGAATATATTGACATTAAAATATAATCTATAGAATACAAACTGATATTGAACTTATAGGAAGACAACTGATACTCAGAAAAGCTCTGAATATGAGTAATGTATAAAACTGAGAGTAAAAGGAAATTTGAGCACATTTAGGTGTATGCTGCTTATCTAAGGATAAGTGAACTGACCAAAGCCAGCCTGAAGCCCTTCAATCAAAAACACATTTCACTTGCAGCGGTCAATTCCAGTTTCTCCTCTGTATGGGACCTCAATTATTGTTCTATTGACATAATAATATTCTCGTTCATGATTTCAGGTCCTTCAGCAAGCCAACCTTTGTCAATTGAAATGCTCCCTTCTGGCCCAAAGACCAAAGGTAAGATTTCTTTTTTCAGTGCTATAGTTTTCAACATAAAATTCACTGGAATTCAATAAGGGTTCAATAGAAGGGTGCTGCTAATGTTTTTAACTTCTAACTCATCTGAACTATGATCATACTGTTTATAGCTACATAGAACTGCTTTTACATCACTCTTGTTTGGATAGTCTGTTGGTTCTAGAGAAGTATTCAGTTCCCTAAAAATAGTCCCAGAAAAAAGATAACATCTTTGTTTTATTTCATCCCCTGAAACAGGATGATTCCTTAATGAAGTTTATCCAGCTAGGATTGAAGTAATTGCTTGCATATATATATATATATATATATATATATATACATACATATATGTACATATATATATGTGTGTGTGTTTGTGTGCATATATATTAGTATATATATTAATAATGGTATTTTAGGAAATATTTTACACTATGTATAGAGTTAAAAGGTTTGTAAATTCTGTGCCTTTAAATGTAACTTAGAGCTGGACACTGGTGGCTCATGCCATTAATTCTATCTACTAAGGAGTCTGAGATCTTTGGATGAAGGTTCAAAGCCAGCCCTGGTAGGAATCTCTTTGAGATGCTTATTCCAAAAAAACACTGGAAACCACAAGTGCCCTTTCGGGTCAAGTGATAAACCTTTGTCTTCAGCTGAAGAGCACAAGGACAGCAACCAAGACCACACTTCAAGACCCACAACCAAAAAAACAAACAAACAATGAATAAAAAAAGAGAATGTGACATCAAAACACACAGCAAAAAGGAGAAATAAAAGAATAATATCAGTATATGATAATTTATGAACAACCAAGAGCCAAATGACCTGTAGAAATAGTATTTGGAAGATGCACAAAAAGTTACATTTTCATTGATATCTCCTAAAGGGAATCAGATGCAGTAAAATGAAGCAGTTTTCTTCCTTAAGAAGGAGGAAAACATCCACATTGGTTTGTTTTTACAAACAATTGTAACATTTTTGACTATGCCCCTGGAGATTATCTTAGTCATTGTGATAGGGCAAAGAATGGTCATTTCCAGTTTATGAACTCAGGACTCCCAAATCAACCTGTACATCAGTCAATTGAAACTTAAACATGGCACAGACAACCCAACAAGTATAAATTATGGTCACTAACTATTCTATTACATATTGAATTTCATGGCAACTGTGCTATTATTAGGACATATGTGACTTGTTTCAATTTTCTGTATGTTCCAATATTCGCCAAACAGGTATTGCACCTTTCCTTGGATTATTTATTGCTTTTGAACACAGAACACTGCTTTATTCTCTTCCACTTCCTCTGCTTAAATAAAGTCAGAGGAAATTTTACAGATGTGTTATAGCATTTATCACAGCATAAAATACAAAATCAGCTTAACCAGTATAGTTTGGAATCTTAAACTGTGTGTGTAGATAGACAATATGAATGGAGGACTTTTTATGAAAGTTGCCAACCAACTGTGACACAGAACATTGGGGACAAAGTTTTAAGTCCTCTGAATGATACGTGAAGTCCTGTAATTCTCTAATGTGGCAGGAAGATAAATGGAAAAATACAAAATCATGTCTTCAATTCTGGAAGCAAATAAATTACACCGTCTGGATGAAAATTGGCAACAAAGAGTATTGTTACATATTTCACACTGCACATATGGCATTCTTCTTGCCAATAAAGATATAGATTACTTTAAGCAATAACCTAGAATGCATTCTTATTTTCAACTACACATTTGTAAGGGTGTGCTCTCAATACCTATATATCACTTTATTACTCATATGATTTTTTATCTTGGAATTTTATCCTTGAGGTTCTGTCCATCAATACTCTGTTATACTAAATTATAATTTTTCATGTGAAATGATGTCAACGTCATTAGAATCATTGAAACAGAAGATCAATGATTGAGTTGCATTATTGTGAAGTGATATTGCAATGGAAGAAGCAATAAAATGGATGTTATAATATGACACATTGATGTACACAATAATATATAGCATTCTTTGTATATTTTCATGAAGCTCTGGAACCACATCTAAAATACTAAGCCTACATTCTTTTGACTAGAATATGTAACTAATTGTTACAGATTGAAAGGTAGCCAATTAAATCAGAAACCCTATTGTGAATGTGTACATCTAGCTAGGAGGATTTGTCAATTTGATGCCACAATTCTATTTCTTTTTTTATTCCCACGGTTGATTGAGACATTGCAAGGAATTATCTGTGAGGTTTAACTGCAGATAATTTTCATCAAAAACATTGAGTGTATTTTGAACTCATTGAATTTAAAATGTTGAGAATGGAACTCTCTTTCAATTTGCAGATACATAATTAGTAGTAATGTTCCATGGAAGTAACTAGACCACTTACAGAGGAGAAATATGAATGCCTTTTATTGCTCTATGACATCATACAAACCAGGTATTTTTAGGACAAAATTTTGAATTTCCTATATCATTAATTTAGAAAAATCAATCAACTAATTATTGTACCAATTCGACAATTGCAGACCGTTCAGAGAGTTGTGGCAAAAGAAGTAAGACTGCATGATTTGGAAGGCCACAGCTCTTCTGTAGAACGTTCAGTTACTATATGTAATAGCAAAACTTCATATCATTTACTAACAAGTCATCAAAAGAAATCTTAGAATGATACTTGTTTCTATCTCCTCAGCTTCTGTGGTTTTAAACTAAGTAGACTTGGAAGAGGAAATAAATACACCACAGGGATGCATGGATAAAAATATTCAAAATTCAAGAGGAATTAAAAATGACAATTCTTAAAACCATGACAAGGACAGAATAACCAAAACAGGTTACGTGAAAAAATAACACAACTGATAAAACTTAGCAAATCAGAAAGGAGATAGTGAGTGAAGAGCAATGGAGAGAGAGAATGTACCGAAATGAGTGAAACCAGAGATGAGATACTTATCCTCATGACAGAAAAAAGATATAGAAAAGGATATGGGAATATTGGAAAAAGCCAGTAAAATAAAGCCCAGCATGCATATATTTATACATATGTATATAGTAAAAATACTGTACAGAGGGGTTACAGTTACATGAATATAGTAATTAGTGCAATTTTATCTAGCATTGTTGCCTCCTCCTTTGTATTTCCCATACCATCGCTTCCTTCCCCATCTCCCCAACTACTCCCTCCCACCTAGGTTGTAAACTTCATTTGCCACATACAGTCTTGGTCATCGCCTTGTTACAATGGGTCAAACTTTATCCAAATTTGAACAATTTGTTTTTTCCCTTCACCTAACCAAATAAGACAAATGTATATACAGGAGGCAAGACACTGGAATATAATACAGTGAAAATAGGGGTGGCAGAGGAATATATCAAAGAACCAAAAAATTATATACTTCATTTTAAATATATTAAAACCATAGCACAGAAAAAAATACTGTGTCCCTAACTTTGTGATCATTTCTCTTACCACCAACATATATATAGTATATATTATACATAATACAGATAGAGAGGGAGAGAGAGAAAAAGCCTTTGACTTATTTGTTCGTCCTAACCTTATACTAGTTATTGCAAATAAAGGAATCCATGGGACCTATGTGTCTTTGGGTCTGGCTTACTTCAATTTACATAATTTTTCCAACGTTTCCATTTCCTAAAAAATAGGGCGATAGCCATTCTTTCTGCTGTAGGCATACTATTCATATATATATATATATATATATATATATTTAAGTCATATACATAGAGAAAGTATTCATATATATATTATTCATATATATATCACATTTTCTTGATCCATTCATTTACTGAGGTGCACCTGGATTGGTTCCATATTTTAGCTATGGTAATTAATGCTATGATTAACATAGTAGTGTTGGTAGCTATAGTATAGTCTTGTTTGTGATCATTTGGTTAAATGCCCAAAAGGGTATTTGCTGGGGGGTAGGAGAGCTCTATGTGGAGTCATTTCAGGAAACTCCATGTTACTTTCCAAAGTGGTTGAACAAGTTTATATTCCCACCTACAATGTAGTAATGTTCCCTTTTTACCAGTATATGTTATTAGATTCTTTTGTTATAGGCATTCAACCTGGGTGAGGTGGAATCTCATTGTTGTTTTGATTTGCATTTCTTTTATGGCTAGAGAAGTTGAACATTTCTTCATGGGTCTTTTGGCCTTTCTTATTTCTCCTTCAGTGAAGTTTCTTTCTAATTCATTGGCCCACTGATTGACCAGGCAGTTGTTTCAGGATTTGTTTTTGGACCATTCAATTGTTTAAGTTCTAAGAATATTTTATTTTATTTATTATTTTTTGGGGTGGGGTCTAGACGTGGGCCTGAAGTCTGGGCCAGGGCGCTGTCCCCCAACTCTTCAGCTCAAGGCTAGCTCTCTACCACTTGAGCCACAGCGCCACTTCTGGCTTTTTTCTTTTCGTCTGTGATGCTGAGGAATGGTACCCAGGGCCTCCGGCATGCATGGCAAGGGCTCTACCAAGGAGCCACCTTCCCAGACCTTCTAAGTATATTTTAGATATGAAATCATTGTCCGTTTTATGGCTAGTAAAGATCTGCTCCCAATCCCTGGGCTTTCAATTGATCTTGTTAGCTATGTCCTGTGCCATGCAGAAGCTCTGCAATGTCATGCAATCCCATTTTTCCAACATTTCTTTGACTGCTCTGTGAATGGAATGCTGTTTACCCAAAAGCAACATGCATAACAATTCCTAACATAGTAAAATATTCTTGCAAAGTTGAAATGGATGAAGGTGTCTTTACCAGTATCATGTCATTTACACAAACTATAGCTCAGTTTTGTAACTGGATTAACAGAAAGAAGTCCGACCCACCAAGTTCTTATGAACGATTTAATGTATAATATGAGGAAAGTAAGGGAAGATTGAGACTCGCTTTCACAGATTTCAACTATGCTTACACAGGGAGAGATCATTTTAGTTGTGTAGTCAGTGGATTGGAGTTACTGTAAAATAAAGGAAATAGAATAGGAGAATGAACTTGTGAGAAACCATACCAGTGATTTAGAGAAACTGAGAACAATGTGTGGTATTTATGTACAAAAGGGGGTTGAAAAACAAAAATGAGTATATGCTAGAAGATTGAAAATAAATTGATCCGTTCTGGGGTGTGTCCAAGTAAAATGATCAACTAAGTCGACAAGAAATCCTTACCCTCTGGAGAGAGAAGGACTAACATCAAGTAGGTATCTCAACAGCAGTGGTCACTTGCTTGCAGTGTGTCTTAAGGATGGGGCTACAGGTATTCTATCATGATAGAACAATAATATCTTTGTCATGATTACTCAAGTTAATGAACATCATCCCAACTTATAGCAAGTCAACTGTTCCCTGCAGTTACAAATGTTAAAAGCGAAGATCCCACAGCATGCTCTATTTTTCCCCTTGTTGATTTCCTGAGAACTCTGCTGTTGTTCAATAGAATTGAATATCTGGTGGATTTCCTACCCTTTCTAACTCATATATAAAAAGTTCATACTAACCTGGGTTCCTGTGGTTCATGCTGAAATCATACTTTCTCAGGATGCTGAGATCTGAGGATAGTGGCTCAAAGCCAGCCCAGGCAGGAAATTCCGTGAGACTCTCTTCTCCAAGAGAGTACTAGAAAACTGGAAGTGGCACTGTGGTTCAAGCAGTAGAGCATTCCTCTTGAACAGAAGAGCTGAGTAATAGCGCCCAAGTCCAGAATTTAAGCCCCATGACTGATAAAAACAAAAATACATAAATAATAAATTAGAAGGATCATACTGCATATGTATATATATATATAAATATAAATATATATATATATATATATATATATATGCTTGTGCCTACCATACTGTCTGGATTGATGGGTGCACTAATTGCCAATGCAGATTTCATTCTTTTTATGGCAGTTTGAATGAGAATAAGAAATCAGAATTTCATATAATATAAAATTGACATAAATTTGTGTGCATAAAGTGCAGTAGAAGACATTTCTTCATAATGACCCCTCAAAATTGTTGATCACCAACTAAAGACATGTCCTCCTATGAGAAAGCTTTTTCACTAATATGTCATTGATCCAAAATTTACCATGTTCTTCCACTTTGACTATGAGGTAGAAGGAACTAATTCAGTTCCTTTAAAAATACTTTTTTATTCTAAAAATTGTGTAGAAAGGGTTAGAATTACATGATTATGGTAAAGAGTACATTTTCTATCGAGCATTGTTACTTCCCCTACCGCCCCTCTTCCCCAAACCCTAAAATTGTGAAATTTGAAGTCTTTTACATCTCATTGTTACAATACATCAACTAGTATTCTGTTTCAGCATTTTATTATTTCCCTTCCCTAAACAATGTAAAAAAAATATATATATATGTATATATATGTAAGAGGCATGCCAATGTCATCAAATACAATGAAAACAGGGATAAAACTTTGGGAAGAACACTGAAGAAAAACAAATCACATAGAAGAGTTTAGAATCATGAAAAACAATAGCAAGAAAATAGAAATAAGTTGTGTCCCTATATAGGGTGCATTTCATTTAACATCTTCTTGTAAAGATGACAAGGGTCTCATATCAAAAATATACCTTGAACTCAAAAAATTATATACCCCAACAACAAATACTCAAAAAACAACTGACCAATAATTAAGTCAGCTAAAGATTAAAGAGAATCCTCTCTGGAGAGAAAAGATGGAAGAAATGCTCAACACATCTAGTCATAAAATAAATGCAAATCAAAAGAACATTGACATTCCACCTCACCCCAGATAGAATGGCTATACTCAAGAACTCTCCTAACATCAGATGCAGGAGGGCATGTGGCAAGAAGGGAATCCTACTGCATTGTCATTGGGAGTGTGAACTTGTTCAACCACTTTAGAAAGTAGCTTGGTGTTTCATGAAAAGACTCCACATACAGCTTTCCTATGACCCATCAATCCCACTTTGGCGCATTTACCCAAATGATAACAAACAAGCAGCATTATTTATCCTAGCTAAGATATGGAAGCAACCCAGATGCCCCTCCCTAAATTAATGGACCAAGAAAATGGATTTATACTCAGTGGAATTCTATGCGTCCATCAGAAAGAATGACATTGCCCCAATTGTTCTGGAAACTATTAGAGCAGTGTTACAAGAAGAAAAACATAATTTTCCACCCACAGTTCTGTGAACCTTCAAATTTGGTGAAATTAGGATGAAAGTAAAAGCAAGTTTTTAATCAATACCCTAAACAAAGGAAAGAGACACATTGCATCTCCAATGTTAACAGTTTATAACCATGGCATCATAACTAAATTATCCAAACTGAATTCTAGGCCATATGATAATACAGTGGCTGTTCTAACAAAATAATGTTTACTAATAAAATTAATTTACATTTCGGCCATTAAGCACAGGGAGGAAAAGGAAACCACCTCTAGGTTTTGTGAAATATGGCACACACAGTTTAACTTAATTGCACACATCTTGCCTTCGTTCTGTTTTGAATAGAGATTGAGATATACATCTCTAGAAATAACCGAGTTGGGCTTCGATTGTCTTACTTTCCATTACATGCTGAAGAGATTTCAAAAGAAATCCAAAAATCTATTACATTTCGGCCCACAATCTTTTATATCTTTCACGTACATTTCCCACAATTTATCTTAAAAACAATATGCAAATTGATCTATGAACTAAAGTAATTACATAATATCAACACGTTCTAATTAAATATTACCTTTCTACATTTCACAAGATGATTTGGGAACCTGCATGATCTGATTTTGTGATTTTTAACATAGGGACACTGCAATAACCTCTCAGGATCCACACATTCCTCTGAAAGAGAAAAATACCTCGGGAAAATCAATGCATTGGGAACATGCCAAGTCCAAGAAATATGATAGGTCTATCCAACATCTGGAAGACACCAACAGAAGGCCCAATCTAAGGATAATGGGTGTAGAGGAGCACCTAGAAACAGAAGTTAATGGTCTAGGAAATTTGTTTAACAGGATCCTAGCAGAGAATTACCCAAAAATAGAAAAAGATAGGCCTATTCAGATACAAGAAGCTTTTAGAACCCCAAATAGACCAGAACAGAATAGGACATCCCACTGTCACATTATAATCCACACAGGATCAAACCAGACCAAGGAAAAGATCCTTAAAGCTGTCAAGGAGAAAAGGTTAATCACCTATAAAGGGAAACCTATTAGAATTACCTCAGATTTCTCAGCAGAGACAATCAAAGCTAGAAGAGCCTGAAATGACGTATGCCATGCCCTAAAAACAAACAACTATCAACCAAGAATACTGTACCCAGCTAAACTCTCCTTCATAACTGAAGGCCAAAGAAAAACCTTCCATAGCAAAGAAAAATTGAAACAATACATCTCCACCAAACAAGCCCTAAAAAAGATTCTTAAAGATGTCCTACACATAGAAAAGGCCAAGAAATTGCACCCAAACTGAGAATCCAAGAACCTTAGGAAGAACCCAGTTTCCGCAGGCCCCAAGAAGGTGGATATCTTGGCAGGAACTCCCAAATACCTCTCAGTCCTATCTCTTAACGTTAACCGACTGAACTCTCCAATTAAGTGACATAGTCCGTCTAGTTGGATTCAAAAACAAGACCCTTCTATCTGCTGCCTGCTGGAGTCACATCTTGCCCGTAAAAACAAACACATTTTCAATGTTAAAAGCAGGAACAAAATCTACCAAGCAAACGGCCCTCATAAACAGGCGGCAGTTGCAATCCTAATATCAGATAAAATAGACTTCAAATTAAAATTCATGAGAAGAGATAAAGAAGGTAGCTACATACTAATTAAAGGATCTCTCCTTCAGGAGGATATTACAATTCTAAATATCTATTCGTCAAACAATGGAGCACCCAAATTTATCAAAGAAACACTACTTTCCCTCAAATCCCATATAGATCCAAAGACATTAATTGTTGGGGATTTTAAACACCACTCTCCCCACTAGATAGATCAACTCGGCAAAAACTCAACAGAGAAACCACAGATCTAAACAGCTGCATAGATCAACTAGACTTAACAGATATTTACCTAACATTTCACCCAGCAGCATCAGAATACACGTTCTTCTCAGCAGCACATGGAACGTTTTCTAAAACTGACCACATTTTAGGCCACAAAGCAAACTTGTCTAAATATAGAAACATTGAAGTAATACCTTGCATTCTCTCTGACAACAAGGGAATAAAATTAGAACTCAGCACCAAAAGCCACCAAAGAAAGTCAGGTATCACATGGAGGCTGAACAACACACTGCTGAATCATGAGTGGGTCATGGAAGAGATTAGAAAGGAAATTCAAATGTTCATGCTATTCAACAAAAATGAACACACAAATTACCAGCTCCTCTGGGACACAGCAAAGGCAGTACACTCAAAGGCAAGTTTATAGTTCTGAGCTCCTACATCAACAAATTGGAGAGATCTGAAACTAACAATTTAATGACACATCCAAACCTCCTTGAAAAAGAGCAGCAAGATAAACCCCAATGCAGTAGACGGAAAGAAATAATCAAAATTAAATCAGAATTAAATGAATTAGAATCCAAAAAAACTATAGAAAGAATCAACAAAACAAAGAGTTGGTTCTTCGAAAAACTTAACAAAATTGACAGACCCTTAGCAAACCTTATCAGAAAAAGGAGAAAACACACCCAAATTAATAAACTCAGAGATGAGAACGGAAACATCACCACGGAAACAATCAAAATTCACAACATTATAAGGGAATACTTCCCAAAACTTTATGCTAATAAGTTTAATTCAGTTCTTTTTAAAAATACTTTTTATTCTAAAAATTGTGTAGAGAGGGGTTAGAATTACATGATTAAGGTAATGAGTACATTCTTTATCGAGCATTGTTACTTCCCCTAACTCTCCTCGTCCCCCACATCCTAAAATTGTGAAATTTAAAGTCTTGTACATCTCATTGTTACAATACATCAACTAATATTCTTTTTCAGCATTTTATTATTTCCCTTCCCTCCACAATCTAGAAAAAATATATATATTAAGAGGAAGGGCACTGTCATCAAATACAATGAAAACAGGGATAAAACTTGGGGAAGAACACTGAAGAAAAACAAATCACATAGAAGAGTTTAGAATCATGAAAAACAATAGCAAGAAAGTAGAAATAAGTTGTGTCCCTATCTAGGGGTTCATTTCATTTAACATCATCTTGTATGGTCATTTTTGCACATGCCTAATTCTCATCAAATTACATGAAATACAGTATGTACCAAAATCCAATACAGTGGCAACATTGTATAAAACAGAAACTAAAGGAAAAAGGCAAGTAAAGAGATATAGATTCACATAGCACATTTTAAAAAATCAAGAAAGTGAAACCAATTGCTTTTGTATTTCACAGCTTGTTTTGTTTAACCTAATATTCTATGGTCGTATGTATATTACTATTAAGCTATTGTGATCCTATTCTAGGCCTAAAATGGGCATATACAAGTTTTTAGAAATAAGAGAATCTACAGAGTCTATGTTCGTTGGGTCTGGCACACTTTAATTCATGTTTGTTTGTTTTTTTACGTTTTTGCATTTCCTTACTAAGGTCAATGTGCAATTCTTTCTAATGGAAAGTAGAATTCTGAGGTGTTTATACCCCACATTTACTGATCCATTAATCTACATTCAGGCATCTGGAGTGGTTCCTGATTTTCCCTCTGCAATGAACATAACTTTGCCATTCTAATGGAATATGTTGGAATTTCAATGTTGAATTCATTTGTCTTTTTTATTTTTAATTGTCAGAATTTTTGAGCATTTCTTCATATGTCCTTAGGCCATTCTCATTTAGCCATCAGTGAAGTCTCTCTTTAAATAGACTTCTTTCATAGAGCGGGCTTATAGTTCAGGATTCTTTGGGGCTGAGGGATTTGACTTGTTGAATGTTGATTATATTTCAGCGCTAAGACACTTTTCACTTTCTTAGCTAGTGAAGATTTTCTCCCAGTTATTTTGGCTTCCTTTTTTCCTACATAGCTATGTCCTTTGTTATAAAGAAGCTGGCAGGTTCAATTTATAGACTTTGTCTAACCTTTCTTTGGCTTGATGCATTTGTCCATCTGTAATGGAAAGTTTCAACCTGTTCTAAGAGACCTCGTATTTCTCTACTGTTCCATTCTGAGTTTTTTTTTTTAACCTAGAGGTCTGACTCCTTTGGAAAGTGTTATGACACAGGCTGGGGTATAATCTAACTTTGTTATAGGCATTTAACGAACATTACAAGACTATTTATTGAATATTGCTATTTCCTTTCAATGCGTCTATCCTGCCTCTATTTAAACTTACCCAATGAAGTCATAATTTTTTTCTTTAGCAGTGACTTTTAAAACATAGGTGCCCTACTTTCTCTTTTTGTCTTAATTGGTGTATATCCAATTTCATCCTGGAAGAGGAATGCAAGTGCTTAATTGCTAGATATATAGGAACAAGAAGTTCATGGTGAGCAAAATGAACTCCAAGAAACATAAGTTTTATCTTTGATGGTGTTTTTTTATTTTAAAAAAACAACCACAATTTCTTTTTCTTGCTTTATTTCCTTTAGTTTTCATAGGATTTCTCTCTCCGTGTCACTATATTTGAGTTTGTAACCGTTGGATTGTAGAAACTTTAATTTGAATAGGGCAAAGAAGGGGAATCAAAATTTTTTCATAGAGGACAATGGGGGACCCACTGCCATAAAATTCTTTACAAGGCCACATGTAGAAAATTACTTTTACATCAGTTACAACAAGGAGCGATTTTAAGCTGAATTAAGTGTAAGAAAAATGAGGAATAGGATATCATATGACAAGAAAAACATTCACTGCCTTACTTTCATAATTATAATCCCTCTGTACATCACATTGACAATAAGTTTAACGAAAAAGATGGGTATTGGTACATATATTGATTTTAGTTTTCATAAGTTTACAAATGGATATGTATGTAGATTGGGTTGCAGTCTATACACAGACATGTGTAGATAACCCTGTCCTCTTCATATCCGTAGAAGACTAGAAAAGGCCCAGGTTTCCATGAGTATACAGGTTCCAAATTGTCCCCCACAAATTAGTGTTTATTGCATTCCTGCTCACATATCTGAAGGAAAACCAAGAAATTTTTAAAATTATACACTATTTGCAAATGATGGCCATAATCAGAAATGCTCCAGTTTCAACACCATGATAAATATGAGCAACATTCACAATCTTTAACTTCTGCATCTGTACCCAAATGATTCAACTCTATTTATTTCACTGGAGTCTTACCAATAAGTTTTCCTAAAGTATGTTTCAAAAACTATTCCATTTTGCATCAGAAAGGTTTTGGACCACACTGCCAAGTCCAGTATAAATATGTAGGGCCTTATATGTGGAGCAAATCCCACACAAATTGAATATGAATATAGCCATCAAATATGTTTCCATAATATTGTGTTACACTCGACAGATACAGTCCACTCTTCTTGGAACACTTTGGAAATACATTGGGAAATTGCCAAAATATGCACACCCTCTCGCACTCAAAATGTCACACTTCTAGCACAAAATCATGGCATCTTCACAAGTTGCAATTTGGCCCCTCAAAAGAATATGGTTTGAATAGAAGTTTGTGTACACATCCATGAATCTGTTTTTTTTCTGCCACAGCTTTTAGGAGGAATTCCCAGAATCCTTCTTTAGATGAGTTTACATGTGGAAATCATTGAGATGGACGAGAAGATTGTATAGTACGGAATATACTTCAGAATGTTGGTTGAAAAATCCCATTGAAATTTTAATGACCATTCTCTATGGAATATATAATTGGTGTAAGATTTTTGTAAGAGGTCTAATGTCATTACAGTTTTGTTATGTATTAGGCTCTGCAATTATAACAATGTATGAAATGGAAGATGATTTTCACAGGCAAACAACGACAGTGAAAAATGAAGTATGATTTATTCTCCATTGGGAAACAAATTAGATTTCGATTTGATTATTGAAGTTTCTATATTCGAACCTTACCATGTATTTGGGGAGAGGGACATGGTGAATTCCAAATAGGACATAAACACCAGGGTTTACTTCTGGATTCAAAGTAAGGGGCAATAGGGAGTGACTAGGTGGTAGAAATCAAAATTAATTCATTTGGTTGAGTGAGCACCAGAATATAGTAATAAATGTAAGTTGTAGATGGTACAATGAGAAATGGTTTGAACTCATGGTTTGCTCATAGAATGACTCCTGCAAAGAAATAAAGAAAAAATATTATTTTACTTTCAATGGAAAATACTTGAATATATATTCCTGTATTCTCCATATGAACAATAACTTCACTAGTAGTTGGAGAAATACTCAAAAACTAGTGACAGCACATCCCCAGTTATTTTCAAAAATTTTCATGGTTGCTTCCACTTCCATTTCTACAGAAATCTGATCATTGTAAACAAACCTCACAAATTACACGTGGACACGCTGTCTCAGAACATTCAAACTTCATTGAACATTTGAAGTGTGATGCTAATTATTGTATTACTTGAGTGATTATTGTCCAGTTCATTAAAATTTTTCTAATACCACCAATTCATGCTCACCCAGGTCTTCGCACAGTTTCTGAAACGGGTCTCTTGTTAAATATTCATGGATGTATCATGCATCCAGGAAAAAAGGAAGAAATAATTCATGTGATTGTATAGAAAACAAAATCCATAGTGTTTTGACTATACAATGTTATTGCAATGAATGTAAATCAACATGATAAATTGATCTCCATTTCAATAATTGTGAATATATGCATTCACAAAGAGTGATTGTTTCATGAGATGTAATCTACCAAAGGATACATGCTTTAGGGTATGCAAGTAAAATATGAAGGGATACAATGCAAATAACTGCAGGTACAATTACAAGAAATTATCCGTGGCTGAAACATGTAAACAGCTTTTCCAATCGTATATGTGGACAAAACAAATGCTATTGTGAAGTCACAATCACATTGTGAAGTGGTATCAGGTAAATATATTCAGCAGTTTGTAAATATAATTGACCTTTAAAAACGACATGCATGTGACCTCTTAGTATGAAAACTGAAATATTGGATTTGAAATGATCATAGAAAATTTCCATTGACTAAGGGTAACATTTCTACCTTAACATTGCTTACTCAAATAAATATGGTTCTGAGAATTCTATGCGTGAAGGATACCAACATTGGGAACATATCATTGGGATCAAGCCCAGGTAAGAGGCTTCAATGCCAACGGCCCAATCAAGGATTCAATACTTATTACCAAGGAGACACATAAAAATACTTGATAACCTATGAATAATTTTATCATAATTGATTTAAATCAAAACAAGGCAGGAGAAACTCCAAAAATCATAGAAATATGTCCTGTATCAACTTATGGGTGCTGAAACAGTAGGAAAAACTGTACTCCTTTTCAGTTTGTACACACACAGACACAAAACTTGCACCTACAAATGCACGGGCAACAGAAATATCAGATCACATACACAAATCAGCTCAAATATATATAATGACAAACTAGGTTTGAATAAATCTTTGAGAAAAATCAGCAAGTAACATGGCCTCCTACTTTGTCACAGATTATCTCACGGTCTTTAGTATGATCTACTTTTTAGATGCCAGAAAAATTATGATTAAATAAGTAAGAAATACTATCATAAGGGAATAGAATTAGTAATCCCATGGGGTCACATTATGTGTTCTAATAACCAATGAAAAAAATAAATATCACTGCCCCATCAAACATTTTTGTATGAAATTTGGAATGAAAATACATGATAGTAAGTGTAGGGTGTTCATAAAATCGAAGTGGCTCTTATGTGGAAGGAAAAAAATCAGAGATTTCGGAAAAACCAGTAAATATGTGGCATTGTTGATGAATATGTCATTACCTTCATGTCTTTCGTTAATTTTCTTGTTGGTCGCTGGCCTTGAACTTTGGGCTTGGGCAGACTCCCTGATTTCTTCACAACTCTAATGTTCTACCACTTGATCAACAGTGCCACATCCATTTTTGAGATGGTTAATTTGTGATGAGAGTGGGAAAACTATTCCTGTTAGGCTAATTGAAAACTGATTCTCAGATTTCATCGTTCTAAGTTTCTTAAGCGAACTGTACCAGGCTTCTTCCTTTTTTTGTTATCCAAAATGTGCAAATGATTTTTGAGTTTGTATGTTCCCAACAATGGTGCACACTGCAGGTCTCTGAGTAACCATGGTTTTCCTTAAGGATAAGATTCTCTATAGTATTTGATTTTGAGGAGATGATTTCTAGAAATAAATGTGAAAAAAATTCTTCTCTTTATTAATTTGTAATTAGATCCTTAAATGTCAAATGCATGAGATGCTAGAATTAACAACATTTTGACCTGCATGGTCTCAAGTGTGATTTTCTACCGCAAATTAATTTCACATGACGTAAACTTTTCCCCTGCATTACAGCAGATGACAAACTCCCTAACCAAAAGAATAAATGTATCCTGTTGTTCAATTACTAAATTGATCTGTTCAGTTTGTAAACATGATGAGTTTAAGTCATTTCCATGATCTTCCTTAATTAAAAAATTGTCACCAGAGGCAAACGTGAATTTATCTATTCCCATTACATTTCCACAGCATTTTTTCATTATATAAACTGCCCATTCATCTTTCACATAATATAGTAATACATTTGACATAGAACATTGAATATAAGTTCTTACTGTGCTTACTGCCTTTTGAGAGAAAAATATATGAGGCCCTCTTGTGATGACAGGCGCACATAAATTCACCTAAGTCTAATGTTGAATAAGCTTGTATTTTATGTACTGAACAGAAGAAAATACTTGACAATATCAATACAATTTGAATTTATTACCTCATTTATAAAAAGCATGAGGTAACATATTTTCAGGAAGACAAATTACATGATTTCGAGTTAAATAAAAGCTTATGAAAACTTCCAAGCAAAACCATTACTGTTCAATTTTTCTTGTATTTTCCACCTTAGGATATCAGAGAGAAAATATTTTCACATTCCATACACTAAAATGTACTATCTATTTTGTGAATCAAGAAGGACGTTTATGCGAGCAATTACAATTCTCTAAACCATCTCATAAGTACTAAGAGAGCAAAACCTTTGTAATTACACATCTAATTTTGAATTTCCAATCTAAAACATATCCAATACATTCAAAAGGAAGCCAAAAATACTGGGAGAAAATCTTCACTAGCTAAGAAAGGAAATAGTGTCTTAGCGCTTAAATATAATCAACATTCAAAAATATTCAGCTCCAAAGAATCGTGAACTATAAGCCCGCTCTATGAAAGAAGTCTATTTAAATAGAGACGTCAATGATGGCTAATTGAGAATATCCTAAGGATATATGAAGAAATGCTCAAAAACTCTGCCAAAAAAAAAGACAAATCAATTCAACATTGAAATTCCACCACATTCCATTAGAATGACAAAGTTATTTTCATAGCAGAGGGAAAATCAGGAACCACTCCAGATGCCTGAATGTAGATTAATGGATCAGTAAATGTGGGGTATAAACAACTCCGAATTCCTCTTTCCATTAGAAAGAATGGCACAGTGCCCTTTGTAAGGAAATGCAAAAATTGTAAAAAAACAAACAAACATGAATTAAAGTGTGCCAGACCCAACGAACATAGACTCCTTAGATTCTCTTATTTGTAAAAACTTGTATATGCCCATTTTAGGCCTAGAATAGGATCACAATAGCTTAATAGTAATATACATACGACCATAGAATATTAGGTTAAACAAAACAAGCTGTGAAATACAAAAGCAGTTGGTTTCACTTTCTTGATTTTTTAAAATGTGCTATGTGAATCTATTTCTCTTTTCATGCCTTTTTCCTTTAGTTTCTGTTTTATACAATGTTGCCACTGTAATGGATTTCGGTACATATTGTATTTCATGTGATTTGATGAGAATTAGGCATGTGCAAAAATGACCATACAAGAAGATGTTAAATGAAATGAACCCCGAGATAGGGACACAACTTATTTCTACTTTCTTGCTATTGTTTTTCATGATTCTAAACTCTTCTATGTGATTTGTTTTTCTTCAGTGTTCTTCCCCAAGTTTTATCCCTGTTTTCATTGTATTTGATGACAGTGGCCTACCTCTTACATATATTTTTTTTCTACATTGTGGAGGGAAGGGAAATAATAAAATGATGGAACAGAATACTAGTTGATGTATTGTAACAATGAGATGTACAAGACTTTAAATTTCACAATTTTAGGGTGTGGGGAACGAGGGCAGATAGGGGAAGTAACAATGCTCAATAAAAAATGTACTCATTACCTTAATCATGTAATTCTAACCGCTCTATACACAATCTTTAGAATAAAAGTATCTTTAAAAAGAACTGAATTAAACTTATTAGCATAAAGTTTTGAGAAGTATTCCCTTATAATGTTGTGAATCTTGATTGTTTCCGTGGTGATGTTTCCGTTCTCATCTCTGAGTTTATTAATTTGGGTGTGTTCTCTCCTTTTTCTGATAAGGTTTGCTAAGGGTCTGTCAATTTTGTTAAGTTTTTCGAAGAACCAACTCTTTGTTTTGTTGATTCTTTCTATAGTTTTTTTGGATTCTAATTCATTTATTTCTGATTTAATTTTGATTATTTCTTTCCGTCTACTGCATTGGGGTTTATCTTGCTGCTCTTTTTCAAGGAGGTTTGGATGTGTCATTAAATTGTTAGTTTCAGATCTCTCCAATTTGTTGATGTAGGAGCTCAGAGCTATAAACTTGCCTTTGAGTGTACTGCCTTTGCTGTGTCCCAGAGGAGCTGGTAATTTGTGTGTTCATTTTTGTTGAATAGCATGAACATTTGAATTTCCTTTCTAATCTCTTCCATGACCCACTCATGATTCAGCAGTGTGTTGTTCAGCCTCCATGTGATAACGGACTTTATTTGGTAGCTTTTGGTGTTGAGTTCTAATTTTATTCCCTTGTTGTCAGAGAGAATGCAAGGTATAACTTCAATGATTCTGAATTTAGACAAGTTTGCTTTGTGGCCTAAAATGTGGTCTATTTTAGAAAACGTTCCATGTGCTGCTGAGAAGGACGTGTATTCTGATGCTGCTGGCTGAAATGTTAGGTAAATGTCTGTTAAGTCTAGTTGAACTATGCAGCTGTTTAGATCTGCGGTTTCTCTGTTGAGTTTTTGCCGAGTTGATCTATCTAGTGGGGAGAGTGGTGTTTTAAAATCCCCAACAATTAATGTCTTTGGATCTATATGGGATTTGAGGGAAAGTAGTGTTTCTTTGATAAATTTGGGTGCTCCATTGTTTGGCGAATAGATATTTAGAATTGTAATATCCTCCTGAAGGAGAGATCCTTTAATTAGTATGTAGCTACCTTCTTTATCTCTTCTCATGAATTTTAATTTCAAGTCTATTTTATCTGATATTAGGATTGCAACTGCCGCCTGTTTATGAGGGCCGTTTGCTTGGTATATTTTGTTCCAGCCTTTAATATTGAAAATGTGTTTGTTTTTACGGGCAAGATGTGACTCCAGCAGGCAGCCAATAGAAGGGTCTTGTTTTTGAATCCAACTAGACAGTCTATGTCGCTTAATTTGAGAGTTCAGTCTGTTAACGTTAAGAGATAGGAGTGAGAGGTATTTGGGAGTTCCTGCCATGTTATCCACCTTCTTGGGATCTGCGGAAACTGGGTTTTTCCTAAGGTTCTTGGATTCTCATTTCGGGTGCAGTTTCTTGGCCTTTGTTGCCGTCTGGTTGGTTTTCTATGTGTAGGACATCTTTAAGAATCTTTTGTAGGGCTGGTTTGGTGGAGATGTATTGTTTCAATTTTTCTTTGCTATGGAAGATTTTTATTTGGCCTTCAGTTATGAAGGAGAGTTTAGCTGGGTACAGTATTCTTGGTTGATAGTTGTTTGTTTTTAGGGCATAGCATACGTCATTCCAGGCTCTTCTTGCTTTGATTGTCTCAGCTGAGAAATCTGGGGTAATTCTAATTGGTTTCCCTTTATAGGTGATTAACCTTTTCTCCTTGACAGCTTTAAGGATCTTTTCTTTGGTCTGGGTTGAACCTGTGTGGAATATAATGTGACAGTGGGATGTCCTATTCTGGTCTGGTATATTTGGGGTTATAAAAGCTTCTTGTATCTGAATAGGCCTAGCTTTTTGTATGTTTGGGAACTTCTCTGCTAGGATCCTGTAAAACAAATTTCCTAGACCATTAACTTCTGTTTCTAGGTGCTCCTCTACACCCATTATCCTTAGATTGGGCTTTCTGGTGGTGTCTTCCAGTTGTTGGATAGACCAATCATATTTCTTGGACTTGTTTGGATGGTTGTATGTTCTTTCTCTATAATATCTAGGCTGTCTTCAATCCCTGACATTTGATCTTCTGCATGGTCTAACCTGCTGTCAAGACGCTCTACTTTGTTTTTTTATATCTTTTCCTTCTAATTGGTGAGCTTTGATGGTAATTATGTTGAAGATTTTGGATCATATTACTTCCAATTTTTTGAATATTCATATACTTGTTGAATGAATTCCTCTTAGTCTTCTCATCCAAGAACACAGATCGCTTCACAGTGTGATCTGCAAGAGCTTAGGAAATGAGCAAATGAGTACAGAAGTCACATAAAATCATAAATACAATACTTCCAAAGATAGTAAATTTGAATTGTATTTCTTCATTACATCCTGATTTTTGAAATTCTGTAATTCCTGATAGTCCATTTTATTTTATCAATGTGATGTATTTCCAAGAGTTTTGTAAACTCTGTGGAGGCTTATGTATTCACCAGGACACAAAGTGTGAGAAGTTATATCTACACCAAAGAACTTATGCAATGACTAGTGTGAAAATAACATTGCATGACAAATGACAATGGGGAAACCTATGTAACACAATACTCATAAGACAATATGTTGGATAAGATCTGTACAACACTGGAGTTAATGGATAATGGCAAAAAGAGAGAAAAATGAGGAAGAGGGTTACAATTTCAACAAGCATTGAACTCATAGCTTGTATAACTATACCCCTATGTAGGTCACTATGACAATAAAATTTAAATAATAAAGAAAATATTAGACGTAAATGATAGCATATATGGGAACAAAAGTGTATATCTTCAACTCTTTTTCAAACATAATAATGAAAATATCTATTAATTCTTTGAATTCTAATTTTGCAATTAGCTTCTTTTTGCATATACAAGACAAACACAACAGAAAAGAATTTTAGGCTCATTAGACAAATATTCTTTAGAATTGTTGTATCTATAACAAACCTATGGATATCCATGTTAATTATTTCCAGATTACAGAAGGCATAGAAGGGTCTTTTGCACAGATCATATATTAATATGGTTTAGTTAACAGTGAATAGTATTCTTCCATTTATTTGCTATTTTTAGTACCAAATAAATCATTAAAAAGTTAATGTTCCACACAAATTTAATGTGGATATATATTCTACACTCAAGGATGCACACTGATATTGTAATGATAACTTTCAACACATTATTTAGATATGAATACACTACTGCTAGAACTTTGATATAATCATTCTATCACAGGTGACCACTGAGTAAGTGGGTGAAAATTGTATGATACCTTTAGATTGCAGAAGTTACTCATAGCAAAATAAAACCTACAGATAGGGAGAACACATGTCAAATTTTTAAAATACGTGATTTGTTACAAACTCTATTGAACCTAGTTATACATATAATTATACTATAGGGTGAAATTCATAAATTTTAGAAAATATTCTACACCTCAATACAACTGTGGTCAAGTGGCACTTCCACCTACCCACACCACACAAAACAAGGGTATACTAAGCAAAGTTCCTCAGACGTTCTTTGCCCACTATGAATCCCAATTTTAACACTATCTGTAATTACTTCTTTTTATTTTCTTACCACTTGAATGAATTACTGCTTACATTGAAGTTGATAAGCTGCCCCTACTTTTGGATGCACATTGAACTATAATGAAAGTGGGGTTTTTGTTTATTTTTTTCTGTTTGCCTTAGGGCACATTCATTTCGAAACCAGAATTTAATCTTCTCGTTTCATAACATTTGTTTTTTTTTATTTCAAATCAGAATGCATTTGACAACAACTTTTGAGGAGATTAAGTCATGGTGAATAGTAATAAATGTGAAGTTAACATTATACTTGAGGTCAATAGGCTTTCATTTTTCTGTATATATCAAATTCTATCTTTGATAATCAAAAAGAATATCATCAATCTGTTACACTTTGGTCGACAACATTTCATAATTATTACAGTTTAATGTCAAACAGTATATTGTTTGTATCAACTTTTTATGTCCTGCTCATATTTGCAGTATCGATCAGGGAAGACTAATTTCCTTGGAAAACTTAAAAAGAACAAAATCTCCCAATGCAATAAGAGTCACATGTGGTAAAGCTGCCTCTATTTCATTCAGACCAATAGGGCATTTGAATACCATAATCAGTTTTTTTTTCTGTTGTTATTTTTTGTCTCTGTTTTTGAATCATTTTCTTCAAAAGATGACATAAAGAGAAAATGCAAGGAAGACTAAAGAACGTTTTTGTCAAAAGATGATGAAGTTCTAGAAGGGTCTTTTTTGTGAAACTCTTAATAAAATTATTGATGACTTAAGAAACTAAACAAGAAAAAATAATACCTAAAGATTGATTTATTGTGGGTTTATAGAACATAGAATGTGTAGAGATGTCTAGGCAGCACCATTTACAAAGAATCAGTAGTTGCTGTGAAGATGAAAAGTGTGACACATCCATTCACATTATTCCCCTACTGAATATTCACACATTTCGCTTATACCGAATCGGAGTGTACCAATGCATACTAAAAGGAAATGGGACTTTGTCGTCCGAGTTCAGGCCGGAAGTCAGCACTTCCGTTGCCATATGCGGAAGTGTGGCTGAGTTCTGTCAGTTCCTAAAACGAAAGTGAGGTTTGTGAGCTACATCACAATAACGGTGACCCCACCTAGAGAAGTCATTATACAGAAGTAACTGTTGCTGTGGAAAACCAACTAGTGGGACATCGTCCGTCGTGGGGAGGAGGAGATCCTGACTTGTTTGGTGAATCCAGTTTACTGAAGGACACAGGTAACAGTCCCTTACCTTCTCTTCTTTTTTTTAAGTCTTAGATATGTAAATCATCTCTTTGGCTCGTGTATGTGATTAGAACTTTTCTCACTTTCTACCCCTGACATCCCAAATGTAGTTCTAATAATTTTCTCCAACTAGGCCGGCTTGTTCCATGGGAAAAGAATGAAAATTCTTTACTTTCTTAGACTTCAGAAAATAGCTATTTCCATTCTGGAGAACTCGAAATTTACTATTATTCCCCTCACATTTATGTGCATCAAAGCAATCATATGTTTAATGTCTTCTGGCTCTACCTCGCCGCCACTAGACACTGCACAACTCAAATTCACTACCCATTGAACCAAAGCCCAATCTGAAACATTGACTAAAGAGTCTCAATGATTCCTTTGCTTTGCAATACATATCTGCTCTAAGAAGCAGTTGCTTAAACAATATTACATACTAATATTATAATCTGAATAGGATATCACAGTATATCTGTGAGAATAGCAAATCCTCATTCACATAATTGCATATGTTCAATAGGTATTAGATATTTATACATTGGAATTTGGATATTGTTAACTTAGACATCCATAATTAAGAAGACCTTTTCCAAATTCACTTAAAAGTTGTCATGATGCATCATCCTCTGATTTGATAAGGTAGAAAGGCATGAAAAATACAAAATATTTTGATTTCAAAAGTTATACATTTCCATAGCGTGTTATAATCTGTGAAGTAGACAGGGAATATCCATGCATTTCATTTCAAGTGTGTCCAGCAACAAAACGTATTAGAGATGAATAGGTTTACCCAGGTTTTTTTTTTTTCATATCGCAGAGGAACCACATTTATGATGTGGTTTTGATGTATTTAGTCATGTTTCCTCCCAGAATTTTTTTTTATCCGCAGGACTTGCTAATATTTATCTGCCTGTCACAATGCTAAAAGGTAAAAATGTTTACACATTTGTTTAGGGAAATTATGTTAAATGGTCTTGTTCACACTATATTTTGGAATAACAGAAAATATATTGATGGGAGCTGAGAGAATGGGATAATGAGATTTCACCTGATTGAATCTGAAACTTTAGACATTTTGATAATTATTACTATGACTTTTGATGTTCTAGATTGAAAAGTGAAAACGAATGTAAATGATGGGCATATTGGATATTGAAATGTAAGAAAGCAATTAAATAAGTGGAGCTCAGTCGATGTATGCTCTGAGAAGATAAAACAAGCTAACAGTTCCACTTGACCTCATTGAATAATTTTAACTAGAATAAATATTTTTCATAATGCTAAAAAGTAACAACTCCCTATAAGAAACAGAATACATAAGAAATTAAATTCCAGAGTAATACTCTTTGTCAAATTTTGAATCTATATTCTCCAAATACAGATTCCTAAGTTAAGCTAGAGTTCATAAAGGAAATAACATTGAAGACTTGGCATGTTCCCAATGCATTGATTTTCCCGAGGTATTTTTCTCTTTCAGAGGAATGTGTGGCTCCTGAGAGGTTATTGCAGTGTCCCTATGTTAAAAATCACAAAATCAGATCATGCAGGTTCCCATACCATCTTGTGAAATGTAGAAAGGTAATGTTTCATTGGAACATGTTGATATTATGTAATGACTTTAGTTCATAGAACAATTTGCATATTGTTTTTATGATAAATTGTGGGAAATGTACGTGAAAGATATGAGAGATTGTGGGCATAAATGGAATACAAATTTGTATTTCCTTTGAAACCTCTTCAGCATGTAATGGAAAGTAAGACAATCAAAGCCCAACTCGGTTATTTCTGGAGTTGTATATCTCAATCTCTATTCAAAACAGAACAAAGGCAAGATGTGTGCAATTATGTTAAACTGTGTGTGCCATATTTCACAAAACGTAGAGGTGGTTTCCTTTTCCTCCCCAGTGCCTAATGGCCGAAATGTAAATTAATTTTATAATTAAACATTATTTTGTTAAAACAGCCATTGTATTATCATATGGCCTAGAATTCAGTTTGGATAATTTAGTTATGATGCCATGGTTATAAACTGTTAACATGGGAGATGTAATGTGTCTCTTTTCTTTATTTAGGGTATTGATTAAAAGCTTGCTTTTAGTTTCATCCAAATTTCACCAAATTTGAAGGTTTACAGAACTGTGGGGAGAAAATTATGTTTTTCTTCTTGTAACACTGCTATAATAGGTTCCAGAACAATTGGGGCAATGTCATTCTTTCTGATGGAGGCACAGAATTCCCTGAGTATTAATCCATTTCCTTGGTCCATTAATTTAGGGAGGGGCATCTGGGTTGCTTCCATATCTTAGCTAGGATAAATTATGCTGCAATAAATCTAGCTGTGCTTGTAGCTTTAGTGTGGTCTTGTTTGTTATCATTTGGGTAAATGCCCCAAAGTGGGATTGCTGGGTCATAGGAGAGCTGTGTGTGGAGTCTTTTCATGAAACACCAAGCTACTTTCCAAAGTGGTTGAACAAGTTCACACTCCCAATGACAATGCTGTAGGATTCCCTTCTGGCCACATGCCCTCCTGCATCTGATGTTAGGAGAGTTCTTGAGTATAGCCATTCTATCTGGCGTGAGGTGGAATGTCAATGTTCTTTTGATTTGCATTTAGTTCATGGCTAGATGTGTTGAGCATTTCTTCCATCTTTTCTCTCTAGAGAGGTTTCTCTTTAATCTTTAGCTGACTTAATTATTGGGCAGTTGTTTTTTGAGTATTTGTTGTTGGGGGATTTAATTTTTTGAGTTCAAGGTATATTTTAGATATGAGATCCTTGTCAGTTGTATGGCTAGTGAAGACCTTCTCCTAATCTGTGGGCTTTCTATTGATATTGCTAGGTATGTCCTTTCCCATGCAGAAGCTCTGCAGCTTCATACAATCCTATTTTCCAAACTTACTTTGACTGTGTTTCTGAATCTCTATTACTCAAATTTTGGCCTGTTGGTTTCTCCTATTCCATCCTGTATGGTGTCAGGGTGTCTCTTTCCACTCAAAGGACTTTAATCTATTTGGAGTTGATTCTGATGCAGGTTGATACATGAAGATCTAGCTTTAGTTTTCTACAGGTGATGAATCAGTTTTGTCAGCACGACTTACTGAAAAGGCTAACTTTCTTCCATTCTATTTTTTACCTCTTTTATGCATGTTTATGTAACTATAGGACTGTGGATTGATTTCTAGGTTTTCAATTCTATTCGGTTGGTCCTGAGGTCTCTGGTTCCAGTAGCAAGCTGTTTTAATATACTATGTTTTTGTAGTAGAGTTGGAAATTTGCTATTGATATTCCTCCAGGACAATTCTGTCTGTTGAGGATTGTTTTTGCCATTTGGGATCTTTTGTTGTTCCATATGAATTTTTGGATTGTTTCTTCCATTTCCTTGAAAAATGAGTTTGGAATATTGATATCCATCTTATTGAATTTCTAGATCTCTTTGGGAAGTATTGCCATTTTCAGGATTTGATCCTTCCTATCCAGGAACATGGGCGGTTTTTCCAATTTCTAAGTTCTGTTTAGATTTCCCTTTTCAGATTGTTAAAGATTTAATCATAGATATCCTTCACTTCTTTGGTTAAGTTAATTCTTAGGGATTTCAATTTTTGTGGGGCAATTAGGAATGGAGTTGCTTTCCTGATTTCAGGCACACCTTTCTCATTATTGGTATTCATAAAAGCCATTTACTTTTAAATGTGAATTTTATACGCTGCGACTTTGCCAAAGTTTCTAATGAGCTCGAGTCATTTGTCTATGGAGTCCATGGGAATTTGTAAATAAAAGATCATGTCCTCTGCAAAGAGGGAGCTTTTTTACTTCATTTTATGGTGTTTGGATCCCCTTTATGTTTCCATCTTGTCTTAGTGCAGTTGTTGAGCATTCTAGTGCTAAATTGAAGAGAACTGGAGAGAGTGGACATCCTTGTCTGCTTCCTGAGTTAGACGGAATGGCTTTAAATTTTCATCATTGTGTAAAATGCTGGCTGTAGGTTTGTCTTTATTGTATTGAAGAATGTTCCATGGATTCCTATTTGTTTCCAGAGCCTTCATCATAAAGGAGTGTTGGATCTTGTCATTGGCTTTTCTGCATCTATTGAAGTAATCATGTGGTATATATCCTTGCTCTTGTTGATGTGCTGAATTGTAGCAATTGATTTGTGTATATTGAACTAATTAATTTGTGTATATTTGCATCCCTGAAATGCACCCAGTTTGATGTTGATGTATGATTTTTTTGTATGAGTTTTTGAATTTGATTGACCAAAATATTGTGGAGTAGTTTTAGTTCGATGTCTTTGAAAGTAATGGGTCCTTAATTTCCTTTCTTTAATGAAACCAGGCCACATTTTGGGATTGAGGATTATGATGGCTTCATACAAAGAGCATAGAAATCAAATTTTCCTTCAATTTCAATGAAGATTTCGAGGAGTACTGGTTTAATTCTGCTTTGAAGGCCTTGTAGAATTCCATTGAAAATCCATTCTTTCCTGGGCTTTTCTTAGATGGGTCGTCTGAAATTGCTGTTTCTATTTAGATTCTTGATATGGGTCTGTGAAGTTGGTTTAACTCACTTTGGTTTAGTTTTGGCATGTGGAAATTTGATAGGAAATAGTCCATTCCTATAGCCCATTTCTTCCAGATACCGAAAATTATTAGCATAACGGTTTGAGATATATTCCCTTATAATGTTCTGAATCCTGGTTCTTCCTGTGGTAATGTTTCCATTTTCCTCTCTGTTTACTTGGTGTGGTCTCTTCTTTTTCTGGTAAGATTTGCTAAGTCTGTCAATTCTTTAATTTTTTTCAAAGAAACAACCCTGTATATTTTTTTCTTTCTATTTTTTTTATTTTTTTATGCTGGTAGTCTTTCTTTTTTTAAAAAAAATTCTAATTCATTTAATTCTGATTTAATTTTAATGACTTGTTTGCATCTACGGATTGGGTTTATCTTGCCACTCTTTTTCACCAATAATTAATTCACCAATTAATATTGGTTTCAGATATCTTCAATTGTTCTTGATGGAACTCAGAGCTGTAAACTTGCCTCTGAGTACTGCTTTTCCTGTGTGTCAGAGGAGCTGGGAATTTGTATGATCATTTTCGTTGAATATCATGAGTAATTGAAAATCTTTTCTGAACCCTTCCATGTCGCACTTGTGATAGAGCAGTGTGCTGTTTAGCCTCCGTGTGTTCTAGGGTTTTCTTTGGAGTCTTTTGATATTGAGTTCTAATTTTATCCCCTTGTGGTCTAAGGGAATGCAGGGTGTAACTTTTACCTCTTCTCAATTTTAAATTGTAGTCTATTTTATCTGACATTAGGATTGCAACTTCTGCCTGTTGATGTGGGCTCTGTGCTTAGTAAATTTTAATCCAGCCTCTCCCTTCCAAATATGTTTATCGTTATGGGCAATGTGTTCTGTATTCTTGGAGGCAGCAGATAGAATGATCTTGCTTTTTCATCGATCTAGACAGTCTATGTTGCTTAATTGGAAAGTTAAGTCCATTAATATTAAGAGTTAGGACTGAGAGATGTAAATGTACTCATTATCTTGCCCAGGTAATAGTAACACCTCTGAACAATATTTTCACAACAAAAAAATAAAATAAAATAAAAATAAAAAAATAAAAAATGATAGCTAAAGGGTCCGTTGAATTTTGGCGATGGGGGGCGGGGAATCTTGTATGTCACCTGTGTCTCTACCCTGTCTCTTCATAGTGTCTCTAGTCTGCTTATGATGTTTGCTTTTCTGTTGCTTGATTGCTTCCTTAAGTCATTTTGTTTGATTACGCAGAAAAATGCTCTGAATGTTGATGGAATTTATTGCTTTACTCCCAGGATAGGTGAATGGCAGGGAGATTGGCTTGAGTATCTCAAATGAGTGAGATGCCTGTTTCCTCTAGCTTGTAGTTTATATGATAAGGCTTGGTTCTGGGTAGTGTTTTTGACCTATGACCAATGATAGCTTTTCCGTGAGGACCTAGCTCCTAAAAAATTCACAGAGCCCAGCCTGGAGCCATTCTCAGTGTTTAGGTTTACTGAGTTTCAATTCTGTGTCTAGGATGCAATAGGAGGGGCATAATCTGACTCTGTTACCTATGTCTCAGACTCTGTCTGTTAGTATGTTGGCCATGGCCACCACATCCACCACAACCTCTGCACCCACACCTACCAGCAAGTGCTCAGATGTGTCTCATTGATGGTTTTCCCTATCTGGCCAAAATCTCTATACTGTGATGGCTCACTTAGTGCAATTCTCTAGCCCAGAAAATTTCTCTGGAACACTAAACCTTCTTTCTCATCGAGAGATTTTCCTCCAACTTCTCTTCTGTGATCTTCCACAGCTCTTCCAAAAATAGAGGTTATTCCGTGGGGGAAGTCTATACAATGGAACAAAATCCTCATGTGGTACTTTTGAAGCAATATGTTTGAACTGTAGCAAGAAAGAAAAATACACTTCTGTCCTTATCTTGGGGTTCCTTTTAATTAATATTTACTGCTTGTCTCAGACATATACTAGTTATTGCAAATAAGGAAACCATAGGACCTATGTTTCTTTGGGCCTGGCTTACATCACTTGATATAAATTTTCCCTGTCTTCCGATTTGCTAACAAAATTGCCAATACCATTCATTCTGATGGAGACATCAAGCACTTATGCCTCCTCCCTTGTTTCACCCTAGCATTGCCTCGCTCCAATCTCCTCAACTACATCCGTACTGCCCATCACCCCTCCTGAAATTGTAAAGTGCATTTTTTTGGTCCCATGTACATCACTTTTGAACATTTCTGCTTATCCTTAACATACACTACTTATTCTAACTAAGGGAAACTATGGATCTATTTTTCTTTGGGCCTGACTTTCTTCAATTAACATATTTATTTTTCTGAATCTTACCCTTTACTAACAAATGGAGCAATATCATTCTTTCTGATGGAGGCATGGAATTCCATTTTACATATAATTACCATATTTTCTTAATCCATTCGTCTACTGAGGGACTTCTGAGTTGGTCCCATATCTTAGCTATGGTAAACAATTGTGGTAGATTTACCATGGTCTTGTATATGATCATTCATGTTAATGCACAAAAGAGGGATTGCTGAATCATAGAGGAGCTCTACATGTAATCTTTTGAGGAAACTCTATACTGCTTTGGGATACAGGATGACCCATTCAACAATTATATATACAAGAAGCTATGTTGAAAATGAGCTTTACAACCTTAGCTATGAGGGCAGGAAGGGGCAGGAGGAGTTGGGAAGATAGGGAAGGAAGGGATCATAGGGGAAAACAAAGGAGGCAGTAACAATGATCTATAGGAAATGTACTTATTCACAAAATTCTAACTCTTCTGTACAGTATTTTTACAATAAAATATGCATTTATAACAAACAGGATGAACTAGCAGAGTACCCATACTGTGGTGTCAAGCCCATGGTAGGCATCCTGCCCAAAGAAATCTAAAAAGAGAAAAATAGAAAATATATCTTCATATTTGAACTTTTGTTACACAGATTCACTCTGATATTGCTGCTACATTGGCTACTTGTCCCTTTAATGCTCGCCACCTGATTCCACGAGATCAACTCAGTGAACATATTGCAACTTGTATGGACAAAACTCTTGTAGTTGATGTAGGTAAGCCTTAAAACGAAAAGAGAAACTCAATCAATATAGGCCATTTTCACCTACTCAGATGGTTGATTTCTGTTTATTTGTTGATAACATCAAATGGAACGGGAAACAAGACAAGAGTTCTAAAAATACATTGCCATATATTTCCTATGAGGAAGACTGGGATAAAGGTACAAAGCTTGTAGATTTGGGGGCTGGGAAGTTGGCTCAGTGGTAGAGGGATTACCTTGCATGCATGAGGCTCTGGGTTCAATTCCTCAGCACCATATAAGCAGAAAACAAAAGCTGGAAGTGGTGCGATAGCTCAAATGGTAGAGCGCTAGCCTTGAGCTGAAGAGCTGAGGTACAGTGCCTAGGCCTAGAGTTCAGGCCCCACGAACGGATTCCTCCCCAACCTCCAAAAAAGCTTGTAGATTTTTCTGCATTTTCCATTATTGAATTACACCTTACCTTATGATATTGTATGATTTCTTCCTTTAGGATTGAAATTAAAATCTATGTTCAACTTGCATTTTCTTATCTGCTAATATCAATAACATATACGATCATATGCAGTCATAAATGATTAAAAACCTTGTCAAATATTTAAATGATTTGTTTTTGCACCTGGCTAAGAACTCATTCTTTTCCATGTTTATTATCCAGGTAAATGTTTCTCATAAGACTCTTAAGGCCGTTAAGCTTGTAGTTTTTCTATATCAATAATGGTATAATGTAGAGCCCATCTAATCTAGCACCTCAATCGAGTATGTATTTGTATCTTTGGCAGAATCCTTGGAAGATCCTAGCCCAAGTTTTGTTTGGGGCACAATCAAACCCTCTGGGGACAACAGGTAAAGAAAATGCTGTTTTTTAATGACACACTATTGTCTGTCAAAATTCAAAGTGAAGAAATAGGATAAATGAATAACTAACTATATACCCAAGTATTTTGCTCAGTACAAATAAAGTTTGTATTGCTCTTTGACTTGTGATCCTGTGATTGGTGGCAAATTCAAGGATTGTTTCACTAGAACCAAGAAGAAAATCACCCAACTTACAACATATCTGAATTACTTTATATGAATGTTCTTTTCATTCTCTTATACTCAATTTAAATCAGTAAAGCCATAGATAACCGTATTATGTTGGACCAATAGTTTTTGTCATTATTTCCTGGTTTCAAGATTCACTCATCACATCAATTCTGATAGTGTGAATGGCAGTATCTTCACCTGTTAATTGATCAATGTACGGACTGATTGTTGGGTTACCCTGTCTTCCTACTGAAATTGATTAATGAATATTTTAGGATTGACTATAGGATTTAAATTTACTCCATGAATTAGTATAAAATATTTGAGATTCTTGAGATGTTTTACAATTTGCACTTTGCAAAGATACATTTTAATAAAATGTGTTCATAGCTATTTTTTATGCAATAATTTGTACATGGATTTCAAATTTCTCATTCCTGAATAAAGTTTGAATATATTGGATATGTTTTAGATTGGAAATTCAAAATTAGATGTATAATTACAAAGGTTTTGCTCTCTTAGTACTTGTGAGATGGTTTAAAGAATTGTAATTGCTAGCATAAACGTCCTTCTAGATTCACAAAATAGATAGTACATTTTATTGTATGGAATGTGAAAACATTTTCTCTCTGATATCCTAAGGTGGAAATTACAAGAAAAATTGAAAAGTAATGGTTTTGCTTGGAATTTTTCATAAGCATTTATTTAACTCGAAATCATGTAATTTGTCTTCCTGGCAAATATGTGACCTCATCCTTTTTATAAATGCGGTAATAAATTCAAATTGTATTGATATTGTCAAGTATTTTCTTCTCTTCAGTACATAAAAAACAAGCTTATTCAACATTAGACCTAGGTGAATTTATGTGCGCCTGTCATCACAAGAGGGCCTCATATATTTTTCTCTCAAAAGGCAGTAAACACACTAAGAACTTATATTCAAACGTATGTTCTATGTCAAATGTATTAGAATATTATGTGAAGGATGAATGTGCAGTTTATATAAAGAAAAAGTGCTGTGGAAATGTAATGGGAATAGATAAATTCACGTTTGTATCTAGTGACAATTTTCTAATTCAGGAAGATTATGGAAATGACTTAAACTCATCATGTATACAAACTGAACAGATCAATTTAGTAATTGAACAACAGGAAAAATTTATTCTTGTGGTTAGGGAGTTTGTCATCTGCTGTAATTCAGGGGAAAATGATTATGTCATGTGAAATTAATTTGGGGTAGAAAATCTCACTTGAGACCAACCAGGTGAAAATGTTGCTAATTCTATCAGCTCATGCATTTGACATATAAAGATCTAATAACAAATTAATAAAGAGAAGAATTTTTTTCAGATTCATTTCTGGAAATCATCTCCTCAAAATCAAATACTATAGAGAATCTTATCCTTAAGGAAAAACCTGATTACTCATAGACCTGCAGTGTGCACGATTGTTGGGAACATACAAACTCAAAAATCATTTGCACATTTTGGATAACAAAAAAAAGAAGAAGCCTGGTACAGGTCGCTTAAGAAACTTAGAACGATGAAATCTGAGAATAAGTTTACAAAGTAGCCTAACAGGAATAGTTTTCCCACTCTCATCACAAATTAACCATCTCAAAAATGGATGTGGCACTGTAGATCAAGTAGTAGAACATTAGAGTGGTGAAGAAATCAGTGACTCTGCCCAAGCCCAAAGTTCAAGGCCAGCGACCAACAAGAAGATTAACCAAAGACAGGAACGTAAGGACACATATTTACTGGTTTTTCCGAAATCTCTGATTTTTTTCCTTCCACATAAGAGCCACTTCGATTTTATGAACACCCGACACTTACTATCATGTATTTTCTCTCCAAATTTCATACAAAAATGTTTGATGGGGCAGTGACATTTATTTATTTCATTAGTTATTAGAACACATAATGTGACCCCATGGGATTACTAATTCTAATCCCTTATGATAGTATTTCTTACTTATTTAATCATAGTTTTTCTGGCATCTAAATGTAGATCATACTAAAGACCCTGAGAGAATCTGTGACAAAGTAGGAGGCCATGTTACTTGCTGATTTTTCTCAAAGATTTATTCAAACCTAGTTTGTCATTATATATATTTGAGCTGATTTGTGTATGTGATCAGATATTTCTCTTGCCCGTCCATTTGTAGGTGCAAGTTTTGTGTCTCTGTGTGTACAAACTGAAAAGGACTACAGCTTTTATACTGTTTCAACACCCATACGTTGATACAGGACATATTTCTATGATTTTTGGAGTTTCTCCTGCCTTCTTTTGATTTAAATCAATTATGAAAAAAATTATTCACAGGTTATCAAGGATTTTTATGTGTCTTCCTTGGTAATAAGTATTGAATCCTTGATTGGGCCGTTGGCCTTCAAGCCTCTTTTCTGGGCTGGATCCCAGTGATATATTCCCCATGTTGCTATCCTTCAGGCATAGAATTCTCAGAACCACAGTTATTTGAGAAAGCAATGTTAAGGTAGAAATGTTACACTTAGTCAATGGAAATTTTTTATGTTCATTTCAAAGTCCAATATTTCAGTATTCATACTGAGAGGTAACATGCATGTCGTTTTTAAAGGTCAATTATTTTTACAAACTGCTGAATATATTTACCTGATACCACTTCACAATGTGGTTGTGACTTCACAATAGCATTTGTTTTGTCCACATATAAGAATGGAAAAGCTGTTTATATGTTTGAGCCACGGATTATTTCTTGTAATTGTACCTGTAGGTATTTGCATGGTATCCCTTCATATTTTACTTGCATACGCTAAAACATGCATCCTTTGGTAGATTACATCTCATGAAATAATCACTCTTTGTGAATGCATATATTCACAATTATTGATATGGAGATCAATTTATCGTGTTGATTTACATTCATTGCAATAACATTGTATAGTAAAAACACTATGGATTTTGTTTTCTATACAATCACATGAATTATTTCTTCCTTTTTTCCTGGATGCATGATACATCCATGAATATTTAACAAGAGACCCGTTTCAGAAACTGTGCGAAGACCTGGGTGAGCCTGAATTGGTGGTATCAGAAAAATTTTGATGAACTGGATAATAATCACTCAAGTAATACAATAATTAGCATCACACTTCAAATGTTCAATGAAGTTTGAATGTTCTGTGACAGCGTGTCCACGTGTAATTTGTGAAGTTTGTTTACAATGATCAAATTTCTGTAGAAATGGAAGTGGAAGCAACCTTGAAATTTTTTGAAAATAACTGGGGATGTGCTCTCACTTGTTTTTGAGTATTTCTCCAACTACTAGTGAAGTTATTGTTCATATGGAGAATACAGGAATATATATTCAAGTATTTTCCATTGAAAGTAAAATAGTATTTTTTTCTTCATTTCTTTGCAAGAGTCATACTATGAGCAAACCATGAGTTCAAAACATTTTTCATTGTACCATCTACATCTTACATTTATTACTATATTATGATGCTCACTCAACCAAATGAATTAATTTAGTTTTCTACCACCTAGTCACTCCCTATTGCCCCTTACCTTGAATCCAGAAGTAAACCCTGGTGTTTATGTCCTATTTGGAATTCACCATGTCCCTCTCCCCAAATACATGGTAAGGTTCGAATATAGAAACTTCAATAATCAAGTCGAAATCTAATTTGTTTCCCAATGGAGAAAAATCATACTTCATTTTTCACTGTCGTTGTTTGCCTGTGAAAGTCATCTTCCATTTCATACATTGTAATAATTGCAGAGCCTAATACATAACAAAACTGTAATGACATTAGACATCTTACAAAAATCTTACACCAATTATATATTCCATACAGAATGGTCATTAAAATTTCAATGGGATTTTTCAACCAACATTCTGAAGTATATTCTCGTCCATCTCAATGATTTCCACATGTAAATTCATCTAAAGAAGGATTCTGGGAGTTCCTCCTAAAAGCTGTGGCAGAAAAAAACAGATTCATGGATGTGTACACAAACTACTATTCAAACCATATTCTTTTGAGGGGCCAAATTGCAACTTGTGAAGATGCCATGATTTTGTGCTAGAAGTGTGACATTTTGAGTGCGAGAGAGTGTGCATATATTGGCAATTTCCCAATATATTTCCAAAGTGTTCCAAGAAGAGTGGACTGTATCTCTCGAGTGTAACACAATATTATGGAAACATATTTGATGGCTATCTTCATATTCAACTTGTGTGGGATTTGCTCCACATATATAAGGCCCTACATATTTATACTGGTCTTGGCAGTGTGGTCCAAAACCTTTCTGATGCAAAATGGAATAGATTTGAAACATACTTTAGGAAAACTTATTGGTAGGGCTCCTGTGAAAAAAATAGAGTTGAATCTTTTGGGTACAGATGCAGAAGTAAAAGATGTGTGAATGTTGCTCATATTTATCATGGTGTTGAAAAGGGAGCATTTCTGATTATGGCCATCATTTGAAAATAGTGTATAATTTTAAATGTTTCTTGGTTTTCGTTCAGATAGTGTGAGCAGGAATGCATTAAACACTAATTTGTGGAGGACAGTTTGGAAAACTGGGCCTTTTCTAGTCTGGTAGGATATGAAGAGGGCAGGGTGATCTACACATGTCTGTGTATAGACTGCAACCCAATCTACATACGTATCCATTTGTAAACTTATGACAACTAAAATCAATATATGTACCAATACCCTTCTTTTTCGTTAAACTTATTGTCAATGTGATGTACAGAGGGATAATAATAAGGTAAGGCAGTGAATGTTTTTCTTGTCATATGATATCCTATTCCTCATTTTTCTTATAGTTTATTCAGCTTAAAATCGCTCCTTGATGTAACTGATGTAAAGGTAATTTTCTACATGTGGCCTTGTAAAGAATTTTATGGCAGTGGGTCCCCCATTGTCCTCTATGAAAAAATTTTGATTCCCCTTCTTTGCCCTATTCAAATTAAAGTTTCTACAATCCAACGGTTACAAACTCAAATATAGTGACACGGAGAGAGAAATCCTATGAAAACTAAAGGAAGTAAAGGAAGAAAAAGAAATTGTGGTTGTTTTTTTTTAAAAAAAAAAAAACACCATCAAAGATAAAACTTATGTTTCTTGGAGTTCATTTTGCTCACCTTGAACTTCTTTTTCCTATATATCTAGCAATTAAGCACTTGCATTCCTGTTCCAGGATGAAATTGGATATACACCAATTAAGACAAAAAGAGAAAGTAGGGCACCTATGTTTTAAAAGTCACTGCTAAAGAAAAAAAATATGACTTCATTGGGTAAGTTTAAATAGAAGCAGGATAGACGCATTGAAAGGAAATGGCAATATTCAATAAATAGTCTTGTAATGTTCGTTAAATGCCTATAACAAAGTTAGATTATACACCACCCTGTGTCATAACACTTTCCAAAGGAATCAGACCTCTAGGTTAAAAAAAATACTCAGAATGGAAACAATGGAGAAATACGAGGTCTCTTAGAACAGGTTGAAACTTTCCATTACAGATGCACAAATGCATCAAGCCAAAGAAAGGTTAGACAAAGTATATAAATTGAACCTGCCAGCTTCTTTAAACCAAAGGACATAGCTATGTAGGAAAAAAGGAAGCCAAAAATACTGGGAGAAAATCTTCACTAGCTAAGAAAGAGAAAAGTGTCTTAGCACTGAAAGATAATCAACATTCAACAATTCAAATCCCTCAGCCCCAAATAATCCTGAACTATAAGCCTGCTCTATGAAAGAAGTCTATTTAAAGAGAGACTTCAATGATGGCTAATTGAGAATGGCCTAAGGACATATGAAGAAATGCTCAAAAACTCTGACAATTAGAAAAACAGACAAATGAATTCAACATTGAAATTCCACCACAATCCATTAGAATGGCAAATTTATTTCATTGCAGAGGGAAAATCAGGAACCACTTCAGATGCCCGAATGTAGATTAATGGATCAGTAAATGTGGGGTATAAACAACTCCGAATTCCTCTTTCCATTAGAAAGAATGGCACAGTGCCCTTTGTAAGGAAATGCAAAAATTGTAAAAAAAAAAAAACTAACATGAATTAAAGTGTGCCAGACCCAACGAACATAGACAGCATACATTCTCTTATTTGTAAAAACTTGTATATGCCCATTTTAGGCCTAGAATAGGATCACAATAGCTTAATAGTAATATACATACGACCATAGAATATTAGGTTAAACAAAACCAGCTGTGAAATACAACATCAGTTGGTTTCACTTTCTTGATTTTTTAAAATGTGCTATGTGAATCTATTTCTCTTTACATGCCTTTTTCCTTTAGGTTCTGTTTTATACAATGTTGCCACTGTATTGGATTTTGGTACATACTGTATTTCATGTAATTTGATGAGAATTAGGCATGTGCAAAAATGACCATACTAGAAGATGTTAAATGAAATGAACTCCTAGATAGGGACACACCTTATTTCTACTTTCTTGCTATTGTTTTTCATGATTCTAACCTCTTCTATGATATTTGTTTTTCTTGAAAGTTCTTCCCCAAGTTTTATCCATGCTTTCATTGTATTTGCTGACAGTGGCCTACCTCTTACATATATTTTTTTTTCTACATTGTGGAGGGAAGGGAAATAATAAAATGCTGAAACCGAATACTAGTTGATGTACTGTAACAATGAGATGTACAAGACTTTAAATTTCATAATTTTATGGTGTGGGGGACGAGGGGAGATAGGGGAAGTAACAATGCTCGATAAAAAATGTACTCATTACCTTAATCATGTAATTCTAACCCCTCTCTACACAATTTTTAGAATAAAAAGTATTTTTAAAAAGAACTGAATTAAACTTATTAGCATAAAATTTTGAGAAGTATTACCTTATAATGTTGTGAATCTTGATTGTTTCCGTGGTGATGTTTCCGTTCTCATCTCTGAGTTTATTAATTTGGGTGTGTTCTCTCCTTTTTCTGATAAGGTTTGCTAAGGGTCTGTCAATTTTGTTAAGTTTTTTGAAGAACCAACTCTTTGTTTTGTTGATTCTTTCTATAGTTTTTTTGGATTCTAATTCATTTAATTCTGATTTAATTTTGATTATTTCTTTCCGTCTACTGCATTGGGGTTTATCTTGCTGCTCTTTTTCAAGGAGGTTTGGATGTGTCATTAAATTGTTAGTTTCAGATCTCTCCAATTTGTTGATGTAGGAGCTCAGAGCTATAAACTTGCCTTTGAGTGTACTGCCTTTGCTGTGTCCCAGAGGAGCTGGTAATTTTTGTGTTCGTTTTTGTTGAATAGCATGAACATTTGAATTTCCTTTCTAATCTCTTCCATGACCCACTCATGATTCAGCAGTGTGTTGTTCAGCCTCCATGTGATAGCGGACTTTATTTGGTGGCTTTGGTGTTGATGTCTAATTTTATTCCCTTGTGGTCAGAGAGAATGCAAGGTATAACTTCAATGTTTCTAAATTTAGACAAGTTTGCTTTTTGGCCTAAAATGTGGTCTATTTTAGAAAACATTCCATGTGCTGCTGAGAAGAACATGTATTCTGATGCTGCTGGGTGAAATGTTAATTAAATGTCTGTTAAGTCTAGTTGATCTATGCAGCTGTTTAGATCTGCGGTTTCTCTGTTGAGTTTTTGCCGAGTTGATCTATCTAGTGGGGAGCGTGGTGTGTTAAAATCCCCAACAATTAATGTCTTTGTATCTATATGGGATTTGAGGGAAAGTAATGTTTCTTTGATAAATTTGGGTGCTACATTGTTTGGCGAATAGATATTTGGAATTGTAATATCCTCCTGAAGGAGAGATACTTTAATTAGTATGTAGCGACCTTCTTTATCTCTTCTCATGAATTTTAATTTGAAGTCTATTTTATCTGATTTTAGGATTGCAACACCCGCTTGTTTATGAGGGCCGTTTGCTTGGTAGAGTTTGTTCTAGCCTTTAACATTGAAAATGTGTTTGTTTTTACGTTCAAGATGTGACTCCAGCAGGCAGCAGATAGAAGGGTCTTGTTTTTGAATCCAACTAGAGAGTCTATGTCGCTTAATTGGAGAGTTCAGTCCGTTAACGTTAAGAGATAGGACTGAGAGGTATTTGGGAGTTCCTGCCATGTTATCCACCTTCTTGGGGGCTGGGAAAATTGGGTTCTTCCTAAGGTTCTTGGATTCTCAGTTTGGGTGCAGTTTCTTGGCCTTTTTTGCTGTCTGGTTGGTTTTCTATGTGTAGGACATCTTTAAGAATCTTTTGTAGGGCTGGTTTGGTGGAGATGTATTGTTTCAATTTTTTTTTGCTATGGAAGGTTTTTATTTGGCCTTCAGTTATGAAGGAGAGTTTAGCTGGGTACAGTATTCTTGGTTGATAGTTGTTTGTTTTTAGGGCATGGCATACATCATTCCAGGCTCTTCTTGCTTTGATTGTCTCTGCTGAGAAATCTGAGGTAATTCTAATTGGTTTCCCTTTATAGGTGATTAACCGTTTCTCCTTGACAGCTTTAAGGGTCTTTTCTTTTGTCTGGGTTGAACCTGTGTGGAATATAATATGACAGTGGGACGTCCTATTCTGGTCTGGTCTATTTGGGGTTCTAAAAGATTCTCATATCTGAATAGGCCTATCTTTTTGTATGTTTGGGAATTTCTCTGCTAGGATCATGTAAAACTTCTGTTTCTAGGTGCTCTCTACACCCATTATCCTTAGATTGGGCTTTCTGGTGGTGTCTTCCAGGTGTTGGATAGACCTATCATATTTCTTGGACTTGTTTGGATGGTTGTATGTTCTTTCTCTATAATATCTAGGCTGTCTTCAATCCCTGACATTTGATCTTCTGCATGGTCTAACCTGCTGTCAAGACGCTCTACTTTGTTTTTTTATCTCTTTTCCTTCTAATTGGTGAGCTTTGATGGAAATTATGTTGAAGATTTTGGATCATATTACTTCAAATTTTTTGAATATTCATATACTTGTTGAATGAATTCCTCTTAGTCTTCTCATCCAAGAACACAGATCGCTTCACAGTGTGATCTGCAAGAGCTTAGGAAATGAGCAAATGAGTACAGAAGTCACATAAAATCAAAAATACAATACTTCCAAAGATAGTAAATTTGTATTGTATTTCTTCATTACATCCTGATTTTTGAAATTCTGTAATTCCTGATAGTCCATTTTATTTTATCAATGTGATGTATTTCCAAGAGTTTTGTAAACTCTGTGGAGGCTTATGTATTCATCAGGACACAAAGTGTGAGAAGTTAGATCTACACCATAGAACTTACGCAATGACTAGTGTGAAAATAATATTGCATGACAAATGACAATGGGGAAACCTATGTAACACAATACTCATAAGACAATATGTTGGGGTTAATGGATAAAGGCAAAAAGAGAGAAAAATGAGGAAGAGGGTTACAATTTCAACAAGCATTGAACTCATAGCTTGTATAACTATACCCCTATGTAGATCACTATGACAATAAAATTTAAATAAGAAAGAAAGTATTAGACGTAAATGATAGCATAGATGGGAACACAAGTGTATATCTTCAACACTTTTTCAAACATAATAATGAAAATATCTATTAATTCTTTGAATTCTAATTTTGCAATTAGCTTGTTTTTGCTTATACAAGACAAACACAACAGAAAAGAATTTTGGGCTCATTAGACAAATATTCTTTAGAATTGTTGTATCTATAACAAACCTATGAATATCCTTGTTAATTATTTCCAGATTACAGAAGGCATAGAAGGGTCTTTTGCACAGATCATATATTAATATGGTTTTGTTAACAGTGAATAGTATTCTTCCATTTATTTACTATTTTTAGTACCAAATAAATCATTAAAAAGTTAATGTTCCACACAAATTTAATGTGGATATGTATTTTACACTCAAGGATGCACACTGATATTGTAATGATAACTTTCAACACATTATTTAGACATGAATACACTACTGCTAGAGCTTTGATATAATCATTCTATCACAGGTGACCACTGAGTAAGTGGGTGAAAATTGTATGATACCTTTAGATTGCAGAAGTTACTCATAGCAAAATAAAACCTACAGATAGGGAGAACACATGTCAAATTTTTAAAATACGTGATTTGTTAAAATCTCTATTGAACCTAGTTATACATATAATTATACTATAGGGTGAAATTCATAAATTTTAGAAAATATTCTACACCTCAATACAACTGTGGTCAAGTGGCACTTCCACCTACCCACACCACACAAAACAAGGGTATACTAAGCAAAGTTCCTCAGACGTTCTTTGCCCACTATGAATCCCAATTTTAAAACTATCTGTAATTACTTCTTTTTATTTTCTTACCACTTGAATGAATTACTGCTTACATTGAAGTTGATAAGCTGCCCCTACTTTTGGATGCACATTGAACTATAATGAAAGTGGGGTTTTTGTTTATTTTTTTCTGTTTGCCTTAGGGCACATTCATTTCGAAACCAGAATTTAATCTTCTCGTTTCATAACATTTGTTTTTTTTTATTTCAAATCAGAATGCATTTGACAACAACTTTTGAGGAGATTAAGTCATTGTGAATAGTAATAAATGTGAAGTTAACATTATACTTGAGGTCAATAGGCTTTCATTTTTCTGTATATATCAAATTCTATCTTTGATAATCAAAAAGAAGATCATCAATCTGTTACAGTTTGGTCGACAACATTTCATAATTATTACAGTTTAATGTCAAACAGTATATTGTTTGTATCAACTTTTTATGTCCTGCTCATATTTGCAGTATCGATCAGGGAAGACTAATTTCCTTGGAAAATTTAAAAAGAACAAAATCTCCCAATGCAATAAGAGTCACATGTGGTAAAGCTGCCTCTATTTCATTCAGATCAATAGGGCATTTGAATACCATAATCAGTTTTTTTTTCTGTTGTTATTTTTTGTCTCTGTTTTTGAATCATTTTCTTCAAAAGATGACATAAAGAGAAAATGCAAGGAAGACTAACGAACGTTTTTGTCAAAAGATGATGAAGTTCTAGAAGAGTCTTTTTTTGTGAAACTCTTAATAAAATTATTGATGACTAAAGAAACTAAACAAGAAAAAATAATACCTAAAGATTGATTTATTGTGGGTTTATAGAACATAGAATGTGTAGAGATGTCTAGGCAGCACCATTTACAAAGAATCAGTAGTTGCTGTGAAGATGAAAAGTGTGACACATCCATTCACATTATTCCTCTACTGAATATTCACACATTTCGCTTATACCGAATCGGAGGCTACAAATGCATACTAAAAGGAAATGGGACTTTGTCGTCCTAATTCAGGCCGGAAGTCAGCACTTCCGTTGCCATATGCGGAAGTGTGGCTGAGTTCTGTCAGTTCCTAAAACGAAAGTGAGGTTTATGAGCTACATCACAATAACGGTGACCCCACCTAGAGAAGTCATTATACAGAAGTAGCTGTTGCTGTGGAAAACCAACTAGTGGGACATCGTCCGTCGTGGGGAGGAGGAGATCCTGACTTGTTTGGTGAATCCAGTTAACTGAAGGACACAGGTAACAGTCCCTTGCCTTCTCTTCTTTCTTTTAAGTCTTAGATATGTAAATCATCTCTTTGGCTCGTGTATGTGATTAGAACTTTTCTCACTTTCTACCCCTGACATCCCAAATGTAGTTCTAATAATTTTCTCCAACTAGGCCGGCTTGTTCCATGGGAAAAGAATGAAAATTCTTTACTTTCTTAGACTTCAGAAAATAGCTATTTCCATTCTGGAGAACTCGAAATTTACTATTATTCCCCTCACATTTATGTGCATCAAAGCAATCATATGTTTAATGTCTTCTGGCTCTACTTCGCCGCCACTAGACACTGCACAACTCAAATTCAATACCCATTGAACCAAAGCCCAATCTGAAACATTGACTAAAGAGTCTCAATGATTCCTTTGCTTTGCAATACATATCTGCCCTAAGAAGCAGTTGCTTAAACAATATTACATATTAATATTATAATCTGAATAGGATATCACAGTATATCTGTGAGAATAGCAAATCCTCATTCACATAATTGCATATTTTCAATAGGTATTAGATATTTATACATTGGAATTTGGATATTGTTAACTCAGACATCCATAATTAAGAAGACCTTTTCCAAATTCACTAAAAAGTTGTCATGATGCATCATCCTCTGATTTGATAAGGTAGAAAGGCATGAAAAATACAAAATATTTTGATTTCAAAAGTTATACATTTCCATAGCGTGTTATAATCTGTGAAGTAGACAGGGAATATCCATGCATTTCAATTCAAGTGTGTCCAGCAACAAAACGTATTAGAGATGAATAGGTTTTACCCAGGTTTTTTTTTTTTTTTTTCATATCGCAGAGGAACCACATTTATGATGTGGTTTTGATGTATTTAGTCATGTTTCCTCCCAGAATTTTTTTTTATCTGCAGGACTTGCTAATATTTATCTGCCTGTCACAATGCAAAAAGGTAAAAATGTTTACACATTTGTTTGGGGAAATTATGTTAAATGGTCTTGTTCACACTATATTTTGGAATAACAGAAAATACATTGATGGGAGCTGAGAGAATGGGATAATGAGATTTCTCCTGATTGAATCTGAAACTTTAGACATTTTGATAATTATTACTATGACTTTTGATGTTCTAGATTGAAAAGTGAAAACGAATGTAAATGATCGGCATATTGGAGATTGAAATGTAAGAAAGCAATTAAATAAGTGGAGCTCAGTGGATGTATGCTCTGAGAAGATAAAACAAGCTAACAGTTCCACTTGACCTCATTGAATAATTTTTAACTAGAATAAATATTTTTCATAATGCTAAAAAGTAACAACTCCCTATTAGAAACAGAATACATAAGAAATTAAATTCCAGAGTAATACTCTTTGTCAAATTTTGAATCTATATTCTCCAAATACAGATTCCTAAGTTAAGCTAGAGTTCATAAAGGAAATAACATTGAAGACTTGGCATGATCCCAATGCATTGATTTTCCCGAGGTATTTTTCTCTTTCAGAGGAATGTGTGGATCCTGAGAGGTTATTGCAGTGTCCCTATGTTAAAAATCACAAAATCAGATCATGCAGGTTCCCATACCATCTTGTGAAATGTAGAAAGATAATGTTTTATTGGAACATGTTGATATTATGTAATTACTTTAGTTCATAGAACAATTTGCATATTGTTTTTATGATAAACTCTGGGAAATGTACGTGAAAGATATGAAAGATTGTGGGCATAAATGGAATAGAAATTTGTATTTCCTTTGAAATCTCTTCAGCATGTAATGGAAAGTAAGACAATCGAAGCCCAACTCGGTTATTTCTGGAGTTGTATATCTCAATCTCTATTCAAAACAGAACAAAGGCAAGATGTGTGCAATTATGTTAAACTGTGTGTGCCATATTTCACAAAACGTAGAGGTGGTTTCCTTTTCCTCCCCAGTGCCTAATGGCCGAAATGTAAATTAATTTTATAATTACACATTATTTTGTTAAAACAGCCATTGTATTATCATATGGCCTAGAATTCAGTTTGGATAATTTAGTTATGATGCCATGGTTATAAACTGTTAACATGGGAGATGTAATGTGTCTCTTTTCTTTATTTAGGGTATTGATTAAAACTTGCTTTTAGTTTCATCCAAATTTCACCAAATTTGAAGGTTCACAGAACAGGTAGAAAATTATGTTTTCCTTCTTGTCACACTGCTATAATAGGTTCCAAAACAATTGGGGCAATGTCATTCTTTCTGATGGAGGCATAGAATTCCACTGAGTATAAATCCATTTTCTTGATCCATTAATTTACGGAGGGGCAACAGGATTGCTTCCATATCTTAGCTAGGATAAATAATGCTGCAATAAATCTAGCTGTGCTGGTAGCTTTAGTGTGGTATTGTTTGTTATCATTTGGGTAAATGCCCCAAAGTGGGATTGCTGTGTCATGGGAGAGCTGTATGTGGAGTCTTTTCATGAAACACCATGCTACTTTCCAAAGTGGTTGAAGAAGTTCACACTCCCAATGACAATGCAGTAGGATTCCCTTCTGGCCACATGCCCTCCTGCATCTGATGTTAGGAGAGTTCTTGAGTATCGCCATTCTATCTGGGGTGAGGAGGAATGTCAATGTTCTTTTGATTTGCATTTAGTTCATGGCTAGATGTGTTGAGCATTTCTTCCATCTTTTCTCTCTAGAGAGGTTTCTCTTTAATCTTTAGCTGACTTAATTATTGGTCAGTTGTTTTTTGAGTATTTGTTGTTGGGGGATTTAATTTTTTGAGTTCAAGGTATATTTTAGATATGAGACCCTTGTCAGTTGTATGGCTAGTGAAGACCTTCTCCTAAACTGTGGGCTTTCTATTGATATTGCTAGGTATGTCCTTTCCCATGCAGAAGCTCTGCAGCTTCATACAATCCTATTTTCCAAACTTTCTTTGACTGTGTTTCTGAATCTCTATTACTCAAAATTTGGCCTGTGCCAAGGAGACCTATGGTTTCTCCTATTCCATCCTGTATGGTGTCTGGGTGTCTGTTTTAACTGAAAGGACTTTAATCTATTTGGAGTTCATTCTGATGCAGGTTGATACTCGAAGATTTACCTTTAGTTTTCTACAGGTGATGAATCAGTTTTGTCAGCACGACTTACTGAAAAGGCTAACTTTCTTCCATTCTATTTTTTACCTTTTTTATGCATGTTTATGTAGCTATAGGACTGTGGGTTGATTTCTAGGTTTTCAATTCTATTCCGTTGGTCCTGTGGTCCCTGGTTCCAGTAGCAAGCTGTTTTAATATACTATGTTTTTGTAGTAGAGTTGGAAATTTGCTATTGATATTCCTCCAGGACAATTCTGTCTGTTGAGGATTGTTTTTGCCATTTGGGATCTTTTGTTGTTCCATATGAATTTTTGGATTGTTTCTTCCATTTCCTTGAAAAATGAGTTTGGAATATTGATATCCATCTTATTGAATTTCTAGATGGCTTTGGGAAGTATTGCCATTTTCAGGATTTGATCCTTCCTATCCTGGAACATGGGTGGTTTTTCCAATTTCTAAGTTCTGTTTAGATTTCCCTTTTCAGATCGTTAAAGATTTAATCATAGAGATCCTTCACTTCTTTGGTTAAGTTAATTCTTAGGTATTTCAATTTTTGTGGGGCAATTAGGAATGGAGTTGCTTTCCTGATTTCAGGCACACCTTTCTCATTATTGGTATTCATAAAAGCCATTTACTTTTATGTGTGAATTTTATATGCTGCGACTTTGCCAAAGTTTCTAATGAGCTGGAGTCATTTGGGAGTGGAGTCCGTGAGAATTTGTAAATACAAGATCATGTCCTCTGCAAAGAGGGAGTTTTTTTACTTCATTTTATGGTGTTTGGATCCCCTTTATATTTCATCTTGTCTTAGTGCAGTTGTTGAGCATTCTAGTGCTAAATTGAAGAGAACTGGAGAGAGTGGACATCCTTGTCTGCTTCCTGAGTTAGACGGAATGGCTTTATATTTTCATCATTGTGTAAAATGCTGGCTGTAGGTTTGTGTTTATTGTATTGAAGAATGTTCCATGGATTCCTATTTTTTCCAGAGCCTTCATGATAAAGGAGTGTTGGATCTTGTCATTGACTTTTCTGCATCTATTGAAGTAACCATGTGGGACATATCCTTGCTCTTGTTGATGTGGTGAATTATAGAAATTGATTTGTGTATATTGAACTAATTTGTGTATATTTGCATCCCTGAAATGCACCCAGTTTGATGTTGATGTATGATTTTTTGTATGAGTTTTTGAATTTGATTAACCAAAATATTGTGGAGTAGTTTTAGTTCGATGTTTTTGAAAGTAATGGGTCCTTAATTTCCTTTCTTTAATGAAACCAGGCCACAATTTGGGATTGAGGGTTATGATGGCTTCATACAAAGAGCATAGAAATCAAATTTTCCTTCAATTTCATTGAAGATTTTGAGGAGTACTGGTTTAATTCTGCTTTGAAGGCCTTGTGGAATTCCATTGAAAATCCATTCTGTCCTGGGCTTTTCTTTGATGGGTGGTCTGTTATTGCTGTTTCTATTTAGATTCTTGATATGGGTCTGTGAAGTTGGTTTAACTCACTTTGGTTTAGTTTTGGCATGTGGAAATTTGATAGGAAATAGTCCATTTCTAAGGTCCATTTCTTCCAGATACCAAAAATTATTAGCATAACGGTTTGAGATGTATTCCCTTATAATGTTCTGAATCCTGGTTCTTCCTGTGGTAATGTTTCCATTTTCCTCTCTGTTTACTTGGTGTGGTCTCTGTGATTGGTGGCAAATTCAAGGATTGTTTCACTAGAACCAAGAAGAAAATCACCCAACTTACATCATATCTGAATTACTTTATATGAATGTTCTTCTCATTCTCTTATAATCAATTTAAATCAGTAAAGCCAGAGACAACCGTATTATGTTTGACGAATAGATTTTGTCCTTATTCCCTGGTTTCAAGATTCACTCATCACATCAATTCTGATAGTGTGAATGGCAGTATCTTCACCTGTTAATTGATCAATGTACGGACTGATTGTTGGGTTACCCTGTCTTCCTACTGAAATTGATTAATGAATATTTTAGGATTGATTATAGGATTTAAATTTACTCCATGAATTAGTATAAAATATTTGAGATTCTTGAGATGATTTACAATTTGCACTTTGCAAAGATACATTTTAATAAAATGTGTTCAGAGCTATTTTTTACGCAATAATTTGTACATGGATTTCAAATTTCTCATTCCTGAATAAAGTTTGAATATATTGGATATGTTTTAGATTGGAAATTCAAAATTAGATGTGTAATTACAAAGGTTTTGCTCTCTTAGTACTTATGAGATGGTTTAAAGAATTGTAATTGCTAGCATAAACGTCCTTCTAGATTCACAAATAGATAGTACATTTTATTGTGTGGAATGTGAAAACATTTTCTCTCTGATACCCTAAGGTGGAAAATACAAGAAAAATTGAACATTAATGGTTTTGCTTGGAATGTTTCATAAGCAATTATTTAACTCGACATCATGTAATTTGTCTTCCTGGCAAATATGTGACCTCATGCTTTTTATAAATGAGGTAATAAATTCAAATTGTATTGATATTGTCAAGTATTTTCTTCTGTTCAGTACATAAAAAACAAGCTTATTCAACATTAGACCTAGGTGAATTTATGTGCGCCTGTCATCACAAGAGGGCCTCATATATTTTTCTCTCAAAAGGCAGTAAGCACACTAAGAACTTATATTCAAACGTCTGTTCTATGTCAAATGTATTACAATATTATGTGAAGGATGAATGGGCAGTTTATATAATGAAAAAGTGCTGTGGAAATGTAATGGGAATAGATAAATTCACGTTTGCCTCTGGTGACAATTTCTAATTCAGGAAGATTATGGAAATGACTTAAAGTCATCATGTTTACAAACTGAACAGATCAATTTAGTAATTGAACAACAACAGGATACATTTATACTTGTGGATAGGGAGTTTGTCTTCTGCTGTAATGCAGGGGAAAAAGATTATGTCATGTGAAATTAATTTGGGGTAGAAAATCACACTTGAGACCGACCAGGTGAAAATGTTGTTAATTCTAGCATGTCATGCATTTGACATATAAGGATCTAATTACAAATTAATAAAGACAAGAATTTTTTTCAGATTCATTTCTGGAAATCATCTCAAAATCAAATACTATAGACAATCTTATCCTTAAGGAAAACCATGGGTACTCATAGACCTGCAGTGTGCATGATTGTTGGGAACATACAAACTCAAAAATCATTTGCACATTTTGGATAACAAAAAGAAGAAGAAGCCTGGTACAGGTCGCTTAAGAAACTTAGAACGATGAAATCTGAGAATCAGTTTACAAAGTAGCCTAACAGGAATAGTTTCCCAATCTCATCACAAATTAACCATCTCAAAAATGGAAGTGGCACTGTTGATCAAGTGGTAGAACATTAGAGTGGTGAAGAAATCAGTGACTCTGCCCAAGCCCATAGTTGAAGGCCAGCGACCAACAAGAAGATTAACCAAAGAGAGGAACGTAATGACATATTCATCAACAATGCCGCATATTTACAGGTTTTTCCGAAATCTCTGATTTTTTTCCTTCCACATAAGAGCCACTTCGATTTTATGAACACCCTACACTTACTATCATGTATTTTCTCTCCAAATTTCATACAAAAATGTTTTATGGGGCCGTGATATTTATTTTTTTTCATTGGTTATTAGAACACATAATGTGACCCCATGGGATTACTAATTCTATTCCCTTATGATAGTATTTCTTACTTATTTAATCATAGTTTTTCTGGCATCTAAAAAGTAGATCATACTAAAGACCCTGAGAGAATCTGTGACAAAGTAGGAGGCCATGTTACTTGCTGATTTTTCTCAAAGATTTATTCAAACCTAGTTTGTCATTATATATATATTTGAGCTGATTTGTGTATGTGATCAGATATTTTTGTTGCCCGTCCATTTGTAGGTGCAAGTTTTGTGTCTCTGTGTGTACAAACTGAAAAGGAGTACAGTTTTTCCTACTGTTTCAACACCCATACGTTGACACAGGACATATTTCTATTATTTTTGGAATTTCTCCTGCCTTCTTTTGATTTAAATCAATTATGAAAAAATTATGCACAGGTTATCAAGGATTTTTATGTGTCTTCCTTGGTAATAAGCATTGAATCCTTGATTGGGGCCTTGGTATTCAAACCTCTAACCTGGGCTTGATCCCAGTAATATATTCCCCATGTTGGTATCCTTCAGGCAAAGAATTCTCAGAACCATATTTATTTGAGTAAGCAATGTAAAGGTAGAAATGTTACCCTTAGTCAATGGAAATTTTCTATGTTCATTTCAAAGTCCAATATTTCAGTATTCATACTAAGAGGTCACATGCATGTCGTTTTTAAAGGTCAATTATTTTTACAAACTGCTGAATATATTTACCTGATACCACTTCACAATGTGATTGTGAATTAACAATAGCATTTGTTTTGTCCACATATAAGATTGGAAAAACTGTTTATATGTTTGAGCCACGGATTATTTCTTGTAATTGTACCTGTAGGTATTTGCATGGTATCCCTTCATATTTTACTTGCATACACTAAAACATGTATCCTTTGGTAGATTTCATCTCATGAAACAATCACACTTTGTGAATGCATATATTCACAATTATTGAAATGGAGATCAATTTATCATGTTGATTTACATTCATTGCAATAACATTGTATAGGAAAAATACTATGGATTTTGTTTTCTATACAATCACATGAATTATTTCTTCCTTTTTTCCTGGATGCATGATATATCCATGAATATTTAACAAGAGACTCGTTTCAGAAACTGTGCGAAGACCTGGGTGAGCCTGAATTGGTGGTATTAGAAAAATTTTGATGAACTGGATAATAATCACTCAAGTAATACAATAATTAGCATCACACTTCAAATGTTCAATGAAATTTGCATGTTCTGAGACAGCATGTCCACGTGTAATCTGTGAGGTTTGTTTACAATGATCAAATTTCTGTAGAAATGGAAGTGGAAGCAACCATGAAAATTTTTGAAAATAACTGGGGATGTGCTCTCACTAGTTTTTGAGTATTTCTCCAACTACTAGTGAAGTTATTGTTCATATGGAGAAAACAGAAATATATATTCAAGTATTTTCCATTGAAAGTAAAATAATATTTTTTCTTTATTTCTTTGCAGGAGTCATTCTATGAGCAAACCATGAGTTCAAACCATTTCTCATTGTACCATCTACATCTTACATTTATTACTATATTCTGGTGCTCACTCAACCAAATGAATTAATTTTGATTTCAACTCCCTAATCAATCCCTATTGCCCCTTACCTTGAATCCAGAAGTAAACCCTGGTGTTTATGTCCTATTTGGAATTCACCATGTCCCTCAACCCATAGACATGTTAAGGTTCGAATATAGAAACTTCAATAATCAAGTCGAAATCTAATTTTTTTCCCAATGGAGAATAAATCATACTTCATTTTTCACTGTCGTTGTTTGCCTGTGAAAATCATCTTCCATTTCATACATTGTTATAATTGCAGAGCCTAATACATAACAAAACTGTAATGACATTAGACCTCTTACAAAAATCTTACACCAATTATATATTCCATAGAGAATGGTCATTAAAATTTCAATGGGATTTTTCAACCAACATTCTGAAGTATATTCCTTACTATACAATCTTCTCGTCCATCTCAATGATTTCCACTTGTAAACTCATCTAAAGAAGGATTCTGGGAGTTCCTCCTAAAAGCTGTGGCAGAAAAAAACAGATTCATGGATGTGTACACAAACTACTATTCAAACCATATTCTTTTGAGGGGCCAAATTGCAACTTGTGAAGATGCCATGATTTTGTGCTAGAAGTGTGACATTTTGAGTGCCAGAGGGTGTGCATATTTTGGCAATATCCCAATGTATTTCCAAAGTGTTCCAAGAAGAGTGGGCTGTATCTGTCGAGTGTAACACCATATTATGGAAACATATTTGATGGCTATCTTCATATTCAACTTGTGTGGGATTTGCTCCACATATATAAGGCCCTACATATTTATACTGGACTTGCAGTGTGGTCCAAAACCTTTCTGATGCAAAATGGAATAGTTTTTGAAACATACTTTAGGAAAACTTATTGGTAGGACTCCTGTGAAATAAATAGAGTTGAATGTTTTGGGTACAGTTGCAGAAGTTAAAGATGTGTGAATGTTGCTCATATTAATCATGGTGTTGAAAGGGGAGCATTTCTGATTATGGCCACAATTTGCAAATAGTGTATAATTTTAAATGTTTCTTGGGTTTTCTTGAGATATTGTGAGCAGGAATGCATTAAAAACTAATTTGTGAAGGAGAGTTTAGAACCTGTATACTCATGGAAATCTGGGCCTTTTCTAGTCTGGTAGGGATGTGAAGAAGACAGGGTAATCTACACATGTCTGTGTATAGACAGCAACCCAATCTACATACGTATCCATTTGTAAACTTATGAAAACTAAAATCAATATATGTACCAATACCCTTCTTTTTCGTTAAACTTATTATCAATGTGATGTACAGAGGGATTATAATAATGAAGGTAAGGCTGTGAATCTTTTTCTTCTCATATGATATCCTATTCCTCATTTTTCTTACACTTTATTCAGCTTAAAATCACTCCCTGCTGTAACTGATGTAAAGGTAATTTTCTACATGTGGCCTTGTAAAAAATTTTATGGCATGGGGTCCCCATTGTCCTCTTTGAAAAAATTGTGATTCCCCTTCTTTGCTCTATTCAAATTAATGTTTATACAAACCACCGGTTACCGAACTCAAATATAGTGACAAGGAGAGAGAAATCCTATGAAAACTAAAGGAAATAATGCGCGAAAAAAATTGTGGTTGTTTTTTTTTTTTTTAAAAAAAAAACACCATCAAAGATAAAACTTATGTTTCTGGGAGTTCATTTTGCTCACCATGAACTTCTTGTTCCTATATATCTAGCAATTAAGCACTTGCATTCCTCTTCCAGGATGAAATTGGATATGCACCAATTAAGACAAGAAGAGAAAGAAGGGCACCTTTGTTTTAAAAGTCACTGCTAAAGAAAAAAAATATGACTTCATTGGGTAACTTTAAATAGAAGCAGGATAGACGCATTGAAAGAAATAGCAATATTCAATAAATAGTCTTGTAATGCTCATTAAATGCCTATAACAAAGTTAGATTATACACCACCCTGTGTCATAACACTTTCCATAGGAATCCGACCTCTGGTTAAAAAAAAAACTCAGAATGGAAACAGTAGAGAAATACGAGGTCTCTTAGAACAGGTTGAAACTTTCCATTACAGATGGACAAATGCATCAGCCAAAGAAAGGTTAGACAAAGTCTATAAATTGAACCTGCCAGCTTCTTTATACCAAAGGACATAGCTATGTAGGAAAAAAGGAAGCCAAAAATACTGGGAGAAAATCTTCACTAGCTAAGAAAGTGAAAAGTGTCTTAGCGCTGAAATATAATCAACATTCAACAAGTCAAATCCCTCAGCCCCAAAGAATCCTGAACTATAAGCCCGCTCTATGAAAGAAGTCTATTAAAAGAGAGACTTTAATGATGGATAATTGAGAATGGCCTAAGGACATATGAAGAAATGCTCAAAAACTCTGACAATTAAAAAAAAAAGACAAATGAATTCAACATTGAAATTCCACCAATTCCATTAGAATGGCAAAGTTATGTTCATTGCAGAGGGAAAATCAGGAACCACTCCAGATGCCTGAATGTAGATTAATGGATCAATAAATGTGGGGTATAAACACCTCAGAATTCTACTTTCCATTAGAAAGAATGGCACAGTGCCCTTTGTAAGGAAATGCAAAAATTGTAAAAAAAAAACAAACATGAATTAAAGTGTGCCAGACCCAACGAGCATAGACTCCATAAATTCTCTTATGTGTAAAAACTTGTATATGCCCATTTTAGTCCTAGAATAGGATCACAATAGCTTAATAGTAATATACATACGACCATAGAATATTAGGTTAAACAAAACAAGCTGTGAAATACTAAATCACTTGGTTTCACTTTCTTGATTTTTTAAAATGTGCTCTGTGAATCTATTTCCTTTACTTGCCTTTTTCCTTTAGTTTATGTTTTATACAATGTTGCCACTGTATTGGATTTTGGTACATACTGTATTTCATGTAATTTGATGAGAATTAGGCATGTGCAAAAATGACCATACAAGAAGATGTTAAATGAAATGAACCCCTAGATAGGGACACAACTTATTTCTACTTTCTTGCTATTGTTTCTCATGATTCTAAACTCTTCTAAGTGATTTGTTTTTCTTCAATGTTCTTCCCCAAGTTTTATCCCTGTTTTCATTGTATTTGATGGCAGTGGCCTGCCTCTTTAATAATTTTTTTTTTCTACATTGTGGAGGGAAGGGAAATAATAAAATGCTGAAACAGAATACTAGTTGATGTAACAATGAGATGTACAAGACTTTAAATTTTACAATTTTAGGGTGTGGGGTTTGAGAGGAGGTAGGGGAAGTAACAATGCTCGATAAAAAATGTACTCATTACCTTAATCATGTAATTCTAACCCCTCTATACACAATTTTTAGAATAAAAAGTATTTTTAAAAAGAACTGAATTAAACTTATTAGCATAAAGTTTTGAGAAGTATTCCCTGATAATGTTCTGAATCATGGTTGTTTCCGTGGTGATGTTTCCGTTCTCATCTCTGAGTTTATTAATTTGGGTGTGTTTTCTCCTTTTTGTGATAAGGTTTGCTAAGGGCCTGTCAATTTTGTTAAGTTTTTCGAAGAACCAACTCTTTGTTTTGTTGATTCTTTCTATAGTTAATTTGGATTCCTATTCATTTAATTCTGATTTAATTTTGATTATTTCTTTCCTTCTACTGGACTGGGGTTTATCTTGCTGCTCTTTTTCAAGGAGGTTTAGATGTGTCATTAAATTGTTAGTTTCAGATCTCTCCAATTTGTTGATGTAGGAGCTCAGAGCTATAAACTTGCCTCTGAGTACTGCCTTTGCTGTGTCCCAGAGGAGCTGGTAATTTGTGTGTTCATTTTTGTTGAATAGCATGAACATTTGAATTTACTTTTTAATCTCTTCCATGACCCACTCATGATTCAGCCGTGTGTTGTTCAGCCTCCATGTGATACCGGACTTTCTTTTGTGTCTTTTCGTGTTGCATTCTAATTTAATTCCCTTTTGGTCAGAGAGAATGCAAGGTATAACTTCAATGTTTCTGAATTTAGACAAGTTTGCTTTGTGGCCTAAAATGTGGTCTATTTTAGAAAACGTTCCATGTGCTGCTGAGAAGAACGTGTATTCTGATGCTGCTGGGTGAAATGTTTGGTAAACGTCTGTTAAGTCTAGTTGATCTATGCAGCTGTTTAGATCTGCGGTTTCTCTGTTGAGTTTTTGCTGAGTTGATCTATTTAGTGGGGAGAGTGGTGTGTTAAAATCCCCAACAATTAATGTCTTTGGATCTATATGGGATTTGAGGGAAAGTAGTGTTTCTTCGATAAATTTGGGTGCACCATTGTTTGGCCAATAGATATTTAGAATTGTAATATCCTCCTGAAGGAGAGATACTTTAATTAGTATTTAGCGACCTTCTTTATCTCTTCTCACGATTTTTAATTTGAAGTCTATTTCATCTGATATTAGGATTGCAACTCCCGCCTGTTTATGAGGGCCGTTTGCTTGGTATATTTTGTTCCAGCCTTTAACATTGAAAATGTGTTTGTTTTTACGGGCAAGATGTGACTCCGGCAGAGAGCAGATAGAAGGGTCTTGTTTTTGAATCCAACTAGACAGTCTATGTCGCTTAATTGGAGAGTTCAGTCCGTTAACGTTAAGATATAGGACTGAGAGGTATTTGGGAGTTCCTGCCATGTTATCCACCTTCTTGGTGGCTGCGACAACTGGGTTCTTCCTAAGGTTCTTGGATTCTCAGTTTGGGTGCAGTTTCTTGGCCTTTTTTGCCATCTGGTTGGTTTTCTATGTGTAGGACATCTTTAAGAATCTTTTGTAGGGCTGGTTTGGTGGAGATGTATAGTTTCAATTTTTCTTTGCTTTGGAAGGTTTTTATTTGGCCTTCAGTTATGAAGGAGAGTTTAGCTGGGTACAGTATTCTTGGTTGATAGTTGTTTGTTTTTAGGGAATGGCATACGTCATTCCAGGCTCTTCTTGCTTTGATTGTCTCTGCTGAGAAATCTGAGGTAATTCTAATTGGTTTCCCTTTATAGGTGATTAACCTTTTCTCCTTGACAGCTTTAAGGATCTTTTCCTTGGACTGGGTTGATCCTGTGTGGATTATAATGTGACAGTGGGATGTCCTATTCTGGTTTGGTCTATTTGGGGTTCTAAAAGCTTCTTATATCTGAATAGGCCTACCTTTTTGTATGTTTGGGAATTTCTCTGCTAGGATCCTGTTAAACAAATTACCTAGACTTTTAACTTCTGTTTGTAGGTGCTCCTCTGCAACCATTTTCCTTAGATTGGGCCTTCTGGTGGAGTCTTCCAGGTGTTGGATAGACCTATCATATTTCTTGGACTTGTCTTGGATGGTTGTATGTTCTTTCTCTATAATATCTAGGCTGTCTTCAATCCCTGAAATTCGATCTTCTGCATGGTCTAACCTGTTGTCAAGACCCTCTACTTTTTTTTTTATCTCTTTTCCTTATAATTGGTCAGCTTTGATGGTAATTCCCTATTAGAAACAGAATACATAAGAAATTAAATTCCAGAGTAATACTCTTTGTCAAATTTTGAATTTATATTCTCCAAATACGGATTCCTATATTAAGCTAGAGTTCATAAGGGAAATAAGATTGAAGACTTGGCATGTTCCCAATGCATTGATTTTCCAAAGGTATTTTTCTCTTTCAGAGGAATGTGTGGATCCTGAGAGGTTACTGCACTGTCCCTTTGCTAAAAATCAAAAAATCAGATCATGTAGGTTCCCTTACCATCTTGTGAAATGTAGAAAGCTAATGTTTCATTAGAACATGTTGATATTATGTAATTACTTTAGTTCATAGATCAATTTGCATATTGTTTTTAAGATAAATTGTGGGAAATGTACGTGAAAGATATGAAAGATTGTGGGCACAAATGTAATAGATTTTTGTATTTCTTTTGAAATCACTTCAACCTGTAATGGAAAGTAAGACAATCGAAGCCCAACTCGGTTATTTCTGGAGATGTATATCTCAATCTCTATTCAAATCAGAACAATGGCAAGATGTGTGCAATTATGTTAAACTGTGTGTGCCATATTTCACAAAACGTAGAGGTGGTTTCCTTTTCCTCCCCAGTGCCTAATGGCCCAAATGTAAATTAATTTTGTTATTAAATTTTATTTTGTTAAAACAGTCATTGTATTATCATATGGGCTAGAATTCAGTTTGGATAATTTAGTTATGATGCCATGGTTATAAACTGTTAACATGGGAGATGCATTGTGTCTCTTTTCTTTATTTAGGTTACTGATTAAAAACTTGCTTTTAGTTTCATCCAAATTTCACCAAATTTGAAGGTTCACAGAACTGTGGGGAGAACATTATGTTTTTCTTCTTGTAACACTGCTATACTAAGTTCTAGATCAAATGGGGCAATGTCATTCTTTCTGATGGAGGCATAGAATTCCACTGAGTATAAATCCATTTACTTGGTCCATTAATTTAGGGAGGGGCATATGGGTTGCTTCCATATCTTAGCTAGGATAAATAATGCTGCAATAAATCTAGCTGCGCTGGTAGCTTTGGTGTGGTCTTGTTTGTTATCATTTGGGTAAATGCCCCAAAGTGGGATTGCTGTGTCATAGGAGAGCTGTATGTGGAGTCTTTTCATGAAACACCATGCTACTTTCCAAAGTGGTTGAACAAGTTCACACTCCCAATGACAATGCAGTAGGATTCCCTTCTGGCCACATGCCCTCCTGCATCTGATGTTATGAGAGTTCTTGAGTATAGCCATTCTATCTGGGGTGAGGTGGAATGTCAATGTTCTTTTGATTTGCATTTATTTTATGGCTAGTTGTGTTGAGCTTTTCTTCTAGCTTTTCTCTCCAGAGAGGTTTCTCTTAATCTTTAGCTGACTTAATTATTGGTCAGTTGTTTTTTTGAGTATTTGTTGTTGGGGGATTTACTTTTTTGAGTTCAAGGTATATTTTAGATATGAGACCCTTGTCAGTTGTATGGCTAGTGAAGACCTTCTCCCAATCTGTGGGCTTTCTATTGATATTGAAAGGTATGTCTTTTCCCATGCAAAAGCTCTGCAGCTTCATAAAATCCTATTTTCCAAACTTTCTTTGATTGTGTTTCTGAATCTCTATTACTCAAATTTTGGCCTGTGCTAAGGAGAACTATGGTTTCTCCTATTCCATCCTGTATGGTGTCAGGGTGTCTGTTTTAACTCAAAGGACCTTAATCTATTTGGACTTGATTCTGATGCAGTTTGATACATGAGGATCTAGTTTTAGTTTTCTACAGGTGATGAATCAGTTTTGTCAGCGCCACTTACTGAAAAAGCTTACTTTCTTCCATTCTATTTTTTACCTCTTTTATGGAAGTTTCATTAGCTATAGGACTGTGGGTTGATTTCTATGTTTTCAATTCTATTCCGTTGGTCCTGTGGTGTCTTGTTCCAGTAGCAAGCTGTTTTAATATACTATGTTTTTGTAGTAGAGTTGGAAATTTGCTATTGAAATTCCTCCAGGACAATTCTTTCTGTTGAGGATTGTTTTTGCCATTTGGGATCTTTTGTTGTTCCATATGAATTTTTGGATTGTTTCTTCCATTTCCTTGAAAAATGAGTTTGGAATATTGATATCCATTTTATTGAATTTCTAGATCGCTTTGGGAAGTATTGCCATTTTCAGGATTTGATCCTTCCTATCCAGGAACATGGGCGGTTTTTCCAATTTCTAAGTTCTGTTTAGATTTCTCTTTTCAGATTGTTAAAGATTTAATCATAGATATCCTTCACTTCTTTGGTTAAGTTAATTCTTAGGTATTTTAATTTTTGTGGGGCAATCAGGAATGAAGTTGCTTTCCTGATTTCAGGCACACCTTTCTCATTATTGGTATTCATAAAAGCCATTGACTTTTAAGTGTGAATTTTATACGCTGCGACTTTGCCAAAGTTTCTAATGAGCTCGAGTCATTTGGGAGTGGAGTCCATGGGAATTTGTAAATACAAGATCATGTCCTCTGCAAAGAGGGAGCTTTTTTACTTCATTTTATGGTATTTGGATCCCTTTTATGTTTCCATCTTGTCTTAGTGCTGTTGTTAAGCATTCTAATGCTAAATTGAAGAGAACTGGAGAGAGTGGACATCCTTGTCTGCTTCCTGAGTTAGACGGAATGGCTTTAAATTTTCAACATTGTGTAAAATGTTGGCTGTAGGTTTGTATCTTTGTATTGAAGAATGTTCCATGGATTCCTATTTTTTCCAGAGCCTTCATCATAAAGGAGTGTTGGATCTTGTCATTGGCTTTTCTGCATCTATTGAAGCTACCATGTGGTACATATACTTGCTCTTGTTGATGTGGTGAATTATAGCAATTGATTTGTGTATATTGAACTAAATAATTTGTGTATATTTGCATCCCTGAAATGAACCCAGTTTGATGTTGATATATGATTTTTTTGTATGAATTGTAGAATTTGATTGACCTAAATATTGTTGAGTAGTTTTAGTTCGATGTTTTTGAAAGTAATGGGTCCTTAATTTCCTTTCTTTAATGAAACCAGGCCAAATTTTGGGAGTGAGGGTTATGATGGCTTCAGACAAAGAGCATAGAAATCAAATTTTCCTTCAATTTCATTGAAGATTTCGAGGGGTACTGGTTTAATTCTGCTTTGAAGGCCTTGTAGAATTCCATTGAAAATCCATTCTATCCTGGGGTTTTCTGAGTTGGGTGGACTGTTACTGCTTTTTCTATTTAGATTCTTGATATGGGTCTGTGAAGTTGGTTTAACTCACATTGGTTTAGTATTGGCATGTCGAAATTTGATAGGAAATAGTCTATTTCTAAGGTCCATTTCTTCCAAATACCAAAAATTATTAGCATAACGGTTTGAGATGTGTTCCCTTATAATCTTCTGAATCCTGGTTCTTCCTGGCCTAATGGTTCCATTTTCCTCTCTGTTTACATGGTTTGGTCTCTTCTTTTTCTGATAAGATATGCTAAGACTGTCAATTCTTTAATTTTTTCAAAGAAACAACCCTGTATATTTTATTCTTTCTATTTTTAAAAAAAATTCTAATTCATTTATTTTTGATTTAATTTTAATGACTTCTTTGCATCTACGGATTGGGTTTATCTTGCCACTCTTTTTTTTTTTAATTGTATTTTATTTTATTTGAGAACATACTGTACATGGGGGCTACAATTACATGGGCAGGATAATGCATACATTTCTTACCAAGCATTGCAGCCTCCTCCTTTGTTTACCCTTCACTTCCCTTCCCCGCCTCCCCCCTCCCCCCACCCAATTTTACCCCCCTCCCCTCACCCAATTATACCCCCCTCCCCCCCCCACACCGACATTGTAAAGCTGGTTTTGACATGACACTTTGTACTTCTCATTGTTGCAACAGGTCCACCTGAATCCTTAATGGACTTGTTTGTCCCCATCTCCTCCACATGTTATACTGACATCAAATATAGTGAAAGCGGGGGTTACACTGTGGGGGAGGGACATACAAAGCAACAAAGAAATAATCTTATAAATGCGTTAGAAACACATGCATGAAAGAAACGAAAACATTAAAATACATATTTAAGGGTTCATTTTCCTAACATCACATTATCTGACCTTTTCCGCTTGACTCATACCTATACTAGATGTTGCAAATAAGGGAAACCATGGGACCTATGCTTCTTTGGGCCTGGCTTACTTCACTTAATATAATTTTTTCCAAACCTTTCCATTTCCTAACAAATGGGGAAATGTCATTCTTTCTGATGGAGGCATAGAATTCCATTGTGTATATATACCACATTTTCTTGATCCATTCATCTACTGAGGAGCATCTGGGTTGGTTCCATATCTTAGCTATGGTAAATAATGCTGCAATAAACATAGTGTGCTGGTAGCTTTAGTGTGGTCTTGTTTGTAAACATTTGGGTAAATGCCCAAAAGTGGGATTGCTGGATCATAGGGGAGATCTATGTGAAGTCTTCTGAGGAACCTCCATACTGCTTTCCAAAGTGGTTGAACAAGTTTACATTCCCACCAACAATGAAGTAAGGTTCCTTTCTGTCCACATCCCCTCCAGCATCTGTTGTTGTTAGAGTTCTTGATTTTTGCTGTTCTAACTGGAGTGAGGTGATATCTCAATGTTGTTTTGATTTGCATTTCTTTTATGGCTAGGGATGTTGAACATTTCTTCATGTGTCTATTGGCCATCCTTGTTTCTTCTTCAGAGAAGCTTCTCTTTAAGTCTTTCGCCCACTTATTTATTGGGCAGTTGATTCTTTGAGGATTTGTTGTTGGGTGGTTTAATTTTTTGAGTTCCAAGTATATTTTAGATATGAGACCCTTGTCCATTGTATGGCTAGTAAAGATCTTCTCCCAATCGGTGGGCTTTCTATTGATCTTGCCAGCTATGTCATTTGCCCTGCAGAAGCTCTGCAATCTTATGCAATCCCATTTGTCCAAACTTTCTTCGATTTGTTGTGCTTCCGGGTCTCTATTCAGAAAATTTCGACCTGAGCCAAGGAGACTTAGGGTTTCTCCTATTCCATCCTCTAATGTTTTCAGAGTGTCTGATTTGAGTTCAAGGTCTTTGATCCATTTGGAGTTGATTCTGGTACAGGGTGATATATAAGGATCTAGCTTGGCTATCTACAAATTCAACGCGATACCTATCAAAATTCCACCCTCCTTCCTGCCACTCTTTTTCAGTTAGGTTCAGATGTCTCCATTAATATTGGTTTCAGATAACTTCAATTGTTCTTGATGGAACTCAGAGCTGTAAACTTACCTCTGAGTACTGCTTTTACTGTGTGTCAGAGGAGCTGGGAATTTGTATGATCATTTTTGTTGAATATAATGAGTAATTGAAAATCTTTTATAATCTCTTCCATGACCCACTTGTGAGGGAGCAGTGTGTTGTTTAACCTCCATATGTTGTAGGGTCTTCTTTGGTGGCTTTTGATATTGAGTTCTAATTTTATCCCCTTGTGTTCTAAGGGAACGCAGGGTGTAATTGTTATCTCTACTCAATTTTAAATTGTAGTCTATTTTATCTGACATTAGGATTGCAACTTCTGCCTGTTGATGTGGGCTCTTTGCTTGGTAAATTTTAATCCAGCCTCTCCATTCCAAATATGTTTATCTTTATGGGCAATGTGTTATGTATTCTTGGAGGCAACTATTAGAATGATCTTGCTTTTTCATCGATCTAGACAGTCTATGTTGCTTAATTGGAAAGTTAAGTCCATTAATATTAAGAGTTAGGACTGAGAGATGTAAATGTACTCATTATCTTGGCCAGGTAATAGTAATCCCTCTGAACAATATTTTCACAACAAAAGATAAAATAAAATAAAAATAAAAAAATGAAAAATGATAGATAAAGAGTCCTTTCAATTTTGGGGACGGGGGCCGGTAATCTTTTATCTCGCCTATTAACCAGTCTCTTCATAGAGTCTCTAGTCTGCTTATGATGTTTGCTTTTCTGTTGCTTGATTGCTTCCTTAAGTCATTTTGTTTGATTAGGCAGAAAAATGCTCTGAATGTTGATGGAATATATTGCTTTCCTCCCAGGAAAGTTGAATGGCGGGGAGATTGGCTTGAGTATCTCAAATGAGTGAAATACCTGTTTCCTCTAGCTTGTAGTTTATGTGATAAGGCTAGGTTCTGGGTAGTGTTAAGACCGATAACCAATGATAGCTTTTCCGTGAGGACCTAGCTCCTAAAAAATTCACAGAGCCCAGCCTGGAGCCATTATCAGTGTTTAGGATTACTGAGTTTCAATTCTGTGTCTAGGATGCAATGGGGAGGGGCATAAATGACTCTGTTTACCCAGTGAAAAAGGTCACTTTTCATGGGATGGAGCTTCTCTGCCTGGGCAGGGTGACTTTCCCCTGGGTGGAACTGAGCCTGGCAGTTCAGGTCGGGTACCTGTAACCTGCTAAATGGCTCTTTGTTTAAAGTTCTTCCAAAGCCTAGAGCTAGCTGCTCAGCCAGGCCTTGGTTAGTATCAGAGATGGAGAGCTCTGGTAGTGGGGATGGGCGTTCCACAGCTGCTCTCTGAGAATGGATGACATGTCATGGTTCTACTTATACCATATTCTTGGTTTCTGGGCCATCCCTGGTTTGTGATTCTTAGGATGAAGATTTCTGCTCCGTGTCAGTTCAGACTGATTGTGAGAAGGGTCTGTCCCCTATGTCTCAGACTCTGTCTGTTAGTATGTTGGCCATGGCCACCACATCCACCACAACCTCTGCACCCACACCTACCAGCAAGTGCTCAGATGTGTCTCCTTGATGGATTTCCCTCTCTGGCCTAAATCTCTATACTGTGATGGCTCACTTAGTGCAATTCTCTAGCCCAGAAAATTTCTCTGGAACACTAAAACTGCTTTCTCATCGAGAGATTTTCCTCCAGCTTCTCTTCTGTGTTCTTCCTCAGCTCTTCCAAAAATAGGGGTTATTCTGTGGGGGAGGTACATACAATGGAACAAAAACCTCATATGGTAATTTTGAAGCAATATGTTTGAACTGTTGCAAGAAAGAAAAATACACTTGTGTCCTTATCTTGGGGTTCCTTTTAATTAATATTTACTGCTTGTCTCAGACATATACTAGTTATTACAAATAAGGAAACCATGGGACCTATGTTTCTTTGGGCCTGCATTACTTCACTTGATATAAATTTTCCCTGTCTTCTGATTTGCTAACAAAATTGCCAATACCATTCATTCTGATGGAGACATCAAGCACTTTTGCCTCCTCCTTTGTTTCACTCTACCATCCCCTCCCTCCAACCTCCTCAACTACACTCCCAACACCCATCACCCCTCCTGAAATTGTAAAGTGCATTTTTTATGGTCACATGTACATCACTTTTGAACAATTCTGCTTATCCTTAAAATACACTACTTATTCTAACTAAGGGAAACAATGGACCTATGTTTCTTTGGGCCTGACTTGCTTCAATTAACATATTTTTTCTGAATCTTACCATTTACTAACAAATGGAGCAATATCATTCTTTCTGATGGAGGCATGGAATTCCATTTTATATATAATTACCATATTTTCTTAATCCATTCATCTACTGAGGGACTTCTAAGTTGGTCCCATATCTTAGCTATGGTAAACAATTGTGGTAGATTTACCATGGTCTTGTATATGATCATTCGTGTTAATGCACAAATGTGGGATTGCTGGATCATAGAGGAGCTCTACATGTAATCTTTTGAGGAAACTCTATAGTGCTTTGGGATACAGGTTGACCCATTCAACAATTATATATACAAGAAGCAATGTTGAAAATGACCTTTACAAACTTAGCTATGAGGGCAGGAAAGGCCAGGAGGAGTTGGGATGATAGGGAAGGAAGGGATCATAGGTGATAACAAAGGAGGCAGTAACAATGATCTATAGGAAATGTGCTTATTCACAAAATTCTAACTCTTCTGTACACTGTCTTTACAATAAAAATACGTATTTATAACAAACAGGATGAACTAGCAGAGTACCCATACCGTGGTGTCAAGCCCATAGTAGGCATCCTGGCCAAAGAAATCTAAAAAGAAAAAAATTGAAAATATTTCTTCAAATTTGAACTTTTGTTACACAGAATCACCCTGATATTGCTGCCACATTGGCTACTTGTCCCTTTAATGCTCGCCACCTGATTCCACGAGATCAACTCAGTGAACATATTGCAACTTGTATGGACAAAACTCTTGTAGTTGATGTAGGTAAGCCTTAAAACGAAAAGAGAAATTAAATCAATTTTGGCCATTTTCACCTACTCAGATGATTGATTTCTTTTTATTTGTAGATAACATCAAATGGGACGGGAAACAAGAAGAGAGTTCTAAAAATACATGGCCATATATTTCCTCTGAGGAAGACTGGGATAAAGGTACAAAGCTTGTGGATTTGGGGGCTGGGAAGGTGGCTCAGTGGTAGAGGGCTTACCTTGCATGCATGAGGCTCTGGCTTCAATTCCTCAGCACCATATAAGCAGAAAACAAAAGCTGGAAGTGGTGCAATAGCTCAAATGGTAGAGTGCTAGCCTTGAGCTGAAGAGCTGAGGTACAGATCCCAGGCCTAGAGTTCATGCCCCATGAACGGATTCTTCCCCACCCCCCAAAAAAGCTTGTAGATTTTTCTGCATTTTCCATTATTGAATTACACCTTACCTTATGATATTGTATGATTTCTTCCTTTAGGAGTGAAATTAAAATCTATGTTCAACTTGCATTTTCTTGTCTGCTTATATCAATAACATATATGATCATATGCAGTCATAAATGATTAAAAACCTTGTCAAATATTTACATGATTTGTTTTTGCACCTTGCTGAGAACTCATTCTTTTCCATGTTTATTATCCAGGTAAATGTTTCTCATAAGACTCTTAAGGCCGTTACGCTTGTAGTTTTTCTATATCAATAATGGTATAATGTTAGAGCCCATCTAATCTAGCACCTCAATCGAGTATGTATTTGTATCTTTGGCAGAATCCTTGGAAGACCCTAGCCCAAGATTTGTTTGGGGCACAATCAAACCCTCTGGCGACAACAGGTAAAGAAAATGCTGTTTTTTAATGACACACTATTGTCTGTCAAAATTCAAAGTGAAGAAATAGGATAAATCAATAACTAACTATATACCCACGCATTTTGCTCAGTACAAATAAAGTTTGTATTGCTCTTTGACTTGTGATCCTGTGATTGGTGACAAATTCAAGGATAGTTTCACTAGAACCAAGAAGAAAATCACCCAACTTACATCATAACTGAATTACTTTATATGAATGTTCTTCTCATTCTCTTATAATCAATTTAAATCAGTAAAGCCATAGATAACCGTATTATGTTGGACCAATAGTTTTTGTTCTTATTTCCTGGTTTCAAGATTCATTCATCACATCAATTATGATAGTGTGAATGGCAGTATCTTCACCTGTTAATTGATCAATGTACGGCCTTATTGGTGGGTTACCCTGTCTTCCTACTGAAATTGATTAATGAATATTTTAGGATTGACTATAGGATTTAAATTTACTCCATGAATTAGTATAAAATATTTGAGATTCTTGAGATGATTTTCAATTTTCACTTTGCAAAGATACATTTTAATAAAATGTGTTCACAGCTATTTTTTATGCAAGAATTTGTACATGGGTTTCAAATTTCTCATTCCTGAATAAAGTTTGAATATATTGGATATGTTTTAGATTGGAAATTCAAAATTAGATGTGTAATTACAAAGGTTTTGCTATCTTAGTACTTATGAGATGGTTTAAAGAATTGTAATTGCTAGCATAATCGTCCTTCTAGATTCACAACATAGATAGTACCTTTTATTGTATGGAATGTGAAAACATTTACTCTCTGATATCCTAAGGTGGAAAATACAAGAAAAATTGAACAGTAATGGTTTCGCTTGGAATTTTTCATAAGCATTTTTTAACTTGAAATCATGTAATTTGTCTTCCTGGAAAATATGTGACCTCATGATTTTTATAAATGAGGTAATGAATTCAAATTGTATTGATATTGTCAAGTATTTTCTTCTCTTCAGTACAAAAAAAACAAGCTTATTCAATATTAGACCTAGGTGAATTTATGTGCGCAAGTCCTCACAAGAGGGCCTCATATATTTTTCTCTCAAAAGGCAGTAAGCACACTAAGAACTTATATTCAAACGTCTGTTCTATGTCAAATGTATTACAATATTATGTGAAGGATAAATGGGCAGTTTATATAATGAAAAAGTGCTGTGGAAATGTAATGGGAATAGATAAATTCAGGTTTGCATCTGGTGACAATTTTCTAATTCAGGAAAATTATGGAAATGACTCAAACTCATTATGTTTACAAACTGAACAGATCAATTTAGTAATTGAACAACAGGATACATTTATTCTTGTGGTTAGGGAGTTTGTCATCTGCTGTAATGCAGGGGATAAAGATTATGTCATGTGAAATTAATTTGGGGTAGAAAATCACACTTGAATCTGACCAGGTGAAAATGTAGTTAATTCTAGCATGCCATGCATTTGACATATAAGGATCTAATTACAAATTAATAAAGAGAAGAATTTTTTTCAGATTCATTTCTGGAATTCATCTCCTCAAAATCAAATACTATAGAGAATCTTATTCTTAAGGAAAACCATGGTTACTCATAGACCTGCAGTGTGCACGATTGTTGGGAACATGCAAACTCAAAAATCATTTGCACATTTTGGATAACAAAAAAAAGAAGAAGCCTTGTACAGGTCGCTTAAGAAACTTAGAACGATGAAATCTGAGAATCAGTTTTCAAAGTAGCCTAACAGGAATAGTTTTCCCACTTTCATCACAAATTAACCATCTCAAAATGCATGTGGCACTGTAGATCAAGTGGTAGAACATTAGAGTGGTGAAGAAAACAAGGACTCTGCCCAAGCCCAAAGTGCAAGGCCAGTGACCAACAAGAAGATTAACCAAAGACAGGAACCTAATGACATAGCCATCAACAATGCCACATATTTACGGGATTTTCCGAAATCTCTGATTTTTTTCCATCCACATGAGCCACTTCGATTTTATGAACACCCTACACTTACTATCATTTATTTTCTCTTCAAATTTCATACAAAAATGTTTGATGGGGCCGTGATATTTATTTATTTCATTGGTTATTAGAACACATAATGTGACCCCATGGGATTACTAATTCTATTCCCTTATGATAGTATTTCTTACTTATTTAATCATAGTTTTTCTGGCATCTAAAAATTAGATCAAACTAAAGACCGTGAGAGAATCTGTGACAAAGTAGGAGGCCATGTTACTTGCTGATTTTTCTCAAAGATTTATTCAAACCTAGTTTGTCATTATATATATTTGAGCTGATTTGTGTATGTGAGCAGAAATTTCTGTTGCCCGTCCATTTGTAGGTGCAAGTTTTGTGTCTGTGTGTGTACAAACTGAAAAGGAGTATACTTTTTCCTACTGTTTCAACACCCATACATTGATACAGGACATATTTCTAAGATTTTTGGAATTTCTCCTGCCTTCTTTTGATTTAAATCAATTATGATAAAATTATTCATAGGTTATCAAGGATTTTTATGTGTCTTCCTTGGTAATAAGTATTGAATCCTTGATTGGGTCGTTAGCATTCAAGCCTCTTGCCTGGGCTTGATCCCAGTGATATATTCCCCATGTTGGTATCCTTCAGGCATAGAATTCTCAGAAACATATTTATTTGAGAAAGCAATGTTAAGGTAGAAATGTTACCCTTTGTCAATGGAAATTTTCTATGTTCATTTCAAAATCCAATATTTCAGTATTCATACTGAGAGGTGACATGCATGTCGTTTTTAAAGTCAATTATTTTTACAAACTCCTGAATATATTTACCTGATACCACTTCACAATGTGATTGTGACTTCACAATAGCATTTGTTTTGTCCACATATAAGAATGTAAAAGCTGTTTATATGTTTGAGCCACGGATTATTTCTTGTAATTGTACCTGTAGGTACTTGCATGGTATCCCTTCATATTTTACTTGCATACCCTAAAACATGTATCCTTTGGTAGATTTCATCTCATGAAACAATCACTCTTTGTGAATGCATATATTCACAATTATTGAAATGGAGATCAATTTATCATGTTGATTTACATTCATTGCAATAACATTGTATAGTCAAAACACTATGGATTTTGTTTTCTATACAACCACATGAATTATTTCTTCCTTTTTTCCTGGATGCATGATTCATCCATGAATATTTAACGAGACCCGTTTCAGAAACTGTGCGAAGACCTGGGTGAGCCTGAATTGGTGGTATTAGAAAAATTTTGATGAACTGGACAATAATCACTCAAGTAATACAATAATTAGCATCACACTTCAAATGTTCAATGAAGTTTGAATGTTCTGAGACAGCGTGTCCACGTGTAATTTGTGAGGTTTGTTTACAATGATCAAATTTCTGTAGAAATGGAAGTGGAAGCAACCATGAAAATTTTTGAAAATAACTGGGGATGTGCTCTCACTAGTTTTTGAGTATTTCTCCAACTACTAGTGAAGTTATTGTTCATATGGAGAATACAGAAATATATATTCAAGTATTTTCCATTGAAAGTAAAATAATATTTTTTCTTTATTTCTTTGCAGGAGTCATTCTATGAGCAAACCATGAGTTCAAACCATTTCTCATTGTACCATCTACATCTTATATTTATTACTATATTCTGATGCTCACTCAACCAAATGAATTAATTTTGATTTCTACTACTTAGTCACTCCCTATTGCCCCTTACCTTGAATCCAGAAGTAAACCCTGGTGTTTATGTCCTCTTTGGAATTCACCATGTCCCTCTCCCCATTGACATGGTAAGGTTCGAATATAGAAAGTTCAATAATCAAATCGAAATCTAATTTGTTTCCCAATGGAGAATAAATCATACTTCATTTTTCACTGTCGTTGTTTGCCTGTGAAAATCATCTTCCATTTCATACATTGTTATAATTGCAGAGCCAAATACATAACAAAACTGTAATGGCATTAGACCTCTTACGAAAATCTTACACCAATTATATATCCCATACAGAATGATCATTAAAATTTCAATGGGATTTTTCAACCAACATTTTGAAGCATATTCCTTAGTATACAAACTTCTCGTCCATCTCAATGATTTCCACATATAAACTCATCTAAAGAAGGATTCTGGGAGTTCCTTCTAAAAGCTGTGGCAGAAAAAACAGATTCATGGATGTGTACACAACTACTATTCAAATCATATGCTTTTGAGGGGCCAAATTGCAACTTGTGAAGATGCCATGATTTCGTGCCAGAAGTGTGACATTTTGAGTGCGAGAGGGTGTGCATATTTTGGCAATTTCCCAATGTATTTCCAAAGTGTTCCAAGAAGAGTGGACTGTATTTGTCAAGTGTAACACAATATTATGGAAACATATTTGATGGCTATCTTCCTATTCAACTTGTGTGGGATTCTCCACATATATAAGGTCCTACATATTTATACTGGCCTTGGCAGTGTGGTCCAAAAACATTCTGATGCAATATGGAATAGTTTTTGAAAGATAATTTAAGAAAACTTATTTGTAGGCACCTGTAAAATATATAGAGTTTTGGGTACAGATGCAGCAGTTAAAGATGTGTGAATGTTGCTCATATTAATCATGGTGTTGAAAGGGGAGCATTTCTGATTATGGACACAATTTGCAAAGAGTGTATAATTTTAAATGTTTCTTGGTTTTCCTTCAGATAGTGTGAGCAGGAATGCATTAAACACTAATTTGTGAATGATAGTTTGGAACCTGTATACTCATGGAAACATTGGCCTTTTCTAGTCTGGTAGTGATATGAAGAGGACAGGGTTATCTACACATGTCTGTGTATAGACTGCAACCCAATCCACATATGTATCCATTTGCAAATTTATGAAACCTGAAAATCAATATATGTACCAATACCCTTCTTTTTCGTTAAACTTATTGTCAATGTGATGTACAGAGGGATTATAATTATGAAGGTAATGCAGTGAATCTTTTTCTTGTCATATGATATCCTATTCCTCATTTTTCTTCCAGTTTATTCAGCTTAAAATCGCTCCTTGATGTAACTGATGTAAAGGTAATTTTCTACATGAGGCCTTGTAAAGAATTTTATGGCAGTGGGTCCCCCATTGTCCTCTATGAAAAAATTTTGATTCCCCTTCTTTGCCCTATTCAAATTAAAGTTTCTACAATCCACCGGTTACCAAACGCAAATATAGTGACAAGGAGAGAGTAATCCTATGAAAACTAAAGGATATAAAGCAAGAAAAAGAAATTGAGGTTTTTTTTTAAAAAAAACACACCATCAAAGATAAAACATGTTTCTTGGAGTTCATTTTGCTCACCATGAACTCCTTGTTCCTATATATCTAGCAATTAAGCACTTGCATTCCTCTTCCAGGATGAAATTCAATATACACCAATTAAAACAAAAAGAGAAAGCAGGGCACCTATATTTTAAAAGATACTGCCAAAGAAAAAACATATGACTTCATTGGGTAAGTTTAAATAGAAGCAGGATAGACGCATTGAAAGGAAATAGCAATATTCATAAAATATTCTTGTAATGCTCGTTAAATGCCTAGTACAAAGTTAGATTATACACCACCCTGTGTCATAACACTTTCCAAAGGAGTCAGACCTCTAGATTAAAAAAATACTCAGAATGGAAACAATAGAGAAATACGAGGTCTCTTAGAACAGGTTGAAACTTTCCATTACAGATGCACAAATGCATCAAGCCAAAGAAAGGTTAGACAAAGTATATAAATTGAACCTGCCAGCTTCTTTATACCAAAAGACATAGCTATGTAGGAAAAAAGGAAGCCAAAAATACTGGGAGAAAATCTTCACTAGTTAAGAAAGACAAAAGTGTCTTAGCGTTGAAATATAATCAACATTCAACAAGTCAAATCCCTCAGCCCCAAAGAATCCTGAACTATACTCCCGCTCTATGAAAGAAGTCTATTTAAAGAGAGACTTCAATGATGGCTAATTGAGAATGGCCTAAGGACATATGAAGAAATGCTCAAAAACTCTGACAATTAAAAAAAAAGACAAATGAATTCAACATTTAAATTCCACCACATTCCATTAGAATGGCAAAGTTATGTTCATTGCAGAGGGAAAATCAGGAACCACTCCAGATGCCTGAATGTAGATTAATGGATCAGTAAATGTGGGGTATAAACACCTCAGAATTCTACTTGCCTTTAGAAAGAATGGCACATGGCCTTTGTAAGGAAATGCAAAAATTGTAAAGAACAAACAAACATGAATTAAAGTGTGCCAGACCCAACGAACATTGACTCCATAGATTCTCTTATTTGTAAAAACTTGTATATGCCCATTTTAGTCCTAGAATAGGATCACAATAGCTTAATAGTAATATACATACGACCATAGAATATTAGGTTAAACAAAACAAGCTGTGAAATACAAAAGCAGTTGGTTTCACTTTCTTGATTTTTTAAAATGTGCTATGTGAATCTATTTCTCTTTACTTGCCTTTTTCGTTTAGTTTCTGTTTTATAAAATGTTGCCACTGTATTGGATTTTGGTACATACTGTATTTCATGTAATTTGATGAGAATTAGGTATGTGCAAAAATGACCATACAAGAAGATGTTAAGTGAAATGAACCCGTAGATAGGGACAGAACTTATTTCTAATTTCTTGCTATAGTTTTTCATGATTCTAAACTCTTCTATGTGATTTGTTTTTCTTCAATTTTCTTCCCCAAGTTTTATCCCTGTTTTCATTGTATTTGATGACAGTGGCCTGCCTCTTACATATATATATAATTTCTACTATGTGGAGGGAATTGAAATAATAAAATGCTGAAACAGAATACTAGTTGATGTAACAATGAGATGTACAAGACTTTAAATTTCACAATTTTAGGGTGTGGGGGAAGAGGAGAGGTAGGGGAAGTAACAATGCTCGATAAAAAATGTACTCATTCATTACCTTAATCATGTAATTCTAACCCCTCTATACACAATTTTTAGAATAAAAAGTATTTTTGAAAAGATCTTAATTAAACTTAATAGCATAAAATTTTGAGACGTATTCCCTTATAATGTTCAGAATCTTGGTTGTTTCCGTGGTGATGTTTCCCTTCTCATCTCTGAGTTTATTAATTTGGGTGTGTTCTCTCCTTTTTGTGATAAGGTTTGCTAAGTGTCTGTCAATTTTGTTAAGTTTTTCGAAGAACCAACTCTTTGTTTTGTTGATTCTTTCTATAGTTTTTTTGGATTCTAATTCATTTAATTCTGATTTAATTTTGATTATTTCTTTCCTTCTACTGGATTGGGGTTTATCTTGCTGCTCTTTTTCAAGGAGGTTTAGATGTGTCATTAAATTGTTAGTTTCAGATCTCTCCAATTTGTTGATGTAGGAGCTCAGAGCTATAAACTTGCCTCTGAGTACTGCCTTTGCTGTGTCCCAGAGGAGCTGGTATTTGTGTGTTCATTTTTGTTGAATAGCATGAACATTTGAATTTCCTTTCTAATCTCTTCCATGACACACTCATGATTCAGCAGTGTGTTGTTCAGCCTCCATGTGATACCGGACTTTCTTTTGTGGCTTTTGGTGTTGAGTTCTAATTTAATTCCCTTGTGGTCAGAGAGAATGCAAGGTATAACTTCAATGTTTCTGAATTTAGACAAGTTTGCTTTGTGGCCTAAAATGTGGTCTATTTTAGAAAACGTTCCATGTGCTGCTGAGAAGAACGTGTATTCTGATGCTGCTGGGTGAAATGTTAGGTAAATGTCTGTTAAGTCTAGTTGATCTATGCAGCTGTTTAGATCTGCGGTTTCTCTGTTGAGTTTTTGCCAAGTTGATCTATCTAGTGGGGAGAGTGGTGTGTTAAAATCCCCAACAATTAATGTCTTTGGATGTATATTGGATTTGAGGGAAAGTAGTGTTTCTTTGATAAATTCGGGTGCACCATTGTTTGGCGAATAGATATTTAGAATTGTAATATCCTCCTGAAGGAGAGATCCTTTAATTAGTATGCAGCGACCTTATTTATCTCTTCTCATGAATTTTAATTTGAAGTCTATTTTATCTGATATTAGGATTGCAACTCCCGCCTGTTTATGAGGGCCGTTTGCTTGGTAGATTTTGTTCCAGCCTTTAACATTGATAATCTGTTTGCTTTTACGGGCAAGATGTGACTCCGGCAGAGAGCAGATAGAAGGGTCTTGTTTTTGAATCCAACTAGACAGTCTATGTCGCTTAATTGGAGAGTTCAGTCCGTTAACGTTAAGAGATAGGACTGAGAGGTATTTGGGAGTTCCTGCCATGTTATCCACCTTCTTGGGGGCTGGGAAAACTGGGTTCTTCCTAAGGTTCTTGGATTCTCAGTTTGGGTGCAGTTTCTTGGCCTTTGTTGCCGTCTGGTTGGTTTTCTATGTGTAGGACATCTTTAAGAATCTTTTGCAGGGCTGGTTTGGTGGAGATGTATTGTTTCAATTTTTCTTTTCTATGGAAGGTTTTTATTTGGCCTTCAGTTATGAAGGAGAGTTTAGCTGGGTACAGTATTCTTGGTTGATAGTTGTTTGTTTTTAGGGCATGGCATACGTCATTCCAGGCTCTTCTTGCTTTGATTGTCTCTGCTGAGAAATCTGAGGTAATTCTAATTGTTTTCCCTTTATAGGTGATTAACCTTTTCTCCTTGACAGCTTTAAGGATCTTTTCCTTGGACTGGGTTGATCCTGTGTGGATTATAATGTGATGGTGCGATGTCCTATTCTGGTCTGGTCTATTTGGGGTTCTAAAAGCTTCTTGTATCTGAATAGGCCTACCTTTTTGTATGTTTGGGAATTTCTCTGCTAGGATCCTGTTAAACAAATTACCTAGACTTTTAACTTCTGTTTCTAGGTGCTCCTCTACACCCGTTATCCTTAGAATGGGCCTTCTGATGGTGTCTTCCAGGTGTTGGATAGACCTATCATATTTCTTGGACTTGTTTTGGATGGTTGTAGGTTCTTTCTCTATAATATCTAGGCTGACTTCAATCCCTGAAATTCGATCTTCTGCATGGTCTAACCTGCTGTCAAGACTCTCTACTTTGTTTTTTTCATCTCTTTTCCTTTTAATTGGTCAGCTGGGATGGCAATTATGTTGAAGATTTTGGATCATATTACTTCCAATTTTTTAATATTCATATATTGTTGAATGAATTCCTCTTAGTCTTCTCATCCAAGAACACAGATCACTTCACAGTGTGACCTGCAAAGGCTTAGAAAATGAGCAAATGAGTACAGAAATCACAAAAAATCATAAATACAATACTTCCAAAGATAGTAAAGTTTTATTGTATTTCTTCATTACTTCCTGATTTTTGAAATCTGTAATTCCTGATAGTACATTTTATCATTGTGATATATTTCCAAGAGTTTTGTAAACTCTGTGGAGGCTTATGCATTCACCAGGACACAAAGTGTGAGAAGTTAGATCTATACCATAGAACTTATGCAATGACTAGTGTGAAAATAATATTGCATGACAAATGACAATGGGGAAACCTATGTAACACAATACTCATAAGACAATATGTTGGATATGATCTGTACAACACTGGGGTTAATGAATAATGGCAAAAAGAGAGAAAAATGCGGAAGAGGGTAACAATTTCAACTAGCATTGAACTCATAGCTTGTATAACTATACCCCTATGTAGGTCACTATGACAATAAATTTAAATAAGAAAGAAAATATTAGACGTAAATGACAGCATTGATGGGAACACAAGTGTGCATCTTCAACTCTTTTTCAAACATAATAATGAAACTATCTATTAATTCTTTGAATTCTATTTTTGCAATTAGCTTCTTTTTGCATATACAAGACAAACACAACAGAAAATAATTTTAGGCTGAAAATAACAAACTTTCTGTTCTGCAAAACTATAAAATTTGGTTACATATGAGATTCTTATTAGAAATCCATAAAGTCAATGATTTTTTCAGATTCATTGAGGGAATGAATCCCCTCAAAATTGAGTACCATAGGGCCTTATCCTTGAGGAAATCCTTGTTACTTGTAGACCTCGAGTTGGTATGAAATTCGCAGACCAAGAAGCAAAAAGTACCATCAACACACTATCAATAACAGAGAAAAGATGCTTGATACAGGTCACTTAGAAACCTACAGGAGGCTGAAATCTGAAGATCAGGTTTCATGGCAGCCCATCAGGAGATTCTAGGAGACTCTCATCACCTCATGGGCTGGGAAGGTGGCTCAGTGGTAAAGCACTTTTCTTGCATGCATGAGGCCCTGGGTTCGATTCCTCAGCACCACCTAAGCAAAAATTAAAAAGCTGGAAGTGGCACTGTGGCTCAAGTTGTAGAGCACAGGCCTAGAGTTCAGTCCCTATAACCAGAACCCTACCCCTAGAAACCAAAAGCAAAAACAAAAACAAAAACAAACTAATTCATCACCTCAGAATTGAAAGTGGAATTGTTGCTCAATTGGTGGATTATTAGCCTTGATGTGAAGAGCTCTGGGCTTGCACCCAAGCACAGAATTAACCCCCAATGAACAGCAACACCAAGATCCATAGAAAGAAATGTAAAGCAATATTCATCAACAATGTCCCATACCCAAGGTATTTCCAAAAATTTATTTTCACTGAAAAAAAGGTGATTTCATTTTTATTCACTCTCTATTTGGACCATATTGCATTTTCTCTTTGAAACTCAGAGAGTAAGTTTTGATGCAGCATTGATATTTCCCTAACTTCCTCAGTTTCTAGGAAACTTAATGTGACTCCATGGTAATATGAATCCTGTTTCCTTATGCCTTTATATCTTATGGACTCATTTTTTTTCTGGTTTCTAAAAAGAGAATTAGAGAACTACAGAAATAGAGAAATAGGAGAACATGTTACTTGCTGATTTGTCTCTTAAAGATTTAAGCAACCCTATATTTGCCATTATACATATGTGAGATGATTTGTACATGTAATCAGATATTTTTGTTATCTGACAATGCAAACCTTTCCATGTATGTGTGTGTGTGTGTGTGTGTGTGTGTGTGTGTGTGTGTGAGTGTGTGTGTGTACAAACTATAATGTTGTCACAATTTTGCCTACACTCTTTCAACAGCCATAAGGGGAAGCATGGCAAATTTCTAGAAAATTTGAATTTAACACTGAGGAGATTTTGCCTGCCTACAATTCTTGATTTTATTCAGTCATGATATACAGTAATCATAGGTTGTCCATGATAATTTTCTTATATTTCTTCTTTGGTAATGAAGATTGAAACCATGTTTGCACCGTTGGTTTCAACCACTTGCCCTGGGCTTACTACCAGTCAAGTATTCCAAATGTTGGTTTACATCTGGCATAGAGTTCTCTAAGTCATACATATTTGAGAAAAGAATCTTAACAAAGAAATGATAACCAAAGTTAATGGAAAATCATTTTAATATTCGTAACAAAGTCCATGTTCATATTGTCAGGTGTTATGAATATATTACTTAAATACTAATATATGTCTGGCCTGATGAACATACTTGCCTGATAATATTTCACGATGTGATTGTGTCTCTACAATGAAAAACTACATTATCAGCAATAACCAAAAATCATTGTCAATTCTGAAAAAGAAAGCATATTTCATGTATAAACATAATATGAGGAACAACTCCCCCAAAAATCTTGCATTACCTAAACATCAGAAAATGTGTAACATTTTAAATTATGTTTACTAGATTTTGACTTAAGTTATTCATTCAATTAATATATTTCATGGGAATGGGTAATGATTAACCGAATGTCCTCCAATAAGATCAACATTCCATGTAGTTTATAGGAATTTTACTCACATCTTTTGTCATTAGATGTAGGTGTTATGTGCATCTGACCTAACAAGAACAACAATATGAGTTCATACAAAATCACCAGCTACTTTTCATTTCAGATGAAGGTAATTTAATCATGAAAATTTATTCACAATTCTAAGAGTTGTTCAAATTGCGTCAGCACTACATTTGCTGAATCTGAAATACACTCCATTCTCTCTGAATTTCCTAAAAAGTCCCCAAAGGCAGATTGTCAGGGATCATGTGTGTGTGAGTGTGTGTGTGTGTGTGTGTGTGTGTGTGTGTCTGTGTGTCTGTGTGTGTGTGTGTAAAATAAAATGTCCCATTGGTAAACTTAGGCAACACTGCTTTATGTGACTCATGATTGTTCAGATATTTTCCCTGGTTCCCCATTTAATTGGCAGCTTAAAGTACAATTTTTAGGTCTGAAGAATAACAATAATCTAGATATTTGTGTTGAGAGCACGTGTAAAAATATAAATAACAGAATAATATTTTCTGTTTTTAATTTATTGTTAAAATCATTGATTTGCTTCTTTGTGATGATCTGTGTTAATGTGTATATATTCAACCTTTCTATGTTTGTGTGAATTTCTTCATGTAATTCTCTCTTTTCCATATTTCTGAAGTATTTGGTTTGACATGGTACAATCTTTTTCAACGTATGCCTCCTCAGATGCAAAAAGAAAGTCTGTATTATATTAATTAGGCAAGCACCAATATTCCCTTAATTTTCACGAGATTAACCCAAACATACATATGTGCAATTTAGCACATTGGAATTGTATTTAAAATAAATCAATTTTTGCATGATTTCTGCCTAAAATCCTCACTTATTAACATGCATTTAGGATAAGTATTAATTTCTCTAACATATGTAGAGTTGACAAACATTGATACTCCCTTTTCCTAGAGTTCTGATGATACAGGTAAGTTAAAATGGCCTTTATCAAAAATCAGTCTTTAGAAACTGTTCAATTGCAATATTCAGGGTTGGGAAGGTGGCTCAAGGTGCTTGCCTTCATGCCTTAGGCCCTGAGTTCGATTTCCCAGCACCACATAAGCAAAAAGAAAAAAGCCAGAAGTGATGATAAGGCTGAAGTGGTAGACTGTTAGCCTTGAGCTAAGAGCTGAGGGACAGCACCCAGGCCCAGAGTTTAGGCCCCACGACCTGACCCCCCCAAAAATAATTGCAATTATCACATCGACAGATATTAATATATTTATGAAAATACTACTAATTCTACAACATTCTATATTTTTCCTTACTATCACTAAGTAATGTTACTGTAATTACTTTACAAAATTTTGCATGATTCACACTTGATATGGAGATTAAGCGATTCTCTTATTAAATATAGGGGCAGCATTTTGCATGACACATCTTTTGTAATTATGTTGAAGATTTTGGATCATATTACTTCAAATTTTTTGAATATTCATATTCTTGTTGAATGAATTCCTCTTAGTCTTCTCATCCAAGAACTCAGATCCCTTCACAATGTGATCTGCAAGAGCTTAGGAAATGAGCAAATGAGTACAGAAGTCACATAAAACCATAAATACAATACTTCCAAAGATAGTAAATTTGTATTGTGTTTCTTCACTACATCCTGATTTTTGAAAGTCTGTAATTCCTGATAGTATATTTTTTTTATCAATGTGATGCATTTCCAAGAGTTTTGTAAACTCTGTGGAGGCTTATTTATTCACCAGGACACAAAGTGTGAGAAGTTAGATCTAAACCATAGAACTTATGCAATGACTAGTGTGAAATAATATTGCATGACAAATGACAATGGGGAATCCTGTGTAACACAATACTCATAAGACAATATGTTAGATATGATCTGTACAACACTGGAGTTAATGGATAATGGGAAAAAGAGAGAAAAATGAGGAAGAGGGTAACAATTTCAACAAGCATTGAACTCATAACTTGTATAACTATACCCCTATGTAGGTCACTATGACAATAACATTTAAATAAGAAAGAAAATATTAGACATAATTAATAGCATTTATGGGAACACTAGTGTACAACTTGAACTCTTTTTCAAGCATAATAATGAAAATATCTATTAATTCTTTGAATTCTAATTTTGCAATTAGCTTCTTTTTGCATATACAAGACAAACACAACAGAAAAGAATTTTGGCTCATTAGACAATTATTAGTTTTAGAATTGTTGTATCTATAACAATCTATGAATATCCTTGTTAATTATTTCCAGATTAAAGAAGGCATAGAAAGGTCTTTTGCACAGACGAATATTAACATGGTTTTGTTTACAGTGAATAGTATTCTTCCATTTATTTACTTTATTTAAAAAGTTAATGTTCAACACAAATTTAATATGTATATGTATTCTCCACTTAAGGATGCACATTGATAAAGTAATGAGAACTTTCAACACATTTTTTAGACATGAATACACTACTGCTAGAGCTTTGATATAATCATTCTATCACAGGTGACCACTGAGTAAGTGGGTGAAAATTGTATGATACCTTTAGATGGCAGTTCTTACTCATAGCAAAATAAGACCTACAAATATGGAGAACACATGTCAAATTTTTAAAATACGTGATTTGTTAAAAACTCTATTGAACCTAGCAATACATATAATTATACCACAGGGTGAAATTTTTTTTTTATCCGCCGGAATTGCTAATATTTATCTGGCTGTCACAATGGAAAAAGGTAAAAATGTTTACACCTTTGTTTGGGTAAGTTATTTTAAATGGTCTTGTTCACACTATTTTTTGGAATAACAGAAAGTATATTGACGAGAGCTGAGAGAATGGGATAATGAGATTTCTCCTGATTGAATCTGAAACTTTAGACATTTTGATAATTATAACTGTGACTTTTGATGTTCTAGATTGAAAATTGAAAATGAATGTAATTTTTAAATAGAATAAATATTTTTCATACTAAAATGTAACAACTCCGTACTAGAAACAGAATACATCAGAAATTAAATTCCAGAGTAATACTCTTGTCATATTTTGAATCTATATTCTCCAAATACCGATTCCTAAGTTAAGCTAGAGTTCATAAGGGAAATAAGATTGAAGACTTGGCATGTTCCCAATGCATTGATTTTCCAAAGGTATTTTTCTCTTTCACAGGAATGTGTGGATCCGGAGAGGTTATTGAAGTGTCCCTATGATAAAAATCAGAAAATTAGATCATGCATGTTCCCATACCACCTTGTGAAATGTAGAAAGGTAATGTTTCATTAGAACATATTGATATTATGTAATTACTTTGGTTCATAGATCAATTTGCATATTGTTTTTAAAATCAATTTAGGGAAATGTATGTGAAAGATATGAAAGATTGTGGGCACAAATGTAATAGATTTTTGTATTTCTTCTGAAATCTCTTCAGCATGTAATGGAAAGTAAGACAATCGAAGCCCAACTCGGTTATTTCTGGAGATGTATATCTCAATCTCTATTCAAAACAGAACAAAGGCAAGATGTGTGCAATTATGTTAAACTGTGTGTGCCATATTTCACAAAACGTAGAGGTGGTTTCCTTTTCCTCCCCAGTGCCTAATGGCCGAAATGTAAATTAATTTTATTATTAAACATTATTTTGTTAAAACAGGCACTGTATTATCATATGGCCTATAATTCAGTTTGGATAATTTAGTTATGATGCCATGGTTACAAACTGTTAACATGGGAGAGGCATTGTGTCTCTTTTCTTTATTTAGGGTAGTGATTAAAAACTTGCTTTTAGTTTCATCCAAATTTCACAAAATTTGAAGTTTCACAGAACTATGGGTAGAAAATTATGTTTTTCTTCATGTAACATTGCTATAATAAGTTCCAGATCAAATGGGGCAATGTCATTCTTTCTGATGGAGGCATAGAATTCCACTGAGTATAAATCCATTTGCTAGATCCAATAATTTACAGATGGGCATCTGTGTTGCTTCCATATGTTAGCTAGGTTAAATAATGCTGCAATAAATTTAGCTATGCTGGTAGCTTTAGTGTGGTCTTGTTTGTTATCATTAGGGTAAATGCCCCAAAGTGGGATTGCTGGGTCATAGGAAATCTGTATGTGGAGTCTTTTCATGAAACACCATGCTACTTTCCAAAGTGGTTGAACAAGTTCACACTCCCAATGACAATGCAGTAGGATTCCCTTCTGGCCACACCCCGCCTGCATCTGATGTTATGAGAGTTCTTGAGTATAGCCATTCTATCTGGGGTGAGGTGGAATGTCAATGTTCTTTTGATTTGCATTTATTTTATGGGTAGATGTGTTGAGAATTTCTTCAGTGTCTAGTGACCAGAGAGGTTTTCTCTCCAGAGAGGTTTCTCTTTAATCTTTAGCTGACTTAACTATTGGGTAGGTTTTTTTTTTAGTGTTTGATGTTCAGTGATTTAATTTGTTGGGTTCAAAGTATATTTTAGATATGAGACCCTTGTCAGTTGTATGGCTAGTGAAGACCTTATCCTAATCTTTGGGATTTTTATTGATATTGCTAGGTATGTCCTTTGCAATGCCGAAGATATGCAGCTTCATACAATCCTATTTTCCAAACTTTCTTTCATTGTGTTTCTGAATCTCTATTAATCAAATTTCGGCCTTTGCCAAGGAGACCTAAGGTTTCTCCTATTCCAACGTTTAATCTATTTGGAGCTGATTCTAATGCAGGTTGATTGGTGAGGATCTAGCTATAGTTTTCTACAGGTGATTAATCAGTTTTGTCAGCACCACTTACTGAAAAGGTTACTTTCTTCTATTCTAGTTTTTTTAGCTCTTTTATGGAAGTTTATATAGCTATAGGACTATGGTGGCTTTCTTGGTTTTCAATTCTATTCCATTGGTCCTGTGGTCTCTTGTTCCAGTAGCAAGCTGTTTTAATTACTATGGTTTTGTAGTAGAGTTTGAAATTTGGTATTGATTTTCTTCCAGGACAATTCTTTCTGTTGAGGATTGTTTTTGCCATTTGTGATCTTTTATTGTTCCATATGAATTTTTGGATTGTTTCTTCCATTTCCTTGAAAAATGAGGTTGGAATATTGATATTTATATTATTGAATTTCTAGATCACTTTGGGAAGTATTGCCATTTTCAGGATTTGATTCTTCCTATCCAGGAAAATGGGCAGTTTTTCCAATTTCTAAGTTCTGTTTAGATTTCCCTTTTCAGATGGTTAAAGACTTAATCATAGAGGTCCTTCACTTCTTTGGTTAAGTTAATTCTTAGGTATTTTAATTTTTGTGGGGCAATTAGGAATGGAGTTGCTTTCCTGATTTCAGGCACACCTTTCTCATTATTGGCATTCATAAAACCGATTTATTTTTAAGTGTGAATTTTATATGCTGCGACCTTGCCAAAGTTTCTAATGAGCTTGAGTCATTTGGGAGTGGAGTCCATGGGAATTTGTAAATACAAGATCATGTCCTCTGCAAAGAGGGAGTGTTTTACTTCATTTTATGGTATTTTGATCCACTTTATGTTTCCATCTTGTCTTAGTGCTGTTGTTAAGCATTCTAATGCTAAATTGAGAGAACTGGATAGAGTGGACATCCTTGTCTGCTTCCTGAGTTAGACGGAATGGCTTTAATTTTTCATCATTGTGTAAAATGCTGGCTATAGATTTGTCTTTATTGTATTGAAGAATGTTCCATGGATACCTGTTTTTTTCCAGAGCCTTCCTCAGAAAGGAGTGTTGGATCTTGTCATTGGCTTTTCTGCATCTATTGAAGTAATCATATGGTACATATCCTTGCTGTTGTTGATGTGGTGAATTACCGTATTTGATTTGTTTATATTTAACTAACTGATTTGTGTATATTTGCATCCCTGAAATGTATCCAGTTTGATGGTGATGTATGTTGTTTTTGGATGAATTGATGAATTTGATTGACCAAAATATTGTTGAGTAGTTTTAGTTCGATATTTTTGAAAGTAATGGGTCCTTAATTTCCTTTCTTTAATGAAACCATGCCACATTTTGATATTGAGGGTTATGATGGCTTCATACAAAGAGCATAGAAATCAAATTTTCCTTCAATTTTATTGAAGATATGGAGGAGTACTGGTTTAATTCTGCTTTGAAGGAGTGTAAAATTCCATGGAAAATCCATTCGGTCCTGGGCTTTTCTTAGATGGGTGGTCTGTTATTGCTGTTCCTATTTAGATTCTTGATATGGATTGGTCAAGTTGGTTTAACTCACTGTGGTTTAGTTTTGGCATGTTGAAATTTGATAGGAAATAGTCCATTCTATAGTCCATTTCTTCCAAATTCCAAAATTTATTAGCACAACGGTTTGAGATATATTCTCTTATAATGTTCCGAATCCTGGTCTTTCCTGTGGAAATGTTTCCATTTGCCTCTGTGTTTATTTGGTGTGGTCCCTTCTTTTCCTGATAAGATTTGCTAATCCTGTCAATTTTTTAATTTTTTTCAAAGAAGCAACCATATTTATTATTCTTTCTATTTTTTAAAAAAATTCAATTCATTTAATTCTGATTTAATTTTAAATACTTCTTTCCATCTACTGATAGGGCTTATCTTGCTGCTCTTTTTCATTTAGGTTCAGATGTCTCCATTAACATTGGTTTCAGATATCTCCAATTGTTCTTGATGGAACTCAGAGCTGTAAACTTGCATCTGAGTACTGCTTTAGCTGTGTGTCAGAGGAGCTGGGAATTTGTATGATCATTTTAGTTGAATATCATGAGTAATTGAAAATCTCTTCTAATCTCTTCCATGACCCACTTGTGATAGAGCAGTGTGTTGTTTAGCGTCCATGTATTATAGGATTTTCTTTGGTGTCTTTTGGTACTGAGTTCTAATTTTATCCCCTTGTGGTTTAAGGGAATGCATGGTGTAATTTTTACCTCTTCTCAATTTTAAATTGTAGTCTATGTTACCTTACATTAGGATTGCAACTTCTGCCTGTTGATGTGGGCCCTGTGCTTGGTAAATTTTAAACCAGGCTTTCCTTTTCAAAATATGTTTGTCCTTATGGGCAATGTGTTCTTTATTCTTGGAGGCAGCAGATAGAATGATCTTGTTTTTTCATCGATCTAGACAGTCTATGTTGCTTAATTGGAGAGTTAAGTCCATTAATATTAAGAGTTAGGACTGAGAGATGTTTGGTAGTTCCTGCCATGTTATTCACCTTCTTAGGGGCCATAACAACTGGCCTCCTCCTATGGTTCTTGGATTCTCAGTTTCGATGCAGTTTCTTGCCCTTTATTGTGGTCTTGTTGTTTTTCTATGTGTACGACATTGTTAAGTATCTGTTGTAGGTCTTGTGTGGTGGAAATATATGGTTTTTGTGTTTCTTTGATATGGAGGGTTTGTTTATTTTTCAGAGTGGGGGGGTCCGGTCATGGGGCTGAACTATGGGCATGGGCACTCTCCCTCTGCTCTTCAACTCAAGGCTAGCGCTATATCACTTGAGCCACAGCAGCACTTCTGGCTTTTTTCTCTTTTTGCTTATGGGGTGTTGAAGAATCGAACACACAGCCTCAGGCAGGCAAGGTAAGTGCTCTACCACTGATCCACCGTCTCTGTCCCCTAAAGAGGGTTTTTATTTGACCTTTGCTTATGAAGGATATTTTTGTTGGGGAAAATAAGATTGTTGATAATTGTTTCTCTTTATAACATGGCATACATCATTCTTGGCTCTTCTTATTAATTGTCTCTGCTGAGAAATCCGGTTTTTCTAATTGGTTTCGCTTTTGAGATGATTGATTTTTTCTCCTTTACAATTTTAAGGATCCTGTCCTTGGTCTGAATTGGGACTGTACACATTATAATGTTACAGTGGAATTTCCTGTTCTGGTCTGTTCTACTGGGGGTTATACAAGTTTCTTTTGTCTTAATAGGCCTATTTTTTTGCATGTTTGGGAAGTTCTCTGTTAGCATCCTCTTAAATTTCTTAGATTATTTAACTTCTGTCTCTAGGTGTTCCTCTACACCCACTATCCTCTGATTAGGCCTTCTAATGTTGTCTTCCAAATGTGGAATAAATCTCTCTTGGGTTAGTCTTGGATAGAGGTATGTTTTTCACTCTATTATGGAGGTTTTCTTCAATCTCTGAGATTCAACCTTCTGCTTGGTCTAACATAATTTCAAGAATTTCTACTTTGTTTCTTATTGCCTTTCTTCTAACTGGTTGACTTTGATGGCTTCAAATTCTTTGTTGGAGCTTTGTTTTACATCTTGTATGTACTTCTTTACTACCATAACTTGGTGTTCAGTGTTTATTCTCAAATCAATTAGTTGATAGGTTATTCTTTTATTGGATTCCCATTCCTTCAGCATTCCATTTGTGGTATCCCTGGATTCCTTCAGCTGTCTATTTATGCATTCTATGAATGCCTTTTGATTTTTATCTCTTGTCATCCAACTCATGCAATTCCTCCATTGCCCTTTGATTAGCTTCCGCTCACCACACAATTCCTGTGTTTCTATTTAACTCTTCTCAGCCTGCTCACACAATTCCTGTCTTTCTTTTGCACTGTCCTCAGCCTACTCGTGCAATTCCTAAATTTCTATTTGTCTCTTCTCAGCCTGCTTACAAAATTCCTATATTAGCCTTTGAGTAGATTCCTAACACTCCTGCTATTCCTGTATTAAACGTTGGTTTGAATCCTCTTGTTACCTATGAAACTCACAGTGAGTAATTTGCAGATTTTCAATCTTTTTATAGGATGAGAGGAGGGGAGAAATGAAAAGAACATGAAAACTAATAATTAAAATTCCTAAAATTGGAATACTTGAAAGTTATATATGTATAAAGACATAATATTACTAATAAAAAGTTAAGCCTAAGAGGTTGTGTATTGAGTAATACATTTCTGGATTAAGTATGCCCACATGTGGGATAAGGTCGAATAATTCACAATGGGTATATATCAGTGGATGAGAAAAATAGCAATTAAGTCATGTTAAAAAGGGAAGAATAAAAAAAATGACATAAAAAGAGAAAAAGTAGAGTTCTTGATTTTTGCTGTTCTAACTGGAGTGAGGTGATATCTCAATGTTGTTTTGATTTGCATTTCTTTTATGCTAGGGATGTTGAACATTTCGTCATGTGTCTATTGGCCATCCTTCTTTCTTCTTCAGAGAAGCTTCTCTTTAAGTCTTTCGCCCACTTATTTATTGGGGAGTTGTTTCTTTGAGGATTTGTTGTTGGGTGGTTTAATTTTTTGAGTTCCAAGTATATTTTAGATATGAGACCCTTGTCGGTTGTATGGCTAGTAAAGATCTTCTCCCAATCGGTGGGCTTTCTATTGATCTTGCTAGCTATGTCATTTGCCCTGCAGAAGCAACTCTAACAACAACAGATGCTGGAGGGGATGTGGACAGAAAGGAACCTTACTTCATTGTTGGTGGGAATGTAAACTTGTTCAACCACTTTGGAAAGCAGTATGAAGGTTCCTCAAAAGACTTCACATAGATCTCCCCTATGATCCAGCAATCCCACTTTTGGGAATTTACCCAAATGTTTACAAACAAGACCACACTAAAGCTACCAGCACAACTATGTTTATTGCAGCATTATTTACCATAGCTAAGATATGGAACCAACCCAGATGCCCCTCAGTAGATGAATGGATCAAGAAAATGTGGTATATATACACAATGGAATTCTATGCCTCCATCAGAAAGAATGACATTTCCCCATTTGTTAGGAAATGGAAAGGCTTGGAAAAAATTATATTAAGTGAAGTAAGCCAGGCCCAAAGAAGCATAGGTCCCATGGTTTCCCTTATTTGCAATATCTAGTATAGGTATGAGTCAAGCAGAAAAGGTCAGATAATGTGATGTTAGGAAAATGAACCCTTAAATATGTATTTTAATGTTTTCGTTTCTTTCATGCATATGTTTCTAATGCATTTATAAGGTTATTTCTTTGTTGCTTTGTATGTCCCTCCCCCAAAGTGTAACCCCGCTTTCACTATATTTGATGTCAGTATAACATGTGGAGGAGATGGGGGCAAACAAGTCGTTTAAGGATTCAGGTGGACCTGTTGCAACAACGGGAAGTACAAAATGTCATGTAAAAACCAGCTTTACAATGTCGGTGGGGGGGGGGAGGGCGGTATAATTGGGTGGGGGGAGGGGGGAGGCTGGGAAGGGAGGTGAAGGGTAAACAAAGGAGGAGGCTGCAATGCTTGGTAAGAAATGTATGCATTATCTTGCCCATGTTATTGTAGCACCTCTGTACAGTATGTTCTCAAATAAAATAAAATAATATTAAAAAAAGAGAAAAAATAATATAAAAGCACACAAAGGTCACAAGAGGTTAAAACATAAAAGCATACACACATACACACTTAAAATAACAATTATGACTTTGTTGTGGAGTCGTAGCAGGGAGGATTCGGTGGGGGGGAGCAGGAGGGAGGAAGGGAAGGGATGGGAAGGGGAAACAAAATAGGAGGCTACAATGCTTGATAAGAAATTTACTCATTATCTTGCTCATGTAATTGTAACCCATCTGTAAAATATTTCAGTATAAAAAATAAAAATAAAAAAATAAAAACTATCAGAGTAAAATAATGGAAAACATTTGTTATAGACATTCATTGTATTTGTTGTTGGTATAATTGGTATAGGGGAAAAGAAAAAACAAATCGTTTAGGAATAGAGGCAGACACATTGCAATAATATGATGTGCAAGTTGTTATGTCAAAAACGAACTTTACAACTTTGTTGGGGTGGAGGAAGTGTGTTGGGCTGGTGGGGTTAAATGGGAAGGGATGGGAAGGGGAAAGCAAGGAGGAGGCTACAATGTTTGATAAGAAATGTACTCATTATCTTGCCCAGGTAATAGTAACCCCTCTGAACAATATTTTCACAACAAAAAATGAAAAAAAAATAAAATTAAAATACAAAAATAAAAAAAAATGATAGATAAAGGTTCCTTTGAATTTTTGGGGTTGGTGGTGGGAATCTTGTATGTCACCTGTGTCTCTACCCTGTCTCTTCATAGTGTCTCTAGTCTGCTTATGATGTTTGCTTTTCTGTTGCTTGATTGCTTCCTTAAGTCATTTTGTTTGATTACGCAGAAAAATGCTCTGAATGTTGATGGAATTTATTGCTTTCCTCCCAGGATAGGTGAATGGAAGGGAGATTGGCTTGAGTATCTCAAATGAGTGAGATGCCTGTTTCCTCTAGCTTGTAGTTTATGTGATAAGGCTAGGTTCTGGGTAGTGTTAAGACCTATGACCAATGATAGCTTTTCCGTGAGGACCTAGCTCCTAAAAAATTCACAGAGCCCAGCCTGGAGCCATTCTCAGTGTTTAGGTTTACTGAGTTTCAATTCTGTGTCTACGATGCAATTGGGAGGAGCATAATCTGGCTCTGTTTACCCAGTGAAAAAGGTCACTTTTCATGGGATGGAGCTTCTCTGCCTGGGCAGGGTGACATTGCCCTGGGTGGAGCTGAGAGAAACATTTCAGGTCAGGTAACTGTACCCTGCTAAATGGATTTTTTTCTTAAAGATCTTCCAAAGCCAAGAGCAAGCTGCTCAGCCAGGCGTTTGTAAGTATCAGAGATGGAGAGCTCTGGTGGTGGGGAGGGGCAGTCTTTCCACTGCTGCTCTCTAAGCATGAGTGAGGTGTCACGGATGTACTCATGCCATATTCTTGGTTTCTGGGCCATCCCTGGTTTGTGGTCCTTAGGATGAAGATTTCTGCTCCCTGTCATTTCTGGCTGATTGTGAATAGGGTCTGGCACCTATGTCTCAGACTCTGTCTGTTAGTGTGTTGGCCATGGCCACCACATCCACCACAACCTCTGCACCCACACCTACCAGCAAGTGCTCAGATGTGTCTCCTTGATGGATTTCCCTCTCTGGCCAAAATCTCTATACTGTGATGGCTCACTTAGTGCAATTCTCTAGCCCAGAAAATTTCTCTGGAACACAAATCTGCTTTCTCATCGAGAGATTTTCCTCCAGCTTCTCTTCTGTGATCTACCTCAGCTCTTCCAAAAATAGGGGTTATTCTGTGGGGGAGGTACATACAATGGAACAAAAACCTCATATGGTACTTTTGAAGCAATATGTTTGAACTGTAGCAAGAAAGAAAAATACACTTCTGTCCTTATCTTGGGGTTCCTTTTAATTAATATTTACTGCTTGTCTCAGACATATACTAGTTATTGCAAATAAGGAAACCATGGGACCTATGTATCTTTGGGCCTGGCTTACTTCACTTGATATAAATTTTCCCTGTCTTCCGATTTGCTAACAAAATTGCCAATACCATTCATTCTGATGGAGACATCAAGTACTTTTGCCTCCTCCTTTGTCCAAAGAAATCTAAAAAGAGAAAAATTGAAAATATTTCTTCATATTTGAACTTTTGTTACACAGAATCACCCTGATATTGCTGCCACATTGGCTACTTGTCCCTTTAATGCTCGCCACCTGATTCCACGAGATCAACTCAGTGAACATATTGCAACTTGTATGGAAAAAACTCTTGTAGTTGATGTAGGTAAGCCTTAAAACGAAAACAGAAACTAAATCAATTTAGGCCATTTTCACCTACTCAGATGGTTGATTTCTGTTTATTTGTAGATAACATCAAATGGAAGAGGGAAACAAGACAAGGGTTCTAAAATTACATGGACATATGTTTCCTCTGAGGAAGACTGGGATAAAGGTACAAAGCTTGTGGATTTGGGGGCTGGGAAGGTGGCTCAGTGGTAGAGGGCTTACCTTGCATGCATGAGGCTCTGGGTTCAATTCCTCAGCACCATATAAGCAGAAAACAAAAGCTGGAAGTGGTGCGATAGCTCAAATGGTAGAGCGCTAGCCTTGAGCTGAAGAGCTGAGGTACAGCGCCCAGGCCTAGAGTTCAGGCCCCACGAACGGATTCCTCCTCACTCCCCAAAAAAGCTTGTAGATTTTTCTGCATTTTCCATTATTGAATTACACCTTACCTTATGATATTGTATGATTTCTTGCTTTAGGCGTGAAATTAAAATCTATGTTCAACTTGCATTTTCTTGTCTGCTAATATCAATAACATATATGATCATATGCAGTCATAAATGATTCAAAACCTTGTCAAACATTTACATGATTTGTTTTTGCACCTGGCTAAGAACTCATTCTTTTCCTTGTTTATTATCCAGGTAAATGTTTCTCATAAGACTCTTAAGGCCGTTAAGCTTGTTGTTTTTCTATATCAATAATGGTATAATGTTAGAGCCCATCTAATCTAGGACCTCAATCGAGTATGTATTTGTATCTTTGGCAGAATCCTTGGAAGATCCTAGCCCAAGTTTTGTTTGGGGCACAATCAAACCCTCTGGCGACAACAGGTAAAGAAAATGCTGTTTTTTAATGACACACTATTGTCTGTCAAAATTCAAAGTGAAGAAATAGGATAAATGAATAACTAACTATATACCCAAGTATTTTGCTTCGTACAAATAAAGTTTGTATTGTTCTTTGACTGGTTATCCTGTGATTGGTGGCAAATTCAAGGATAGTTTCACTAGAACCAAGAAGAAAATCACCCAACTTACATCATATCTGAATTACTTTATATGAATGTTCTTCTCATTGTCTTATAATCAATTTAAATCAGTAAAGCCATAGATAACCGTATTATGTTGGACCAATAGTTTTTGTCCTTATTTCCTGGTTTCAAGTTTCACTCATCACATCAATTATGATAGTGTGAATGGCAGTATCTTCACCTGTTAATTGATCAATGTACGGACTGATTGGTGGGTTACCCTGTCTTCCTACTGAAATTGATTAATGAATATTTTAGGATTGACTATAGGATTTAAATTTACTCCATGAATTAGTATAAAATATTTGAGATTCTTGAGATTATTTACAATTTGCACTTTGCAAAGATACATTTTAATAAAATATGTTCAGAGCTATTTCTTACGCAATAATATGTACATGGATTTCAAATTTCTCATTCCTGAATAAAGTTTGAATATATTGGATATGTTTTAGATTGGAAATTCAAAATTAGATGTGTAATTACAAAGGTTTTGCTCTCTTAGTACTTATGAGATGGTTTAAAGGATTGTAATTGCTAGAATAACGTCCTTATAGATTCACAAAATAGATAGTACATTTTATTGTATGGAATGTGAAAACATTTTCTCTCTGATATCCTAAGGTGGAAAATACAAGAAAAATTGAACAGTAATGGTTTTGCTTGGAACTTATCATAAGCATTTATTTAACTCGAAATCATGTAATTTGTCTTCCTGGCAAATATGTGACCTCATCCATTTTATAAATGAGGTAATAAATTCAAATTGTATTGATACTGTCAAGTATTTTCTTTTGTTCAGTACATAAAAAACAAGCTTATACAACATTAGACCTAGTTGAATTTATGTGCGCCTTTCATCACAAGAGGGCCTCATATATTTTTCTCTCAAAAGGCAGTAAGCACACTAAGAACTTATATACAAAGGTCTGTTCTATGTCAAATGTATTACAATATTATGTGAAGGATGAATGGGCAGTTTATATAATGAAAAAGTGCTGTGGAAATGTAATGGGAATAGATAAATTCACGTTTGCCTCTGGTGACAATTTTCAAATTCAGGAAGATTATGGAAATGACTTAAACTCATCATGTTTACAAACTGAACAGATCAATTTACTAATTGAGCAACCGGATATATTTATTCTTGTGGTTAGGGAGTTTGTCATTTGCTGTAATGCAGGGGAAAAAGAGTATGTCATGTGAAATTAATTTGGGGTAGAAAACCTCATTTTAGAAAGGCCAGGTGAAAATATTGTTAACTCTATCATCTCATGCATTTGACATATAAGGATCTAATTACAAATTAATAAAGACAAGGATGTTTTCAGATTCATTTCTGGAATTAATCTCCTCAAAATCAAATACTATAGAGAATCTTATCCTTAAGTAAAACTATGGTTACTCATAGACCTGCAGTGTGCACGAATGTTGGGAACATACAAACTCAAAAATCATTTGCACATTTTGGATAACAAAAAAAAGGAGAAGCCTGGTACTGGTCGCTTAGCAACCTTAGGACGATGAAATCTGAGAATTAGTTTTCAAAGTAGCCTAACAGGAATAGTTTTCCCACTCTCATCACAAGTTAACCATCTCAAATATGGATGTGGCACGTTAGATCAAATGGTAGAACATTAGAGTGGTGAAGAAATCAGGGACTCTGCCCAAGCCCAAAGTTTGAGGCCAACGACCAACACGAAGGTGAACCAAAGACAGGAACGTAATGACATATTCATCAACAATGCCATATATTTACTGGTTTTTCCGAAATCTCTGATTTTTTTCCTTCCACATAAGAGACACTTAGATTTTATGAACTCCCTACACTTACTATCATGTATTTTCTCTCCAAATTTCATACAAAAATGTTTGATGGGGCAGTGATATTTATTTACTTCATAGGTTATTAGAACACACAATGTGACCCAATGGGATTACTAATTCTATTTCCTTATGATAGTATTTCTTACTTATTTAATCATAGTTTTTCTGGCATCTAAAAGTAGATCATACTAAAGACACTGTGAGAATCTGTGACAAAGTAGGAGGCCATGTTACTTGCTGATTTGTCTGATTTATTCAAAGCAAGCTTTATCATTATATATATTTGAGCTGATTTGTGTATGTGATCAGATATTTCTGTTGCCCATCCATTTGAGGTGCAAGTTTTGTGTCTGTGTGTGTACAAACTGAAAAGGTGTACAGTTTTCCCTATTGTTTCAACACCCATAAGTTGATACAGGACATATTTCTATGATTTTTGGAATTTCTCCTGCCTTCTTTTCTTTTAAAGCAATTATGATAAAATTAATCACAGGTTATCAAGGATTTTTATGTGTCTTCCTTGGTAATAAGTATTGAATCCTTGATTTGGCCGTTGGTATTCAAGCCTCACCTGGGCTTGAAATCCAATGATATATTCCCAATGTTGGTATGATTCTGGCATAGAATTTTCAGAACCATATTTATTTGAGAAAGCAATGTTAAGGTAGAAATGTTACCCTTAGACAATGGAAATTTTCTATGTTCATTTCAAACTCCAATATTTCAGTATTCATACAGAGAGGTGACATGCATGTGGTTTTTAAAAGTCAATTATTTTTACAAACTGCTGAATATATTTACCTGATACCACTTCACAATGTGATTGTGACTTCACAATAGCATTTTTTCGTCAACATATAAGAATGGAAAAGCCGTTTATTTGTTTTAGCCACGGATTATTTCTTGTAATTTTAGCTGTAGGTATTTACATGGTATCCCTTATTAGTTTATTTGGATAACCTAAAGCATGTATCCTTTGGTAGATTACATCTCAAGAAAAGTCTTTGTGAATGCATATATTCTCAATAATTGAAATGGAGACCACTTTATCATGTTGATTTACATTCATTGCAATAACATTGTATAGTAAAAACACTAGGGAGTTTCTTTTCTATACAATAACATGAATTATTTCTTCCCTTTTCCCTGGATGCATGATACATCCATGAATATCTAACAAGAGACCAGTTTCAGAAAATGGGCCAACTCCTGGCTGAGCCTGAATTGGTGGTATTAGAAAAATTTTGATGAACAGGACAATAATCACACAGTAATACAATAACTAGCGTCACACTTCAAATGTTCAATCAAGTTTGAATCTGTTGAGACAGCATGTCCACGTGTAATTTGTGAGGTTTGTATACAATGATCAAATTTCAGTAGAAATTGAAGTGGAAGCCACCATGAAATTGTTTGAAAATAACTGAGTATGTGCTCTCACTAGTTTTTGAGTATCTCTCCAACTACTAGTGAAGTTATTGTTCATAAGGAGAATACAGGAATATATATATATATATATATATATTCAAGTATTTTCCATTGAAAGTAAAATAATATTTTTCTTTTATTTCTTTGCAGGAGACATTCTATGAGCAAACCATGAGTTCAAACCATTTCTCATTGTATCATCTACATCTTACATTTATTACTATATTCTGATGCTCACTGAACCAAATGAGTTAATTTTGATTTCTACTACCTATTCACTCCCTATTGCCCCTTACCTTGAATCCAGAAGGAAACCCTGGTGTTTATGTCCTATTTGGCATTCACCATGTCCCTCTCCCCATAGACATGGTAAGGTTCGAATATAGAAACTTCAATAATCAAATCGAAATCTAATTTGTTTCACAATGGAGAATAAATCATACTTCATTTTTCACTCTCGTTGTTGCCTGTGAAAATCATCTTCCATTTTTTTAAATTTTATTTTATTTTATTTGAGAATATACTGTACAGAGGTGTTACCATTACATGGGCACTATAATGCATATATTTCTTACCAAGTTTTGCAGCCTCCTCCTTTGTTTACCCTTCATCTCACTTCCCAGCCTCCCTCCTCCCCCCCACCCAATTACACCCCCACCCCCCCAAACCGACATTGTAAAGCTGGTTTTGACATGACATTTTGTAATTCTCATTGTTGCAACAGGTCCACCTGAATCCTTAAACGACTTGTTTGTCCCCATCTCCTCCACATGTTATACTGACATCAAATATTGTGAAAGCGGGAGTTACACTGTGGGGGAGGGACATACATAGCAACAAAGAAATAATCTTATAAATGCGTTAGAAGCACATGCATGAAAGAAACGAAAAAATTAAAATACATATTTAAGGGTTCATTTTCCTAACATCACATTATCTGACCTTTTCCGCTTGACTCATTTTATACATTGTTATAATTGCAGAGCCTAATACATAACAAAACTGTAATGACATTAGACCTCTTACAAAAATCTTACACCAATTATATATTCCATACAGAATGATCATTAAAATTTCAATGGGATTTTTTAACCAACATTCTGAAGTATATTCCTTACTATACAAACTTCTCTTCCATCTCAATGATTTCCACATGTAATCTCATCTAAAGAAGGATTCTGGGAATTCTATCTAAAACCTGTGGCAGAAAAAAAACAGACTCATGTATGTGTACACAAACTATCATTCAAAGCATTTTCTTTTGATGGGGCAAATTGCAACTTTTGAAGATGCCATGATTTTGTGCTAGAAGTGTGACATTTTGAGTGCGAGAGGGTGTCCATATTTGGTAATTTCCCAATATATTTCTAAAGTGTTCCAAGAAGACTGGACTGTATCAGTCGAGTGTAACATAATTTAATGGAACCATATTTGATGGCTATCTTCATATTCAACTTGTGTGTGATTTGCTCCACATATATAAGGCCCTACATATTATACTGGACTTGGCAGTGTGGTCCAAAACTTTTCTGATGCAAAATGGAATAGTTTTGAAACATACTTTAGGAAAACTTATTGGTAGGACTCCTGTGAAATAAATAGAGTTGAATCTTTTGGGTAAAGATGCAGAAGTTAAAGATGTCTGAATGTTGTTCATATTTATCATGGTGTTGAAAAGGGAGCATTTCTGATTATGGCCATATTTTACAAATAGTGTATAATTTTAAATGATTCTTGGTTTTCCTTCAGATATGTGAGCAGGAATGCATTTTACATTAATATGTGAAGGATAGTTTGGAACCTGTACACTCATGGAAACCTGGGCCTTTTCTAGTCTGGTAGATATGAAGAGAACAGGTTTATTTACACATATCTGTGTATAGACTGCAACCCAATCTACATACGTATCCATTTGTAAACTTATGAAAACTAAAATCAATATATGTACCAATACCCTTCCTTTTCGTTAAACTTATTGTCAATTTGATGTACAGAGGGATTATAATTATGAAGGTAAGGCAGTGAATCTTTTTCTTGTCATATGATATCCTATTCCTCATTTTTCTTACACTTTATTCAGCTTAAAATCGCTCCCTGATGTAACTGATGTAAATGTAATTTTCTACATGTGGCCTTGTAAAGAATTTTATAGCAGTGGGTCCCCCATTGTCCTCTATGAAAAAATTTTGATTCCCCTTCTTTGCCCTATTCAAATTAAAGTTTCTACAATCCACCGGTTACCGAACTCAAATATAGTGACAAGGAGAGGGAAATCCTATGAAAACTAAAGGAAATTAAACAAGAAAATAAATCATGTTTTTTTTTTAAATCCATCAATGATAAAGCTTATGTTTCTTGGAGTTCATTTTGCTGACCATAAACTTCTTGTTCCTATATATCTAGCAATTAAGCACCTGCATTCCTCTTCCAGGATGAAATTCAATATACACCAATTAAGACAAAAAGAGAAAGTAAGGCACCTATATTTTAAAAGTCACTGCTAGAGAAAAAAAATATGACTTCATTGGGTAAGTTTAAATAGAAGCAGGATAGACGCATTGAAATGAAATAGCAATATTCAATAAATAGTGTTGTAATGCTCGTTAAATGCCTATAACAAAGTTAGATTATACATCACCCTGTGTCATAACCCATTCCAAAGGAATCAGATCTCTAGGTTAAAAAAAATACTCAGAATGGGAACAATAGAGAAATATGAGGTCTCTTAGAACAGGTTGAAACTTTCTATTACAGATGCAAAAATGCATCAAGCCAAAGAAAGTTAAACAAACTCTATAAATTGAACCTGCCAGCTTCTTTATACCAAAGGGCATAGCTCTGTAGGAAAAAAGGAAGCCAAAAATACTGGGAGAAAATCTTCACTAGCTAAGAAAGAGAAAAGTGTCTTAGCACTGAAATATAATCAACATTCAACAAGTCAAATCCCTCAGCCCCAATGAATCCTGAAGTATACACCCGCTCTATGAAAAGAAGTCTAAATATTTAAAGAGAGACTTCACTGATGGCTAATTGAGAATGGCCTAAGGACATAGGAAGAAATGCTCAAAAACTCTGATATTAAAAAAAGACAAATCAATTGAACATTGAAATTGCACCACATTTCATTTGAATGGCAAAGTTATGTTCATTGCAGAGTAAAAATCAGGAACCACTCCAGATGCCTGAATCTAGATTAATGGATTAGGAAATGTGGGGTATAAACACCTCAGAATTCTATTTTCCACTAGAAAGAATGGCAAAGTGCCCTTTGTAAGGAAATGCAAATATTGTAAAAAAATAACATGAATTAAAGTGTGCCAGACCCAAGGAACATAGACTCCATAGATTCTCTTATTTCTAAAAACTTGTATATGCCCATTGTAGTCCTAGAATAGGATCACAATAGCTTAATAGTAATATACATACGACCATAGAATATTTGGTTAAACAAAATAAACTGTGAAATACAAAATCAGATGGTTTCACTTTCTTGATTTTTTAAAATGTGCTATGTGAAGCTATTTGTCTTTACTTGCCTTTTTCTTTCAGTTTATGTTTTATACAATGTTGCAACTGTATTGGATTTTGGTACATACTGTATTTCATATAAGTTAATGAGAATTAGGCTTGGGAAGGGCAACATCTAATTCTGAGACTAAGGACAATGGGTGAAACATGTCAAAACAATCCCAACAAATCTACATATTGGGAATAAACATTACGCCCGGTTGGAGGAGATAGAGATTTTAGGCTGAAATCCAGTAAAAATGAAAGCTGGCTAACAACCTGTGATGAGACCAATACTTGTTTATTGCTTACATATATATTTCTATTCCCTGTGTACATCACCTTACCATTCCCTTAAAAAGAAGAGTATTGATAAATACACTCGTCTCAATTCTCATAAATTTACATGTAGACACTTAACTCGATGGGTCCTATTACATAAAGAGACACGTGAATATAGTTCTGATCTGTTGACGTTCCTAAAAGCATAGAAAAGGTTTGCCTAATTTACCAGGTTCCAAGCCAACACTGACAAATTAATGTTGAAATCATTTTTATTCAAATATTTCTGTGGGAATCCCAATAATAATTTCATATTACAAACTATAAGAGACCTGATGCTCAAATATGCCCCCAAACCCTCATATTTACACACTTATTTTACATGTGAGCAGGATTCTCTCATGTAAATCTTCCTCATCTGGACTCAAATACTTCACGACTTTTGATTACATAGCAATCTAACCAATGATAAATACTTTTTCACAAGGGGGATCTTCCTAAAATATACTTCAAAGGCTATTCCATTTAGCAATAGGAATGTTGTGGACCCGGAATGCCAAATGAACTATATAAGGGAGTGTGTGGGAGTGCTTCAATATGAGAGGCAAATTACACAGAAGTTGAAAACAAATATTCATTAGCTATGGTTTCATGAACTGGTCTTCAATTACAATCCAAATTTGCAAATTAATATTCCAAGAGCATTTTAGTAATATAGTGCAACATTTCTGAAATGGAGCACATATTATTGTCTGGTAAGTCACAGATTCTCTGAATAAAATATGGAACCTTCAAAGAGTGAATATTGTCCACCCAAAGTCATAAATGTTGGCTGATATTTTTGTACCCGAGCAAGAGCCTATTTGTTTCCCTGCCACAGAAAATGGGTATAAGTCACAGATTTCTGCTGCAGATTAGGTATCCGATGAAAAATATTGAGATGATTTAGAATCTTGTGTCCAGAAATACCTTGCAACATTAGGTGGTTTAAAAAAATCCATATAATTTTCCTACCCATCTTTTTGGAAAACAGACGTTGTTTGGAAGTTTGTGTTAGGGACCAAATATTGTACCTTGACTATATTGTTTATGATATTTTACATTATTAATAAGTGAAAAGGAAGATGTTATTCCCAGAAAAATGTAACTACTGCGTGTGGTGAACTTACTTTTACAAGTTAGGAAATAGTCCTTTACTCACTTTTCTTTCTTTACCCAACAACCTAGGCATGCTAATTAATGGGCTCTTGGATAAGTCCAAGGTGTCCCTGAAAGACCGGCTTATGTCTGGTATACCCTTCCATAGCACACTTCGTTTGACTGAATGTTCTCCAATTAGGCACAATTATTGTGTAAAATAGTCAAAATTCTTGACTTCCCCTAAGATCCAAAAAAAAAAACTGAGTTTTTAAAATCTACATTGACATTTGCCTGTAACTCTTGTCCCTGTCATTGCAAGAAAAAACAGTCATATAACTTTTGTATTCTTAGGAGGCATAATTCCAAATTCCGTATTGGGGTCTCAATATTCTCAAAGTTTCATTTGGGCATTGTTAAATGTCTGCTCTCAGTAAAACCTCCAAGGAAGACTCATGATATGTCATAACACATTGATAGGAATCAAGATATGTGTGGGAAAAGGCCATTAATATCACACAGACTCCCTCATATGGAAACCCTATAGTAATGACTTTGAGATTTTTTTAAGGAAAATTTTGAATTGATTGAGTCTGATCTTTGCAATTTGGCAAAGCTCTCTATTCAATTCCTACAAAAATCCCATCTCAGGTGGACCCATTGAAACAATGAGGTAAGAAATGTACTCATTATCATGCCCATGTAATTGTAACTCTCCTGTATCGTATTTTCACAATAAAAAAATAAAATTAAAAAAATGAATGCCATCTCATCATAAGGGAGTTAATAATTTGAAGTACTTCAGTGTTACACAGAAATATTGTAAATGCTTCTTTTCTTGCTTTTTTCTTTTTGTCTGTCTGGGAGTATGTAGTGTGGGCTTAGGCATTGTCACTGCACACTTTAGCTCAAGCCTTAAGCTCTGCCCCTTGATAGAGAGTGACACTTTCAATTTACTCTTGGTGATTTGGAGAAAAACTCTCATGGACTTTCCCATCCCTGCTGGATTTGAACCTCCACCTCAAGATCTCAGTTTCCTGAGTACCTGGGATTACAATTCTTAGCCATTGGCACTCACTATTACTCTTCTCTAATGAAATAGTATAGTAGTAACTAAAAAAGTATCCACGGGTATTTAAACAACATTGAAGAAATTTGGCATCATTTCCAAAGAGAAAATTCGCACTGAAGTATGCCATTCCACTTTGATGCTGCTTCCTCCTGAAGAGGAAACTTCTATATCAACAAGGAAGGAAAACGTAAATTATCAGAGACATGTAAAATCTATAACCATGTACACAAGATATTAAAGATTTTGTAGAAAAATTATCTTTCAGTTGGACAGAATTGATTCATTTAAATGAGATTATATTTATAGCCAGTGTTTTTCATTTTTAACCACTGCATTATAAAAATCGATAAACCTCTAAATGGGTGCTAATATATACCTCTTTGTTTGAAAATTAGAGTTTCTACACACTATTTAGTATCTACATACTGAAATATATTTCTCATATAATATTCCCTGTTTGAAGACATTTACCAATTACTTGTAATCAAGGGTGGACAAAACTCATTTTTTCTCAACATTCACTATTCCTCACTACTCCCACATTTATCCTTCTAATCCTCATTTAGAAACAAATTCAATGACTCCATCAGAATGAATAACATCACCTCATTTGTTAGCAAATGAAAAGACTTGGAAAACATTTATATTAAGTGAAGTAAGCCAGGCCCAAAGAAACACAGGTCCCATCATTTCCCTTATTTGCATTAAATAGTATAAGTTAAGGGGAAGCAGAAAAGTTCGAAAACTGTGTAAATGTGACTGTACAAGAAGAAATGAACCCCTAGATAGGGACACAACTTATTTCTACTTTCTTGCTATTGTTTCTCATGATTCCAAACTTTTCTATGTGATTTGTTTTTCTTGAATGTTCTTCCCCGAGTTTTATCCCTGTTTTCATTGTATTTGATGACAGTGGCCTGCCTCTTACATATATTTTTTTTTCTAAATTGTGGAGGGAAGGGAAATAATAAAAAGCTGAAACAGAATAACTAGTTGATGTATTGTAACAATGAGATGTACAAGACATTAAATTGAAAACCAATTTCACAATTTGAGGGGTGGGGGACGAGGTGAGGCAGGGGAAGTAATAATGCTCCATAGAAAACTTAGTCATTACCTTAATCATGTAATTCGAACCCCTCTCTACACAATTTTAGAATAAAATATTTTTAAAAGGAACTGAATTAGTTCCTGCTACCTCATAGTCAAGGTGGAAGAACATGGTAAATTTTGGATAAATGACATATTAGTGAAAAGCTTTCTCATAGGAGGACATGTCTTTAATTGGTGATCAACAATTTTGTGGGGTCATTATGAAGGAATGTCTTCTACTGCACTATATGCACACAAATTTATGTGTATTTTATAATATATGAAATTCTGATTCCTTATTCTTATGCAAACTGCCATAAAAAGAATAAAAGCCTCATTGGCAATTAGTGCACCCATCAATCCAGACTGTATGGTAGGCACAAGCATTTATTTTTGTTATGTCAGTCATGGGACTTGAATTCTGGACCTGGGCGCTATGCCTCAGCTCTTCCGTTCAAGAGGAATGCTCTATTGCTTGAACCACAGTGCCACTTCCAGTGTTCTAGTACTCTCTTGGAGAAGAGAGTCTCACGGAATTTCCTGCCTGGGCTGGCTTTGAGCTGTTATTCTTAGATCTCAGCATACTGAGAAATTAGGATTTCAGCATGAACCACTGGAAACCAGCTTATAATGATCTTATTATATATGAGTTAGGAAGGGTAGGAAATCCACCAGATATTCAATTCTATTGAACAACAGCAGTGTTCTCAGGAAATCAACGAGGGGAAAAATAGAGCATGCTGTGGAACTTTCGCTTTTAACATTTGTAACTGCAGGGAACCATTGACTTGCTATGAGGTGGGATGATGTTCTTTATGTTGAGTAATCATGACAAAGATATTATTGTTCTATCATAATAGAATACCTGTAGCCCCATCCTCAAGACACACTGCAAGCAAGTGACCACTGCTGGTGAGAAACCTACTTGATGTTAGTCCTTCTCTCTCCAGAGGGTAAGGATTTCTTCTCTGCTTGGTTGATCATTTTATTTTGACACACCCCAGAACGGATCAATTTATTTTCAATCTTCTAGCATATACTCGTTTTTGTTTTTCAACCCACTCTTGTACATAAATACCACACTTTGTCCTCAGTTTCTCGAAATCACTGGTTTGGTTTCTCACAAGTTCACTCTTCTATTCTATTTCCTTTATTTTACAGGAACTTCAAGCAACTGACTACACAACTAAAATGATTTCTCCCTGTATAAACATAGCTGAAATCTATGAAAGCGAGTCTCAATTTTCCCTTACTTTCCTCAAATTATACATTAAATCGTTCATAAGAACTTGGTTAATCCAGTTACAAAACTGAGCTATAATTTGGGTAAATGACATGATACTGGTAAAGACACCTTCATCCATTTCAACTTTGCAAGTATATTTTACTATGTTACGAATTGTTATGCATGTTGCTTTTGGGTAAACAACATTCCATTCACACAACAGTCAATGAAAGGTTGGAAAAATGGGATTGCATGACATTGCAGAGCTTCTGCATGGCACAGGACATAGCTAACAAGATCAAGTAAATCTTTACTAGCAATAAAATGGACAAGGATTTCATATCTAAAATATACTTAGAGGGTCTTGGAAGGTGGTTCAGTGCTAGAGCGCTGACCTTGCATGCCTGAGGCCCTTGGTATGATTCCTCAGCATCACAGACTCAAAAAGGAAAAAGCCAGAAGTGGCGCTGTGGCTCAGGTGGTAGAGCGCTAGCCTTGAGCAGAAGAACTGAGGTACAGCGCCGTGGCCCAGACTACAGGCCCACGTCTAGACCCCACCCCCAAAAATAATAAATAAAATAAAATAAAATATTATTAGAACTTAAACAACTGAATTGTCCAAAAACAAATCCTGAAAAAACTGCCTGGTCAATCAGTGGGCCAATGACTTAGAAAGAAACTTCACTGAAGGAGAAATAAGAAAGGCCAAAAGACCCATGAAGAAATGGTCAACTTCTCTAGCCATACAAGAAATGCAAATCAAAACAACATTGAGATTTCACCTCACCCAGTTTGAATGCCTATAACAAAAGAATCTAATAACAGATACTGGAGGAGAAGTGGAAAAAAGGGAACCCTACTACATTGTAGGTGGGAATATAAACTTGTTCAACCACTTTGGAAAGTAACATGGTGATTCCTGAAATGACTCCACATAGAGCTCCCCTACGACCCACCAAATATCCTTTTGGGCACTTAAACAAATGATCACAAGCAAGACTAAGACTAATCGGTAGCTACCAACACTATTATGTTAATCATAGCATTAATTACCATAGCTAAAATATAGAACCAATCCAGGTGCACCTCAGTAAATGAATGGATCAAGAAAATGTGATATATATATGTGTATATATGAATTCTATATATACATATATGAATTCTTTCTCTATGTATATGAATTATATATATATATATATATATATACATATATATATATATATATACATATATATGGATACTATGCCTACAGCAGAAAGAATGGCATTGCCCCATTGGCTGGGAACTGTAAAGCGTTGGAAAAATTATGCAAATTGAAGTATGCCAGACCCAAAGAAACATAGGTCACTTGGTTTCCTTTATTTGCAATAACTAGTATAAGCTTAGGACAAACAAATAAGTCAAAGGCTTTTTCTCTCTCTCCATGTCTATATAAATTATGTATAATATATTCTTTATACATGTTGGTGGTAAGAGAAATGATCATAAATTTAGGGACATAGTATTTTTTCTATGCTACGGTTTTAATATATTTAAAATGAAGTATATAATTTTTTGGTTCTTTGATATATTCCTCTGCCACCCCTATTTTCACTGTATTATATTCCACTGTCTTGCCTCTTGTATATACATTTGTCTTATTTGGGGAGGGGAAGGGAAAAAACAAAATGTTCTAATTTGGATAAAGGTTGACCCATTGTAACAAGGCGATGACCAAGACTGTATGTGGAAAATGAACTTTATAACCTAGGTGGGAGGGAGTAGTTGGGGAGATGGGGAAGGAAGCGATGGTATGGGAAATACAAAGTGGGAGGCAACAATGATAGATAAAATTGCACTCATTACTATATTTATGTAACTGTAACTCCTCTGTACAGTATTTTTACTATATACATATATATATAAATAAATTCATGCTGGGCTTTATTTTACTGGCTTTTTCCAATATTCCCATATCCTTTTCTATATCTTGATTCAATCATAAGGATAAATATCTCATCTCTGGTTTCACTCATTTCAGTACTTTCTCACTCTCCATTGCTCTTAACTCACTATCTCTTTCCTGATTTGCTAAGATTTATCAGTTTTGATACTTTTTCACGTAACCTACATTTGGTTATTCTGTCCTTGTTATGGTTTTAAGAATTGTCATTTTAAATTCTACTTGAAGTTTGATCATTTTTATCCATGCATCCCTGTGGTGTATTTATTTCCTCTTCCAAGTCTATTTAGTTTAAAACCAGAGAAGTTGAGGAGATAGAAACAAGTATCATTCTAATATTTCTTTTGATGACTTGTCAGTAAATGATATGAAGTTGTGCTATTACATATAGTAAGCGAACGTTCTACAGAAGAGTTGTGGCCTTCCAAATCATACAGTCTTATTTCTTTTGCCAGAACTCACTGAATGATCTGCAATTGTTGAATTGGTACAATAATTAGTTGATTAATTTTTCTAAATTAACGAGATAGGAAATTCAAAATTGTTTTGTCCTAAAAATACCTGGTTTATATGATGTCATAGAGCAATAAAAGGCATTCATATTTCTCCTCTGTAAGTGGTCTAGTTACTTCCATGGAACATTACTACTAATTATGTATCTGCAAATTGAAAGACAGTTCCATTCTCAACATTTTAAATTCAATGAGTTCAAAATACAACTCAATGTTTTTGATGAAAATCATCTGCAATTAAAACTCACATATAATTCTTGCAATTTCTCAATCAACTGTGGGAATAAAAAAAGAAATACAATTGTGGCATCAAATTGACAAGTCCTCCTTGCTAGATTTACACATTCACAATAGGGTTTCAGATTTAATTGGCTACTTTTCAATCTGAATCTATTTTTCTATTCTTGATGAAGGAATTACATATTCTAGTCAAAAGAATATAGGCTTAATATTTTAGATGTGGTTCCAGAGCTTCATGAAAATATACAAAGAATGCTGTATATTATTGTGTACATCAATGTGTCATCTTATTCCATCCATTTTGTTGCTTCTTCCACTGCAATATGACATCACAATAATGCAACTCAATCATGGATCTTCTGTTTCAATGATTCTAATGAACGTTGACATCATTTCACATGAAAAATTATAATTTAGTATAACAGCGTATTGACGGACAGACCCTCAAGGATAAAATTCCAGATAAAAAATCATATGAGTAATAAAGTGATATATAGGTATTGAGAGCATACCCTTACAAATGTATAGTTGAAAAAAGAATGTATTCTAGGTTATTGCTTAAAGTAATCTATATCTTTATTGGCAAGAAGAAGGCCATATGTGCAGTGTGAAATATGTAACAATACTCTTTGTTGCCAATTTTCATCCAGACGTTGTGATTTATTTTCTTCCAGAATTGAAGACATGATTTTGTATTTTTCCATTTCTCTTCCTGCCACATTAGAGAATTACAGGACTTCACGTATCATTCAGATGACTTAAAATTTTGTACCAAATGTTCTGTGCCACAATTGGTTGGCATCTTTCATAAAAAGTCCTCCATTCATATTGTCTATCTACACACACAGTTTAAGATTCCAAACTATACTGGTTATGCTGATTTTGTATTTTATGCTGTGATCAATGCTATAACACAACTGTAAAATTTCCTCTGTTTTTATTTCTGCAGAAGAAGTGGAAGAGAATAAAGCGGTGTTCTGTGTTCAAAAGCAATAAATAATCCAAGGAAAGGTGCAATACGTGTTTGGCGAATATTGGAACATACAGAAAACTTAAACAAGGCACATATGTCCTAATAATAGCACAGTTGGATGAAATTAAATAAATCATAGAGTGACCATAATTTATACTTGTTGGGTTGTCTGTGCCATGTTTAAGTTTCAATTGACTGATGCACAGGTTGATCTGAGAGTCCTGAGGTCATGAACTGGAAATGACCATTCTTAGCCCTATGACAAAGACAAAGATAATCTCCAGGGGCATAGTCAAAAAGGTTAAAATTGTTTGTAAAAACAAACCAATATGGATGTTTCCCTCCTTCTTATGGGAGAATCCTGCTTTATTTTACTGCATCTGATTCCCTTTAGGAGATATCAATGAAAATGAAAGATTTTGTGCACCTTCCAAATACTATTTCTACAGGTCATTTGGCTCTTGGTTGTGCATAAATTATCAAATACTGATATTATTGTTTTATTTCCACTATTTGCTGTGTGTTTTGATGTCACATTCTCTTTTTTTCTTCATTTTTTTTTGGTTGTGGGTATTGAACTGTGGTCTTGGATGCTGTAATTGTGCTCTTCAGCTGAAGGCAAAGGCTTTATCAATTGACTGGAATATATATATATATATATATATATATACACATATGTATATATATGTGCATAAATAAATATATATATATATTAATAATGGTATTTTAGGAAATATTTTACACTATAACAGAATATATATATATATATATATATATATATATATGCAAGCAATTACTTCAATCCTAGCTGGATAAACTTCATTAAGGAATCATCCTGTTTCAGGGGCTGAAATAAAACAAAGATGTTATCTTTTTCTGGCAATATTTTTAGGGAACTGAATACTTCTCTAGACCCAACAGACTATCCAAACAAGCGTGATGTAAAAGCAGTTCTATGTAGCTATAAACAGTATGATCATAGTTCAGATGAGTTAGAGGCTAAAAATATTAGCAGCACCCTTCTATTGAAGCCTGATGGAATTCTAGTGCATTTTATGTTGAAAACTATAGCACTGAGAAAAGAAATCTTACCTTTGGTCTTTGGGCCAGAAAGGAGCATTTCAATTGACAAAGGCTGGCTTGATGAAGAAGAACCTGAAATTATGAATGAGAATATTATTATGACAATCGAACAATAATTGAGGTCCCATACAGAGGAGAAACTGGAATTGATCGCTGCAAGTGAAATGTCTTTTTGATTGAAGGGCTGCAGGCTGTCTTTGGTCAGTCCACTTATCCTTAGATAAGCAGCATACCCCTAAATGTGCAAAAATTGTTATTTATTTCCATGATATCAGTTTACATTTTTCCTTTTCCTCTCAGTTTTAAACATTACTCATATTCAGAGCTCTTCTGAGTATCAGTTGTCTTCCTATAAGTTCAATATCAGTTTGTATTCTCTAGATTGGATTGTCACGTCAATACATTCCACTCTGAATTGCAGTGTTTCTATCATATAATCATAGAACCTCTCTCTAAATTTCTCTCTTCCTAGTGTGTCTAACATATGTACAAGATATTTCTTTATTGCTTTCTCTGTCCCTCCCCCACGGTATATAACCACAGTTTATACAGTACTTAATGTTGGTACAATGTGGGGAGGGGAAAGGAATTGTTTAAATAGCCATACAGGTGGACCATTTGCAACAATGCAATGTACAAGATGGTACGTCGATAATGAACTTTACAACTTTGGCTGGTGGGGGTGTGTGTATGGGAAGAGGTCGGATGCAGGGGCTTGGAGATGAAAAGGGATGGAAAGGGGAAACAAAGGAAGCGTCAACTATTTTTGATAAGAAATACACTCTTTACTTTGCCCATTTAATTGGAATCACTTTGTATGGTATTTTCATAATTAAAAACATCAAGATAAAAACAAAAAAATAAATACCTGGTCCATATTCCATCAACTACCCATATTTAAACCTATATCCTTGCTAGGAAGCTCTTTAGCATAATTTCCTCACAGTTATTAATAACAGGCAAATAAGTGTCAAAATACTCTTTCTAAAATGATATAAGCTAGGCACATAAACTTTTAGGACTACATTTTCCTGAGAATACAGTTTCCTGAGAATTTGCTTGCAAAATTCACAGTGTGATCCACCATGTAGAAGGCTCTTTGAAATACAATAAACAAAATATACATTTTAAAATACAGTTTTATTAAAATTATTGAATTATATGAATACCTATGTGAATTTAGCTGCTTATCCTTCATATGTACCAGTTAATGTCACAGGATTAATTCCACAAAGATTACTGAAATATAAGTTCAAAACATGTATTGAATAAATATTCAGAAATCATATCTAAATCAGCACTTCCAATGAATTTAGAACTTATTCAGAGGTATTATGTCTTGAGGTAGTATTTCTAGTTTTTCTTGTCAATATAATTTATAAACATGGGCCTAGAGAAGACATATTTATGCCCTTGTTTTGTGGAAAACTGGAAAGCATTAAACATCTTCTGCAATAATCTGTCCTGGCAACTTTTTAGCTACTCTGGAGAGACAAATCGAAAAAGCAAGCACATTTCCTGAGAGTGGGAGGGAAGAAAGTAGAAGGGAACTATAACAAAATGTAGATACTTGTGATGAGAGAACATGTGAAAATATAGTGGCTGAATTAATACTTTCCGTTCCCCCCTCCCCCAAGAATTGTTTAAATCATTTTGATTTGCTTCTTTGTGGTGAATTGTAATAATGTGTACACTTTCGTGTCAATTACTTTGGGTAATTCTCTCTTGTGCATGTTTCTGGCATATTTGGTTTGATATGATGTAATCTTGGGTTCAGCTGATGTCTCCTTGGTTGCAAATTCAAAAATTTTTTTACAATATTTAGGGAAGTGGAGATGTTCACATTCTTGTAATCGGATTTAAACAAATATAAATATGTTCAGTATGGAACCTTGAAATAATATCAAAATTAAATTATTTTTTACCTGTCTTGTGATTACACTACTCTCTTTGCACCACTCTATTAGGATAACCACTGAGTTTTCTAACATCTACAGTGTTTAAAGCTATTGATATTCCCTTTCAGTAGTGTTCTGAGGTTTTGGTATGTTAAAAATATTTTTTAAACAGAAGTCAGTGCTGCTAAATTGTAATACTCACATGAAGAGGTAACAATCATATATTTATGAAAATATAAATCATACACCACACTATATCTTTCCTTATTATAACTACTTACTGTGACAGTTATGGTTTCATAAACATTGTGTACTTCTTAAGGAAAAAATTGATTCTTTGTTTAAACATAGGGACACCATTATGCCCTATTATCCCAGGCCTTTTGTAATTATATTGAAGTTTTTTTTTATCATATCACTTGACAATTTTTTGTAAATTGATATACTTCTTGAATCAATTAATCTTATTCTTCTCATATTAGAATATTCAATGCTTCACACTTTGATGTGCAAGAGATTTTTGTTTTTTTGTTGTTTAAGTCTGTTGTGGTACCTGAATTCTGGGTCTCAGCATTGTTGCTTGCCTCTAAAGCTCAAGGATACTGCTCTACACTTGACCTACCGCACAACTTCTGGAATTTTCTGTTCATGTGGTGCTGATCAATTGAGCCCAGGGCCTCATGAATGCAAAGCAAGCACTCTACCACTCAGCCAATTTTCCAAGCCAAGACAAGTGCTATTTTCAGAATTGGTATCTATAGCAATCACTATGAATATACGTGCCAGTTATTTCCCCATTACAGAATGCATGTTAAGGTGTTTTGCACAGAATATATATAAATATGCTATTGTTGCCAATGAGTAATAGTCTCTAACTCAGATATTTTTTAGTACCAAATAAGTCATTACAAAACCTGATGTTCTCCAGAAATTTCCTAAGGATATGTGTGTTCCAAACACAGGAATGTACACTGACAATGGAATGAGTACTTTCAAGAAAACTTTTAGACAAGAATCGACTACTGCCAGAGTTTTGACAGAATCATTCTATTACAGATGATGAGACTAATTTGATTAATATAGTACAAACACTTTAGATTGCAGTAGTTACTCGTATTGAAGAAGGAGCTACATAGAGAAAGAACATATGCTTAATATTTTAAGAATGTGGTTTGTCAAAAACTACATGGGAAAAAGCAATATGTAAAATTACACTACCTGTTGATGTGGTGGAATTCATAAATTTTATGAATCAATCCACAAAATGTTAGAACTATTGGCAAGTTACACAGACACACAGACACACACACAGAGACACACACACACAGACACACACACACACCACCCCCAAAAATGGGTGGGAAGGGAGTGGAGGTGGGGTGAGTAGGAGATGGTAAGGGATGGTATGGGGAAACAAAGGAGGAGGCTACAGTGCTTGATAAGAAATGTACTCGATATTACCCATGTAATTATACGCATCTGTATGGTACTCTCACAATAAAAAAAAAATTGTACTCATTATTTTGCCCATGTATTTGTAAACCCTTTGTATGGTATTTTCACAATTTAAAAATATTAACTGTTTTACAAAATCAATTTGCTCAGAAGTTCATTTAGCCAAGAACAATTTCTAATTTACGTCTAATTCTAAGGTATTTCCTGTCATTTTCTTGTCATTTGAATGATTTAACATTTATAATAAAGTAGATCAATTATCCTGTATCTTTGTTGGACATTGCATAATGATTAAAGTGTTGTGTTTTTATTTTCGTTATTTAGTTTTCCTTTTGTTTTCTTTTTTTCTTTTTTTCTTTAAGACGCTTTCATTTCCAGACCAAAATGTATGCTGCTTATTTCATGAGGTTTATTCTCTTATTTCAAACGGGAATGTATTTGACTAGAATTTTTCGGGTGATTAACTCATTCTGAATATCCATAAATATATTCATATTACATTTATATTATATACATTATATTATATTTATATTATATTTCACATTGGTTTACTTGCTTTTCAATTTTCTGCCTAAATCAATCGAAAACCACCCTTGAGAATCTTAAAAAGATGGTCAGTCTTTCCCACAGGTTTTTTTTTTTTTGGGGGGGTCCTGGGTCTTGAATTCTGGGCCTGTGCACTGTCCCTCAGCTCTTCAAGCTCAAGGTTAGCACTCTACCACGTGAGCTCCAGTGCCACTTCTGGTTTTCTGGTGGTTTATTGGAGATAAGAGTTTCACAGACTTTCCTACATGGGCTGGCTTTGAACCGCGATCCTCAGATCTCAGCCTCCTGAGTAGCTAGGATTGCAGGCATGAGCCACCAGCGATGGGCTCACACTGATTTTTGACAGCATTTAGGGAATAATACAATTTCATGTCAAATTGTGTATAACAACCTTATATCCTGCTCATATTTTAAGTACCTTTCAGGAAGTCCTATTTTCCTTTGAGAACTCAAAAAGAGCAAATATCTCACAATGCAATTGTTGTCACATATGATAAAACTCTCTCTACCACATATAGAGTAATAGCGCATTTGGATTAAATATTCATTTCCTGTATATTTGCTGGTAGTATGTTTTGCCCTTTTTGATTAATTTTTTTTTCTTGAATAGATGCGGTACCGAGGAGTTACAGTTAAGTCAGAAAGAGTACATTTCTTGTGGAGCACTGTTACCCACTCCTTTGTTTTCTCCTAATATACTTTCAAGCCTCTGTCTCCACTACTACGGCCCCACCCCAATTCAGTAAAGTTCATTTCCAACATAGTGTCCTCTGAATTTTGTTATTCTAATTGGTGATCCTGTGTTCTTGTTACTAATGTATGTTACTAATGTAATGGTACTAATCCTGTGTTCTTGTTACTAATGTATTCCTTCTTACTAATCCTGTGTTCACATTTGGCCCTGATGTTCTTAAAACAAATTCCGGATATTCATAAATCCTTGTATATCACTGACTACAATAAAACTTCAGTGATTTTTTTCTGTTTCTTCATGAGTCCCACTGTCCTATCAAATTACATTTTACCAACACATACTATGTGGACTAATTATTAGTAATTGTAGCTATCAGTAGGCTACTGTTATAAAGAAAACCAGTTGAAACCTATCCCATCTGTGCATTGTGCTTAGTTATTTCAAATGTAGTGTCTATTTTATCTCTATAACTTTCAGTGAAAATGGAGTTCACAAAACTCTCTAGTATGGGGTAGCCTACACAATGGTGAGAGAGGAAAGAGCATTGGCTTAGTAGAAGGAATTAGAATGAGGATCAGATTGCAGGCTGGTCAATAACAGTGAGCAATCCATTTAGAACTACAGGCACTGAAATGAATTGTTGTTCATTGAAGCATAAGCACATGTTGGATGTTTCTTATACTTGGACTGAACTGAGAAACGCCCATGTTTGGTTGGAAGCCTGGAGATCTTGATTCTTACATGAGCTCGATTTCTCCTATCACAAGATGATGAACACATCCACAATAGAAACAAAACCTCATCTTTGCTCGTCAGACGCCATCTGATGGATGGCATTTCTGTCTATTTCAGAGAGGGCTCCTGTTCTGCTTCATGAGATATCACGCCCACCCATACCACCCTTTCTTTTATCAGTACCCAAGTGTCCATGTTTTGGCTTTTGCTTAGGGATGTTGCCTGATTCTCCATTTAAAGTCAAATCATGATTTAGTAATACTTTTCTCTCTTCTTGGTTCTGTTAGAATTGAATCACATCAGGTTCTGTTGTTCTACACATAGCATATTTAAATTCTTGTTATTCAGGTTCAGAAAACAATTGCAAACACAGAGTTTTGAAAACCCACATTTTCCTTTCCTTATTATTTTCATACAACTCCTTATATTTTCAGCACTTTGTTCAGATACACTAGATATTTCATGAAGTAACTTGACACTGAGAAATACATATTACCACTATCCTTAAGTCTTTATTCTCTCAAAGTTTTCTGAATATTAACCCCAAAACACTTGGTAGGAGATTTTTAAATAAAATTACTGCTATTTATTAAAACTATGGCTAGGGAATTTACCTAATACTAGAAGAGTGACATATACAATGGACCACCTGCTATTTGACATTAAAGGATTTCATTCTATTTTTTAGATCATTGAATAATAAATATTTTTAATAATAGCTAACTTAATTTCCTGTGTTCTGGATAAGCCTGTCAATCGAGGCTTTAGGTGAAAATTCTACAAACTACACAAACTAAATATAACTAAATTTATATTCCAGGAAATTGCCTAATACTTTCTACAAAAATATTTTTGCTTTGTGTTATATACTAACTGTAATATTTTTATAAATATAAATGTATATGTGTGTCTATATACACAAACACATGCACACCCACAAACACACAAACATATATACATATATATCCGACAAACATTCTGGGAACTTGTCTCTTTTGCTCTTATTGTTTATATTTGGAAGTATTTGCTTTAAAAAGTCTTAGCCCATTTTACTTGTACTTTACATGAATATGAATGTAACATGTGAAGTAAAAAGGTATATAGAAAGTTGAAACACATCAAGTAAGGCAGAGGAATGTTTTTGATATAGTTGAATAAGTTCTGAAATTTTCTTCTTTTGAAACTACCTTCTACTAAAAATATTGATAAATGTCATTCCTGTTTACCAAAATAAATAGATATTGTCATTCTGAGACAAAGTCTATCCTTACAACAGTATGGGGAACTTTGTGTCAGATTAGAAACAGAACGAACATGAAATTTTTATAATTAAGCAGGATATCAACCTAACCTTAGTCAATATGCTTTAGTAAATTTACAACAGTAAGATTTATTTTGTGATGTACTATTATTATTTTTCCCAGGTCCGATTTATGATCATGAACATTTTCCTAATGTCCAAGAGATTCAGCCTATATTTTGTTTTCTTTTGTTTTGTTTTGTTTTTACCAAAAGTAGCATGTTCAACACTTTCATAACTCTCAGCATGAAAATAGAGAAATGAAGAAGTGAAGAAAATAATAATACTTAAAGATTGATTAATTGAGGGAATGTGGGCCATAGAATGTATGATGTTGTTTAGGCAGAACAAATAACAAATTGGCCTTGAATACTAGGCTTGGGCATTTAAGTTGGGGACTGGTCATTGTATTGCAATCCTGGGACTTGAACTTATGAGTTGGGACCTGTATCAAGGTCTGAGAACAGAAATTATTGCTTGGGCCTTGAACCAATGTCCTGGCCCTTGAACTCAGGATAGGCCTTGTAACTAGAGCCTTGGCCTTGAATTCACCTCCCAGAAACTGAAATCACAGCAGGGCTGAAACTTGTCCTGGGCCTTAAACTTAGGATCTAGGAGTTGAACTGTGGCCTACGACTTGGAACAGGCTGCCTAGGACGTGAACTGGGGTGCTAGGACTTGAACTCATATTTTGGCCAGAAACTCTTGGCCTGCACTTTGATCTCTCAGTTTGGGCTGGTATTTGAACTAGGTACCTTGTGCTTGAATTTGTGGGATGGGTATTCAAGTTGAGGCCTTGATCTTGAATCTGAGCCTAAAACTCTAAATTAGAACCTGGGATTTTTACTCATGACTTGGGACTTGAATTCCTGCCTGGGCCTAAATTCAAAGACTTGGCTTAGCATTCAAAACTGGTCTTTGAACTAGGATCCTGGGCCTTGAACATGGCACCTGGAATTTGAACTAGAACTTGGGTGTTGTTGAATTCAGGCTTCGGGTTGGTACTTTCATGCTGGGCCTTGAACTCACCACCTGGGACTTGAACTGGAAGCCTGGATCTTGTACTCAGCATTGGGACTTTAACTCAGAGTGTTCAATTTGAAGATGGGGTTGAGGATGTTAACACTGGATGGGACATGAATTCTGACTGGATGTTGTACTTGGAACTTGGGAGTTGAACTCAGGCTTGGTACTGGAACTCACATGCTGAGCCTTGAACACACAAACTTGGATTTGAACTTGTCCCTGGACCTTGTACTCAGTGTCAAGTCCTTGAACACACAGTTTTCAAGTTGAATATGTGCTCAGGAATATTAACAAAGTCAGGGACATGAACTTAGCCTGGACTTTGAACACAGGATCTGGGACTTGACCTCATGGTCTAGGCTTAAACTCAGAGACTGGAAGTGGAACTCATAGCCTCGGGATTGCATTCATGCAATGTTGCCCTGGATCTTGAACTCTGAGCATGGGCTTGAATTCTCAGCCTGGGTTTTGAATTTACAACCCCAATCCTGAACTGGGTGCCTGGGTCTTGAACTTGGAGCCTGGGCCTTGAACTCACAGCCTGGGCCTTGATCTTATGTCCTGGTGATTGAACTGGATCCCTGGATTTTGAACTCGACAAGAAGAGGGTATTTAGACTAATTTTCAGGGCCTTGGATTTTAACTCATGGTCTGGACCTTGAATTTAAAGCTTCGGATTTGATCTCTGGGCCTGGGCCTTTAATTCAATCCCTTGCCCTTCAAGTAGTAACAGGGCCATGAACTGTGTGCCTCATCCTTGAATTAGGACCTGGAACTTGAACTCATAGTTTGGGCCTGAAACTCTGGGTCTGGGTGTTGAATTCACAGAGTAGTCCTTAAACTCATAGCTTAACTCTTCATCTCACAATGTTGAGCTACTGGAGGAAGTGGGGGCCTGGGATTCCAACATAAGGCCTAGGCCTTAAACTCAGAGTCTTGGCCTTAAACTGGCACCAGGGCTTTGGAATTTATGCCTGGGAATTCCATTGCAGCCTGAGACTTGACTTCAGAACCTGGGGCTTGAATTTGCATCCTCTGCCTTGAAGTTTTGTTTCTGTGCTTTGAGCTATCAGACTGAGACTTGAATTTGGTGCCTGGAACTTGACCTGTTCTCATATGTCTTCAATTCAGGTTCAGGCCTTGAACTCAGTGCCTTGGAGTTGAACTGTGGGCTTGAACTGTATGATCAGCCTGAGACTATAATATGGGCTTAGGAACAAAATTCACATACTGGGCATTAAAATCAGGACCTGGGCCCTGACCTGGGATTTAAACAGTGGCCTTGGACATTCAACTCAAGGGCTGGTCCTTGAACTCAAGGTCTGTGACTTGAATTCTTAGCCTAGAATTTTAAGTCATGGTCTGGTACTTGAAATGTTGGCCTGGGGATTGAACTCCTAGCCCACACTTTGAACCCTTGTCATGGGATCTGAACTCCCTGGATCTTGAACTCATAGCTGGGGTATCTAATTAAATGCTTTTGACCTGAATTCATAGGCCTGGGACATGAATTCAGGACCTGGGCCTAAAACTCACCACTCAGGTCTTGAACTATGATCCTGGTATTGAACTCATAGCAGGGTCCAGACAGTCTGGACTTGGGCATTGAACTACAAGATTGGGCCTAAAACACACAACATGAGCATTCGTGGACTGGTACTTGAACTGGGGCCCTGGATCTTGAACTCAGTAGGAAAGGTGGCACTGGGAATTCAAATTAGGGCTAGAGCCTTAAGCAGATAAGGTGGGCCTTAAACCCATGGTCCATGGCATCAACTTCAAGGCCTGGAACTCAACGTTAGGGATTTAAATTCAGGACCTGTGTTTTAAACTTGTGTCTTAAACTTGTGCTTTAAACGTGGGTCTTGAAATGAAACCTTACCACATAAACTCAGAGACTAGACATGAACTCTCAGCCTGGTATTTTTACTGGGGCCTTTGACCTTGAATTCTGGGCGTGTAACTTAAACTCAAAGATTAGACTTTGATTGCAAAGCCCAAGCCTTGAACTGCTGTTTGGTCCTTGAACTGTTTGCCTGGGACTTGAACTTATAGTTGGGCCTGAATCTCTGGACCTGGGCCTAGAAACTCAAAGCCTAGGTCTTGAAGTCATACCCTAGGTCATGATCTCATGGGCTAGTAGTTTAACTGGGGTCCAGGGCCTTGAAATCAGGAAGTGAGGATTGAAAGCATACTCTAATCCTTGAACTCAGGGCCTGAAACTTGAAGAGCAGACCTGGAACTTTTGTCTGGAGTCCTTGGGTCCTTAGCTTGGGCAGGCCTGCTCAGGCATAAGCATTATCTATACTGCGGGCTCCTGGCACTATGCATTCTTATCCTGGGGTCCTTGGTTTTGTCATTGCTGGTGATCCTGCTACTGCACATGTGGCATTGGTATTGAGGGCACCCATTCCTGTGCATCGTACCCTGAAATGCTTTGGTATGTTAGTACCAGTGAATCTGCTTATACAGAAAATGATCTGGATGCAGCTGCATGCTGTTTAATCACCCACATTTTTGTTATGACAAACTACTGTCTGTAAAAATGGAAAGAAAACAAATAGCATAAATGAATAACAATCTTTCTGTTTTGCAAACCCATAAAATTTCCTTACATATGCGATTCTCATTACAAATCCATAAACTCAAGGATTTTTTTAGCGTTATTTACGGAATGAATCTCCTCAAAATAGAACACTATAGAGCATTATCCTTGAGGAAACCATCGTTACTTGTAGACCTCCAGTTGGCATGAAAGTCGGGACAAACAATTAAAAAATGCCATCAACACACTATCAATAACAGAGAAAATAAGCCTGATACAGGTCACATAGAGACCTGTAAGTGGCTGAAATCTGAGGATCAGGTTTCATGGCAGCCCATCAGGAGACTTTAGGAGGCTTTCATCACTAATTCTTCATCTCAGGGGCTGATAAGCTGGCTCAGTAGGAAAGCAGTTGCCTTGCATGCTTGAGGCCCTGGGTTTGATTCCTCAGCACCACTTAAACAAAAAGTAAAAAGATGGAAGTGGCACTGTGGCTCAAGTGGTAGAGCACTAGCGTTGAGCTGAAGAAATGAGGGACAGTGCCCAGGCTCAGAGTTCTGGCCTCATGACCGAACCCCCCACCCAAACAAAAACAAAAACAAAACAAAACTAATTCATCACCTCAAAATTGGAAGTGGAATTGGTGCTCAATTGGTGGATCATTAGCCTTGATGTGAAGAGCTCTGTGGTTGCACCCAAGCACAGAGTTAACGTCCAATGAACAGCAAAGTCAACAACCATAGAAAGAAATGTAAAGCAATATTCATCAATAATGTCCCATACCAACGGTATTTCCAAAATCTTTGAATTATTTTCACCGAAAGAAAGGCGATTTCATTTTTATTCACTCTCTATTTGGACCATTTTGCATTTTCTCTTTGAAACTCAGAGAGTAAGTTTTGATGAAGCAGTGATATTGCCCTAACTTCCTCAGTTGCTAGAAAACTTAATGTGACTCCATGATAATATGAATCCTGTTTCCTTATGCCTTAATATCTTATGGAATCATAATTTTTTGGCTTCTAAAAAGAGAATTCGATAACTAGAGAACTAGAAAAATAGGATACCATGTTACTTGCTGATTTGTCTCTTAAAGTTTTAATCAACCCTATATTTGCCATTATACATATGTGAGCAGATTTGTACATGTAATCATATATTTTTGTTACCTGTCAATGTAAAACTTTGTGTGTGTGTGTGTGTGTGTGTGTGTCTGTGGGTGTGTGTGTACAAACTAGAATCTTGTCACAATTTTGCCTACTCTCTTTCAACAGCCATAAAGTGAAGCATGGCAAATTTCTAGAAAGTTTGAATTTAACACTGAGAAGATTTTGCCTGCCCTACAATCCTTGATTTTATTCAGTCATGATATACATTAATCATAGGTCGTCCATGATAATTTTCTTATATTTCTTCTTTGGTAGTGAAGATTGAAAGCATGAATGCACCATTGGTTTCAACCTTTTCCCCTGGGCTTAATACCAGTCAAGTATTCCAAATGTTGGTGTACATCTGGCATAGAATTCTCTAAGTCATACATATTTGAGAAAATAATCTTAACAAAGAAATGATAACCAAACTTAATGGAAAATCATTTAAATGTTCGTAACGAAGTCCATGTTCATACTGGCAGGTGGTATGCATATATTCCCTAAATATTATATATTTCTGTCCTGATGAACATATTTGCCTGATAATATTTCACGATGTGATTGTGACTGTACAATGAAAATTGTTTTGTCTCCATATAAGAATAAAAAAACTTTTATTGTTTGAGCAATGTCACATCGCTTTTAATTGTACCTGAAGGTATTTGCATGGTATCCCTTCACATTTTACTTGCCTAACATTAAGCATGTATCTTTGTTAGGATACATCTCATGAAATAACCACTTGTGTTTTGTTTATATTCATTCCTTCACATATATTGAAATGGAGGTCAAAAAGACATTAGAGATATTGGAAGGGCCCTGAATTGAAGTCAAATGATTTTTGCAAAGAATAACTGGTATAAGATGCCATTGAAATATAGGAAATTTGGGAAAAAAGTCATTATGGCTAGTGGCTATTACACATCATTAAGGACTTCACAGTTTCAAATTCCAATATGTTTGTGAATTGATTTCTTTTTTCAGCTGTTATCAAGAAAAGGTCTACTAAATACAGGTATTGTATGGGAATTCTAGGTATGGGAAGCTATAAGAATTACCTGCCACATTATATCTATTTTGATTGATTTCCTATATAATAAACACTATATTGAATCCTTCCCTCTGTCTTGCTCTCGGTAGTAGTTTGGCAAAACCACAGGAGCTGTGGCATTAAATGAGAACATGACATAATTTTCCCTTCACAATCCTTAAATTTCTGACAACAGTTTTATATGTACAGGTATGATATCATATACTTCAATATCATATTCTAAGGCACAAGTTTTACATAATTTTATATATGATACACAACGTAAAATATTTCCTAGCTAAAGATACATTTATTAAGATAGACACACGCATTCATATTATCAAGCAAGTACTTCATTCCTTGCTCCATAAATTTCATTAATGAGGAACGTATTCTGCACTCTAGTCACCTTGTTTCAGGGGCTGAAATGTTACAATCAATTATTTGTTGGGGGCTTGGGGGATGGCTTGGAATATTTGTAGGAAGAGAATAATTATTTCCCTACCACAAAGAAACCTTCGAAATAAGAGTGACGTAAAGCACTTCAATGTAGGCATAAACACTATGATAGTAGTCCACATCATTTATAGGTGAAGAAAACACCAACGGCACCCTTCTGTTGAAATATATCAGAATTCCATTGAATTTTATGATGAAAATCATAGTACTCAGAAATGGAATCTTCCCTTCTATCTTTGGGCCAGAAGGGAGCATTTCACTTGACATAGACTGGCTTGCTGATGAAGGACCTGAGATCATGAAAAGGAAATTTATTATGTCAGTACAACAATAATTAGCAGCCCACATAGAGGTGACAGTGGATGTGACCAGTGCAAATAACATGTCTATTTGATGGAAGGGCTTCCTGCTATTATGGTTGGGTTTACTTATCTTTCACACACATCTTAATGTGGCCACATCAATTATTAATCTTCCCACGTGTATCCATTTATGTTATTCAATTTACTCTTGGATGTAAACAGTACACATTTTCAGAGCTTTTCTGAACCTTAACTGTTGTCCCCTAGAAGTTCATTCTCACATCCTATTTACTGGTTTTGTTTGAAAGACCAGGCCAATATACTCTGAAGTGTAGTATTGATTCTATCATGGAATTAAATTACTATCCCGATTTTCTGTCAGCTCCCCAAATTTAAGCATTAATCTTTGCTAGGAAGCTCTTTAGAAATATTTCCAAGCAGTTATTTATAGTACACAGATAAATATCAAATTATACCTGGAAAAATGATATTATCAGCACATGAGCTTTCCAATATCTGTAAATTTTTAGTACCTTCCTGAGAATTTTCAGGCATAATTATCGATGTAATACGTAATGTAGAAATATTCTACTAAATTTAGCAAAATATACAATTGAAACCAATTTTTATTAAAAATGTGTAAAGGTCATCTTAATATTTCTGTAATTTGGCTGTTTATCATACATATGCTATGCACCAATAGCACTGGATTAATTGAGCAAATATGGCTAAATTTTAAGGTCAAAATGTACACTGAAGAAATATTGGCAAATCTTCATATCACAAACAGGATTTCAAAAAAAAGTACCTATTTTCATTCATTATTTCCTGAAATAAAATTTCTATTTTCTTCATATCAACATAGTTTCTAAATATGGAACTAGAGGAGACTTAGCATGGCCTTTGATTTGAGGAAAGCAGGAAAGCATTTAAACATCTGCAATAATCAGTCTTAATATGATGAAACAACTCTGGGAATAGGAGTAGAGAAGGCAAACACATATTCAGGCAATCATATGGGAAATAAAGTGGAAAGTAACAAAAAAAGGACACAAGAAACCTTAATGAAGAACAAATAATTTAGGGTTGATACTGACTGAGGATACTGACTGATACTGATACTTACAATCACCTAATGAGTCAAAAACTACATTATCAGCAATAACCAAAAAATCATTGGCAATTCTGAAAAAGAAAGCATATGTCATGTATAAATATAATATGAGAAACAACTCCCCCAAAAATCTTGTGTTACCTAAACATAGGAAAATATGTAACATTTTAAATTATCTGTACTATTTTTTGAATTAAGTTATTTATTTGTTCAATTAATATATTTCATGGGAATGGATAATGATTAACTGTATGTCCTCCAATAAGATCAACATTTCATGCAGTTAATAGGAATTATACTCACCTATTTTGTCTTTAGGTGTAGGCGTTCTGTGCATCTGACCTAACAAGAACAACAATGTATGAGCTGTTATAAAATCACCAGCTACTTTTAATTTCAGATGAAGGTAAATTTAATCATGAAAATTCATTCACAATTCTGAGTTGGTCAATTTGCATCAGCACTACATTTGTGAATCTGAAATACACTCCATTCTCTCCGAATTTCCTCGAGAGAAAATTCCAAAAGTCAGATTGTCAGGAATCATATGTGTGTGTGTGTGTGTGTGTGTGTGTGTGTGTGTGTGTGTGTGTGTGTGTGTGTGTGTGTGTGAAATAAAATTTACCAAGGGTAAACTTAGGTACCACTGCTTTATTTGACTCCATGATAGTTCAAATATTTTACCTGGTTCTGCATATAATTGGCAGTTTAAAGTACAATATTTTAGGGGGGAAAATAACAATAATCTAGATATTTGTGCTGAGAGGACGTGTAAAATATAAATTCCAAAATAATATTTTCTGCTTTTAATATATTGTTAAAATCATTGATTTGCTTCTTTGTGAAGATCTGTGTTAATGTGTATATCTTCAAACTTTCTATGTTTGTGTCAATTTCTTCATGTAATTCTCTCTTGTATATTTCTGAAGTATATGGTTTGACATGGTACAATCTTGTTTCAACGTATGCCTCCTCAGTTGCAAAAACAAAGTCTGTGTTATATTAAATAGGCAAGCACCAATATTCCCTTAATTTTCATGTGATTAACCCAAACATACATATGTAAAATTTGGCACATTGCAATTATATTTGAAATAAAGCAATTTTTGCATGACTCCTGCCTACACTCCTCACTTCTTATCATGCAGTTAGGATAAGTATTAATTTCTCTTACCTATGTAGAGTTGACCAACATTGATACTCCCTTTCCCTAGAGTTCTGATATTACAGGTAAGTTAAAACAGCATTTATCAAAAATCAGTCTTTTGAAAATCGTAATATTGCACTGTTCAATTGCAATATTCACATCGACAGATTAATATATTTATGAAAATAAAACTAATTCTACATCATTCTATATTTTTCCATACTATCACTAAGTACTGACTGTTAATACTTTACAAAAATTTGCATTTTCACACTTCAAAGGAAACCAAGCAATTCTCTAATTAAATATAGGGGCAGCATTTTGCATGACACATCTTTTGTAATTATGTTGTAGATTTTGGATCATATTACTTCAAATTTTTTGAATATTCATATACTTGTTGAATGAATTCCTCTTAGTCGTCTCATCCAAGCACGCAGATCGCATCCCAGTGTGAACTCAAAGAGCTTAGGAAATGAGCAAATGAGTACAGAAGTCACATAAAATCATAAATAAAATACTTCCGAAGATAGTAACGTTGTATTGTATTTCTTCATTACATCCTGATTTTAGAAAGTGTGTAATTCCTGATAGAAAGTGTGTAATTCCTGTTTTATCAATGTGATGTATTTCCAAAAGTTTTGTAAACTCTGTGGAGGCTTATGTGTTCACTATGACACAAAGTGTGAGAAGTTAGATCTACACCATAGAACTTATGCAATGACTAGTGTGAAAACAATATTGTATGGCAAATGATAATGGGGATCCTGTGTAAGATCAATACTCACAAGACAATCTGTTGGATATGATCTGTACAACTCTAGGGTTAATGGATAATGGCAAAAAGAGAGAAAAATGAGGAAGAGGGTAAAAATTTCAACAAGAATTTAACTCATAGCTTGTATAACTATATCTCAATGTGGGTCACTATGACAATAAAATTAAAAAAAAGAAAGAAAATAGACATAAATAATAGAATTGATGACAAACTAGTGTTACCAATTACATCTTCAAATCTTTTTCAAACATGATAATGACAATATCTATTAATTCTTTGAATTCTAATTTTGTAATGAACTTCTTTTTGCATATACAAGACAAACAGAGCAGAAAAGAATTTTAGGCTCTTTAGACGAGTGTTATTTTTGGAATCGTTTTAATTATAACAATCCTATGAATATCCTTGTTAATTATTTCCAGATTACAGAAGGTATAGAAAGGTCTTTTGCACAGAAAATATATTAATATGGTTGTGTTAACAGTGAATAGTATTCTTCCATTTATTTACTATTTTTAGTACCACATAAATCATTAAAAAGTTAAAGTTCTATACAAATTTAATATGTTTATGTATTCTCCACTCAAGGAAGCACACTGAAAATGTAATGAGAATATTCAACACATTTTTTTAGACATGAATACAGTACTGCCAGAGTTTTGACATAATCATTCTATCACACGTGATCACTGAGTAAATGGGTGAAAATTGTATGATAGCTTTAGATTGCAGTAGTTACTCATAGCAAAATAAGAGCTACAAGTACGGGGAACACATGTCAAATTGTTTAAGTACCTGATTTGTTAAAAACTCTATTGAACCTAGCAATACATATAATTATACTATAGGGTGAAATTCATGAATTTTAGACAATATATTCTACAGCCCAATAAAACTGTAGCCAAGTTGCATTTGCACCTACCCACACCACACAAAACAATGGTATACTAAGCAAAGTTCCTCAGAAGTTCTTTGCCCACTATGAATCCCAATTTTAACACTAACTCTAAATTACTTCTTTTCATTTTCTTATCACTTGGATGAATTACTGCTTACATTGAAGTTGATAAGCTGCACCTACTTTTGGATGGACATTGCACTATAATGAAAGTGGTTTTTTTTGTTATATTTTTTCTGTTTCCCTTATGGCATTTTTGTTTCCAAACCATTTCCTAACATTTGTTTTTTTATTTCAAATCAGAATGCATTTGACAAGATCTTTTGTGGGGATTAAGTCATTCTGAATATTAATAAATGTGAAGTTAACATTATACTTGACTTCAATTCAGTGGCTTTTCATTTTTCTGCATCAATCAAATTCTACCTTTGAGAATAGCACAAAAGATCATCATTCTTTAACAGTTTGGTCAACAGCATTTAGTTATTATTACACTTTAATGTCAAACAGTATATTGTTTATATCAAATTTTTATATCCTGCTCATATATTCAGTATCGGTCAGGGATCATAATTTCTTTGGAACACTTAAAAAGAATAAAAGAACTCACAATGAAATAATAGTCACATGTGGTAAAGCTGCCTGTACTTCATTCAGATCAATAGGGCATTTGAATGGCATAATCTGTTGTTTTTTCAGTTGCTATTTTTTGTCTGTCTTTTTAAATCATTTTCTTCAAAAGATGCTGTAAATAAAAAAACAAGGAAGGCTAAAGAATTTTTTTGGCAGAAGATGCTTAAGTTCTAGAAGTGTTTTTTTTTGAAACTGTCTCCAAATAAAAATACTGATGAGGAAAGACTCTAAACAAGAAAAAATAATATCTAAAGATTGATTTATTGTGGCTTTATAGACCATAGGATGTGTAGAGATCTAGACAGATCAAGTTGCAAAGAATCAGTATTTGCAGTGAAGATGAAAAGTGTGACACATCCATTCACATTATTCCTCTACTGAATATTTACACATTTCTATTATACCGAATCAGAGTCCACCTATGAATAGTAAAAGGAATTTGGACTTTGTTGTCCGAATTCAGGCCGGAAGTCAGCACTTCTGCTCTCATTGCGGAAGTGTGGCTGAGTTCTGTCAGTTCGTAAATCGAAAGTGAGGTTTATGAGCTACATCACAATAATGGTGTCCCCACCCAGAGAAGTCATTATACAGAAGTAGCTGTTGCTATGGAAAACCAACTATTGGGACATGGTCCATCATAGGAAGGAGGAGATCCTGACTTGTTTGGGGAATCTAGTTAACTGAAGGACACAGGTATCAGGTCCTTGCCTTCTCTTCTTTTAAATCTTAGACATGTAAATCATCTATATGGCTCGTGTATATGACTGGGACTTTTCTTCATTTCCATCACTGACATCCCAAATATAGTTCTAATAATTTTCACCAATTAGGCAGAATTGTTCATGGATAAAAGAATGAAAATTCTTTACTTCCTTAGACTTCAGAAAATAGCTATTTCCATTCTGGAGAACTTGAAATTTACTTTTATTCCCATCACATTTATGTGCATCAAAGCAATCATATGTTTAATGTCTTCTGGCTCTACTTCACGGTCACTAGACACTGCACAACTGAAATTCACTACCTATTGAACCAAAGCCCAATCTGAAACATTGACTAACGGGTCTCCATGATACCTTTGCTTTGCAATACATGTCTTCGCTAAGAAGCCTTTACTTGAATAATACTCCATACTCATCCTATAATCTGAAGAGGAATTCACAATGTATCTATGAGAAAAGCAAATCCTCATTCACATAAGTGCATATTTTCAATAGTATTAGACATTTGTACATTGGAATTAGGACATTGTTATTCAGACATCCATAATTAAGAAGACCTTTTCAAAATTCGCTTAAAAGTTGTCATGATGCATCATGCTCTGTTTGATTTGATAAGGTAGAAAGGCCTGAAAAATACAAAATATTTTGAGTTCAAAAGCTATTCATGTCTATAGCTTGTTATAATTTGTGAAGTAGACAGGATATCAATGTATTTCAATTCAAGTGTGTCTAGCAACAAAAAGTATTAGAGATTAATAGGTTTTACCCAGTTTTTTTTTCATATCGCTGAGGAACCACATTTAAGATGTGGTTTTGAAGTATTTAGTCATGTTTTCTCTCAGAATTTATTTTATCTGCAGGACTTGCTTATATTTATCTGCCTGTCACAATGGAAAAAGGTAAACATGTTTACACATTTGTTTGGGGAAATCATCTTAAATGGTCTTGTTCACACTATTTTTCGGGAATAACAAAGTACATTGACAGGAGCTGAGAGAATGGGATAATGAGATTTCACCAGATTGAATCTGAAACTTTAGACATTTTGGTAATTATAACTGTGACTTTTGATGTTCTAGATTGAAAAGTGAAAACGAATGTAAATGATGGGCATATTCTAGATTGAAATGTAAGAAAGCAATTAAATAAGGGGTGTTCAGTGGATGTATGCTCTCAGAAGATAAAACAAGCTAACAGTTCAACTTGACCTCAGTGAAAAATTTTAACTAGAATAAATATTTTTCATAATGCTAAAAAGTAACATCTCCCTACTAGAAACTGTGAATACATCAGACATTAAATTCCACAGTAATACTCTTTGTCAAATTTTGAATCTATATTCTCCAAATACAGATTCCTGAGTTAAACTAGTGTTCATAAGGAAAATAACATTGAAGACTTGGCATGTTCCCAATACATTGATTTTCCGGAGGTATTTTTCTTTTTCAGAAGATTGTGTAGATCCTGAGAGGTTATTGCATTGTCCCTATGATAAAAATCACAAAATCAGATCATGCAGGTTTCCATACAATCTTGTGAAATGTAGAAAGGTAATGTTTCATTAGAACATGTTGATATTACATAATTACTTTAGTTCATAGATCAATTTGTGTATTGTTTTTAAGATAAATTGTGGGAACTGTACATGAAAGATATGAAAGATTGTGGGCACAAATATAACAGATTTTTGTATTCCTCCTGAAATCTCTTCAGCATGTAATGGAAAGTAAGACAACCGAAGCGTAACTTGGTTATTTCTGGAGATGTATATTTCGTTCTCTATTCAAAACAAACAAAGGCAAGATGTGTGCAATTATGTTAAATTGTGTGTGCCATATTTCACAAAACGTAGAGGTGGTTTCCCTTTCCTCCCCATTACCTAATGGCCAAAATGTATATTAATTTTATTATTAAACATTATTTTGTTAAAACAGCCACTAGAATTCAGTTTGGATAATTTAGTTATGATGCCATGGTTATAAACTGTTAACATGGGAGATGCATTGTGTCTCTTTTCTTTGTTTAGGGTATTGATTAAAAACTTGCTTTTAGTTTCATCCAAATTTCACCAAATTTAAAGGTTCACAGAACTGTGGGTAGAAAATTATGTTTTTCTTCATGTAACATTGTCCCAGGTCAAATGGGACAATGCCATTTTTTCTGATGGACGCATCGAATTCCACTGAGTATAAATCCATTTTCTTGAGCCATTAAGTTACGGAGGGGCATCTGGGTTGCTTCCATATCTTAGCTAGGTTAAATAATGCTGCAATAAATTTAGCTGTGCTGGTAGCTTTAGTGTGGTCTTGTTTGTTATCATTTGGGTAAATGCCCCAAAGTGGGATTGCTGGGTCATAGCAGAGCTGTATGTGGAGTCTTTTCATGAAACACTCTGCTACTTTCCAAAGTGGTTGAACAAGTTCACAGTTCCAATGACAATGCAGTAGGATTCCCTTCTGGCCACATCCCCTCCTACATCTGTTGTTATGAGAGTTCTTGAGTATAGCCATTCTATCTGGGGTGAGGTGGAATGTCAATGTTCTTTTGATTTGCATTTATTTTATGGCTAGATGTGTTGAGCATTTTTCAGTGTCTAGTGGTCCTCCTTCTTTTCTCTCCAGCGAGGTTTCTCTTTAACCCTTTAGCTGACTTAATTATTGGGCAGTTGTTTCTTTGAGTATTTGTTGTTGGGGGATTTAATTTTTTGAGTTCAAGGTATATTTTAGATATGAGACCCTTGTCAGTTGTATGGCTAGTAAAGACCTTCTCATAATCTGTGGACTTTCTATTGATATTGCTAGGTATGTCCTTTGCCATGCAGAAGCTCTGCACCTTCATGCAATCTTATTTTCCAAACTTTCTTTGATTGTGTTTCTGAATCTCTATTACTCAAATTTTGGCCTGTGCCATGGAGACCTAAGGTTTCTCCTATTCCATCCTGTATGGTGTCAGGGTGTCCGTTTTAACTCAAAGGCCATTAATCTATTTGTAGTTGATTCTGATGCAGTGTGATACATTAGGGTCTAGCTTTAGTTTTCTATAGGTGATCAATCAGTTTTGTCAGCACCACTTACTGAAAAGGCTATCTTTCTTCCATTCCATTTTTTTAGTTCTGTTATGGAAGTTTACATAGCTATAGGACTGTGGGTTGATTTCTAGGTTTTCAGTTCTATTCCATTGGTCCTGTGGTCTCTTGTTCCAGTAGCAAGCTGTTTTAATTACTATGGCTTTGTAGTAGAGTTTGAAATTTGCTATTGATATTCCTCCAGGACAATTCTTTCTCTTGAGGATTGTTTGATATGAATTTTTGGACATTTTCTTTCATTTCCTTGACAAATGAGTTTGGAATATTGATAGCTCTATTACTGAATTTGTAGATTGCTATGGGAAGAATTGACATTTTCAGGATTTGAACCTTTGTATCCAGGACCATGGGAGGTTTTTCCTATTTTTAAGTTCTGTTTAGATTTCCTTTGCCAAATTTTTAAAGATTTCATCATGGAGGTCCTTGACTTCTTTGGTTAAGTTAATTCTTAGGTATATTATTCTTGTGAGGCTATTAGGAAAGAGTTGCTTTCCTGATTTCAGGCACACCTTTCTCATTATTGGCATTCATAAAAGCCATTTATTTTTGAATGTTAATTTTATATCCTGCTTCTTTGCCAAAATTAATAATGAGCTCGAGTAATTTGGGAGTGGAGTCCATGGGAATTTGTAAATACAAGATCATGTCCTCTGGAAAGAGGGAGTGTTTTACTTCATTGTATGGTATTTGGATCCCTTTATGTTTCCATCTTTTCTTACTGCTGTTGTTAAGCATTCTAGTATTAAATTGAAGCGAAGTGGAGAGAGTGGACATCCTTTTCTCCTTCCTAAGTTAGAGGAAATGGCTTTAATTTTTCATCATTGTGGACAATGATGGCTGAAGGTTTGTCCTTATTGTATTGAAAAATGTTCCATGTATTCCTATTTTTTTAGCCTTCACGTTATATAGGACTTCCTTTGGTAGCTTTTGGTACTGAGCTCTAATTTTATTTCCTTGTGGTCTCAGCGAATTCAGGGTATAATTTTTAGCTTTCTCAATTTTAAACTGTAGTCTAATTTATCTGACATTAGGAATGCAACATCTGCCTGTTTATGTGGGCTCTGTGTTTGGTAAATTTTAATCCAGCCTCTCCCTTTCAAAATATGTTTGTCCTTATGGGCAATGTGTTATTTATTCTTGGAGGCAGCAGATAGAATGATCTTGTTTTTTCATCGATTTAGACAGTCTATGTTGCTTAATTGGAAAGTTAAGTCTATTAATATTAAGAGTTAGGACTGAGAGATGTTTGGTAGTTCCTGCCATGTTACTCACCTTCTTGGGGACCATAACACCTGGCTTCTTCCTATGGTTCTTGGATTCTCAGTTTGGGTGTAGATTCTTGGCCTTTATTGTGGTCTTGTTGTTTTTCTATGTGTACGACATTGTTAAGTATCTGTTGTAGGTCTCGTTTGGTGGAAATATATGGTTTTTGTTTTTCTTTGATATTGAGGGTTTGTTTATTTTTCAGAGTGGGGGGGTCCGGTCATGGGGCTGAACTATGGGCCTGGTCACGTTCCCTCAGCTCTTCAGCTCAAGGTTAGTGCTATACCCCTTGAGCCACAGCACCACTTCTGGCTTTTTTTCTCTTTTTGCTTTTGTGGTGCTGAGAAATAGAACCTAGGGCCTCATGTAATGCAAGGCAAGCCCTCTACCACTGAGCCACCTTCCCTCTCCCCTATAGAGGGTTTTTATTTGACCTTTGCTTATGAGGGAGATTTTTGTTGGGTACAGTATGCTTGGTGATAGTTGTTTGTCTTTATAACATGGCATACATCATTCCTGGCTCTTCTTGTTAATTGTCTCTGCTGAGAAATCTGGTTTTTCTAATTGGTTTCCCTTTTGAGATGATTGATCTTTTTACAATTTTAAGGATCCTGTTCTTAGTCTGAATTGGTCCTGTGAACAGTATAATGTGACAGTGGAATTTCCTGTTCTGGTCTGTTCTATTTGGGGTTCTACAAGTTTCTTTTGTCTTAATTGGCCTATCTTTTTGCATGTTTGGGAAGTTCTCTGTTAGGATCCTCTTAAATTTCTTAGATTATTAACTTCTGTCTCCAGGTGTTCCTCTACACACATTATCCTCTGATTAGGCATTTTAATTATGTCTTCTAAATGTGGAATAAAGCTCTCTTGGGTTTGTCTTGGATAGTTGTATGTTTTTCACTCTATTATCTATGTTTTCAAGAATTTCTACTTTGTTTCTTATTGCCTTTCTTCTAACTGGTTGACTTTGATGGCTTCAAATTCTTTGTTGGGGGCTCTGTTTTACATCTTGTATGAACTTCTTTACTTCCTTAACTTGGTGTTCAGTGTTTACTCTCAAATCATTTAGTTGATTTGTTATTCTTTCTTTGGACTCCCATTCCTTCAGCATTCCATTTGTGGTTTCCCTGGATTCCTTCAGCTGTCTATTGATGAATTCTATGAATGCCTCTATTGATCTTTGTCTATTCTCATCCAACTCATGCAATTCCTCTATTACCCTTTCATTAGCTTCCTCTCACACACACAATTCCTGTGTTTCTCTTTAATGGTTCTCAGCCTGCTCATGCAATTCCTATCTTTCTCCTGCACTGTCCTCAGCCTACTCATGCAATTCCTACCTTTCTATTTGTCTGTTTTCAGCCTTCTCACAAAATTCCTGTATTAACCTTTGAGTAGCTTCCTAACGCTCTTGAGATTCTTGTACTAAACCTTGGTTTGAAACTTCTTGTTCGCTATAACACTCACATTGAGTCCTTTGCAGATTTTCAATCTTTTATAGGATGAGAGGAGGGGAGAAATAAAAAGAACATGAAAAACTAAAAATTAAAATTCCTAAAATTGGGATACTTGAAATTTAGATATAGGAGAGGGATCCTTTCCAGCATTTCATGTAGGTATTAGTGTTGAATCAACCGAAAGAATTGTATTCATGTTCAAAATTTGCTTCAAAAATTGGGCAGTAGGGATGGTATGGGAAAAACAAAGGAAGAGGCAACAATGCATGTTAAAAAATGTACTTATCCAAAATAAAATACTTAGGAATTAACAAAAGAAGTGAAGGAACTCTACAATGAAAATTTTATAAACTTGAAAAAGGAAATCAAAACAGAACGGCAAAAAACTCCCATGCTCCTGGATTGGAAAGAATAATATCGTGAAAATGGCAATACTTCCCAAGGCTAACTACAAATTCAATGCGATACGTATCAAAATTCCAACCTCGTTCTTCAAGGAAATCGAAGAGGCAATCCAAAAATACATATGGAACAATACAAGACTCCGAATAGCAAAAATGCTCCTCAACTGAAAGACCACGGCTGGAGGAATATCAATATCAAATTTCAAACTCTACTATAAAGCCACAGTAATTAAAGCAGCTTGGTACTGGCAGAAGAACAGACCTCAGGACCAATAGAATAGAATTGAAAACCCAGAAATGAACCTACAGACCTATAGCCATCTTCGATAAGGTAGCTAAAAAATAGAATGGAAGAAAGACAGCCTCTCAGTAAATGGTGCTGGCAAAATTGGTTAACTATTTTTAGAATACTAAAGCTAGGTCCTTATATATCACCCTGCACCAGAATCAACTCCGAATGGATCAAAGACCTCGAAGTCAAAGCAGACACTCTGAAAAGTTTAACAGATGAAATAGGAAAAACCCTAGATCTCCTTGGTGCAGGCTGAAATTTTCTTAATAGAGACCTGAAAACACAACAAATCAAAGAAAGGTTGGACAAATGGGATTGCATGAAGTGGCAGAGCTTCTGCATGGCAAAGGACATAGCTAGCAAGATCAATAGAAAGCCTACGGATTGGGAGAAGATCTTCACTTGTCATACAACGGACACGGGTCTCAGATCTAAAATAAACCTGGAACTCAAAAATTAAATCCCCCAACAATAAATCCTTAAAGAAACAACTGCCCAATAAATAAGTGGGCTAAAGATTTAAAGAGAAACTTCTCTGAAGAAGAAAGAAGGATGGCCAATAGACACATGAAGAAATGGTCAACATTCCTAGCCATAAAAGAAATGCAAATCAAAACAACATTAAAATACCACCTCACCCAAGATAGAATGGCAAAAATCAAGAACTCTAACAACAACAGAGGCTGGAGGGGATGTGGACAGAAGGGAACCTTATTTCCTTGTTGGTGGGAGTGTAAACTTGTTCAACCACTTTGGAAACTAGTATGGAGGTTCCTCAAAAGACTCCACATAGAGCTCCCCTACAACCCAGCAATCCCACTTTTGGGCATTATCCCAAATGTTTACAAATAAGACTACACTACAGCTACCAGCACAAACTATGTTTATTGCAGCATTATTTACTATAGCTAAGATATGGAACCAACCCCGATGGCCCTCAGTAGATGAATGGATCAAGAAAATGTGGTATATATACACAATGGAATTCTATGCTTCCATCAGAAAGAATGACATTGCCACATTTTTTTAGGAAATTGAAAGACTTGGAAAAAATTATATTAAGTGAAGTAAGCCAAGCCCAAAGAAACATAGGTCCCATGGTTTCCCTTTTTTGAAATATTTAGTATATTTACGAGTCAAGCAGAAAAGGTCAGATAATGTGATGTTAGGATAATGAACCTTAAGATATGTATGCAAATGTTTTTTTTTTTCTTTCATGCATTTGTTTCTAAAGCATTTGTAAGATTATTTCTTTGTTGTTTTGTATGTCCCTTCCCCACAGTATTACCCCTGCTTTCATTGTATTTGATGTCAGTATAATTTGTGGAGGGGAAGGGAAAAAACAATTCATTTAAATAAGAATAGAGGTAGACCGATTGCAACATTGAGAAGTACAAGTTGTCATGTCGAAAACGAACTTTACAACTTTGGTGGGGGGGGAGGATTGTGAGGGGGGCAGAGGAGGCTGGGGAGGGATGGGAAGGGGAATCAAAGGAGGAGGCTTCAATGCTTGATAAGAAATGTACACATTATTTTGCCCATGTAATTGTAACCCCTCTGTACAGTATTTTCACAATAAAAAATAAAAATTAAAAAAGTAGCTGGTGATTTTGTATCCACTCATATATTGTTGTTATTGTTAGGTCAGATCTACATAACACATATACCTAAAGAGAATACATGCGAGTATAATTCCTATTAACTGCATGAACTGATGATCCTATTGGAGAACGTCCAGTTAATCATTACCTATTCCCATGAAGTAAATGAATTGAAAGTATAAATAACTCCATTCAAAAAATTGTACAGGTAATCTAAAATGCCACTCATTTTCCAACATTTGTTAACACAAGATTATTTGGGGAGTTGTTTCTCATATCAGGTTTATACATGAAATTTGCTTCCTTTTCCAGAATTGCCAATGTCTATTTGGTTATGGATGATAAAGTAGTTTTTCATAAATTGAGTGATTGTGAATCCTCAGTCATTATCAACCCTAATTGATTTTTTCTTCATTATGGTTTCTTGTGTCATACCTTTTTTTTATTTTCCACTTTATTTCCAACATGATTGTCCGAAAACGTTTTTGCCTTCTGTACTCCTGTTCCAGAGTTGTTACAAGCCTAGTAGGATTGACTACTGCAGAAGATGTTTAATGCTTTCCTCTTTCCCTCAAATCAACGGCCATGCTATGTCTCCTCTAGGTTCATATTTAGAAACTATGTTCACATGAAGAAAATAGAAATGTTATCTCAGGGAATAGTGAATAAAAATATTTACTATTTTTTTAAAATACTATTTTAGATATGAATATTTGCCAATATTTCTTCAGTATACATGTTGACCTTAACATTTAGTAATATTTGCTCAATTAATCCAGTGTTATTGGTATATAGCATATGATTTAAGCAGCCAAATTTACAGAAATATGAAGATGACCTATACAAATTTTCAAAAAAATTGTTTTCAATTGTATATTTTGCTAAATTTGGTAGAATATTTCTTCATTATGGATAACAGTTTTAATTATGCCTGCAAATGCTCAGGAAGGTACTGAAAATTTATAGTTATAGGAAAGTTCAGGTTGCCGATAATATCATTTTTACAAAGTATAATCTGATATTTATCTGCCTACATTAAATAACTGCTAGGAAATATTTGTAAAGAGCTTCCCAGCAAAGATTAAAGCTTAAATTTGGGAACTCACAGAAAATCGGGATAGAAATTCAGGTATTGCTGCTATAATTCCATGATAGAATCAATACTACATTTCAGAGTATAGTGGCCTAGTCTTTCAATCAAAACTAGTAAATAGGATGTGAGAATGAACTTCTAGGGGACAATAGTTGAAGTTCAGAAAAGCTCTGAAAATGTGTACCGTTTAGATCCAAGAGTAAAATGAATAACATAAATGGGTACACTTGGGAAGATTAATCATTGATGTGGGTACATTAAAGTGTATGTGAAAGGTAAGTAGACACAACAAAGGTAGCAGGAAGCCCTTCCACCAAATGGACATGTTATTTGCACTGGTCACATCCACTTTCGCCTCTATGTGTACTGCTAAGTATTGTTGTTTTGACATAATAAATTTCCTTTTCATGATCTCAGGTCCTTCATCAGCAAGCCACTGTATGTCAAGTGAAATGCCCCCTTCTGGCCCGATAAAAGGGAAAATTCCACTTCTGAGTACTATGATTTTCATCATAAAATTCATTGGAAGGGTGCCGGTGGTATTTTCTTCACCTCCAACTCATGTGAACTAGGATCATAGTGTTTATATCTATATAGAAAAACTTATTTATTTCGAAGGTTTCTTTGTTGTAGGGAAGTAATTATTCTCTATTCTACACATATTCCCAGCTGCTCCTTCATCTCTCCCCCGGAAATAACTTGATTGTAACATTTCAGCCTCTGAAACATTGTGACTGAAGAGCAGAATCCTTTCCTCATTAATGAAATGAATGCAGCAAAGAATGAAGTACTTACTTGAAAATGTGTGTGTGTGTGTGTGTGTGTGTGTGTGTGTGTGTGTGTGTGTGTGTGTTTGTGTGTATGTATGTGAGTGTGTGTGTATCTTAATAAAGGTATCTATAGCTAGGGAACATTTTACGCTGTGTAACATATAAAATATGTCCCTTAGAAATGACATGGAGGTATGATATCATACCTGTTCATATAAAACTGTTGTCAGAAATTTAAGGATTTTGAAGATAAAATTATATCATGTTCTCATATAATGCTAAACCTCCTATGGTTTTGATAAACTATTCTGAGTAAGAGCAAGACAATATAGGTGTTTATTACATAGTAAATCAACAAAAAAGAGATGTAAAGTTGCAGTTCTTATAATTTTCCATGCCCAGAGTGTATTACCTGTATTTCGTAGAACATTTCTTGATAAAAGCTGAAAGAAGAAATAATTCATCCACATATTTGAAATTGTGTGAAACTGCGAAATACTTACTGATGTATAATACCCACTAGCCATAATGAATGTTTTCCCAAATTCTCAATTTTGCAACTGGCTTCTTCTGATACATATCAGATAGGCTTTTGCAATGGTCATTTGAACTCAGGGCCCTTCCAATATCTCTTATGTCTTTTTGATCTCCATTTCAATATTTGTGAAGGAATGCATAAAAACAAGCAGAAAGTGATATTTCATGAGCTGTATCCTAACAAAGATCATGCTTAATGTTAGGCAAGTAAAATAAGAAGGGATACCATGCAAATACCTTCAAGTACAATTAAAAGCGATGTGTCATTTCTCAGAACAATAAACTTTTTTTCATTCTTATATGTAGATAAAACAAATTTCATTGTAAAGTGACAATCACATCGTAAAGTATTATCAGGTAAATACGTTCAACAGGACAGAAAATTATTAGTATGTAAGAAACATATGCATGTCTCCTGCCAGTATGAAAACGGAAATATTGGTTTTTGCTATGAACATTGGAAAGATTGCCATTAACTTTATCATTTTTTGTTGATTATTTTCTCAAATATGTAAGACATAGGGAATTCTATGCCAGAGGTATACCAACATTTGAAATACTTGACTAGGATTAAGCCCAGGGGAAGAGATTGAATCCAATAGTGCTATCATGGTTTCAATTTTCATTACCAAGGAAGAAATATAAGAAAAATATGTCAGATAAACTATGATTAAGGTTTATCATGATTGAATAAAATCAAGAACTGTAGGCGTGCAAAATCACTTCATATTTAAATTCCACTTTTAAATTTAATTTGCCTTGCTTCACTTTATGGGTACTGAAACAGAGTGGGGAAAAATTGTGACAACACACACACACACACACACTCACACACACAAATGGACAAGTAACAAATATATCTGACAAGTAACAAATCGGCTCACATATGTATAATGACAAAGATAAGGTATTAAAACTTTAAGAGACAAATCATCAAGTAACATGCTCTGCAATATTGATACAGATTATCTCATCAATTCTCTGATTCTCTAGTATCATCCACTTTTTAGAAGCCAGAAAAAAATATGATTGCATAAGATATATAAGCATAAGGAAACAGGATTCATATTACTATGGAGTCACTGTAAGTTTTCTAGCAACTGAGGAAGTCAGGGAAATATCACTGCCACATCAAGCATTATTCTCCGAGCTTCAATGAGGAAATGCAAAATGGTCAAATTGAGAGTGAATAAAAATGAAAAGGCCATTATTTCAGGGAAAAAAAAGATTTTGGAATTACTGTGAGTATGGGACATTATTGATGAATATTGCTTTACATTTCTTTCTCTGGTTGTTGGTGGTGCTGGTCATTGGGCTTGAACTCTGTGCATGGATGCAAGCTCAGAGTTCTTCACATTAAGGCTAATGATATACCAACTGAGCAACAATACCACTTCCAATTCTTTTTTTTATTATTATTTTGTGAAAACACTGTACAGAGGGGTTACAATTACATGGGCAGGATAATGCGTATATTTCTTATCAAGCATTGCAGCCTCCTCCTTTGTTTACCCTTCATATCCCTTCCCAGCCTCTCCCCCTAACCCCATCCAATTCTCCCCCTCCTACCCCCCGCAAACCAACGTTGTAAAGCTTGTTTTCGACATGACAACTTGTACTTCTTATTGTTGCAACAGGTCCACCTGTATCCTTAAACAACTTGTTTTTCCCCATCTCCTCCACAAGTTATACTGACATCAAATATAGTGAAAGCAGGGGTTATACTGTGGGGGAGGGACATACAAAGCAACAAAGAGATAATCTTATAAATGCATTAGAAACAAATGCATGAAAGAAAAAACATTAAAATACATATCTAAGGGATCACTTTCCTAACATCACATTATCTGACCTTTCCTGCTTGACTCGTACATATACTACATATTGCAAATAAGGAAAACCATGGGACCTATGATTTTTTGGGCCTGGCTTACTTCACTTAATATAATTTTTTCCAAGTTCTTCCATTTCCTAACAAATGTGGCATTGCCATTCTTCCTGATGGAGGCATAGAATTCCATTGTGTATATATACCACGTTTTCTTGATCCGGGTCTCATAACTAAAATATAATTGGAACTCAAAAAATTAAATCCCCCAACAACAAATCCTCAAAGAAACAACTGCCCAATAAGTAAGTGGGCTATAGACTTAAAGAGAAACTTCTATGAAGAAGAAAGAAGGATGGCCAATAGACACATGAAGAAATGCTCAACATCCCTAGCCATAAAAGAAATGCAAATCAAAACAACATTGAGATACCACCTCACTCCAGTTAGAATGGCAAATATCAAGAATTCTAACAACAGATGCTGGAGAGGATGTGGACAGAAGTGAACCTTACTTCATTGTTGCTGGGAACGTAAACTTGTTCAACCACTTTGGAAAGCAGTATGACTCAGCAATCCCACTTTTGGGCATTTACCCAAATGTTTACAAACAAGACCACACTAAAGCTATCAGCACAACTATGTTTATTGCAGCATTATTTACTATAGCTAAGATATGGAACCAACCCATATGCCCCTCAGTAGATGAATGGACCGCTTCCAATTCTGAAGTGATAAATTAGTAGTAAAGTCCTGCTAAAAACTCCTGATAGACTGCCATGAAACCTGATGCTCAGATCTCAGCCTTCTACAGGTTTTTAAGTGACCTGTATCAGGCTCTTTCCTGTTAGTGATACTGTGTTGATGGCAATTTTGCTTGTTTGTCCTTTACTTTGATGCCTACTGGAGGTCTACGATTAACCATGGATACTACTCTATAGTATTCCATTTAGAAGGGATTCATTCCCTAAATGAAGCTGAGAAAAATTCTTGCTTTTATTGATTTGTAATGAGAACCTCATGTGTAAGGAAATTTTAGAGATTGGGAGAACAGAAACTTTGTTATTCATTTATCCTATTTGTTTTCTTTTGATTTTGACAGACAGCTTTGTGTGACAGCAAAAGTGCACGTGACTAAAGAGCATTCAGCTGCATCCAGATCATCACTGGTACTGACAAACCCAAGCATTTTAGGGTACACATGCCCACAGTACCAATGCACATATGCAGTAGCAGGATTTCCAGCACTAACAGACTCACTTACCCCAGGATACGCATGCACAGTGTCAGGAGCCTAATGTATAGATAACACTTATGCCGGAGCAGGCCTGCCAAAGCTAAGGCACCAAGTGCTTCAGAGCAAAATTCCCACGTTTGCACTTTAAGTTTCAGGCCCTGAATTGAAGGCCCACGCTATGATTTCAATCTTCAGTCCCTGAATTCAAAGCTCAGGCTGTGGATTCAAGCCCTATTCTTAGAGTTCAAGATCTAGGGCAACATTTCAAGTACCACCTCGTGAGTTCAATCTCTAGGCTATGAGTTCCACTTCCATGTTCTGAGTTTAAGGCTAGACCATGAGGTCAATTCCCAGATCCTGAGGTCGAAGCCCAGGCTGAGTTCATGTCCCTGGCTTTGTTAATATCCCTGGCCCCATGTTCAACTTGCACACTGTGAGTTCAAGGCCTTGACACTGAGTAAAAGGTCCAAGGATCAGTTCAAATTCCAGTTTGTGTGTTCAAGGCCCAGCATGCAAGTTCCAGTCCCAAGCCTGACTCCCAAGTTCCAAGTACAACTTCCAGGCAGAATTCATGTCCCATGTTGTATTAACACCCCTGACCCCATCTTCAAATTGAACACTATGAGTTGAAGGCCCAACTATGAATACAAGATCCAGGACCCCAGTTCAAGTCCCAGGTTGTGAGTTCAAGGCCCTGCCTGTGAGTATCAACCCCAAGCCTGAGTTCAACTCCCAAGATCCGAGTTCAAATTCCAAGTCCCAATTTCAAGGCCCCAAATTAAATTCCAGGAACATGACTTTAAGACCTAGGCTGCAAATTCAAGTCCCAGGCTGATAGTTAGAGGCCCAAGCCTCAACTTCAATGCTCATGATTCAAATTAATTTCCAGGAGCTGAGTTAAAGGGTTTGTCCCTGAATTCAAGGACCAGGCCTAAGTTCAAGGTTCTGGTCTTGAGTTAAAATTGAAGCCTGGGAATTCAAGTCCTAGGCACTGAGTTCAAAGCTCAGGCCCTGAGTTCAATTCCCATGCTGAAAGTTCAAGTCCTAGTCCTAAATGCAAAAGCAGGGAAAGGTGAAGTTCTAGGCCCCAAGTTCAATGCTCAGGCTGGGAATGTACTTCCCAGACTTGAAGTCATGGCCTAGGCCTTGACTTCAAGGCTTAGGGTAAAAGTTTTAGTCCCTTGCCCTGAGCTGAAAGATTTGGCTACAATCCAAGTCCCAGGCCCTGATTTCAAGGCCTGAGCACAAGTTCAAGGCTGTGAGTTTAAGTCCCAAGTCCCCTCTTACTTCTGTAATTCAAGATCCAGGGCCCTAGTTCAAATACCACATTTTAAGTTGGAAGCCTAGGCTATTAATTCAAGGTTTACTGTGTGAATTCAATGCCCAGGCTATATTATCATGCCCACACTATATGTTCAAGATCCAGGCCCCAGTTCAAGGCCCAGGAGCTCAGTTGGAAAACCAGTTTTGAATGCTAAACCAAGCCCTTGAGTTCAAGTCCCAAGTCATGAGTAAAAATCCCTGGTGCCAAATTAAAGTTATAGTCTTGGAGTTCAACACCACGGCCTCAATTTGAATTCCCATCCAGAAGTGCAAGGTTCAGAGGTCCAGTTCAAATATAAGGCTATGTGTTCTAGTATCAAGCTGTGAGTTCAAAACCCCAGCCAAGAGTTTCTGGTCAAAATATGAGTTCAAGTCGTAGGACCCCAGTTCATGTCCTAGATCCTGAGTTTAAGGCCCAGGGCTGTGATTTCGATTTCTGGGAGGTCAATTCAAGACCCAGTCCCTACTTTCAAGGTCCATCTTGAGTTCAAGGGACAGGCCATTGGTTCAAAGCCCAGGTAATAAGCTCTGGTCCTACCTTGATCCCCAGCCATGAGTTCAAGTCCCAGGACTGCAATTCAAGTACTAATCCCCAACTTAAATGTGCAAGCCTCATATTTAAGGCCTATTTGTTATTTCTTCTGCCCATACAGCATAATACATTCTATGGCCCATATACCCACAATTCATCAATATTTATGTATTATTATTTTCTTCACTTCTTCATTTCTCTATTTTCCTAATGAGAGCTATGAAAGAGTTGAAAATGCTTCCCTTGGTAAACAAACAGGCTGAATCTTTTGTGCTTTAGGAAAATTCACATGGTCATAAATGGGGCCTGCTGAACGAAAATAATAACACATCAAAAAATAACTATTACTGGTGCAAGTTTACTAAAGCGAATTGATTAAGGTTAAGTTTGAATGTTGTTTATAAATAAACCTTTCATGTTCGTTCTGACACATTGTGACATAAATTTGACCATATTGTAAAGATAGATTCTGTCTCAGAATGACAGTGTCAATTTATATTGATAAATAAAAATGACAATTATCATTATGTTTATTAGAAAGTAGTTTCAAAACAAGACATTTTCAGAACATATTTTAACTTATGCCAAAACATTCTTTTGCTTTACTTTATGTGCTTCAACTTTCTATATAACTTTTTAATTAAAATCTTTCGTTCATATTCACGTAAAATACAAATAAAATGATCTAAGATTTCTGCAAGCAACTACTTCCAAATGTAAAATAAAACACCAAAAAAGAGACAAGTTCCCAGAATATTTTTCTCATATATACACACATACATATATTTATACAAATATTACAGTTAGTATATAACACAAAGCAAAAACATTGTGAAAGTATTTGGAAATTTTTGGAATATAACTTAATTATATTTAGTTAGTTTAGTTTGTAGAATTTTCACTTAAAGCCTCGGTTTACAGGCTCATGCAGAACACATGAAATTAAGTTACATATCATTAAAAATGGTTATTATTCAGTCATCTAAAAAGTAACACTTTTAATGACATATAGCAGGTGGTCCATTTTATATGTCACTCTTCAAGTATTAGGTAAATTCCTTAGCTATATTTTTCATTAATACCAGTAATTTTATTTAAGAAAACAAAGGAGGAGTAACAGTGCTCCACAAGATATGTACCCATTACTGATGTGACTGTAACTCCTCTGTATAGCATCTTTTCAAAAAAAATTTTTGATTAAATAGCGTAAAAAAACTACCAACAGCAAATGTAAACGAAATGAATATTTCATCCAAATGTCTTATTACTCTGTGTGAAGTAGAGGTAGTTTTATCACATGTGACAATTATTGCATTTTGAGATTGTTGCTCTTTTGAGTTCTCAAATGAAAACAGCATTTCCTGAAAGGTACTTAAAATATGAGCAGGATGTAATGTTATTTGACATGAAACTGTATTATTCCCTAAATGGTAAGTAAAAAAAATCTGTGTGAAAGAATGACAATCTTTTTTCTGTTCTCAAGGGTGTTATCCAGCTTTGCTGGATAACTTCATTAAGGACTCACACTGTTTTAGAAGCTGAAATATAAAAATCCATTTATCTTTTCGGGGGGGGAGAATATTTTTAGGAAACAATAATTCTCTAGAACAAACAAATTCTTGAAACAAGAGTGATATAAAGCAGTTCTTTGTAGGTATAAACAGTATGATCATAGTTCAGATGAGTTAGGGGTTAAAAACACTAGCAGCACCCTTCTATTGAATCCTAAGGGAATTCCAGTGAAATTTATTTTGAAAATTATAGCACTCAGAAATGAAATCTTCCCTTAGATCTTTGGACCAGAAAGGAGCATTGCAATTGACATAGGCTGCATTGCTGAAGAAGAATGTTAAATTATGAATGGGAACAATAATTGGGGTCCCATATAGAGGAGACACGGGAATTGACCGCTGCAAGTAAAATGTGTATTTGATTGAAGGTCTTCAGTCTGTCTTTGGTCAGTCCACTTATCCTTAGATAAGTAGCAGATACCTTAATGTGCCCACATCAGTTTTTAATCTCTTTGTTAACTATTTACATTTTTCATCTTACTCTCAGTTCTAAATATTACTCATATTCAGAGCTTTTCTCAATATCAGTTGTCTTCCTAAAAGTTCACTCTCAGGTTGTGTTATCTGGGTTTGATTCACATGCTAAGACATTACACTCTGAATTCCAGTATTGTTTCTATCATACAATTATAGGACCTCTCTCTAAATTTCGTTCTTGCTATTGTGTCTGATATATTTATAAGAGCCTTCTTTATTACACTGTATGTCCATCTCCCATGGTATTGCCCCTGTTTTCACTGTATTTGATGTTGGTATAAATTGCGAAGGGAAAGGGAAAAAAAACAAGTTGTTTACATAGGATTACACGTGGTCCCATTGCAACAATGAGCTGTACAAGATGTTATATTGAAAATGAATTTTACAAGTTTTCCACGGGGAGGGAGATGGTGGATGGAGGCCAAGTGGAGCTAGGGGGAGAAGATGGGAAAGGATGGAATGGGTAAACAAAGGAGGAGGCAACAATGCTTGATATGAAATGTACTCATTACCTTTCTAATGTAATTGTAACCCCTCTGTACGTTATTTTCACAATAATTGTTTTAAAAAATAAAATATATAAATATGGTGTTGATACTAGCAAGTAATATACTCCAATTCAGTAATTTTAGTACCAAAAAATTTTACAAAATCATATATTGTCCAGAAATTTAATAAGGATATGTATGCTCCAAACACAGATATTTACACTGACATTGGAATGATCACTTTCAAAAAAAACTTTTAGACAAAAATCTACTACTACCATAGTTTTGAAAGAATCATTCTATCACAGGTATCACTGAGTAAATTGATTAATGTAGTATGAACTCTTTAGATTGCAGTAGTTACTCCCATTCAAGGAGCTAGATAAATAAAGAACACTTGCTTAATATTTTAAGAATGTAATTTGTCAAAAACTCCATTGAACCCTGCAATATGTAAAATTTTAGTATTTGTTGATACGGTGAAATTCATAAATTTTAGGAATTATTCCACAGCATGTTACAACTATTAGCAAGTTACACCTAAACACACACACACATTGAAACACACATGCACACACACACACACACACACACACACACACACACACACCACCCTCCAAAATTATAATACAAAGCCAAGTTGCTGAGAAAATTGTTTAGCCATGTATGAATCCCACTTTAACTCTAATTCTAAGTTACTTCCTCTCATTTTCTTGTCACTTGAATGAATTACTATTTATAATAAAGTTGATCAACTATCCTGTCTCTTGGTTGGACATTGCAGAATTTTTATTTTTTTTATTTCGTTTCGTTTTGTTTTCTTTTTGCTTTTTGCTTTAGGATGCTTTTATGTCCAAACCATGATGTATCCTTATTTCATGACGTTTGTTGTCTTATTTCAATTTGGAATGTATTTGACAAGAAATTTTTGGGGGATTAAGTCATTCTGAATATCAATAAATATGAGGTAAACATTATATTTCAATTTGTTTAATTGCTTTTCACTTTTCTGACTAAGCCAATCGAATTCCACCCTTGAGAACAGAAAAAAGATTGTCATTCTTTCACACAGATTTTTTGACTTACCATTTAGGGAATAATACAGTTTCATGTCAAATAACATTACATCCTGCTCATATTTTAAATACCTTTCAGAAAATGCTGTTTTCATTTGAGAACTCAAAAGAGCAAAAATCTCACAATGCAATATTTGTCACATGTGATAAAACTACCTCTACTACACACAGAGTAATAGGACATTTGGATGAAATATTCATTTCGTTTACATTTGCTGTTGGTAGTTTTTTTACCCTATTTGATCAAAAAAATTTTTTGAAAAGATGCTATACAGAGGAGTTACAGTCACATCAGTAATGGGTACATATCTTGTGGAGCACTGTTACCCCCTCCTTTGTTTTCTCCTACGATAATTTCCCTCCTCCATCTCCACTACTCCTTTGCCACCCCAAGGCAGTAAAGTTCATTTCCACCGTAGTGTCCTCTAAGTATCGTTATTCTAATGAGTCTTCCTCTGTTCTTGTTTCAGGATTGTATTATTCTCCTTCCCCTTCCAAATTAAGCAAGATTATATACAAAATATGTACCAAAATCAAATAGTGTGAACCGGAATATACCAAAGGAGGAAGAACATAAAATAGAAAGAAAATAATCATATAGTATATTAAAATCAAGAGGAACCAAGAGAAAAATCTTCTGTCCATATCTTGTGGTTCATTTCATGTAACATCACTTTATATAGAAATAAAATTTCTATTAATTACATATCTATACATTTATCCGTGTATCTACCTATCTATAATCTATCAATCTATGTCACTTTTGAGCTTTTCTGATAAAATTACCATTGTCATAGGCAAATAATTGCAAATAAATGATCAGTTTTGTGTTGTTCATTTGGAAGGGATAATCCAAATAAATATTAACAGAAGGGACACTAATAGGACTTTGAAACTTACCATACCAGTCACATCAAGAAGGAATAAAACTTTTCTTAGGAAATATTGAGTAGATACTGTTCAAGTATAGTGAGATAAAATTACTACTTTTCCAATTACAACCTCATGCAGTGTGTTTGAATATTGCAAAATCATGCATTTTGACATATTTTCATTAATGTTGATTTCAATTTTTCACAAAAAAATATTTAGATCATTATTTCTTACTGGAGTCCCTAAAGAATTACAGTCTTCTAATGTACAATTAGGATAAACACTACTCCATTACCTATACATTTTGAAAGTACTGATGGGCTAGAATTCATTGCTACCAAAGTTCATACAGATTTTAACAATTTTACACATGGGTTGAAGCACTAATAACTACTTGTTTTCCATATAAAATATTTCATTTATCATACAAGCCTGTATCATCATACAAACCCATATTTTGTATATCATTTTTCTGAAATTAAAATTTGTTTTCAGAATAAATAATACATTGGAAACAGTCCTGTTGCTAATTGCACTGATTCTTCAAGCATAATTTATGAAGCTTTACTTTGTGAAAGAAATTGGAACATTATAGTTAGGTTATAGGTTAGATATTTGAAATCAGAATGTGATCGCCAGATATGGTGGTTTTGAAGACAGGTTGTTTCTGGTGATGTACATAATTAGTCATCAGTATATTTCCATTGACTAATGTAAAATATTGGCTGCAATCAGCAGAAAGTTTACATGAGTACAAATCTTAGAATTGATTAAAAAATAATACTTACCTGAAATCCTGGAAAAGAGTGTCTATGGGTAACCCTAAGGATTGTTTGTTCATATCAGATAGTATAGACTGTAGAAGGATCAAGCAATCAATATAAGGAGAAACGTACCACATGGCCTAATAAAATGGAAAAAAAATGAGAATATAAAGGGATTGAGTAATTCTACCCATCCAAACAGTGGCGAAAACCAACTGAGAAACAAATAATTTTCTATACATTTCCATGCATGTCCATAAGTGTTCATGTCAGGAAAATGGAAGTCTGTGGTGAGTAGAGTAACTATTAATGTTTACATTTTCTGATTCTGTGTTAGGCTGCTGTCCAGGCATGAATTACCTGGAAAAGTAATTAAATCCATTATAGCAATTGAGAATGGTATAAACTCCTCAATTTTAGAGGGACTGTAATTTCCCTATAATCAATCAATTCAGAGCTGTTTACCTCAGAACACTGAGATTTGTGAGAATCCATTTTAGGATAATTTTTGAGATTGTTCCTTACAATTCCGACTATAATATTGCCATGAAGAAAACAGTTCATTGAACAGTTTCATTTTTACTTATCCTGTGTTCACGTTTGGCCACGATGTCCTTAGAACAAATTGCAAATATTCATAAATCCTTGAATGTCACTGACTAGAATACAAGTTCAGTGATTTTTTTTCTGTTTCATCATGAGTCACACTGTCTTATTCAATTATATTTTACCAACTACGTTTACTAATGATTAGTAATTGTAGCTATCAGTAGGCTACTTTTATGAAGAAAAACAGTTGAAGACTACTCAATTTGTGCCTTGTGCTTTGTTATTTGAAATGTCGTTCTAAATTTATCACTATTTCTTTAACTGAAAATGATGTTTCTCATATATATATATTTTTTTTTATTGTGAAAATACTGTACAGAGGGGTTACAATCATATGGGCAAGATAATGAGTACGTTTCTTATCAAGCATTGTAGCCTCCTCCTTTGTTTCCCCTTCCCATCCCTTCCAAGCCTCCCACCCAATCCTGCCCTCAACCCCCAACAAAAGTTGTAAAGTTCATTTTCGAACTTGTACTTTTACTTGTACTTCTCATTGTTGCAATGGGTCCACCGTATCCTTATTTAAACGACTTGTTTTTCCCCTTCCCCTCCACAAATGATATATACATGAAATCCAGTGAAAGCAGGGGTGATACTGTGGGCGAGGGACATAAAAAGCAACAAAGAATTAATCATGTAAATGCGTTAGAAACCAATGCATAAAAGAAAAAAAATATTTAAATGCATATCTTAGGGTTCATTTTCATAACATCACCTTATCTGACCTTTTCTGCTTGACTCATACATACACTATTGCAAATGAGGGAAACCATGGGACCTATGTTTCTTTGGGCTTGGCTTACTTCAATTAATATTAATATAATTTTTTCCAAGTCTTTCCATTTCCTAACAAATGGGGCAATGTCATTCTTTCGGATGGAGGCATAGAATTCCATTGTGTATATATATCACATTTTCTTGATCCATTCATCTACTGAGGGGTTGGTTCCATATCTTAGCTATAGTAAATGATGCTACAATAAACATAGATGTACTGGTAGCTTTAGTGTGGTCTTGTAACTGAAAGAACGCTGATGGAGGAATATCAATACCAAATTTCAAACTCTACTATAAAGCCATAGTAATCAAAACAGCTTGGTACTGGCACAAGAACAGACCTCAGGACCAATGGAATAAAATTGAAAACCCAGAAATGAACCTACAGACCTATAACCATCTAATCTTCGATAAGACAGCTAAAAAATTTGAATGGAAGAAAGACAGCCTCTTCAGTAAATGGTTCTGGCAAAAATGGTTAACTATTTGTAGAAAACTAAAACTAGATCCTTATAAATCACTCTGCACCAGAATCAAGGCCAAATGGATCAAAGACCTCGGAGTCAAAGCAAACACTGAAAACATTACAGGATTGAATAGGAGAAACACTAGGGCTCCTTGGCACAGGCCGAAATTTTCTTAATTGAGACCTTGAAACACAACAAATCAAAGAAAGTGTTGGACAAATGGGATTGCATGCAGTGGCAGAGCTTCTTCATTGCAAAGGACATAACTAGCAAGATCAATAGAAAGCCTATGGATTGGGAGAAGATCTTCACTAGGCATACAACAGACACGGGTCTCAGATCTAAAATAAACCTGGAACTCAAAGATTTAAATCCCCCAACAACAAATCCTTAAAGAAACAACTGCCCAATAAATAAGTGGGCTAAAGACTTAAAGAGAAACTTCTCTGAAGAAGAAAGAAGGATGTCCAATAGACACATGAAGAAATGCTCAACATTCCTAGCCATAAAAGAAATGCAAATCAAACAACATTAAGATAGCACCTCACAACAGTTAGAATGACAAAAATCAAGAACTCTAATAACAACCGATGCTAGATGGTATGTGGACAGACGGGAACCTTACTTCATTGTTGGTGGGAGTGTAAACTTGTTCATCCACTTAGGAAACTAGTATGGAGGTTCCTCAAAAGACTCCACATAGAGCTCCCCTATGAAAATGGTGTTTCTAAATTTATCTATCCTAGTTTCATTGAAAATGGTTTTAAGAAAAGTATCTTGTATGCAGTAGCCTACACTAATGGAGACAGAGAAAAAAACACTGGTTTAGTAGAAGGAATTAGAATGTGGATCAGAATGCAGGTCAATAACAGTGAGGAATCCATCTACAAATGAAAGTACTGAATTTTAATACAGTTGAAATGAATTGTACTTCATTGAAGCCTAAGCAAAAGTTGGATGTTTTCTTATATTTTGATTGATTTGAGAGAAGCCCATGATGGGCTGGAAGCATGGAGAGCCTGATTCTTCCATCAGCCCGATTTCTCCTATCACAAGAATGATGAACACATCCACAATAGAAACAAAACCTCATCTTTGCTCCTGAGACGCCATCTGATGGGAGTCATTTCTATCTAATTGAGAGACGCCTTCTGCTCTGCTTCATGAGATATCAAGCACTGACATACCATCCTTTCGTTTATCAGTACCTAAGTGTCCATGTTTTTGTTTTTGCTTAGGGATGTTGCCTGATTCTCCATTCAAAGTCAAATCATGGTTTTGTAATACTTTTCTCCCTTCATGCTTTTGTTAGTATTATCTCAAGCCAGGTTCTGTTGTTCTACATATAGCAATATTTAAATTCTTCAGTTCTTCAGGGTCACAAAACAGCAAATACAAACATGGAGATTTGAAAACCCACATTTTCCTTTCCTTATCATTTTCATACCAACTACATATATTTCCAGTACTTTGTTCAGATACACTAGATATTACATGAAGGAACTTGACACTGAGGACTACATATTACCAATATCCTTAAGTCTTTATACTTTCAAAGTTTTCTGAATATTAACCCCAAAACACTTGGTAGGAGATTTTTAAATAAAATTACTGGTATTAATGAAAAATATAGCTAAGGAATCTACCTAATACTAGAAGAGTGACATATACAATGGAACACCTGCTATATGTCATTAAAAGTTACTTTTTAGATCACTGAATAATAACTATGTTTAATAATATGTAACTTAATTTCATGTGTTCTGTATGAGCCTGTAAACCAAGGCTTTAAGTGAAAATTCTACAAACTAAACTAACTAAATATAACTAAAGTTATATTCCAAAATTTCCAAATACTTTCACAATGTTTTTGCTTTGGGTTATATACTAACTGTTATATTTGTATAAATATATGTATGTGTGTATATATGAGAAAAATATTCTGGGAACTTGTCTCTTTTTTGGTGTTTTATTTTACATTTGGAAGTAGTTGCTTGCAGAAATCTTAGATCATTATATTTGTATTTTACGTGAATATGAAAGAAAGATTTTATTGTTCCATATGAATTTTTGGATTGCCTCCTCTATTTCCTTGAAGAATGAGGGTGGAATTTTGATAGGTATCGCGTTGAATTTGTAGATAGCCTTGGGAAGTATTGCCATTTTCACGATGTTAATCTTGCCAATCCAGGAGCATGGGAGGTTTTGCCATTTTTTAAGTTCTGTGTTGATTTCCTTTTTCAAGATTTTAAAGTTTTCATCATAGAGGTCCTTCACTTCTTTGGTTAAGTTAATTCCTAAGTATTTTATTTTTTGTGGGGCTATTACAAATGGAGTTGCTTTCCTAATTTCAGCCACACATTTCTCATTGTTGGCATATAGAAAAGCCATTGATTTTTGGGGGTTAATTTTATAACCTGCTACTTTGCCAAAGTTTTGAATCAGCTTGAGTAGTTTGGGAGTGGAGTCTATGGGATTCTTTAAATACAAGATCATGTCATCTGCAAAGAGGGAAAGTTTTATTTCTTCTTTCCCTATTTGGATCCCCTTTATGTCTGCATCTTGCCTTATTGCTGTAGCTAGGCATTCTAATACTAGATTGAAGAGAAGTGGAGAGAGTGGGCATCCTTGTCTTGTTCCTGAGTTAAGAGGAAATGGCTTTAGTTTTTCACCATTGAGTATAATGCTGGCTGTAGGTTTGTCATATACAGCCTTTATTGTATTGAGGAATGTTCCATGGATTCCTAATTTTTCCAGAACCTTCATCATAAAGGGGTGTTGGATCTTGTCAAATGCTTTTTCTGCATCTATTGAGATAACCATGTGGTTCTTATTCTTGCTCCTGTTTATGTGATGAATAATATTAATTGATTTGCGTATATTGAACCAGCTTTGCATCCCTGAAATGAATCCTGTTTGATCATGGTGTATGATTTTTTGGATGAATTGTTGAAGTCGATTGGCCAAAATTTTGTTGAGAAGTTTTGCATCAATGTTCATCAAAGAAATGGGTCTATAGTTTTCTTTCTTTGATGAGTCCCTGCCTGGTTTTGGGATGAGGGTTATGATGGCTTCATAGAATGTGTTCGGTAGTGAGCTTTCTCTTTCAATTTCATTGAAGAGTTGGAGGAGTATTGGTGTGAGCTCTGCTTTGAAGGCCTTGTAAAATTCCGCTGTAAAACCATCTGGTCCTGGACTTTTCTTAGCTGGGAGGTCTCTTATTGCTGTTTCTATTTCAATGCTTGATATGGGCCTGTTAAGCTGGTTTAACTCATCTTGGTTTAGTTTTGGCATGTCAATATTTGCTAGGAAAAGGTCCATTTCTGTCAAGTTCTCAAACTTATTAGCATAAAGTTTTGAGAAGTATTCCCTTATAATGTTCTGAATCTTGGTTGTTTCCGTGGTGATGTTTCCATTCTCATCTCTGAGTTTATTAATTTGGGTGTGCTCTCTCCTTTTTCTGATAAGATTTGCTAAGGGTCTGTCAATTTTGTTAAGTTTTTCGAAGAACCAACTCTTTGTTTTGTTGATTCTTTCTATAGTTTTTTTGGATTCTAATTCATTTAATTCTGATTTAATTTTGATTATTTCTTTCCGTCTACTGGATTGGGGTTTATCTTGCTGCTCTTTTTCAAGGAGGTTTAGATGTGTCATTAAATTGTTAGTTTCCGATCTCTCCAATTTGTTGATGTAGGAGCTCAGAGCTATAAACTTTCCTCTGAGTACTGCCTCCAAAAATTCATATGGAACAATAAAAGACCCCGAATAGCAAAAACGCTCCTCAACGGAAAGAACACTGCTGGAGGAATATCAATACCAAATTTCAAACTCTACTATAAAGCCATAGTAATCAAAACAGCTTGGTATTGGCATAAGAACAGACCTCAGGACCAATGGAATAGAATTGAAAACCCAGAAATGAACCTACAGACCTATAGCCATCTAATCTTCGATAAGGAAGCTAAAACAATAGAATGGAAGAAAGACAGCCTCTTCAGTAAATGGTGCTGGCAAAATTGGTTAACTACATGTAGAAAACTAAAGCTAGATCCTTATATATCACCCTGCACCAGAATCAACTCCAAATGGATCAAAGACCTTGAACTCAAAGCAGACACTCTGAAAACATTACAGGATGGAATAGGAGAAACCCTAGGTCTCCTTGGCTCAGGTCGAAATTTTCTGAATAGAGACCCGGAAGCACAACAAATCAAAGAAAGGTTGGACAAATGGGATTGCATAAGGTTGCAGAGCTTCTGCAGGGCAAATGACATAGCTGGCAAGATCAATAGAAAGCCCACCGATTGGGAGAAGATCTTTACTAGCCATACAACGGACAAGGGTCTCATATCTAAAATATACTTGGAACTCAAAAAATTAAACCACCCAACAACAAATCCTCAAAGAAACAACTGCCCAATAAATAAGTGGGCGAAAGACTTAAAGAGAAGCTTCTCTGAAGAAGAAAGAAGGATGGCCAATAGACACATGAAGAAATGTTCAACATCCCTAGCCATAAAAGAAATGCAAATCAAAACAACATTGAGATATCACCTCACTCCAGTTAGAACAGCAAAAATCAAGAACTCTAATAACAACAGATGCTGGAGGGGATGTGGACTGAAAGGAACCTTACTTCATTGTTGGTGGGAATGTAAACTTGTTCAACCACTTTGGAAAGCAGTATGGAGGTTCCTCAAAAGACTTCACATAGATCTCCCCTATGATCCAGCAATCCCACTTTTGGGCATTTACCCAAATGTTTACAAACAAGACCACACTAAAGCTACCAGCACAACTATGTTTATTGCAGCATTATTTACCATAGCTAAGATATGGAATCAACCCAGATGCCCCTCAGTAGATGAATGGATCAAGAAAATGTGGTATATATACACAATGGAATTCTATGCCTCCATCAGAAAGAATGACATTTCCCCATTTGTTAGGAAATGGAAAGGTTTGGAAAAAATTATATTAAGTGAAGTAAGCCAGGCCCAAAGAAGCATAGGTCCCATGGTTTCCCTTATTTGCAATATCTAGTATAGGTATGAGTCAAGCGGAAAAGGCCAGATAATGTGATGTTAGGAAAATGAAACCTTAAATATGTATTTTAATGTTTTCGCTTCTTTCATGCATGTGTTTCTAATGCATTTATAAGATTATTTCTTTGTTGCTTTGTATGTCCCTCCCCCACAGTGTAACCCCCGCTTTCACTATATTTGATGTTAGTATAAAATGTGGAGGAGATGGGGACAAACAAGTCGTTTAAGGATTCAGGTGGACCTGTTGCAACAATGAGAAGTACAAAATGTCATGTCAAAACCAGCTTTACAATTTCGGTGTGGGGGGGGAGGGGGGTATAAATGGGTGGGGGGAGGGGGGTAAAATTGGGTGGGGGGAGGGGGGAGGCGGGGAAGGGAAGTGAAGGGTAAACAAAGGAGGAGGCTGCAATGCTTGGTAAGAAATGTATGCATTATCCTGCCCATGTAATTGTTGCCCCTCTGTACAGTATGTTCTCAAATAAAATAAAATACAATTAAAAAAAAAAAAAAAAAAGAAAGATTTTAATTAAAAAGTTATATGGATAGTTGAAGCACATAAAGTAAAGCAAAAGAATGTTTTGGCATAAGTTGAATATGTTCTGAAAATGTCTTGTTTTGAAACTACTTTCCAATAAACATAATGATAATTGTCATTCTTGTTTATCAATATAAATTGACACTGTCATTCTGAGACAGAATCTATCTTTACAATATGGTCAAATTTATGTCACAATGTGTCAGAACGAACATGAAAGGTTTATTTATAAACAACATTCAAACTTAACCTTAATCAATTCGCTTTAGTAAATTTGCACCAGTAATAGTTATTTTTTGATGTGTTATTATTTTCGTTCAGCAGGCCCCATTTATGACCATGTGAATTTTCCTAAAGCACAAAAGATTCAGCCTGTTTGTTTACCAAGGGAAGCATTTTCAACTCTTTCATAGCTCTCATTAGGAAAATAGAGAAATGAAGAAGTGAAGAAAATAATAATACATAAATATTGATGAATTGTGGGTATATGGGCCATAGAATGTATTATGCTGTATGGGCAGAAGAAATAACAAATAGGCCTTAAATATGAGGCTTGCACATTTAAGTTGGGGATTAGTCCTTGAATTGCAGTCCTGGGACTTGAACTCATGGCTGGGGATCAAGGTAGGACCAGAGCTTATTACCTGGGCCTTGAGCCAATGGCCTGTCCCTTGAACTCAAGATGGACCTTGAAAGTAGGGCCTGGATCTTGAATTGACCTCCCAGAAATCGAAATCACAGCCCTGGGCCTTAAACTCAGGATCTAGGACATGAACTGGGGTCCTACGACTTGAACTCATATTTTGACCAGAAACTCTTGGCTGGGGTTTTGAACTCACAGCTTGATACTAGAACACATAGCCTTATATTTGAACTGGACCTCTGAACCTTGCACTTCTGGATGGGAATTCAAATTGAGGCCGTGGTGTTGAACTCCAAGACTATAACTTTAATTTGGCACCAGGGATTTTTACTCATGACTTGGGACTTGAACTCAAGGGCTTGGTTTAGCATTCAAAACTGGTTTTCCAACTGAGCTCCTGGGCCTTGAACTGGGGCCTGGATCTTGAACATATAGTGTGGGCATGATAATATAGCCTGGGCATTGAATTCACACAGTAAACCTTGAATTAATAGCCTAGGCTTCCAACTTAAAATGTGGTATTTGAACTAGGGCCCTGGATCTTGAATTACAGAAGTAAGAGGGGACTTGGGACTTAAACTCACAGCCTTGAACTTGTGCTCAGGCCTTGAAATCAGGGCCTGGGACTTGGATTGTAGCCAAACCTTTCAGCTCAGGGCAAGGGACTAAAACTTTTACCCTAAGCCTTGAAGTCAAGGCCTAGGCCATGACTTCAAGTCTGGGAAGTACATTCCCAGCCTGAGCATTGAACTTGGGGCCTAGAACTTCACCTTTGCCTGCTTTTGCATTTAGGACTAGGACTTGAACTTTCAGCATGGGAATTGAACTCAGGGCCTGAGCTTTGAACTCAGTGCCTAGGACTTGAATTCCCAGGCTTCAATTTTAACTCAAGACCAGAACCTTGAACTTTAGGCCTGGTCCTTGAATTCAGGGACAAAGCCTTTAACTCAGCACCTGGAAATTAATTTGAATCATGAGCATTGAAGTTGAGGCTTGGGCCTCTAACTATCAGCCTGGGACTTGAATTTGCAGCCTAGGTCTTAAAGTCATGTTCCTGGAATTTAATTTGGGGCCTTGAAATTGGGACTTGGAATTTGAACTCGGATCTTGGGAGTTGAACTCAGGCTTGGGGTTGATACTCACAGGCAGGACCTTGAACTCACAACCTGGGACTTGAACTGGGGTCCTGGATCTTGTATTCATAGTTGGGCCTTCAACTCATAGTGTTCAATTTGAAGATGGGGTCAGGGGTGTTAATACAACATGGGACATGAATTCTGCCTGGAAGTTGTACTTGGAACTTGGGAGTCAGGCTTGGGACTGGAACTTGCATGCTGGGCCTTGAACACACAAACTGGAATTTGAACTGATCCTTGGACCTTTTTCTCAGGGTCAAGGCCTTGAACTCACAGTGTGCAAGTTGAACATGGGGCCAGGGATATTAACAAAGCCAGGGACATGAACTCAGCCTGGGCTTCGACCTCAGGATCTGGGAATTGACCTCATGGTCTAGCCTTAAACTCAGAACATGGAAGTGGAACTCATAGCCTAGAGATTGAACTCATGAGGTGGTACTTGTAATGTTGCCCTAGATCTTGAACTCTAAGAATAGGGCTTGAATCCACAGCCTGAGCTTTGAATTCAGGTACTGAAGATTGAAATCCTAGCATGGGCCTTCAATTCAGGGCCGGAAACTTAAAGTGCAAGCGTGGGAATTTTGCTCTGAAGCACTTGGTGCCTTAGCTTGGGCAGGCCTGTTCCGGCATAAGTGTTATCTATACACTAGTCTCCTGACACTGTGCATGCGTATCCTGGGGTAAGTGAGTCTGTTAGTGCTGGAAATCCTGCTACTGCATATGTGCATTGGTACTGTGGGCATGTGTACCCTAAAATGCTTGGGTTTGTCAGTACCAGTGATGATCTGGATGCAGCTGCATGCTCTTTAGTCACGTGCACTTTTGCTGTCACACAATGCTGTCTGTCAAAATCAAAAGAAAACAAATAGGATAAATGAATAACAAAGTTTCTGTTCTCCCAATCTCTAAAATTTCCTTACACATGAGGTTCTCATTACAAATCAATAAAAGCAAGAATTTTTCTCAGCTTCATTTAGGGAATGAATCCCTTCTAAATGGAATACTATAGAGTAGTATCCATGGTTAATCGTAGACCTCCAGTAGGCATCAAAGTAAAGGACAAACAAGCAAAATTGCCATCAACACAGTATCACTAACAGGAAAGAGCCTGATACAGGTCACTTAAAAACCTGTAGAAGGCTGAGATCTGAGCATCAGGTTTCATGGCAGTCTATCAGGAGTTTTTAGCAGGACTTTACTACTAATTTATCACTTCAGAATTGGAAGCGGTCCATTCATCTACTGAGGGGCATATGGGTTGGTTCCATATCTTAGCTATAGTAAATAATGCTGCAATAAACATAGTTGTGCTGATAGCTTTAGTGTGGTCTTGTTTGTAAACATTTGGGTAAATGCCCAAAAGTGGGATTGCTGAGTCATACTGCTTTCCAAAGTGGTTGAACAAGTTTACGTTCCCAGCAACAATGAAGTAAGGTTCACTTCTGTCCACATCCTCTCCAGCATCTGTTGTTAGAATTCTTGATATTTGCCATTCTAACTGGAGTGAGGTGGTATCTCAATGTTGTTTTGATTTGCATTTCTTTTATGGCTAGGGATGTTGAGCATTTCTTCATGTGTCTATTGGCCATCCTTCTTTCTTCTTCATAGAAGTTTCTCTTTAAGTCTATAGCCCACTTACTTATTGGGCAGTTGTTTCTTTGAGGATTTGTTGTTGGGGGATTTAATTTTTTGAGTTCCAATTATATTTTAGTTATGAGACCCGGATCAAGAAAACGTGGTATATATACACAATGGAATTCTATGCCTCCATCAGGAAGAATGGCAATGCCACATTTGTTAGGAAATGGAAGAACTTGGAAAAAATTATATTAAGTGAAGTAAGCCAGGCCCAAAAAATCATAGGTCCCATGGTTTTCCTTATTTGCAATATGTAGTATATGTACGAGTCAAGCAGGAAAGGTCAGATAATGTGATGTTAGGAAAGTGATCCCTTAGATATGTATTTTAATGTTTTTTCTTTCATGCATTTGTTTCTAATGCATTTATAAGATTATCTCTTTGTTGCTTTGTATGTCCCTCCCCCACAGTATAACCCCTGCTTTCACTATATTTGATGTCAGTATAACTTGTGGAGGAGATGGGGAAAAACAAGTTGTTTAAGGATACAGGTGGACCTGTTGCAACAATAAGAAGTACAAGTTGTCATGTCGAAAACAAGCTTTACAACGTTGGTTTGCGGGGGGTAGGAGGGGGAGAATTGGATGGGGTTAGGGGGAGAGGCTGGGAAGGGATATGAAGGGTAAACAAAGGAGGAGGCTGCAATGCTTGATAAGAAATATACGCATTATCCTGCCCATGTAATTGTAACCCCTCTGTACAGTGTTTTCACAAAATAATAATAAAAAAAAGAATTGGAAGTGGTATTGTTGCTCAGTTGGTATATCATTAGCCTTAATGTGAAGAACTCTGAGCTTGCATCCATGCACAGAGTTCAAGCCCAATGACCAGCACCACCAACAACCAGAGAAAGAAATGTAAAGCAATATTCATCAATAATGTCCCATACTCACAGTAATTCCAAAATCTTTTTTTTCCCTGAAATAATGGCCTTTTCATTTTTATTCACTCTCAATTTGACCATTTTGCATTTCCTCATTGAAGCTCGGAGAATAATGCTTGATGTGGCAGTGATATTTCCCTGACTTCCTCAGTTGCTAGAAAACTTACAGTGACTCCATAGTAATATGAATCCTGTTTCCTTATGCTTATATATCTTATGCAATCATATTTTTTTCTGGCTTCTAAAAAGTGGATGATACTAGAGAATCAGAGAATTGATGAGATAATCTGTATCAATATTGCAGAGCATGTTACTTGATGATTTGTCTCTTAAAGTTTTAATACCTTATCTTTGTCATTATACATATGTGAGCCGATTTGTTACTTGTCAGATATATTTGTTACTTGTCCATTTGTGTGTGTGAGTGTGTGTGTGTGTGTGTGTTGTCACAATTTTTCCCCACTCTGTTTCAGTACCCATAAAGTGAAGCAAGGCAAATTAAATTTAAAAGTGGAATTTAAATATGAAGTGATTTTGCACGCCTACAGTTCTTGATTTTATTCAATCATGATAAACCTTAATCATAGTTTATCTGACATATTTTTCTTATATTTCTTCCTTGGTAATGAAAATTGAAACCATGATAGCACTATTGGATTCAATCTCTTCCCCTGGGCTTAATCCTAGTCAAGTATTTCAAATGTTGGTATACCTCTGGCATAGAATTCCCTATGTCTTACATATTTGAGAAAATAATCAACAAAAAATGATAAAGTTAATGGCAATCTTTCCAATGTTCATAGCAAAAACCAATATTTCCGTTTTCATACTGGCAGGAGACATGCATATGTTTCTTACATACTAATAATTTTCTGTCCTGTTGAACGTATTTACCTGATAATACTTTACGATGTGATTGTCACTTTACAATGAAATTTGTTTTATCTACATATAAGAATGAAAAAAAGTTTATTGTTCTGAGAAATGACACATCGCTTTTAATTGTACTTGAAGGTATTTGCATGGTATCCCTTCTTATTTTACTTGCCTAACATTAAGCATGATCTTTGTTAGGATACAGCTCATGAAATATCACTTTCTGCTTGTTTTTATGCATTCCTTCACAAATATTGAAATGGAGATCAAAAAGACATAAGAGATATTGGAAGGGCCCTGAGTTCAAATGACCATTGCAAAAGCCTATCTGATATGTATCAGAAGAAGCCAGTTGCAAAATTGAGAATTTGGGAAAACATTCATTATGGCTAGTGGGTATTATACATCAGTAAGTATTTCGCAGTTTCACACAATTTCAAATATGTGGATGAATTATTTCTTCTTTCAGCTTTTATCAAGAAATGTTCTACGAAATACAGGTAATACACTCTGGGCATGGAAAATTATAAGAACTGCAACTTTACATCTCTTTTTTGTTGATTTACTATGTAATAAACACCTATATTGTCTTGCTCTTACTCAGAATAGTTTATCAAAACCATAGGAGGTTTAGCATTATATGAGAACATGATATAATTTTATCTTCAAAATCCTTAAATTTCTGACAACAGTTTTATATGAACAGGTATGATATCATACCTCCATGTCATTTCTAAGGGACATATTTTATATGTTACACAGCGTAAAATGTTCCCTAGCTATAGATACCTTTATTAAGATACACACACACTCACATACATACACACAAACACACACACACACACACACACACACACACACACACACACACATTTTCAAGTAAGTACTTCATTCTTTGCTGCATTCATTTCATTAATGAGGAAAGGATTCTGCTCTTCAGTCACAATGTTTCAGAGGCTGAAATGTTACAATCAAGTTATTTCCGGGGGAGAGATGAAGGAGCAGCTGGGAATATGTGTAGAATAGAGAATAATTACTTCCCTACAACAAAGAAACCTTCGAAATAAATAAGTTTTTCTATATAGATATAAACACTATGATCCTAGTTCACATGAGTTGGAGGTGAAGAAAATACCACCGGCACCCTTCCAATGAATTTTATGATGAAAATCATAGTACTCAGAAGTGGAATTTTCCCTTTTATCGGGCCAGAAGGGGGCATTTCACTTGACATACAGTGGCTTGCTGATGAAGGACCTGAGATCATGAAAAGGAAATTTATTATGTCAAAACAACAATACTTAGCAGTACACATAGAGGCGAAAGTGGATGTGACCAGTGCAAATAACATGTCCATTTGGTGGAAGGGCTTCCTGCTATCTTTGTTGTGTCTACTTACCTTTCACATACACTTTAATGTACCCACATCAATGATTAATCTTCCCAAGTGTACCCATTTATGTTATTCATTTTACTCTTGGATCTAAACGGTACACATTTTCAGAGCTTTTCTGAACTTCAACTATTGTCCCCTAGAAGTTCATTCTCACATCCTATTTACTAGTTTTGATTGAAAGACTAGGCCACTATACTCTGAAATGTAGTATTGATTCTATCATGGAATTATAGCAACAATACCTGAATTTCTATCCCGATTTTCTGTGAGTTCCCAAATTTAAGCTTTAATCTTTGCTGGGAAGCTCTTTACAAATATTTCCTAGCAGTTATTTAATGTAGGCAGATAAATATCAGATTATACTTTGTAAAAATGATATTATCGGCAACCTGAACTTTCCTATAACTATAAATTTTCAGTACCTTCCTGAGCATTTGCAGGCATAATTAAAACTGTTATCCATAATGAAGAAATATTCTACCAAATTTAGCAAAATATACAATTGAAAACAATTTTTTTGAAAATTTGTATAGGTCATCTTCATATTTCTGTAAATTTGGCTGCTTAAATCATATGCTATATACCAATAACACTGGATTAATTGAGCAAATATTACTAAATGTTAAGGTCAACATGTATACTGAAGAAATATTGGCAAATATTCATATCTAAAATAGTATTTTAAAAAAATAGTAAATATTTTTATTCACTATTCCCTGAGATAACATTTCTATTTTCTTCATGTGAACATAGTTTCTAAATATGAACCTAGAGGAGACATAGCATGGCCGTTGATTTGAGGGAAAGAGGAAAGCATTAAACATCTTCTGCAGTAGTCAATCCTACTAGGCTTGTAACAACTCTGGAACAGGAGTACAGAAGGCAAAAACGTTTTCGGACAATCATGTTGGAAATAAAGTGGAAAATAAAAAAAAGGTATGACACAAGAAACCATAATGAAGAAAAAATCAATTAGGGTTGATAATGACTGAGGATTCACAATCACTCAATTTATGAAAAACTACTTTATCATCCATAACCAAATAGACATTGGCAATTCTGGAAAAGGAAGCAAATTTCATGTATAAACCTGATATGAGAAACAACTCCCCAAATAATCTTGTGTTAACAAATGTTGGAAAATGAGTGGCATTTTAGATTACCTGTACAATTTTTTGAATGGAGTTATTTATACTTTCAATTCATTTACTTCATGGGAATAGGTAATGATTAACTGGACGTTCTCCAATAGGATCATCAGTTCATGCAGTTAATAGGAATTATACTCGCATGTATTCTCTTTAGGTATATGTGTTATGTAGATCTGACCTAACAATAACAACAATATATGAGTGGATACAAAATCACCAGCTACTTTTTTAATTTTTATTTTTTATTGTGAAAATACTGTACAGAGGGGTTACAATTACATGGGCAAAATAATGTGTACATTTCTTATCAAGCATTGAAGCCTCCTCCTTTGATTCCCCTTCCCATCCCTCCCCAGCCTCCTCTGCCCCCCTCACAATCCTCCCCCCCCACCAAAGTTGTAAAGTTCGTTTTCGACATGACAACTTGTACTTCTCAATGTTGCCATCGGTCTACCTCTATTCTTATTTAAATGAATTGTTTTTTCCCTTCCCCTCCACAAATTATACTGACATCAAATACAATGAAAGCAGGGGTAATACTGTGGGGAAGGGACATACAAAACAACAAAGAAATAATCTTACAAATGCTTTAGAAACAAATGCATGAAAGAAAAAAAAAACATTTGCATACATATCTTAAGGTTCATTATCCTAACATCACATTATCTGACCTTTTCTGCTTGACTCGTAAATATACTAAATATTTCAAAAAAGGGAAACCATGGGACCTATGTTTCTTTGGGCTTGGCTTACTTCACTTAATATAATTTTTTCCAAGTCTTTCAATTTCCTAAAAAAATGTGGCAATGTCATTCTTTCTGATGGAAGCATAGAATTCCATTGTGTATATATACCACATTTTCTTGATCCATTCATCTACTGAGGGCCATCGGGGTTGGTTCCATATCTTAGCTATAGTAAATAATGCTGCAATAAACATAGTTTGTGCTGGTAGCTGTAGTGTAGTCTTATTTGTAAACATTTGGGATAATGCCCAAAAGTGGGATTGCTGGGTTGTAGGGGAGCTCTATGTGGAGTCTTTTGAGGAACCTCCATACTAGTTTCCAAAGTGGTTGAACAAGTTTACACTCCCACCAACAATGAAATAAGGTTCCCTTCTGTCCACATCCCCTCCAGCCTCTGTTGTTGTTAGAGTTCTTGATTTTTGCCATTCTATCTTGGGTGAGGTGGTATTTTAATGTTGTTTTGATTTGCATTTCTTTTATGGCTAGGAATGTTGACCATTTCTTCATGTGTCTATTGGCCATCCTTCTTTCTTCTTCAGAGAAGTTTCTCTTTAAATCTTTAGCCCACTTATTTATTGGGCAGTTGTTTCTTTAAGGATTTATTGTTGGGGGATTTAATTTTTGAGTTCCAGGTTTATTTTAGATCTGAGACCCGTGTCCGTTGTATGACAAGTGAAGATCTTCTCCCAATCCGTAGGCTTTCTATTGATCTTGCTAGCTATGTCCTTTGCCATGCAGAAGCTCTGCCACTTCATGCAATCCCATTTGTCCAACCTTTCTTTGATTTGTTGTGTTTTCAGGTCTCTATTAAGAAAATTTCAGCCTGCACCAAGGAGATCTAGGGTTTTTCCTATTTCATCTGTTAAACTTTTCAGAGTGTCTGCTTTGACTTCGAGGTCTTTGATCCATTCGGAGTTGATTCTGGTGCAGGGTGATATATAAGGACCTAGCTTTAGTATTCTAAAAATAGTTAACCAATTTTGCCAGCACCATTTACTGAGAGGCTGTCTTTCTTCCATTCTATTTTTTAGCTACCTTATCGAAGATGGCTATAGGTCTGTAGGTTCATTTCTGGGTTTTCAATTCTATTCTATTGGTCCTGAGGTCTGTTCTTCTGCCAGTACCAAGCTGCTTTAATTACTGTGGCTTTATAGTAGAGTTTGAAATTTGATATTGATATTCCTCCAGCCGTGGTCTTTCAGTTGAGGAGCATTTTTGCTATTCGGAGTCTTGTATTGTTCCATATGTATTTTTGGATTGCCTCTTCGATTTCCTTGAAGAACGAGGTTGGAATTTTGATACGTATCGCATTGAATTTGTAGTTAGCCTTGGGAAGTATTGCCATTTTCACGATATTATTCTTTCCAATCCAGGAGCATGGGAGTTTTTTGCCGTTCTGTTTTGATTTCCTTTTTCAAGTTTATAAAATTTTCATTGTAGAGTTCCTTCACTTCTTTTGTTAAGTTAATTCCTAAGTATTTTATTTTGGATAAGTACATTTTTTAACATGCATTGTTGCCTCTTCCTTTGTTTTTCCCCTACCATCCCTACTGCCCAATTTTTGAAGCAAATTTTGAACATGAATACAATTCTTTCGGTTGATTCAACACTAATACCTACATGAAATGCTGGAAAGGATCCCTCTCCTATATCTAAATTTCAAGTATCCCAATTTTAGGAATTTTAATTTTTAGTTTTTCATGTTCTTTTTATTTCTCCCCTCCTCTCATCCTATAAAAGATTGAAAATCTGCAAAGGACTCAATGTGAGTGTTATAGCGAACAAGAAGTTACAAACCAAGGTTTAGTACAAGAATCTCAAGAGCGTTAGGAAGCTACTCAAAGGTTAATACAGGAATTTTGTGAGAAGGCTGAAAACAGACAAATAGAAAGGTAGGAATTGCATGAGTAGGCTGAGGACAGTGCAGGAGAAAGATAGGAATTGCATGAGCAGGCTGAGAACCATTAAAGAGAAACACAGGAATTGTGTGTGTGAGAGGAAGCTAATCAAAGGGTAATAGAGGAATTGCATGAGTTGGATGAGAATAGACAAAGATCAATAGAGGCATTCATAGAATTCATCAATAGACAGCTGAAGGAATCCAGGGAAACCACAAACGGAATGCTGAAGGAATGGGAGTCCAAAGAAAGAATAACAAATCAACTAAATGATTTGAGAGTAAACACTGAACACCAAGTTAAGGAAGTAAAGAAGTTCATACAAGATGTAAAACAGAGCCCCCAACAAAGAATTTGAAGCCATCAAAGTCAACCAGTTAGAAGAAAGGCAATAAGAAACAAAGTAGAAATTCTTGAAAACATAGATAATAGAGTGAAAAACATACAACTATCCAAGACAAACCCAAGAGAGCTTTATTCCACATTTAGAAGACATAATTAAAATGCCTAATCAGAGGATAATGTGTGTAGAGGAACACCTGGAGACAGAAGTTAATAATCTAAGAAATTTAAGAGGATCCTAACAGAGAACTTCCCAAACATGCAAAAAGATAGGCCTATTAAGACAAAAGAAACTTGTAGAACCCCAAATAGAACAGACCAGAACAGGAAATTCCACTGTCACATTATACTGTTCACAGGACCAATTCAGACTAAGAACAAGATCCTTAAAATTGTAAAAAGATCAATCATCTCAAAAGGGAAACCAATTAGAAAAACCAGATTTCTCAGCAGAGACAATTAACAAGAAGAGCCAGGAATGATGTATGCCATGTTATAAAGACAAACAACTATCACCAAGCATACTGTACCCAACAAAAATCTCCCTCATAAGCAAAGGTCAAATAAAAACCCTCTATAGGGGAGAGGGAAGGTGGCTCAGTGGTAGAGGGCTTGCCTTGCATTACATGAGGCCCTAGGTTCTATTTCTCAGCACCACAAAAGCAAAAAGAGAAAAAAAGCCAGAAGTGGTGCTGTGGCTCAAGGGGTATAGCACTAACCTTGAGCTGAAGAGCTGAGGGAACGTGACCAGGCCCATAGTTCAGCCCCATGACCGGACCCCCCCACTCTGAAAAATAAACAAACCCTCAATATCAAAGAAAAACAAAAACCATATATTTCCACCAAACGAGACCTACAACAGATACTTAACTATGTCGTACACATAGAAAAACAACAAGACCACAATAAAGGCCAAGAATCTACACCCAAACTGAGAATCCAAGAACCATAGGAAGAAGCCAGTTGTTATGGTCCCCAAGAAGGTGAGTAACATGGCAGGAACTACCAAACATCTCTCAGTCCTAACTCTTAATATTAATAGACTTAACTTTCCAATTAAGCAACATAGACTGTCTAGATCGATGAAAAAACAAGATCATTCTATCTGCTGCCTCCAAGAATAAATAACACATTGCCCATAAGGACAAACATATTTTGAAAGGGAGAGGCTGGATTAAAATTTACCAAACACAGAGCCCACATAAACAGGCAGATGTTGCATTCCTAATGTCAGATAAATTAGACTACAGTTTAAAATTGAGAAGAGCTAAAAATTATACCCTGAATTCTCTGAGACCACAAGGGAATAAAATTAGAGCTCAGTACCAAAAGCTACCAAAGGAAGTCTTATAAAACATGAAGGCTAAAAAAATAGGAATCCATGGAACATTTTTCAATACAATAAAGACAAACCTTCAGCCATCATTGTCCACAATGATGAAAAATTAAAGCCATTTTCTCTAACTTAGGAAGGAGAAAAGGATGTCCACTCTCTCCTCTTCGCTTCAATTTAATACTAGAATGCTTAACAACAGCAGTAAGAAAAGATGGAAACATAAAGGGATCCAAATACCATACAATGAAGTAAAACACTCCCTCTTTCCAGAGGACATGATCTTGTATTTACATATTCCCATGGACTCCACTCCCAAATTACTCGAGCTCATTATTAATTTTGGCAAAGAAGCAGGATATAAAATTAACATTCAAAAATAAATGGCTTTTATGAATGCCAATAATGAGAAAGGTGTGCCTGAAATCAGGAAAGCAACTCTTTCCTAATAGCCTCACAAGAATAATATACCTAAGAATTAACTTAACCAAAGAAGTCAAGGACCTCCATGATGAAATCTTTAAAAATTTGGCAAAGGAAATCTAAACAGAACTTAAAAATAGGAAAAACCTCCCATGGTCCTGGATACAAAGGTTCAAATCCTGAAAATGTCAATTCTTCCCATAGCAATCTACAAATTCAGTAATAGAGCTATCAATATTCCAAACTCATTTGTCAAGGAAATGAAAGAAAATGTCCAAAAATTCATATCAAACAATCCTCAAGAGAAAGAATTGTCCTGGAGGAATATCAATAGCAAATTTCAAACTCTACTACAAAGCCATAGTAATTAAAACAGCTTGCTACTGGAACAAGAGACCACAGGACCAATGGAATAGAACTGAAAACCTAGAAATCAACCCACAGTCCTATAGCTATGTAAAGTTCCATAACAGAACTAAAAAAATGGAATGGAAGAAAGATAGCCTTTTCAGTAAGTGGTGCTGACAAAACTGATTGATCACCTATAGAAAACTAAAGCTAGACCCTAATGTATCACACTGCATCAGAATCAACTACAAATAGATTAATGGCCTTTGAGTTAAAACGGACGCCCTGACACCATACAGGATGGAATAGGAGAAACCTTAGGTCTCCATGGCACAGGCCAAAATTTGAGTAATAGAGATTCAGAAACACAATCAAAGAAAGTTTGGAAAATAAGATTGCATGAAGGTGCAGAGCTTCTGCATGGCAAAGGACATACCTAGCAATATCAATAGAAAGTCCACAGATTATGAGAAGGTCTTTACTAGCCATACAACTGACAAGGGTCTCATATCTAAAATATACCTTGAACTCAAAAAATTAAATCCCCCAACAACAAATACTCAAAGAAACAACTGCCCAATAATTAAGTCAGCTAAAGGGTTAAAGAGAAACCTCGCTGGAGAGAAAAGAAGGAGGACCACTAGACACTGAAAAATGCTCAACACATCTAGCCATAAAATAAATGCAAATCAAAAGAACATTGACATTCCACCTCACCCCAGATAGAATGGCTATACTCAAGAACTCTCATAACAACAGATGTAGGAGGGGATGTGGCCAGAAGGGAATCCTACTGCATTGTCATTGGAACTGTGAACTTGTTCAACCACTTTGGAAAGTAGCAGAGTGTTTCATGAAAAGACTCCACATACAGCTCTGCTATGACCCAGCAATCCCACTTTGGGGCATTTACCCAAATGATAACAAACAAGACCACACTAAAGCTACCAGCACAGCTAAATTTATTGCAGCATTATTTAACCTAGCTAAGATATGGAAGCAACCCAGATGCCCCTCCGTAACTTAATGGCTCAAGAAAATGGATTTATACTCAGTGGAATTCGATGCGTCCATCAGAAAAAATGGCATTGTCCCATTTGACCTGGGACAATGTTACATGAAGAAAAACATAATTTTCTACCCACAGTTCTGTGAACCTTTAAATTTGGTGAAATTTGGATGAAACTAAAAGCAAGTTTTTAATCAATACCCTAAACAAAGAAAAGAGACACAATGCATCTCCCATGTTAACAGTTTATAACCATGGCATCATAACTAAATTATCCAAACTGAATTCTAGTGGCTGTTTTAACAAAATAATGTTTAATAATAAAATTAATATACATTTTGGCCATTAGGTAATGGGGAGGAAAGGGAAACCACCTCTACGTTTTGTGAAATATGGCACACACAATTTAACATAATTGCACACATCTTGCCTTTGTTTGTTTTGAATAGAGAACGAAATATACATCTCCAGAAATAACCAAGTTACGCTTCGGTTGTCTTACTTTCCATTACATGCTGAAGAGATTTCAGGAGGAATACAAAAATCTGTTATATTTGTGCCCACAATCTTTCATATCTTTCATGTACAGTTCCCACAATTTATCTTAAAAACAATACACAAATTGATCTATGAACTAAAGTAATTATGTAATATCAACATGTTCTAATGAAACATTACCTTTCTACATTTCACAAGATTGTATGGAAACCTGCATGATCTGATTTTGTGATTTTTATCATAGGGACAATGCAATAACCTCTCAGGATCTACACAATCTTCTGAAAAAGAAAAATACCTCCGGAAAATCAATGTATTGGGAACATGCCAAGTCTTCAATGTTATTTTCCTTATGAACACTAGTTTAACTCAGGAATCTGTATTTGGAGAATATAGATTCAAAATTTGACAAAGAGTATTACTGTGGAATTTAATGTCTGATGTATTCACAGTTTCTAGTAGGGAGATGTTACTTTTTAGCATTATGAAAAATATTTATTCTAGTTAAAATTTTTCACTGAGGTCAAGTTGAACTGTTAGCTTGTTTTATCTTCTGAGAGCATACATCCACTGAGCACCCCTTATTTAATTGCTTTCTTACATTTCAATCTAGAATATGCCCATCATTTACATTCGTTTTCACTTTTCAATCTAGAACATCAAAAGTCACAGTTATAATTACCAAAATGTCTAAAGTTTCAGATTCAATCTGGTGAAATCTCATTATCCCATTCTCTCAGCTCCTGTCAATGTACTTTGTTATTCCCGAAAAATAGTGTGAACAAGACCATTTAAGATGATTTCCCCAAACAAATGTGTAAACATGTTTACCTTTTTCCATTGTGACAGGCAGATAAATATAAGCAAGTCCTGCAGATAAAATAAATTCTGAGAGAAAACATGACTAAATACTTCAAAACCACATCTTAAATGTGGTTCCTCAGCGATATGAAAAAAAAACTGGGTAAAACCTATTAATCTCTAATACTTTTTGTTGCTAGACACACTTGAATTGAAATACATTGATATCCTGTCTACTTCACAAATTATAACAAGCTATAGACATGAATAGCTTTTGAACTCAAAATATTTTGTATTTTTCAGGCCTTTCTACCTTATCAAATCAAACAGAGCATGATGCATCATGACAACTTTTAAGCGAATTTTGAAAAGGTCTTCTTAATTATGGATGTCTGAATAACAATGTCCTAATTCCAATGTACAAATGTCTAATACTATTGAAAATATGCACTTATGTGAATGAGGATTTGCTTTTCTCATAGATACATTGTGAATTCCTCTTCAGATTATAGGATGAGTATGGAGTATTATTCAAGTAAAGGCTTCTTAGCGAAGACATGTATTGCAAAGCAAAGGTATCATGGAGACCCGTTAGTCAATGTTTCAGATTGGGCTTTGGTTCAATAGGTAGTGAATTTCAGTTGTGCAGTGTCTAGTGACTGTGAAGTAGAGCCAGAAGACATTAAACATATGATTGCTTTGATGCACATAAATGTGATGGGAATAAAAGTAAATTTCAAGTTCTCCAGAATGGAAATAGCTATTTTCTGAAGTCTAAGGAAGTAAAGAATTTTCATTCTTTTATCCATGAACAATTCTGCCTAATTGGTGAAAATTATTAGAACTATATTTGGGATGTCAGTGATGGAAATGAAGAAAAGTCCCAGTCATATACACGAGCCATATAGATGATTTACATGTCTAAGATTTAAAAGAAGAGAAGGCAAGGACCTGATACCTGTGTCCTTCAGTTAACTAGATTCCCCAAACAAGTCAGGATCTCCTCCTTCCTATGATGGACCATGTCCCAATAGTTGGTTTTCCATAGCAACAGCTACTTCTGTATAATGACTTCTCTGGGTGGGGACACCATTATTGTGATGTAGCTCATAAACCTCACTTTCGATTTACGAACTGACAGAACTCAGCCACACTTCCGCAATGAGAGCAGAAGTGCTGACTTCCGGCCTGAATTCGGACAACAAAGTCCAAATTCCTTTTACTATTCATAGGTGGACTCTGATTCGGTATAATAGAAATGTGTAAATATTCAGTAGAGGAATAATGTGAATGGATGTGTCACACTTTTCATCTTCACTGCAAATACTGATTCTTTGCAACTTGATCTGTCTAGATCTCTACACATCCTATGGTCTATAAAGCCACAATAAATCAATCTTTAGATATTATTTTTTCTTGTTTAGAGTCTTTCCTCATCAGTATTTTTATTTGGAGACAGTTTCAAAAAAAAACACTTCTAGAACTTAAGCATCTTCTGCCAAAAAAATTCTTTAGCCTTCCTTGTTTTTTTATTTACAGCATCTTTTGAAGAAAATGATTTAAAAAGACAGACAAAAAATAGCAACTGAAAAAACAACAGATTATGCCATTCAAATGCCCTATTGATCTGAATGAAGTACAGGCAGCTTTACCACATGTGACTATTATTTCATTGTGAGTTCTTTTATTCTTTTTAAGTGTTCCAAAGAAATTATGATCCCTGACCGATACTGAATATATGAGCAGGATATAAAAATTTGATATAAACAATATACTGTTTGACATTAAAGTGTAATAATAACTAAATGCTGTTGACCAAACTGTTAAAGAATGATGATCTTTTGTGCTATTCTCAAAGGTAGAATTTGATTGATGCAGAAAAATGAAAAGCCACTGAATTGAAGTCAAGTATAATGTTAACTTCACATTTATTAATATTCAGAATGACTTAATCCCCACAAAAGATCTTGTCAAATGCATTCTGATTTGAAATAAAAAAACAAATGTTAGGAAATGGTTTGGAAACAAAAATGCCATAAGGGAAACAGAAAAAATATAACAAAAAAAACCACTTTCATTATAGTGCAATGTCCATCCAAAAGTAGGTGCAGCTTATCAACTTCAATGTAAGCAGTAATTCATCCAAGTGATAAGAAAATGAAAAGAAGTAATTTAGAGTTAGTGTTAAAATTGGGATTCATAGTGGGCAAAGAACTTCTGAGGAACTTTGCTTAGTATACCATTGTTTTGTGTGGTGTGGGTAGGTGCAAATGCAACTTGGCTACAGTTTTATTGGGCTGTAGAATATATTGTCTAAAATTCATGAATTTCACCCTATAGTATAATTATATGTATTGCTAGGTTCAATAGAGTTTTTAACAAATCAGGTACTTAAACAATTTGACATGTGTTCCCCGTACTTGTAGCTCTTATTTTGCTATGAGTAACTACTGCAATCTAAAGCTATCATACAATTTTCACCCATTTACTCAGTGATCACGTGTGATAGAATGATTATGTCAAAACTCTGGCAGTACTGTATTCATGTCTAAAAAAATGTGTTGAATATTCTCATTACATTTTCAGTGTGCTACCTTGAGTGGAGAATACATAAACATATTAAATTTGTATAGAACTTTAACTTTTTAATGATTTATGTGGTACTAAAAATAGTAAATAAATGGAAGAATACTATTCACTGTTAACACAACCATATTAATATATTTTCTGTGCAAAAGACCTTTCTATACCTTCTGTAATCTGGAAATAATTAACAAGGATATTCATAGGATTGTTATAATTAAAACGATTCCAAAAATAACACTCGTCTAAAGAGCCTAAAATTCTTTTCTGCTCTGTTTGTCTTGTATATGCAAAAAGAAGTTCATTACAAAATTAGAATTCAAAGAATTAATAGATATTGTCATTATCATGTTTGAAAAAGATTTGAAGATGTAATTGGTAACACTAGTTTGTCATCAATTCTATTATTTATGTCTATTTTCTTTCTTTTTTTTAATTTTATTGTCATAGTGACCCACATTGAGATATAGTTATACAAGCTATGAGTTAAATTCTTGTTGAAATTTTTACCCTCTTCCTCATTTTTCTCTCTTTTTGCCATTATCCATTAACCCTAGAGTTGTACAGATCATATCCAACAGATTGTCTTGTGAGTATTGATCTTACACAGGATCCCCATTATCATTTGCCATACAATATTGTTTTCACACTAGTCATTGCATAAGTTCTATGGTGTAGATCTAACTTCTCACACTTTGTGTCATAGTGAACACATAAGCCTCCACAGAGTTTACAAAACTTTTGGAAATACATCACATTGATAAAACAGGAATTACACACTTTCTATCAGGAATTACACACTTTCTAAAATCAGGATGTAATGAAGAAATACAATACAACGTTACTATCTTCGGAAGTATTTTATTTATGATTTTATGTGACTTCTGTACTCATTTGCTCATTTCCTAAGCTCTTTGAGTTCACACTGGGATGCGATCTGCGTGCTTGGATGAGACGACTAAGAGGAATTCATTCAACAAGTATATGAATATTCAAAAAATTTGAAGTAATATGATCCAAAATCTACAACATAATTACAAAAGATGTGTCATGCAAAATGCTGCCCCTATATTTAATTAGAGAATTGCTTGGTTTCCTTTGAAGTGTGAAAATGCAAATTTTTGTAAAGTATTAACAGTCAGTACTTAGTGATAGTATGGAAAAATATAGAATGATGTAGAATTAGTTTTATTTTCATAAATATATTAATCTGTCGATGTGAATATTGCAATTGAACAGTGCAATATTACGATTTTCAAAAGACTGATTTTTGATAAATGCTGTTTTAACTTACCTGTAATATCAGAACTCTAGGGAAAGGGAGTATCAATGTTGGTCAACTCTACATAGGTAAGAGAAATTAATACTTATCCTAACTGCATGATAAGAAGTGAGGAGTGTAGGCAGGAGTCATGCAAAAATTGCTTTATTTCAAATATAATTGCAATGTGCCAAATTTTACATATGTATGTTTGGGTTAATCACATGAAAATTAAGGGAATATTGGTGCTTGCCTATTTAATATAACACAGACTTTGTTTTTGCAACTGAGGAGGCATACGTTGAAACAAGATTGTACCATGTCAAACCATATACTTCAGAAATATACAAGAGAGAATTACATGAAGAAATTGACACAAACATAGAAAGTTTGAAGATATACACATTAACACAGATCTTCACAAAGAAGCAAATCAATGATTTTAACAATATATTAAAAGCAGAAAATATTATTTTGGAATTTATATTTTACACGTCCTCTCAGCACAAATATCTAGATTATTGTTATTTTCCCCCCTAAAATATTGTACTTTAAACTGCCAATTATATGCAGAACCAGGTAAAATATTTGAACTATCATGGAGTCAAATAAAGCAGTGGTACCTAAGTTTACCCTTGGTAAATTTTATTTCACACACACACACACACACACACACACACACACACACACACACACACACACATATGATTCCTGACAATTTGACTTTTGGAATTTTCTCTCGAGGAAATTCGGAGAGAATGGAGTGTATTTCAGATTCACAAATGTAGTGCTGATGCAAATTGACCAACTCTTAGAATTGTGAATGAATTTTCATGATTAAATTTACCTTCATCTGAAATTAAAAGTAGCTGGTGATTTTATAACAGCTCATACATTGTTGTTCTTGTTAGGTCAGATGCACAGAACGCCTACACCTAAAGACAAAATAGGTGAGTATAATTCCTATTAACTGCATGAAATGTTGATCTTATTGGAGGACATACAGTTAATCATTATCCATTCCCATGAAATATATTAATTGAACAAATAAATAACTTAATTCAAAAAATAGTACAGATAATTTAAAATGTTACATATTTTCCTATGTTTAGGTAACACAAGATTTTTGGGGGAGTTGTTTCTCATATTATATTTATACATGACATATGCTTTCTTTTTCAGAATTGCCAATGATTTTTTGGTTATTGCTGATAATGTAGTTTTTGACTCATTAGGTGATTGTAAGTATCAGTATCAGTCAGTATCCTCAGTCAGTATCAACCCTAAATTATTTGTTCTTCATTAAGGTTTCTTGTGTCCTTTTTTTGTTACTTTCCACTTTATTTCCCATATGATTGCCTGAATATGTGTTTGCCTTCTCTACTCCTATTCCCAGAGTTGTTTCATCATATTAAGACTGATTATTGCAGATGTTTAAATGCTTTCCTGCTTTCCTCAAATCAAAGGCCATGCTAAGTCTCCTCTAGTTCCATATTTAGAAACTATGTTGATATGAAGAAAATAGAAATTTTATTTCAGGAAATAATGAATGAAAATAGGTACTTTTTTTTGAAATCCTGTTTGTGATATGAAGATTTGCCAATATTTCTTCAGTGTACATTTTGACCTTAAAATTTAGCCATATTTGCTCAATTAATCCAGTGCTATTGGTGCATAGCATATGTATGATATACAGCCAAATTACAGAAATATTAAGATGACCTTTACACATTTTTAATAAAAATTGGTTTCAATTGTATATTTTGCTAAATTTAGTAGAATATTTCTACATTACGTATTACATCGATAATTATGCCTGAAAATTCTCAGGAAGGTACTAAAAATTTACAGATATTGGAAAGCTCATGTGCTGATAATATCATTTTTCCAGGTATAATTTGATATTTATCTGTGTACTATAAATAACTGCTTGGAAATATTTCTAAAGAGCTTCCTAGCAAAGATTAATGCTTAAATTTGGGGAGCTGACAGAAAATCGGGATAGTAATTTAATTCCATGATAGAATCAATACTACACTTCAGAGTATATTGGCCTGGTCTTTCAAACAAAACCAGTAAATAGGATGTGAGAATGAACTTCTAGGGGACAACAGTTAAGGTTCAGAAAAGCTCTGAAAATGTGTACTGTTTACATCCAAGAGTAAATTGAATAACATAAATGGATACACGTGGGAAGATTAATAATTGATGTGGCCACATTAAGATGTGTGTGAAAGATAAGTAAACCCAACCATAATAGCAGGAAGCCCTTCCATCAAATAGACATGTTATTTGCACTGGTCACATCCACTGTCACCTCTATGTGGGCTGCTAATTATTGTTGTACTGACATAATAAATTTCCTTTTCATGATCTCAGGTCCTTCATCAGCAAGCCAGTCTATGTCAAGTGAAATGCTCCCTTCTGGCCCAAAGATAGAAGGGAAGATTCCATTTCTGAGTACTATGATTTTCATCATAAAATTCAATGGAATTCTGATATATTTCAACAGAAGGGTGCCGTTGGTGTTTTCTTCACCTATAAATGATGTGGACTACTATCATAGTGTTTATGCCTACATTGAAGTGCTTTACGTCACTCTTATTTCGAAGGTTTCTTTGTGGTAGGGAAATAATTATTCTCTTCCTACAAATATTCCAAGCCATCCCCCAAGCCCCCAACAAATAATTGATTGTAACATTTCAGCCCCTGAAACAAGGTGACTAGAGTGCAGAATACGTTCCTCATTAATGAAATTTATGGAGCAAGGAATGAAGTACTTGCTTGATAATATGAATGCGTGTGTCTATCTTAATAAATGTATCTTTAGCTAGGAAATATTTTACGTTGTGTATCATATATAAAATTATGTAAAACTTGTGCCTTAGAATATGATATTGAAGTATATGATATCATACCTGTACATATAAAACTGTTGTCAGAAATTTAAGGATTGTGAAGGGAAAATTATGTCATGTTCTCATTTAATGCCACAGCTCCTGTGGTTTTGCCAAACTACTACCGAGAGCAAGACAGAGGGAAGGATTCAATATAGTGTTTATTATATAGGAAATCAATCAAAATAGATATAATGTGGCAGGTAATTCTTATAGCTTCCCATACCTAGAATTCCCATACAATACCTGTATTTAGTAGACCTTTTCTTGATAACAGCTGAAAAAAGAAATCAATTCACAAACATATTGGAATTTGAAACTGTGAAGTCCTTAATGATGTGTAATAGCCACTAGCCATAATGACTTTTTTCCCAAATTTCCTATATTTCAATGGCATCTTATACCAGTTATTCTTTGCAAAAATCATTTGACTTCAATTCAGGGCCCTTCCAATATCTCTAATGTCTTTTTGACCTCCATTTCAATATATGTGAAGGAATGAATATAAACAAAACACAAGTGGTTATTTCATGAGATGTATCCTAACAAAGACATGCTTAATGTTAGGCAAGTAAAATGTGAAGGGATACCATGCAAATACCTTCAGGTACAATTAAAAGCGATGTGACATTGCTCAAACAATAAAAGTTTTTTTATTCTTATATGGAGACAAAACAATTTTCATTGTACAGTCACAATCACATCGTGAAATATTATCAGGCAAATATGTTCATCAGGACAGAAATATATAATATTTAGGGAATATATGCATACCACCTGCCAGTATGAACATGGACTTCGTTACGAACATTTAAATGATTTTCCATTAAGTTTGGTTATCATTTCTTTGTTAAGATTATTTTCTCAAATATGTATGACTTAGAGAATTCTATGCCAGATGTACACCAACATTTGGAATACTTGACTGGTATTAAGCCCAGGGGAAAAGGTTGAAACCAATGGTGCATTCATGCTTTCAATCTTCACTACCAAAGAAGAAATATAAGAAAATTATCATGGACGACCTATGATTAATGTATATCATGACTGAATAAAATCAAGGATTGTAGGGCAGGCAAAATCTTCTCAGTGTTAAATTCAAACTTTCTAGAAATTTGCCATGCTTCACTTTATGGCTGTTGAAAGAGAGTAGGCAAAATTGTGACAAGATTCTAGTTTGTACACACACACCCACAGACACACACACACACACACACACACACAAAGTTTTACATTGACAGGTAACAAAAAATATATGATTACATGTACAAATCTGCTCACATATGTATAATGGCAAATATAGGGTTGATTAAAACTTTAAGAGACAAATCAGCAAGTAACATGGTATCCTATTTTTCTAGTTCTCTAGTTATCGAATTCTCTTTTTAGAAGCCAAAAAATTATGATTCCATAAGATATTAAGGCATAAGGAAACAGGATTCATATTATCATGGAGTCACATTAAGTTTTCTAGCAACTGAGGAAGTTAGGGCAATATCACTGCTTCATCAAAACTTACTCTCTGAGTTTCAAAGAGAAAATGCAAAATGGTCCAAATAGAGAGTGAATAAAAATGAAATCGCCTTTCTTTCGGTGAAAATAATTCAAAGATTTTGGAAATACCGTTGGTATGGGACATTATTGATGAATATTGCTTTACATTTCTTTCTATGGTTGTTGTTTTTGCTGTTCATTGGACGTTAACTCTGTGCTTGGGTGCAACCTCAGAGCTCTTCACATCAAGGCTAATGATCCACCAATTGAGCAACAATTCCACTTCCAATTTTGAGGTGATGAATTAGTTTTGTTTTGTTTTTGTTTTTGTTTGGGTGGGGGGTTCGGTCATGAGGCCAGAACTCTGAGCCTGGGCACTGTCCCTCATTTCTTCAGCTCAACGCTAGTGCTCTACCACTTGAGCCACAGTGCCACTTCCATCTTTTTACTTTTTGTTTAAGTGGTGCTGAGGAATCAAACCCAGGGCCTCAAGCATGCAAGGCAACTGCTTTCCTACTGAGCCAGCTTATCAGCCCCTGAGATGAAGAATTAGTGATGAAAGCCTCCTAAAGTCTCCTGATGGGCTGCCATGAAACCTGATCCTCAGATTTCAGCCCCTTACAGGTTTCTATGTGACCTGTATCAGGCTTCTTTTCTCTGTTATTGATAGCGTGTTGATGGCATTTTTTAATTGTTTGTCCCGACTTTCATGCCAACTGGAGGTCTACAAGTAACGATGGTTTCCTCAAGGATAATGCTCTATAGTGTTCTATTTTGAGGAGATTCATTCCGTAAATAACGCTAAAAAAATCCTTGAGTTTATGGATTTGTAATGAGAATCGCATATGTAAGGAAATTTTATGGGTTTGCAAAACAGAAAGATTGTTATTCATTTATGCTATTTGTTTTCTTTCCATTTTTACAGACAGTAGTTTGTCATAACAAAAATGTGGGTGATTAAACAGCATGCAGCTGCATCCAGATCATCTTCTGTATAAGCAGATTCACTGGTACTAACAGACCAAAGCATTTCAGGGTACAATGCACAGGACTGGGTGCCCTCAATACCAATGCCACATGTGCAGTAGCAGGATCACCAGCAATGACAAAACCAAGGACCCCAGGATAAGAATGCATAGTGCCAGGAGCCCGCAGTATAGATAATGCTTATGCCTGAGCAGGCCTGCCCATGCTAAGGACCCAAGGACTCCAGACAAAAGTTCCAGGTCTGCTCTTCAAGTTTCAGGGCCTGAGTTAAAGGATTAGAGTATGCTTTCAATCCTCACTTCCTGATTTCAAGGCCCTGGACCCCAGTTAAACTACTAGCCCATGAGATCATGACCTAGGGTATGACTTCAAGACCTAGGCTTTGAGTTTCTAGGCCCAGGTCCAGAGATTCAGGCCCAACTATAAGTTCAAATCCCAGGCAAACAGTTCAAGGACCAAACAGCAGTTCAAGGCTTGGGCTTTGCAATCAAAGTCTAATCTTTGAGTTTAAGTTACACGCCCAGAATTCAAGGTCAAAGGCCCCAGTAAAAATACCAGGCTGAGAGTTCATGTCTAGTCTCTGAGTTTATGTGGTAAGGTTTCATTTCAAGACCCACGTTTAAAGCACAAGTTTAAGACACAAGTTTAAAACACAGGTCCTGAATTTAAATCCCTAACGTTGAGTTCTAGGCCTTGAAGTTGATGCCATGGACCATGGGTTTAAGGCCCACCTTATCTGCTTAAGGCTCTAGCCCTAATTTGAATTCCCAGTGCCACCTGTCCTACTGAGTTCAAGATCCAGGGCCCCAGTTCAAGTACCAGTCCACGAATGCTCATGTTGTGTGTTTTAGGCCCAATCTTGTAGTTCAATGCCCAAGTCCAGACTGTCTGGACCCTGCTATGAGTTCAATACCAGGATCATAGTTCAAGACCTGAGTGGTGAGTTTTAGGCCCAGGTCCTGAATTCATGTCCCAGGCCTATGAATTCAGGTCAAAAGCATTTAATTAGATACCCCAGCTATGAGTTCAAGATCCAGGGAGTTCAGATCCCATGACAAGGGTTCAAAGTGTGGGCTAGGAGTTCAATCCCCAGGCCAACATTTCAAGTACCAGACCATGACTTAAAATTCTAGGCTAAGAATTCAAGTCACAGACCTTGAGTTCAAGGACCAGCCCTTGAGTTGAATGTCCAAGGCCACTGTTTAAATCCCAGGTCAGGGCCCAGGTCCTGATTTTAATGCCCAGTATGTGAATTTTGTTCCTAAGCCCATATTATAGTCTCAGGCTGATCATACAGTTCAAGCCCACAGTTCAACTCCAAGGCACTGAGTTCAAGGCCTGAACCTGAATTGAAGACATATGAGAACAGGTCAAGTTCCAGGCACCAAATTCAAGTCTCAGTCTGATAGCTCAAAGCACAGAAACAAAACTTCAAGGCAGAGGATGCAAATTCAAGCCCCAGGTTCTGAAGTCAAGTCTCAGGCTGCAATGGAATTCCCAGGCATAAATTCCAAAGCCCTGGTGCCAGTTTAAGGCCAAGACTCTGAGTTTAAGGCCTAGGCCTTATGTTGGAATCCCAGGCCCCCACTTCCTCCAGTAGCTCAACATTGTGAGATGAAGAGTTAAGCTATGAGTTTAAGGACTACTCTGTGAATTCAACACCCAGACCCAGAGTTTCAGGCCCAAACTATGAGTTCAAGTTCCAGGTCCTAATTCAAGGATGAGGCACACAGTTCATGGCCCTGTTACTACTTGAAGGGCAAGGGATTGAATTAAAGGCCCAGGCCCAGAGATCAAATCCGAAGCTTTAAATTCAAGGTCCAGACCATGAGTTAAAATCCAAGGCCCTGAAAATTAGTCTAAATACCCTCTTCTTGTCGAGTTCAAAATCCAGGGATCCAGTTCAATCACCAGGACATAAGATCAAGGCCCAGGCTGTGAGTTCAAGGCCCAGGCTCCAAGTTCAAGACCCAGGCACCCAGTTCAGGATTGGGGTTGTAAATTCAAAACCCAGGCTGAGAATTCAAGCCCATGCTCAGAGTTCAAGATCCAGGGCAACATTGCATGAATGCAATCCCGAGGCTATGAGTTCCACTTCCAGTCTCTGAGTTTAAGCCTAGACCATGAGGTCAAGTCCCAGATCCTGTGTTCAAAGTCCAGGCTAAGTTCATGTCCCTGACTTTGTTAATATTCCTGAGCACATATTCAACTTGAAAACTGTGTGTTCAAGGACTTGACACTGAGTACAAGGTCCAGGGACAAGTTCAAATCCAAGTTTGTGTGTTCAAGGCTCAGCATGTGAGTTCCAGTACCAAGCCTGAGTTCAACTCCCAAGTTCCAAGTACAACATCCAGTCAGAATTCATGTCCCATCCAGTGTTAACATCCTCAACCCCATCTTCAAATTGAACACTCTGAGTTAAAGTCCCAATGCTGAGTACAAGATCCAGGCTTCCAGTTCAAGTCCCAGGTGGTGAGTTCAAGGCCCAGCATGAAAGTACCAACCCGAAGCCTGAATTCAACAACACCCAAGTTCTAGTTCAAATTCCAGGTGCCATGTTCAAGGCCCAGGATCCTAGTTCAAAGACCAGTTTTGAATGCTAAGCCAAGTCTTTGAATTTAGGCCCAGGCAGGAATTCAAGTCCCAAGTCATGAGTAAAAATCCCAGGTTCTAATTTAGAGTTTTAGGCTCAGATTCAAGATCAAGGCCTCAACTTGAATACCCATCCCACAAATTCAAGCACAAGGTACCTAGTTCAAATACCAGCCCAAACTGAGAGATCAAAGTGCAGGCCAAGAGTTTCTGGCCAAAATATGAGTTCAAGTCCTAGCACCCCAGTTCACGTCCTAGGCAGCCTGTTCCAAGTCGTAGGCCACAGTTCAACTCCTAGATCCTAAGTTTAAGGCCCAGGACAAGTTTCAGCCCTGCTGTGATTTCAGTTTCTGGGAGGTGAATTCAAGGCCAAGGCTCTAGTTACAAGGCCTATCCTGAGTTCAAGGGCCAGGACATTGGTTCAAGGCCCAAGCAATAATTTCTGTTCTCAGACCTTGATACAGGTCCCAACTCATAAGTTCAAGTCCCAGGATTGCAATACAATGACCAGTCCCCAACTTAAATGCCCAAGCCTAGTATTCAAGGCCAATTTGTTATTTGTTCTGCCTAAACAACATCATACATTCTATGGCCCACATTCCCTCAATTAATCAATCTTTAAGTATTATTATTTTCTTCACTTCTTCATTTCTCTATTTTCATGCTGAGAGTTATGAAAGTGTTGAACATGCTACTTTTGGTAAAAACAAAACAAAACAAAAGAAAACAAAATATAGGCTGAATCTCTTGGACATTAGGAAAATGTTCATGATCATAAATCGGACCTGGGAAAAATAATAATAGTACATCACAAAATAAATCTTACTGTTGTAAATTTACTAAAGCATATTGACTAAGGTTAGGTTGATATCCTGCTTAATTATAAAAATTTCATGTTCGTTCTGTTTCTAATCTGACACAAAGTTCCCCATACTGTTGTAAGGATAGACTTTGTCTCAGAATGACAATATCTATTTATTTTGGTAAACAGGAATGACATTTATCAATATTTTTAGTAGAAGGTAGTTTCAAAAGAAGAAACTTTCAGAACTTATTCAACTATATCAAAAACATTCCTCTGCCTTACTTGATGTGTTTCAACTTTCTATATACCTTTTTACTTCACATGTTACATTCATATTCATGTAAAGTACAAGTAAAATGGGCTAAGACTTTTTAAAGCAAATACTTCCAAATATAAACAATAAGAGCAAAAGAGACAAGTTCCCAGAATGTTTGTCGGATATATATGTATATATGTTTGTGTGTTTGTGGGTGTGCATGTGTTTGTGTATATAGACACACATATACATTTATATTTATAAAAATATTACAGTTAGTATATAACACAAAGCAAAAATATTTTTGTAGAAAGTATTAGGCAATTTCCTGGAATATAAATTTAGTTATATTTAGTTTGTGTAGTTTGTAGAATTTTCACCTAAAGCCTCGATTGACAGGCTTATCCAGAACACAGGAAATTAAGTTAGCTATTATTAAAAATATTTATTATTCAATGATCTAAAAAATAGAATGAAATCCTTTAATGTCAAATAGCAGGTGGTCCATTGTATATGTCACTCTTCTAGTATTAGGTAAATTCCCTAGCCATAGTTTTAATAAATAGCAGTAATTTTATTTAAAAATCTCCTACCAAGTGTTTTGGGGTTAATATTCAGAAAACTTTGAGAGAATAAAGACTTAAGGATAGTGGTAATATGTATTTCTCAGTGTCAAGTTACTTCATGAAATATCTAGTGTATCTGAACAAAGTGCTGAAAATATAAGGAGTTGTATGAAAATAATAAGGAAAGGAAAATGTGGGTTTTCAAAACTCTGTGTTTGCAATTGTTTTCTGAACCTGAATAACAAGAATTTAAATATGCTATGTGTAGAACAACAGAACCTGATGTGATTCAATTCTAACAGAACCAAGAAGAGAGAAAAGTATTACTAAATCATGATTTGACTTTAAATGGAGAATCAGGCAACATCCCTAAGCAAAAGCCAAAACATGGACACTTGGGTACTGATAAAAGAAAGGATGGTATGGGTGGGTGTGATATCTCATGAAGCAGAACAGGAGCCCTCTCTGAAATAGACAGAAATGCCATCCATCAGATGGCGTCTGACGAGCAAAGATGAGGTTTTGTTTCTATTGTGGATGTGTTCATCATCTTGTGATAGGAGAAATCGAGCTCATGTAAGAATCAAGATCTCCAGGCTTCCAACCAAACATGGGCGTTTCTCAGTTCAGTCCAAGTATAAGAAACATCCAACATGTGCTTATGCTTCAATGAACAACAATTCATTTCAGTGCCTGTAGTTCTAAATGGATTGCTCACTGTTATTGACCAGCCTGCAATCTGATCCTCATTCTAATTCCTTCTACTAAGCCAATGCTCTTTCCTCTCTCACCATTGTGTAGGCTACCCCATACTAGAGAGTTTTGTGAACTCCATTTTCACTGAAAGTTATAGAGATAAAATAGACACTACATTTGAAATAACTAAGCACAATGCACAGATGGGATAGGTTTCAACTGGTTTTCTTTATAACAGTAGCCTACTGATAGCTACAATTACTAATAATTAGTCCACATAGTATGTGTTGGTAAAATGTAATTTGATAGGACAGTGGGACTCATGAAGAAACAGAAAAAAATCACTGAAGTTTTATTGTAGTCAGTGATATACAAGGATTTATGAATATCCGGAATTTGTTTTAAGAACATCAGGGCCAAATGTGAACACAGGATTAGTAAGAAGGAATACATTAGTAACAAGAACACAGGATTAGTACCATTACATTAGTAACATACATTAGTAACAAGAACACAGGATCACCAATTAGAATAACAAAATTCAGAGGACACTATGTTGGAAATGAACTTTACTGAATTGGGGTGGGGCCGTAGTAGTGGAGACAGAGGCTTGAAAGTATATTAGGAGAAAACAAAGGAGTGGGTAACAGTGCTCCACAAGAAATGTACTCTTTCTGACCTAACTGTAACTCCTCGGTACCGCATCTATTCAAGAAAAAAAAATTAATCAAAAAGGGCAAAACATACTACCAGCAAATATACAGGAAATGAATATTTAATCCAAATGCGCTATTACTCTATATGTGGTAGAGAGAGTTTTATCATATGTGACAACAATTGCATTGTGAGATATTTGCTCTTTTTGAGTTCTCAAAGGAAAATAGGACTTCCTGAAAGGTACTTAAAATATGAGCAGGATATAAGGTTGTTATACACAATTTGACATGAAATTGTATTATTCCCTAAATGCTGTCAAAAATCAGTGTGAGCCCATCGCTGGTGGCTCATGCCTGCAATCCTAGCTACTCAGGAGGCTGAGATCTGAGGATCGCGGTTCAAAGCCAGCCCATGTAGGAAAGTCTGTGAAACTCTTATCTCCAATAAACCACCAGAAAACCAGAAGTGGCACTGGAGCTCACGTGGTAGAGTGCTAACCTTGAGCTTGAAGAGCTGAGGGACAGTGCACAGGCCCAGAATTCAAGACCCAGGACCACCAAAAAAAAAAAAAAAACCTGTGGGAAAGACTGACCATCTTTTTAAGATTCTCAAGGGTGGTTTTCGATTGATTTAGGCAGAAAATTGAAAAGCAAGTAAACCAATGTGAAATATAATATAAATATAATATAATGTATATAATATAAATGTAATATGAATATATTTATGGATATTCAGAATGAGTTAATCACCCGAAAAATTCTAGTCAAATACATTCCCGTTTGAAATAAGAGAATAAACCTCATGAAATAAGCAGCATACATTTTGGTCTGGAAATGAAAGCGTCTTAAAGAAAAAAAGAAAAAAAGAAAACAAAAGGAAAACTAAATAACGACAATAAAAACACAACACTTTAATCATTATGCAATGTCCAACAAAGATACAGGATAATTGATCTACTTTATTATAAATGTTAAATCATTCAAATGACAAGAAAATGACAGGAAATACCTTAGAATTAGACGTAAATTAGAAATTGTTCTTGGCTAAATGAACTTCTGAGCAAATTGATTTTGTAAAACAGTTAATATTTTTAAATTGTGAAAATACCATACAAAGGGTTTACAAATACATGGGCAAAATAATGAGTACAATTTTTTTTTTATTGTGAGAGTACCATACAGATGCGTATAATTACATGGGTAATATCGAGTACATTTCTTATCAAGCACTGTAGCCTCCTCCTTTGTTTCCCCATACCATCCCTTACCATCTCCTACTCACCCCACCTCCACTCCCTTCCCACCCATTTTTGGGGGTGGTGTGTGTGTGTGTCTGTGTGTGTGTGTCTCTGTGTGTGTGTCTGTGTGTCTGTGTAACTTGCCAATAGTTCTAACATTTTGTGGATTGATTCATAAAATTTATGAATTCCACCACATCAACAGGTAGTGTAATTTTACATATTGCTTTTTCCCATGTAGTTTTTGACAAACCACATTCTTAAAATATTAAGCATATGTTCTTTCTCTATGTAGCTCCTTCTTCAATACGAGTAACTACTGCAATCTAAAGTGTTTGTACTATATTAATCAAATTAGTCTCATCATCTGTAATAGAATGATTCTGTCAAAACTCTGGCAGTAGTCGATTCTTGTCTAAAAGTTTTCTTGAAAGTACTCATTCCATTGTCAGTGTACATTCCTGTGTTTGGAACACACATATCCTTAGGAAATTTCTGGAGAACATCAGGTTTTGTAATGACTTATTTGGTACTAAAAAATACCTGAGTTAGAGACTATTACTCATTGGCAACAATAGCATATTTATATATATTCTGTGCAAAACACCTTAACATGCATTCTGTAATGGGGAAATAACTGGCACGTATATTCATAGTGATTGCTATAGATACCAATTCTGAAAATAGCACTTGTCTTGGCTTGGAAAATTGGCTGAGTGTTAGAGTGCTTGCTTTGCATTCATGAGGCCCTGGGCTCGATTGATCAGCACCACATGAACAGAAAATTCCAGAAGTTGTGCGGTAGGTCAAGTGTAGAGCAGTATCCTTGAGCTTTAGAGGCAAGCAACAATGCTGAGACCCAGAATTCAGGTACCACAACAGACTTAAACAACAAAAAAACAAAAATCTCTTGCACATCAAAGTGTGAAGCATTGAATATTCTAATATGAGAAGAATAAGATTAATTGATTCAAGAAGTATATCAATTTACAAAAAATTGTCAAGTGATATGATAAAAAAAAACTTCAATATAATTACAAAAGGCCTGGGATAATAGGGCATAATGGTGTCCCTATGTTTAAACAAAGAATCAATTTTTTCCTTAAGAAGTACACAATGTTTATGAAACCATAACTGTCACAGTAAGTAGTTATAATAAGGAAAGATATAGTGTGGTGTATGATTTATATTTTCATAAATATATGATTGTTACCTCTTCATGTGAGTATTACAATTTAGCAGCACTGACTTCTGTTTAAAAAATATTTTTAACATACCAAAACCTCAGAACACTACTGAAAGGGAATATCAATAGCTTTAAACACTGTAGATGTTAGAAAACTCAGTGGTTATCCTAATAGAGTGGTGCAAAGAGAGTAGTGTAATCACAAGACAGGTAAAAAATAATTTAATTTTGATATTATTTCAAGGTTCCATACTGAACATATTTATATTTGTTTAAATCCGATTACAAGAATGTGAACATCTCCACTTCCCTAAATATTGTAAAAAAGTTTTTGAATTTGCAACCAAGGAGACATCAGCTGAACCCAAGATTACATCATATCAAACCAAATATGCCAGAAACATGCACAAGAGAGAATTACCCAAAGTAATTGACACGAAAGTGTACACATTATTACAATTCACCACAAAGAAGCAAATCAAAATGATTTAAACAATTCTTGGGGGAGGGGGGAACGGAAAGTATTAATTCAGCCACTATATTTTCACATGTTCTCTCATCACAAGTATCTACATTTTGTTATAGTTCCCTCCTACTTTCTTCCCTCCCACTCTCAGGAAATGTGCTTGCTTTTTCGATTTGTCTCTCCAGAGTAGCTAAAAAGTTGCCAGGACAGATTATTGCAGAAGATGTTTAATGCTTTCCAGTTTTCCACAAAACAAGGGCATAAATATGTCTTCTCTAGGCCCATGTTTATAAATTATATTGACAAGAAAAACTAGAAATACTACCTCAAGACATAATACCTCTGAATAAGTTCTAAATTCATTTGAAGTGCTGATTTAGATATGATTTCTGAATATTTATTCAATACATTTTTTGAACTTATATTTCAGTAATCTTTGTGGAATTAATCCTGTGACATTAACTGGTACATATGAAGGATAAGCAGCTAAATTCACATAGGTATTCATATAATTCAATAATTTTAATAAAATTGTATTTTAAAATGTATATTTTGTTTATTGTATTTCAAAGAGCCTTCTACATGGTGGATCACACTGTGAATTTTGCAAGCAAATTCTCAGGAAACTGTATTCTCAGGAAAATGTAGTCCTAAAAGTTTATGTGCCTAGCTTATATCATTTTAGAAAGAGTATTTTGACACTTATTTGCCTGTTATTAATAACTGTGAGGAAATTATGCTAAAGAGCTTCCTAGCAAGGATATAGGTTTAAATATGGGTAGTTGATGGAATATGGACCAGGTATTTATTTTTTTGTTTTTATCTTGATGTTTTTAATTATGAAAATACCATACAAAGTGATTCCAATTAAATGGGCAAAGTAAAGAGTGTATTTCTTATCAAAAATAGTTGACGCTTCCTTTGTTTCCCCTTTCCATCCCTTTTCATCTCCAAGCCCCTGCATCCGACCTCTTCCCATACACACACCCCCACCAGCCAAAGTTGTAAAGTTCATTATCGACGTACCATCTTGTACATTGCATTGTTGCAAATGGTCCACCTGTATGGCTATTTAAACAATTCCTTTCCCCTCCCCACATTGTACCAACATTAAGTACTGTATAAACTGTGGTTATATACCGTGGGGGAGGGACAGAGAAAGCAATAAAGAAATATCTTGTACATATGTTAGACACACTAGGAAGAGAGAAATTTAGAGAGAGGTTCTATGATTATATGATAGAAACACTGCAATTCAGAGTGGAATGTATTGACGTGACAATCCAATCTAGAGAATACAAACTGATATTGAACTTATAGGAAGACAACTGATACTCAGAAGAGCTCTGAATATGAGTAATGTTTAAAACTGAGAGGAAAAGGAAAAATGTAAACTGATATCATGGAAATAAATAACAATTTTTGCACATTTAGGGGTATGCTGCTTATCTAAGGATAAGTGGACTGACCAAAGACAGCCTGCAGCCCTTCAATCAAAAAGACATTTCACTTGCAGCGATCAATTCCAGTTTCTCCTCTGTATGGGACCTCAATTATTGTTCGATTGTCATAATAATATTCTCATTCATAATTTCAGGTTCTTCTTCATCAAGCCAGCCTTTGTCAATTGAAATGCTCCTTTCTGGCCCAAAGACCAAAGGTAAGATTTCTTTTCTCAGTGCTATAGTTTTCAACATAAAATGCACTAGAATTCCATCAGGCTTCAATAGAAGGGTGCTGCTAATATTTTTAGCCTCTAACTCATCTGAACTATGATCATACTGTTTATAGCTACATAGAATTGCTTTTACATCACGCTTGTTTGGATAGTCTGTTGGGTCTAGAGAAGTATTCAGTTCCCTAAAAATATTGCCAGAAAAAGATAACATCTTTGTTTTATTTCAGCCCCTGAAACAGGATGATTCCTTAATGAAGTTTATCCAGCTAGGATTGAAGTAATTGCTTGCATATATATATATATATATATATATATATATATATATATATATATATATATATATATATTCTGTTATAGTGTAAAATATTTCCTAAAATACCATTATTAATATATATATATATTTATTTATGCACATATATATACATATGTGTATATATATATATATATATATATATATATATATATATTCCAGTCAATTGATAAAGCCTTTGCCTTCAGCTGAAGAGCACAAGTACAGCATCCAAGACCACAGTTCAATACCCACAACCAAAAAAAAATGAAGAAAAAAAGAGAATGTGACATCAAAACACACAGCAAATAGTGGAAATAAAACAATAATATCAGTATTTGATAATTTATGCACAACCAAGAGCCAAATGACCTGTAGAAATAGTATTTGGAAGGTGCACAAAATCTTTCATTTTCATTGATATCTCCTAAAGGGAATCAGATGCAGTAAAATAAAGCAGGATTCTCCCATAAGAAGGAGGGAAACATCCATATTGGTTTGTTTTTACAAACAATTTTAACCTTTTTGACTATGCCCCTGGAGATTATCTTTGTCTTTGTCATAGGGCTAAGAATGGTCATTTCCAGTTCATGACCTCAGGACTCTCAGATCAACCTGTGCATCAGTCAATTGAAACTTAAACATGGCACAGACAACCCAACAAGTATAAATTATGGTCACTCTATGATTTATTTAATTTCATCCAACTGTGCTATTATTAGGACATATGTGCCTTGTTTAAGTTTTCTGTATGTTCCAATATTCGCCAAACACGTATTGCACCTTTCCTTGGATTATTTATTTCTTTTGAACACAGAACACCGCTTTATTCTCTTCCACTTCTTCTGCAGAAATAAAAACAGAGGAAATTTTACAGTTGTGTTATAGCATTGATCACAGCATAAAATACAAAATCAGCATAACCAGTATAGTTTGGAATCTTAAACTGTGTGTGTAGATAGACAATATGAATGGAGGACTTTTTATGAAAGATGCCAACCAATTGTGGCACAGAACATTTGGTACAAAATTTTAAGTCCTCTGAATGATACGTGAAGTCCTGTAATTCTCTAATGTGGCAGGAAGAGAAATGGAAAAATACAAAATCATGTCTTCAATTCTGGAAGAAAATAAATCACAACGTCTGGATGAAAATTGGCAACAAAGAGTATTGTTACATATTTCACACTGCACATATGGCATTCTTCTTGCCAATAAAGATATAGATTACTTTAAGCAATAACCTAGAATACATTCTTTTTTCAACTATACATTTGTAAGGGTATGCTCTCAATACCTATATATCACTTTATTACTCATATGATTTTTTATCTGGAATTTTACCCTTGAGGGTCTGTCCGTCAATACGCTGTTATACTAAATTATAATTTTTCATGTGAAATGATGTCAACGTTCATTAGAATCATTGAAACAGAAGATCCATGATTGAGTTGCATTATTGTGATGTCATATTGCAGTGGAAGAAGGAACAAAATGGATGGAATAAGATGACACATTGATGTACACAATAATATACAGCATTCTTTGTATATTTTCATGAAGCTCTGGAACCATATCTAAAATATTAAGCCTATATTCTTTTGACTAGAATATGTAATTCCTTCATCAAGAATAGAAAAATAGATTCAGATTGAAAAGTAGCCAATTAAATCTGAAACCCTATTGTGAATGTGTAAATCTAGCAAGGAGGACTTGTCAATTTGATGCCACAATTGTATTTCTTTTTTTATTCCCACAGTTGATTGAGAAATTGCAAGAATTATATGTGAGTTTTAATTGCAGATGATTTTCATCAAAAACATTGAGTTGTATTTTGAACTCATTGAATTTAAAATGTTGAGAATGGAACTGTCTTTCAATTTGCAGATACATAATTAGTAGTAATGTTCCATGGAAGTAACTAGACCACTTACAGAGGAGAAATATGAATGCCTTTTATTGCTCTATGACATCATATAAACCAGGTATTTTTAGGACAAAACAATTTTGAATTTCCTATCTCGTTAATTTAGAAAAATTAATCAACTAATTATTGTACCAATTCAACAATTGCAGATCATTCAGTGAGTTCTGGCAAAAGAAATAAGACTGTATGATTTGGAAGGCCACAACTCTTCTGTAGAACGTTCGCTTACTATATGTAATAGCACAACTTCATATCATTTACTGACAAGTCATCAAAAGAAATATTAGAATGATACTTGTTTCTATCTCCTCAACTTCTCTGGTTTTAAAATAAATAGACTTGGAAGAGGAAATAAATACACCACAGGGATGCATGGATAAAAATGATCAAACTTCAAGTAGAATTTAAAATGACAATTCTTAAAACCATAACAAGGACAGAATAACCAAATGTAGGTTACGTGAAAAAGTATCAAAACTGATAAATCTTAGCAAATCAGGAAAGAGATAGTGAGTTAAGAGCAATGGAGAGTGAGAAAGTACTGAAATGAGTGAAACCAGAGATGAGATATTTATCCTTATGATTGAATCAAGATATAGAAAAGGATATGGGAATATTGGAAAAAGCCAGTAAAATAAAGCCCAGCATGAATTTATTTATATATATATATGTATATAGTAAAAATACTGTACAGAGGAGTTACAGTTACATAAATATAGTAATGAGTGCAATTTTATCTATCATTGTTGCCTCCCACTTTGTATTTCCCATACCATCGCTTCCTTCCCCATCTCCCCAACTACTCCCTCCCACCTAGGTTATAAAGTTCATTTTCCACATACAGTCTTGGTCATCGCCTTGTTACAATGGGTCAACCTTTATCCAAATTAGAACATTTTGTTTTTTCCCTTCCCCTCCCCAAATAAGACAAATGTATATACAAGAGGCAAGACAGTGGAATATAATACAGTGAAAATAGGGGTGGCAGAGGAATATATCAAAGAACCAAAAAATTATATACTTCATTTTAAATATATTAAAACCGTAGCATAGAAAAAATACTATGTCCCTAAATTTATGATCATTTCTCTTACCACCAACATGTATAAAGAATATATTATACATAATTTATATAGACATGGAGAGAGAGAAAAAGCCTTTGACTTATTTGTTTGTCCTAAGCTTATACTAGTTATTGCAAATAAAGGAAACCAAGTGACCTATGTTTCTTTGGGTCTGGCATACTTCAATTTGCATAATTTTTCCAACGCTTTACAGTTCCCAGCCAATGGGGCAATGCCATTCTTTCTGCTGTAGGCATAGTATCCATATATATGTATATATATATATATATATGTATATATATATATATATATATATAATTCATATACATAGAGAAAGAATTCATATATGTATATATAGAATTCATATATACACATATATATATCACATTTTCTTGATCCATTCATTTACTGAGGTGCACCTGGATTGGTTCTATATTTTAGCTATGGTAATTAATGCTATGATTAACATAATAGTGTTGGTAGCTACCGATTAGTCTTAGTCTTGCTTGTGATCATTTGTTTAAGTGCCCAAAAGGATATTTGGTGGGTCGTAGGGGAGCTCTATGTGGAGTCATTTCAGGAATCACCATGTTACTTTCCAAAGTGGTTGAACAAGTTTATATTCCCACCTACAATGTAGTAGGGTTCCCTTTTTTCCACTTCTCCTCCAGTATCTGTTATTAGATTCTTTTGTTATAGGCATTCAAACTGGGTGAGGTGAAATCTCAATGTTGTTTTGATTTGCATTTCTTGTATGGCTAGAGAAGTTGACCATTTCTTCATGGGTCTTTTGGCCTTTCTTATTTCTCCTTCAGTGAAGTTTCTTTCTAAGTCATTGGCCCACTGATTGACCAGGCAGTTTTTTCAGGATTTGTTTTTGGACAATTCAGTTGTTTAAGTTCTAATAATATTTTATTTTATTTTATTTATTATTTTTGGGGGTGGGGTCTAGACGTGGGCCTGTAGTCTGGGCCACGGCGCTGTACCTCAGTTCTTCTGCTCAAGGCTAGCGCTCTACCACCTGAGCCACAGCGCCACTTCTGGCTTTTTCCTTTTTGAGTCTGTGATGCTGAGGAATCATACCAAGGGCCTCAGGCATGCAAGGTCAGCGCTCTAGCACTGAACCACCTTCCAAGACCCTCTAAGTATATTTTAGATATGAAATCCTTGTCCATTTTATTGCTAGTAAAGATTTACTTGATCTTGTTAGCTATGTCCTGTGCCATGCAGAAGCTCTGCAATGTCATGCAATCCCATTTTTCCAACCTTTCATTGACTGTTGTGTGAATGGAATGTTGTTTACCCAAAAGCAACATGCATAACAATTCGTAACATAGTAAAATATACTTGCAAAGTTGAAATGGATGAAGGTGTCTTTACCAGTATCATGTCATTTACCCAAATTATAGCTCAGTTTTGTAACTGGATTAACCAAGTTCTTATGAACGATTTAATGTATAATTTGAGGAAAGTAAGGGAAAATTGAGACTCGCTTTCATAGATTTCAGCTATGTTTATACAGGGAGAAATCATTTTAGTTGTGTAGTCAGTTGCTTGAAGTTCCTGTAAAATAAAGGAAATAGAATAGAAGAGTGAACTTGTGAGAAACCAAACCAGTGATTTCGAGAAACTGAGGACAAAGTGTGGTATTTATGTACAAGAGTGGGTTGAAAAACAAAAACGAGTATATGCTAGAAGATTGAAAATAAATTGATCCGTTCTGGGGTGTGTCAAAATAAAATGATCAACCAAGCAGAGAAGAAATCCTTACCCTCTGGAGAGAGAAGGACTAACATCAAGTAGGTTTCTCACCAGCAGTGGTCACTTGCTTGCAGTGTGTCTTGAGGATGGGGCTACAGGTATTCTATTATGATAGAACAATAATATCTTTGTCATGATTACTCAACATAAAGAACATCATCCCACCTCATAGCAAGTCAATGGTTCCCTGCAGTTACAAATGTTAAAAGCGAAAGTTCCACAGCATGCTCTATTTTTCCCCTCGTTGATTTCCTGAGAACACTGCTGTTGTTCAATAGAATTGAATATCTGGTGGATTTCCTACCCTTCCTAACTCATATATAATAAGATCATTATAAGCTAGTTTCCAGTGGTTCATGCTGAAATCCTAATTTCTCAGTATGCTGAGATCTAAGAATAACAGCTCAAAGCCAGCCCAGGCAGGAAATTCCGTGAGACTCTCTTCTCCAAGAGAGTACTAGAACACTGGAAGTGGCACTGTGGTTCAAGCAATAGAGCATTCCTCTTGAACGGAAGAGCTGAGGCATAGCGCCCAGGTCCAGAATTCAAGTCCCACGACTGACATAACAAAAATAAATAAATAATAAATTAGAAGGATCATACTGCATATATATATATATATATTATACAGGTTCTAAACTCTCCTTCACAAATTAGTGTTTAATGCATTCCTGCTCACAATATCTGAAGAAAAACCAAGAAACATTTAAAATTATACACTATTTGCAAATTGTGGCCATAATCAGAAATGCTCCCCTTTCAACACCATGATTAATATGAGCAACATTCACACATCTTTAACTTCTGCATCTGTACCCAAAAGATTCAACTCTATTTATTTCACAGGAGTCCTACCAATAAGTTTTCCTAAAGTATGTTTCAAAAACTATTCCATTTTGCATCAGAAAGGTTTTGGACCACACTGCAAGTCCAGTATAAATATGTAGGGCCTTATATATGTGGAGCAAATCCCACACAAGTTGAATATGAAGATAGCCATCAAATATGTTTCCATAATATGGTGTTACACTCGTCAGATACAGCCCACTCTTCTTGGAACACTTTGGAAATACATTGGGATATTGCCAAAATATGCACACCCTCTCGCACTCAAAATGTCACTCTTCTAGCACAAAATCATGGTATCTTCACAAGTTGCAATTTGGCCCCTCAAAAGAATATGGTTTGAATAGTAGTTTGTGTACACATCCATGAATCTGTTTTTTTCTGCCACAGCTTTTAGGAGGAACTCCCAGAATCCTTCTTTAGATGAGTTTACAAGTGGAAATCATTGAGATGGACGAGAAGATTGTATAGTAAGGAATATACTTCAGAATGTTGTTTGAAAAATCCCATTGAAATTTTAATGACCATTTTGTATGGAATATATAATTGCTGTAAGATTTTTGTAAGAGGTCTAATGTCATTACAGTTTTGTTATGTATTAGGCTCTGCAATTATAACAATGTATGAAATGGAAGATGATTTTCACAGGCAAACAACGACAGTGAAAAATGAAGTATGATTTATTCTCCATTGGGAAACAAATTAGATTTCGACTTGATTATTGAAGTTTCTATATTCGAACCTTAACATGTCTATGGGTTGAGGGACATGGTGAATTCCAAATAGGACATAAACACCAGGGTTTACTTCTGGATTCAAGGTAAGGGGCAATAGGGATTGATTAGGGAGTTGAAATCAAAATTAATTCATTTGGTTGAGTGAGCACCAGAATATAGTAATAAATGTAAGATGTAGATGGTACAATGAGAAATGGTTTGAACTCATGGTTTGCTCATAGAATGACTCCTGCAAAGAAATAAAGAAAAAATATTATTTTACTTTCAATGGAAAATACTTGAATATATATTTCTGTATTCTCAATATGAACAATAACTTCACTAATAGTTGGAGAAATACTCAAAAACTAGTGAGAGCACATCCCCAGTTATTTTCAAAAATTTTCATGGTTGCTTCCACTTCCATTTCTACAGAAATTTGATCATTGTAAACAAACCTCACAGATTACACGTGGACACGCTGTCTCAGAACATTCAAATTTCATTGAACATTTGAAGTGTGATGCTAATTATTGTATTACTTGAGTGATTATTGTCCAGTTCATCAAAATTTTTCTAATACCACCAATTCAGGCTCACCCAGGTCTTCGCACAGTTTCTGAAACGGGTCTCTTGTTAAATATTCATGGATATATCATGCATCCAGGAAAAAAGGAAGAAATAATTCATGTGATTGTATAGAAAACAAAATCCATAGTATTTTTACTATACAATGTTATTGCAATGAATGTAAATCAACATGATAAATTGATCTCCATTTCAATAATTGTGAATATATGCATTCACAAAGAGTGATTGTTTCATGAGATGTAATCTACCAAAGGATACATGTTTTAGTGTATGCAAGTAAAATATGAAGGGATACCATGCAAATACCTACAGGTACAATTACAAGAAATAATCTGTGGCTCAAACATATAAACAGCTTTTCCATTCTTATATGTGGACAAAACAAATGTTATTGTTAATTCACAATCACATTGTGATGTGGTATCAGGTAAATATATTCAGGAGTTTGTAAAAATAATTGACCTTTAAAAACGACATGCATGTGACCTCTTAATATGAATACTGAAATATTGGACTTTGAAATGAACATAGAAAATTTCCATTGACTAAGGGTAACATTTCTACCTTTACATTGCTTACTCAAATAAATATGGTTCTGAGAATTCTATGCCTGAAGCATACCAACATGGGGAATATATTACTGGGATCAAGCCCAGGTTAGAGGTTTGAATACCAAGGCCCCAATCAAGGATTCAATGCTTATGACCAAGGAAGACACATAAAAATCCTTGATAACCTGTGAATAATTTTTTCATAATTGATTTAAATCAAAAGAAGGCAGGAGAAATTCCAAAAATAATAGAAATATGTCCTGTGTCAACGTATGGGTGTTGAAACAGTAGGAAAAACTGTACTCCTTTTCAGTTTGTACACACACATAGACACAAAACTTGCACCTACAAATGGATGGGCAACAGAAATATCTGATCACATACACAAATCAGCTCAAATATATATAATGACAAACTAGGTTTGAATAAATCTTTGAGAAAAATCAGCAAGTAACATGGCCTCCTACTTTGTCACAGAGTCTCTCACGTTCTTTAGTATGATCTACTTTTTAGATGCCAGAAAAACTATGATTAAATAAGTAAGAAATACTATCATAAGGGAATAGAATTAGTAATCCCATGGGGTCACATTATGTGTTCTAATAACCAATGAAAAAAATAAATATCACTGCCCCATCAAACATTTTTGTATGAAATTTGGAGAGAAAATAAATGATAGTAAGTGTAGGGTGTTCATAAAATCGAAGTGGCTCTTATGTGGAAGGAAAAAAATCAGAGATTTCGGAAAAACCAGTAAATATGTGGCATTGTTGATGAATATGTCATTACGTTCCTCTCTTTGGTTAATCTTCTTGTTGGTCGCTGGCCTTCAACTATGGGCTTGGGCAAAGTCACTGATTTCTACACCACTCTAATGTTCTACCACTTGATCAACAGTGCCACATCCATTTTTGAGATGGTTAATTTGTGATGAGAGTGGGAAAACTATTCCTGTTAGGCTAATTGAAAACTGATTCTCAGATTTCATCGTTCTAAGTTTGTTAAGCGACCTGTACCAGGCTTCTTCTTCTTTTTGTTATCCAAAATGTGCAAATGATTTTTGAGTTTGTATGTTCCCAACAATCATGCACACTGCAGGTCTATGAGTACCCATGGTTTTCCTTAAGGATAAGATTGTCTATAGTATTTGATTTTGAGATGATTTCCAGAAATGAATCTGAAAAAAATTCTTCTCTTTATTAATTTGTAATTAGATCCTTATATGTCAAATGCATGAGATGCTAGAATTAACAACATTTTCACCTGGTCGGTCTCAAATGTGATTTTCTACCCCAAATTAATTTCACATGACATAATCTTATTCCGCTGCATTACAGCAGAAGACAAACTCCCTATCCACAAGAATAAATGTATCCTGTTGTTGTTCAATTACTAAATTGATCTGTTCAGTTTGTAAACATGATGAGTTTAAGTCATTTCCATAATCTTCCTGAATTAGAAATTGTCACCAGAGGCAAACGTGAATTTATCTATTCCCATTACATTTCCACAGCACTTTTTCATTATATAAACTGCCCATTCATCCTTCATATAATATTGTAATACATTTGACATAGAACAGACCTTTGAATATAAGTTCTTAGTGTGCTTACTGCCTTTTGAGAGAAAAATATATGAGGCCCTCATGTGATGACAGGCGCACATAAATTCACCTAGGTCTAATGTTGAATAAGCTTGTTTTTTATGTACTGAACAGAAGAAAATACTTGACAATATCAATACAATTTGAATTTATTACCTCATTTATAAAAAGCATGAGGTCACATATTTGCCAGGAAGACAAATTACATGATGTCGAGTTAAATAATTGCTTATGAAAAATTCCAAGCAAAACCATTAATGTTCAATTTTTCTTGTATTTTCCACCTTAGGGTATCAGAGAGAAAATGTTTTCACATTCCACACAATAAAATGTACTATCTATTTGTGAATCTAGAAGGACGTTTATGCTAGCAATTACAATTCTTTAAACCATCTCATAAGTACTAAGAGAGCAAAACCTTTGTAATTACACATCTAATTTTGAATTTCCAATCTAAAACATATCCAATATATTCAAACTTTATTCAAGAATGAGAAATTTGAAATCCATGTACAAATTATTGCGTAAAAAATAGCTCTGAACACATTTTATTAAAATGTATCTTTGCAAAGTGCAAATTGTAAATCATCTCAAGAATCTCAAATATTTTATACTAATTCATGGAGTAAATTTAAATCCTATAGTCAATCCTAAAATATTCATTAATCAATTTCAGTAGGAAGACAGGGTAACCCACCAATCAGTCCTACATTGATCACTTAACAGGTGAAGATACTGCCATTCACACTATCATAATTGATGTGATGAGTGAATCTTGAAACCAGGGAATAAGGACAAAATCTATTCGTCAAACATAATACGGTTGTCTATGGCTTTACTGATTTAAATTGATTATAAGAGAATGAGAAGAACATTCATATAAAGTAATTCAGATATGATGTAAGTTGGGTGATTTTCTTATTGGTTCTAGTGAAACTATCCTTGAATTTGCCACCAATCACAGGATCACCAGTCAAAGAGCAATACAAACTTTATTTGTACTGAGCAAAATACTTCTGTATATAGTTAGTTATTCATTTATCCTATTTCTTCACTTTGAATTTTGACAGACAATAGTGTGTCATTAAAAAACAGCATTTTCTTTACCTGTTGTCGCCAGAGAGTTTGATTGTGCCCCAAACTAAACTTGGGCTAGGATCTTCCAAGGATTCTGCCAAAGATACAAATACATACTCGATTGAGGTCCTAGATTAGATGGGCTCTAACATTATACCATTATTGATATAGAAAAACAACAACCTTAACGGCCTTATGAGTCTTATGAGAAACATTTACCTGGATAATAAATATGGAAAAGAATGAGTTCTTAGCCCGGTGCAAAAACAAATCATGTAAATGTTTGACAAGGTTTTTAATCATTTATGACTGCATATGATCATACATGTTATTGATATTAGCAGACAACAAAATGCAAGTTGAACATAGATTTTAATTTCACTCCTAAAGGAAGAAATCATACAATATCATAAGGTAAGGTATAATTCAATAATGGCAAATGCAGAAAAATCTACATGCTTTTTTGGGGTGTGGGGAGGAATCCGTTCGTGGGGCGTGAACTCTAGGCCTGGGCGCTGTACCTCAGCTCTTCAGCTCAAGGTTAGCGCACTACCATTTGAGCTATCGCACAACTTCCAGCTTTTGTTTTCTGCTTATATGGTGCTGAGAAATTGAACCCAGAACCTCATTCATGCAAGGTAAGCCCTCTACCACTGAGCCACCTTCCAAGCCCACAAAAACAAGCTTTGTACTTTTATCCCAGTCTTCCTCAGAGGAAACATATGGACATGTATTTTTAGAACTCTTGTCTTGTTTCCCGTTCCATTTTATGTTATCTACAAATAAACAGAAATCAATCATCTTAGTAGGTGAAAATGGCCTAAATTGATTTATTTACTGTTTTCGTTTTAAGGCTTACCTACATCAACTACAAGAGTTTTGTCCATACAAGTTGCAATAAGTTCACTGAGTTGATCTCGTGGAATCAGGTGGCGAGCATTAAAGGTACAAGTAGCCAATCTGGCAGCAATATCAGGGTGATTCTGTGTAACAAAAGTTCAAATATGAAGAAATATTTTCAATTTTTCTCTTTTTAGATTTCTTTGGGCAGGATGCCTACCATGGGCTTGACACCATGGTATGGGTACTGTGATAGTTCATCCTTTTTGTTATAAATACATATTTTTATTGTAAAGATACTGTACAGAAGAGTTAGAATTTTATGAATGAGTACATTTCCTATAGATCATTGTTACTGCCTCCTTTGTTTTCCCCTATTATCCCTTCCTTCCCTATCATCCCAACTCCTGCTGCCCTTTCCTGAACTCATAGCTAAGGTTGAAAAGCTAGTTTTCAACATAGGTTCTTGTATATATAATTGTTGAATGGGTCAACCTGTATCCCAAAGCAGTATTCAGTTTCCTCAAAAGATTACATGTAGAGCTCCTCTATGATCCAGCAATCCCTCTTTTGTGCATTAACACGAATGATCATATACAAGACCATGGTAAATCTACCACAATTGTTTACCATAGCTAAGATATGGGATCAACACAGAAGTCCCTCAGTAGACGAATGGATTAAGAAAATATGGTAATTATATGTAAAATGGAATTCCATGCCTCCATCAGAAAGAATGATATTGCTCCATTTGTTAGTAAATGGTAAGATTCAGAAAAAATTATGTTAATTGAAGCAAGTCAGGCCCAAAGAAACATAGGTCCATTGTTTCCCTTAATTAGAATAAGTAGTGTATGTTAAGAATAAGCAGATATGTTCAAAAGTGATGGACATGGGACCATAAAAAATGCACTTTACAATTTCAGGAGGGGTGATGGGAAGTTGGGAGTGTAGTTGAGGAGGTTGGAGCGAGGGGATGGTAGGGTGACAAAGGAGGAGGCAAAAGTGCTTGATGTCTCCATCAGAATGAATGGTATTGGCAATTTTGTTAGCAAATCAGAAGACAGGGAAAATTTATATCAAGTGAAGTAAGGCAGGCCCAAAGAAACATAGGTCCCATGGTTTCCTTATTTGCAATAACTAGTATTTGTCTGAGACAAGCAGTAAATATTAATTAAAAGGAACCCCAAGATAAGGACAGAAGTGTATTTTTCTTTCTTGCTACAGTTCAAACATATTGCTTCCAAAGTACCACATGAGGTTTTGTTCCATTGTATATACCTCCCCCACAGAATAACCCCTATTTTTGGAAGAGCTGAGGAAGATCACAGAAGAGAAGCTGGAGGAAAATCTCTCGATGAGAAAGCAAGTTTAGTGTTCCAGAGAAATTTTCTGGGCTAGAGAATTGCACTAAGTGAGCCATCACAGTATAGAGATTTTGGCCAGAGAGGGAAATCCATCAAGGAGACACATCTGAGCACTTGCTGGTAGGTGTGGGTGCAGAGGTTGTGGTGGATGTGGTGGCCACGGCCAACATACTAACAGACAGAGTCTGAGACATAGGTGACAGACCCTTCTCACAATCAGTCAGAACTGACAGGGAGCAGAAATCTTCATCCTAAGGATCACAAACCAGGGATGGCCCAGAAACCAAGAATATGGTATAAGTAGAACCATGACATATCATTCATTCTCGGAGAGCAGCTGTGTAAAGACTGTCCCTCCCCACCACCAGAGCTCTCCATCTCTGATACTGACAAAGGGTTGGCTGAGCAGCTGGCTCTAGGCTTTGGAAGAACCTTAAACAAAGAGCCATTTATCAGGTTACAGGTACCTGACCTGAACTGCCAGGCTCAGCTCCACCAAGGTGAAAGTCACCCTGCCCAGGCAGAGAAGCTCCATCCCATGAAAAGTGACCTTATTCACTGGGTAAACAGAGTCAGATTATGCCCCTTCCATTGCATCCTAGACACAGAATTGAAACTCAGTAAACCTAAACACTGAGAATGGATCCAGGCTGGGCTCTGTGAAATTCTTAGGAGCTAGGTCCTCATGGAAAAGCTATCATTGGTCATAGGTCTTAACACTACCCAGAACCTAGCCTTATCACATAAACTAAAAGCTACATGAAACAAGAATCTCACTTATTTGAGATACTCAAGCCAATCTCCATGTCATTCAATTATCCTGGGACAAAAGCAATAAACTCCATCAACATTCAGAGCATTTTTCTGCGTAATCAAACAAAATGACTTAAGGAAGCAATCAAGCAACAGAGAAGCAAACATCATAAGCAAATTAGAGACTCTATGAAGAGACTGGTTACAGACACAGGGGACATACAAGATTCCCCGCCTCCCATCCTCAAAATTCAAAGGACACTTTAGCTATCATTTTTTCATTTTTTTAATTTATTTTATTTCATCTTTTGTTGTGAAAATATTGTTCAGAGGTGTTACTATTACCTGGGCAAGATAATGAGTACATTTACATCTATTAGTCTTAACTCTTAATATTAATGGACTTAACTTTCCAATTAAGCTACATAGTCTGTCTAGGTTGATGAAAAACAAGATCATTGTATCTACTGCCTCCAAGGATACTGAACACATTACCCATAAGGATAAACATATTTGGAAGGGAGAGGCTGGATTAAAATTTACTAAGCACAGAGCCCACATCAACAGGCAGAAGTTGCAATCCTAATGTCAGATAAAATAGACTACAATTTAAAATTGAGAAGAGGTAAAAATTAAACCCTGCATTCCCTTAGACCACAAGGGGATAAAATTAGAACTCAATAACAAAAGCCACCAAAAAAAACCCTAGAACACATGGAGGCTAAACAACACACTGCTCTATCACAAGTGGGTCATGGAAGAGATTAGAAAAGATTTTCAATTACTCATGATATTCAACAAAAATGATCATACAAATTCCCAGCTCCTCTGACACACAGGAAAAGCAGTACTCATAGGCAAGTTTACAGCTCTGAGTTCCATCAAGAACAAATGAAGATATCTGAAAACAATATTAATGGAGACATCTGAACCTAACTGAAAAAGAGTGGCAAGATAAACCCAATCTGTAGATGCAAAGAAGTCACTAAAATTAAATCAGAATTAAATGAATTAGAATTTTTTTAAAAAATAGAAAGAATAAAATATACAGGTTTGTTTCTTTGGAAAAATTTAAAGAATAGATAGTCTTAGCAAATCTTTTCAGAAAAAGAAGAGACCACACCATGTAAACAGAGAGGAAAATGGAAAGATTACGAAAGGAAGAACCAGAATTCAGAACATTATAAGGGAATACATCTCAAACCGTTATGCTAATAATTTTTGGTATCTGGAAGAAATGGACCTTAGAAATGGACTATTTCCTATCAAATTTCCACATGCCAAAACTAAACCAAAGTGAGTTAAACCAACTTCACAGACCCATATCAAGAATCTAAATAGAAACAGCAATAACAGACCAACCATCAAAGAAAAGCCCAGGACAGAATGGATTTTCAATGGAATTCCACAAGGCCTTCAAAGCAGAATTAAACCAGTACTCCTCGAAATCTTCATTGAAATTGAAGGAAAATTTGATTTCTATGCTCTTTGTCTGAAGCCATCATAACCCTCAATCCCAAAATGTGGCCTGGTTTCATTAAAGAAAGGAAATTAAGGACCCATTACTTTCAAAAACATCGAACTAAAACTACTCCACAATATTTTGGTTAATCAAATTCAAAAACTCATACAAAAAATCATACATCAACATCAAACTGGGTGCATTTCAGGGATGGAAATATACACAAATTAGTTCAATATACACAAATCAATTTCTATAATTCACCACATCAACAAGAGCAAGGATATGTACCACATGGTTACTTCAATAGATGCAGAAAAGTCAATGACAAGATCCAACACTCCTTTATGATGAAGGCTCTGGAAAAAATAGGAATCCATGGAACATTCTTCAATACAATAAAGACAAACCTACAGCCAGCATTTTACACAATGATGAAAATATAAAGCCATTTCGTCTAACTCAGGAAGCAGACAAGGATGTCCACTCTCTCCAGTTCTCTTCAGTTTAGCACTAGAATGCTCAACAACAGCACTAAGACAAGATGAAACATAAAGGGGATCCAAACACCATAAAATGAAGTAAAAAAACTCCCTCTTTGCATAGGACATGATCTTGTATTTACAAATTCCCACGGACTCCACTCCCAAATGCCTCGAGCTCATTAGAAACTTTGGCAAAGTCGCAGCATATAAAATTCACACTTAAAAGTAAATGGCTTTTATGAATACCAATAATGAGAAAGGTGTGCCTGAAATCAGGAAAGCAACTCCATTCCTAATTGCCCCACAAAAATTGAAATCCCTAAGAATTAACTTAACCAAAGAAGTGAAGGATCTCTATGATTAAATCTTTAACAATCTGAAAAGGGAAATCTAAACAGAACTTAGAAATTGGAAAAACCACCCATGTTCCTGGATAGGAAGGATCAAATCCTGAAAATGGCAATACTTCCCAAAGCGATCTAGAAATTCAATAAGATGGATATCAATATTCCAAACTCATTTTTCAAGGAAATGGAAGAAACAATCCAAAAATTCATATGGAACAACAAAAGATCCCAAATGGCAAAAACAATCCTCAAAAGACAGAATTGTCCTGGAGGAATATCAATAGCAAATTTCCAACTCTACTACAAAAACATAGTATATTAAAACAGCTTGCTACTGGAACCAGAGACCACAGGACCAACCGAATAGAATTGAAAACCTAGAAATCAACCCACAGTCCTATAGCTACATAAACATGCATAAAAGAGGTAAAAAATAGAATGGAAGAAAGTTAGCCTTTTCAGTAAGTCGTGCTGACAAAACTGATTCATCACCTGTAGAAAACTAAAGGTAAATCTTCAAGTATCAACCTGCATCAGAATGAATTCCAAATAGATTAAAGTCCTTTGAGTTAAAACAGACACCCAGACACCATACAGGATGGAATAGGAGAAACCATAGGTCTCCTTGGCACAGGCCAAAATTTGAGTAATAGAGATTCAGAAACACAGTCAAAGAAAGTTTGGAAAATAGGATTGTATGAAGCTGCAGAGCTTCTGCATGGGAAAGGACATACCTAGCAATATCAATAGAAAGCCCACAGATTAGGAGAAGGTCTTCACTAGCCATACAACTGAAAAGGGTCTCATATCTAAAATATACATTGAACTCAAAAAATTAAATCCCCCAACAACAAATACTCAAAAAACAACTGACCAATAATTAAGTCAGCTAAAGATTAAAGAGAAACCTCTCTAGAGAGAAAAGATGGAAGAAATGCTCAACACATCTAGCCATAAACTAAATGCAAATCAAAAGAACATTGACATTCCACCTCACCCCAGATAGAATGGCGATACTCAAGAACTCTCCTAACATCAGATGCAGAAAGGCATGTGGCCAGAAGGGAATCCTACTGCATTGTCATTGGGAGTGTGAACTTCTTCAACCACTTTGGAAAGTAGCATGGTATTTCATGAAAAGACTCCACATACAGCTCTCCTATGACCCAGCAATCCCACTTTGGGGCATTTACCCAAATGATAACAAACAATACCACACTAAAGCTACCAGCACAGCTAGATTTATTGCAGCATTATTTATCCTAGCTAAGATATGGAAGCAATCCTGTTGCCCCTCCATAAATTAATGGATCAAGAAAATGGATTTATACTCAGTGGAATTCTATGCCTCCATCAGAAAGAATGATATTGCCCCAATTGTTCTGGAACCTATTATAGCAGTGTGACAAGAAGAAAAACATAATTTTCTACCAGTTCTGTGAACCTTCAAATTTGGTGAAATTTGGATGAAACTAAAAGCAAGTTTTAATCAATACCCTAAATAAAGAAAAGAGACACATTACATATCCCATGTTAACAGTTTAAAACCATGGCATCATAACTAAATTATCCAAACTGAATTCTAGGCCATATGATAATACAATGGCTGTTTTAACAAAATAATGTGTAATTATAAAATTAATTTACATTTCGGCCATTAGGCACTGGGGAGGAAAAGGAAACCACCTCTACGTTTTGTGAAATATGGCACACACAGTTTAACATAATTGCACACATCTTGCCTTTGTTCTGTTTTGAATAGAGATTGAGATATACAACTCCAGAAATAACCGAGTTGGGCTTCGATTGTCTTACTTTCCATTACATGCTGAAGAGATTTCAAAGGAAATACAAATTTCTATTCCATTTATGCCCACAATCTTTCATATCTTTCACGTACATTTCCCAGAGTTTATCATAAAAACAATATGCAAATTGTTCTATGAACTAAAGTAATTACATAATATCAACATGTTCCAATGAAACATTACCTTTCTACATTTCACAAGATGGTATGGGAACCTGCATGATCTGATTTTGTGATTTTTAACATAGGGACACTGCAATAACCTCTCAGGATCCACACATTCCTCTGAAAGAGAAAAATACCTCGGGAAAATCAATGCATTGGGAACATCCCAAGTCTTCAATGTTATTTCCTTTATGAACTCTAGCTTAACTTAGGAATCTGTATTTGGAGAATATAGATTCAAAATTTGACAAAGAGTATTACTCTGGAATTTAATTTCTTATGTATTCTGTTTCTAATAGGGAGTTGTTACTTTTTAGCATTATGAAAAATATTTATTCTAGTTAAAAATTATTCAATGAGGTCAAGTGGAACTGTTAGCTTGTTTTATCTTCTGAGAGCATACATCCACTGAGCTCCACTTATTTAATTGCTTTCTTACATTTCAATCTCCAATATGCCCATCATTTACATTCGTTTTCACTTTTCAATCTAGAACATCAAAAGTCATAGTAATAATTATCAAAATGTCTAAAGTTTCAGATTCAATCAGGAGAAATCTCATTATCCCATTCTCTCAGCTCCCATCAATATACTTTCTGTTATTCCAAAAAAATAGTGTGAACAAGACCATTTAACATAATTTCCCCAAACAAATGTGTAAACATTTTTACCTTTTTGCATTGTGACAGGCAGATAAATATTAGCAAGTCCTGCGGATAAAAAAAAATTCTGGGAGGAAACATGACTAAATACATCAAAACCACATCATAAATGTGGTTCCTCTGCGATATGAAAAAAAAAAAAAACCTGGGTAAACCTATTCATCTCTAATACGTTTTGTTGCTGGACACACTTGAAATGAAATGCATGGATATTCCCTGTCTACTTCACAGATTATAACACGGTATGGAAATGTATAACTTTTGAAATCAAAATATTTTGTATTTTTCATGCCTTTCTACCTTATCAAATCAGAGGATGATGCATCATGACAACTTTTAAGTGAATTTGGAAAAGGTCTTCTTAATTATGGATGTCTGAGTTAACAATATCAAAATTAAAATGTATAAATATCTAATACCTATTGAACATATGCAATTATGTGAATGAGGATTTGCTATTCTCACAGATATACTGTGATATCCTATTCAGATTATAATATTAGTATGTAATATTGTTTAAGCAACTGCTTCTTAAGGCAGATATGTATTGCAAAGCCAAGGAATCATTGAGACTCATTAGTCAATGTTTCATATTGGGCTTTGGTTCAATGGGTAGTGAATTTGAGTTGTGCAGTATCTAGTGGCGGCGAAGTAGAGCCAGAAGACATTAAACATATGATTGCTTTGATGCACATAAATGTGAGGGGAATAATAGTAAATTTCGAGTTCTCCAGAATGGAAATAGCTATTTTCTGAAGTCTAAGAAAGTAAAGAATTTTCATTCTTTTCCCATGGAACAAGCCGGCCTAGTTGGAGAAAATTATTAGAACTACATTTAGGATGTCAGGGGTAGAAAGTGAGAAAAGTTCTAATCACATACAAGAGCCAAAGAGATGATTTACATATCTAAGACTTAAAAGAAAGAAGAGAAGGCAAGAGACTGTTACCTGTGTCCTTCAGTTAACTGGATTCACCAAACAAGTCAGGATCTCCTCCTCCCCACGACGGACGATGTCCCACTAGTTGGTTTTCCACAGCAACAGCTACTTCTGTATAATGACTTCTCTAGGTGGGGTCACCGTTATTGTGATGTAGCTCATAAACCTCACTTTCGTTTTAGGAACTGACAGAACTCAGCCACACTTCCGCATATGGCAACGGAAGTGCTGACTTCCGGCCTGAACTCGGACGACAAAGTCCCATTTCCTTTTAGTATGCATTTGTAGCCTCCGATTCGGTATAAGCGAAATGTGTGAATATTCAGTAGAGGAATAATGTTAATGGATGTGTCACACTTTTCATCTTCACAGCAACTACTGATTCTTTGTAAATGGTTCTGCCTAGACATCTCTACACATTCTATGTTCTATAAACCCACAATAAATCAATCTTTAGGTATTATTTTTTCTTGTTTAGTTTCTTTAGTCATCAATAATTTTATTAAGAGTTTCACAAAAAAGACCCTTCTAGAACTTCATCATCTTTTGACAAAAACGTTCGTTAGTCTTCCTTGCATTTTCTCTTTATGTCATCTTTTGAAGAAAATGATTCAAAAACAGAGACAAAAAATAACAACAGAAAAAAAAACTGATTATGGTATTCAAATGCCCTATTGATCTGAATGAAATAGAGGCAGCTTTACCACATGTGACTCTTATTGCATTGGGAGATTTTGTTCTTTTTAAATTTTCCAAGGAAATTAGTCTTCCCTGATCGATACTGCAAATATGAGCAGGACATAAAAAGTTGATACAAACAATATACTGTTTGACATTAAACTGTAATAATTATGAAATGTTTTCGACCAAACTGTAACAGATTGATGATCTTCTTTTTGATTATCAAAGATAGAATTTGATATATACAGAAAAATGAAAGCCTATTGACCTCAAGTATAATGTTAACTTCACATTTACTATTCACAATGACTTAATCTCCTCAAAAGTTGTTGTCAAATACATTCTGATTTGAAATAAAAAAAAAACAAATGTTATGAAACGAGAAGATTAAATTCTGGTTTGGAAACGAATGTGCCCTAAGGCAAACAGAAAAAAATAAACAAAAACCCCACTTTCATTATAGTTCAATGTGCATCCAAAAGTAGGGGCAGCTTATCAACTTCAATGTAAGCAGTAATTCACTCAAGTGGTAAGAAAATAAAAAGAAGTAATTACAGATAGTGTTAAAATTGGGATTCATAGTGGGCAAAGAACGTCTGAGGAACTTTGCTTAGTATACCCTTGTTTTGTGTGGTGTGGGTAGGTGGAAGTGCAACTTGACCACTGTTGTATTGAGGTGTAGAATATTTTCTAAAATTTATGAATTTCACCCTATAGTATAATTATATGTATAACTAGGTTCAATAGAGTTTTTATCAAATCACGTATTTTAAAAATTTGACATGTGTTCTCCCTATCTGTAGTTTTTATTTTGCTATGAGTAACTTCTGCAATCTAAAGGTATCATACAATTTTCACCCACTTACTCAGTGGTCATCTGTGATAGAATGATTATATCAAAGCTCTAGCAGTAGTGTATTCATTTCTAAAAAATGTGTTGAAAGTTATCATTACAATTTAAGTGTGCATCCTTGAGTGTAGAATATATATCCACATTAAATTTGTGTTGAACATTAACTTTTTAATGATTTATTTGGTACTAAAAATAGTAAATAAATGGAAGAATACTATTCACTGTTAACAAAACCATATTAATATATGATCTGTGCAAAAGACCCTTCTATGCCTTCTGTAATCTGGAAATAATTAACAAGGATATTCATAGGTTTGTTATAGATACAACAATTCTAAAGAATATTTGTCTAATGAGCCTAAAATTCTTTTCTGTTGTGTTTGTCTTGTATATGCAAAAAGAAGCTAATTGCAAAATTAGAATTCAAAGAATTAATAGATATTTTCATTATTATGTTTGAAAAAGAGTTGAAGATATACACTTGTGTTCCCATCAATGCTATCATTTACGTCTAATACTTTCTTTCTTATTTATATTTTATTGTCATAGTGATCTACATAGGGGTATAGTTATACAAGCTATGAGTTCAATGCTTGTTGAAATTGTAACCCTCTTCCTCATTTTTCTCTCTTTTTGCCGTTATCCATTAACCCCAGTGTTGTACAGATCTTATCCAACATATTGTCTTATGAGTATTGTGTTACATAGGTTTCCCCATTGTCATTTGTCATGCAATATTATTTTCACACTAGTCATTGCATAAGTTCTATGGTGTAGATCTAACTTCTCACACTTTGTGTCCTGGTGAATACATAAGCCTCCACAGAGTTTACATCACATTGATAAAATAAAATGGACTATCAGGAATTACAGAATTTCAAAAATCAGGATGTAATGAAGAAATACAATACAATTTCACTATCTTTGGAAGTATTGTATTTATGATTTTATGTGACTTCTGTACTCATTTGCTCATTTCCTAAGCTCTTGCAGATCACACTGTGAAGCGATCTGTGTTCTTGGATAAGAAGACTAAGAGGAATTCATTCAACAAGTATATGAATATTCAAAAAATTGGAAGTAATATGATCCAAAATCTTCAACATAATTACCATCAAAGCTCACCAATTAGAAGGAAAAGAGATAAAAAAACAAAGTAAAGAGTCTTGACAGCAGGTTAAACCATGCAGAAGATCAAATGTCAGGGATTGAAGACAGCCTAGATATTATAGAGAAAGAACATACAACCATCCAAACAAGTCCAAGAAATATGATAGGTCTATCCAACACCTGGAAGACACCACCAGAAAGCCCAATCTAAGGATAATGGGTGTAGAGAGCACCTAGAAACAGAAGTTAATGGTCTAGGAAATTTGTTTTACATGATCCTAGCAGAGAAATTCCCAAACATACAAAAAGATAGGCCTATTCAGATATGAGAATCTTTTAGAACCCCAAATAGACCAGACCAGAATAGGACATCCCACTGTCATATTATATTCCACACAGGTTCAACCCAGACCAAAGAAAAGACCCTTAAAGCTGTCAAGGAGAAACGGTTAATCACCTATAAAGGGAAACCAATTAGAATTACCTCAGATTTCTCAGCAGAGACAATCAAAGCAAGAAGAGCCTGGAATGATGTATGCCATGCCCTAAAAACAAACAACTATCAACCAAGAATACTGTACCCAGCTAAACTCTCCTTCATAACTGAAGGCCAAATAAAAACCTTCCATAGCAAAGAAAAATTGAAACAATACATCTCCACCAAACCAGCCCTACAAAAGATTCTTAAAGATGTCCTACACATAGAAAACCAACCAGACGGCAAAAAAGGCCAAGAAACTGCACCCAAACTGAGAATCCAAGAACCTTAGGAAGAACCCAATTTTCCCAGCCCCCAAGAAGGTGGATAACATGGCAGGAACTCCCAAATACCTCTCAGTCCTATCTCTTAACGTTAACTGACTGAACTCTCCAATTAAGCGACATAGACTGTCTAGTTGGATTAAAAAACAAGACCCTTCTATCTGCTGCCTGCTGGAGTCACATCTTGCCCGTAAAAACAAACACATTTTCAATGTTAAAGGCTAGAACAAACTCTACCAAGCAAACGGCCCTCATAAACAGGCGGGAGTTGCAATCCTAAAATCAGGTAAAATAGACTTCAAATTAAAATTCATGAGAAGAGATAAAGAAGGTCGCTACATACTAATTAAAGTATCTCTCCTTCAGGAGGATATTACAATTCCAAATATCTATTCGCCAAACAATGTAGCACCCAAATTTATCAAAGAAACACTACTTTCCCTCAAATCCTATATAGATCCAAAGACATTAATTGTTGGGGATTTTAACACACCACGCTCCCCACTAGATAGATCAACTCGGCAAAAACTCAACAGAGAAACCGCATATCTAAACAGCTGCATAGATCAACTAGACTTAACAAGCATTTACCTAACATTTCACCCAGCAGCATCAGAATACATGTTCTTCTCAGCAGCACATGTAACGTTTTCTAAAATAGACCACATTTTAGGCCAAAAAGCAAACTTGTCTAAATTTAGAAACATTGAAGTTATACCTTGCATTCTCTCTGACCACAAGGGAATAAAATTAGACATCAACACCAAAGCCACGAAATAAAGTCCACTATCACATGGAGGCTGAACAACACACTGCTGAATCATGAGTGGGTCATGGAAGAGATTAGAAAGGAAAATCAAATGTTCATGCTATTCAACAAAAATGAACACACAAATTACCAGCTCCTCTGGGACACAGCAAAGGCAGTACACTCAAAGGCAAGTTTATAGCTCTGAGCTCCTACATCAACAAATTGGAGAGATCTGAAACTAACAATTTAATGACACATCCAAACCTCCTTGTAAAAGAGCAGCAAGATAAACCCCAATGCAGTAGACGGAAAGAAATAATCAAAATTAAATCAGAATTAAATGAATTAGAATCCAAAAAAACTATAGAAAGAATCAACAAAAGAAAGAGTTGGTTCTTCGAAAAACTTAACAAAATTGACAGACCCTTAGCAAACCTTATCAGAAAAAGGAGAGAACACACCCAAATTAATAAACTCAGAGATGAGAACGGAAACATCACCACGGAAACAATCAAGATTCACAACATTATAAGGGAATACTTCTCAAAACTTTATGCTAATAAGTTTAATTCAGTTCTTTTTAAAAATACTTTTTATTCTAAAAATTGTGTAGAGAGGGGTTAGAATTACATGATTAAGGTAATGAGTACATTTTTTATCGAGCATTGTTACTTCCCGTATCTCCCCTCGTCCCCCACACCCTAAAATTATGAAATTTAAAGTCTTGTACATCTCATTGTTACAGTACATCAACTAGTATTCGGTTTCAGCATTTTATTATTTCCCTTCCCTCCACAATGTAGAAAAAAATATATATGTAAGAGGCAGGCCACTGTCAGCAAATACAATGAAAGCATGGATAAAACTTGGGGAAGAACTTTGAAGAAAAAAAAATCCCATAGAAGAGTTTAGAATCATGAAAAACAATAGCAAGAAAGTAGAAATAAGGTGTGTCCCTATCTAGGAGTTCATTTCATTTAACATCTTCTTGTATGGTCATTTTTGCACATGCCTAATTCTCATCAAATTACATGAAATACAGTATGTACCAAAATCCAATACAGTGGCAACATTGTATAAAACAGAAACTAAAGGAAAATGGCATGTAAAGAGAAATAGATTCACATAGCACATTTTAAAAAATCAAGAAAGTGAAACCAACTGCTTTTGTATTTCACAGCTTGTTTTGTTTAACCTAATATTCTATGGTCGCATGTATATTACTATTAAGCTATTGTGATCCTATTCTAGGCCTAAAATGGGCATATACAAGTTTTTACAAATAAGAGAATGTATGCTGTCTATGTTCGTTGGGTCTGGCACACTTTAATTCATGTTAGTTTTTTTTTTTTTACAATTTTTGCATTTTCTTACAAAGGGCACTGTGCCATTCTTTCTAATGGAAAGTAGAATTCTGAGGTGATTAAACCCCACATTTACTGATCCATTAATCTACATTCGGGCATCTGAAGTGGTTCCTGATTTTCCCTCTGCAATGAACAGAACTTTGCCATTCTAATGGAATGTGGTGGAATTTCAATGTTGAATTCATTTGTCTGTATTTTTAATTGTCAGAGTTTTTGAGCATTTCTTCATATGTCCTTAGGCCATTCTCAATTAGCCATCATTGAAGTCTCTCTTTAAATAGACTTCTTTCATAGAGCAGGCTTATAGTTCAGGATTATTTGGGGCTGAGGGATTTGAATTGTTGAATGTTGATTATCTTTCAGTGCTAAGACACTTTTCTCTTTCTTAGCTAGTGAAGATTTTCTCCCAGTATCTTTGGCTTCCTTTTTTCCTACATAGTATGTCCTTTGGTTTAAAGAAACTGGCAGGTTCAATTTATAGACTTTGTCTAACCTTTCTTTGGCTTGATGCATTTGTGCATCTGTAATGGAAAGTTTCAACCTGTTCTAAGAGACCTCGTATTTCTCCATTGTTTCCATTCTGAGTATTTTTTTTTAACCTAGAAGTCTGACTCCTTTGGAAAGTGTTATGATACAGGGTGGTGTATAATCTAACTTTGTTATAGGCATTTAACGAACATTACAAGACTATTTATTGAATATTGCTATTTCCTTTCAATGCGTCTATCCTGCTTCTATTTAAACTTAGCCAATGAAGTCATATTTTTTTTCTTTAGCAGTGACTTTTAAAACATAGGTGCCCTACTTTCCCTTTTTGTCTTAATTGGTGTATATCCAATTTCATCCTTGAACAGGAATGCAAGTGCTTAATTGCTAGATATATAGGAACAAGAAGTTCAAGGTGAGCAAAATGAACTCCAAGAAACATAAGTTTTATCTTTGATGGTGTTTTTTTTTTTTAAAAAAACAACCACAATTTCTTTTTCTTCCTTTATTTCCTTTAGTTTTCATAGGATTTCTCTCTCCTTGTCACTATATTTGAGTTTGTAACCGTTGGATTGTAGAAACTTTAATGTGAATAGGGCAAAGAAGGGGAATCAAAATTTTTTCATAGAGGACAATGGGGGACCCACTGCCATAAAATTCTTTACAAGGCCACATGTAGAAAATTACCTTTACATCTGTTACATCAAGGAGCGATTTTAAGCTGAATAAACTATAAGAAAAATGAGGAATAGGATATCATATGACAAGAAAAACATTCACTGCCTTACCTTCATAATTATAATCCCTCTGTACATCACATTGACAATAAGTTTAACGAAAAAGAAGGGTATTGGTACATATATTGATTTTAGTTGTCATAAGTTTACAAATGGATACGTATGTAGATTGGGTTGCAGTCTATACACAGACATGTGTAGATCACCCTGCCCTCTTCATATCCTACCAGACTAGAAAAGGCACAGTTTTCCAAACTGTCCTCCACAAATTAGTGTTTAATGCATTCCTGCTCACACTATCTGAACGAAAACCAAGAAACATTTAAAATTATACACTATTTGCAAATGATGGCCATAATCAGAAATGCTCCCTTTTCAACACCATGATAAATATGAGCAACATTCACACATCTTTTACTTCTGCATCTGTACCCAAAATATTCAACTCCATTTTTTTCACAGGAGCGCTACCAATAAGTTTTCCTAAAGTATGTTTCAAAAACTATTCCATTTTACATCAGAAAGGTTTTGGACCACACTGCCAAGACCAGTATAAATATGTAGGGCCTTATATATGTGGAGCAAATCCCACACAAGTTGAATATGAAGATAGCCATCAAATATGTTTCCATAATATTGTGTTACACTCGACAGATACAGTCCACTCTTCTTGGAACACTTTGGAAATATATTGGGAAATTGCCAATATATGCACACTCTCTCGCACTCAAAATGTCACACTTCTAGCACAAAATCATGGCATCTTCACAAGTGGCAATTTGGCCCCTCAAAAGAATATGGTTTGAATAGTAGTTTGTGTACACATCCATGAATCTGTTTTTTTCTGCCACAGCTTTTAGGAGGAACTCAAAGAATCCTTCTTTAGATGAGTTTACATGTGGAAATCATTGAGATGGATGAGAATATACTTCAGAATGTTGGTTGAAAAATCCCATTGAAATTTTAATGACCATTCTCTATGGAATATATAATTGGTGTAAGATTTTTGTAAGAGGTCTAATGTCATTACAGTTTTGTTATGTATTAGGCTCCGCAATTATTACAATGTATGAAATGGAAGATGATTTTCACAGGCAAACAACGACAGTGAAAAATGAAGTATGATTTATTCTCCATTGGGAAACAAATTAGATTTCGATTTCATTGTTGAAGTTTCTATATTCGAACCTTACCATTTCTATGGGGAGAGGGACATGGTGAATTCCAAATAGGACATAAACACCAGGGTTTACTTCTGGATTCAAGGTAAGGGGCAATAGGGAGGGACTAGGTGGTAGAAAACAAAATTAATTCATTTGGTTGAGTGAGCATCAGAATATAGTAATAAATGTAAGATGTAGATGGTACAATGAGAAATTGATTGAACTCATGGTTTGCTCATAGAATGACTCCTGCAAAGAAATAAAGAAAAAATATTATTTTACTTTCAATGGAAAATACTTGAATATGTATTCTTGTATTCTCCATATGAACAATAACTTCACTAGTAGTTGGAGAAATACTCAAAAACTAGGGAGAGCACATCCCCAGTTATTTTTAAAAAATTTCAAGGCTGCTTCCACTTCCATTTCTACAGAAATTTGATCATTGTAAACAAACTTCACAAATTACACGTGGACACGCTGTCACAGAACATTCAAACTTCATTGAACATTTGAAGTGTGATGCTAATTATTGTATTACTTGAGTGATTATTGTCCAGTTCATCAAATTTTTTCTGATATCACCAATTCAGGCTCACCCAGGTCTTCGCACAGTTTCTGAAACGGGTCTCTTGTTAAATATTCATGGATTTATCATGCATCCAGGAAAAAAGGAAGAAATAATTCATGTGATTGTATAGAAAACAAAATCCATAGTGTTTTTACTATACAATGTTATTGCAATGAATGTAAATCAACATGATAAATTGATCTCCATATCAATAATTGTGAATATATGCATTCACAAAGAGTGATTATTTCATGAGATGTGATCTACCAAAGGATACATGTTTTAGAGTATGCAAGTAAAATATGAAGGGATACCATGCAAATACCTACAGGTACAATTACAAGAAATAATCCGTGGCTCAAACATATAAACAGCTTTTCCATTCTCATATGTGGACAAAACAAATGCTATTGTGAAGTCACAACCACATTGTGAAGTGGTATCAGGTAAATATATTCAGCAGTTTGTAAATATAATTGACCTTTAAAAACGAAATGCATGTTACCTCTCAGTATGAATACTGAAATATTGGACTTTGAAATGAACATAAAAAATTTCCATTGACTAAGGGTAACATTTCTCCCTTAACATTGCTTTCTCAAATAACTGTGGTTCTGAGAATTCTATGCCTGAAGGATAGCAACATGGGGAATATATCACTGGGATCAAGCCCAGTAAAGAGGCTTGAAGGCCAACGGCCCAATCAAGGATTCAATACTTATTACCAAGGAAGACACATAAAAATCCTTGATAACCTGTGAATAATTTTTTTCATAATTGATTTAAATCAAAAGAAGGCAGGAGAAATTCCAAAAATCATAGAAATATGTCCTGTATCAATGTATGGGTGTTGAAACAGTATAAAAAACTGTACTCCTTTTCAGTTTGTACACACACAGACACAAAACTTGCACCTACAACTGGACGGGCAACAGAAATATCTGATCACATACACAAATCAGCTCACATATATATAATGACAAACTAGGTTTGAATAAATCTTTGAGAAAAATCAGCAAGTAACATGGCCTCCTACTTTGTCACAGAGTCTCTCACGTTCTTTAGTATGATCTACTTTTTAGATGCCAGAAAAACTATGATTAAATAAGTAAGAAATACTAACATAAGGGAATAGAATTAGTAATCCCATGGGGTCCCATTATGTGTTCTAATAACCAATGAAATAAATAAATGTCACTGCCACATCAAACATTTTTGTATGAAATTTGGAGAGAAAATACATGATAGTAAGTGTAGGGTGTTCACAAAATCGAAGTGGCTCTTATGTGGAAGGAAAGAAATCAGAGATTTTGGAAAAACCAGTAAATATGTGGCATTGTTGATGACTATGTCCTTACGTTCCTGTCTTTGGTTAATCTTCTTGTTGGTCGCTGGCCTTGAACTTTGGGCTTGGGGAGAGTCCCTGATTTCTTCACCACTCTAATGTTCTACCACTTGATCTACAGTGCCACATCCATTTTTGAGATGGTTAATTTGTGATGACAGTGGGAATACTCTTCCTGTTAGGCTACTTTGTAAAGTGATTCTCAGATTTCATCGTTCTAAGTTTCTTAAGCGACCTGTAACAGTCTTCTTCTTTTTTTTGTTATCCAAAATGTGCAAATGATTTTTGAGTTTGTATGTTCCCAACAATCGTGCACACTGCAGGTCTATGAGTAACCATCGTTTTCCTTAAGGATAAGATTCTCTATAGTATTTGATTTTGAGGAGATGATTTCCAGAAATGAATCTGAAAAAAATTCTTCTCTTTATTAATTTGTAATTAGATCCTTATATGTCAAATGCATGAGATGCTAGAATTAAAAACATTTTCACCTGGTTGGTCTCAAGTGTAATTTTCTACCCCAAATTCATTTCACATGACATAATCTTTATCCCCTGCATTACAGCAGATGACAAACTCCCTAACCACAAGAATAAGTATATCCTGTTGTTCAATTAGTAAATTGATCTGTTCAGTTTGTAAACATGATGAGTTTAAGTCATTTCCATAATCTTCCTGAATTAGAAAATTGTCACTACATGCAAACGTGAATTTATCTATTCGCATTACATTTCCACAGCACTTTTTCATAATATTAACTGCACATTCATCCTTCACATAATATTGTAATACATTTGACATAGAACAGACGTTTGAATATAAGTTCTTAGTGTGCTTACTGCCTTTTGAGAGAAAAATATATGAGGCCCTCTTGTGATGACAGGACTAATGTTGAATAAGCTTGTTTTTTATGTACTGAAGAGAAGAAAATACTTGACAATATCAATACAATTTGAATTTATTACCGCATTTATAAAAAGGATGAGGTCACATATTTGCCAGGAAGACAAATTACATGATTTCGAGTTAAATAAATGCTTATGAAAAATTCCAAGCAAAACCATTACAGTTCAATTTTTCTTGTATTTTCCACCTTAGGATATCAGAGAGAAAATGTTTTCACATTCCATACAATAAAATGTACTATCTATTTTGTGAATCTAGAAGGACGTTTATGCTAGCAATTACAATTCTTTAAACCATCTCATAAGTACTAAGAGAGCAAAACCTTTGTAATTACACATCTAATTTTGAATTTCCAATCTAAAACATATCCAATATATTCAAACTTTATTCAGGAATGAGAAATTTGAAATCCATGTACAAATTATTGCGTAAAAAATAGCTATGAACACATTTTATTAAAATGTATCTTTGCAAAGTGCAAATTGTAAAACATCTCAAGAATCTCAAATATTTTATACTAATTCATGGAGTAAATTTAAATCCTATAGTCAATCCTAAAATATTCATTAATCAATTTCAGTAGGAAGACAGGGTAACCCACCAATCAGGCCGTACATTGATCAATTAACAGGTGAAGATACTGCCATTCACACTATCATAATTGATGTGATGAGTGAATCCTGAAACAAGGAAATAATGACAAAAACTATTGGTCCAACATAATACGGTTATCTATGGCTTTACTGATTTAAATTGATTATAAGACAATGAGAAGAACATTCATATAAAGTAATTCAGTTATGATGTAAGTTGGGTGATTTTCTTCTTGGTTCTAGTGAAACTATCCTTGAGTTTGCCACCAATCACAGGATCACCAGTCAAAGAGCAATACAAACTTTATTTGTACTGAGCAAAATATTTGGGTATATAGTTAGTTATTCATTTATCCTATTTCTTCACTTTGAATTTTGACAGACAATAGTGTGTCATTAAAAAACAGCATTTTCTTTACCTGTTGTCGCCAGAGGGTTTGATTGTGCCCCAAACAAAACTTGGGCTAGGATCTTCCAAGGATTCTGCCAAAGATACAAATACATACTCGATTGAGTTCCTAGATTAGATGGGCTCTAATATTATACCATTATTGATATGGAAAATCAACAAGCTTAACGGCCTTACGAGTCTTATGAGAAACATTTACCTAGATAATAAACATGGAAAAGAATGAGTTCTTAGCCAGGTGCAAAAACAAATCATTTAAATGTTTGACAAGGTTTTTAATCATTTATGACTGCAAATGATCGTATATGTTATTGATATTAGCAGACAAGAAAATGCAAGTTGAACATAGATTTTAATTTCACTCCTAAAGGAAGAAATCATACAATATCATAAGGTAAGGTGTAATTCAATAATGGAAAATGCAGGAAAATCTACAAGCTTTTTTGGGGGGTGGGGAAGAATTCGTTCGTGGGGCCTGAACTCTAGGCCTGGGCACTCTACCTCAGCTCTTCAGCTCAAGGCTAGCGCTCTACTATTTCAGCTATCGCACCACTTCCAGCTTTTGTTTTCTGCTTATATGGTGCTGAGGAATTGAACCCAGAGCCTCATGCATGCAAGGTAAGCCCTCTACCACTGAGCCAACTTCCCAGCCCCCAAATCTATAAGCTTTGTACCTTTATCCCAGTTTTCTTCATAGGAAATATATGGCCATGTATTTTTAGAACACTTGTCTTGTTTCCCGTTCCATTTGATGTTATCTACAAATAAACAGAAATCAACCATCTGAGTAGGTGAAAATGGCCTATATTGATTTAGGTTCTCTTTTTGTTTTAAGGCTTACCTACATCAACTACAAGAGTTTTGTCCATAAAAGTTGCAATATGTTCACTGAGTTGATCTCGTAGAATCAGGTGGCGAGCATTAAAGGGACAAGTAGCCAATCTGGCAGCAATGTCAGGGTGATTCTGTGTAACAAAAGTTTAAATATGAAGAAATATTTTCAATTTTTCTCTTTTTAGATTTCTTTGGGCAGGATGCCTACCATGGGCTTGACACCACGGTATGGGTACTCTGCTAGTTCATCCTGTTTCTTATAAATGCATATTTTTATTGTAAAGATACTGTACAGAAGAGTTAGAATTTTGTGAATAAGTACATTTCCTATAGATCATTGTTACTGCCTCCTTTGTTTCGCCTATGATCCTTTCCTTCCCTATCATCCCAACTCCTCCTGCCCCTTCCTGCCCTCATAGCAAAGGTTGTAAAGCTCATTTTCAACATAGCTTCTTGTATATATAATTGTTGAATGGGTCAACCTGTATCCCAAAGCAGTATAGAGATTCCTCAAAAGATTACATGTAGAGCTCTTCTATGATCCAGCAATCCCATTTTTGTGCATTAACACGAATGATCATATACAAGACCATGGTAAATCTACCACAATTGTTTACCAAGCTAAGATATGGGACCAACTCAGAAGTCCCTCAGTAGACGAATGGATTAAGAAAATATGGTAATTATATGTAAAATGGAATTCCATGCCTCCATCAGAAAGAATGATATTGCTCCATTTGTTAGTAAAGGGTAAGATTCAGAAAAAAAATATGTTAATTGAAGAAAGTCAGGCCCAAAGAAATATAGGTCCATTGTTTCCCTTAGTTAGAATAAGTAGTGTATGTTAAGGATAAGCAGAAATGTTCAAAAGTGATGTACATGGGACCATAAAAAATGCACTTTACAATTTCAGGAGGGGTGATGGGCAGTTGGGATGTAGTTGAGGAGGTTGGAGCGAGGGGATGGTAGGGTGAAACAAAGGAGGAGGCAAAAGTGCTTGATGTCTCCATCAGAATGAATGGTATTGGCAATTTTGTTAGCAAATCGGAAGACAGGGAAAATTTATATCAAGTGAAGTAAGGCAGGCCCAAAGAAACGTAGGTCCCATGATTTGCTTATTTGCAATAACTAGTATATGTCTGAGACAAGCAGTAAATATTAATTAAAAGGAACCCCAAGATAAGGACAGAAGTGTATTTTTCTTTCTTGCTACAGTTCAAACATATTGCTTCAAAAGTACCACATGAGGTTTTTGTTCCATTGTATATACCTCCCCCACAGAATAACCCCTATTTTTGGAAGAGCTAAGGAAGATCACAGAAGAGAAGCTGGAGGAAAATCTCTCGATGAGAAAGCAGGTTTAGTGTTCCAGAGAAATTTTCTGGGCTAGAGAATTGCACTAATTGAGCCATCACAGTATAGAGATTTAGGCCAGAGAGGGAAATCCATCAAGGAGACACATCTGAGCACTTGCTGGTAGGTGTGGGTGCAGAGGTTGTGGTGGATGTGGTGGCCATGGCCAACATACTAACAGACAGAGTCTGAGACATAGGTGACAGACCCTTCTCACAATCAGTCAGAACTGACACGGAGCAGAAACCTTCATCCTAAGGATCACAAACGAGGGATGGCCCAGAAACCAAGAAAATGGTATAAGTAGAACCATGACATGTCATTCATTCTCAGAGATCAGCTGTGGAAAGACTACCCCTCCCCACCACCAGAGCTCTCCATCTCTGATACTGACCAAGGCCTGGCTGAGCAGCTAGCACTAGGCTTTGGAAGAACTTTAAACAAAGAGCCATTTAGCAGGTTACAGGTACCTGACCTGAACTGCCAGGCTCAGCTCCACCCAGGGGAAAGTCACCCTGCCCAGGCAGAGAAGCTCCATCCCATGAAAAGTGACCTTTTTCACTGGGTAAACAGAGTCAGATTATGCTCCTCCCATTGCATCCTAGACACAGAATTGAAACTCAGTAAACCTAAACACTGAGAATGGCTCCAGGCTGGGCTCTGTGAATTTTTTAGGAGCTAGGTCCTCACGGAAAAGCTATCATTGGTCATAGGTCTTAACACTACCCAGAACCTAGCCTTATCACATAAACTACAAGCTAGAGGAAACAGGCATCTCACTCATTTGAGATACTCAAGCCAATCTCCCTTCCATTCACCTATCCTGGGAGGAAAGCAATAAATTCCATCAACATTCAGAGCATTTTTCTGCGTAATCAAACAAAATGACTTAAGGAAGCAATCAAGCAACAGAAAAGCAAACATCATAAGCAGACTAGAGACACTATGAAGAGACAGGGTAGAGACACAGGTGACATACAAGATTCCCCGCCCCCCATCGCCAAAATTCAACGGACCCTTTAGCTATCATTTTTTATTTTTTTATTTTTATTTTATTTTATCTTTTGTTGTGAAAATATTGTTCAGAGGTGTTACTATTACCTGGGCAAGATAATGAGTACATTTACATCTCTCAGTCCTAACTCTTAATATTAATGGACTTAACTTTCCAATTAAGCAACATAGACTGTCTAGATCGATGAAAAAGCAAGATCATTCTATCTGCTGCCTCCAAGAATACAGAACACATTGCCCATAACGCTAAACATATTTGGAAGGGAGAGGCTGGATTAAAATTTACTAAGCACAGAGCCCACATCAACAGGCAGAAGTTGCAATCCTAATGTCAGATAAAATAGACTACAATTTAAAATTGAGAAGAGGTAAAAATTACACCCTGCATTCCCTTAGACCACAAGGGGATAAAATTAGAACTCAATATCAAAAGACTCCAAAGAAAACCCTAGAACACACGGAGGCTAAACAGCACACTGCTCTATCACAAGTGGGTCATGGAAGGGTTCAGAAAAGATTTTCAATTACTCATGATATTCAACGAAAATGATCATACAAATTCCCAGCTCCTCTGACACACAGGAAAAGCAGTACTCAGAGGCAAGTTTACAGCTCTGAGTTCCATCAAGAACAATTGAAGATATCTGAAACCAATATTAATGGAGACATCTGAACCTAACTGAAAAAGAGTGGCAAGATAAACCCAATCCGCAGATGCAAACAAGTCATTAAAATTAAATCAGAATTAAATGAATTAGAATTTTTTTTAAAAAAGAAAGACTACCAGCATAAAAAAATAAAAAAATAGAAAGAAACAAAATACAGGGTTGTTTCTTTGAAAAAAATTAAAGAATTGACAGACTTAGCAAATCTTACCAGAAAAAGAAGAGACCACACCAAGTAAACAGAGAGAAAATGGAAACATTACCACAGGAAGAACCAGGATTCAGAACATTATAAGGGAATACATCTCAAACCGTTATGCTAATAATTTTCGGTATCTGGAAGAAATGGACTATAGGAATGGACTATTTCCTATCAAATTTCCACATGCCAAAACTAAACCAAAGTGAGTTAAACCAACTTCACAGACCCATATCAAGAATCTAAATAGAAACAAAATTTCAGACGACCCATCTAAGAAAAGCCCAGGAAAGAATGGATTTTCAATGGAATTCTACAAGGCTTCAAAGCAGAATTAAACCAGTACTCCTCGAAATCTTCATTGTAATTGAAGGAAAATTTGATTTCTATTCTCTTTGTATGAAGCCATCATAACCCTCAATCCCAAAATGTGGCCTGCTTTCATTAAAGAAAGGAAATTAAGGACCCATTACTTTCAAAGACATCGAACTAAAACTACTCCACAATATTTTGGTCAATCAAATTCAAAAACTCATACAAAAAAATCATACATCAACATCAAACTGGGTGCATTTCAGGGATGCAAATATACACAAATTAATTAGTTCAATATACACAAATCAATTGCTATAATTCAGCACATCAACAAGAGCAAGGATATGTACCACATGGTTACTTCAATAGATGCAGAAAAGCCAATGACAAGATCCAACACTCCTTTATGATGAAGGCTCTGGAAACAAATAGGAATCCATGGAACATTCTTCAATACAATAAAGACAAACCTACAGCCAGCATTTTACACAATGATGAAAATTTAAAGCCATTCCGTCTAACTCAGGAAGCAGACAAGGATGTCCACTCTCTCCAGTTCTCTTCAATTTAGCACTAGAATGCTCAACAACTGCACTAAGACAAGATGGAAAATAAAGGGGATCCAAACACCATAAAATGAAGTAAAAAAACTCCCTCTTTGCAGAGGACATGATCTTTTATTTACAAATTCCCATGGACTCCATTCACAAATGACTCGAGCTCATTAGAAACTTTGGCAAAGTCGCAGCGTATAAAATTCACACTTAAAAGTAAATGGCTTTTATGAATACCAATAATGAGAAAGGTGTGCCTGAAATCAGGAAAGCAACTCCATTCCTAATTGCCCCACAAAAATTGAAATACCTAAGAATTAACTTAACCAAAGAAGTGAAGGATCTCTATGATTAAATCTTTAACAATCTGAAAAGGGAAATCTAAACAGAACTTAGAAATTGGAAAAACCACCCATGTTCCTGGATAGGAAGGATCAAATCCTGAAAATGGCAATACTTCCCAAAGAGATCTAGAAATTCAATAAGATGGATATCAATATTCCAAACTCATTTTTCAAGGAAATGGAAGAAACAATCCAAAAATTCATATGGAACAACAAAAGATCCCAAATGGCAAAAACAATCCTCAACAGACAGAATTGTCCTGGAGGAATATCAATAGCAAATTTCCAACTCTACTACAAAAACATAGTATATTAAAACAGCTTGCTACTGGAACCAGAGACCTCAGGACCAACGGAATAGAATTGAAAACCTAGAAATCAACCCACAGTCCTATAGCTACATAAACATGCATAAAAGAGGTAAAAAATAGAATGGAAGAAAGTTAGCCTTTTCAGTAACTCGTGCTGACAAAACTGATTCATCACCTGGAGAAAACTAAAGCTAGATCTTCATGTATCAACCTGCATCAGAAACAATTCCAAATAGATTAAAGTCCTTTGAGTTAAAACAGACACCCAGACACCATACAGGATGGAATAGGAGAAACCATAGGTCTCCTTGGCACAGGGCAAAATTTGAGTAATAGAAATTCAGAAACACAGTCAAAGAAAGTTTGGAAAATAGGATTGTATGAAGCTGCAGAACATCTGCATGAGGAAGGACATACCTAGCAATATCAATAGAAAGCCCACAGATTAGGAGAAGGTCTTCACTAGCCATACAACTGACAAGGGTCTCATATCTAAAATATACCTTGAACTCAAAAAATTAAATCCCCCAACAACAAATACTCAAAAAACAACTGACCAATAATTAAGTCAGCTAAAGATTAAAGAGAAACCTCTCTAGAGAGAAAAGATGGAAGAAATGCTCAACACATCTAGCCATAAACTAAATGCAAATCAAAAGAACATTGACATTCCACCTCACCCCAGATAGAATGGCGATACTCAAGAACTCTCCTAACATCAGATGCAGGAGGGCATGTGGCCAGAAGGGAATCCTACTGCATTGTCATTGGGAGTGTGAACTTGTTCAACCACATTGGAAAGTAGCATGCTGTTTCATGGAAAGACTCCACATACAGCTCTCCTATGACCCAGCAATCCCACTTTGGGGCATTTACCCAAATGATAACAAACAAGACCACACTAAAGCTACCAGCACAGCTAGATTTATTGCAGCATTATTTATCCTAGCTAAGATATGGAAGCAATCCTGTTGCCCCTCCATAAATTAATGGATCAAGAAAATGGATTTATACTCAGTGGAATTCTATGCCTCCATCAGAAAGAATGACATTGCCCCAATTGTTCTGGAACCTATTATAGCAGTGTGACAAGAAGAAAAACATAATTTTCTACCAGTTCTGTGAACCTTCATATTTGGTGAAATTTGGATGAAACTAAAAGCCAGTTTTTAATCAATATCCTAAATAAAGAAAAGAGACACATTGCATCTCCCATGTTAACAGTTTATAACCATGGCATCATAACTAAATTATCCAAACTGAATTCTAGGCTATATGAAAATACAATGGCTGTTTTAATAAAATAATGTTCAATTATAAAATTAATTTACATTTCGGCCATTAGGCACTGGGGAGGAAAAGGAAACCACCTCTACGTTTTGTGAAATATGGCACACACAGTTTAACATAATTGCACACATCTTGCCTTTGTTCTGTTTTGAATAGAGATTGAGATATACAATTCCAGAAATAACCGAGTTGGGCTTCGATTGTCTTACTTTCCATTACATGCTGAAGAGATTTCAAAGGAAATACAAATTTCTATTCCATTTATGCGCACAATCTTTCATATCTTTCACGTACATTTCCCAGAGTTTATCATAAAATCAATATGCAAATTGTTCTATGAACTAAAGTAATTACATAATATCAACATGTTCCAATGAAACATTACCTTTCTACATTTCACAAGATGGTATGGGAACCTGCATGATCTGATTTTGTGATTTTTAACATAGGGACACTGCAATAACCTCTCAGGATCCACACATTCCTCTGAAAGAGAAAAATACCTCGGGAAAATCAATGCATTGGGAACATCCCAAGTCTTCAATGTTATTTCTTTTATGAACTCTAGCTTAACTTAGGAATCTGTATTTGGAGAATATAGATTCAAAATTTGACAAAGAGTATTACTCTGGAATTTAATTTCTTATGTATTCTGTTTCTAATAGGGAGTTGTTACTTTTTAGCATTATGAAAAATATTTATTCTAGTTAAAAATTATTCAATGAGGTCAAGTGGAACTGTTAGCTTGTTTTATCTTCTGAGAGCATACATCCACTGAGCTCCACTTATTTAATTGCTTTCTTACATTTCAATCTCCAATATGCCCATCATTTACATTCGTTTTCACTTTTCAATCTAGAACATCAAAAGTCATAGTAATAATTATCAAAATGTCTAAAGTTTCAGATTCAATCAGGAGAAATCTCATTATCCCATTCTCTCAGCTCCCATCAATATACTTTCTGTTATTCCAAAAAAATAGTGTGAACAAGACCATTTAACATAATTTCCCCAAACAAATGTGTAAACATTTTTACCTTTTTGCATTGTGACAGGCAGATAAATATTAGCAAGTCCTGCGGATAAAAAAAAATTCTGGGAGGAAACATGACTAAATACATCAAAACCACATCATAAATGTGGTTCCTCTGCGATATGAAAAAAAAAAAAAACCTGGGTAAACCTATTCATCTCTAATACGTTTTGTTGCTGGACACACTTGAAATGAAATGCATGGATATTCCCTGTCTACTTCACAGATTATAACACGGTATGGAAATGTATAACTTTTGAAATCAAAATATTTTGTATTTTTCATGCCTTTCTACCTTATCAAATCAGAGGATGATGCATCATGACAACTTTTAAGTGAATTTGGAAAAGGTCTTCTTAATTATGGATGTCTGAGTTAACAATATCCAAATTCCAATGTATAAATATCTAATACCTATTGAACATATGCAATTATGTGAATGAGGATTTGCTATTCTCACAGATATACTGTGATATCCTATTCAGATTATAATATTAGTATGTAATATTGTTTAAGCAACTGCTTCTTAGAGCAGATATGTATTGCAAAGCAAAGGAATCATTGAGACTCGTTAGTCAATGTTTCAGATTGGGCTTTGGTTCAATGGGTAGTGAATTTGAGTTGTGCAGTATCTAGTGGCGGCGAGGTAGAGCCAGAAGACATTAAACATATGATTGCTTTGATGCACATAAATGTGAGGGGAATAATAGTAAATTTCAAGTTCTCCAGAATGGAAATAGCTATTTTCTGAAGTCTAAGAAAGTAAAGAATTTTCATTCTTTTCCCATGGAACAAGCCGGCCTAGTTGGAGAAAATTATTAGAACTACATTTGGGATGTCAGGGGTAGAAAGTGAGAAAAGTTCTAATCACATACAAGAGCCAAAGAGATGATTTACATATCTAAGACTTAAAAGAAAGAAGAGAAGGCAAGGGACTGTTACCTGTGTCCTTCAGTTAACTGGATTCACCAAACAAGTCAGGATCTCCTCCTCCCCACGATGGACGATGTCCCACTAGTTGGTTTTCCACAGCAACAGCTAATTCTGTATAATGACTTCTCTAGGTGGGGTCACCGTTATTGTGATATAGCTCACAAACCTCACTTTCGTTTTAGGAACTGACAGAACTCAGCCACACTTCCGCATATGGCAACGGAAGTGCTGACTTCCGGCCTGAACTCGGACGACAAAGTCCCATTTCCTTTTAGTATGCATTGGTACACTCCGATTCGGTATAAGCGAAATGTGTGAATATTCAGTAGGGGAATAATATGAATGGATGTGTCACACTTTTCATCTTCACAGCAACTACTGATTCTTTGTAAATGGTGCTGCCTAGACATCTCTACACATTCTATGTTCTATACACCCACAATAAATCAATCTTTAGGTATTATTTTTTCTTGTTTAGTTTCTTTAGTCATCAATAATTTTATTAAGAGTTTCACAAAAAAGACCCTTCTAGAACTTAATCATCTTTTGACAAAAACGTTCTTTAGTCTTCCTTGCATTTTCTCTTTACGTCATCTTTTGAAGAAAATGATTCAAAAACAGAGACAAAAAATAACAACAGAAAAAAAAAACTGATTATGGTATTCAAATGCCCTATTGATCTGAATGAAATAGAGGCAGCTTTACCACATGTGACTCTTATTGCATTGGGAGATTTTGTTCTTTTTAAGTTTTCCAAAGAAATTAGTCTTCCCTGATCGATACTGCAAATATGAGCAGGACATAAAAAGTTGATACAAACAATATACTGTTTGACATTAAACTGTAATAATTATGAAATGTTTTCGACCAAACTGTAACAGATTGATGATCTTCTTTTTGATTATCAAAGATAGAATTTGATATATACAGAAAAATGAAAGCCTATTGACCTCAAGTATAATGTTAACTTCACATTTATTACTATTCACAATGACTTAATCTCCTCAAAAGTTGTTGTCAAATGCATTCTGATTTGAAATTAAAAAAAACAAATGTTATGAAACGAGAAGATTAAATTCTGGTTTCGAAATGAATGTGCCCTAAGGCAAACAGAAAAAAATAAACAAAAACCCCACTTTCATTATAGTTCAATGTGCATCCAAAAGTAGGGGCAGCTTATCAACGTCAATGTAAGCAGTAATTCATTCAAGTGGTAAGAAAATAAAAAGAAGTAATTACAGATAGTGTTAAAATTGGGATTCATAGTGGGCAAAGAACGTCTGACGAACTTTGCTTAGTATACCCTTGTTTTGTGTGGTGTGGGTAGGTGGAAGTGCCACTTGACCACAGTTGTATTGAGGTGTAGAATATTTTCTAAAATTTATGAATTTCACCCTATAGTATAATTAAATGTATAACTAGGTTCAATAGAGTTTTTAACAAATCACGTATTTTAAAAATTTGACATATGTTCTCCCTATCTGTAGTTTTTATTTTGCTATGAGTAACTTCTGCAATCTAAAGGTATCATACAATTTTCACCCACTTACTCAGTGGTCATCTGTGATAGAATGATTATATCAAAGCTCTAGCAGTAGTGTATTCATGTCTAAAAAATGTGTTGAAAGTTATCATTACAATTTAAGTGTGCATCCTTGAGTGTAGAATATATATCCACATTAAATTTGTGTTGAACATTAACTTTTTAATGATTTATTTGGTACTAAAAATAGTAAATAAATGGAAGAATACTATTCACTGTTAACAAAACCATATTAATATATGATCTGTGCAAAAGACCCTTCTATGCCTTCTGTAATCTGGAAATAATTAACAAGGATATTCATAGGTTTGTTATAGATACAACAATTCTAAAGAATATTTGTCTAATGAGCCTAAAATTCTTTTCTGTTGTATTTGTCTTGTATATGCAAAAAGAAGCTAATTGCAAAATCAGAATTCAAAGAATTAATAGATATTTTCATTATTATGTTTGAAAAAGAGTTGAAGATATACACTTGTGTTCCCATCAATGCTATCATTTACGTCTAATACTTTCTTTCTTATTTATATTTTATTGTCATAGTGATCTACATAGGGGTATAGTTATACAAGCTATGAGTTCAATGCTTGTTGAAATTGTAACCCTCTTCCTCATTTTTCTCTCTTTTTGCCGTTATCCATTAACCCCAGTGTTGTACAGATCTTATCCAACATATTGTCTTATGAGTATTGTGTTACATAGGTTTCCCCATTGTCATTTGTCATGCAATATTATTTTCACACTAGTCATTGCATAAGTTCTATGGTGTAGATCTAACTTCTCACACTTTGTGTCCTGGTGAATACATAAGCCTCCACAGAGTTTACATCACATTGATAAAATAAAATGGACTATCAGGAATTACAGAATTTCAAAAATCAGGATGTAATGAAGAAATACAATACAATTTCACTATCTTTGGAAGTATTGTATTTATGATTTTATGTGACTTCTGTACTCATTTGCTCATTTCCTAAGCTCTTGCAGATCACACTGTGAAGCGATCTGTGTTCTTGGATGAGAAGACTAAGAGGAATTCATTCAACAAGTATATGAATATTCAAAAAACTGGAAGTAATATGATCCAAAATCTTCAACATAATTACCATCAAAGCTCACCAATTAGAAGGAAAAGAGATAAAAAAACAAAGTAGAGAGTCTTGACAGCAGGTTAGACCATGCAGAAGATCAAATGTCAGGTATTGAAGACAGCCTAGATATTATAGAGAAAGAACATACAACCATCCAAACAAGTCCAAGAAATATGATAGGTCTATCCAACACCTGGAAGACACCACCAGAAAGCCCAATCTAAGGATAATGGATGTAGAGGAGCACCTAGAAACAGAAGTTAATGGTCTAGGAAATTTGTTTTACAGGATCCTAGCAGAGAAGTTCCCAAACATACAAAAAGATAGGCCTATTCAGATACGAGAAGCTTTTAGATCCCCAAATAGACCAGACCAGAATAGGACATCACACTGTCACATTATATTCCACACAGGTTCAACCCAGACCAAAGAAAAGACCCTTAAAGCTGTCAAGGAGAAACGGTTAATCACCTATAAAGGGAAACCAATTAGAATTACCTCAGATTTCTCAGCAGAGACAATCAAAGCAAGAAGAGCCTGGAATGATGTATGCCATGCCCTAAAAACAAACAACTATCAACCAAGAATACTGTAACCAGCTAAACTCTCCTTCATAACTGAAGGCCAAATAAAAACCTTCCATAGCAAAGAAAAATTGAAACAATACATCTCCACCAAACCAGCCCTACAAAAGATTCTTAAAGATTTCCTACACATAGAAAACCAACCAGACAAATGCATGAAAGAAAAAACATTAAAATACATATCTAAGGGTTCACTATCCTAACATCACATTATCTGACCTTTCCTGCTTGACTCGTACATATGCTAGATATTGCAAATAAGGAAAACCATGGGACCTATGATTTTTTGGGCCTGGCTTACTTCACTTAATATAATTTTTTACAAGATTTTCCATTTCCTAACAAATGTGACATTGCCATTCTTCCTGATGGAGGCATAGAATTCCATTTTGTATATATACCACGTTTTCTTGTTCCGGGTCTCATAACTAAAATATACTTGGAACTCAAAAAATTAAATCCCCCAACAACAAATCCTCAAAGAAACAACTGCCCAATAAGTAAGTGGGCTATAGACTTAAACAGAAACTTCTCTCAAGAAGAAAGAAGGATGGCCAATAGACACATGAAGAAATGCTCAACATCCCTAGCCATAAAAGAAATGCAAATCAAAACAACATTGAGATACCACCTCACTCCAGTTAGAATGGCAAAAATCATGAATTATAACAACAGATGCTGGAGGGGATGTGGACAGAAGGGAACCTTACTTCATTGTTGCTGGGAACGTAAACTTGTTCAACCACTTTGGAAAGGAGTAGGACCAAGCAATCCCACTTTTGGGCATTTACCCAAATGTTTACAAACAAGACCACACTAAGGCTATCAGCACAAATATGTTTATTGCAGCATTATTTACTATAGCTAAGATATGGAACCACCCATATGCCCCTCAGTAGATGAATGGACCGCTTCCAATTCTGAGGTGATAAATTAGTAGTAAAGTCCTGCTAAAAACTCCTGATAGACTGCCATGAAACCTGATGCTCAGATCTCAGCCTTCTACATGTTTTTAAGTGACCTGTATCAGGCTCTTTCCTGTTAGTGATACTTTGTTGATGGCAATTTTGCTTGTTTGTCCTTTACTTTCATGCCTACTGGAGGTCTACGAGTAACCATGGATACTATTCTATAGTATTCCATTTAGAAGGGATTCATTCCCTAAATGAAGCTGAGAAAAATTCTTGCTTTTATTGATTTGTAATGAGAACCTCATGTGTAAGGAAATTTTAGAGATTGGGAGAACAGAAACTTTGTTATTCATTTATCCTATTTGTTTTCTTTTGATTTTGACAGACAGCTTTGTGTGACAGCAAAAGTGCACGTGACTAAAGAGCATGCAGCTGCATCCAGATCATCACTGGTACTGACAAACCCAAGCATTTTAGGGTACACATGCCCACAGTACCAATGCACATATGCAGTAGCAGGATTTCCAGCACTAACAGACTCAGTTACCCCAGGATACGCATGCACAGTGTCAGGAGCCTAATGTATAGATAACACCTATGCCGGAGCAGGCCTGCCAAAGCTAAGGCACCAAGTGCTTCAGAGCAAAATTCCCACGTTTGCACTTTAAGTTTCAGGCCCTGAATTGAAGGCCCACGCTATGATTTCAATCTTCAGTCCCTGAATTCAAAGCTCAGGCTGTGGATTCAAGCCCTATTCTTAGAGTTCAAGATCTAGGGCAACATTTCAAGTACCACCTCATGAGTTCAATCTCTAGGCTATGAGTTCCACTTCCATGTTCTGAGTTTAAGGCTAGACCATGAGGTCAATTCCCAGGTCCTGTGGTCGAAGCCCAGGCTGAGTTCATGTCCCTGGCTTTGTTAATATCCCTGGCCCCATGTTCAACTTGCACACTGTGAATTCAAGGCCTTGACACTGAGAAAAAGGTCCAAGGATCAGTTCAAATTCCAGTTTGTGTGTTCAAGACCCAGCATGCAAGTTCCAGTCCCAAGCCTGACTCCCAAGTTCCAAGTACAACTTCCAGGCAGAATTCATGTCCCATGTTGTATTAACACCCCTGGCCCCATCTTCAAATTGAACACTATGAGTTGAAGGCCCAACTATGAATACAAGATCCAGGACCCCAGTTCAAGTCCCAGGTTGTGAGTTCAAGGCCCTGCATGTGAGTATCAACCCCAAGCCTGAGTTCAACTCCCAAGGTCAGAGTTCAAATTCCAAGTCCCAATTTCAAGGCCCCAAATTAAATTCCAGGAACATGACTTTAAGACCTAGGCTGCAAATTCAAGTCCCAGGCTGATAGTTAGAGGCACAAGCCTCAACTTCAATGCTCATGATTCAAATTAATTTCCAGGTGCTGAGTTAAAGGCTTTGTCCCTGAATTCAAGGACCAGGCCTAAAGTTCAAGGTTCTGGTCTTGAGTTAAAATTGAAGCCTGGGAATTCAAGTCCTAGGCACTGAGTTCAAAGCTCAGGCCCTGAGTTCAATTCCCATGCTGAAAGTTCAAGTCCTAGTCCTAAATGCAAAAGCAGGGAAAGGTGAAGATCTAGGCCCCAAGTTCAATGCTCAGGCTGGGAATGTACTTCCCAGACTTGAAGTCATGGCCTAGGCCTTGACTTCAAGGCTTAGGGTAAAAGTTTTAATCCCTTGCCCTGAGCTGAAAGGTTTGGCTACAATCCAAGTCCCAGGCCCTGATTTCAAGGCCTGAGCACAAGTTCAAGGCTGTGAGTTTAAGTTCCAAGTCCACTCTTACTTCTGTAATTCAATATCCAGGGCCCTAGTTCAAATACCACATTTTAAGATGGAAGCCTAGGCTATTAATTCAAGGTTTACTGTGTGAATTCAATGCCCAGGCTATATTATCATGCCCACACTATATGTTCAAGATCCAGGCCCCAGTTCAAGGCCCAGGATCCCAGTTGGAAAACCAGTTTTGAATGCTAAACCAAGCCCTTGAGTTCAATTCCCAAGTCATGAGTAAAAATCCCTGGTGCCAAATTAAAGTTATAGTCTTGGAGTTCAACGCCACGGCCTCAATTTGAATTCCCATCCAGAAGTGCAAGGTTCAGAGGTCCAGTTCAAATATAAGGCCATGTGTTCTAGTATCAAGCTGTGAGTTCAAAGCCCCAGCCAAGAGTTTCTGGTCAAAATATGAGTTCAAGTCGTAGGACCCCAGTTCATGTCCTAGATCCTGAGTTTAAGGCCCAGGGCTGTGATTTCGATTTCTGGGAGGTCAATTCAAGACCCAGGCCCTACTTTCAAGGTCCATCTTGAGTTCAAGGGACAGGCCATTGGTTCAAGGCCCAGGTAATAAGCTCTGGTCCTCCCTTGATCCCCAGCCATGAGTTCAAGTCCCAGGACTGCAATTCAAGGACTAATCCCCAACTTAAATGTGCAAGCCTCATATTTAAGACCTATTTGTTATTTCTTCTGCCCATACAGCATAATACATTCTATGGCCCATATACCCACAATTCGTCAATATTTATGTATTATTATTTTCTTCACTTCTTCATTTCTCTATTTTCCTAATGAGAGCTATGAAAGAGTTGAAAATACTTCCCTTGTTAAACAAACAGGCTGAATCTTTTGTGCTTTAGGAAAATTCACGTGGTCATAAATGGGGCCTGCTGAACGAAAATAATAACACATCAAAAAATAACTATTACTGGTGCAAATTTACTAAAGGGAATTGATTAAGGTTAAGTTTGAATGTTGTTTATACATAAACCTTTCATGTTCGTTCTGACACATTGTGACATAAAGTTGACCATATTGTAAAGATAAATTCTGTCTCAGAATGACAGTGTCAATTTATATTGATAAACAAGAATGACAATTATCATTATGTTTATTAGAAAGTAGTTTCAAAACAAGACATTTTCAGAACATATTCAACTTATGCCAAAACATTCTTTTGCTTTACTTTATGTGCTTCAACTTTCTATATAACTTTTTAATTAAAATCTTTCTTTCATATTCACGTAAAATACAAATAAAATGAGCTAAGATTTCTGAAAGCAACTACTTCCAAATGTAAAATAAAACACCAAAAAGAGACAAGTTCCCAGAACATTTTTCTCATATATACACACATACATATATTTATACAAATATTACAGTTAGTATATAATACAAAGCAAAAACATTGTGAAAGTATTTGGAAATTTCTGGAATATAACTTTAGTTATATTTCCTTGAACTTTAGGCCTGGTCCTTGAATTCAGGGACAAAGCCTTTAACTCAGCACCTGGAAATTAATTTGAATCATGAGTATTGAAGTTGAGGCTTGGGCCTCTAACTATCAGCCTGGGACTTGAATTCGCAGCCTAGTTTTTAAAGTCATGTTCCTGGAATTTAATTTGGGGCCTTGAAATTGGGACTTGGAATTTGAACTCTGACCTTGGGAGTTGAACTCAGGCTTGGGGTTGATACTCACATGCAGGGCCTTGAACTCACAACCTGGGACTTGAACTGGGGTCCTGGATCTTGTATTCATAGTTGGGCCTTCAACTCATAGTGTTCAATTTGAAGATGGGGCCAGGGGTGTTAATACAACATGGGACATGAATTCTGCCTGGAAGTTGTACTTGGAACTTGGGAGTCAGGCTTGGGACTGGAACTTGCATGCTGGGCCTTGAACACACAAACTGGAATTTGAACTGATCCTTGGACTTTTACTCAGTGTCAAGGCCTTGAACTCACAGTGTGCAAGTTGAACATGGGGCCAGGGATATTAACAAAGCCAGGGACATGAACTCAGCCTGGGCTTCGACCTCAGGATCTGGGAATTGACCTCATGGTCTAGCCTTAAACTCAGAACATGGAAGTGGAACTCATAGCCTAGAGATTGAACTCATGAGGTGGTACTTGAAATGTTGCCCTAGATCTTGAACTCTAAGAATAGGGCTTGAATCCACAGCCTGAGCTTTGAATTCAGGGACTGAAGATTGAAATCATAGCGTGGGCCTTCAATTCAGGGCCTGAAACTTAAAGTGCAAACGTGGGAATTTTGCTCTGAAGCACTTGGTGCCTTAGCTTTGGCAGGCCTGCTCCGGCATAAGTGTTATCTGTACATTAGGCTCCTGACACTATGCATGCGTATCCTGGGGTAAGTGAGTCTGTTAGTGCTGGAAATCCTGCTACTGCATATGTGCATTGGTACTGTGGGCATGTGTACCCTAAAATGCTTGGGTTTGTCAGTACCAGTGATGATCTGGATGCAGCTGCATGCTCTTTAGTCACGTGTACTTTTGCTGTCACACAATGCTGTCTGTCAAAATCAAAAGAAAACAAATAGGATAAATGAATAACAAAGTTTCTGTTCTCCCAATCTCTAAAATTTCCTTACACATGAGGTTCTTATTACAAATCAATAAAAGCAAGAATTTTTCTCAGCTTCATTTAGGGAATGAATCCCTTCTAAATGGAATACTATAGAGTAGTATCCATGGTTACTCGTAGACCTCCAGTAGGCATCAAAGTAAAGGACAAACAAGCAAAATTGCCATCAACACAGTATCACTAACAGGAAAGAGCCTGATACAGGTCACTTAAAAACCTGTAGAAGGCTGAGATCTGAGCATCAGGTTTCATGGCAGTCTATCAGGAGTTTTTAGCAGGACTTTACTACTAATTTATCACCTCAGAATTGGAAGCGGTCCATTCATCTACTGAGGGGCATATGGGTTGGTTCCATATCTTAGCTATAGTAAATAATGCTGCAATAAACATAGTTGTGCTGATAGCTTTAGTGTGGTCTTGTTTGTAAACATTGGGGTAAATGCCCAAAAGTGGAATTGCTCGGTCATACTGCTTTCCAAAGTGGTTGAACAAGTTTACGTTCCCAGCAACAATGAAGTAAGGTTCACTTCTGTCCACATCCTCTCCAGCACCTGTTGTTAGAATTCTTGATTTTTGCCATTCTAACTGGAGTGAGGTGGTATCTCAATGTTGTTTTGATTTGCATTTCTTTTATGGCTAGGGATGTTGAGCATTTCTTCATGTGTCTATTGGCCATCCTTCTTTCTTCTTCATAGAAGTTTCTCTTTAAGTCTATAGCCCACTTACTTATTGGGCAGTTGTTTCTTTGAGGATTTGTTGTTGGGGGATTTAATTTTTTGAGTTCCAAGTATATTTTAGTTATGAGACCCGGATCAAGAAAACGTGGTATATATACACAATGGAATTCTATGCCTCCATCAGGAAGAATGGCAATGCCACATTTGTTAGGAAATGGAAAAACTTGGAAAAAATTATATTAAGTGAAGTAAGCCAGGCCCAAAAAATCATAGGTCCCATGGTTTTCCTTATTTGCAATATCTAGTATATGTACGAGTCAAGCAGGAAAGGTCAGATAATGAGATGTTAGGAAAATGAACCCTTAGATATGTATTTTAATGTTTTTTCTTTCATGCATTTGTTTCTAATGCATTTATAAGATTATCTCTTTGTTGCTTTGTATGTCCCTCCCCCACAGTATAACCCCTGCTTTCACTATATTTGATGTCAGTATAACATGTGGAGGAGATGGGGAAAAACAAGTTGTTTAAGGATACAGGTGGACCTGTTGCAACAAGAAGAAGTACAAGTTGTCATGTCGAAAACAAGCTTTACAACGTTGGTGTTAGGGGGGGTGGGAAGGGGAGAATTGGATGGGGTTGGGGGGAGAGGCTGGGAAGGGATATGAAGGGTAAACAAAGGAGGAGGCTGCAATGCTTGATAAAAAATATACGCATTATCCTGCCCATGTAATTGTAACCCCTCTATACAGTGTTTTCACAACATAATAATAAAAAAAAAAAAAGAATTGGAAGCGGTATTGTTGCTCAGTTGGTATATCATTAGCCTTAATATGAAGAACTCTGAGCTTGCATCCAAGCACAGAGTTTAAGCCCAATGACCAGCACCACCAACAACCAGAGAAAGAAATGTAAAGCAATATTCATCAATAATGTCCCATACTCACAGTAATTACAAAATCTTTTTTTTTCCCCGAAATAATGGCCATTTCATTTTTATTCACTCTCAATTTGACCATTTTGCATTTCCTCATTGAAGCTCGGAGAATAATGCTTGATGTGGCAGTGATATTTCCCTGACTTCCTCAGTTGCTAGAAAACTTACAGTGACTCCATAGTAATATGAATCCTGTTTCCTTATGCTTATATATCTTATGGAATCATATTTTTTTCTGGCTTCTAAAAAGTGGATGATACTAGAGAATCAGAGAATTAATGAGATAATCTATATCAATATTGCAGAGCATGTTACTTGATGATTTGTCTCTTAAAGTTTTAATACCTTATATTTGTCATTATACATATGTGAGCCGATTTGTTACTTGTCAGACATATTTGTTACTTGTCCATTTGTGTGTGTGTGTGTGTGTGTGTGTGTGTGTGTGTGTGTGTGTGTGTGTGTGTGTGTGTGTATACAAACTAGAATGTTGTCACAATTTTTCCCTATTCTGTTTCAGTACCCATAAAGTGAAGCAAGGCAAATTAAATTTAAAAGTGGAATTTAAAACTGAAGTGATTTTGCACGCCTACAGTTCTTGATTTTATTCAATCATGATAAACCTTAATCATAGTTTATCTGACATATTTTTCTTATATTTCTTCCTTGGTAATGAAAATTGAAACCATGATAGCACTATTGGATTCAATCTCTTCCCCTGGGCTTAATCCTAGTCAAGTATTTCAAATGTTGGTATACCTCTGGCATAGAATTCCCTATGTCTTACATGTTTGAGAAAATAATCAACAAAAAATGATAAAGTTAATGGCAATCTTTCCAATGTTCATAGCAAAAACCAATATGTCCGTTTTCATACTGGCAGGAGACATGCATATGTTTCTTACATACTAATAATTTTCTGTCCTGTTGAACGTATTTACCTGATAATACTTTACGATGTGATTGTCACTTTACAATGAAATTTGTTTTATCTACATATAAGAATGAAAAAAAGTTTATTGTTCTGAGAAATGACACATCGCTTTTAATTGTACTTGAAGGTATTTGCATGGTATCCCTTCTTATTTTACTTGCCTAACATTAAGCATGATCTTTGTTAGGATACATCTCATGAAATATCACTTTGTGCTTGTTTTTACGCATTCCTTCACAAATATTGAAATGGAGATCAAAAAGACATAAGAGATATTGGAAGGGCCCTGAGTTCAAATGACCTTTGCAAAAGCCTATCTGATATGTATCAGAAGATGCCAGTTGCAAAATTGAGAATTTGGGAAAACATTCATTATGGCTAGTGGGTATTATACATCAGTAAGTATTTCGCAGTTTCACACAATTTCAAATATGTGGATGAATTGTTTTCTTCTTTCAGCTTTTATCAAGAAATGTTCTACGAAATACAGGTAATACACTCTGGGCATGGAAAATTATAAGAACTGCAACTTTACATCTCTTTTTTATTGATTTACTATGTAATAAGCACCTATATTGTCTTGCTCTTACTCAGAGTAGTTTATCAAAACCATAGGAGGTTTAGCATTATATGAGAACATGATATAATTTTATCTTCAAAATCCTTAAATTTCTGACAACAGTTTTATATGAACAGGTATGATATCATACCTCCATGTCATTTCTAAGGGACATATTTTATATGTTACACAGCGTAAAATGTTCCCTAGCTATAGATACCTTTATTAAGATACACACACACTCACATACATACACACACACACACACACACACACACACACACACACACACACACACACACACACACACATTATCAAGCAAGTACTTCATTCTTTGCTGCATTCATTTCATTAATGAGGAAAGGATTCTGCTCTTCAGTCACAATGTTTCAGAGGCTGAAATGTTACAATCAAGTTATTTCCGGGGGAGAGATGAAGGAGCAGCTGGGAATATGTGTAGAATAGAGAATAATTACTTCCCTACAACAAAGAAACCTTCGAAATAAATAAGTTCTTCTATATAGATATAAACACAATGATCCTAGTTCACATGAGTTGGAGGTGAAGAAAATACCAACGGCACCCTTCCAATGAATTTTATGATGAAAATCATAGTACTCAGAAGTGGAATTTTCCCTTTTATCGGGCCAGAAGGGGGCATTTCACTTGACATACAGTGGCTTGCTGATGAAGGACCTGAGATCATGAAAAGGAAATTTATTATGTCAAAACAACAATACTTAGCACTACACATAGAGGAGAAAGTGGATGTGACCAGTGCAAATAACATGTCCATTTGGTGGAAGGGCTTCCTGCTACCTTTGTTGTGTCTACTTACCTTTCACATACACTTTAATGTACCCACATCAATGATTAATCTTCCCAAGTGTACCCATTTATGTTATTCATTTTACTCTTGGATCTAAACGGTACACATTTTCAGAGCTTTTCTGAACTTCAACTATTGTCCCCTAGAAGTTCATTCTCACATCCTATTTACTAGTTTTGATTGAAAGACTAGGCCACTTTACTCTGAAATGTAGTATTGATTCTATCATGGAATTATAGCAACAATACCTGAATTTCTACCCCGATTTTCTGTGAGTTCCCAAATTTAAGCTTTAATCTTTGCTGGGAAGCTCTTTACAAATATTTCCTAGCAGTTTATTTAATGTAGGCAGATAAATATCAGATTATACTTTGTAAAAATGATATTATCGGCAACCTGAACTTTCCTATAACTATAAATTTTCAGTACCTTCCTGAGCATTTGCAGGCATAATTAAAACTGTTATCCATAATGAAGAAATATTCTACCAAATTTAGCAAAATATGCAATTAAAAACAATTTTTTGAAAATTTGTATAGGTCATCTTCATATTTCTGTAAATTTGGCTGCTTATGGTTCATATGCTATATACCAATAACACTGGATTAATTGAGCAAATATTACTAAATTTTAAGGTCAACATGTATACTGAAGAAATATTGGCAAATATTCATATCTAAAATAGTATTTTACAAAATAGTACATATTTTTATTCACTATTCCCTGAGATAACATTTCTATTTTCTTCATGTGAACATAGTTTCTAAATATGAACCTAGAGGAGACATAGCATGGCCATTGATTTGAGGGAAAGAGGAAAGCATTAAACATCTTCTGCAGTAGTCAATCCTACTAGGCTTGTAACAACTCTGGAACAGGAGTACAGAAGGCAAAAACGTTTTCGGACAATCATGTTGGAAATAAAGTGGAAAAATAAAAAAAGGTATGACACAAGAAACCATAATGAAGAAAAAATCAATTAGGGTTGATAATGATTGAGGATTCACAATCACTCAATTTATGAAAAACTACTTTATCATCAATAATCAAATAGACATTGGCAATTCTGGAAAAGGAAGCAAATTTCATGTATAAACCTGATATGAGAAACAACTCCCCAAATAGTCTTGTGTTAACAAATGTTGGAAAATGAGTGGCATTTTAGATTACCTGTACTATTTTTTGAATGGAGTTATTTATACTTTCAATTCATTTACTTCATGGGAATAGGTAATGATTAACTGGACGTTCTCCAATAGGATCATCAGTTCATGCAGTTAATAGGAATTATACTCACATGTTTTCTCTTTAGGTATATGTGTTATGTAGATCTGACCTAACAATAACAACAATATATGAGTGGATACAAAATCACCAGCTACTTTTTTAATTTTTATTTTTTATTGTGAAAATACTGTACAGAGGGGTTACAATTACATGGGCAAAATAATGTGTACATTTCTTATCAAGCATTGAAGCCTCCTCCTTTGATTCCCCTTCCCATCCCTTCCCAGCCTCCTCTGCCCCCCCCCACCAACCTCCCCCCCCACACCAAAGTTTTAAAGTTCGTTTTCGACATGACAACTTGTACTTCTCATTGTTGCAATCGGTCTACCTCTATTCTTATTTAAACGAATTGTTTTTTCCCTTCCCCTCCACAAATTATACTGACATCAAATACAATGAAAGCAGGGGTAATACTGTGGGGAAGGGACATACAAAACAACAAAGAAATAATCTTACAAATGCTTTAGAAACAAATGCATGAAAGAAAAAAAAACATTTACATACATATCTTAGGGTTCATTATCCTAACATCACATTATCTGACCTTTTCTGCTTGACTCGTATATATACTAAATATTTCAAAAAAGGGAAACCATGGGACCTATGTTTCTTTGGGCTTGGCTTACTTCACTTAATATAATTTTTTCCAAGTCTTTCAATTTCCAAAAAAAATGTGGCAATGTCATTCTTTCTGATGGAAGCATAGAATTCCATTGTGTATATATACCACATTTTCTTGATCCATTCATCTACTGAGGGCCATCTGGGTTGGTTCCATATCTTAGCTATAGTAAATAATGCTGCAATAAACATAGTTTGTGCTGGTAGCTGTAGTGTGGTCTTATTTGTAAACATTTGGGTTAATGCCCAAATGTGGGATTGCTGGGTTGTAGGGGAGCTCTATGTGGAGTCTTTTGAGGAACCTCCATACTAGTTTCCAAAGTGGTTGAACAAGTTCACACTCCCACCAACAATGAAATAAGGTTCCCTTCTGTCCACATCCCCTCCAGCCTCTGTTGTTGTTAGAGTTCTTGATTTTTGCTATTCTATCTTGGGTGAGGTGGTATTTTAATGTTGTTTTGATTTGCATTTCATTTATGGCTAGGAATGTTGACCATTTCTTCATGTGTCTATTGGCCATCCTTCTTTCTTCTTCAGAGAAGTTTCTCTTTAAGTCTTTAGCCCACTTATTTATTGGGCAGTTGTTTCTTTAAGGATTTATTGTTGGGGGATTTAATTTTTGAGTTCCAGGTTTATTTTAGATCTGAGACCCGTGTCCGTTGTATGACAAGTGAAGATCTTCTCCCAATCCGTAGGCTTTCTATTGATCTTGCTAGCTATGTCCTTTGCCATGCAGAAGCTCTGCCACTTCATGCAATCCCATTTGTCCATCCTTTCTTTGATTTGTTGTGTTTCAGGTTCTATTTTAAAATTTCAGCCTGCACCAAGGAGATCTAGGGTTTTTCCTATTTCATCCGTTAAACTTTTCAGAGTGTCTGCTTTGACTTCGAGGTCTTTGATCCATTCGGAGTTGATTCTGGTGCAGGGTGATATATAAGGATCTAGCTTTAGTATTCTAAAAATAGTTAACCAATTTTGCCACCACCATTTACTGAAGAGGCTGTCTTTCTTCCATTCTATTTTTTAGTTACCTTATCGAAGATGGCTATAGGTCTGTAGGTTCATTTCTGGGTTTTCAATTCTATTCTATTGGTCCTGAGGTCTGTTCTTCTGCCAGTACCAAGCTGCTTTGATTACTGTGGCTTTATAGTAGAGTTTGAAATTTGATATTGATATTCCTCCAGCCATGGTCTTTCAGTTGAGGAGCATTTTTGCTATTCAGAGTCTTGTATTGTTCCATATGTATTTTTGGATTGCCTCTTCGATTTCCTTGAAGAATGAGATTGGAATTTTGATACGTATCGCATTGAATTTGTAGTTAACCTTGGGAAGTATTGCCATTTTCACGATATTATTCTTTCCAATCCAGGTGCATGGGAGTTTTTTGCCGTTGTGTTTTGATTTCCTTTTTCAAGTTTATAAAATTTTCATTGTAGAGTTCCTTCACTTCTTTTGTTAAGTTAATTCCTAAGTATTTTATTTTGGATAAGTACATTTTTTAACATGCATTGTTGCCTCCTCCTTTGTTTTTCCCCTACCATCCCTACTGCCCAATTTTTGAAGCAAATTTTGAACATGAATACAATTCTTTCGGTTGATTCAACACTAATACCTACATGAAATGCTGGAAAGGATCCCTCTCCTATATCTAAATTTCAAGTATCCCAATTTTAGGAATTTTAATTTTTAGTTTTTCATGTTCTTTTTATTTCTCCCCTCCTCTCATCCTATAAAAGATTGAAAATCTGCAAAGGACTCAATGTGAGTGTTATAGCGAACAAGAAGTTTCAAACCAAGGTTTAGTACAAGAATCTCAAGAGCGTTAGGAAGCTACTCAAAGGTTAATACAGGAATTTTGTGAGAAGGCTCAAGACAGACAAATAGAAAGGTAGGAATTGCATGAGTAGGCTGAGGACAGTGCAGGAGAAAGATAGGAATTGCATGAGCAGGCTGAGAACCATTAAAGAGAAACACAGGAATTGTGTGTGAGAGAGGAAGCTAATGAAAGGGTAATAGAGGAATTGCATGAGTTGGATGAGAATAGACAAAGATCAATAGAGGCATTCATAGAATTCATCAATAGACAGCTGAAGGAATCCAGGGAAACCACAAATGGAATGCTGAAGGAATGGGAGTCCAAAGAAAGAATAACAAATCAACTAAATGATTTGAGAGTAAACACTGAACACCAAGTTAAGGAAGTAAAGAAGTTCATACAAGATGTAAAACAGAGCCCCCAACAAAGAATTTGAAGCCATCAAAGTCAACCAGTTAGAAGAAAGGCAATAAGAAACAAAGTAGAAATTCTTGAAAACATAGATAATAGAGTGAAAAACATACAACTATCCAAGACAAACCCAAGAGAGCTTTATTCCACATTTAGAAGACATAATTAAAATGCCTAATCAGAGGAAAATGTGTGTAGAGGAACACCTGGAGACAGAAGTTAATAATCTAAGAAATTTAAGAGGATCCTAACAGAGAACTTCCCAAACATGCAAAAAGATAGGCCTATTAAGACAAAAGAAACTTGTAGAACCCCAAATAGAACAGACCAGAACAGGAAATTCCACTGTCACATTATACTGTTCACAGGACCAATTCAGACTAAGAACAGGATCCTTAAAATTGTAAAAAGATCAATCATCTCAAAAGGGAAACCAATTAGAAAAACCAGATTTCTCAGCAGAGACAATTAACAAGAAGAGCCAGGAATGATGTATGCCATGTTATAAAGACAAACAACTATCACCAAGCATACTGTACCCAACAAAAATCTCCCTCATAAGCAAAGGTCAAATAAAAACCCTCTATAGGGGAGAGGGAAGGTGGCTCAGTGGTAGAGGGCTTGCCTTGCATTACATGAGGCCCTAGGTTCGATTTATCAGCACCACAAAAGCAAAAAGAGAAAAAAAGCCAGAAGTGGTGCTGTGGCTCAAGGGGTATAGAACTACCCTTGAGCTGAAGAGCTGAGGGAACGTGACCAGGCCCATAGTTCAGCCCCATGACCGGACCCCCCCATTCTGAAAAGTAAACAAACCCTCAATATCAAAGAAAAACAAAAACCATATATTTCCACCAAACGAGACCTACAACAGATACTTAACTATGTCGTACACATAGAAAAACAACAAGACCACAATAAAGGCCAAGAAACTACACCCAAACTGAGAATCCAAGAACCATAGGAAGAAGCCAGTTGTTATGGTCCCCAAGAAGGTGAGTAACATGGCAGGAACTACCAAACATCTCTCAGGCCTAACTCTTAATATTAATAGACTTAACTTTCCAATTAAGCAACATAGACTGTCTAGATCGATGAAAAAACAAGATCATTCTATCTGCTGCCTCCAAGAATAAATAACACATTGCCCATAAGGACAAACATATTTTGAAAGGGAGAGGCTGGATTAAAATTTACCAAATACAGAGCCCACATAAACAGGCAGATGTTGCATTCCTAATGTCAGATAAATTAGACTACAGTTTAAAATTGAGAAGAGCTAAAAATTATACCCTGAATTCTCTGAGACCACAAGGGAATAAAATTAGAGCTCAGTACCAAAAGCTACCAAAGGAAGTCCTATAAAACATGAAGGCTAAAAAAATAGGAATCCATGGAACATTTTTCAATACAATAAAGACAAACCTACAGCCGTCATTGTCCACAATGATGAAAAATTAAAGCCATTTCCTCTAAATTAGGAAGGAGAAAAGGATGTCCACTCTCTCTCCACTTCGCTTCAATTTAACACTAGATTGCTTAACCACAGCAGTAAGAAAAGATGGAAACATAAAGGGATCCAAATACCATACAATGAAGTAATACACTCCCTCTTTCCAGAGGACATGATCTTGTATTTACAAATTCCCATGGACTCCACTCCCAAATTCCTCGAGCTCATTATTAATTTTGGCAAAGAAGCTGGGTATAAAATTAACACTCAAAAATAAATGGCTTTTATGAATGTCAATAATGAGAAAGGTTTGCCTGAAATCAGGAAAGCAACTCTTTCCTAATAGCCTCACAAGAATAATATACCTAAGAATTAACTTAACCAAAGAAGTCAAGGACCTCCATGATGAAATCTTTAAAAATTTGGCAAAGGAAATCTAAACAGAACTTAAAAATAGGAAAAACCTCCCATGCTCCTGGATACAAAGGTTCAAATCCTGAAAATGTCAATTCTTCCCATAGCAATCTACAAATTCAGTAATAGAGCTATCAATATTCCAAACTCATTTGTCAAGGAAATGAAAGAAAATGTCCAAAAATTCATATCAAACAATCCTCAAGAGAAAGAATTGTCCTGGAGGAATATCAATAGCAAATTTCAAACTCTACTACAAAGCCATAGTAATTAAAAGAGCTTGCTACTGGAACAAGAGACTACAGGACCAATGGAATAGAACTGAAAACCTAGAAATCAACCCACAGTCCTATAGCTATGTAAACTTCCATAACAGAACTAAAAAAATGGAATGGAAGAAAGATAGCCTTTTCAGTAAGTGGTGCTGACAAAACTGATTAATCACCTATAGAAAACTAAAGCTAGATCCTAATGTATCACACTGCATCAGAATCAACTACAAATAGATTAATGGCCTTTGAGTTAAAACGGACACCCTGACACCATACAGGATGGAATAGGAGAAACCTTAGGTCTCCATGGCACAGGCCAAAATTTGAGTAATAGAGATTCAGAAACACAATCAAAGAAAGTTTGGAAAATAAGATTGCATGAAGGTGCAGAGCTTCTGCATGGCAAAGGACATACCTAGCAATATCAATAGAAAGTCCACAGATTATGAGAAGGTCTTTACTAGCCATACAACTGACAAGGGTCTAATATCTAAAATATACCTTGAACTCAAAAAATTAAATCCCCCAACAACAAATACTCAAGGAAACAACTGCCCAATAATTAAGTCAGCTAAAGGGTTAAAGAGAAACCTCGCTGGAGAGAAAAGAAGGAGGACCACTAGACACTGAAAAATGCTCAACACATCTAGCCATAAAATAAATGCAAATCAAAAGAACATTGACATTCCACCTTACCCCAGATAGAATGGCTATACTCAAGAACTCTCATAACAACAGATGTAGGAGGGGATGTGGCCAGAAGGGAATCCTACTGCATTGCCATTGGAACTGTGAACTTGTTCAACCACTTTGGAAAGTAGCATAGTCTTTCATGAAAAGGCTCCACATACAGCTCTCCTATGACCCAGCAATCCCACTTTGGGGCATTTACCCAAATGATAACAAACAAGACCACACTAAAGCTACCAGCACAGCTAAATTTATTGCAGCGTTATTTAACCTAGCTAAGATATGGAAGCAACCCAGATACCCCTCCCTAAATTAATGGCTCAAGAAAATGGATTTATACTCAGTGGAATTCGTTGCGTCCATCAGAAAGAATGGCATTGTCCCATTTGACCTGGGACAACGTTATATGAAGAAAAACAAAATTTTCTACCCACAGTTCTCTGAACCTTCAAATTTGGTGAAATTTGGATGAAACTAAAAGCAAGTTTTTAATCAATACCCTAAATAAAGAAAAGAGACACAATGCATCTCCCATGTTAACAGTTTATAACCATGGCATCATAACTAAATCATCCAAACTGAATTCTAGGCCATATGATTATACAGTGGCTGTTTTAACAAAATAATGTTTAATAATAAAATTAATATACATTTTGGCCATTAGGCAATGGGGAGGAATGGGAAACCACCTCTACGTTTTGTGAAATATGGCACACACAATTTAACATAATTGCACACATCTTGCCTTTCTTTGTTTTGAATAGAGAACGAAATATACATCTCCAGAAATAACCAAGTTACGCTTCGGTTGTCTTACTTTCCATTACATGCTGAAGAGATTTCAGAAGGAATACAAAAATCTGTTATATTTGTGCCCACAATCTTTCATATCATTCATGTTCAGTTCCCACAATTTATCTTAAAAAAATACGCAAATTGATCTATGAACTAAAGTAATCATGTAATATCAACATGTTCTAATGAAACATTACCTTTCTACATTTCACAAGATTGTATGGAAACCTGCATGATCTGATTTTGTGATTTTTATCATAGGGACAATGCAATAACCTCTCATAATCCACAAAATCTTCTGAAAAAGAAAAATACCTCCGGAAAATCAGTGTATTGGGAACATGCCAAGTCTTCAATGTTATTTCCCTTATGACTCTAGTTTAACTTAGGAATCTGTATTTGTAGAATATAGATTCAAAATTTGACAAAGAGTATTACTCTGGAATTTAATTTCTGATGTATTCACAGTTTCTAGTAGGGAGTTGTTACTTTTTAGCATTATGAAAAATATTTATTCTAGTTAAAATTTTTCACTGAGGTCAAGTTGAACTGTTAGCTTGTTTTATCTTCTGAGAGCATACATCCACTGAGCTCCACTTATTTAATTGCTTTCTTACATTTCAATCTAGAATATGCCCATCATTTACATTCGTTTTCACTTTTCAATCTAGAACATCAAAAGTCACAGTTATAATTACCAAAATGTCTAAACTTTCAGATTCAATCAGGCGAAATCTCATTATCCCATTATCTCAGCTCCTGTCAATGTACTTTGTTATTCCGAAAAATAGTGTGAACAAGACCATTTAAGATGATTTCCCCAAACAAATGTGTAAACATGCTTACCTTTTTCCATTGTGACAGGCAGATAAATATCAGCAAGTCCTGCGGATAAAATAAATTCTGAGAGAAAACATGACTAAGTACTTCAAAACCACATCTTAAATGTGGTTCCTCAGAGATATGAAAAAAAAAAACTGGGTAAAACCTATTAATCTCTAATACTTTTTGTTGCTAGACACGCTTGAATTGAAATACATTGATATCCTGTCTACTTCACAAATTATAACAAGCTATAGACATGAATAGCTTTTGAACTCAAAATATTTTGTATTTTTCAGGCCTTTCTACCTTATCAAATCAAACAGAGCATAATGCATCATTACAACTTTTAAGCGAATTTGGAAAAGGTCTTCTTAATTACGGATGTCTGAATAACAATGTCCTAATTCCAATGTACAAATGTCTAATACTATTGAAAATATGCACTTATGTGAATGAGGATTTGCTATTCTCATAGATACATTGTGAATTCCTCTTCAGATTATAGGATGAGTATGGAGTATTATTCAAGCAAAGGCTTCTTAGCGAAGACATGTATTGCAAAGCAAAGGTATCATGGAGACCCATTAGTCAATGTTTCAGATTGGGCTTTTTTTCAATGGGTATTGAATTTCAGTTGTGCAGTGTCTACTGGCCGTGAACCAGAGCCAGAAGACATTAAACATATGATTGCTTTGATGCACATAAATGTGAGGGGAATAAAAGTAAATTTCAAGTTCTCCAGAATGGAAATAGCTATTTTCTGGTCTAAGGAAGTAAAGAATTTTCATTCTTTTATCCATGAACAATTCTGCCTAATTGGTGAAAATTATTAGAACTACATGTGGGATGTCATGGGTAGAAAGTAAGAAAAGTTCCAGTCACATACACGAGCCATATAGATGATTTACATGTCTAAGATTTAAAAGAAAGAAGAGAAGGCAAGGACCTGATACCTGTGTCCTTCAGTTAACTGGATTCACCAAACAAGTCAGGATCTCCTCCTTCCTATGATGGACCATGTCCCAATAGTTGCTTTTCCACAGCAACAGCTACTTCTGTATAATGACTTCTCTGGGTGGGGTCACCATTATTGTGACGTAGCTCATAAACCTCACTTTCGATTTACGAACTGACAGAACTCAGCCACACTTCCGCAATGAGAGCAGAAGTGCTGACTTCCGGCCTGAATTCGGACGACAAATTCCAAATTCCTTTTACTATTCATTGGTGGACTCTGATTCGGTATAATAGAAATGGGTAAATACTCAGTAGAGAAATAATGTGAATGGATTTGTCACACTTTTCATCTTCACTGCAAATACTGATTCTTTGCAACTTGATCTGTCTAGATCTCTACACATCCTATGGTCTATAAAGCCACAATAAATCAATCTTTAGATATTATTTTTTCTTGTTTAGGGTCTTTCCTCATCAGTATTTTTATTTGGAGACAGTTTCAAAAAAGACACTTCTAGAACTTAAGCATCTTCTGCCAAAAAAATTCTTTAGCCTTCCTTGTTTTTTTCTTTACAGCATCTTTTGAAGAAAATGATTTAAAAAGACAGACAAAAAATAGCAACTGAAAAAAAAACAGATTATGCCATTCAAATGCCCTATTGATCTGAATGAAGTACAGGCAGCTTTACCACATGTGACTATTATTTCATTGTGAGTTCTTTTATTCTTTTTAAGTGTTCCAAAGAAATTATGATCCCTGACCGATACTGAATATATGAGCAGGATATAAAATTTGATATAAACAATATACTGTTTGACATTAAAGTGTAATAATAACTAAATGCTGTTGACCAAACTGTTAAAGAATGATGATCTTTTGTGCTATTCTCAAAGGTAGAATTTGATTGATGCAGAAAAATGAAAAGCCACTGAATTGAAGTCAAGTATAATGTTAACTTCACATTTATTAATGTTCAGAATGACTTAATCCCCACAAAAGATCTTGTCAAATGCATTCTGATTTGAAATAAAAAAACAAATGTTAGGAAATGGTTTGGAAACAAAAATGCCATAAGGGAAACAGAAAAAATATAACCAAAAAAACCACTTTCATTATAGTGCAATGTCCATCCAAAAGTAGGTGCAGCTTATCAACTTCAATGTAAGCAGTAATTCATCCAAGTGATAAGAAAATGAAAAGAAGTAATTTAGAGTTAGTGTTAAAATTGGGATTCATAGTGGGCAAAGAACTTCTGAGGAACTTTGCTTAGTATACCATTGTTTTGTGTGGTGTGGGTAGGTGCAAATGCAACTTGGCTACAGTTTTATTGGGCTGTAGAATATATTGTCTAAAATTCATGAATTTCACCCTATAGTATAATTATATGTATTGCTAGGTTCAATAGAGTTTTTAACAAATCAGGTACTTAAACAATTTGACATGTGTTCCCCGTACTTGTAGCTCTTATTTTGCTATGAGTAACTACTTAACTACTGCAATCTAAAGCTATCATACAATTTTCACCCATTTACTCAGTGATCACGTGTGATAGAATGATTATGTCAAAACTCTGGCAGTAGTGCATTCATGTCTAAAAAAATGTGTTGAAAATTCTCATTACATTATCAGTGTGCTTCCTTGAGTGGAGAATACATAAACATATTAAATTTGTATAGAACTTTAACTTTTTAATGATTTATGTGGTACTAAAAATAGTAAATAAATGGAAGAATACTATTCACTGTTAACACAACCATATTAATATATTTTCTGTGCAAAAGACCTTTCTATACCTTCTGTAATCTGGAAATAATTAACAAGGATATTCATAGAATTGTTATAAATAAAACAATTCCAAAAATAACACTCGTCTAAAGAGCCTAAAATTCTTTTCTGCTCTGATTGTCTTGTATATGCAAAAAGAAGTTCATTACAAAATTAGAATTCAAAGAATTAATAGATATTGTCATTATCATGTTTGAAAAAGATTTGAAGATGTAATTGGTAACACTAGTTTGTCATCAATTCTATTATTTATGTCTATTTTCTTTCTTTTTTTAAATTTTATTGTCATAGTGACCCACATTGAGATATAGTTATACAAGCTATGAGTTAAATTCTTGTTGAAATTTTTACCCTCTTCCTCATTTTTCTCTCTTTTTGCCATTATCCATTAACCCTAGAGTTGTACAGATCATATCCAACAGATTGTCTTGTGAGTATTGATCTTACACAGGATCCCCATTATCATTTGCCATACAATATTGTTTTCACACTAGTCATTGCATAAGTTCTATGGTTTAGATCTAACTTCTCACACTTTGTGTCATAGTGAACACATAAGCCTCCACAGAGTTTACAAAACTTTTGGAAATACATCACATTGATAAAACAGGAATTACACACTTTCTAAAATCAGGATATAATGAAGAAATACAATACAATGTTACTATCTTCGGAAGTATTTTATTTATGATTTTATGTGACTTCTGTACTCATTTGCTCATTTCCTAAGCTCTTGGAGTTCACACTGTGATGCGATCTGCGTGCTTGGATGAGACGACTAAGAGGAATTCATTCAACAAGTATATGAATATTCAAAAAATTTGAAGTAATATGATCCAAAATCTACAACATAATTACAAAAGATGTGTCATGCAAAATGCTGCCCCTATATTTAATTAGAGAATTGCTTGGTTTCCTTTGAAGTGTGAAAATGCAAATTTTTGTAAAGTATTAACAGTCAGTACTTAGTGATCGTATGGAAAAATATAGAATGATGTAGAATTAGTTTTATTTTCATAAATATATTAATCCGTCGATGTGAATATTGCAATTGAACAGTGCAATATTACGATTTTCAAAAGACTGATTTTTGATAAATGCTGTTTTAACTTACCTGTAATATCAGAACTCTAGGGAAAGGGAGTATCAATGTTGGTCAACTCTACATAGGTAAGGGAAATTAATACTTATCCTAACTGCATGATAAGAAGTGAGGAGTGTAGGCAGGAGTCATGCAAAAATTGCTTTATTTCAAATATAATTGCAATGTGCCAAATTTTACATTTGTATGTTTGGGTTAATCACATGAAAATTAAGGGAATATTGGTGCTTGCCTATTTAATATAACACAGACTTTGTTTTTGCAACTGAGGTGGCATATGTTGAAACAAGATTGTACCATGTCAAACCATATACTTCAGAAATATACAAGAGAGAATTACATGAAGAAATTGACACAAACATAGAAAGTTTGAAGATATACACATTAACACAGATCTTCACAAAGAAGCAAATCAATGATTTTAACAATATATTAAAAGCAGAAAATATTATTTTGGAATTTATATTTTTACACGTCCTCTCAGCACAAATATCTAGATTATTGTTATTCTTCCCCCCTAAAATATTGTACTTTAAACTGCCAATTATATGCAGAACCAGGTAAAATATTTGAACTATCATGGAGTCAAATAAAGCAGTCGTACCTAATTTTACCCTTGGTAAATTTTATTTCACACACACACACACACACACACACACACACACACACACACACACACACACATATATGATTCCTGATAATCTGACTTTTGGGATTTTCTCTCGAGGAAATTCGGGGAGAATGGAGTGTATTTCAGATTCACAAATGTAGTGCTGATGTATATTGACCAACTCTTAGAATTGTGAATGAATTTTCATGATTAAATTTACCTTCATCTGAAATTAAAAGTAGCTGGTGATTTTATAACAGCTCATACATTGTTGTTCTTGTTAGGTCAGATGCACATAACACCTACACCTAAAGACAAAATATGTGAGTATAATTCCTATTAACTGCATGAAATGTTGATCTTATTGGAGGACATACAGTTAATCATTATCCATTCCCATGAAATATATTAATTGAACAAATAAATAACTTAATTCAAAAAATAGTACAGATAATTTAAAATGTTACATATTTTCCTATGTTTAGGTAACACAAGATTTTTGGGGGAGTTGTTTCTCATATTATATTTATACATGACATATGCTTTCTTTTTCAGAATTGCCAATGATTTTTTGGTTATTGCTGATAATGTAGTTTTTGACTCATTAGGTGATTGTAAGTGTCAGTATCAGTCAGTATCCTCAGTCAGTATCAACCCTAAATTATTTGTTCTTCATTAAGGTTTCTTGTGTCCTTTTTTTGTTACTTTCCACTTTATTTCCCATATGATTGCCTGAATATGTGTTTGCCTTCTCTACTCCTATTCCCAGAGTTGTTTCATCATATTAAGACTGATTATTGCAGACGCTTAAATGCTTTCCTGCTTTCCTCAAATCAAAGGCCATGCTAAGTCTCCTCTAGTTCCATATTTAGAAACTATGTTGATATGAAGAAAATAGAAATTTTATTTCAGGAAATAATGAATGAAAATAGGTACTTTTTTTTGAAATCCTGTTTGTGATATGAAGATTTGCCAATATTTCTTCAGTGTACATTTTGACCTTAAAATTTAGCCATATTTGCTCAATTAATCCAGTGCTATTGGTGCATAGCATATGTATGATAAACAGCCAAATTACAGAAATATTAAGATGACCTTTACACATTTTTAATAAAAATTGGTTTCAATTGTATATTTTGCTAAATTTAGTAGAATATTTCTACATTACGTATTACATCGATAATTATGCCTGAAAATTCTCAGGAAGGTACTAAAAATTTGCAGATATTGGAAAGCTCATGTGCTGATAATATTATTTTTCCAGGTATAATTTGATACTTATCTGTGTACTATAAATAACTGCTTGGAAATATTTCTAAAGAGCTTCCTAGCAAAGATTAATGCTTAAATTTGGGGAGCTGACAGAAAATCGGGATAGTAATTTAATTCCATGATAGAATCAATACTACACTTCAGAGTATATTGGCCTGGTCTTTCAAACAAAACCAGTAAATAGGATGTGAGAATGAACTTCTAGGGGACAACAGTTAAGGTTCAGAAAATCTCTGAAAATGTGTACTGTTTACCTCCAAGAGTAAATTGAATAACATAAATGGATACACGTGGGAAGATTAATAATTGATGTGGCCACATTAAGATGTGTGTGAAAGATAAGTAAACCCAACCATAATAGCAGGAAGCCCTTCCATCAAATAGACATGTTATTTGCACTGGTCACATCCACTGTCACCTCTATATGGGCTGCTAATTATTGTTGTGCTGACATAATAAATTTCCTTTTCATGATCTCAGGTCCTTCATCAGCAAGCCAGTCTATGTCAAGTGAAATGCTCCCTTCTGGCCCAAAGATAGAAGGGAAGATTCCATTTCTGAGTACTATGATTTTCATCATAAAATTCAATGGAATTCTGATATATTTCAACAGAAGGGTGCCGTTGGTGTTTTCTTCACCTATAAATGATGTGGACTACTATCATAGTGTTTATGCCTACATTGAAGTGCTTTACGTCACTCTTATTTCGAAGGTTTCTTTGTGGTAGGGAAATAATTATTCTCTTTCCTACAAATATTCCAAGCCAACCCCCAAGCCCCCAACAAATAATTGATTGTAACATTTCAGCCCCTGAAACAAGGTGACTAGAGTGCAGAATACGTTCCTCATTAATGAAATTTATGGAGCAAGGAATGAAGTACTTGCTTGATAATATGAATGCGTGTGTCTATCTTAATGAATGTATCTTTAGCTAGGAAATATTTTACGTTGTGTATCATATATAAAATTATGCAAAACTTGTGCCTTAGAATATGATATTGAAGTATATGATATCATACCTGTACATATAAAACTGTTGTCAGAAATTTAAGGATTGTGAAGGGAAAATATGTCATGTTCTCATATAATGCCACAGCTCCTGTGGTTTTGCCAAACTACTACCGAGAGCAAGACAGAGGGAAGGATTCAATATAGTGTTTATTATATAGGAAATCAATCAAAATAGATATAAAGTGGCAGGTAATTCTTATAGCTTCCCATACCTAGAATTCCCATACAATACCTGTATTTAGTAGACCTTTTCTTGATAACAGCTGAAAAAAGAAATCAATTCACAAACATATTGGGATTTGAAACTGTGAAGTCCTTAATGATGTGTAATAGCCACTAGCCATAATGACTTTTTTCCCAAATTTCCTATATTCCAATGGCATCTTATACCAGTTATTCTTTTGCAAAAATCATTTGTCTTCAATTCAGGGCCCTTCCAATATCTCTAATGTCTTTTTGACCTCCATTTCAATATATGTGAAGGAATGAATATAAACAAAACACAAATGGTTATTTCATGAGATGTATCCTAACAAAGATACATGCTTAATGTTAGGCAAGTAAAATGTGAAGGGATACCATGCAAATACCTTCAGGTACAATTAAAAGCGATGTGACATTGCTCAAACAATAAAAGTTTTTTTATTCTTATATGGAGACAAAACAATTTTCATTGTACAGTCACAATCACATCGTGAAATATTATCAGGCAAATATGTTCATCAGGACAGAAATATATAGTATTTAGGGAATATATGCATACCACCTGCCAGTATGAACATGGACTTCGTTACGAACATTTAAATGATTTTCCATTAAGTTTGGTTATCATTTCTTTGTTAAGATTATTTTCTCAAATATGTATGACTTAGAGAATTCTATGCCAGATGTACACCAACATTTGGAATACTTGACTGGTATTAAGCCCAGGGGAAAAGGTTGAAACCAATGGTGCATTCATGCTTTCAATCTTCACTACCAAAGAAGAAATATAAGAAAATTATCATGGACGACCTATGATTAATGTATATCATGACTGAATAAAATCAAGGATTGTAGGCAGGCAAAATCTTCTCAGTGTTAAATTCAAATTTTCTAGAAATTTGCCATGCTTCACTTTATGGCTGTTGAAAGAGAGTAGGCAAAATTGTGACAAGATTCTAGTTTGTACACACACACCCACAGACACACACACACACACACACACACACACACACACACACACAAAGTTTTACATTGACAGGTAACAAAAATATATGATTACATGTACAAATCTGCTCACATAGGTATAATGGCAAATATAGGGTTGATTAAAACTTTAAGAGACAAATCAGCAAGTAACATGGTATCCTATTTTTCTAGTTCTCTAGTTATCGAATTCTCTTTTTAGAAGCCAAAAAATTATGATTCCATAAGATATTAAGGCATAAGGAAACAGGATTCATATTATCATGGAGTCACATTAAGTTTTCTAGCAACTGAGGAAGTTAGGGCAATATCACTGCTTCATCAAAACTTACTCTCTGAGTTTCAAAGAGTAAATGCAAAATGGTCCAAATAGAGAGTGAATAAAAATGAAATCGCCTTTCTTTCAGTGAAAATAATTCAAAGATTTTGGAAATACCGTTGGTATGGGACATTATTGATGAATATTGCTTTACATTTCTTTCTATGGTTGTTGTTTTTGCTGTTCATTGGACGTTAACTCTGTGCTTGGGTGCAACCTCAGAGCTCTTCACATCAAGGCTAATGATCCACCAATTGAGCAACAATTCCACTTCCAATTTTGAAATGATGAATTAGTTTTGTTTTGTTTTTGTTTTTGTTTGGGTGGGGGGTTCGGTCATGAGGCCAGAACTCTGAGCCTGGGCACTGTCCCTCATTTCTTCAGCTCAACGCTAGTGCTCTACCACTTGAGCCACAGTGCCACTTCCATCTTTTTACTTTTTGTTTAAGTGGTGCTGAGGAATCAAACCCAGGGCCTCAAGCATGCAAGGCAACTGCTTTCCTACTGCTCCAAGTTCAAGACCCAGGCACCCAGTTCAGGATTGGGGTTGTAAATTCAAAACCCAGGCTGAGAATTCAAGCCCATGCTCAGAGTTCAAGATCCAGGGCAACATTGCATGAATGCAATCCCGAGGCTATGAGTTCCACTTCCAGTCTCTGAGTTTAAGCCTAGACCATGAGGTCATGTCCCAGATCCTGTGTTCAAAGTCCAGGCTAAGTTCATGTCCCTGGCTTTGTTAATATTCCTGAGCACATATTCAACATGAAAACTGTGTGTTCAAGGACTTGACACTGAGTACAAGGTCCAGGGCAAGTTCAAATCCAAGTTTGTATGTTAAAGGCTCAGCACGTGAGTTCCAGTACCAAGCCTGAGTTCAACTCCCAAGTTCCAAGTACAACTTCCAGGCAGAATTCATGTCCCATCCAGTGTTAACATCCTCAACCCCATCTTTAAATTGAACACTCTGAGTTAAAGTCCCAATGCTGAGTACAAGATCCAGGTTTCCAGTTCAAGTCCCAGGTGGTGATTTCAAGGCCCAGCATGAAAGTACCAACCCGAAGCCTGAATTCAACAACACCCAAGTTCTAGTTCAAATTCCAGGTGCCATGTTCAAGGCCCAGGATCCCAGTTCAAATACCAGTTTTGAATGTTAAGCCAAGTCTTTGAATTTAGGCCCAGGCAGGAATTCAAGTCCCAAGCCATGAGTAAAAATCCCAGGTTCTAATTTAGAGTTTTAGGCTCAGAATTCAAGATCAAGGCCTCAACTTGAATACCCATCCCACAAATTCAAGCACAAGGTACCTAGTTCAAATACCAGCCCAAACTGAGAGATCAAAGTGCAGGCCAAGAGTTTCTGGCCAAAATATGAGTTCAAGTCCTAGCACCCCAGTTCATGTCCTAGGCAGCCTGTTCCAAGTAGTAGGCCACAGTTCAACTCCTAGATCCTAAGTTTAAGGCCCAGGACAAGTTTCAGTCCTGCTGTGATTTCAGTTTCTGGGAGGTGAATTCAAGGCCAAGGCTCTAGTTACAAGGCCTATCCTGAGTTCAAGGGCCAGGACATTGGTTCAAGGCCCAAGCAATAATTTCTGTTCTCAGACCTTGATACAGGTCCCAACTCATAAGTTCAAGTCCCAGGATTGCAATACAATGACCAGTCCCCAACTTAAATGCCCAAGCCTAGTATTCAAGGCCAATTTGTTATTTGTTCTGCCTAAACAACATCATACATTCTATGGCCCACATTCCCTCAATTAATCAGTCTTTAAGTATTATTATTTTCTTCACTTCTTCATTTCTCTATTTTCATGCTGAGAGTTATGAAAGTGTTGAACATGCTACTTTTGGTAAAACAAAACAAAACAAAAGAAAACAAAATATAGGCTGAATCTCTTGGACATTAGGAAAATGTTCATGATCATAAATCGGACCTGGGAAAAATAATAATAGTACATCACAAAATAAATCTTACTGTTGTAAATTTACTAAAGCATATTGACTAAGGTTAGGTTGATATCCTGTTTAATTATAAAAATTTCATGTTCGTTCTGTTTCTAATCTGACACAAAGTTCCCCATACTGTTGTAAGGATAGACTTTATCTCAGAATGACAATGTCTATTTATTTTGGTAAACAGGAATGATATTTATCAATATTTTTAGTAGAAGGTAGTTTCAAAAGAAGAAATTTTCAGAACTTATTCAACTATGTCAAAAACATTCCTCTGCCTTACTTGATGTGTTTCAACTTTCTATATACCTTTTTAATTCACATGTTACATTCATATTCATGTAAAGTACAAGTAAAATGGGCTAAGACTTTTTAAAGCAAATACTTCCAAATATAAACAATAAGAGCAAAAGAGACAAGTTCCCAGAATGTTTGTCGGATATATATGTATATATGTTTGTGTGTTTGTGGGTGTGCATGTGTTTGTGTATATAGACACACATATACATTTATATTTATAAAAATATTACAGTTAGTATATAACACAAAGCAAAAATATTTTTGTAGAAAGTATTAGGAAATTTCCTGGAATATAAATTTAGTTATATTTAGTTTGTGTAGTTTGTAGAATTTTCACCTAAAGCCTCGATTGACAGGCTTATCCAGAACACAGGAAATTAAGTTAGCTATTATTAAAAATATTTATTATTCAATGATCTAAAAAATAGAATGAAATCCTTTAATGTCAAATAGCAGGTGGTCCATTGTATATGTCACTCTTCTAGTATTAGGTAAATTCCCTAGCCATAGTTTTAATAAATAGCAGTAATTTTATTTAAAAATCTCCTACCAAGTGTTTTGGGGTTAATATTCAGAAAACCTTGAGAGAATAAAGACTTAAGGATAGTGGTAATATGTATTTCTCAGTGTCAAGTTACTTCATGAAATATCTAGTGTATCTGAACAAAGTGCTGAAAATATAAGGAGTTGTATGAAAATAATAAGGAAAGGAAAATGTGGGTTTTCAAAACTCTGTGTTTGCAATTGTTTTCTGAACCTGAATAACAAGAATTTAAATATGCTATGTGTAGAACAACAGAACCTTATGTGATTCAATTCTAACAAAACCAAGAAGAGAGAAAAGTATTACAAAACCATGATTTCACTTTAAATGGAGAATCAGGCAACATCCCTAAGCAAAAACCAAAACATGGACACTTAGGTACTGATAAAGGAAAGGATGGTATGGGTGGGCGTGATATCTCATGAAGCAGAGCAGGAGCCCTCTCTGAAATAGACAGAAATGCCATCCATCAGATGGCATCTGACCAGCAAAGATGAGGTTTTGTTTCTATTGTGGATGTGTTCATCATCTTGTGATAGGAGAAATCGAGCTCATGTAAGAATCAAGATCTCCAGGCTTCCAACCAAACATGGGCGTTTCTCAGTTCAGTCCAAGTATAAGAAACATCCAACATGTGCTTATGCTTCAATGAACAACATTTCATTTCAGTGCCTGGAGTTCTAGATGGATTGCTCACTGTTATTGACCAGCCTGCAATCTGATCCTCATTCTAATTCCTTCTACTAAGCCAATGCTCTTTTCTTTCTCACCATTGTGTAGGCTACCCCATACAAGATAGTTTTGTGAACTCCATTTTCACTGAAAGTTATAGAGATAAAATAGACACTACATTTGAAATAACTAAGCACAATGCACAGATGGGATAGGCTTCAACTGGTTTTCTTTATAACAGTAGCCGACTGACAGCTACAATTACCAAGAATTAGTCCACATAGTATGTGTTGGTAAAATGTAATTTGATAGGACAGTGGGACTCATGAAGAAACAGAAAAAAATCACTGAAGTTTTATTGTAGTCAGTGATATACAAGGATTTATGAATATCCGGAATTTGTTTTAAGAACATCAGGGCCAAATGTGAACACAGGATTAGTAAGAAGGAATACATTAGTAACAAGAACACAGGATTAGTACCATTGCTTTAGTAACATACATTAGTAAAAAGAACACAGGATCACCAATTAGAATAACAAAATTCAGAGGACACTATGTTGGAAATGAACTTTACTGAATTGGGGTGGAGCCATAGTAGTGGAGACAGAGGCTTGAAAGTATATTAGGAGAAAACAAAGGAGTGGGTAACAGTGCTCCACAAGAAATGTACTCATTCTGACCTAACTGTAACTCCTCGGTACCGCATCTATTCAAGAAAAAAAATTAATCAAAAAGGGCAAAACATACTACCAGCAAATATACAGGAAATGAATATTTAATCCAAATGCGCTATTACTCTATATGTGGTAGAGAGAGTTTTATCGTATGTGACAACAATTGCATTGTGAGATATTTGCTCTTTTTGAGTTCTCAAAGGAAAATAGGATTTCCTGAAAGGTACTTAAACTATGAGCAGGATGTAAGGTTGTTATATACAATTTGACATGAAATTGTATTATTCCCTAAATGCGGTCAAAAAATCAGTGTGAGCCCATCGCTGGTGGCTCATGCCTGCAATCCTAGCTACTCAGGAGGCTGAGATCTGAGGATCGCGGTTCAAAGCCAGCCCGTGTAGGAAAGTCTGTGAAACTCTTATCTCCAATAAACCACCAGAAAACCGGAAGTGGCACTGGACCTCAAGTGGTAGAGTGCTAACCTTGAGCTTGAAGAGCTGAGGGACAGTGCACAGGCCCAGAATTCAAGACCCAGGACCACCAAAAAAAAAAAAAAAAACCTGTGTGAAAGACTGACCATCTTTTTAAGATTCTCAGGGGGGTTTTCGATTGATTTAGGCAGAAAATTGAAAAGCAATTAAACCAATGTGAAATATAATATAAATATAATATAATGTATATAATATAAATGTAATATGAATATATTTATGGATATTCAGAATGAGTTAATCACCCGAAAAATTCTAGTCAAATACATTCCCGTTTGAAATAAGAGAATAAACCTCATGAAATAAGCAGCATACATTTTGGTCTGGAAATAAAAGCATCTTAAAGAAAAGAAGAAAAAAAGAAAACAAAAGGAAAACTAAATAACGACAATAAAAACACAACACTTTAATCATTATGCAATGTCCAACAAAGATACAGGATAATTGATCTACTTTATTATAAATGTTAAATCATTCAAATGACAAGAAAATGACAGGAAATACCTTAGAATTAGACGTAAATTAGAAATTGTTCTTGGCTAAATGAACTTCTGAGCAAATTGATTTTGTAAAACAGTTAATATTTTTAAATTGTGAAAATACCATACAAAGGGTTTACAAATACATGGACAAAATAATGAGTACAATTTTTTTTTTATTGTGAGAGTACCATACAGATGCGTATAATTACATGGGTAATATCGAGTACATTTCTTATCAAGCACTGTAGCCTCCTCCTTTGTTTCCCCATACCATCCCTTACCATCTCCTACTCACCCCACCTCCACTCCCTTCCCACCCATTTTTGGGGGTGGTGTGTGTGTGTGTCTGTGTGTGTGTGTCTGTGTGTGTGTGTCTGTGTGTCTGTGTAACTTGCCAATAGTTCTAACATGTTGTGGATTGATTCATAAAATTTATGAATTCCACCACATCAACAGGTAGTGTAATTTTACATATTGCTTTTTCCCATGTAGTTTTTGACAAACCACATTCTTAAAATATTAAGCATATGTTCTTTCTCTATGTAGCTCCTTCTTCAATACGAGTAACTACTGCAATCTAAAGTGTTTGTACTATATTAATCAAATTAGTCTCATATCTGTAATAGAATGATTCTGTCAAAACTCTGGCAGTAGTCAATTCTTGTCTAAAAGTTTTCTTGAAAGTACTCATTCCATTGTCAGTGTACATTCCTGTGTTTGGAACACACATATCCTTAGGAAATTTCTGGAGAACATCAGGTTTTGTAATGACTTATTTGGTACTAAAAAATACCTGAGTTAGAGACTATTACTCATTGGCAACAATAGCATATTTATATATATTCTGTGCAAAACACCTTAACATGCATTCTGTAATGGGGAAATAAGTGGCACGTATATTCATAGGGATTGCTATAGATACCAATTCTGAAAATAGCACTTGTCTTGGCTTGGAAAATTGGCACAGTGGTAGAGTGCTTGCTTTGCATTCATGAGGCCCTGGGCTCGATTGATCAGCACCACATGAACAGAAAATTCCAGAAGTTGTGCTGTAGGTCAAGTGTAGAGCAGTATCCTTGAGCTTTAGAGGCAAGCAACAATGCTGAGACCCAGAATTCAGGTACCACAACAGACTTAAACAACAACAAAAACAAAAATCCCTTGTACATCAAAGTGTGAAGCATTGAATATTCTATGAGGAGAAGAATAAAATTAATTGATTCAAGAAGTATATCAATTTACAAAAAATTGTCAAGTTATATGATACAAAAAACTTCAATATAGTTACAAAAGGCCTGTGATAATAGGGCATAATGGTGTCCCTATGTTTAAACAGAGAATCACTTTTTTTCCTTAAGAAGTACACAATGTTTATGAAACCATAACTGTCACAGTAAGTAGTTATAATAAGGAAAGATATTGTGTGGTGTATGATTTATATTTTCATAAATATATGAATGTTACCTCTTCATGTGAGTATTACAATTTAACAGCACTGACTTCTGTTTAAAAAATATTTTTAACATACCAAAACCTCAGAACACTACTGAAAGGGAATATCAATAGCTTCAAACACTGTAGATGTTAGAAAACTCAGTGGTTATCCTAATAGAGTAGTGTAATCACAAGACAGGTAAAAAATAATTTACTTTTGATATTATTTCAAGGTTCCATACTGCACATATTTATATTTGTTTAGATCCGATTACAAAAATGTGAACATCTCCACTTCCCTAAATATTGTAAAAAAGTTTTTGAATTTGCAACCAAGGAGACATCAGCTGAACCCAAGATTACATCATATCAAACCAAATATGCCAGAAACATGCACAAGAGAGAATTACCCAAAGTAATTGACACGAAAGTGTACACATTAATACAATTCACCACAAAGAAGCAAATCAAAATGATTTAAACAATTCTTGGGGGAGGGGGGAACGGAAAGTATTAATTCAGCCACTATATTTTCACATGTTCTCTCATCACAAGTATCTACATTTTGTTATAGTTCCCTCCTACTTTCTTCCCTCCCACTCTCAGGAAATGTGCTTGCTTTTTCGATTTGTCTCTCCAGAGTAGCTAAAAAGTTGCCAGGACAGATTATTGCAGAAGATGTTTAATCCTTTCCAGTTTTCCACAAAACAAGGGCATAAATATGTCTTCTCTAGGCCCATGTTTATAAATTATATTGACAAGAAAAACTAGAAATACTACCTCAAGACATAATACCTCTGAATAAGTTCTAAATTCATTTGAAGTGCTGATTTAGATATGATTTCTGAATATTTATTCAATACATTTTTTGAACTTATATTTCAGTAATCTTTGTGGAATTAATCCTGTGACATTAACTGGTACATATGAAGGATAAGCAGCTAAATTCACATAGGTATTCATATAATTCAATAATTTTAATAAAATTGTATTTTAAAATGTATATTTTGTTTATTGTATTTCAAAGAGCCTTCTACATGGTGGATCACACTGTGAATTTTGCAAGCAAATTCTCAGGAAACTGTATTCTCAGGAAAATGTTGTCCTAAAAGTTCATGTGCCTAGCTTATATCATTTAAGAAAGCGTATTTTGACACTTATTTGCCTGTTATTAATAACTGTGAGGAAATTATGTTAAATAGCTTCCTAGCAAAGATATAGGTTTAAATATGGGTAGTTGATGGAATATGGACCAGGTATTTATTTTTTTGTTTTTATTTTGATGTTTTAAATTATGAAAATACCATACAAAGTGATTACAATTAAATGGGCAAAGTAAAGAGTGTATTTCTTATCAAAAATAGTTGACGCTTCCTTTGTTACCCCTTTCCATTCCTTTTCATCTTCAAACCCCTGCATCCGACCTCTTCCCATACACACACCCCCACCAGCCAACGTTGTAAAGTTCATTATCGACATACCATCTTGTACATCGCATTGTTGCAAATGGTCTACCTGTATGGCTATTTAAACAATTCCTTTCCCCTCCCCACATTGTACCAACATTAAGTACTGTATAAACTGTGGTTATACCGTGGGGGAGGGACAGAGAAAGCAATAAAGAAATATCTTGTACATATGTTAAACACACTAGGAAGAGAGAAATTTAGAGAGAGGTTCTATGATTATATGATAGAAACACTGCTTTTCAGAGTGGAATGTATTGACGTGACAATCCAATCTAGAGAATACAAATTGATATTGAACTTATAGGAAGACAACTGATACTCAGAAGAGCTCTGAATATGAGTAATGTTTAAAACTGAGAGGAAAAGGAAAAATGTAAACTGATATCATGGAAATAAATAACAATTTTTGCACATTTAGGGGTATGCTGCTTATCTAAGGATAAGTGGACTGACCAAAGACAGCCTGCAGCCCTTCAATCAAAAAGACATTTCACTTGCAGCGATCAATTCCAGTTTCTCCTCTGTATGGGACCTCAATTATTGTTCGATTGTCATAATAATATTCTCATTCATAATTTCAGGTTCTTCTTCATCAAGCCAGCCTTTGTCAATTGAAATGCTCCTTTCTGGCCCAAAGACCAAAGGTAAGATTTCTTTTCTCAGTGCTATAGTTTTCAACATAAAATGCACTAGAATTCCATCAGGCTTCAATAGAAGGGTGCTGCTAATATTTTTAGCCTCTAACTCATCTGAACTATGATCATACTGTTTATAGCTACATAGAACTGCTTTTACATCACTCTTGTTTGGATAGTCTGTTGGTTCTAGAGAAGTATTCAGTTCCCTAAAAATATTGCCAGAAAAAAGATAACATCTTTGTTTTATTTCAGCCCCTGAAACAGGATGATCCATAATGAAGTTTATCCAGCTAGGATTGAAGTAATTGCTTGCATATATATATATATATATATATATATATATATATATATTCTGTACATAGTGTAAAATATTTCCTAAAATACCATTATTAATATATATATACTTATATATGCACATATATATACATATGTGTGTGTATATATATATATATATATATATATATATATATATATATATATTCCGGTCAATTGATAAAGCCTTTGCCTTCAGCTGAAGAGCACAAGTACAGCATGCAAGACCACAGTTCAATACCCACAACCAAAAAAAAATGAAGAAAAAAAAGAGAATGTGACATCAAAACACACAGCAAATAGTGGAAATAAAACAATAATATCAGTATTTGATAATTTATGCACAACCAAGAGCCAAATGACCTGTAGAAATAGTATTTGGAAGGTGCACAAAATGTTACATTTTCATTGATATCTCCTAAAGGGAATCAGATGCAGTAAAATAAAGCAGGATTCTCCCATAAGAAGGAGGGAAACATCCACATTGGTTTGTTTTTACAAACAATTTTAACCTTTTTGACTATGTCCCTGGAGATTATCTTTGTCTTTGTCATAGGGCTAAGAATGGTCATTTCCAGTTCATGACCTCAGGACTATCAGATCAACCTGTGCATCAGTCAATTGAAACTTAAACATGGCACAGACAACCCAACAAGTATAAATTATGGTCACTCTATAATTTATTTAATTTCATCCAACTGTGCTATTATTAGGACATATGTGCCTTGTTTAAGTTTTCTGTGTGTTCCAATATTCGCCAAACAGGTATTGCACCTTTCCTTGGATTATTTATTGCTTTTGAACACAGAACACCGCTTTATTCTCTTCCACTTCCTCTGCAGAAATAAAAATAGAGGAAATTTTACAGTTGTGTTATAGCATTGATCACAGCATAAAATACAAAATCAGCATAACCAGTGTAGTTTGGAATCTTAAACTGTGTGTGTAGATAGACAATATGAATGGAGGACTTTTTATGAAAGATGCCAACCAACTGTGACACAGAACATTTGGGACAAAATTTTAAGTCCTCTGAATGATACGTGAAGTCCTGTAATTCTCTAATATGGCAGGAAGAGAAATGGAAAAATACAAAATCATGTCTTCAATTCTGGAAGCAAATACATCACAACGTCTGGATGAAAATTGGCAACAAAGAGTACTGTTACATATTTCACACTGCATATATGGCATTCTTCTTGCCAATAAAGATATAGATAACTTTAAGCAATAACCTAGAATACATTCTTTTTTCAACTATACATTTGTAAGGGTATGCTCTCAATACCTATATATCACTTTATTACTCATATTATTTTTTATCTGGAATTTTATCCTTGAGGGTCTGTCCATCAATACTCTGTTATACTAAATCATAATTTTTCATGTGAAATTATGTCAACGTTCATTAGAATCATTGAAACAGAAAATCCATGATTGAGTTGCATTATTGTGATGTCATATTGCAGTGGAAGAAGCAACAAAATGGATGTAATAATATGACACATTGATGTACACAATAATATATAGCATTCTTTGTATATTTTCATGAAGCTCTGGAACCACATCTAAATTATTAAGCCTATATTCTTTTGACTAGAATATGTAACTCCTTCATCAAGAATAGAAAAATAGTTTCAGATTGAAAAGTAGCCAATTAAATCTGAAACCTTATTGTGGATGTGTAAATCTAGCAAGGAGGACTTGTCAATTTGATGCCACAATTGTATTTCTTTTTTTATTCCCACAGTTGATTGAGAAATTGCAAGAATTATATGTGAGTTTTAATTGCAGATGATTTTCTTCAAAAACATTGAGTTGTATTTTGAACTCATTGAATTTAAAATGTTGAGAATGGAACTCTCTTTCAATTTGCAGATACATAATTAGTAGTAATGTTCCATGGAAGTAACTAGACCACTTACAGAGGAGAAATATGAATGCCTTTTATTGCTCTATGACACCATATAAACCAGGTATTTTTAGGACAAAACAATTTTGAATTTCCTATCTCGTTAATTTAGAAAAATTAATAAACTAATTATATTATCAATTCAACAATTGCAGATCATTCAGTGAGTTCTGGCAAAAGAAATAAGACTGTATGATTTGGAAGGCCACAACTCTTCTGTAGAACGTTCGCTTACTATATGTAATAGCACAACTTCATATCATTTACTGACAAGTCATCAAAAGAAATATTAGAATGATACTTGTTTCTATCTCCTCAACTTCTCTGGTTTTAAACTAAATAGACTTGGAAGAGGAAATAAATACACCACAGGGATGCATGGATAAAAATGATCAAACTTCAAGTAGAATTTAAAATGACAATTCTTAAAACCATAACAAGGACAGAATAACCAAATGTAGGTTACGTGAAAAAGTAACAAAACTGATAAATCTTAGCAAATCAGGAAAGAGATAGTGAGTTAAGAGCAATGGAGAGAGAGAAAGTACTGAAATGAGTGAAACCAGAGATGAGATATTTATCCTTATGATTGAATCAAGATATAGAAAAGGATATGGGAATATTGGAAAAAGCCAGTAAAATAAAGCCCAGCATGAATTTATTTATATATATATGTATATAGTAAAAATACTGTACAGAGGAGTTACAGTTACATAAATATAGTGATGAGTGCAATTTTATCTATCATTGTTGCCTCCCACTTTGTATTTCCTATACCATCGCTTCCTTCCCCATCTCCCCAACTACTCCCTCCCACCTAGGTTATAAATTTCATTTTCCACATACAGTCTTGGTCATCGCCTTGTTACAATGGGTCAACCTTTATCCAAATTAGAACATTTTGTTTTATCCCTTCCCCTCCCCAAATAAGACAAATGTATATACAAGAGGCAAGACAGTGGAATATAATACAGTGAAAATAGGGGTGGCAGAGGAATATATCAAAGAACCAAAAAATTATATACTTCATTTTAAATATATTAAAACCGTAGCATAGAAAAAATACTATGTCCCTAAATTTATGATCATTTCTCTTACCACCAACATGTATAAAGAATATATTATACATAATTAATATAGACATGGAGAGAGAGAAAAAGCCTTTGACTTATTTGTTTGTCCTAAGCTTATACTAGTTATTGCAAATAAAGGAAACCATGTGACCTATGTTTCTTTGGGTCTGGCATACTTCAATTTGCATAATTTTTCCAACGCTTTACAGTTCCCAGCCAATGGGGCAATGCCATTCTTTCTGCTGTAGGCATAGTATCCATATATATATATATATATATATATATATATGTATAATTCATATACATAGAGAAAGAATTAATATATGTATATATAGAATTCATATATACACATATATATATATATATATCACATTTTCTTGATCCATTCATTTACTGAGGTGCACCTGGATTGGTTCTATATTTTAGCTATGGTAATTAATGCTATGATTAACATAATAGTGTTGGTAGCTACCGATTAGTCTTGCTTGTGATCATTTGTTTAAGTGCCCAAAAGGATATTTGGTGGGTCGTAGGGGAGCTCTATGTGGAGTCATTTCAGGAATCACCATGTTACTTTCCAAAGTGGTTGAACAAGTTTATATTCCCACCTACAATGTAGTAGGGTTCCCTTTTTTCCACATCTCCTCCAGTATCTGTTACTAGATTCTTTTGTTATAGGCATTCAAACTGGGTGAGGTGAAATCTCAATGTTGTTTTGATTTGCATTTCTTGTATGGCTAGAGAAGTTGACCATTTCTTCATGGGTCTTTTGGCGTTTCTTATTTCTCCTTCAGTGAAGTTTCTTTCTAAGTCATTGGCCCACTGATTGACCAGGCAGTTCTTTCAGGATTTGTTTTTGGACAATTCAATTGTTTAAGTTCTAATAATATTTTATTTTATTTTATTTATTATTTTTGGGGGTGGGGTCTAGACGTGGCCCTGTAGTCTGGGCCACGGCGCTGTACCTCAGTTCTTCTGCTCAAGGCTAGCGCTCTACCACCTGAGCCACAGCGCCACTTCTGGCTTTTTTCTTTTTGAGTCTGTGATGCTGAGGAATCATACCAAGGGCCTCAGGCATGCAAGGTCAGCGCTCTAACACTGAACCACCTTCCAAGACCCTCTAAGTATATTTTAGATATGAAATCCTTGTCCATTTTATGGCTAGTAAAGATCTACTCCCAATCCCTGGGCTTTCAATTGATCTTGTTAGCTATGTCCTGTGCCATGCAGAAGCTCTGCAATGTCATGCAATCCCATTTTTCCAACCTTTCATTGACTGTTGTGTGAATGGAATGTTGTTTACCCAAAAGCAACATGCATAACAATTCGTAACATAGTAAAATATACTTGCAAAGTTGAAATGGATGAAGGTGTCTTCACCAGTATCATGTCATTTACCCAAATTATAGTTCAGTTTTGTAACTGGATTAACCAAGTTCTTAAGAACGATTTAATGTATAATTTGAGGAAAGTAAGGGAAAATTGAGACTCGCTTTCATAGATTTCAGTTATGTTTATACAGGGAGAAATCATTTTAGTTGTGTAGTCAGTTGCTTGAAGTTCCTGTAAAATAAAGAAATAGAATAGGAGAGTGAACTTGTGAGAAACCAAACCAGTGATTTCGAGAAACTGAGGACAAAGTGTGGTATTTATGTACAAGAGTGGGTTGAAAAACAAAAACGAGTATATGCTAGAAGATTGAAAATAAATTGATCCGTTCTGGGGTGTGTCAAAATAAAATGATCAATCAAGCAGAGAAGAAATCCTTACCCTCTGGAGAGAGAAGGACTAACATCAAGTAGGTATCTCACCAGCAGTGGTCACTTGCTTGCAGTGTGTCTTGAGGATGGGGCTACAGGTATTCTATTATGATAGAAATATAATATCTTTGTCATGATTACTCAACATAATGAACATCATCCCACCTCATAGCAAGTCAATGGTTCCCTGCAGTTACAAATGTTAAAAGCGAAAGTTCCACAGCATGCTCTATTTTTCCCCTTGTTGATTTCCTGAGAACACTGCTGTTGTTCAATAGAATTGAATATCTGGTGGATTTCCTACCCTTCCTAACTCATATATAATAAGATCATTATAAGCTGGCTTCCAGTGGTTCATGCTGATATCCTAGTTCCTCAGTATGCTGAGATCTAAGGATAACAGCTCAAAGCCAGCCCAGGCAGGAAATTCCGTGAGACTCTCTTCTCCAAGAGAGTACTAGAACACTGGAAGTGGCACTGTGGTTCAAGCAATAGAGCATTCCTCTTGAACGGAAGAGCTGAGGCATAGCTCCCAGGTCCAGAATTCAAGTCCCATGACTGACATAACAAAAATAAATAAATAATAAATTAGAAGGATCATACTGCATATATATATATATATATATATATATATATATATATATATGCTTGTGCCTACCATACAGTCTGGATTGATGGGTGCACTAATTGCCAATTAGGCTTTTATTCTTTTTATGGCAGTTTGCATAAGAATAAGGAATCAGAATTTCATCTATTATAAAATAGACATAAATTTGTGTGCATATAGTGCAGTAGAAGACATTCCTTCATAATGACCCCACAAAATTGTTGATCACCAACTAAAGACATGTCCTCCAATGAGAAAGCTTTTCACTAATATGTCATTTATCCAAAATTTACCATGTTCTTCCACCTTGACTATGAGGTAGCAGGAACTAATTCAGTTCCTTTTAAAAAATACTTTTTATTCTAAAAATTGTGTAGTGAGGGGTTCGAATTACATGATTAAGGTAATGACTAAGTTTTCTATGGAGCATTGTTACTTCCCCTACATCCCCTCATCCCCCACCCCTCAAATTGTGAAATTGGTTTTCAATTTAATGTCTTGTACGTCTCATTGTTACAATACATCAACAAGTTTTTCTGTTTCAGCTTTTTATTATTTTCCTTCCCTCCACAATTTAGAAAATAAAATATATGTACGAGGCAGGCCACTGTCATCAAATACAATGAAAACAGGGATAAAACTCGGGGAAGAACATTCAAGAAAAACAAATCACATAGAAAAGTTTGGAATCATGAGAAACAATAGCAAGAAAGTAGAAATAAGTTGTGTCCCTATCTAGGGGTTCATTTCTTCTTATACGGTGACATTTACACAGTTTTCGAACTTTTCTGCTTCTCCTTAACTTATACTATTTAATGCAATAAGGGAAATGATGGGACCTGTGTTTCTTTGGGCCTGGCTTACTTCACTTAATATAAATGTTTTCCAAGTCTTTTCATTTGCTAACCAATGAGGTGATGTTATTCATTCTGATGGAGTCATTGAATTTGTTTCTAAATGAGGATTAGAAGGATAAATGTGGGAATAGTGAGGAATAGTGAATGTTGAGAAAAAATTAGTTTTGTCCACCCTTGATTACAAGTAATTGGTAAATGTCTTCAAACAGGGAGTATTATATGAGAAATATTTTTCAGTGTGTAGATACTAAATAGTGTGTAGAAACTCTAATTTTCAAACAAAGAGGTATATATTAGCACCCATTTAGAGGTTTATCGATTTTTATAATGCAGTGGTTAAAAATGAAAAACACTGGCTATTAATATAATCTCATTTACATGAATCAATTCTGTCCAACTGAAAGATAATTTTTCTACAAAATCTTTAATATCTTGTGTACATGGTTATAGATTTTACATGTCTCTGATAATTTACATTTTCCTTCCTCATTGATATAGAAGTTTCCTCTTCAGGAGGAAGCAGCATCAAAGTGGAATGGCATACTTCAGTGCAAATTTTCTCTTTGGAAATGATGCCAAATTTCTTCAATGTTGTTTAAATACCCGTGGATACTTTTTTAGTGACTACTATGCTATTTCATTAGAGAAGAGTAAGAGTGAGTTCCAATGGCTAAGAACTGTAATCCCAGGTACTCAGGAAACTGAGATCTTGAGGTGGAGGTTCAAAGCCAGCAGGGACGGGAAAGTCCATGAGAGTTTTTCTCCAAATCACCAGGAGTAAATTGAAAGTGTCACTCTCTCTCAAGGGGCAGAGCTTAAGGCTTGAGCTAAAGTGTGCAGGGACAATGCCCAAGCCCACACTACATACTCCCAGACAGACAAAAAGAAAAAAGCAAGAAAAGAAGCATTTACAATATTTCTGTGTAACACTGAAGTACTTCAAATTATTAACTCCCTTATGATGAGATGGCATTCATTTTTTTAATTTTATTTTTTTATTGTGAAAATACGATACAGGAGAGTTACAATTACATGGGCATGATAATGAGTACATTTCTTATCTCATTGTTTCAATGGGTCCACCTGAGATGGGATTTTTGTAGGAATTGAATAGAGAGCTTTGCCAAATTGCAAAGATCAGACTCAATCAATTCAAAATTTTCCTTAAAAAAATCTCAAAGTCATTACTATAGGGTTTCCATATGAGGGAGTCTGTGTGATATTAAAGGCCTTTTCCCACATATATCTTGATTCCTATCAATGTGTTAAGACATATCATGAGTCTTCCTTGGAGGTTTTACTGAGAGCAGACATTTAACAATGCCCAAATGAAACTTTGAGAATATTGAGACCCCAATACGGAACTTGGAATTATGCCTCCTAAGAATACAAAAGTTATATGACTGTTTTTTCTTGCAATGACAGGGACAAGAGTTACAGGCAAATGTCAATGTAGATTTTAAAAACTCAGTTTTTTTTTTGGATCTTAGGGGAAGTCATGAATCTTGACTATTTTACACAATAACTGTGCCTAATTGGAGAACATTCAGTCAAACAAAGTGTGGTATTGAAGGGTATACCAGACATAAGTGGGTCTTTCAGGAACACCTTGGACTTATCCAAGAGCCCATTAATTAGCATGCCTAGGTTGTTGGGTAAAGAAAGAAAAGTGAGTAAAGGACTATTTCCTAACTTGTAAAAGTAAGTTCACCACACACAGTAGTTACATTTTTCTGGGAATAACACCTTCCATTTCACTTATTAATAATGTAAAATATCATAAACAATATAGTCAAGGTACAATATTTGGTCCCTAACACAAACTTCCAAACAACGTCTGTTTTCCAAAAAGATGGGTAGGAAAATTATATGGATTTTTTTAAACCACCTAATATTGCAAGGTATTTCTGGACACAAGATTCTAAATCATCTCAATATTTTTCATCGGACACCTAATCTGCAGCAGAAATCTGTGACTTATACCCATTTTCTGTGGCAGGGAAACAAATAGGCTCTTGCTCGTGTATAACAAATATCAGCCAATATTTATGACTTTGGGTGAACAATATTCACTCTTTGAAGGTTCCATATTTTATTCAGAGAATCTGTGACTTACCAGACAATAATATGTGCTCCATTTCAGAAATGTTGCACTATATTACTAAAATGCTCTTGGAATATTAATTTGCAAATTTGGATTGTAATTGAAGACCAGTTCATGAAACCATAGCTAATGAATATTTGTTTTCAACTTGTGTGTAATTTGCCTCTCATATTGAAGCACCCCCACACACTCCCTTATATAGTTCATTTGGCATTCCGGGTCCACAACATTCCTATTGCTAAATGGAATAGACTTTGAAGTATATTTTAGGAAGATCCCCCTTGTGAAAAAATATTTATCATTGGTTAGCTTGCTATGTAATCAAAAGTCGTGAAGTATTTGAGTCCAGATGAGGAAGATTTACATGAGAGAATCCTGCTCACATGTAAAATAGGTGTGAAAATATGAGGGTTTGGGGGCATATTTGAGCATCAGGTCTCTTATAGTTTGTAATATGAAATTATTATTGGGATTCCCACAGAAATATTTGAATAAAAATGATTTCAACATTAATTTGTCAGTGTTGGCTTGGAACCTGGTAAATTAGGCAAACCTTTTCTAGGCTTTTAGGAATGTCAACAGATCAGAACTATATCCACGTGTCTGTATATGTAATAGGACCCATCGACTTAAGTGTCTACATGTAAATTTATGAGAATTGAGACGAGTGTATTTATCAATACTCTTCTTTTTAAGGGAATGGTAAGGTGATGTACACAGGGATTAGAATTATATATGTAAGCAATAAACAAGTACTGGTCTCATCACAGGTTCTTACCCATTGTTCATTTTTACTGGATTTCAGCCTAAAATCTCTATCTCCTCCAACCAGGCGTTATGTTTATTCCCAATATGTAGTTTTGTTGGGATTCTTTTGACATGTTTCACACATTGTGCTTAGTCTCAGAATTAGATGTTGCCCTTCCCATGCCTAATTCTCATTAATTTATATGAAATACAGTATGTACCAAAATCCAATACAGTGGCAACATTGTATAAAACATAAACTACAGGAAAAAGGCAAGTAAAGAGGTATAGATTCACATAGCACATTTTAAAAAATCAAGAAAGTGAAACCAACTGATTTTGTACTTCACAGTTTATTTTGTTTAACCAAATATTCTATGGTCCAACGTATATTACTATTAAGCTATTGTGATCCTATTCTAGGACTACAATGGGCATATACAAGTTTTTAGAAATAAGAGAATCTATGGAGTCTATGTTCCTTGGGTCTGGCACACTTTAATTCATGGTTTTTTTTTTTTTTACGATATTTGCATTTCCTAACAAATGGCACTGTGCCATTCTTTCTAATGGAAAATAGAATTCTGAGGTGTTTATACCCCACATTTCCTAATCCATTAATCGACATTCAGGCATCTAGAGTGGTTCCTGATTTTTACTCTGCAATGAACATAACTTTGCCATTCTAATGAAATGTGGTGCAATTTCAATGTTCAATTGATTTGTCTGTTTTTTATTGTCAAAGTTTTTGAGCATTTCTTCCTATGTCCTTAGGCCATTCTCAATTAGCCATCAGTGAAGTCTCTGTTTAAATATTTAGACTTCTTTTCATAGAGCGGGTGTATAGTTCAGGATTCATTGGGGCTGAGGGATTTGACTTGTTGAATGTTGATTATATTTCAGTGCTAAGACACTTTTCTCTTTCTTAGCTAGTGAAGATTTTCTCCCAGTATTTTTGGCTTCCTTTTTTCCTACGTAGCTATGCCCTTTGGTATAAAGAAGCTGGCAGGTTCAATTTATAGAGTTTGTTTAACTTATTTTGGCTTGATGCATTTTTGCATCTGTAATGGAAAGTTTCAACCTGTTCTAAGAGACCTCGTATTTCTCTATTGATCCCATTCTGAGTATTTTTTTTAACCTAGAGGTCTGATTCCTTTGGAATGTGTTATGACACAGGGTGATGTATAATCTAACTTTGTTATAGGCATTTAACGAGCATTACAACACTATTTATTGAATATTGCTATTTCATTTCAATGCATTTATCCTGCTTCTATTTAAACTTACCCAATGAAGTCATATTTTTTTTCTCTAGCAGTGACTTTTAAAATATAGGTGTCTTACTTTCTCTTTTTGTCTTAATTGGTGTATATTGAATTTCATCCTGGAAGAGGAATGCAATTCTTAATTGCTAGATATATAAAGAAGTTCATGGTGAGCAAAATGAAATCCAATAAACTTAAGTTTTATCTTTGATGGTTTTTTTTTTTAAAACATGATTTATTTTCTTGCTTCATTTCCTTTAGTTTTCATAGGATTTCCCTCTCCTTGTCACTATATTTGAGTGTGGTAACCAGTAGATTGTAGAAACTTTAATTTGAATAGGGCAAAGAAGGGGAATCAAAATTTTTTCATAGAGGACAATGGGGGACCCACTGCCATAAAATTCTTTACAAGGCCACATGTAGAAAATTACATTTACATCAGTTACATCAGGGAGCGATTTTAAGCTGAATAAAGTTTAAAAAAAATAGGAATAGGATACCATATGACAAGAAAAAGATTCACTGCCTTACCTTCATAATTATAATCCCTCTGTACATCACATTGACAATAAGTTTAACGAAAAGGAAGGGTATTGGTACATGTATTTATTTTAGTTTTCATGAGTTTACAAATGGATACGTATGTAGATTGGGTTGCAGTCTATACACAGATATGTGTAGATAAACCTGTTCTCTTCATATCTACCAGACTAGAAAAGGCCCAGATTTCCATGAGTATACAGGTTCCAAACTATCCTTCACAAATTAATGTCAAATGCATTCCTGCTCACATATCTGAAGGAAAACCAAGAATCATTTAAAATTATACACTACTTGCAAAATATGGCCATAATCAGAAATGCTCCCTTTTCAACACCATGATAAATATGAACAACATTCCGACATCTTTAACTTCTGCATCTGTATCCAAAAGATTCAACTCTATTTATTTCACAGGAGTCCTACCAATAAGTTTTCCTAAAGTATGTTTCAAAACTATTCCATTTTGCATCAGAAAGGTTTTGGACCACACTGCCAAGTCCAGTATAAATATGTAGGGCCTTATATATGTGGACCAAATTACACACAAGTTGAATATGAAGATAGCCATCAAATATGGTTCCATTAAATTATGTTACACTCGACTGATACAGTCCAGTCTTCTTAGAACACTTTAGAAATATATTGGGAAATTACCAAAATATGGACACCCTCTCGCACTCAAAATGTCACACTTCTAGCACAAAATCATGGCATCTTCAAAAGTTGCAATTTGCCCCATCAAAAGAATATGCTTTGAATGATAGTTTGTGTACACATACATGAGTCTGTTTTTTTTCTGCCACAGGTTTTAGATAGAATTCCCAGAATCCTTCTTTAGATGAGATTACATGTGGAAATCATTGAGATGGATGAGAAGTTTGTATAGTAAGGAATATACTTCAGAAAGTTGGTTAAAAAATCCCATTGAAATTTTAATGACCATTCTGTATGGAATATATAATTGGTGTAAGATTTTTGTAAGAGGTCTAATGTCATTACAGTTTTGTTATGTATTAGGCTCTGCAATTATAACAATGTATAAAATGAGTCAAGCGGAAAAGGTCAGATAATGTGATGTTAGGAAAATGAACCCTTAAATATGTATTTTAATGTTTTCGTTTCTTTCATGCATGTGTTTCTAACGCATTTATAAGATTATTTCTTTGTTGCTTTGTATGTCCCTCCCCCACAGTGTAACCCACGCTTTCACTATATTTGATGGCAGTATAACATGTGGAGGAGATGGGGACAAACAAGTCGTTTAAGGATTCAGGTGGACCTGTTGCAACAATGAGAAGTACAAAATGTCATGTCAAAACGAGCTTTATAATGTAGTTTTGGGGGGTTGGGGGTTTGGTTGGGTGGGGGGGAGGGGGGCTGGGAAGCGAGATGAAGGGTAAAAAAAGGAGGAGGCTGCAATGCTTGGTAAGAAATGTATGCATTATAGTGCCCATGTAATGGTAACACCTCTGTACAGTATGTTCTCAAATAAAATAAAATTAAATTAAAAAAAATGGAAGATGATTTTCACAGGCAACAACGACAGTGAAAAATGAAGTATGATTTATTCTCCATTGGGAAACAAATTAGATTTCGATTTGATTATTGAAGTTTCTATATTCGAACCTTACCATGTCTAAGGGGAGAGGGACATGGTGAATGCCAAATAGGACATAAACACCAGGGTTTACTTCTGGATTCAAGGTAAGGGGCAATAGGGAGTGAATAGGTAGTAGAAATCAAAATTAATTCATTTGTTTCAGTGAGCATCAGAATATAGTAATAAATGTAAGATGTAGATGATACAATGAGAAACGGTTTGAACTCATGGTTTGCTCATAGAATGACTCCTGCAAAGAAATAAAAGAAAAATATTATTTTACTTTCAATGGAAAATACTTGAATATATATATATATATATATATATATATTCCTGTATTCTCCATATGAACAATAACTTCACTAGTAGTTGGAGAGATACTCAAAAACTAGTGAGAGCACATACTCAGTTATTTTCAAACAATTTCATGGTGGCTTCCACTTCAATTTCTACTGAAATTTGATCATTGTATAAAAACCTCACAAATTACACGTGGACATGCTGTCTCAACAGATTCTAACTTGATTGAACATTTGAAGTGTGACGCTAGTTATTGTATTACTTGAGTGATTATTGTCCAGTTCATCAAAATTTTTCTAATACCACCAATTCAGGCTAAGCCAGGACCTGGCCCAATTTCTGAAACGGGTCTCTTGTTAGATATTCATGGATGTATCATGCATCCAGGGAAAAGGGAAGAAATAATTCATGTTATTGTATAGA